>NC_090998.1:47497500-48747500 GCF_041146395.1 Eulemur rufifrons
GTCCCCTAGTGGGTGTTTCACAAATGAATGGCTAGATGACTATATGACCCCAGATCCAGGGGGATTCCCATGATTTAAACAGACATCAAACAGCTTCACAATGCGAGTTTTTGGACTGCAACAGAAATACAAAAGTAAAAATTTTTCCTCTATCAAATTTTTTATTGAGAATTACCCCTATAAAACGAAACGATTTATTCTGGTACATAGACCCTTTGCCCATAAGAGAATTAAGTTAGCTCTAGAGATCTTTTAGAAATTACTTTTATAAATCACCAGAGAAAAGATTCTGAAATAATAACTGTTTGGGGAATTTTTAATAAGCACTAATGCAAAAAGAGAGTAAACTAAGTGGTATACATCATTAAAAAATAAAAATAATTTCTTCTTCAAATTTTAAATCCTTTAATTGAAGTTAATATTTAAAGCTTAGTCTTTTCAGAGGAAATGAAAGCACCATTAATGTCTCTGGGGAGATGCTTCCATCCAGTGCTCCTGAACTAATGTCAATATTTACATGTTTTAAAAGTCATCTGTGAATGGCAGAAATTTTTCATCCTGAAATAGCTTGTCTTTGGTGCAGCCTAACAAACTACAGATGTTTATTTTAGAATCTGAATACTAAAGCTCTCTTAATTTATAATGCATGTTAACTTGCCACAAAGTTGCTTATGTAAAACTTGACTTCCATTTTCCACATCTTTTGCTTTCTTTTAATAATTGAGATAGTGACTATTTATTGAATGCCTACTTTATTGGAGACAATATACTGGAGCTATATGCAAATCATATCCAATCCTTACCCATAGTTAAGTATGCTATATCTAGTGTATAGATGATGGAACTGATGTTTAGAGAGGATAAGGGACTCACTCAAGGAATAGCTGCAAATATTTTAGGATATAGAGTTGTAGGAAGAAATTTTTCTGAACAGTCAATTATTTAAGGCTATACTAAAAATAAACTTTGAGTGTTTGCAAGCACAAATCTTAAAATCAAAGTAAAAAGAGACGTAAAAATAAACATACAATCTCAGTAGAAAAGAGTGTGGGGCAAGAATACACAGGGATGACAAATTGAATATTGACATGAAAATCTCATATTAATCATAATTTATTTCCATGGTTTATACATTTATTCCTAGAATATGTGGAATTATTGCATTAACTTTAATACATGTATAACGTGTACATGTATATATAAAATACAAAAGTATTAAGATTACTTTCAAGATTATGAAGATGGAAGTAAAAATGGCCATGTGAATAGAACCCTCATAACACGCTCCTACTCATTTGGATTTGTTTTATTTAATTATGTTTTAAATCATATAAATATTAGGCTACTAGTTTGTGAAGCTTTTTAGGAAAAATCTGAATATCACCTGTAACAGGAGAAGTATCAGAGGAAACAGAAGATAAAGTTGAGAAAAAGAAGGATGAAGAGAAAAGAGAGATAAAAGACTTATTAACTTTGCATATTTTAAATTAAAATTGTAAAAATATTTGGATTATATATGGATAAGTTAGATCATAATGCAAATGCTAAAATAATATCCAGCCTCTTTTATTGTTTTAGCTGAACCATTATGCAGAACAATGAAGATAGGACTGTAAAAGAATTGTTTAAAAAGTTAATTTTTAACCTCTGTGTGTTTCTACATTTATAAAAAATACTTGGGAAATCAAATTTGTCAAGCAATAATAACTTCTAAAATTATCACTCCAAATACTAATTTTTAAATTGTAAATGGATTTCCATGACCACATAAAATGTTGCATTATATGTTAAGGTAAAAAACATAAAATGATATCTGGAAAGCTGATATGCCCTTGCCAAGGCTGGTAAGCAGAATGCTTTATCACAGGGTGCCTATTCATGGTCAACAAATGATTTGCTCATGACAGATGCCTCACCAGTAGTACTTTGCTCTTTGAGCTTGTATTGATGCCAAAGAGGAGTCTCATCCATGATTCTTATATGTCATGTACCACATTACATAGAATAGTCAGTGAAAGCCATCAAAATGGTAAATATTTCAACTCAGTACACTGGACTGGATATTTTGAAAACCACAGATGTTAAGAAAAAAATAGGTTTTCAATAATGTGATGTAAGATTTAAGTAGGGCTGGACATAAGAAATAACTTTGCTATGTCCCCAGAGAAAATTTCTCTTTGGTAAACTTCCAAGTTTCGCAAGATATCCTGAAAGAAAAGCAATACAAAGCATAAAATATGACACAGAAGAAAGAACAATGAAAACCTCTATTCTAAAGAGTTTAAATTGGGAAACCAAGATCATTAAAACATAATTGTGGTGATCTAAAATAAAGTAAAAATTATGAGTGGGCAAAGCAATGACTACTTTGACAGACCACAGTCTTGCCCCCAAAAGTTACTTATCCCAAAATATGACTTACCATCTGCTTGGTGCTTTAAAGGCCAGTTAAAGAATTTCAGTTTATCCTATTTCAATAAATGTCAGTCCATAATAAAAATTCTAGTAACAGCAGTAATCTCACAAATCTGAAAATGGCATCCCATTGAAGTCTCAGCTCAAATGTCACTTCTTCAGAGATGCCATCCAATATTTCTTAAACCAAAGTAGATATCCCACCCACCCATTTCTAGTTTCTATATAGCTCGTTAGTTAATATAGTTTATGTCATAATAACTAATAGTTTCTGAAATTATTTTAAACTTTCATTTGATTATTTACTTATTACCTGATCCCCCATACCTAAATATAAGTTTAATGGAGAACTGGGGCCTTTATATTTCCAATGCCTTGAAGAGTTAATAGTACAGGACACATGATCTAGCAATATTTATTCATTGAATAACTTGTAGTTCAAATTTTGGGGGGTCATATTGTGTTAGGTGCATCTTAAACATGTGCAGCTTTTCTATTTCATCAGAGACAATTTTAAAAGTACAAAAATAACCTGTTAAAATGTTTTATTTATGTCAGCTTATATCTTTTGTGATAGTCAAGAGAAAGTTGAAACAAGCACTCATTCATTATCCATATGACAAAATGTATATAGTGCCTTCTATGTATCAGATGTTGAAAATTCTCACATATATTTTCTGACTAAAGCCTCTGAGAATCTGTGAGCTCATCATCTTATCATTATTATAGAGCAAGGATAATAGAATAATTTAAAAAATACATATGGTACATTACTATCACAAAGCAAGACTCATTATATCCAATGTTCTTTCCATCACTTTACAGGTGGATAATTAGGCAATTATGTTGTCTTTGAAGGTGAGAAAAGATGTGATTTTATATTTATATTGATGGTATACTTTTACCTTGGAGTCAAGTTAGGAAATCATTGTCCCATAAATATTTGAAATTCTTAATATGTTGAAACATAAATATTATAAGTCAACCAATTATTTAAATTGAAAAGCAGGACCAGTCAGTATTTTAACAAGTGAATGCCTAAGTCACATAACAGCCTCAATGACATCAAATAGCACCATATTCTGGGAATCTTGCTCTATCCCAGATGTTCCAGGTTACTTGCCATGAGTTCATGTGCACATTTAGTCTGATCAACTGCACTTAATGTGATTCAGATGCAAAAATGTATAAAGCAGTTTTCTTAATTCAAAATCTGTATTGAGGAGACCAGTAGAGGAAGAAGATGAAGAAAATAAAAGAGGATTTGTTAACATACTGCCATACACTTTTTACCTTGTTCAGAAGTGCTGTAAGCTACGGTGGGCAGAAGAAGGGAAGGCAAATAGATGTATATGAACATGAGTATCTACTTATAGGACAACTTTTATAACACCCTTTATGGTACAGGATTTTGAAAAGATAGGAAAAAAGGAAACCATCTCCTTAAAGATATAAAAAGTCACATTTGTTCCTACATAGGTGTGATTCATGCAAGAAGACTGTCCAAGAAATTCTGAGTTTGTATTTTCTCGTTTCACTGTTTTTTCTTTAATTTTATGTTTGAATTCAAAACAAGAACTCTACCAATTTTAAATAATTAATAAAAACTTATCTGTCTTGGGTGAAGTTTTGGAACCCTATAGAAAATAAAAAGGCAATCAAGCCACTATGACAGTCCACAGAGTAGAGAATGTCAAAACAGATTGCGGATGGGAAACTCTATCTGAGCAGGTTTTGGCTTCACCTTAGACTTCATTTACATCCAGAGCTACTTCTCTCCAGAAGAAGAAAGATTACTCAAATAGTGAATGAACATGGTTATGAGCTGACAGGTTAGTAAAATCCAATGAAACAAGTGTAGGTGTCACAATGCGCAAATGAAAAATGTTATGTAAATGCCCACATCCCACCAGCTTAACCACTGTTCTACAGGTCCCCTTTGACACCATCCTTGTTCCTAGTTGATTTCTTCCTTGATTTGCAAGTGTGGCATTCTTTCTTCCTGCTTCATTGGCTTTATCTTGGTCCACCTTGACAAAGGAAAGATGGGTTTATGTGGCTACCCCTCCCTGACAATATTGCCTAGCTCTTCTTGCAAAATTCTGCCTCTTCACAGCAAGCTTCAATGACCACTTTAATAATCCATCTCCTTTTTTGCACTGCAGAAGACTCTCCCATATTTTGTTCCACAAAATATTAACCCTACCAAATATTCTTTGAATGGCTTTACGTTCCATTTTTCTGAAAACAATTTCTTCATCTAGTGACTAGGAGGAAATCCTTAGAGCCATCTTGACTCCCTTCCTTTTTCAGACACTCCGCATACAATCCATCCCAAAATTTTCTTACCTTCAAAATATATATTGGTTTTACTACTTCCTACCACTTGTTCCTCTACCACCATGGTCCAAGTTATCACCATCTCTCTTCCAAATTATTGTAACAAATGTCTATTACAATTCTGTCCTAAAGAAACCTGTTCAGCATTTTAAGTGCAGAGTTTAATTTACTTGACTATGAAACTGTACTTTTTTGGTAACATCTCATAGCTTCTGTTGAAAATGAAATATATGTTGGAAAACACTGTTGTAAAACCCACTGATCTGTTATAGTAGCCCCAGTGCCTCTTCTATACTTCCCTTTAAGTACTATCTCTTTTTCTTCTTTTCCTTGTAACTGAAGACTTCTCTTATTATCCTCCTCTCCTTCCATATCTCAGCAGGCCATAAATCAGATATAACTCATTCATGGAAGTACAAGATTAGTGGCTGAATATAAATATCAACCTGAAACCCAAGCACTTCTCTTGGTTAGCTCATCCGTGCACAGTCATGATGATGCTATTATCATGTTCCAGTTTGAGTCTTTCTACCTTTGATTCATTGTGATGTTGTTTCTTACCAGCAGTCCATTCTGAGCTCTATATGTTACTTCAATTTGAATAATATCAAAAAATTATATTTTATTCTTCATTGTAAAATTCAAGTAGCATTATGGCATTTTAAAGGAAGAAAAAGGGAATGTACTTATTTTCTTTTATTCTGAAGGGAGGAAACAGAAATGTATTTATGAACCCCACAAAATTATTCAAACAGATGAAACGAAGTAGGATGTTCCACTCTGCCCCATCTCACTGATTCTTGAAAGTATTGACCACTTATCTCCATGTTTATCTCTCTAATCGGGTTATTCTTTCCTGAAATACAATGGCCATAACTTATTAGTTGTGGTAATCCCATTGTGAAGCCCAGTGCATGACAAAATGTAGTCACTCAATGGAATGCTGTTGAAGCAATCTCTCTTAGGTTAATCTATACTCTGAGATTCACACTTAAAAATTTACAAAAGAATAAAAATAATGTAAAAAAAGAAAGTTTCTGTGTATATATGTAAGGAAAACAAATCTCACTATCAATTTAATGACATTTTATATATAAGATGGGGGAAAATTAAATATTTCAATGCATTTTAAATAAAACATTATCATTTAAAAAGTACTACATAAAATTTAAATGTAAAGAGTGTTATTCATGAGGTTTTATTTTAAATCAATACTAATGTATTTATGAATAAATCCATGACTTTAGAAGACTCATTTAGAAACTGGATGCTGTCAAAGAATTGAATCCTGAAACCTCGATTGGGAAAAGTAGATCATAATGAAGAACACAGCCCATAACAATTTCTTGACCAAGAATAAACAATTTTCTCATATTTATAAAACAGAAGAAAAGAATATAGTGACATAAATTTGACACCAGAGTAATATTTATTTTCCTTCATTTGGTCTTTAAAATATGAATTAGAGTTGGACTGAGTTGAATAACATTTTTCATTCCTTCCAGTTTGGTGATTCTTAGATATGACAGTGTTTCTTTTGATTTATCACAGTACCAGAGGAATATTGACTTAGAGGTGTAGTCATTCATTGGATATAATCCTGAGTTTGAGAGGTCAATGGTTCATAAAAGAGCCTTTGTCTATCCTGGCATGTTGCTTAATATTTGGCAGGATTTATTCAAAATAGGGCCAAGATGGAAGAGCAGAGGTGCTGCTGGCAGAACCATATAGGGATGCTTGCCTTCTCTGTTTTTGGCTCTAGCTGGTGTTATTTAGCCATCATTTCATGAAAACATGAACACAAAGCTCAGCCATGCACACCAGGTAAGACTTTTTATATGGCAAAAAAAGAGATAAGCTAAAAATAGGCCATCATTCATTGAGTTTCAGTCATGCGGTCTTACTGGTGTGCATTTGTTGTTGACTAACAGACTTTCTGTAAGTAGATGGTGAAGTTTTCCTGGCTTATCCTTTCATGTGCAGGTATCACTCAGACTATAGTGTTTTATTTAATTCTGAGTACTATAACCAAAATTTTGCCTTGTAACAACACAGTGAATCTCTATCAATTCTGGCTGTGGAATACTTCACCTATATCTAGGTAAAGAGAAAGAACATTTTGCGTTTTTAAGAAAGTAATAGATACCATTGTTGAAGTTGTCTTCTTATAACTAATTTAGTTCAAACACATCAAATAAAAAGGATTCTTTGTAAAAACATCTCATAGGACCTAGATGCTCCATGAGTATTATTCAATGAAATTTCAATTTGATTTCATTGGGAAAAAAACTTTTGATCAATTTTAAAGACTATAAAGATATTTTTTGTACCTAAACATTTCAAATAAATAATAATCCATCCTGCTTCTAATAAATAACATATTTTTGGAAGTGAGGTTCGGTAGATGTATAAGAAATACTTCATATTATTTTATTTATGATATATTTCGATGCTTGAAACAATTATATTCTTATTAAGGGGAACACAAAAAATATAAAAATAAAAGTATTTAAGAGCATGTTGCAAATGCAATATCTGAAAATATGTTTTTGATCCAAAATGTTCCTAAATGATTAACAACTTATCCATTAATACAGTGAAAGATAAAAATTCAGCATTTATCTCCAATTCCACAATCCTATCATGTTGAAGTGACCAACAAGAAATATTTCATGTGTATCCTGTCAGATGTTTTTCTTTGTTCAAATAAACATACTTAAAAATAGTTTTTTTCTTTATAAAAATTGTATCAACTAATCCTATATAATTAGGACATGTATAACTATGTTCATATCTTAAACCTTGTTCCTTTCCAAAGTTGTCCTTCCATTTTTTTTTTATATTATTACAAAATATTTCAGCCAAAAAAATGGAAGCATGTATCATTAGGAATATGTTTCTGCAACTTTCTGGATTCTATCAAATTTCTACTGAAAGGGCTATGACAATTTATATTCTGAATAAGTCAGAAAACAAACCATCTTTCTTTCACATTCCTGTGTTAACTGAAGAAAATAGTGAGGTCCATAAATTTGGAAAGGAGAGCTTTCTTTCTCATAAAACATTGCAACCTGTAGGTGGCCAGGCTGGAAAAGAGAGCCCTGGCCAGAAGCAGGGGCAACAATAACAGCAATTTATACTAAGCAGGATAGTGAAATATCCATACTTAACAAGCTATAGGAGGAGTCATGAGTATTTATGAAAGGAGAAACATGCGCCTATACAATTGAGCTTTATGCCCCTTTACCGGATCCATGTGCAGAAAATGGCTGCTCTCTGGTGTCAAAAGGTGAAGCAGAGGGCATGAAAACCCTCTGTGCATGCGCCATAGACTGGTTAAAACCAATCCATGGTTAGAGATCTCTCATCAGGAAAGAATGCTAACCTGGATCAGGAGACCGGTTTTTGTTTAGCCCACAGGAAAAAGGCCCGATGGCCATTAGCAAAGGAGGGGCTGTATTGAGGCATGTCTGACTTCACATCCTGTCATAAGTGGGAACTCATTTTAAAGTTTCTCTGGAGTCCCCTTGGACAAGGGGGAATTGTTCAGTCAGTGGGGGACTTAGAAATTTATTTTAGTTCACACCTGATAATCCATGCTATTGTCATATCTTTTTTCTAATTCTCTAGGGTGGAAATGTTATCCCATTGATACTTTAATTGGGCCTTCTCTTTGGTGACTTGTCTACTCATCATTTTGCCTGCTCAAAATATCTACTTTTGTGTCCAATAGACATCTCAATTCTAACTCCCCAAACCAGAACTTCTGATATTTATCCCCAAAGTGTCAGATTCATTTTTCTTTCCTGTTTCCCAGGGCCAAACTCTTGGAATCATTTTTTACATATACCTCACACATACTCCCTCAACAAATACTATCATAACTACTTGAAAAATCCAGTATTAACCAATCCAGTATTAAACCACTCCCTGTCACTGCCACCACCTGATTCGGAGACACTATACACCATAATTTCCTGCCTGGAATGTGACATTTGCCTCTTAACTAGGCCCCTTCTTCAGTCCTTGTCCTTCACAGTAATATATTCTCAAAAGTGAAGTAATGTCTTTCACGGTTAAAAAAAAAAAAAAACCAAACAAACAAACACACACAAAACCAAACCTCGTCACATCCTTGTCCTAGTAAAAATTTAATCTTTAATTTTGTCTATAAGCTCCAACAAGATAGGGTGCACTTTTCATTCTCTGACCCGATTTCCTAGCACAGGTCCCCTTGTTTACTCAGACCTTCTGGCTTCCTGGCTGTTCCAAGAACACACTGAAGATGCCTCTACCCCAGGACCTTCTCACTAGTTTGCCCAACCCTTTCTCCTTGGAATGCTCGTTCTTCAGTTGTCCACCTCATTTCTTTGTCCTATTATTATTAGTTTTTTTCCTTAGGCTTTACTTTCAATATATGACCGAAGTGTCCACTTTTCTAATTACAAAATAGCACTGAATATTTTCCTGTCTTGCTTTACATTTCTCCAAATACTTATCATCCAGTAACATATTATATATTTTACTTACTTACTTATTATCATTTATCCCAACATTTTATCTTGGATCACATTCTACCCAGGGTTCAATTTTTTTTTTCCTTGAAGTGAATTGAATCCTCAATTATTTATCACTCTGTGGCAAAATATTTTTTATTCATCTGAATTTTTTGACCTCTTTCTTCTGATAATTTGAGCATATAATTCTATAATAAAAGTAGGTTTATGAAATAATTATTTTCAAATATATTTTTATTGTATATAAGATTCCACTGTTAAGGTAATGAGTCTGGTGATCCAATATTGCTTTTATTGGCAATCTGTATATTCTTTCAGATTTAGTATTTTTTTTTATTTCAGAATATTAAAGGGGTACATTTTGGTTACATGAATTGCTCTTGTACAATTTGAGTCAAAGTTATAAATGTGCCCATCACCCATATAGTGTGCATTGTGAATTTACCCATCCCCTACTCCACCCTCACACCTGCTTGATTTCCATTGAGTTTTACTTTCATGTGTGCACACCAGTGTTGATTGATTAGATCCAATTTAATAGTGAGTACCTGTGGTGTTTGTTTTTCCCTTCTTGTGATACTTCACTTAGAAGAATGGTCTCCAGTTCCATCCAGGTTGTTACAAAAGGTATTAGCTCACCATTTTTTTATGACTGAGTAGTACTCCATGGTATACATACATATACCACATATACCAGATGTGTTCATCTTAATTATACATTGTGGGCTTTGGGAAGGTTAGGTTCATGGACCCAGTAGACCAACTCTAAGCCAGACTCTGATAAGGATTCCATTTGTTACCTTATCTACATATTTTCCTCTCCCTAATGAGCAGCCCTGGTGGCACTTTGGATTTATGAGTATCAACTCAATATCATGTCCAATAATTATTTCAGTGACTGGTTACTCTCTTTTCCCAGTTAAGTTTCCTAAATGTATTAGTCAGAGTTCTCCAGAAAAAAATAGAAGCAATAGGATGCGTGTATATATAGAGAGATTTATTTAAAGAAATCAGCTAATCTGATTATAGAGGCTGGCAAGTCCAAATCTGCAGGGTGGGCTGACATGTAGAGGATCCACGGAAGAGCCAATGTTGCATTTCAAGTTCTAAGGCTATCTGCTAGTGGAATTCCCTCTTCTTTCATGAAGTCAGTCTTTCCGTATTAAGACCTTTAGCTGATTGGATAGCCCTATCCGTACTATGGAGGGTAATCTGCTTTACTCAAAATCTGCTGATTTAAATGTTAATATCATTTTACCAGAGTGCCTTAATGGAAACATCTAGAATAATGTTTGATGAAATGCCATGTTCTAGCCAAGTTAAAACATAAAATTAATCATTACATCAAGGAAATAGATTCCAGCTTAGAATGACTGCAATTATTACTATCGAATACACTTACTCTCAAATTGTAGGGCTTTACCTTATTAGGGCATATTTTCTCATTTAGTGAAAGAGTTAATAATCTGATAACTGGCTCAGCTTTCTGATCCTTCATTCTTAATTTCTCTCAATTAAATAAATTTAGCAATACTTTGGCAGCTGTGCATCTATCTTGCCTCTAGGAACACTTGTACAATTAACCATCCCTTTTTCTGTCTGTATGTCACACATCCATGGGTGTCACTCTGATTCTTGCTACTCATTATAATAACTACATTCACCTTGATTTTGATGTCTAAACAACATCACCTGAATTCTGCCCTTTTGAGATCCTACCCCTACAGTCAGTGATCCAATTATAATAGCATCTCCTACCATTAGCCCTGGTATAAAATAAGAGCCACCACTGAACTTCTGAATGATATGGGTGTTATATCACCAGAGCATCTCTTATTGCTTTGATAAACAGATTTTCTTTCAGACACTTCTGCAAAATATAGTTGGCTGGCTGATATTCTGGTCTTTCGAGTTTACCACTCTAGTCATCTCTTAACCTTCTGACTTTTTCTCTGTTAACTAAATATTATATTTCTGGAATTATTAATTCACTGAGTGCAGGCCATAATTTTTCTCATTCTTCACAGTCCACCTAATAGTGTATTAACACTGTCTCTTGGGGCTTTTGCCAAGGTCCTTGCCAGGGAATTATAGGTTGACAGTTTTTTTCTTTCATCACTTTGACAATGTCATTTCACTATCTTCTGGCTGTCATCATTTCAGAGGAGAACTCAAGTGTTAGTCCTATGTTTCACCTATGAAGGTATGTTCTTTTGGAGGGGTTACTTTTAATTTGTTTTTAATGTCTCCAAGTCTCTTATTTTTCCTTCATATTTTCAATACTTCAAACTCTGTTACGGATAATATGCACAAATTTGTCTTCTAGCTTCCTTATTTCCTTTCTTTTTGATATTGGAAGTAAATATCTGCTTATAATTTTTGACAATGTCTCATTTTGTTCCAATTTTTTTCAATTTCTTCAACATTCTAAGTACTATAATATAGACATTTTATAGAATCTCTTTCATAATTACCTTATCTGAGGTTCTTGAAAATCTTACCTTTCTACTTTTAGTGTCTGATGGTATTCATTTACAATATCTATAATATCTCAAATCCCAGTTTCTTGTTTACTAAGACTATCACATCTCTTTGGACAACAGCTCTTTCTTACTTCTTTAACTTTCACTCCATACTTTGTTTTGATTTCCAAAGAGCTTTACTTTATTGTTACCTCAACTAAATTTATTAAAAATAAAATTTTGTGCTGTGTCTAAATGTTATCATGTTTCAGTGGGGATACTTTTTGCTTTAAATAGTCTTTTATAATTTCTGAGAATAATTGTCCAAATTATTTTTTCTTAAATTATAAGAAAAAATTCTTGGTATATTTTCACTTCAAAAGATATAGTTCTATTAATTTTCTTTGAAAACTATATTGTTTTTCATTTTTAGTGTACTTTATGTCACTAGTTTTCCAGTCATTCATTCTACATTTTTAAAATTTTCTTCTTAAAATATTGCAATAAATGTCATCTATATGTCTTTATGAGACTGGAATTTTTGTATTTTTATAAGAGTCTGTAAAATTGGGATTTCTGAATTACAAGGAATGGATATTTTAAGTTTGAAACACTAAATAATTAAATGTATATTATTTTCTTTGTTTTCTCTTGGTTTCAGTTTTATGATTGTTCTTGATAACTACTTCCTTCCAGAAAAAATGTACCAATATATTCATAGACATAGATATAGAAAAATATACTATGGATGGGAGAGCTTGCTGAATCATCTATGCTGTTTTAGAAAAAAAAAATTAAAAGGAAAACATGGGGGAAAATCCATTTCAGCAATTTTAAATAGAACAGAGATTTGTAAAACTTTGTATTTGTCAATGAATTTAGAGGTATGACACCAAAAGCATGATAAACAAAATAAATAATAGATAAATTAGACTTCAATGAAATTAAAAAAAAAAAACTTCTGTGCATCAAAGGACACTATCACAAAACTGAAAAGGTAATCTATAGAATGGGAGAGATGTTTGCAAATTATATATCTGATGAAGGTCTAGTATCCATAATATATGAAGAATACTTACAAATTAATATCAAAAACCTAAACACCCAATTTAAAAATATTCAAAGAACTTGAATAAGCATTTCTTCAAAGAACATATGCAAATACCAACAACCACATGAAAAGATTCTCAACATTGTTAGTCATTAGGGAAATGTAAATGAAAACCTAGAATGAGATACCAATTCACACTCAGTAAGATGGCTACAATGACAATAAATTTAAAAATTGATAATTGTTTACAAGGAAGGAGAAATTGTAACTATTACACATTGCTGTTGGGAAAATATAATGCTGTATCCACTGTGGAAACAGTTTGGTGGTTCCTTAGGAAGGTATATATAGATTAACATATAACTCAGAAATTTCACTCCATGCAAATTTTCTTGACATTGATCTATAGATACAATACAATTTTACTCAAATTACCAATAAAATTTTTGTATAAATTCTCAAACTGATTCTAAAATTAATATGGCAAACTAAAAGACAAAGAATATACTAAACAATTCTGAAAAGGAAAAGCAAAGATAGAGGACTAGTAATACCTGCATTCAAAATTTAATATAAAGCTACAATATTTAAGACAGTGTGATGTTGATACTAAGATATATACATATATATATATAGATAGATAGATAGATAAATAAAACACAATCATATAATATGTATATGGTCAACTGATTTTAAGGAAAGGTATCGAGACAATTCAATGAAGAATAGATAGTCTTTAAAAAATAGATTGCTAAAAGTATAGGTTTATGCAACAATCACATATGAAAAAAGAAAGACATTTGACCTATGCTTGATAACATACATAAAATATAACTCAAAATCACTTTTGGACCTAAAATTATAAGAGAAAAATAAAAGCATACATCCATATAAAGACTTTATATCAATGTTCATAGCCAAAAAATGATAACAGCCCCATGTCCATCAATAGGTGCATAAATAGACCATTGCACATACACAACAGAATGCTGTTCACCAACAAGAATGAAATATTGATACAAACTACAACATGGATTAGTTGTAAGATAATAATGCTAATGGAAAGAAACAAGGCAAGAGAGTACATATTGTATGATTCTATTTAAATAAATTACTAGAAAATGTAAAATAATCCATATTGATGGAAAGTAAATCAAAGTTGCATAGGGATGATGTGGTGTAAGATTGTGGGGAAATAGGATAGAGGGATTATAAATGTTCATGAGGAAACTTTGGGATGATAGATATATTTATTATCTTGTGGTGATATTTTCATGGGTATATATATGTGTCAATACTTATTATGCTTTGTAATTTGTGTGGATTATACCTCAATAAAAGTGTTAAAACTAGAATGCACCTGATATTTGGAGCCTAACACTTTGAACTTTGCATTTTTATATAGAAAGAGATACAATAAATTTATCTTTACAGGAAGGAGAATGACACATGAAACATGCTTGAATATTGCTTACCAAATTTGATCCAGTAAGGAAAATTCTGCTTTAACATATAGTACTTCTAAATAATCAATTTTTCAGTAATAATAAAGGTAACAGATGTGGTTTTATATGGTAGAGATTTATCAATTTAGATAGAAATAGATACGTGATGAATGGATGGATAGATAATAGATAAATGGTACATAGCTAGTATCTTAGTTCATTTAATGTTGCTATAACAGAATACCTACACCTTGGTAATTATGAAGAAAAGAGGTTTATTTGGTTTATGATTCTGTTAGCTGGAAAGTTTAAGATTGGGGAGCTGGGTCTGGTGAGAGCCTCCTTATGCTGCTTCAACTGATGGTGGAAAGTAGAAGGGGAGCTGGCGTGTGCAAAGAGATCACACGGGAAGAGAAGAAACAAAAGAGAGAAACTGAGGAAGCCAGATGCTTTTTAACAACCAGCTCTTGAAGAAACTAATCCATTCTCTCAAGAGTGAGAACTTACTCAATCCCTTAGGGAGGGCTTTAATCTATTCATGAGGGATCCACCCTCATTAATCAAGCACCTCCCATTATGTTCCAGCTCCTAACACTGCTACATTGAGGATCAAATTTCAACATGAGTTTTTTGGGGGGACAAACCACCTCCAAACCATAATAAGATAGATAGATAGATATCGAAATGGAAAAATATAGATAGCTAAATAAATAAATCAGTAAATGCATTTGTTAGATTGACCTTGAAGTTTACATTTTGGGGGTGTTTATATAATCCAGGTTAAAACAAAATGCTTTTTCAAATTCCTTTGCTATGCCAACGGAAACAACCACCATATGGAAGAATTTTTAAACAGAGGGGAGTCTCATTTGCAACTGATAACCCACAAGAGAAATGAAAATGTGATTAAGCTAACCATGTACAACACTTCTGTTTTTATCTTTCTACACATTAACTTTCCTGCAAAAAAGAATATTTTAAAATGATGCTATTACTTTAATAGCTTCCATTTGCATTCTGAATTTTCATTGTGCCAGGTACCCGATTCCACTTATATGATGAAATTTGTGGGCCTCATGGCTATTTTAATGTGGTGCCTTTTATACTGTAATTGAGAGAAGTCTCCAATGAATAAAATAAATGGTTTCAGAGGGTTCTTAAGCCCTCAACAGACATTAGCTAAAATGTTAAGAGTGCCTCCAAATCCCATTGGTGCTATATTTTCTAACCATGAAAGAAATGTCATTATTGTAAATTCCCAGCTTTTGTCTGAAAATCTTGTACTAGATCCCTTGAGCGCCAGTTCAGTTAATTAATTCAAACAATTTCCTCTCTAATCTCTAAAACATTTTCATATTTAAGACAATAAATGAGGTACTTAAGAGGTTCATTCATTGTTGGTCATTAATATGCCAGGGAATTAGAAAAATTACTCCTAGTCTTCAGTGACATGAATAATGTCTTTTTTTTTTTTTTTTTTTTTTTTTCCAATAGTTCTGACCTGGACAAGGTTAAAAGCATGGCTTCCCTGAAACTGAATTTAAGAAAATCTTATTTTCCACTTACTTTGGTTTTAACACATATATTTGAATACTCTTCCTTTTCTTTGAGCAGTAATTTAATATGCAGCTTGATAGGTTATGCCAATTTAAAGATTAAATTAGTTAATAATAACTTTGAAATTAGTGATTAGTTTAGAAGAAGAATAATTGCATTTTCCTTGAACCAGTACATAAGGTTAATGCAGTTGGGAGTGTGATGGCTCCAATAACTTTGACACTAATTGGCGATTATGTTACATGTTAAGATAAGAAGTCAGCATGAACGAATTCTCATGAGGTTTACAGGAAGACAAAGCTATTTGTTCGCAAACCTGCTTTTCTCCATTTGAAAGTTTGATTTAATTTCATAAAAGGTTGGTCTGCGACCTTCAGAATAAAATTTCATAGTATTTCATGCCTTTGACTCTGGATTATCAAATTTTTACAAAGCATGGAAAGCAACTTTTTCTATAAAGCAAAATCAGCTGTGTATTTGTCAGTGGAAGTCTAGTTGTTCAATTTCCTAAAATTGACTATCTCTAGAGGGGAAGAATTATGAGATGAAAAGAAAATCATGTTTATAATTGTTCATAATGCTTTGTGTTTTTATAGTCCTTACCCCAAAGTCTTCACATTTTGAACATGTGCATACACACCTCCCTGTAAGTGTGATTCTGCTGTGTTGAAGAAGAATCTAGAGAGTTAGAAGCAGGGTAAAGAATTATGCATAGTACATTGTCCACAAGACACTTGAGACAGAAAAGGAAAAAGAGTCAATTCCCATAAATTATAGTGCAGGAACATACCTATTATTGGATCAATCTTGCCTCTAGCTATCGATCAAAAGCAGTAGTTTCAGCTTTATAAAAAGTTACTTTTTAATTTTTCTCATTTGTAACTTTTTTAAAGATTTAGTCATTTACACTGCTAAAAGTTCAATGGTTACCTTATCAAAATGTTAAAATTTATATTTCTTTATTTGAAATATTTACTCTCCAGAATTATTGTCTTTCTAATAATCATTTTCATAATGAAGAACATGCTTATGCAAAGCAGGAGTATAGTAGGTATTACAAAATATGTTGTTTAATCTGTTGTTAATTAGATTATTAAGCTGTTTTACTTAACAATATTATATGTCACAATTTTCCTTAAGTTGTTTAAGATTGAAGTATGTATGCTTGATCTTGGCTATCCTCACCTATATATTTTTATAACTTTCAGGGCTCAAACAAATATAGATGATCTTGTTGATATTTTCTAATATCAAAGAGCTTTTTATATTAAATAATTATATATTTTTACTTCATTTTACCACTAAAAATGAAAGTAAGTACTAGTATAATTTTAACATAAAAAACAAGAAAATTGTTTTCCTAATAACTGAAAATAAATTGAATACAGTCATGTGTCACTTGATGGTGGGGATACATTCTGTGAAATTCATTGTTAGGCAATTTTGTCATTGTGTGAACATCATAGAAGTGTCCTTACACAAACCTATTAATAGAGGGCATAGCCTACTACACACATATGCTACATCATGTAGCCTATTGTTTCTAGGCTACAAATCTGTACAGCATGTTACTGTACTGAATACTGTATGCTGTAGGCAATTAAAGCACAATGGGGAGTATTTGTGTATCTAAATATATCAAACATAGAAAAGGCACAGTAAAAAAATATGGCATAAAGGAAAATGGCTCACATGCACTGGGCAGCTCCATTATAATCTTAAGGGACTACTGTCTTGTATGCAGTCTGAAACATCTTTGTGTGGCACATGACTGTATTTATAAGTTTAAACATGTAAGAAAGACATTGAGAGAGGTTATTTAAAATAAAAATTAGAATAACTTATAAAATAAAATATCTAATTATTTTCTGGTCAAGTTCTGTCTAAATATTCTCCAAAGGTTATTTAAATAGGTATGGCCCTAGGAACTCTGCATTTAGATGGATGCACACTGGAATCACAATGTCAGGAAAGCTTAAAATGTTTTGTGTTGATTTAGAGAAGATAGAACACATTCGAATGATAAGGTGCCCATTTGCAGCAGTGTTACTCAATCTGAGCAACCCATAACTTTTCATCTTATTTCTGCTTCTTCCTCCTCAGTTCATGGAATGTTATATTCTAAAAATGGCAATAAACAAGAAAAATGGAATGTTCAAAGAGACTAACAACGTTTAAATAACATAAGAAGAACAAAATAGCAAAGATATATACAGAATCAAGATGACAGTATTTTCTAATACTTTTATTGATAGAAAAGATAATCAGAATTTAACATATTCTTCAATAGTAAATTAATAGTTGATTAAACTAATTTATTTCTTTAAATATTGAATTTTTATATTAATAATTTTATATGTAATTCTCTTTACTTTTAAATTTCAAATTATTTCTTAATACCACTTGTCAAAAATATGTAAATGTGTAAGAAAAAACATTAACTATCTCTCTATTACCTTCCTTAAGACTCTAATCACCAATTTGTAGGTGGCTTTAACAGCTGCATAATATAAATAGAGAACCAACCAATAAGATATACACGGAGCAACAGACATTTACTTTTAAAAATTGGCTCATATGATTGATGGGGTCAGTCAGGTGTAAATCTGTAAGGTTACATAGGCCGACAGAATGGAGAATAAGATATGAGTTGATGTTGTTGTCTTAAGCTCCAACTCTGTCAGGCTAGCAGGCTGAAAACTCCTGCAGGATTTTGATGTTACTGTCTTGAAACAGAATTTCTTCTTCTCTGGGAAATATCAGTTTTTGCTCTCAAGTGCTTTAACTTATTGAATGAGGCCCACCTACATTGTGGAGAGTAATCTGCTTTACTTACAGTAAACTGATTATAAGTGTTAATCACATGTACAAAACACCGTCACAGTAAGATCTAGAATAGTGTTTGACCAAACAAAGCACCATAGACTAGCCAAGTTGACAGATTAAATTAACCATTATTGTATATACGTAGATAAATATATACACAAACAAACATATATATATATATATAGCACACCTACACACACACCCATATATAAAATAAGCTCTTGAGAGAAAGGGACATTTATACACTGTTGGTGGGACTGCAAATCAGTACAACGTCTGTGGATAATATAATGGAGATCCCTCAAAGAACTAAACGTAGACCTACCATTCGATCCAGAAATTCCACTACTATTTACCCAAAGGAAAAGAAGTCATCTTATCAAAAAGACACCTGCACTCAAATGTTTATTGCAGCATAATTCACAATTGCAAAGATGTGGAATCAACCCAAGTGCCCATCAATTCATGAGTAGATTAATGAAATGTGGTATATTGACACCATGGAGTACTACTCAGCCATAAAAATGATGAATTAACACCTTTTGCAACAATCTGGATGGAAATGGAGACCATTCTCCTAAGTGAAGTATCCCAAGAATGTAAAAACAAACACCACATGTACTCACTATTAAATTGGAACTAACCTATGAGCACACAAGTGCACAGAGGGAAGCAAAACTCAGTGGAAAGCAACCAGGGGGCAGAAGGGATGAGAGGAGGGGAATAAACCGACCAAATGGATACTATAAACACTATTGGGGTGACGGGCACACCTATAGCCAGGAATCAGGCATGACAAAAGTGATCCATGTAATCTAAAACATTTGTACTCCCTTAATATTTTGAAATTTTAAAAAGCTCTCAATTTATTCATTCTGACAGCTGTAAATAGTCCATTGATTGAATCTTCCAGTTTATTTTTCATCAATTCTTGCACATTTAGATTGTTTCTTGATTTTTGTTATTGTAAATAGTGCTTCTGTGGATATTCTTTTACGTGTTTTCTTTAGCAGCTGTTATATTTTCTTGGCTAACTAGCACATTTCTAAAAATGAAGAGTAGGGAGTTATAGATTATCCTACAACATGTCAAGACCTGTTGTGAAGTTATTCTAATTAAAACAGTATAGTAAAGCACAGAGATAAATAAATTGAGCCACAGAATAGAATAGAAAGCCCATGCATGTGTGGTACTTTAATGGCAGGCATGTCAGCTAAACTGGGAATATAGGGACTTCTCAATAACTGGTAGTGGAAAAAATATTTCCCATTTGAAGAAAAATTAATTTATATTCTCCTTTTTACCTTAAGAAGAAACATACTAATGAAAATTAAAAATAAGTTACAATTGGAAATAGACTCTCATGATATATCTCTGGAAAAATATTATTATCAATATAGGTAAAAATACATTTCTCAAGTTAGTAAAAATAGCACAAAGTACCCCAAAAGTTCCAGGGACAAGAGACATGATTATGCATTTTGCAGAAAAGGAAACATCTGAAGGAATGATCAACATCATGTGATTTGTGAAAATTAAATTAAAATAACAAAACCATACATATACAAGTTCTATAATCATTAAATTATTCATTTTTGTAATGTGGTATGCATTTATCACATCAATTTGTAGAAACTCACTACAGGTTACTGATGCTGTTCTTTACCTAATATAAGTCTTATATGTATTTTTCCAGTGTATTATTGATGCTTTCCTTTTTATTGTATCTTATGCCATAGAAATATTTTAAATTTTATATTTAAATTTTATATTTTAGGTGGTCAATATGATAGAGTTTTTTATATTTTATGTAGCCAAGATGTCTATATTTTTCTCTCATTTATTGCTACAAAATAACCTGAATTAATCATTATAATAAAGAAAATTCAAAACCACCATGAAAGTATCATATTAAATGGTAAAATTTCAAAAACACATTAAATACAATCTGGCAAAAGTGTTCAGGATGACAACTTTTGCTAATATCATTCAATGCTGACTTTACGTTCTGGCTAGTGAAGACATATGCAGAGTAGTAGGCAAAGCTAAGTTAACTTCTTGTTGAAATTTTAGAAAATATCATTTGACAGATGTAATTATTATTGTAAGGCACTATTTTAATTATAGCTGTGTTTTGTCATTTTGGCTTCATTGTACAAAAATACTGTGACTCACTGTGATGAATTGGCTGGAAATTCCAAGATATCAGCTAGGCTGATTCTTTTAGCTAGAAGTAAAAATGTCCTTAAACTTTCATTACAGTGATATTGAAACATGCATTGCCCTCCACAGGATTTCTGAAAATTCCCAAGAGGCATATGTTCTTATAATCATAATGGTTCATAAATCCTGCTTCTGCTAAATTGGTTCAATTTAGCAATCATATGCCATTACATTTGGGCTATTTGCATTCTCTACCACATTTGCCCAACTATAAAACTTTGCCCTTTGATTTTTATACACACACACAAAAGCATATGTGTACTTGTACATACACACAACCATGCTTTAATGAATTGCGCATTCAGTGTGTTCCAGTGAATGTTAGGGGACAAAAAAAGATGCAGAGGTTTATAATATCTCAATTTTAAACACCATACCCTGTGTTTATTACCTCTTATCTTCCAGATCATTTCCTCTAATAGTCTAACTCAAATATCGTTGAAACAAATCTGGACCTTCTTCAATCATGATATCTTATCTGGTTGCACTGTCTATAACCTACCTGATGTTTTACCTCCTCCTCACCCATCTTACATCACAAGGAAAATCATCATAATCATCCCCTCACATAAAGCCCTGAAATTCTTTCTTATTTCATTGTACTCACTGGATAAAATAAATCAAATCTTTGTTGAAACTAAAATCAACCCTCTCCTCACATGTACTTACACAGCTGAACATAGATGAGAAAAAAACACGGACTGCTTTCACATGAAATTCATGGTCAGTAACTTCAATTGGGCCTCTAAGTTGTTGGTGATTAGATTGCATTGAACCTGGGCATCTGCATTTACACTTTCCTAGCTGAGTATTTCATTATTTCTCCTCTTTCATCAAAATCCCATACTTCATTTATCATTATCACATAAAACTGATGACATTACTTCTCATTTCTCTGAGAAACTCTCCCATCACTACATCAGTCTAGCTTTGATCTTTTTACTCTTTTAGAAGTATCTGTTCTCATATTATAACAAACCACTTTATCCGTTCAGTATATTTCAATATTTCTCATTTATTCAAAGTGTTTGCTCCAGAAAACTTTCACTTCCTCCTGCATTATTATTATTTATGACTTCACTGGATAATTCCTATATATGTAAAAACACGCTATTATTTTGCTATCTGAAAAATTTGTAAGCCTTTCCAGTTATGACCATTATAGAGTAGCTAGAATCATACTTATATTCTTATTGTTATTAATTGTAAAAGGATCAGAATAATATAGAAACAATTGCTTATAGAATTGAACCCAATTAACCATTTACAATCAGTGAAGCAAAGGAAGAAAAGGACCAAAAGGAGTGATTTCCTATATTAATCCAGGCTTCTTCCAAGAGAGTGTTTTCCAAACAATCACGGAACAGAAAATAAAAGTATGAGAAGGATTTCTGAATCCCACTTTTCTTTCTGGGTAGAGGAAACAGAGATTGGGGAGCAGAGCTGCTTTGATCGTTTGAACTCTCTCTGAAGTGAAGATCCATAGAGGAGAATTTGTAGAAAAGTAGCCCCTTAAATCTGTGCAAGAATTCCCAACAGTTCCTTGGCTGGCCCTGTGCTATGTAGGCACAGTGTGAAATTTTAAGAGGCTTAGCAGAGAACAGCCACCATAAGTTTGGATTACCTACCAGAGATTACAGAGGTTATACAAGACACAAGAAATATTGAAGTTCGTGTTCATCTAAAATGGATAAAATCACTTCGAATGCACATAGGGCAGTTATGAAACTAGGTTATATACTGGCCATAAACATAGTTTTGACAATTCTCAACTAATTGAATTTATGCAGGATATATTCTCTGACTGCTGTGGAGTTTAATTATAGCTCAATAACAGAAAATGTACTAGAATATATTTGAGAATTAAGTAAACTTTCTACATAATTCATATTTTTAAGAAGAAATCAGAATAGAGATTAAAAAATATTTAACAACAATGAAAATACAATGTGCCAAAATTCATGAGATGCAGTTGAAATGGTGCAATGAGGGATTATAGTTTTAAATTATAGAGGAAAGAAGAATTGTTTGAAACTAATGATCTAAGCTTCCAACTCAAGGATTTTGAAAAATGTAAGAAATTAAGCCCCAAAAATTGAAGTCAGAAAATAACCATAACAACAATGACAAATCAATGAACGAACCAATAAAAATTAACACAGGGAATTTAATAAAATGAAATTTGTCCTTTGAAAATTTTATCAAAATTGACAAATGAGTCTTCCATAAATTTAAGAATGATTCTTCATCAAAAGCACAATTAAGGGAGTTAAAATAAAGACAAATTACAGGGTAGAAAAAGATATTAACAGTGTATACCAGAAGCTCTGACATCCAAGGATAGGAGAAGTTGGATGCCCCAGCTCAAAAAGAGAGTGCAAATTAGTTCTTCTTCTGCCTATTTGTTCTATTTGGGCTCTCAATGGAATGGATGATACCTGTGCACATTGGTGAGAATGGATTTTATTTACTCAGTATATTGATCCAAATGTTACTCTCTTCCAGAAACACTCTCCCAAATACACACTGAAATAATGTTTTACCAACTATCTGAGTATTCCTTAAGCAAGTCAAGTTGACCCATAAAATTGGCCATTACAATGTCCATGAAAAGATGTACAAGATTGTTCATGGCAATTTTACCTATAATAATTCCAACTGGAAGCAAGCAGAACATTTATCACTAGCAGAATGGGTGAATAATTTGCAGTATAGTTACAAAATGTTATAATATACATTGTGATGCTATACATTGAAAATGAATGAATAATTTTACAACATGTCTGAGTCTATGCACATATTTTTGAGTGAAAGAGGTAAAAAAAACCCTAAAGAATATTTATTGTATCACTTAAGTTTTGTAAAATTCAAAAGCAAGCAATGCTAATCTGTGGTGATAGAGAAGTCTTCTGATCAGTTGCCTTTGGCCAGAGCAATGACAGTGAGGGTGTACAAAGGAGGCTCTGTCTGTGTGTGCCTAATAATGCTCCTTGTTTTCTGAGTAGTGGCTACGTGGATGTATACATGTAAAAAGGAATCAATCCGTAAAATTAAGATTGTGGCCTCACTCTATGTGAATTATATCTCAATTGATTTATTTTTCTTCAAACTACTGCTTCTGTAGCTAATGCCCCTGTCTCTTCCTTCAAAGCAAAATTCCAGGAAACAGTCGTTAATGTTTGTTTTTAATTTCTGTATTCCCATTTCTATTAAATCTATCTCATCAAGATCTCATGTTTGCTCCTTCAGCAAACTTTCTTATCAAGTTTAGCAATGACATCACATTACTAAATTCAATGTAAGTTCTGAATCTTATTATTTTAGCATCATTTCATATAGTTTGTCACTCTCACCTCCCTGTTCTTGATTTGGCTTAATTGTATTTCTTCCCATATCATTGAGGGACTACTCCTTCTGTCTTCATACCAATTCTTCATCTCCCCAATTTAATGTTTGAGTACTCCAGGGCTTAGATGCTGGGCTGCTTTCTCAGTAAAGTAACTTTCTAGTTGGTCATCAAATGTTATGGCTTGATAGCTGCTGATTTTATATCTATAGCTTTGACCTCTCCCTGGAAATCTAGCTTCATATATCCAATTGCATACTCAACATTTTTTAGGTGTCATATAAAACTTTATACTTCCCAAACTGAACTAACCTCCAATCTGCTTCTTTCTTAGCATTTGTCATCTCAGTTAACATAAAATTCATCATTCCAGTAGTTCGAGCCAAAATTTTTTGAAATATCTTTGAGTTCTTTCTTTCTCTTATTTTCTGGATCTAAAGCATGATGGCTCCTTTTCAAAATTAGACAGTATATGACTGCGTTTTACTACCTCTATTTCCATCACTGTGGTTCAAGTTACTATCGTATTTTACCTGAATTATTGCAAAATTCTTCTAACTCGTCTTTTTACTTCTACCCTTTTTAAATCACAGTCTATTTTCAGCATGACACTAAGAGAGGTCCTCTTAAAATATGACTTAGATTACTACACTCTTCTGCTCAAAACTTCTCAATAAATTTCTATCTCATCATAGTAAGAAGCAAGTCCTTATAATTTACCAGCCCTATGTAATCCCCTCTACTAATTAATTAATCATCTCTTACTATCACTCTTCTTCTTGTTCTCTCCGGTATAGCCACATGGTGCTTATAACATTTTTACTCTAGGCACTTAAACAACTCATAGCCTTTGTAATTATTCTTTCTTCTTTCGGAATACTTTTTGCCTTGACCATATACACATAGTGTACTCCTTAATTCCTTTGTGCCAAATTCTCAGTGTGCCTTTGCTTACCATCAAACTTATAATTTTAAACTTTTTTTGTATATAAGCAATTATTATCCTTCTTCGAAGCATTGATTTTTCTCCTTACACATATCATTATCTAAAAGACTACATATTTCACTTACATATTTATCAGCTTCCTATTGTACTGGAATGCAAGTTCTATAGTCTAAAATTTTGGTTCTTGTTTTCCAGAAATATCTTCAGAATCTAAAGCAGTACCTCACATACAGTAGGGCTCTTTTAAGCATTTTAAATAAATACTTGAATAAATTTAAAATAAAATACTAGATACACCTGTTCTTAGTTTTTAAATCACTGCCTTTTGTTTCTGCCCATCAGATTATAGACTCCTGCCAGGTTTCTCAGACTTGTCCTCATGCCTTCCCTCCTGAGGTGTTTTTTAGAACTTTGACTTCTTCCAAATCTAGCACACAGAACAATTCAATTCTCAAACTCATATCCAAGGCCCACACTTTCTTATCCAAATCTGTGGATATTCTCAAGGAAAAAAAAATGCCTTTGTTCAATGATATCCACTTTCCTGAAAAGGCAGTTGCCTAGTTTTTATATAACCATGGATTAATCCAGTTTCTACATATACATATATATCCCACCCATCTATGGCATCTGCTGGCGTATGCACATATCTTCTCAAGAGGATTGTTTATTTTGTTTTAAACTAACGTAATTATGGAAACTTATGTAGAAAATATTTATACATTTTGGGATGCAAAGTATAATCAGGATAATATTTAAATGTATAATGTTTATCATATAGACTGTGTAAGACAGGAAATATTCTGTAGTTGATCAGTTAGGACACTAATTCACTTTTATAGGTTTATCTAGATTATCAATTAGGTAATAGAAAAAAAAAAAGGAGTGATAGTTGCTACCAAGGAATAGGTGAATTCAAATGATGACTGGTTTCATAGAGGAAAATACAGTAAAAGAATTTAAGAAGAATCAAGGGAATCATCAGGAAAGAATTAAACCATTCTTGTTATTTTGAGATCTTTCCTTCTCTAGAGATGTATGGGAAACTTTTAACCTCTTAAGTCATAAACCATAAAGAAAACATGCTAATGTTCGATGCCATAGCAAAGATATCTTTACAGGCATATTCAGGGTACATTTTCATAAAACATCAATTTAAGCTCTGTCAGTTACATCTGCTCCTGAAAGATTTCATCAGTCATTTTGTGTTAAATCACATGACTGTACATGAAATAATTGATAACATACAGATAGAACATATCCAAATACATAGGTTTCATTAGAAAACTGTAAAATGATCCCTGAGCATTTTCGTATAAAGTCTCTAATATCAGGTATTGTTAGCATTGTTTTATTCCAGAAATCAGGTTAAACTCATAGTTAAATCTAAAAATATTAGCACATTAAAGGGTAAAATTAAAAAGATGATTTTTCTTTCTACAAAAAGTAAAGCCTTATGGAATTTTCTTTTCTTTCTTTTTTTTTTTTTTTTTGAGACACAGTCTCGCTCTGTTGCCTGGGCTAGAGTGAGTGCCATGCCGTCAGCCTAGCTCACAGCAACCTCAAACTCCTGGGCTCAAGAGATCCTACTGCCTCAGCCTCCCAAGTAGCTGGGACGACAGGCATGTGCTACCATGCCCGGCTAATTTCTTCTATATATATTTTCAGTTGTCCATATAATTTCTTTCTATTTTTAGTAGAGACGGGGTCTCACTCTTGCTCAGGCTGGTCTCGAACTCCTGACCTCGAGTGATCCACCTGCCTAGGCCTCCCAGAGTGCTAGGATTACAGGCGTGAGCCACCACGCCCGGCTGGAATTTTCTTATTGATAGAACAAAGTACCAATATATAGGACATTCCAATTTTAAAATAATTTAACGATAATATTTTATTTCAAATGATTATAAACATATCATAAGGTTCAGAGCACTGCAACCAAAATCTGTTTAAAGAAGCCAACATCATTACAATAAAGAGAAGTCATATGGAATGGGACTTTGCTGAGAATATTCCTATAAAATTTATTTTATTATTCCTTCAAATATAATTCATGAAGACTGCTTCTCTAATTCCTTAACTATCTTCTCAATATCCCGCTTTCATTGTCTGACAAGATGCACATTACCAGCAAGAAATACATTCAATCTTATTTAAGAGTACACTCGAGTACATACTCAAATACTCAACAACATGCTTGAATATACCTGGACTTATTTAGGAAAAAGAAGACTTAGTTTAAGACTGTCAAATACATTTAAAAATTATATTTAGATTTTACAGGGTTTGGACACACATGTGATAAAATGTCTCTCAGACTATTTTTTTTCTTCTGAGGCTGCTCCATCACCTTCTCTGCATACCACTCACCTTCTTCTATGAGGCATAAATCTTTGGTTCTTTAAAAGTTGCTCTTTCACAACATTTGGGATTGTCATGAGTTAAACTCTTGTCTCAGAACAAATGACTATAGACCCAGTGTTCATCAAAGTTTGATAGATTTAGATTCTGTCATTTAATTTCCTAGAAAAAAAAATCTAATTGACAAACTTGGTTCAAAGGATCACCTCTAGGATAATTAACTCTAGTCATGGAATAAAACTGTATATGATATATAGAATTCCAGAGAAAGTTTTCTAAGAAATAGATAAGGTAGTACAAAAAGTGATGGTCATGGGCCGGGCGCAGTAGCTCACGCCTGTAATCCTAGCACTCTGGGAGGCCGAGGCAGGAGGATCACTTGAGCTCAGGAGTTTGAGACCAGCCTGAGCAAGAGCGAGACCCCCTCTCTACTAAAAATAGAAAGAAATTATCCAAACAACTAAAAATAGAAAAAATTATCCAGGCATGATGTCATGTGCCTGTAGTCCCAGCTACTCAGGAGGCTGAGGCAGGAGGATGGCTTGAGCCCAGGAGTCTGAGGTTGCTGTGAGCTGGGCTGATGCCACGGTACTCTAGCCCAGGCATGAGAGTGAGACTCTGTCTCAAAAAAAAAAAAGTGATGGTCATTTTTAAAACTCAGCCCCCAAAATGTTTGATCTTGGCAGATCAAACAAGCCCTCTGACTTAATTTTTCTATGCTTAGAAATTTTATCCATTTTATATATGCATCAGTTTAATTTACCAGATCATTCTTAATTTTGTCTCTTTTCCTGAATGTTTGTTAGAACAGAATTGATTTTTAGATTCAAATTATTTTTATTCACTATCAACAATTATTGAGCATTATTTTAATTAGCAAATTAATTACATATTGGACTTGTAACTATAATTTACTACTCTGATAATCACAGTTATATTTCACCTCATAACTTCTCTCAAATATTTCTGTGGAAAAGCATGATTTAGTGAGGTATTTTATTATAATACAAATTTCAAAACTATTTTTTATTAAATGATTTTATTTTATGTCTAAATTTTTCAGTCACTAATTTCAAAAAAGCAGTCAGATATCTGTTTTGTGTTTTTTTAAAAGATGGTCAGTCAGGTGTGGCCACAAGAGGAAATACAGGACAGGCTCAGGGAAAATCAAAGTTTGTTATATTTACAGGTCTGTTAAAGAAACAGTTACTCAATGATACCTGTTAAAGCATGATAAGGAAGATTTTATTCAGGATTATCATGATAGGTATAGGTACTACGGCAATGGGATTTTACAGTGAGGGAGAGACATTGGGCAAAATAGCATTGACAGGTGGAAATTTATAGTCAAGGAAAAAGGAGCGGTCAGTAGATGAAAAATTACCAAGAAGAAACATCGGGGTAAGGAGGGTTAAAGGGACATAACAGGATTCAGGGTGGTCAGACATCACGAGTGTAATAAGAGGAACTTGATCAGATTTTGAGGGCGGAGGCTTCTTTTAAACTGACTTAGCAAGGTTCTTCGCTAAACTGGATTTTATAAGGAAGTGCATAAATGGGACAAGAAGGTTCAGAAAAAGTTTGATCAAGCAGAGAATCTTTGTCAGGCCCAAGACAGGAGGCGCAGTACACCACAGAGGATCACATGGGAAAATACTCGAGTAGTCAGTAGGCAGAAGACAAAAACAAGGGGAAAAGCATTAGGTCAGAGCCTTTATTAGGGTTTTTGTGGGAAAAGCAAGTCAGAGCAGGATGAAGAGTTCGGAATTGGATGGTTTGAATAATTTCTGCAGTGGAATATTTTCTCCTGGTGTGTAGGGGCCAGGTAGAGGAGGTGTGACCCTGGATTGGTTAGTTTGCGTAATAAAGGCATGCTCCCGGCTGGGCCAATCTCTAAGAATATAATAACCTCAGTGGAGGCAATCTCTCCCTTGCTAGATATCTTTTTAAGATATCAAAACATAGTATATAGAAGACAAACAAAAAAAATGAAATACAAAACTCCAAATAAAATGTTAACATGTGATATAAAATGTGACTGGCCCATCAGTTGCCAGTTATTTACAGTATTTTCATTTTAAAATCTATCAGTTACCTTTCAGTTATACTTATTTTCATCGTTCATTTGTCAATCATTCACATATTAATATATGAACTTGAGGTATCACTGGGTGACTCTTTTTTTAATTTCTTTTTTATTTATTTCAAGATAGTATGAGGGTACAAACGTTTTGGTTACATTTTATGTCTTTGCCTCACCCAAGTGAGGTTTAGAGGCATGCCCTTCCCCTCTACAATGCACACCGTGTCCATTAATTGTGAGTTTACCGCCCCCCCCAACTCCCTAATCCCTGGAGAATATTACCACCATGTGAGCACCATAGTGTTGCTCAGTTAGTGCCAATTTGACAGTGAGTACATGTGGAGGCTATTCCTCCGATCTTGTGATTCATCACTACGGAAAATGGGCTCAAGCTCAATCCAGGAAAATATAAGAGGTGCTAGATCACTGTCGTTTCTTAAAATTGAGTAATATTCCATTGTATACATATACCAAATTTTAGTAATCCACTCATGGATTGATAGGCACTTGGGTTGTTTCCACATCCTTGCAATAGTGAATTGTACTGGATTAAGTGCCTCCTTTTAATTTACCTTCTCTCTCCTGCTATGAATCACCGAGGAAGGAAATTGCAGATGATGTAAACAAATGGAAAAACATATCATGCTCATGGATTGGTAAAATCAACATTGTTAAAATGTCCATAATTCCCAAAGTGATTTATAGATTCAATGCAATCCCCATCAAAATACCAATATTATATTTCACAGATCTAGAAAAAAATAATTCTATGCTTTGTTCGGAACCAGAAAAGCGCCCGAATAGCCAAAGCAACCTTAAGCAAAAGGACAAATCTGGAGGCATCACATTACCAGACTTCAAGCTATACTACAAGGCTACAGTAACCAAAACAGCTCAGTATTGGCACAAAAATAGAGACATGGAGCAATGGAACAGCACAAAAAACCCAAACATAAAACCATCCACATACAGCCATCTGATCTTTGATAAAGCAGACAACAATATACAGTGGGGAAAAGAATCCCTATTCAATAAATTGTGTTGGGACGACTGGATAGCCACATGGAGAGGAATGAAACAGGATCCATATCTCTCACCACTCACTAAAATTAATTAAAGATCAATAAAGGACTTAAATATAAGGCATGAAACCACAAGAACTCTAGAAAAAAATGTTGGAAACACTCCCCTAGATAATAGCCTAGGCAAAGAATTTATGAAGAAGACGTCAATGGCAATCACAGCAACAAGGAAAAAAAAAAAAAGAGGGACTTGACTAAGTTAAAAAGCTTCCACATAGCAAGAAAATAAACACCACAACAAATAGACAACCTACAGAATGAGAGAAAATACTCACAAGCTATACATTTGTTAAAGGGCTAATAACCAGAATCTACAAAGAACTCAAGCAAATCAGCAAGAAAAAAATCCCCTGGTGGAAACATTCCTTCCTTTGGAAGTAAAACCTGTAGGCAAGCAGAACATGTTTCAGGAAGAGAAAGCAAAAATTTTGTCAGTGGGTTATTAGGAATAATAGTGACTAGTGACAGTCCCATTTCTACCCCTTGATTCCTGGCTATGGAAGAAACAGGACCTGTTGTGCACTAAATGTGTGTTCCCCCAAAAACTTGTGTGTTGAAATTTTAACCCCAAATGTGATGTATTAGGAGGTGGGATCTTTGGGAAGTGATTTGGTGATGAGGATAAAAGTCTTCATAAATGGGATTAGTGCTCTTATAAAAGAGACCTCAGAAAGCCCACTACATCTCTTTCCCCACTTTGTCCAGTGACCTAAGGAGCAATCCATCTTGCTATATCCCAATATAATTTGTGATATTTTGTATATCTCCATTGCTAGATCATGAAGTGGACCATCAATGCTCTCTTTACTACTGGAAATAGAGTCACTAGCATCTTTAAGTCTAATGAGATTATATGCCTACTTCCAGAAACCCCAGAACCAATTCAGAAAACTCCTTCTTAAAGTTTTGTTCCTCTAGAACTAGTCTTGGTGCCGAAATCTCCATGGTTCTCCAGAGAAACAGAACTAATAGGAGATTCTCTCTCTCTCTCTTTCTCTCTCTCTCTCTCACACACACACAGTTCTGAATGCATTAATCTGTTTACAAAGGCAGAGACCTCATAACCTAAATACTTCCCAAAAGGCCTCACCTGAATTTCTACCTATATTTTATGTCTATGTCTCTCTATCATCTCTGTCTCTATCTCTATCTCTATCTCTATCTCCATCTCCAGTTTACTTTTGAACAACACAGGTTTGAACTGTGCAGGTCCACTTATATCACTTATACATGGATTTTTCCTCCATCTCTGCCACTCCTGAGACAACAAGAGCAACCCCTCTTCTTTCTCCTCCTCACCTAGTCAACATGAAGACGATGAGGATCAAGACTGTTATGATGATCCACTTCCACATAATGACTAGTAAATATATTTTCTCTTCTTTATGATTTTCATAATATTTTCTTTTCTCTAGCTTACTTTATTATAAAAATACAGTATATAACACAATAGATCTATTATTATACACATGTTAATTGATTATGTTATCACAAGAGTGATGGTGGAGTTCCAGTCCCAAAACTGGCAGGTTCAAGACCCAAAAAGAGCCAATTTTTCAACTGAATCTGAAAGCAGGGGAAAAAAACAATGTTTTAGATCAGATGGTGAGAAAGGAGAAGTTTCCTCTTACTAAACCACAGTCTATTGACACATTTAAATGTTAATCTCATCCAGAAACACCCTCACAGACACACGCAGAATAATATTTGACCAAATGCCTGGGTATCCTGAGGTGCAGTCAAGTTGACACATAAAAATAATCATTACAATAAACCCAATCCAGGGGTCACAGTCTCATAAGCTTTCATAGATATGGCTGATAATAAATTCATGACAGTATATAACAGTGACTCAGGCTAAATCTCAATTTTCAAGGAGTTTACATACTAGTTGGGGCGTGAGCAGTAAATTAATAAATCTAACTAATGTTTAACTAGTAAACTTTCTAAACCCAATTGGCCTTGTCGTAGTTTTACAGCCAAATCTCAAACTGTAGCAATCCAGTTCCACAGCTGCAATAGAGTTAGTCATGACGCTGCTGCTTAGGGACTGTTTGATTGCTTGACAGTCCATCCTTGGCAGTTCTCACAGAAATCATGTAAATGTCATCCTTTAGGGTTTCTGGGCATAAAATGATCTAATCTAAGTCAGTAATTACCTCCTACCATGGTTACTTCCTGAGCTAATGTCCAACATCATTTCCAAATTCTCCAGCCGTTTAGATTATGGACAGCAAGACCCCTATCAAAACCTAACCATCTACAAATAACAGTAACAGTCTTTTTGCTCAGATCCTTAGGGGCAAATGAAGGAAAAAGAAGACACAGCTCATCTCATACCAAAAACATCAGGTCAGAGTAGTAGAGTTTATATATTCAAACAAACGCTTTTATAAAAAAAATACCTTAACACTGAGAAGGAAAGTAAAACATGATGGTAAATTTAGCCTTATAATTAAGATTAGAGGAAACAACTTAAAACAAATTTCCCATAAACCAATTTAGCCTAAAATTTTAATCAGCAAATATATGTTTTACAGAGTCATTAAGGTTATTTTTGACTTCTTATTTACTTTTTATTACTTACTTACTTCTTATTCATTTTTTTCACATAAAATGCAACAGGATATGAAATATTTCATTTTAAGGATTTTATCACCAAAATTATAAATTGGAAAGAAGTCAAAGAATAAAAATATATTAAATTATTTTAACTATTAAATTTATTTTTGCCCATGAAAAATTAAAGAAGAATTTGGTTTATTTCCTTCATTATTGCAACATTGAAAAATGCATCTAATATTCATATTATATTGAGTTATATTGGGAGACAGTGGTATTAAAATCTGATATATCTTTAAAGTCTGACTTTGTTTAATGTGCTTAAAAGCATTTGTCTTAGCTACTTTGAGTCAGTTTTTTTCCCCAAGTTCTGAAAGCCATTGACTAAAGTGCCTAGTTTAATTAAAGTCTCTTTTTGTTTTTGTTTTAGTTGTTTCTAATATGCTATATCTAACTTGGATATTCACCATGGGAAGATTTTATTTTATTTCAACCAAGCATCATAAATCATTTCCATTAAAACTGACACTAGAAATATTATTAGTGTAAGAAAGACAGTAATTTTACATAAGCAAAAAGCATTAGTCATACTTAGAAACACTTGCATTATAATGTTCCAATATGAAAAAGACCTGGTGAGATTCAGTGTTTCGGAAAATATTGAGGTTCATAGTTAGAGAAGGTGAAACTTTTGTGTTTTTAAAAACAATATGTTCCAACTATTCAGGTGATGGGCACACCTATAGTTCTGACTCAAGCCATGTATCAAACACATTGTATCCTCTTAATATTTTGAAATATTTTGAAAAAAATGTGTTCCGTATGTTTCTGACTGCATTTAAAAGTGGCTGTTTTGAAAACTATAATCCAAAGCAAATTGAATTTCTAGCTCTTGATTTATCAGCTGACAAGCACAGCTGTAGGAACTGAATATTCCCTTACTCCATTGTTAACTAAGGGCAGTGTGAGCACCATGGTAGAGACCTTAATGTACACCTATATACGTTAGTCTCTCTTGATGAGCACATGAGGGGATTATTCTTTCTTGTTTTCAGTTACAAAGGATCAAATGACTGCTTCTGGCCAGAGAAATGTACATTAAAAAAATAAAGTGTGTTCTTTTAGGACAAAGTGTTTAACTGCTAATATAATAGCCTCTAGCAGCCACAGAGGTCACATATCACTGATGATGACGTTTCAATATAACAGTTTCCTTATCCTAGATATTTGAGTCACTATGTACAGTAAAGACCTCATTGCTCCATGATGAACACGTTGTGTAAGAAAGAAGTAATCTTTGTTGGGTTAAGCCACTGAGTTTTGGGGAATAATTTGTTACTGGGGCATTATCTGGTCTAAACTAAAACACGTATGTTTGCATATATTAGCACCATTTACCAATTAATAAACAGCATTTAATAAACAACAATAGAAATAATGCCTCTCCAATTGACCATTAAATGTGATTCTGTCTACTTTCTCTGTGAAAATCTAAATATTCTATGTGGATGTCTATTTTTCTTTCCCTCCATATCTTCTATTTTCTAAAACTAGTCTCATGATAATTACTAAGAAGGTAGCCTCATTAGTGTTATAAATTTATTTATTGGTTTCAGGTTTTTTTGGTTTGCTTTTTGGTTGCTTGTTTTTTATAGCAGATAGAGAAGGAAGGTCATTGCTACTTTTTATGTAAAAAGTTTTAGTGACCTATTAAGTTGCACATATACATTGTAGGCCCAGGGATGTGACTTTTAAAATATTTTTTAAATGGCTAATCTTTTCAGTGGAGTCACTGTGACATAGGTCATATGGATAGATTTACCATGAACAGTCCGGTCATCTAGAACATCCCACCTGTCCCACCTATCTTCACTGTGGAGAACTACTTTTTTTGGTTAGAGTTTCCCTTCTTTTTAGGGGTTTTCATTTTTCCTGAGCTTTATGCACTCTACCTCTCATTCTTGTTCTTTTCTCTACATGTAACTTATTCTCCAAAGTTAGCCACCTTTTTCCATTTTTCTTTTTAATACTATTTTATGCTATTATCTAATGGCAATATATTTGGTAAGATAAAAAATTTTGATATTTTCAAAGTAATACTTATCTGAGAATAAATTATGCTACATTATATTTTTCTAGAAAATTTTAGATAAGTCAAATTAGAAGTAAATCTAATCATTAATAAAGAAAATAGTGCAAATTACTTCATCTCTTTTTGTGATCCATGTATATTTTTCAATAGTTTGCTTCAGCGACATAGAAGATTTTTCCATTTCTTGAATTTCAGAACCCTATGATTATTCAAGTTAAAAAAGACAACTGCTTGAAATATTTATTTAAGTAAACATAAAAGGAAGGATTATGTTATGCATTCATAATGATTAAATAATACTTCTCTGATAACATTTATTTAAATTTCTCCAGGGAGGCCAGGCACCGATGGCTTATGCCTATAATCCCAGCACTCTGAGAGGCCGAGGTGGGAGGATCACTTGAGGTCAGGAGTTTGAGATCAGCCTGAGCAAGAGCAAGATCCTGTCTCTACATAAAATAAAAAAATTAGCCAGGTGTGGTGGCACACGCCTGTAGTCTCAGCCACTAGGGAGGCTGAGGCAGGAGAGTGCTTGAGCCCTGGAGTTTGAGGTTGCAGTGAGCTATGATTACCCCACTCTACTCTAGCACGGGTGACAGAGCAAGACCCTCTCTCAAAAAAACAAAATTCTCCAGGAAGCCCTTAAATTTGACACTTCATCATAAAACAAAGCAATATATGTGTAACCCAAGCTTTATGCTTGAATCAAAGCAATATATTTTGAAAGCTGTGTTAAAGATTTTTATAGCGTGACATGCTTACACCGTACAGTTTCTATTCTTAGAAAAGGAACTAAAATGGCAATAGAAGGGAGTAGATGACAGTTAAGGAATTCTTGTTGGAAACACAGGATTATAGCTTAAATATAGTAACATATATCAAATAAAATTGATTAATTGTTTCAATCTTCTCTGTCATACTTTACTTAAAAAACAGTACTTCATTTCAGAATAAGAGGGCCAATTAGTATAACTCAAGCAAGACTGTCAAATTTTATTAAGTCAAGTTGAAATAAAGTTGTAGCTAAAATTGTACTTGAATCTGAATTTATGTGCTAGTTGAAAATGATCTAGTCATGCAGCAGAGTTTTAGAGCTTTGGGAGAAAACTAAGAGATCATCTGAATAAATTCTCTGCTGAAGCATTGAGGAAATAGAGGTTCAGAAAAATAAAGTGACTTACACATGCCACACAACTATTGACTAACTTTTAGCCTTTCTTAAGTTTGGTACTAATTTTATTGTTTATTTGTTTCTTTTTCTTTTTTATTTATTAGTTACCCTCAGATATTTTTTTTTTCTTCTAATATTGGAATACTGTTCAGGAAATTGGTATTTTAGTTCTAAGACAAAATTAACGTGTGAATGAAATTATTATCACTGTCTGTATAATTATTTACTAGTGAAACACTCAATTGCTGTTTCTCATTTTTCGTAGAAGCAAGCACAAGGAACTTTCAACTCCCAGAAAACTGGGATCTGGACCCTGTGGCCAAAGCACCTACTGATAGCAGGTTTCAGGAAAGCCTTGCTTTCACACTGCCTTTTTTAAAACGTATACTCTAGAGGTAGTTGGGCAACAGGGGACATGTACTTTAGCCTTTTTTTTTATATTTAGGAAATGATTTTCCTACAGCTGCCTAAATATTCTACTTTACACTGAAACTTGGGCAGCTGGCATTAGCTGGGTAATATTACAATTGAGAATATCATTTTTAATATTATGTCAAATATTGTTCTACCTTACCTATTTCATATTTTGCATTTTGAACTTTTTATTTGACTTAATTCAAATAGGCAGTTTTTAGTTAAAAATAGTTTTAAAATCACTAACTTCAAACACTTGTTTAGTTTTTACATGCAAGTTCAAGGTGAAACTGATCACTTGAACAAAACTTGGGAGGTAACTACAAATATTTGTTTTTTTAAAAAAATATTTAAGGTCAAGAGAGTATGGGAAATATGGTGAGTAATTTTAAGAAGAATAGAAGTGGCCTATTATATAGGCAAATATTTAATAACCAGGAAATTATGTTTAACAATCTGGCATTATAAGAACTTACTTGTCAGCCTGTTTCTCATAATTTCAAATACACTACATAAGGCCTGTAGAAATTTCCAATGGCCAGCATTAATTCAGAACCACTACCACCAGTGCCAGGAATGCATATAAGGTGAATATTTTACTGAGAGAAGAATTAAAACAACTTAATTGAGGCTACTACCCTGTGGATGTTACTAGGAGAAAGTTTTGAGAAGTGAACAGTAAGAGATAAAAGGAAAAAAAAAAAGGAAGGATATAGGGCTGGGTTTTGGGAAGTTATAAATGAGGGCTGTGGTGTGGAAGCTGATAGATCCATTGTATCAGTGAATAACCCAGTGGCACCTGTCCATGTCAAATTTCTTCAGCTGGCATGATTACCCAGTGGGAATAAAGAGGGAGTTAATGTGTTAGTACATTGTCTCTGGCCTGTTTATTCCCACTCAGTGGTGTGTGGAAGTTGCATCAGCATCCGGTACCAAGGATTATCACCATCTTAAACATTAAATTGAAAAGGGAAAATGGAAAATATATTAAATAAAAACATTGTTTTGTAATAGATGTTTGGAAAGGGTTGTGGCTGCACAGAATAAGGTATAATCTTCTGCCTGGGGAACTGAGTAAACCTAAATAGTAACCCTATTAACCTTTCCCTCATTTCTGGCACACGTCTAAACTATCCCCAAGCCCAGTTGATTTCCCTTTCTTAAATATTCATTCACTTTGTCATTCACCTCTAACTATATTACTACTACTACTACTGATCAAATTCCCACTGCTCCAGTTCCTTATCAACCCTTGCCTTCAAACTTATCTCACTGCCTGTAATCTTTCTCTCCAACCTTTACCCATATTGCCTCTGGAGTGAATGTATCTAACATGCAAAATTGCTCATTAATATCCAAGAAAAGTCCTTATCATAAAGAAAGTGATTCTCAAGTCTTAGTGTCCACGGAATTTATCTAAGAACCTTGTAGTCTGGCTCAGAATAAGAACTCAAAACTATGTTGTATAAACAAAATCACATTTAAGTTTGGTCTTAAAGGAAAAATAGGTGTGATCTGATTAGAAAAGGTAGGAAAGGACATTCTAGGCATAAAGTATATTCTACAAAAGGAAAAATATTTGAAAAGAGCCAGAATTTTAGTGGGTCTACCTCAAAACTCTAAGGTATATATTAACCACGATTAGCCATAGCTAATAAAGTATAATGTATGTATGTATATATGCATACATATATACATATATATAAAACAAGAAATTTAAAGAAATAGATTTAAACTATTTAACTCATGCAAGAATACTAACTGTACTTGGAAACATCTTGCAAGTTGTCATATTTTTCAAGACTTTTTATTTTCTGAACTATATTTTATCTTATTTTAAATTGATAACCTCAAAGTGATATTAACTGGGACATCTTTTATATGGCTGTCATCTGATTAGTTTTCCCTGTGCAAATATCTATAAAAGTGGGTCAATTATAAGTTATGTAAGAACCATTTTCATATTTTGGAAAACAGGCAGCACAGGATTGTGATTTCTCATAGAAGGGAAAAAATAAGGCAACCTGTAATAAAAGAACATATTGCATTTATTACAGGAAACAATAATAATAACCTCTGTGTTCTCACAAGAAACCAAATTAATAATTCATAAAAATACTCAGATATAATGTTTTATGAGCATATATTAATATAATTTTTAAAAAGTGTTTACACATAATTTGAGAAAAGATGGCAAGTCTCCCTTCAAATAATGCATTTTGGGGGGGGTCAGCTTCTGCTCCTAAACTATTCACACTTAAATCATTATTTTGTTTTAAAGTTGTGATAGTTAATTTTAGGTGACTTTTTGACTGAGTTACAGGATATCCAGATAACTAGTAAAGTATCATGCCTGTGAGGGTGTTTCTGGGAGAGACTGACATTTGAATCAGTGGACTAAGGAAGATCTGCCCTCTCCCAATGTGGGCACACACTGTCTACTTAGCTGAGGGCCCAGATAGAACATAAAGGCAGAGAAAAGGCAAATTATTTCTTTCTGTGGAGCAAGAACACCCTTCTTCTCCTGCTCTTGGACACCAGAACTACAGATTCCCAAGCCTTGGGACTGTAGGACTTAGTACCAGGTGTCTCCCAAGACTCTCAGGTCTTTGGCCTCCGACTGAGTTATTAAATATATCATTGGCTTCCCTAGTTCTGAGGCTTTCAAACTTGAACTGAGCCATACTACCAGCTTCCCTGGTTCTCCAGCTTGCAGGTGGCTTATGGTGATACTTCTCAGCCTCAATAATTGTGCGAGCCCATTCCTCTAATAAATATCTTCTCTCCTCTCTCTTTCTCCTCACTCTCCTCCATCTCTTTCTTTCCTGCTCTCTCTTTCTTCCCCCTCATACACAGGCACACACACATATACATATGTATATACCCTGTCCTATTGGTTCTGTCTATATGAAGAATCTTGACTAATACAAAAATATTGCAAGCTACGATATACTTCAGCCAAAGAGTTAATTCCATGAAAATTAAATGCAGATGATCTTTTCCAGTAATTTTTGCCATTTGAGAGATTATGCTTTCTGGAGAAACAATGGAGAGATGATAGAAAAACATAGTAATCTTAGTAATTAGGTAAGGTATGTTGTAGAATACAGAGACAAATATTGACTACTAACACTCTCAATTTTGGTATAGATATTAGCATTAAAATAAACAAGATCCCTATTCTGCTCCCAGGATTTATCATTAAGCTATTGTCCATTTCCCTTTCATGGCCAAAAATTATCTATTGCATACCTCTCCCAGGACATACACTTTCAGCTTTGTCCTCTTAAAGCTAATTAAATATTTCATTCAGCATCCCTGGGTTTTTTTTCTTCTAATATTGAAATCTAATATTAAAGCTTTCAGTTATATATATTAACTATGATTGTATAGTTTTGTAATTTTAGGATTCAGCCATTGGGATAAAGGAAATCTAAGGAACGTAGGGCTGTTTCTGGTGTTCTGAACTCATCCTATATTGGAAATTACTTACTCAAACTATGCATTGAGTTAAATGAAGAATGAATATTGCAAGACAATGGGCAGGCAGCAAAAATATTAATAGGTAATTCAGGATACATCAGAATTCAAATTAAGCATGCATTACATAAAGACCACAAAAAATTATGGTTTAACAAAAGTGAAGGATCAAGAATCAAGAGTACAGAAACATATAAGAGGTCCATAGATGAGGCACACAAACTTCTTTACATTTAAGATTTCGATTACGACTCACTGTAAGGTGAAAACAAATTGTGTTGTGAGTGAAAATAATTCTACCTTCATGGAAAATAATTCACCATTATTTTTAAAAGTCGAAGTAATCCATATTTTGTGACCAGAAATTCCACTCCTACATAAATATACTATAGAAACTATTTTACATGTAAACAAGAGATATGTACAAAAATGTTCTTAGCATCAATAATATATTCTTTTTTTATTTTTTCTTATTATGGGTACACAATAGTTGTATATATCTATGGGATACATTTATGGGGATATTTTGATGCAGGCATACAGTGTGTCATGATCAAATCGGGGTAATTGAGGTATACGTCACCTTAAGCATTTATTTTTTCTTTGTGTTAGGAACATTCCAATTCCATTCTTTTAGTTATTTAAAATATACAGTAAATATTGTTAACACTAGTCACCATATCATGCTACTGAAAAGTAGATATTATTCATTCTAACTGTACTTTTGTATCCATTAACCATTCCTACTTTATCTTCCACCCTTCCCTCGTATATTTCCCAGCCACTGGTAACCATCATTCCACTATTTCCATGAGTTCATTTTCTTTTTTTTAACTCTTACATATGAGTGAAAAAATGCCATGTTTGTCTGTCTGTGACTGCCTTATTTCACTTAACATAATGTCCTCCAGTTCCACCTATGTTGTTGCAAATGACAGCATTTCATTCATTTTTATGGATGAATAATATTCCATTATATATATGTCCCACATTTTCTTTATCAGTTCATCCATTGATGGATACTTAGGTTGATTCCATATCTTGGCTATTGTGAACAGTGCTGCAATAAACATGGGTGTGTTGATATCTCTTAGATATATTCATTTCTTTCTTTTGAATATATACCCAGCACTAGGATTGCTGGGTCATATGGTAGTTCTATTAATGTTTTCAGTTTGTTTGAGGAAACTCCATACTGTTCTCCATAGTGGCTGTACTAATTTACATTTCCACCAACAGTTAATAGCATGTCCTTGCAAGCATTCATTATTGCCTACCTCTTGGATAAAAGCCAATTTAACTGGGGTGAGATAATATCTCATTGTAGTTTTGATTGGCATTTCTTTAGTGATTAGTACGATTGAGCATTTTTTCATATACTTGCTGGCCATTTGTATGTCATCTTTTTGCTCATTTTAAAATTTAGATTATTTGTTGGGTTTTTTTTTTCCTATTGAGTTGTTTGATCTCCTTTTATATTCTTGTTATTAATCCCTTGTCAGATGGGTAGTTTGCAAATATTTTCTCCTATTCTGTGGGTTGTCCGTCCCTTCATGTTGTTAATTGTTTCCTTTGCTCTGTAGAAGCTTTTTAGCTTGAATGTGATCCCATTTCTCCATTTTTGCTTTGCTTGTGTGTGCTTTTGAGGTCTTACTCAAGAAATCTTTGCCCAGACCAATGTCCTGCAGTGTTTCTCCAGTGACTTTTCCAGTAGTTTCATAGTTTCATTTCTTGGATTTAAGTCTTGTAATCCATTTGGATTTGACCAATATCTTTTAAAGTGAAAGCAAATATTTTTTTAGTGAAAATGAATTATAAATTTATCACTACCATCAATGACCATAAAATCAAACTTTAAACAAACAAGTCCTGGAGGAATATATAAGGAATGTTTTAATTTATACAGAATTTCAAATAAAACCAAGCCATATAAATTGGCTTATATGAAATCATGAGATAATATAAATGAGATACCATAAATCAAACCAAGAGAACAATTACCACAAAGTAATAAAAGTAGTTTCTTCTGAGGTTTGAATGAGAGATGTTACTGAAGGAGGGTGCATGCAGGACTTGAAAGGAATAGAGAGCTTCTCTCATTTAAGCTGGAAACAGATTGAGTGCATGTTGTTTTCCTCCACAGATGCATTTTGACAGGCAGTGGAGTGTGGTATTTGAGAACATGGTCAGCAGTTAAATAGACTTAGTTAAAGCACTAGTTCTACTATTCATTGGCTTATAACTTTCAGTAAATTACTTAGACCTTTTGGGCCTCAGTTTCCTCATTGGACTGTCAATTGGTAAATACCTCATGAAATTATTGGGCGAATGAAATGATGACAGATAGTTATAAATATTATAATATGACCCAATGAAATAACTCTTTGAGGATAAACTAATATTACTGGTAATTTTTTATAATTTTAGAAAGTTGTAATTGCAAATATCTCTTTCAGATACTACATTTTAACTCATGTGAAATGTTTCTGTTTTAAAGTTTTAATTTAAAACCTTTCTCAAATTACACATAATTTGGTATATTGACATAGTATTTCCCCATTATAGGAGTGCAACTAATCAACAGTATAATTAATTATCTTTAGAATGTACTGTATAGAATTTTAAGCATGTTGTCATAAAAATTTGCTCATAATAGTCTAAGAGATATAACAATGACCATAATCATCAATAATTTCAATGTATTAAAAGTCATTTCATAAAGTGATTTGATAAATAATCATCCTGTGTATGTGTGTGTATACATTTGCACATCTCCAGGTGTGTATGCAGTATGCACGTTTGGATACGTGTTCATAGGAAAAAATATGGCTCTGTGATATCTGATAAATTATATGACTATATTATGCTGCAGGTATCTTTTTAAAACACCTGTTTTAATTAATATTATTTTTAAAAAATCTATCCTCGGAGATGCATATATCTTCATTGCTAGATGGTATACTATTTTTTATTTAATGATTCTCTACCAAAACATATTTAGGTGGTCTGTAATTTTTTTTACAATTCCAAATAATGCTAAAATGAACATCATTATAAATATCTACTTGCAAACTTTTCTGAAGTTTTATGTAGAATAAAATTAGTTCTACCTCCCAAAAGAAAATAATATTCCTGTAAAAAACATGAGATATTTATTTTCTTTGTTCCTTAAAAATTAGAAATGAACACATTTAGATAGGGAAGACTTTATGTTAGCTCTGGAGAAATTTTTCTGAATGGCAATCACAAGTAATTGGTAGATTTACCAATTTCACCAAACATGAAAGCTTTCTCTACTAAATTATGGCTAATTTTACTAAAATATGTTAGTTTTTAGATGGCATATTATTTTGAAATGATATTGCCTAAGTAAGTCAGTTTCACTTCCATCCTATTTTATTCACAATGGTAAAATTAAATCTATTTTCATTACAAAGAAAAGGTAAGAGTATATAACTTTCTTTTATATTAGTGAAATTATAGTTATTTATACCAAAAAATAAACATACATAGTTTTTTTGAGAAACAAACCTTACTATTATCTCCCAGCAGGAAACACCTATGAACCAAGATGTGTCTGCTACTCTTAAAAAAAAAGGCAGATATAAACATGTGTTACATGCATAACATCTTGACATATATACTTAGATTATGAACAGGTTGATAACTATTTCATAAATTATAGTTAAAATATATTTTTAAGTGTTTGGTGAGAATATATAGTCATTCAATATGACACACATTGGTCTTCTTTTAGCCAAAACCAGAATTTGAACATTCTCAAAATAAAAATTTAAGATTTTGGAAACCAGCTGTATATATGTAAATTTTCTTACTTATACTTTCTAAAAAATCAAAAGAATAGGAATTAGTGGGTTAGAATTGAGACTCCAACTATAATTCATTTATTGGTTTAGATTCTTTTCTATAGGAAGATAAAAAGTACCCCCAAAGATGTATATTTTTTATTTAAGCATTATAGTTTCCATAAGTATCAGAATGAAATTAAGCTTCTGGACATGATGAAGTAACAAATACTGGATTTACCCTGCTGCTATACCCTATGAAAAGAAAATGGACTAACTATATAGACAAAATTTTCTACATTGGTCAACAGGAGGCACAAGATTACTATCCCCGAGAAAAGGGAAATAAATGTAGTTTCCTTTCTTTCAGAGAGAGAGAACCCAGGCTGAGCTCTCACTGAAAGGAAGAGACAGAGATCAGAGCTTGGGGAGCCGAATGAAGGAAGCTGAAGTTTGCAGGTAGAATGTTGGAGAGGATGAAGCCCCAACAAGCAGGATGCCTTGGGTCTTTGATTTGATGCTGAACTACATGTGGGTCTGCTGAGACTCTGTAAGACTAGGCAAAGAGCAAGTGGTAAGGAGTTACAAGACAGTTTCCAGAGCTCATCATGACCCAGGAGAGCTTTGGGTTCTGATCATATGATCAGAGAGAATGTCAATTGCCACCAAATTGACCTATAAATTCAATGCAATCTTAATGAAAATTCTAGTAGTTTTATTGTCTTGCAGAAATTAGTAAACTAATTCTAAAACGTACAAAGAATTACAAGGGACCTGGAATGGCTGAAATGGTTTTGAAAAGAACAGAATTAGAGGACATTTGCCAGAGATTTCTAAGCTTACTATAATGCTACAATAATCAAGACAGCACATTGGAATAAAGATATACACACAGATTAGTGTCACAGAATAGAATATCCATAAGTAGAACTACATAAATATGTTTAATTACTTTTTTAAAACACATGTAAAACTATGAAAGTTTTCATGGACCTACATATAAAATTGAATTGAATCTACAAAATATGTTGAAAAATAATATGGGAAAATCTGCATGATCTTGGAGTAGAAAAAAAATTTCTTAGACAAGATACAAACAAAACCAAAGGTCAAGAAAAATAATTGATATATTAAACTTTAATACCTCTATGATTCAAAGACACATGTGAAAATGAAAAGGCAATCCTCAGACTGAGATATAATACTCAGAATACATATATCTGACAGAGGACTTGTGTTCAGGGTATATTAAAGCTTTCTACAACTCAGTCACAATAGAGAATCCCAATTACAAATGTGCAAAATGTTTGAAAAGATACTTCAGAAAAGATGATGTATAACTCACGAGTAAGTAAATTATGATGTGCTCAATATGGTCAGTCATTAGGGAAATGCAAATTAAAACTATAACTAGATATATACTCACTATAATAGCTGAATTTAAGTAATTGACAATACCAAATTTTGGCAAGGATGTTGATGTAAAATGGTACAATCACCTTGGAAAACAGTTTGCTGGTGTTTTTTAAAGTTAAATACCACAAAGTACATACCATAATACAATTACAGTATGATCTAGCAATAACACATTTTAATATTTGTTCAAGATAAGTGAAAGACATATTGACAGTAATGTTTCCATATGGATGTTTATAAAAGCATTATTCATAATAGCACAAACAAACTATAAAAAATCTAAATGTCCATCAATAGGTAAATAAATAAACAAATAATGGTACCTCCATAGAATAGAATACTACTCAGCAATAAAAGAAACAAACCATCAATATATGTAGCAGCTTGAATAAGCCTGAAATTCTCAAATAGGCAAAGTAACATGCAGTGACAGAAAATTAATGCATGAGGCTGTTTGACTCCAAAGGAGTACAAGGTAATTTGGGGAATAATGGAAATATTTTACCTCGATAAGAGTAATGGTTACTTGAAAATGTACTTTTGTCAAAATTCATCAAATTTTATACTAAAATGTATTTTATATAAACTATAAATCCATTCAGTTGATCGAAAGGTTAAAAATAACTTCACTTACAAATTTTCAATTGGTAAAAACTTTAAACTACAGTTCATGTCTCATAGTACATGCAATAAAACTGGAATGAGATAGTCGTTTTCACCATAAACACTTATTTCCTGATTTTGGCATAAATGACACAAATGGCACATAAGAAATTATAAACTTCAGACACTGACCATAAGTAACTTACATTTATTATTGTTATATAAGCTATGCATAGTTTTTCTTCCAGTTTATTTTTATATTAATTTTTGTTTTTATGATCAAAAGCCACAGAAAAGCATCAAATGCCACAAATGTCAAATTTAAAACAAACAACATACTAGTGATATAAGCAATATTTGCCATTACAGTCACAAACACTGAGCTGGACAAAAAAAGGTGATAAAACTTGATCTACCCTAGTCCACAAAATGATTGTTTTATCTTAGAGAAGTATAAAGTAATTCTACTTATATGGATGGTGGAAACAATATTCCAAATACAAGTAAAGGTAATGAGCAGTTAGAGTAAAGATGTGAAATGGATTTTATTCTTAATTTGTATAAATAGTCACTATTAGCTATTTAAGTGAACTTATGTTTTAAATATAAATGATTTTTAAACCAAAATCAAATGGCTGTTTCACAGCCTTAACAAAATGAATCTATGTGAATCTTTATCTGAAAAGCAAAATGGTATTTCAAAGTCCAGGTTTGACTGAATAAAACTAAGTTTGCATATATTTACTTAATGATTTTTTTAGTTAATTACTTCAGTCAAATTATGAGTGATGACATGAGTAACAAATGAAATGATAAAAGTATCAGGCCCCAAGTAACTATAAAACAAAGAATTGGGATTTCCACTGGAAATAAATGCAGTTATTTTAACCTTGAGTTCATTTACTCCTTTTATTTTTCAGTAAACATGAGGTAGCCAAAGTTTTCCATAATATTCTCAAAATAGCTTGCAGAGAAAATAGGGCACTGAAAAATGTTGAAAGAAAAGGAAAAACAAAAATGCACATTAGAATGATAATTACCAACTTGTTAAAACACAGTGTAATAGGTCTCAATTTGGTCTAGTTTTGCTTCATTAAATGGCACTTAAACTATCTTAAAAGGACGGATCACCATATGCTGCTGTATTTAATATTACGCCAATCTATTTTGAGAGTAGAAATAATAAAAGTACTTAAGTTAGGAACTACAATGTTCCTAACATAAAGAAATGATAAATGATTGAAGTGATGGACACCCCAATTACCCTGAGTTATTACACACTGTATGCCTTTATCAAAATATCGCATGTATCCTATAAAGATATACAACTATTATGTGCCCATAATAATTAAAAATAAAAAATTAAAAATCACATGTACCCCACAAATATATACAACTATTATGTACCCATTATAATTCTAATTTTTCTTAAAGTAACAGTAAAAAATTTCCATAGGACATTTTTTAAAATGTAAAAGTATGATATCTATTGTTCTTTTGATATATACATGCTTTCTTTTCTTATGTAAATTTAGAAAATACTACAAAGTCAAGGTCTAAATTAGTTTTTTTCTAAAAATTTTATGATGCGGAGAATTACCATGAAATTAATAGTGACCCATGTCATATTAGTCTTGAAAGTTAAAATGTTAGGTATTAATATGGAATAGCTCAATAATAGCAACAATTCATATATAAACTAAAATAATGTTTGCTAAAAAGGATTATAATCATAAACACTAGTTCTTTTCTTTGGTCTTCTATTGACTTCTTATATAATATAAATTTAATCACATTATACTGGCATCTATTATTTTCTCATTATAGAAGCTAAGTCACAATATGAAGTTTTAAACATTAAAATAGTTTATAGAATTATGTATTAAATATCAGTTAAAATTAACATGCATGTTAGAGAAATTTAATAAAATATGTAAAAACATTGTTTGCTTTTCTCAATGTGGAATTTAAAAATTATCTGACTCAAACCAATAAAATAATATATGTATTTTAAATATTATAATGAATATTCTAATTCAATAAGACCAACAAATTCCCAAAGTTTCTAAAATATTTACAGCTAAGTTATTTTCTAAGGCTGTAGTAATATTATAATTACCCTGGAAAAAAATGTAGATTGTATCAGTAGAAGCACAATAATAGCAGTAAAAAAAAAAAAAAAAAGCTTTTTTTCCCCAGCCTCTTTTTCAATCCATTATTTGTAAAGCAGCTTGACACTCTTAGCTTTAGTTCCCAGGAAAAATTAATTTTTGCCTCTTCTTATTACACAGGATTATTCATTACATAGATTAATGTGATGTTGGATATCAAGTATTTCCAGGTCCCAAGAGGGTGTGACTATGTTGTTCAGAATGTTCTCAGTATTCACAAATATTATTAAGCATTGTAGAAACAACATGTTCACACACAATTTGGTCTTTGCTACCCATGAACCTAGCTTTCTACATGATGCAAATACACTGGCAGTGTTGGTTTTAAAATTATTCCTAGATCTCAGGGTTTATGTTGATTAGCCTACTAGGAGAGTTTTTGTTTCTGGGAAGAATTACACATCTGGAAAAATTCCAATAAAGAAATTAGTAATAAAGAAACTTCTTTGGAACTTACATTTAACTCTCCAATATTATTTTGGCATGAGTAGAACTGATAAGAAGGAAGAGAGAGGATATTTAAACTACCAATCATAATACTGCATTTTCTTTTATTCATGTTAAATATTAAACAGAATTACATTCTAGTTTTTATATTTCAAAATAAATAGAGGTAGAGCAAGAATTTAAATGCAGGCCATTTGAATCTAGGGATTAGCGTTGTCAGGACTCAGAATATAATACTCCAAAATATGGCGCTTTGGCATATTAAGTGTTTTACGCTTAAGGAAACTGAGGAACCAGCAGAGGCAGAAAGATCACCCTGTGACCTTCTTCTGCTTTTCTGTGTAAGAGCTAGCCATAAGAGAATGCTCTGACCTACCTCCCGCACAAAAGTTGGTCATAAGACACTCCCAGGGTAGGTATCCTACCCTATACCCAGAAGAAAGGAACGAACACACAGAGAAACCAAGAAGAATCTAAACAGACAGGTCTTTCTAAATTCCCCTCAGTTTATTACCATTAGATCATAACCCCTTTTGCCCATTTATACTTCTGCACAACTGTCCGCTCTTCATCAAACGTAATCTTAAGAATACAGTTTTTCCTGGTTCTTGGGGTATTCATTTCTAAAAGTTCTCACGTCACATAAAACTTTGGTTAAATAAATTTGTCATGCTTTTCTCTCATTAATCTGCCTTTTGTTATAGAGGTGTCTTTATAGAGGTATCAGCCATGAATCTTGTGATCGGTGAGGAAAAGATATTACTTTTTCTCCCTTTGCAGAGTCTCGACCATTTTACAATACCATTTCCTCATGAACCCTGGATTTAGTTGAGCCAGCATTGGGAAACAGCCTAGCCAGAGGAATTGGTTGAGGCAAGGATAATGGAAGACGTAGCCATAACTTTTTAAATAGTTTTCAAATGGCACTCACATAGGAGCAAACCCAGGCAGGAAGAGTACAGTGATGGTTAATCTAGGTAGGTAACAAGTTAAGGAGTCTGTTGGTAAATTATACATCTTTCAGGAAATTTGTAGGCAGAAAGATCCAGATACAGAAATAATTAGATTCTTCAAATAGGAGCATCATTTGAAAACACTGGGATAAGATGAGGGATACAGGGACAGAAAATTAAAAAAGCAATTCCTGCAGTGTGAAGATTTTTTAAAATTTCTTAATTACTTGGTGTCTTGGGCATCATGAAAAACCCAAAAGTTAATCTCTTCCTATATGTAACCTACAGTCCAGCCTGGTAAAAGACTTATGCATGAAAGGAATTTAAAAATTATTGATGACTGGACATCTAATCATAAAAGTCCTTAGGAAAGGAGAGATTGAATTCTTCTTTCAAGACCCTGATATATTGGATACAATTTATTTTGAGGTAAAGAACATAGCTCATCAAACCTTTGAGAAGATGTGAGCAAAAACTGTCTGATAGCACCTGCTCATTTTTAGTACTTCCTCAATATTCCTCCCATTCCCAGATGTCTATTGCTCTTTTGCTTTCTGTGATGAGATCAACACCACAGTGTGTTTTGGTTTTAGGACAGAAAAATGCTTGTATACATTTTAGCATTTTAAATAACAAGGAGAGTAAATGTCATGTGATATCAATACTATAAAATTATGGCTTAATGCTAATTGCTATATTACAACTTAATTTTTTAGTTAATTCTCTTCTCACAGAAGAGAATGAATTTGAAAACCAAAAATGATGAATGCGTTTTTCCTCATGAGAATGGAAGTGAGATGGTTCACCATGCTACTAGGCTAGTGGAAAGTTAAATATTTCAACAAAGACTGGTAATAATCTGCAGACATCAAGTTACTTTAAATATTCTCAGCTGACATTTTACCATCTCTGGCCAAAATCTGAACTAACTCTTGTAAAAATATCATTCAGTAACACAGTCTTACTGAATATACAGACTAAAGTACATGACAATTATGGCTAATGATGAGTAATGTCAGCAATATTTATTGAGCATCTGATAGTTTCTAAACCTTGATTTTATATAAAGATTTTAAAATATTTTAAACAGAGAATTACATGGTAAGACCTGGATTTTATTTTTTAAAAGAATTTATTTTTAGGATAGTTTTATATTTGCAGAAAAATTGTGCTGGCAGTTCAGATAGTTTCCATCTACCCTACTCCTGATTTCCCCTATTATTAACCGTATACATTACCATGGTATGCATATGTTTTTATAATCAATGAACCAATCCTAATACATTATTACTAATAAACATCTATACTTTCTTTGTATTTGGTTAGTATATTACCTAATGTCCTTTTTCTGTCCCAGGACTTCATCGAAGAATCCATGTTACATTAAGTTTTTATGTCTCATAGGTTCCTTTATGCTGTGACAGTTTACACAAATATTTCTTGTTTTTCATGACTTTGATAGTTTGGATAATTAATAGTCAGGAAGTTTGTATGATGACTCTTTATTAATTTTTTTGATATTATTCTCATGATTGGACTGGTTTTATGGGATTTAGGGAGGAGGATCACAGAAGCAAAGTGCCATTTTCATGACATTGTATCTAAAGAACATACTATCAATACTATCAACATGATTTATGACTTTTGATGATGACCTTGATCATTTGCTTGAGGTAATGTTTTTCAGGTTTCCTCACTTTAAAGTTACCCACAAGCATACCATCCTTCTATATGTAACTCATAGTCTATCCTGGTAAAAGACTGATGCATAAAAGGATTACTGGTGTTTGGGCTCTCTCTAACCACAATACTCTACTCTAGATGGAAGTCCTAAGCACAGTCCATACTTAAGAAGTAGGGAGTTATGCTATATCTCCTTTAGGGTGGTCTATCTATATAAATTATTTATAATTCTTTTACACTTAATGATCTGTCTCTTCTCCCTTATTTATTAAAGTTTTCAATCACTAATTTATATTAATACGGAAAACTTTTCCTCTGTTTATGAACATTGCTTAGCTGTATCATTTTCCTTTTCTTTGAAGAACTTCTTTGGATATTTTTTGCAAGGAAGGTCCACTACTGATGAATTACCTCAGTTTTGTTTGCCTGAGAAAATATTTCTTCTTTACTTTTGATAGATAATTTTGCTAGCTATGTAATAATAAATTGATGATTCCATGCTTTAAATATTTTACTCCAGTCTTTTCTTTCATGTATAGTTTCTGACTACAAGGTCAATGTAATTCTAGTCTTTGTTCCTCTAGAAGTTAGGTAATTATTTTTACCATTGAATTCTTTGAAGAATTTCTCTTTGTCTTTGGTTTTCTGAAGTTTTTATATGATATGTCTAAGTGTGTGTGTATATATGTATACATATAGCCATATATATATATATGAGCTTTCTGGTCCATAGTTTTGTGTCGGCCATTAATTTTGCAAAGTTCTTAGCCATTTTTATTTCAAATATTTTTTCTGCTCTGTTCTTTTTCTATTTCTGGTATGACAATTACATCTATTAAAATTGTCCCAGAGTTTCTGGATATTCTATCCTCCCATTTTTAATTTTTTTATCTTTGCATTTCAAAATGATAATAGAATAATTTTTTAATAAATCTCAAAAATTAAAAGTTGGCAGAAATAATTCATAATGTGCTATTAAGAAGATGTAAAGTAATACATTTGAATATACAGCGAGGTGAGTTGCTATAATGATAATTGGGATAAAACAACAATAATAACAAATTTATTAAGACTGACTGCAAAAATATATGCTTATGAAAGATAATGATACTTCTTTTTTTGGGTAAAATATGTTGGCAAAGGACCGAATCATGCAGGGTTTTTTAGACTGTGAGTTTGAGGAGACCCAATATGAATGTTACTGAATATATTTCTGTAAACCACAGTGTTGTGGTTTTGTAAAAGGACTAAAGTTATCTTGTAAGAAGTTAATTGAGGAAAGAAAGATAGAGGCATAGAAACCTTAATCTACCACGAAAGTTAGTTGTAAAACAATAGGGACAACAATCAATATAATGTGATGTCTCTCTCTCAAATAAAACTTTGGGAGAGTTTAGGCAACTCTGAATATCCTGGTTTCTAAAACACCTCTGAAACACTTCCCATTTATTCTCCCTTGCCCAAGGAAGAAGCCTTTGCCTGAAAAAACAAAACAGAAACCAGAGCATTATCTTGTAGAGAAAATACCACTTCTTTTCAGCCGTCTGTTCACTGGGGACCACCGAATAATTTCCAGTTTCATAACAGGATATCCATCATACAGAGGCATCCCCTGCACTGACAACACCTGATGGCATGATTTGTGGAACAAGAAGATGCATGTTTCTAAAGAGTAAGATGCATAAATACCAGACAGCGGTCACTAAGCCCACCAAAACACAATAACCAACAACCTCAGTAAGGTTTCCCAGAAGCTGAAATATAAAGTAAAAAAGTATTCATATTAAACTGCATGATTGCTAAGATCTCTTGCAGAACATTGATTGAAAATGGAGATTGGTTTAGTTAATTTGTTTGACCAAAATTATATTTCAGAAAAGCTTATTTAAGCATGATCTTAACACTATAAATAAAAGGAAGTATTTTCAGGCATATTAATTTTTGTAATTGTCCAAATGCATGTTTAAGAAAACAACCAGCAAGATGTAACTTTTCCAATTAATGTATTTCAATGACCTTTTTTCCATATCTATAATTTAATCTAATGAACAAAACCCCTTCTATTATCCATGCTTAATCATTCATGCATATGAACATGGAAAATTCATTTTGATCTTTTGGTAATAAAAGGAATTGTATGCAACATTCAAAACAGATGGAGTTGAACCATTGTCTTCCACACAGATAGATGTATTGGTATGAAGTTGGAGGTATTTCCTTTTGTAGTATAGAGCAATATAATTTTATAGTTCATTGCTGAGCATTCCATTAAATCATAAAATAATAATTCAATGAAATCATCAATGAGTATATTGTGATAATTTAAATTATGTTTTAAAAGTCTCATTACTATAATTAGTCTTAGATAACAAACATGATTGGGCCCTAGTAAGATAAGATTTAATTGGCTCATTTCCATAATTGGAGCTATGCTATTTAACTATCATTTTTCTCTTTTAAAAAGATGATTGTTTCATTTTCACAGAATAAGCTTTTTGAATTAGATATGAGATATAGAATTTTGGCGGAACTTAAGCACTGGTCTCTATTTATCCCTGAGATTAAACCCAATGGACCCCCTCCTTAATTTTAATTACTGATCCAGCATGTAAGACACATTTTGCCTCTGGCATTTCTAGACAATTCAGCTCTCTCTGTCTCTGGGGTTTTAATCTTTAAAAACAAAAGGAAGATAATGAAGATATTTCTCCTCACATAGACAATAAAATAATAAAATCAAATTATAACTGAATATGACATTTTCAAATTTAGTTTCTAAAATGAAGTGTTGATTCTGATAAACTCTGGTAATTTGGGATTTGTATGTGTGGTATTCTGACTACCAGAGTTAAGACAAGACACTTATTAGCTGCTTGGCCAAATTCAGAGTCACTGGAGGTCTTAGTGGTGCTCTCTCATATGAAATGTTGAGTCAGTTCACCAAGAAGAGTAGTAAGGGATCCAGGAAATGGCTTACTGAGAGTGAGAGTGCCTCATCTGTAAACATTAAAAATGACCTGTTGGAAGTGAACAAAGACGTATGAGAGCAACCATACTTTTTAAGTATGACTCAGTAAATCCAGCAATAGATTTGTGCTAAGGCATATGAGGTGTACCTATATATGCCAAAGTGGTAAGTTTGAGAAGAAAACATACATATGTCCTTCCTACTCTCTAAGTGAACAGATCATATGTTTTCCTAAATGCTACTACCTCTGAGAACCAAGTTAAAATATCAGACAAATTTCCCCTTCCTAAGATGGTTCTGATATGCGCCACTCAAAGCCCCATGTTTATAAATACTTTAGAGCTTGACTGACAGAAATACTAATATTTATTAACTTCTTACTATGTCAGGAATTGTTTTAAGCATTTCACTTGTATTGTCAAATTTAATCTTAAAAATAAGCCTAAATGGTGGTTAATGACTCACTCATGGAGATTACTCTTGACTAGGCTAGGACCCCATAGTTAGAAGTCTTCTCACTCTCTGTTTTTTATTATATTCATGGCACTTCATTGTTATAATTTGTTTTATTTCCTTTACCTTTGTATTTTACATACAATGTGTGTAGATGCAGTATCTATTCTAGTCATCATGTATCCCCACCTCATAATACTTTGCTGTTTTCATAGTACATATTTAAAATATTTATTGGGCTAAATAATAAATGAAACTCAAAGATAGAAGTTAGAAAATTATTACATTCTTCAAGAACTTAAATTTATAACTAGTTGGTATAAATAAATTCTGTGGTTACCCTTTAAAATTGATGCAATTTGAGTAATGTTAAAGAATAAAAAAGAGAAAATACATGACTGTGTAAAGTGCTTCAATTTCAACACAATTATCTGAACAACAAAGAATTAGTGATTTTCTAGCTGCCTTCTTTTGCCAGATGTTTGAAAAATATATGGGTATATCCAAATGAATTAACATACCGGTCATTTCCTCCAGTAGAGTTCCACAGAGCTTATTTCTCCCTGCAAGGTGAAACCAGCATGTCTTAAAACTTAAAGCTAAAATGTTTTCTGATTTTGTCTCGTATGGTGGCTCAGATCCCTACAGTCTGTTATGCCAATCAACCTGTATGAACATGGGTTTCAGCTCTGGAGTATACCACCTTGAGTACTGTACCAGCTGACTGTGCTTTGTGTAAACGTTTATTATCTCTACCCCATCTTGCTTTCCCTTTCTGCTCCCCATTCTTGATCAGTTATATTCCCTGCGGTGGCAGGGGGACAAAGCACTTGCTTTGATGAGTTTTTATGTCTCTGGTTTCTGTTTTCAGCTTCCACCGTTTCCAGCTGTTTCTTAATATTTTTCTTGTATGTATGAAAAAAGATAAAACCCTGAGAGGTACATGAAATAATTTAAGGGATATTCTTTTATTTTAAAAAGCGAGATGTTCATAGAAACTCTTCTACAGGGAAGTATGTTAAACAGTCTTTCATGTGTACAAGTTTGTATTTGTAATTTTAGATAAATGGACTTTAGATAAATGACCCAAGGCTCAACAGTAAATACGCCTTGATCCAGTGTTCAACCAAATAATTCTTCCATTGTTATAGAAATATGCAAATTATAACTGTAATTTTATTATTAAATATTTGTCAGTACACACAGCATCATATGTAATTTTTATAATATATTGTAATTAACTTTTATTTCAGTTGTTTGGGGAGGTACCTTATACTTGTTAACTCTCAGACAATACGTATTTGAAGGTCAAGCAGAGTGAAATTAGAATTTTAAATTCAACATACTTAACATGGATATGCTAATAAATTAAATTTTGTTAAAAATAAATTATTCAATTTTAAATCACATAAGTAATATACACTAAACCTAAAATCTATTTTGTGATCAAAAATCTATTTTTAAATAATTAAAAGGGATACTAAGTTATTTCTATGATTGATGGTTAATCAAATTATTTACATTTAAAACTATATCAAATTAGTATTATTTCTTAGAGGACCTGAATTAATTTTTGTATTTTTGAAGTTTTAACTCTAAATTCTCTGATGGACTAGTTGGATTTTTAAATGAGTTACTTTCAGCATATGATCCTAAATATTCATATAATCATCAAAATATGTAAGCATATCTTAAATTATAAGTTTAAAATACATGTAATATTAATATATGTAATAACAAATGTATAGCACATATTACATATTTATGGTTATAAGCAGTTTACTCATATTAACTCCCTTTGTCCTTATAATAACCCTATATAATAGGTACATGTCTATGACCATTTCATAGATGAGAAAACTAAGACAGGAAGAAGTTATGTAACTTGATGTCACTTGACTAGTTGGAGTGGAGCCAAGATTCAAACCAAGCATTGTAGTTCAGGGCAGTATACATGCAATCACTACTCTGTAATACACCTGTACTCCTAAATAATATGAGTCAATGCAGCTGTATTCATAAATGATATGAATCTAGAACATGAGAGTTTTCATTTTAAGTTTTTGTGTGTGATAAACAGTTTTTTATTTTATTTTATTTTTACTTCAGCATATTACAGGGGTACAAATGTTTAAGTTACATATATTGCCTTTGCCCCACCTGAATCAGAGCTTCAAGAGTGTCCATTCTCCAGATGGTGCGCACCACACCCATTAGGTGTGTATATACCCATCCCCTTCTCCCCCCTCCCACCTGCTCAACACCTAATGACTGTTACTGCTATATGTGCACAAAGGTATTGGTCAGTTAATACCAATTTGATGGTGAGTACATGTGGTGCTTATTTTTCCATTCTTATGATACTTCACTTAGTAGCATGGGCTCCAGCTCTATCCAGGATAATATAAGAGATGCTGGATCATCAGTGTTTTTTGTGGCTGAGTAGAACTTCATGATATACAGATACCACATTTTATTAATCCACTCATGTATCGATGGGCACTTGGGTTGTTTCCACATCTTTGCAATTATGAATTGTGCTTCTATAAACATTCTACTGCAGATGTCTTTTTTGTAAAATGTCTTTTGTTCCTTTGGGTAGATGCCCAGTAATAGGATTGCTGGATCAAATGGTAGTTGTACTTGTAGTTCTTTGAGGTATCTCCATATTACTTTCCACAGCAGTTGTACTAGTTTGCAGTCCCACCAGCAGTGTAAGAATGTTCCTATCTCTCCACATCCACACCAACATTTATTGTTTTGGGACTTTCTGATAAAAGCCATTCTCACTGGAGTTAAGTGATATCTCATTGTGGTTTTGATTTGCATTTCCCTGACCATTAGAGATGTTGAGCATTTTTCATATTTTTTCTGACCATTAGTCTGTCTTCTTTTAAAAATTTCTGTTCATGTCCTTTGCCAACTTTTTAATGGAGTTGTTTGATTTTTTTCTTGCTGATTTTCCTGAGTTCTATATAGATTTTAGTTATCAATCCTTTATCAGATACGTAACATGTGAATATTTTCTCCCATTCTGTAGGTTGTCTGTTTGCTCTGATGATAGTCTCCTTGGCTGTGCAAAAGCTTTTTAATTTGATCAGGTCTCATTTATTTATTTTTGTTGTTACTGTGATTGCCTTTGGGATCTTCTTCACAAATTCTTTGCCTAGGCCAATGTTTATAAGAGTTTTTCCAACATTTTCTTCTAGAATTCAAAGTTTAATTCAGATGTCTCAAAAGATATTAAGCAAAAAGGGAATCTTCTTTCTTAAATGTTTGCATCTTTTCATAAGCCAAACAAAAATTCATAACGAAGGTTTCTTCCAACTGAAGAACATTTATTATTACCAGAACCAGTAAGAAAACCATTTCTAAGCCTGTAGGAAATTGTGCATACTTGTTCTTACAGTCAATATATTTTTGCTTGTAGGAACTTGTGCAATGCTTGCCCTCAAAGTCATTATCTACCTTTTAAAGTACAAAATAAAATAGAATAATATTAATTCACCTAAAGTCTTAGGTAAATTTTTAATATTTTCTGTAGTGTATATTAATTGAATGACAGGCATATCAATAATAACAGTGAGGATAAAAATAAGTCACAATGGGGTATACCATTTTCATTTCCTATTGCTGTATAACATATTATCAAAAACTTCGTGGCTTAAAACAGTATCAGTTCTTCATTTCTCAGGTTTTGATCTGACCAGGATCACATGGTGTCTACTGGGGTATCAGAATAGCTTAAAAGTTAAAAACGTTCTCAGTCACATGGTTTACAGCTGGGGTGAGATCTAGATTTTTGATACTATTTTCCAATAAAAGGAACCAGGGCTCCTTGGAGAAATGTCTGGTTCTAGAACTGGCTGGGGTAAGAAATATACAAGATAAGCTTGGAGTGCATTTTAATTCCAGAAAATTAGGAGGTGTTCAAAAGAAAAAAAAAAAAAATGACCCACAATGACACGTGTATACCAAAAGGATATGGAAACAAGTGAAAAGACTCCCAAAGACCATAGGTAGAACAAATAGATCAATAAAGTAAAGTAGTATTGAAGATTACTTTCAAAGATTAAAATAGATATCAATGGTCCATGTGATATAAATATATAATTGAATAAGTAAATAAATGGGGAGAATAAATAAATCTCACTTGCAAAAGGACTTCAAATGATTTATGTTGATACTCTGTCCTCAAAAATGATGAGCATAACTCTTCATTCCTTAAGTGCAGACTGTGCATACTGACTTCCTTACAGAGATTATAGTATTGGGGAGGGGGATGGAGCTTTACAGTGGATAAAACAGAAAAACACTATCTCAGTCAGGTGATCAAGGTCAACATCAACAGCGGTGAGTCATGTTGATAATACGTTCTTTTTACATGATATGATGAAAATGGCACTTTACCTCTATGGTCTTCCTCCCAAAAACATAATCCTAGCCTAATCATGAGAAAAGTATCAGACACTTCTCAAATGAGAGACATTGTACAAAATACATGCCCAATACTCTTCAGTACTGTCAAGGTCATCAAAAACAAACAACATCAGAGAAACTGTCATGGCCAAGAGGAACCTAAGGAAACATGACAATTAAATGTGTTATGGTCTCTTGATTGGTATACTGGGAGATAAAACGGGTATCAGGTAAAACTAAGGAAACCTGAATAAAGTATGAACTTTACTTAATAATAGTGCATCAATATTAGCTGTGTCAAATATGCCCCAGTAAACTGGGTATGGGTACAGAAACCCTCTGTGCTACTGTACTATCTTCACAACTTTTCTATGAAACTATTCTAAATGAAATACAAAACTATTCTAAATAAAAGTTTTATTTTGGAAAAATGATAAGAAAAAATTGCTAAGCATTCTCAGAGAGAGAGAGAGAGAGATACAGAGAATGATTAGCTGACTTCTGAGCCATATGATTATTACCAGTTTTCAACTTTTTTTCGATTTTCTACATCTTTTTGTAATTATGTTGTTTCATCTCTCACATTCTTTATTAGTCTTTAATCGTTTTTAAAGACCCCTGAGGAACATAATCAGTATCTAGTTAATTTATAGGTAGTGAAAATGTCATCCCTGGGTCATGTTACTTTAGCAATTCTGCATTATTGGTGTTTAGACACTATTTAACACTGTGTTTATAGGCAGTATTTATTAAAGGAAAATAAATCAACTGTCTTCATAATAGACCCCTAAGAACAAGTAACAGGGTTCTATCTGCATTTTATGGTATTATTGTTTTAAGTGATTAATACCTCTTCCTAAAAATACAAATAAAAGTGATGGATATTTAATTTCTCATATTCAAAAATGTTATTCCAGCAAACAGAAAAAACACTCTTACAATTACACAAAAATCAACTCAGAATGGATTAAAGACTTAAACATAAGGCATGCAACTGTAAAATTTCTCAAAGAAAACATACCAGAAAAGCTACTTAACATTGGTCTTGGCAATGATTTTTAGAATTGACACCAGAAGCACAGGCAATGAAACCAAAAATAAACAAGTAGAATTACATCAAACTAAAAAGCTTCTGCACGGCAAAATAAACAATCAACACAGTAAAAAGACAGTCTACAGAATGGTAAAAAAAAATTTATTTGCAAACCATATATCCAGTGAAGAGTTAGTAACAAAAATATATAAAAATTTCAAACAACTCAATAGTAAAAAAAATTAAAAATAAAAAGAAACCCTGATTTAAAAATAGGTAAAGAACTCGAATGGACATTTCTCCTCAGAAGGCATGAAAATGACCAACAGGTATATATAAAAAGATGCTCAACATCACTAATAATCAAGGAAAGACAATTCAAAACCACAATGAGATATCATTTCACTCCTGTTAGGATGGCTATTATCAAAAAGACAAAAGTTAAGTGCTGGCAAGGATGTGGAGAAAAGGGAACTTTAGTGCACTATTGTTGGGAATGTGTAATTTTGCAACCACTATAAAAAATGTATGGAGGTTCCTCAAATAATTAAACATAGAACTACTCATTTGATCCAGAAATCTCACTTCTGGATATATATACAAAAGAAACAAAATCAGAATCTCAGAGAAATATCTGTACTCTTATATTCATTGCAGCATTATTCACAATTCTCAAGACATGGAAATTATTCAAGTGTTCCATATACATAAACAGAACATTATTTAACCTTAAAAAGAAGGAAATTCCACCATTTGCAACAACATGGATGAATCCAGAGGAGAATAATACCCTGTAATAAAATAAGAGGTTCAATGAAATAAGCCAGTACAAAAAGACAAATATTTCATGAGTCTATATATGTGAGTTACTTAAAATAGTCAAACACACGGAAGCAGAAAATGGAATGGTGGTTGCCAAAAGCTAGGGGAAAGAGGAAGTGGGGAATTGTTTTTCAATTGCCATAAAGTTTCAGTTATACAAGATGAATAATTTCTAGAGGTCTGCTGTACAACATAATATCTATAGTTAACAATATGGCATTGTGTACTCGAAAATATAAATTATGTTAAGGGATGGATCTCATGTTAAACATACTCACAAAAAAAAAGAACACCAGAAAACTTTTAGCATCGACAGATATGTTTAGTACCATGAAAATGGTGATGATATCCTTGGTGTACACATATGTCCAAAGTCACCAAAATGTATAAATTAAATATGCAAAATTTTGTATGTCAATTATGCCTCCATAAAAATAAAAGATAAAAATAAATTGGGACCATTTTTAATAAAACTTTCAAAGATAAATTCTCATAGAAATCTGTCTCAAAATTATCAAATTTGTAAAATAGATGTTATCAAGTTATTTAATTAATAATCTTGTCAAATATGCATATTACAAATTGGTTTATTATTTTACTCCACTGGCCAATGAGAATTCGATTGCTCAATTAATAAAATGGAGAAACAGAGAAGGAGCAATGACCTTGGCAGGACATACTGCCAAGTGTTACACAATTTGAGATCACAGGCAAAATGGGATGCTCCATTCTATATTGACCAAAATTTTGGCAATTATTTCTTTAAGTAAAATACTTAGAGAAATATCATAGAGAAGAAATCTATATAATAAATATGGATATAAATTCAAGTAACATTGTGATCATATGTCTAGATGTTTAAAAAATAAAGATTAGGTGTTAATAGACACATTCCTGGTAAATGTTTAATAATTTAATAAGAAATTTCTTAATAATTCTCATGGGCTCTTTAACAATACAAGTTTCTCTCGCTACTTATATTAAATAAAAACCAGGCCATAAACTTTCCAAAATATTAAGAAATTTTTTAAATTGCATTTTTTGATCCAACTGTTTCATTAATCCTTTTGGTAATGTTGTGAATCAGGGATGAAAGCATACACCCTAATATATACTTTCCTAATTTAGAAAGCTGCATATATATCCACTTTTAAATCACCTTCTCCACCCTACCCTAGCAACCTTTTGTGGATGTGCTGTTAAGATTGTTTTGCTCAATAACAAAGTGGTAGCTCTGCTTTCATTTTAAGAAAGTGGAGGCTGAGGGCATTGTATCAATACTGCTTCAACTCCAAGAATTTTTCCTTCTAAAATTATAGGAAATATCTTGCTATCAATTAATCATTTTCTTATGCCTTGCTATTGACATATTCATGCTTTCTCTTTGTCTAGTGTTTGCATTTGTTCATTTGACTAATGGTGTGATTTTTGTTTCTATATTATCAGACTTGTAACATTTTAAAATGTATTTTATTAAATTTTGACTGGATGTATGTGTAGCAATATGTGGTACTTTCTAAACTATTTTAAGGGAGGGGTTGTATCTCCATGTTGAGATAAGATAATAGTCATTTAAATTTTGCAATTTTTTTTTTTTTTTTTTGGCCTGCAGGGATATTTTGTGTTCATGTGCCCCAAAAAGGAATAAATTGGTATTCTTGTGCCAAAAATTGTTTTTCTTGTCAATTATCTAATAAATATAGAGCAAGCTGTAAAAAAATGTTTTAATCTGATTTTCATTGAAAGAAAGATACACCTGTATTTAGCCTGCCTAATCTTGAGAAAGTGAATCCTTTAGTAAAAACCATAATCACATAAAAATAATTTTTACTTTTAAATTTTTATGTGACTTTATTTTTCCAGATAAGAATATTTGATATATATTTTTCTGTCAAAGAGCTTGTTATAACAATGTATAATTTGTATATATACTCCAAATATTAGATATTACAACAGAATTTTCTAAAGAAAAAATATGGAGGGGTGGTAGACAATTGATTGGTACAATTTTTTCAGAGTATCCACAGTTAATTTTTTCTCTTTATCCATTATTTTAGTAAAGGCATATCTTATTTTATTGTACTTCACTTTATTGTGCCCCCCAGATATTTTTTTTTCGCAAATTTAAGATTTGTAGCAACCCAGGAACAAATCTATCAGTGCCATTTTTCCAACAGCATGTGCTCATTTCATGTCTCTGTGTCATGTTTTGGTAGTTTTCACAATATTTCAAAATTTTTTCTTATTACATCTGTTATGGTGATCTGTGATCAGTTACTATTGCAATTGTTTTGGGACACCACAAACAATACCAAATACGGAGGCAAACTTAATTGATAAATGTGTATGTTCCGACTTCTCCAGTGACTGGCATCACTCTCTCTCTCCTTCTCATGGGGCATCCTCATTCCCTGAGATACAACAAAATTGAAATTAGGCCAAGTATTTATAATAAGCCTATGATGGCCTTTAAATGCTCAAGTGAAAGGAAGAGCCACACATGTTTCCATTTAAATCAAAAGCTGGAAATAATTAAGCTTAGTGAGGAAGGAATGTTGAAAGCTGAGACAGACCAAATGCTGGGCTTTTTGCACCAGTTAGCCAAATAGTGAATGCAAAAGAAAAGTCCTTGAAGAAAATAAAAAGTGCTATTCCAGTGAACATATAAATTATAAGAAATCAAAATAACCTTATTGCTGATACAAAGAAAGTTTTAGTGGTATGAATAGAAAATCAAATCAGTTTGGTTTATGCAGTTTCAGGAAAGAAGGCACCTCTGTAACATAAGAGTATAAAGTGAACTAGCAACTGCTGATATATAATAGAAGCTGCAGCAAGTTTTTCAGAAGATATAGCTAAGATAATTGATGAAGGTGGCTATACTAAACAGATTTTCAATGTAGATGAACTAGCCATCTACTGGAAGAAGATGCCATCTAAGAGCTTCATAACTACAGAGAGGAGCAATGTCTGGCTTCAAAGCTTGAAAGTACAGGCTGACTCTCTTGTTAGGGGATAATGCAGCTGATGACTTGAAGTTGAAGCCAATACTCATTTACCATTCCAAAAATCCTAGGGCCATTAAGAATTATGCTAAACCTACTCTGCCTGTGCTCTATAAATAGAAAAACAAAGCTTGGATAATAGCACATCTGTTTACAGCATGGTTTACCAAATATTTTGAGTACACTGTTGAGATCTGCTGCTCAGAAAAAAAAGTATTTCTTTCAAAATATTATTGCTCATTGACAATATATATGTTCACCCAAAAGCTCTGGTGGAGAGGTACAAGGAGATTAATGTTGTTTTAATGCCAGTTAATATAACAGCCATTCTGCAGACCATGAATTAAAGAGTAATTTATACTTTCAAGTATTATTATGTAGGAAAGACATTTTGTACAGCTACAGCTGCCATATGTGGTGATTCTTCTCATAGATCTGGGCAAAGTAAATTGAAAACCTTCTGGAAACAATTCATCATTCTAGATACCATTAAGAAAATTCATGATTCATGGGAGGAGGTAAATATATCAACATTAACAGGAGTTTGGAAGAAGTTGATTCCTACCCTCATTCTAACCCTTTGTGGGGTTCAAGACTTTAGTGGAGGGAGTAAGTGTAGATGTGGAGGAAACAGCAAGAGAACTAGAATTAGAATTGGAGCCTAAAGATGTACCTCAATTGCTGCAATCTCACAATAAAACTTCAATGAACGAGGAGCTGCTTTTTATGGATGAGCAAATAAAATGGTTTCTTGAGATGGAATCAACAACTACTGGTAAAGATGTGATGAACCTTGTTGAAATGACAACAAAGGATTTAGAGTATTATATGAACTTAGTTGATAAAGCAGCAACAGAGTTTAAGAGGATCAACTCTAAGTTTGAAAGAAGTTCTATGGGTAAAATGCTATGTAGTATTCACAAGCTACAGGGAAATCTCTCACGAAAGGAAGAATCAATTGATGTGGCCAACTTCACTGTTGTCTTAATTTAAGAAATTGCCACAGCCACCCCAACTTTTAGCAACACCACTCTGATCAATCACAGCCATCAACAGTGAGTCAAGACCAGCATAAATATTATGACTCACTGAAGATTTAGATGATTTTTAGCATTTTTAACAATGAAGTATTTTTAAATTAAGGTATATACATTTTTTAGACACAATGCTACTGCGCACTTAATGAACTATAAAAGTGTAGTATAAATGTAACTTTTATATTCGTTGGGAAACCAAAACTTTGTGAGACACACTTTGTTGAAATAGTCACTTTATTGCAGTGGTCATCAACTAGACCTAAAATATCTCCAAGGTATGCCTATATGCTTTTATTGTAAATTCCATTATAGGAATAAATGTGGTACCCAACAAGACATAAGGAAGTCACATAGATAGAAGTTACATTGCAGTAATTATTCCAGGGATGCTAATAGACATATCATTGACTTTTAAAAAAAATTTTATAAGACCATAAAAGGCAGCCTTTGTTTAATAGTAACTTTTGATGTTATTACTTTGCTTTTTTTTACTTTGCTTCTAATAATTTTTTCAACTTATGAAATCATAAGTGCATGATCTCTTTTCATAAATATTTATCAGTAATATTCTAATTCGCTCTTATTTTTCCTGCTTTAAATGAGCAAGGTTCTAATACAATATCCTTGAATAATGAACAAAAAGTTTGTGTCTACATAGCTAATGTAGCTTTGCAATATAATTTTGAAGCAGGAAGTGTGATATCTCTAACTTTGTTTTTCTTTATCGGAATTGCTTTGGATATTCAAGGATCTTTTATGATTCATTACTTTCAGGATTTTTTATTTTTGTGAAGAATGTCATTGAGACTTTTAGAAGGATTACATTGAAAGTGTATATTGCTTTGGATAATATGAATATTTTAATAACATTAATTCTTCCTATACATGAGCATGAGATATCTTTCCATTTACTTGTGTCTTCCTAAATTTGTTTTATCAGTGTTTTATAATTTTTAGTGTATAGGTCTTTTACCTCCTTGGTTAAATATATTCTGAAGTATCTCTTTGATGCTAACATAAAAGTAATTGTTTTCTTGATGTCTTTTTCAGATAGGTTGTTATTTTTGTCTAAAAATGCTATGAATTTGTTGATTTTGTATCTTTCAACTTTACTAAATTTGTTTATTCATTTTAACAGGGTTTTTTTGGTGGCGTCACTGAGATTTTCTAAATATAGGATTATGTCATCCAGTGTAAGCATCCTTACCTTGTACTGGATCTTAGAAGAAAGGCTTTCAATTTTTCACCATTGATTATGATATTAGTTGTGAGTTTTCCATAAATGACCTTTATAATGTTGAGGAACTTTTCTTCTATATCTAAACTGCTGAGAGCTGTTATCAAGAAAGGGTGTTGACATTTGTCAAATGCTTTTTCTAGACAATTGAGATGATCATTTTATTTTGTTATCACTTTTATTCTGTTAAAGTGATGAATCACATTGATTGATATGTGTATGTTTAATGAGCTTTGCATGCCGGGGATAAATCCCACTTAGTAATTATATAAAATCTTTTTGATATATTGTTGCATGTGCTTTTCTAATACTTTGAGTATTTTTGAATTAATATTAATCAGATATATTGGCCTGTATTCTTCTTTTCTTGCAGTGTCTTTTTCTAGCTTAGGCATTAAGGTGATGCTAGCCTTGTAAAAGGTATTTGGAAGAGTTTAAGAAATAATGGTACCAATTCTTCTTTGAATGTTTGGTAGAATTCAACTGTTAAACCATCTGGTCCTGAGCTTTTCTTTGTTGGGAAGGTTTTAATTACTACCTCAATCTCTTAATTTGTTATTGGCCTATTCTGGCTTCTATTTCCTCCTGATTCAATTTTGGTGGGTTAAAAGATATCTTGAAACAAACAACAGTGGGAACACAATATACCAAAACCTATGCAGTGCAGAAAAAGCAGTTCTAAGAAGGAAGTTTATAGCAATAAATGACTCCATCAAAAAAGAAGAAAGATCTCCAGTAAATACCTTAACATTAATCCTCAAGAAACTAGATAAATAAGGACAAACTAAACCCAAAGTTAGCAGAAAGAAGGAAATAATAAAGATCAGAGCAGAAATAAATCATATAGAGAATAGAAAAATTATGGAAAAAATAAATAAAACTAAGAGTTGGTTTTGAAAGAGTGAATAAAACTGACAAACCCTAAGCTAAACTAACAAAAAAAGAGAGAAGACCCAAATAAATAAAATAAAAAATGAAAATGGAAAAATTATACTAGATGTCTTAAAAATAAAAAGAATCATAAGGGACTATTATGAAAAACTATAGTCCAACAAACTGAATAACCTAGAGAAAGAGAATAAATTCTTATTTTCTCATTTTTTAATATAAAAAAGAAAGAAACATTTACATTGAGGAAAGACTTATATTTTATAAGCTTTTGTTACATAATTTAATCTTATGAAAATGTACTGTTTAATTTATCCGTTGATCAGATATAATTTAAAAAGCCATTATTTGATGCCATAATTATATTAGCAAATTTGACAGAGATCTTTTTAATGATTTTTTTGACAAGTGTTTTCCCTTTATATTTGACATAAGACATATAGTAAGATGCTAGATAGGTAAATAGTAAATTCACAGTTAGATGATTCCTTAATAAATGGCTGGCTTTGACTTTATCTGGAAGAGATGGGGAACTAATTTCCACATGCTTCAGATTTCAAGATACATCCCAACTGCCATTATTTTTTCTTTTAAATTTTTCTCTGTGGGAAGTCATCCATTTTAATCACTCGGGAATGACAGTGGTTTTTCTTTTTTCTTCTAGCTTACATACATCTTTTAGATTCCTGTATCTGTGCAATGAAAGAAAAAATAATACACAAAGTGACATGACCTGGATAGATGCTCACAGCCCAGGTAAAGGCAATGTTTCTCTGTTTCCATGGTACAGAGTTTGTCCTCAATACATACATAAGAAAGAAGACACATTTGAATGCTTTACCAAATAAAATATCCATTTACTCATAAAATAATAGTTTAAAAATAGCAAAAACTATGATTGCTGTTTAATATGTTGATCACTAAGTATTTGAATATGTTCATTTGTTTATTTATCACATATAAACATATGAGGTTGAAATTTAAAATATCGTTATTTTGCTTATGAGAAAATTAAGACACAGACATGTTAGTTTATTTGCTCCCAGTCACGTGATATTTCCAAAATTACAAGCCAGGTTGTCTAGATCCGTGTTTGATTGTCTAAATGTCCAATTACATGCTAGGCTGTATTGCCAGAATTAGACAGAGGCTAAAGTGGGGCAACATGAGGATTTACTGTTTAAACTCCAAACTAACCACTCAAGGGCTAGAGGTGTGTTTGTAGGGGATAGAGATATGGGGAAGGCAAAAGGATTGTTCTTCCAGTTTGTACAAAATAGAAGCACCCTGATTTTCCACAGTAAAAGATCAATGAATCTGTTCTGTCTCATGACGTGTGGTATTAGATGTACATATCTAAAATAAAGCACAATGTGGCCATTTAAAAATATGTTTTACAGAATATGGATATGGTCATGCTATAGTGTTCAATGAAAAGCAAAATAATATATATAGCATAATAAAAATATTATTAAAAATAAGTTTCTGCATATAAATTTTAGACGTATCTATTCATCTATCTAAAAATAGAGGTTTGGATCATGGAGGGATTAGATAGGATTTTTCAAGTGATTATCAGTATTTTCATCTTTCTAATCATTCGCATGTATTAATTTTTAATCAAATATATATGTATGTAATTTTGTAGCATATCACTTAAACCAGACTCCACTAGCTACTAAAATTATTAATTTAATCAATCTAAATTTCTTTTTTGATAGAACACTAGTTTGCTCTACTTTTATTTCTGAGAATATTTTTTCCTTTTAGTAGAAAAGGTGCCTTCAAAGAATTATTGAATAAACTTTGTATATTGTATTTTTTAAACAAAACTTCAGTATTTTATTTTCTTCATAAAAAAAAAAAGATAAAGCTTAGAATTGAATGAGTCGTCCTCTTCTCTTTTGGCTCCCAATTCAAAATATTCATATCTATTAATGGCCAGCAAACCTCAGAACAATCCGTTGTAGTTGGCCTTCTTCAGGAAAATATGCTGAGTCTGGCAGCCGTAGCCATTCTGCTTCCTGTCATTAGGTTGCTTTCTTTGGACACAATGGGGATCATTGAACTTCTTATTCCCCATCATTTTACGAAACAGCTTTTGACCACATTTCAAGACACTGGTGTGTTTTAGAAATTTTCACTGTGTTTCCAGTAGAAACACTGGCATTAAAAGCTATTTACTATTTTGTTTGAAGAAAATAAGTTAAAGTATCTTGACATAGGTTTTGCACTATTTCAGGTGGCCTCAATTTGAAATTAATTTATATCAATTTAGTTGGCAGAGTGTAATCAACAGTGAAGATTTCATTTATCATATCTGAGATTCAAATATTCCTTTTGAGGAACTCAAAATGTTTTATATTCTCAGATTTCTCAATACCATTTGAGATTTTTAAATATTATAGTATAGAGGTAAAGAAATTTAGGTTGAGATAAGTCAGTTGATTTCTCAAATCATTTAAAAATCCTATTATTAGTGCAACAAAATTTTATCAAGTACCTGTTGTGTGAAAAACACATGTAGAAAAGCTTGACAAAAATCTCTATCTTAAGTGGAGTTTAGATACTAAATGGACAGAAAATAAAATTAAAAATTAGGCCGGGCGCGGTGGCTCACGCCTGTAATCCTAGCACTCTGGGAGGCCGAGGTGGGCGGATCGTTTGAGCTCAGGAGTTCGAGACCAGCCTGAGCAAGAGCGAGACCCCATCTCTACTAAAAATAGAAAGAAATTATATGGACAGCTAAAAATATATATAGAAAAAATTAGCCGGGCATGGTGGTGCATGCCTGTAGTCCCAGCTACTTGGGAGGCTGAGACAGGAGGATCGCTTGAGCTCAGGAGTTTGAGGTTGTTGTGAGCTAGGCTGACGCCACGGCACTCACTCTAGCCTGGGCAACAGAGTGAGACTCTGTCTCAAAAAAAAAAAAAAAAAAAAAAAATTAATGTAATTTTATTATTTCCAGAGTTCCCTGTGTTTGTTGACTTTCCTCTCCGAAAGTTAATGATACATTTCTTTTCAGTTTTTAGAATTATTAGTCAAACATATTGAAGTAAATAAGTTCCACAGAAAAATTTGATGGTGAAAACCATAACTCATAGAATTAATGAAACTATGGAGATCCAAACATTCAATCCAATGCCATCAAATGATATTCTTGTATTTTTAAATACTTTATGTATAAGGTTACTTTAATAAAGTATTTAATCAATTTTTAAAATTATATCTGATGAAACTATAGACATTTCCATTAACTCCTAAAGTATGATTTTTACTTCACTTATAAAATTTTATGTCATGGTTCACTTCATATCCTAGCTTACATATTTCAATTATTGGCCTGAAAATAAATATTTTTCAAGGTCTTATGAAGAGAAGCATTCTATAAGATTGAGATTATTCTGAAAATGAGCACACTTAGCACAGCTTCTGGATGTTCTTTTACATGGCTTGTGGAATTTTCTATGGTTATTCAAATGAAAGTTCATTTGATTTGGTATAGCAGAAATTAAGCTGAAATTTAGGATACATGAGGTAAGACATTTACACTATGCTAGCCTTGGCTTTTGCTCTGTTAAATAATAGTAGGTGATATGTAAGATACTTTCACCCCTCAAGCTACTCTGTTGGTTATTGTAAATCTGGGCATTATGTATTGGAGCACCCTAATTTTACCTCCTAACCTTGAAATCCCCAAAATGAGCAACTTCAAGCCAAATTCAAAAATTAGCTTCTGTAAGAGATGTATGAGCAGAAATCAAGACATTTGGAAGGAAGATTTGCTTGGGTAGAACGATTACAAAAGATCCAGAGAGAGTAAAGAACAGAACTGCTGACATATTACTCTCCAAATTTGGACGTAATGAATGCCATCCAAAGTTCTGAAATCTTATAAAGAGAGTCCACCTTCTCTTTCTGCAGATACGTTTACCAATCAAAGCCTTACCCTTGATTCTAGGCTAAAGCTGTGACTTCAGTTCTGGTTTGGTATTCCTTTCCAACATTCACTTTCTCATACTCGTTGGACAGCAAGCCTGGTTATTAAAGAATTCAATACATCTTCCTCTGAGATATATTCAAGAGGAAGGTGTTTTGTGTTTATAATTCAAAGTGTCTATTACAAAGTTGCCTTCATGAGGATTTTATTTGTCAACATGATATGGTAGTTAAATAAATATCATAACCAAAAATCATAATAATATGACAAATGATGTAGAGATTCACATCCAGATCCATGAAGAATACATGAAAACCTTGGAATATTATTAAGTCTAGGGATAAAAATATTTGAAGAAAAAATATGTTCTTAGTGTAAAATAATTCTTCAAAGCATGGTCTTTTGCAATGAAATAATATTTTTTGTTTATTGTCAGGAAAGAAATGTGAAAGACTTTGAAATATTCCAAATGATTACTTGGTGTCTTCTGTTGGAAAACTTGGTACTTTCTAGGGTACCTAGAGACTTTCTAGGTTATGTCCATGCTCATTATCTTTGATCTAATTTATTATTTCATAAATTCTGAAAAACTGAAAATAATGCAAATGAATTATATCTACAGAAAAGCAAATTAGCTGTGTTCAGTGTACTAATTATTGCCCTGTAGACAAATCTGTTTGTATCTATGAATATATTCATTTCAGTATTTCTTTTCTGCCTACATGTGTGATATTTTAATTTTCCTTTGACCAGTTGTATATCTTATGTATCACCTCATTAATTAAAGAGTTAAGTAACATCTCTTATAGGTGCTTGTTCTTGTTTAGCAGTATTTGATTTGTGCTGACAAATTCAGATCAGTTACTATAATAAAAATTTGGGGGGTTATCTTTCATCTTTTTAAATTTTCTTTTTACTTGAGGGTTAAAAAGGTACTGATCACTTGATGTCATATATATTGCCTTGTTAGATATAGTTTGTGTGGGCACATACAAACACATAGACATACTTCATATATCAGGTATGGTTTATCTGACTTACATACATTTTCTAAAATACTTTAATAGCAAAAATGTCTCATGACACTCAGGAAAGATAAAATTGTGACTAGATACCACACTTCCTTTTTATCTACAAAGTCCCAAAAATCAAATCTAAAAATATTTTAGTTTTCTTGTAACTTTAAAACTGGAACAATTTTAATGACAAACAGAGTTTTAAAAGATAATAGATGATTCTCTGTATATTTTGAGTGGGCAAACAGTCTTCCATTATTTATATGCATGGTATTGCTAACTGCTTCACTTTTAGTTATGCTGTGACATGCCTAAGTAAACATTCCCTGGCTTCATGCCTGAAACTAATATACCTATATTTACTACGAAGGTTCTCAATTCCTATAGGCACTCTTGTTCACAATAAATATGCAAGGCATCACAGAACAAAAGAACTCAAATTGGCTTTATTAGCTTCTTAGTCTATCCACAAACATATAAAGAAGGCAAATTTCCTGTTAAATTATTGATAACCTGCTTCAGCCTTTACTAATTCTTTTCAGTGGAGAAGTAAACATCTATGTAAAAGGGCCATAAAAATGGTTAATTAAGTCAGAACTACTGACCTGGTAGCTACTCTCCCTATGTAATACTAAATTATACACAATTTGTAATGTCAAGTTTATTGTATTTTCTTAATTTATAAATAGCTATTGAAATATGTTTTTAACAATTTAGGTATACTAGGTATCTGCTTTGTTATTTTGTTTTGGTTTTTTCTGCATTTGCATGGGAAAACAATGTATGATAACATTTTAATATCCATAATAATCTCATAAAATAATTTTGTAATTAGGTAGCTTTAATTCATTAGTAACAGATAGGCATTTTTTATGTCTAATCATAAGAATTTATTTGAGCAAAATCATTCCTTATAGTGTAGTTATAATTAAAGTTGCATCACTGTTTTTTGTTCTATGTGTAAGAATGATCTTTGAGCTTCAAAAATGTCAATGAAAACTAAAAAAGTATCACTGTTTTGTATTGACACAAAGCACGAAGATTGCAGTTAATTTCTTTGCTATTTATAGCTTTAGGAATATTATATACATTTGTAAAAATTAATACCTGAGGTTATGTTGTACTTTGTGAAGAGATACTGTAAGAGGATTTAGAGTTAATGATATGGATGGACATGTGGCAAGGTATGAATGCCCTAATATAAAAACTTAACAATTATATTTTTTCTTCATTTTCTTATCTTGGTAAAATCATGAGCAAATATTTTCCTTGTACTCCCAGGAGATTTTGAAGATTAAGCCTTCCACAATTTCTAAGAAAGTGGTTCTAGATTTTCAGTTGTATGTAACAATTTTACCTCTTGACTTACTGGGATTGTAATCAGTCCCTGGGGAAGCTGTCCAAGAAGTGAGGCTGATGACCCAGGATTAGCCAGATAAATGGTTTTACCAAAAGACCATAGTAAGAAAAATATGAAAACCAGAAGCTATGGTTTCTGTGAAGGAAAAAAGAAATTGTCACTGACAATAAAAGAAGCTGTGGAATAGTCATTGACTGCCTTGCTCCCACAGATGTAAAAACTCTACATAATCTGCGTCCAAGTTTTAAACCAGTCCAGTCACCCATCAGTATATGCAAAGAACACTTATTTATCAACTACCACCTCCAATTTGCTGGCAGAAATAGTTTTTATTATACCATAAAACTTTTTTGTTAGCAGTTCTATGTGGAGAACTATTAACACTTATACAATGACTGGGGATTCCATAAACCATCCTCTCAGCCCCCGACCCACACAAAAGAAAGATAGTTCACAAATACCAGTTGAATAAGTAGTTAAGCTATTTGGGAAGATACACAAATAATGTTGAGATTCCTTGAATTGGAAGAGTTGTTGGTTACACCCAGTTATAAGTAAAATACATGAAATAGATAAAATATATTTGAATAGGCATAGTATTGGTGAATTGATGTCTCCTGATTCATAATATCTGAAGAAACACTCTGAAAACTAAATTCTTTTTTTCCAATAAATGTGAACATTTCATATTAGAGACCTAGAGCTGAATTTAAATGTCTTTGAAATACATCAATGTACAGGATTAAAATCTGAGTTTGACTTTAGGCTGCCTAAGAATTGTGGTTTCGTGTAGCACAGTAGTAATATAAAGTTTGATCGTCCGTATATGAGTTTAGCTAGGACTGGAAATTTGGACTTTTATTTTTATCTGTTTAAGCTTTGCACAGTTGTTAGCAGGAGAGGACAAAGCCTTCTAGTAGTTTCCCGTTTATACTATATGCTCACACTAGCACCACATTATTGGGTGCTGGCTACCATTGTCACCTCTATAAAAAAGACCTGCTAACCAATGAAATAATTATTTGGTACCACATGTTTCCTTCTGCAAATTTAGACTAAATTCTGCAGTGGCATATGTGATTAGCAAGACCTCAGTTGTATGTTCAAGCTATAATGTGAGCAGAAAAATTTACTATATGGAATTTAAAATCTGTAGTTAAGCAGCATTCTTCCTAAGATGTGAAATTCTCTAAACATAGGAGATAGTTAAGATACTGGGAAGCAGAAAGAACAAGTATTTGCTATACTTGTATAATTTTTTTTTTAAAAGAAAAGGTTTTTTTTTCAAAAGATCATGATTCAACAAACACATAGGCAGGCTAAACAATGAAAAATATAGAAGTTGCAATTTATTAATATCATAAATAAAAGAGGAAGCATCATTATTATTCATGAACATTACAATAACACAGGAATATTATAAATAACTCTATGCCTACAAAGTCGATGACTTAGATCAAATGGATCCGTTTTTTGAAAGACAAAATATACCAAAACTCACACAAGGAGAACTAGGTGATCCAAATAGGTTTACATCTATAAAAATTCTAACCAGCAATTATCAATTTCAAAACACAAATCACCAGGATCAGCTCGGTTCACTGGTAAATTCTACCAAACATTTAAAAATGAAATAATACAAGTTCTCTACAATCTGTCCCAGAAAATAAGAGCAGACAGAACACTTCCTAAGTCATTCTATGAGGCCAAAATTATCCTAATACCCTATACAAACACATTACAAAAAAGAAAAAGAATAGAAAAATCCATTATCTCTCATAAACATAGATACAAAAATCTTCAACAGAGTATTAGCAAATCAAATCCAACATTGAATAGGAAGAATTATATAACTCCACTGGGTATGCAGATCTGTTTCAGTATTCAAATAGTAATCAATTACATCAACATTCTAAAGAAGAAAAATCATATAGTCATAGTAATAGACGTAGAAAAAGCATTTGAAAAAAGTCAACACTCACTCATGATAAGAACTCTCAGGAAGCTGAGAACAGAGGGGAACTTCCTCAATTAGATAGAGACCATCTAAAAATATCCACAGTGAGCATCATACTTAATGGTATGAAACCAGATTCCTTCTCTATAAGACTGGGGAAAAAGCAAGGATATCTGCTCTCATTTCTCCTATTTAAAATCACAGTGAGGCCCTAGGTAATGCACTAAAACAAGAATATATAAGTACACACACACACAAACACATATACATTTTATATATATATATACATATTTAGATGTACATTGGAAACAATAAGGAAACTACTAAATAAAATTTTAAAGTTTAAGCAAAACTATGAGAGGAAATAAAATGAAATCATATAATATGCAAATTAATATAAGAGAAGGCAGAAAAAAGGGGGAAGGAGGATAAACAATGAACTAAAGCAACAAATGCAAACCATTTACAAACAACATGGTAAATAATCCAAATATATCAAAAATCACTCTAAATATGAATGATCTAAATACAACAATTAAAAGACAAAGATTGTCAGAATGTATTAAAAAAAGATCCAATTATATTACCTACAAGAAATCTAAATATAAAAATACAGATATATTACAAGTAGAGAAATAAAGAGATACTATGCTAAAGGATATTGAAGTAGCTATGTTAATTTCAGATAAAGCCAAATTCAGAAAAAGGAAGATTATCAGAGATGAAAAGAAGCATTCAATAATAATAAAAGGGTCAATTCTCCATGAAGATATAGCAATCTTGAATGTGTATGCACCTAACAACAAAGTCAAAATAGATAAGGCAAAATTGATAACAGTACAAGGAGAAATAGTCACTGCTATACTTTGATATTTCAACACTCCTCCTTCAGTAATTTACAGGTCTAACAGGCAGAAAATCAGCAAGGATATGGTTGACCTGAACAGCACTATCAATCAAATTACTCTGATTGATATTTATAGAATATGTTGTACAAAACAAATAGAATAATACACATTTTTCCCAAGCCCTAATGGAGCATTCATTACAATAGACTACATTCTAGGCCATGAAACACACTTTAATTCATTTTAAGTAAGATAAACCATACAAAGTCTCTACTCAAACCACTAAAGAACAGTATGGAATTAAACTGGAAATCAATAACAATATCTGAAAATCCCCAATTATTTGGAGACTAAATAATGCAATTGTGAATATCACATAGGTGAAAGCAAAAGTCTCTAGAAAATTTTAAAAATATTTTAAGTTCCTTCTATAATAATATTAGCCCTCTACCGGATGTATGTTTTCAAATATTCTCTCTTATTCCATAGGTTACCTCTTCATTATATTGATTTATTTTCTGTGTAGAAGCTTTTTACTTTGATGCAATCTCATTTGTCTATTTTTGCTTCTGTTGCCACTGCTTTTGGAGTCATATCCAAAAAGTCATTGCCCAGACCAATGTCAAAGAGCTTTTCTCCTGTTTTCTTCAAAGAATTCTATAGTTTTAGGTCTTGCATTTAGGTCTTTGATACATTTTGAATTGATTTTTATAAATGGTATGAGATAAGGGTCCAGTTTCATTCTTCTGCATATGTGTATCCAGTTTTTCTAGCACTATTTATTGAAGATACTGTTCTCTTCCTATTGTATATTCTCAGCTTCTTTGTCTAAGATCAATTGACTGCAAGTGCATGGATTTATTTCCAGGCTCTCTATTCTGTACACTGGTCTACTTTTTTTTTTTTTCCCAGTACCATGCTGTTTTGATGGCTATAGCTTTGTAATATACTTTGAAATCAAGTAGAGTGGTGCCTCTAACTCTTGTCTTTTTGCTCATGATTGCTTTGGCTATTCAGGGTCTTTTTTGGCACCATATAAATCTTAGGATTGCTTTTTCTATTTCTTGGAAAACTGTCGTTGGAATTTTGACAGGATGAGCATTGAATCTATAGGTCACTTTGAGTAATTTGGATATTTTAACAATAATAATCCTTGAAAACAGTATATATTAAATCTACAAACAAAGCCCGGTGATTAAGATTTACCTCGACAACGATAAATCATGTTGATAGTATATACACTTGTTATGTAATGAAAATAGCAATTTACCTCTAGGGTCTTCCTTCCAAAAATGTATAACCTCAATTTAACAATGAGAAAAAAATCAGAAAATATCCAATTAAGAGATATTCATCAAAATACCTGATCAGAACTCTTTAATATTTTCAAAAACAACGAAAGTCTGAGAAACTGTCAAAGTCATGCAACTTATTGCATGTACAGTTCAAATTGATACTCTATCAGATTATTGAGATAAACAAGGGTGCATAAAGTATGCAAGAATGCAAGCATATACAAGTTTACCAGTACATAAAATCTATATTTGTATATTTTTCTCTCTTCTAATTTTTTTCCTTTAAAAGACTTATTTATGGATATTCCCAATAAAAAATATGCTATATTGCAGTTATTCCTTGCCCCATCCATTAGGTCAATAGTAGGGAATTTCTCATGGATAGAATCACATAGACTAGTAGGTCCATTTGATCCAGAAAAAAAGTAGAAGTTTTGAAATGAGATTTAGTCATGTCCCTTATTCACTATGCTCTTTAAGCCAATTTCTTTAATAAGGAAAGGTGCTATCAGTCAATAAAGCTAATATAAATATGAGTTTTTTGTATAAATTAGGAGGACATTAAACAGTACCCAAATCTAACCCTTGCTTCTGCTGATCTAGAAAGGAGATTATAGGTCTAACTTGGGGATTCAGAGTACAGGCTTTAGGATAAGACTGCCTCATTTGAATTCCTTTTCTACTACTTGTCAGCTGTTGGACATTGGGGCAAAATACATCTCTCTATGCTTCAGTTTTCTCACCTATAAAATAAGGATAATACCAAGACCTACCATTAGTGGATAATTTAGCCAGTAAGCCAGTGTGTTTTCACCAGTCATTCATAGTTATCATACACTCTGAGTGGCCCATGCCTTCTTCAGATGTATTACCTAATGTCATACCAGTTGGAAGTATTAATATTTTGAGTGTCACCTAGGCCTTTATTATAGAGTTTTTATTTTTAATAAATGTGTTAATTTGTATAAAACAACTTATTCAGTTTCTGGCATTTACTGGTTTTTCAAATCATATATAATCTTTTGTTTTAATAAATCTCAAGGAATTTAGTTTCTTTTTGGATGTTAACAGTTTAAAGAAAATAATCCTTGGCTCCTATGTTGTAAAAGAGCTTAGTCATGAACCTCTCAGGTAGAAAATTTTGTATAGAGTATACTGTTTATTTGAGAAATGTCTTTGGCTTAAAGGAGTCATAGTAGTCATTACAGGCAAGGAAAGAGAAAAGTTCTCAGCTTGACCACCACAAAGGTAGCAGTTAAATATATATTTATATTTAGCTGAGGGTTTCTTCATTCTTGCATATCCCCACAACCTTAGGGGTAAGAAAATAACTAGGTATAAGTGGGCTTTAACTATATGTAGGAAGACTTTAACTTCTAATTATTCAATATGTTTTGAATGTGTTCACTATGATTTGTCAAAGAAGACACATTGAACATTATATTATACCAGGAATATTTTTTTTCCAAAATTGTATTTTTATATGGCACTTATAGATCTAGGCCTCAATTACACGAACATGACCCTTATGGGAGAAAACAAACTTCCTGATTTTTTCTCATAAATAGGCATACCTATAAATTATGTTAATTCTGTGTATTTTCTTAGAGAAGTTTGCCTTGGTTTTTCAAAACCAAAATGAAGCAATAAAGTATATTATATTGAAAAAATATATATTACAGGCCCTTAGATAAATGGCATGTCTCATTCTGTATGTATAATGTACTAAAAATAAGTCAGAGATATGTTTTTTTTTAATTAAGAATGTCATGATAATCTTAGCTTTGAGTTTCCTCTGGTTGGATTAAACTATGTCCTGAGGGGTTCAACTCTCCCACACTTCACAAAATAATCTCATTCTCTCCCCTTAAAGAGCAAAGATTAATCATTCAGAAACTTAATGAGCTGGAAAAACAAATACCAGTGAAAGAAACCTGCCTGAGAACTTTAAATAAAATAAATTACTTTCCATTTGAAAAGTAAATTATTTGATTTACAAATCTCTTTTCTTTTCCATTTGTACCTCTCTGTGTTTTCACCATCTTCATCAAACCCTCTGTCCCTCCAAAGGCAAAGTCCACTTTAACTGTCTTTGACTTTTCTTCATTTTCTATTTCAGACCTCTCCTCCCACCAACAAATATTTTTACATTTTACATTTCTTTTCTTGGGGTTGCCTTTCATTCTAAATATTTACTTATAACTTTGCTGCTGAACCAGTACAATTAAATTTTAAAAATTCATAGAGATATTAAGATGGGAGTACAAAAGTAAAAGTGTTTCTGTAATAACACACTAGAAAAATATGAACTTTCTTCTTATTAAACTAAGAAATATTTTCAGTTTTGACAAATTCTTAAATGTTATTACCATGCTTATTATTAATATGATTTTTTAATTGTTTTAATTTTAAAATATTTTCAAATATATTAACATTTTATTACTAGGGAATTTTACTTAGAAATGTATTTCATAACATGAAAAATGTAAGAAGTCTTCAGTAATGTTATTCTATTTTACAAAGAAGATGATTGGACTTGAGCTAAAACTTACATATCCTTTCTCTAACCAATGCTTGAAATTTTGAACATTTAATCTATAATTATATAACAGTAATATAGGTTATTATAAGGTAAGTTTGCAGAGGTAAATATAAAAGCAACCAGTGGACATATATAAATAGTGAAGTCTTAATCAAAAATATCATTTTTTCTTTTTTCTTCCTTTTTTTAAAAAATTTCAATAGATTTAGAGATTACAAGTGTTTTTTGTTTGTTTGTTTGTTTGTTTTTTTACATAGATGAATTGTATAATGCTGAAGTCAGGGCTCAGACTATACCCATCACCAAAATAGTGTAGATTTTTATCCCTCACTTCCCTTTCTCCCTTCCCCTTCTTAGTTTTTATTGTCCATTACACCATTTTATGACCATATATATCCCTTGTTTACCTCCCACTTATAAGTGAGAACATGTGGTATTTGTTTTTCCATTCCTAAGACACTTCACTTAGGATAATGTTATCCAGTTCCATCTAACTTGCTACACAAGACATTATTTCATTCCTTTATGTGGCTGAGTAGTATTCCATGGTATGTGTGCATTTGCACGTGCACATACCACATTTCTTTATCCACTCATCAGTTGATGGGCACGTAGGTAGATTCCACATCTTTGCAATTGTGAATTGTGCAGCAATAAGCATTTAGGTGCAGATGTCTTCTTATAAAATGAATTTGTTTCCTTTGGGTAGATACCCAGTAGTGGGATTGCTGGATTGAATGGTAGGTCTACTTTCATTTCTTTGAAAAATCTCCATACTGTTTTCCATAGAAGTTGCACTAGCTTATGTTCATACCAACAGTATACAAGCATTCCTTTTCATCACACACATGCCAACATCTATTGTTTTTTGATTTTTTTAGTAATGGCCATTCTGGCAGGGGTAAGGTGTATCTCATTATAGTTTTAATTTGCATTTCCCTGATGAATAGTGATGTTAAGCATATTTTCATTTATTGGCCATTTATATATCTTTTCTTGAAAAAAATATGTCATGTCTTTTACCAACTTTTTTATGGGCTTATTTGTTTTATTCTTGCTGATTTGTTTGAGATCTTTGCAGATTCTGGATGTTAGCCTGTTGACAGATGTATAGTTTGTGACTATTTTCCCCCATTTTATAGGTTGTCTATTTACTCTGCTGATTATTTCCTTTGCTGTGTAAAAATTTTTACTTTAATTAAGTCTCGTTTATTTACTTTTGTTGTTGCCATATTTGCTTACAGGGTCACTGTGGGTGCCTCCTGCCATCTCTGTTGATTCACTATGCTGTCTCTTAGACAACCCATCTGAAGGTGAATATCTTCTCCCTACTTTGGATCCTCTTTGTGAGAGCAGCATGTGCAAACTGCTTCTAATCTGCCATCTTGGCCCCAATCTGTTTTTCTTTTTTCTAGAACATGCTCCATCATACCTCAATTTCCCTACCTTATCTAGCTAATTTCTATATATCTTTTGATTACAGCTTGAACACAATCTCTCCAAAAGTCATCTTAGACTTCTTTAATCTGAAATATCAATTGAAGAATTGTGTCCCCATAATAATTTTACCAACTCTGTCATTGACATAATTGTTATACCCCCCGTTACCCAGATAGAGACATTGAATTTTCTAGTCAATACATGTTTTTAAGTTGTCATCTAGAAAATGTATAACTTTCCTAGATCTTAGAGACCTCTGAGAATTTACCTGTGAATATTTAGGAGACAACAGGCCATGATTTGAGAAGAAAAATAATTCATCTATGTAATGCTTATGTACAATTATAAGTAGCCTTGTATTTCACAGGAAAGGACCTAGATTTTGATTAGCAGACTTTGTGAAACTATCACAGAAATTTAAGCAAGAATAGGTAATAATGAGATTTTACACAAAGGGACTCCTCTAAGAGTGCTATGGAGAATGAGTTTGAGATTGGGAGGCAAAATGACAACACCATAAGCACAGTGTCCAATAGACAAGAGATGATAAGTTCCTAAAAAAGGACAATTAGGGTAAGGATAAATAAAAAAATGACAAAGAAAAAAAACTTAGGAGGTGAAAATGTTAAGGAATTGATAATCACATGTGAGAAGTGGGAGAGAAAAAGCAAGAGTCAAAACTGATAAGTTTCTCAATTACACTGACAAACTAAAGAATCCTACACATTACTGATTATTGTTCCATATGTATGAGTGTGTGGCACAGAGTGAACTTTAGAAAAAAAGATTTTCCTCTTATATTATGTAATGACATCTATGATAATTTTTCCAGATCTTTTTATGATTGTAGCTATTTTTAAATTATTTTTCTTCTTTTTTTCAATTGTAATTATTTTTGTTTGAATTAGAAACATTGAAGTCAGAGATTATATAAATTTGTTGACTAAAGAAGAGATTAGAAAATATATGGAACATGAGGTTTTTGCTATTTTTAAAAAATTATTGTCATTATTATGGAAACTTATACTCACTTGTATTGAAAACTATAGAGGTTGCTAAACAGATTTGTCCATTATGTCTATATATTATGCATGATACCTATAAATTAAAGTTAAATAAAATTAATTCTAGGCAGGACACAGTGGTTCATGCCTGTAATCCTACCACTCTGGGAGGCTGAGGCAAGAGGATTGCTTAAGCTCAAGAGTTCGAGACCAGCCTGAGCAAGAGTGAGGCCTCATCTCTACTAAAATTAGAAGAAATAAAATTAGCTGGATAACTAAAAATAGAAAAAAATTAGCCAGGCAACCAAAAATAGAAACATATTAGCCAGGCATGATGGCACATGCCTGTAGTCCCAGCTACTCGGGAGGCTGAGGCAGAAGGATTGCTTGAGCCCAGGAGTTTGAGGTTGCAGTGAGCTAGGCTGACGCCACCATACTCTAGCTTGGGCAACAGAGTCAGACTCTGTCTCAAAAAAAAGAATTCTAACCATTGCATAGTCCTGTCTACAAGAAATGGGAAATATATTTATTTTAAATAAGAAGCATCTTGAAAATCTAGAGGCATTTAAGAAACAAAAGACAAAATAAATGATAAAGTAAAAATTGTAATAAATTATAGGATGCCATCTCTTTCAGTTTTATAACTATAATTGTTTTCTTTTCTCTCAAATTTCAAATGTCTTTATAAGGAACATAGAAATGGATTTTAATATTCTATGATTCTTTAGTACAGAAATTTCCTCCAGGATTGTTTAAAGCAATCAGTCACCATGACAAGACACACTGGCTGATGAAAAGCAGGAAAGACAAGGCAGCTGCCACTGTAGGAATTATAATGGCATTTCTAGAAACAGAGTCCTCAAAATTTACATGAAATCAAGTAGTAATAACTATCAGAAGTGAATATTCTTAAATGAATATGCTAGTGAAAAGGTAGAACAATTTTGGTTTTATATAAAGACCATTCCAACTTCACTGCCTAAGGACAAGTTGTTTGCCCCCAAATTCTTCCTTTAATTATTTTTTAAGGCTGTGCATCTGTCATCATTCAGTACTCAACTCGAAAGTTACTTCTGCAGAAAGAATTTCCCTGAACACATTATCTAAAGTAATATCCCATGCCTGCCCCACCTCCAAGACTTTATCTCATTAAGCTCTTCTTCTTGGTATTCTTCACTTCAGAAGTTATCAAATATAATCATATGTATAAAAGTTTAATGTCTGTCTCTCTCCATTGGGAAGGGGCCTGTGGAGGCAGGTATATTCTCTGACTTATTTATTGTTGTGACCTCAGGGCTCACAACAGGGCCTCACTTGTCAGAGGAGCTCAAAAAAAATGGTTTTATAAAGAAACTAATGAATGAAATGTGTTATTATAGAATAGCCTTGAAAAATATCATAGGTTATCTTTCTTAGATTGCATAAATCAGGGATAATTGATATCAATATAACTTTTGGCATTACCATTGCACATTATATGTTCAATATGTTAGCCCTACCAACCAAACTATGCTCCAAGGTAATTTTTCAGAAATTTGATCTTTTCTTCACTTCTTGATCTTTGGCTTCTGACCCATTTTCAAAGTAATCTGTCAATTTTCCTTACTCTTTGACTTTACATCTTACTCATTAGTTTCTGTTGCTGATTGCTATAAAATAGTTTCTGAAAATCTAATGAGTACATGATGTTTGTTACAAACCTATTTTTGACCCCAGTATAAAAGCACATTAAATACCCAGCATCTAGTAAGACACAATCTGCCTTCTTCAAATTTAGCTTGAATATATGCTATTCTTTCCCAGAACTGCCACTGGGAATTTGAGTGGTCTATCTGTGTAAATCTGTGAGTAGGACTACAGTTAACAGGTAGTCCAAGGTCATTTAGATTAGTCTGTTCCTACGTGGCAGTTTCTATGTCATTATAATTTTTTTGCTGTGTGTGTGTGTGTACAAGAAGATGCCAGATAAGATATAAAGATTATTATAAGAACCTAAACTTGATACTCTTGCTTTTATTACAGAGAAGAATAGAGTTCTACATTTGAGGTATCTAGAGAATGAGAAAAATCAAATATTATGAAGATAACATTTTTCCTGATAATAAGTCAGATGTTTTCTGCTCCCAAATACATATTACTCCTTCATTTCCATTAAGTTGTTTTCTATGTTAAAAATTCTATTCAAATAAAAAATAGTTCAATATTTAATTTTTTTAATTTATTCACAAATCACAATGAACACTTCTATCTTGGATAATTAGCAGAATTCTGTAAATAGCAAAATATCCCTCATTTTATTTCCATTTTTATATTCCACAGAAATGTGAGTGAAACTTAACATCTGTTATACTTTATAGAAGAATTTTTTCCTTCAGATATATTCACTCTCTTTTCATTTTTATTGTGCCTAATCTTGACATTACCTGGGGTATGTTTATTAAGATGGAAATACTGACATAAAATTTTGACTTGTGGATTGATTAATAACTTTTTCTTCTTGCTCTCCTCTTTTATACTTATTTTTGAAGTAATTTCAAACTTTCAGGCATTACAAAAAATAATAAAAATAGTTTTCTTATACTTACTGTATGATTTTATTATTTGGTGCTATTTGCCACTTGTTTTTTCTCTCTTTCCCCAACTCTTGGAAATTCAGCAAGTATCTTAAGATTAATGTTCCCAGATTAAGCAAATGGGAAAAAACAACCAAAAAACAAAGTCGCCCAGTTAAATTTGAATTTCAGGTAAATAATGAATACATTTTTAGTACAAATATGTCCCATGTAATATTTGAATCTTATCATTTCAAAAACCCATTATTTATCTGAAATTCAAATGTAATTGGGTGTCCTGAATTTTTCCTAGCAATTCTAATGGAGATGGAAGTCAGTCAAGTGTGTTAGGTTCCTCAATCCTCCACTATATAAATCCAGCCTTGTGTGACTCCCCCAAAACCTTGGCTGGTTTCTCAGTGACTCTGTGCCTGGGTCCAGCTTAGTTTCAGAGCTTCTAGCCCATCATCAAAACAGACAAATCAGAATAGGCAGAACATGTAGGTTGGTTCTACAGAGAGCTACAGAACATCCCCCCTCATTCCTTGTATAGAGGTTTACACTCATAAGTCCTCATTGCTCCTTTAGTAATCTATTTCCTTTAAATATGTAATTTTTCTAATTTGTTTAGATTTTTCTATTTGTTCTTAATGGGATAGTTGGTCTGCTGCAATCTATTTCATATTCTTTGGCATCAAAAATGCTTTTATATAAAGTATGTATTATTAAATTTTATCTTAAAATACTTTCTAAATTTTATCATAATTTCTTCTTTGACACACAGGTTACTTAAAAGTGTATTTTCTAAACATTTAATATTTAAACAATTTATGTGTAAATGTTTTTATGTCATTGCCTTATGATGTAATTATATTTTGATCAGAAGACATATTCCATATTATTTAAATGTCTGAAATTGTTTGAATTTTCTTTATGGCCTTTCTAATAAATGTTCCCTGTGTACTTGAAATGAATAACATTGTTTGTGCTGTATTTTATGTCAAGTGTGTTAAATATATTCACTAGGTTGTTCAAACATTCTATATAAATACTAATTTATATGAACACAAACCATACTTATAATAATTTAGTGTGTCTTTCCTTTTAATTATATCAAATTCTATTTTACATAATATTGAAGCTAGTTTATTAGGTACATATCTAATAAAGATTTAATCAATATGACCTGGCCTTAAGTATCATTATTGCTTTTTTTTTTTTTTTGCCTTAAAGTCTATTTTTTTACACTGTAATATAGATAATCCAGCTTCAAGTTAGAATTTTCCTGTGATATCACTTTTTATGTTTTTACTTGAACCTTCCTATTTCCTAATATTGGAAATGTTTTTATTAGATTACTGGATTTTCTTTAGCCAAACTTCCTGTCTTTTAAATGGAGCATCACATCATTTTATATGTATTAATATATTCATTGATATAGTTGTATGTAACACCAGTGTATTTTTTGGTGCCTACTATTTGTTCTTTCTCTTTTTTACCACTGCTATATTGCTTTATTTTCCTTTTCTTAAATTTTTAATTATTTTTTTAAAAACTCCATATGTTTCCTCATATTCATTTGGGACTTTAACATTCTTTCTATTTCTTTTAGATGTTCTCCTACACAGTTGATCATGAATAACTAACTTTTCAACATCTGAGATAATTAGAATCTTCAATCTCTTATAGAATAATATAAAAATATTAGAATACTTTATTTACTCTGTCCAGATTTTTATGCTGTTATTATTATATTTTTTAATTCTTACTTTTTAAATTTCATATTTATTATTATTTTACTATATTTTTGTTTTTTTATCCAGCCAATTTTGGCTAATTTTATTTAAGTATACCTTCTTATCACATTCTTGTTCTTTATTATTTATACATCTTGGGCATTACACATGAAATTACTTTCTTTTCCTGGTGAATTATATGTCTACAGTTTCCTTCAGTGAGAACTTACATGTGTCAAGCTTTCTTTGATTTTGTGCTCTGAAAATAACATGGCATACTGCTTTTTTTGAGAACATTGTAATCATTACATCACATATTTTGGCTTCCATTGTTTCTGATGACTCTGTTTTTGGCTACCTACTAATTGAAAATAACATTTTTTTCCTGATTAATTTTGATATGACGCTTTTGTTTAGTATTTCATAGTTTCATTGTGATATATTTATGTTTTTTTTTCTTTCATTTATTCCATTGACCTTTTTTAGTATTGTTTTTATTTTTAATCTGTGGAATCTAGTTTGGTATAATCTAAGTGATAGGTGATATTAACAGAAATATGTTAAAGGTAGAGTCTATGTGTATGTTGCAAAATCCTTTCAACCTTGCCATTTATTTAAAAATTTTTATAATGAAATGTTGTAAAGAAAATTATATTTATATATATATATATATATATATCATCACCAAATATGACAAAAGAAAATTTACAAGGAAAGAAATATTATTAAAGCAACATCCTAAAACATCATATATGTGGGAATACATCTAACAAATGACGTAGAAGACCTCTTAATAATAAACTCCATACAAATAATAACACCAAACTTGATCCAAATAAATAGTGGTGTATGTTATGTCTATGGACTAGAATACTCAATATTGCAAAGATATTGTTTATCTAAAATTGACCTATGTAATAAACATGTTTCTAATCAAAGTATTTTCAGGTTTTCTGATATGTGAAAATTGACAGTTTGAATGTTTGTATGGGATACAATAGGGCAAAATTAAACAAGTTAGTTTTAAAGAAGTATGACAAATTCAGGATTTACACTTCTATATCAAGATTTACTATACAATAGTAAAGACAATGTGATATTGGCCAAGAATGAACAAATAGGCATATAAACAAATAGAGAAATCAAAAACCAACTCATATATATGATTACTTGATTTATGACTACAGGACACAGCAGTGCAGTAGGAAGTAAGGTCTTTGAGTAAGCACTGCTGAATGAATTGGTGCTTAGTCCCTTTGTTCTGCTATAACAAAATATCTAAGACTGAATAATTTATAAAGAACAAAAATGTATTTTATCACACACCTAAAGGCTGAGAAGAGTAAGATAAAGGTGCCAGTATCTGGTGAAGGCCTTCTTGATGCATAATACTATGACAGAAGACAGAGGGGCAAGAGAGCGAGAGGGGGCTAGACTTGACATTTTATAACTGTACCAAGCTCACCCATAAGTGTGGTGTCTTCATGGCCTGATCACCTCTTGAGGGTCTCACTTCTTAATATTGTTACAAAAGCATTACATTTCAACATAAATTTTGGAGAGGACAAGCATTCAGAGCATAGTAATAGTAAATCTGGAAAAAAAAAAAAAAAAGAATCTTCATCCCTAACATATAAAAATAGATCTGGGTGGATCATAAATCCAAATATAAAAGGTACAATAATACATATCCTAGAAAAAACAGAAGAATATCTTCTTATTCTTAGGGAAGACAAATATTTCTTTAACATCACACAAAATGGACTAACTACAATGGAACCTACCTACTGAATAATTTGACTATATTAAAGTTAAGGATGTCAATTCATCAAAAGACTCATTAAGAGAAGGTATTTAGAGCAGAAGATATTTTTACTACATATATATGACAAACAACTACAATGAAGAATATGTAAATAACTCCTATAGATCAATTATAAAATGTCAGACAACTCTGACATTCAAAAATGAAAAATAAATGAGCAAAAAATTGAACATGCAATTCTTTATAGAGGATATTCTAAATAAGTGTATGGAAAGGTTATGAATCTGTATAGTTATGGAAAGTATAAAACAATAAAATATTAAAAATATCTACCCAAATGGCAAAAAATTAAAATAATAAAAAAACAAGTGTTGATGAGTTATAGAACAACTTTAATTCTCAATAGCTATTTGTAAAACCATGCAAAGTATTGTTAGTTGGTGCACTTTGTAAAATGTTATGACAGTATCTACTAAAACAGAAACTATGTATTTACTATGAATAACAAATGGGGGCAGAAAAGGTCAAACTATCGCTCATTGCTGACAATATGATCTCATATCTAGAAAACCCCAAAGATTCTGCCATGAGACTACTGGAATTTATAAACAAATTCAGCAAAGTCTCAGGTTACAAAATCAATGTACAGAAATCAGTAGCATTCCTACAGGCCAGCAACAGTCAAACTGAGAACCAAATCAAAGACTTAATAACCTTCACAATAGCAACAAAGAAAAGAAAATACTTAGGAATATATTTAACTAAGGAGGTAAAAGACCTCTACAGGGAGAACTATGAAACACTGATGAAGGAAATACCAGAGGATGTAAACAGCTGGAAAACCATACCATGCTCCTGGGGTGGCAGAATCAACATTGCTAAAATGTCTATACTACCCAAAGTGATCTACATATTCAATGCAATCCCTATTAAAATATCAAAATGATTTTTACAGATCTAGAAAAAATATTCTATGCTTCTTATGGAACCAGAGAAGACCCCATATAGTAAAAGCAATCTTAAGCAAAAAGAACAAATTAGGAGGCATCAATTTACCAGACTTCAAGCTATACTACAAGGTTATAGTAACTAAAACAGCATGGTACTGTCACAAGAACAGAGACATAGACCAATGGAACAGAACTCAGAACCCATTTGATCAAGAATCCCATTACTGGGCATCAACACAAAGGAAAAAAAAGACATTCTATAAAAAAGATATCTGCACTAGAATGTTTATAGCAGCACAATTCACAATTACAGAGATCTGGAAACAACCCAAGTACCCATCAGTACATGAGTGGATTAAGAAAATGTGGTATATGTATACCATGGAGTTCTACTCAGCCGCAAAACACAACAGTGGCACAGCACCTCTTGTATTATCCTGGATAGAGCTGGAGCCCATTCTACTAAGCAAAGTATCACAAGAATGGAAAAACAAGCACCACATGTACTCACCATCAGATTGGTATTAACTGACCAACACTTAAGTGCATATATAGTAATAACATTCATCAGCTGTCAGGCAGATGGGAGGGGGCAGTAGGGGATGGGTATATAAACACCTAATGGGTGCCATACACGCCATCTGGGAGATGGACATGCCTGAAGCTCTGACTCAGGCAGGGCAAAGGCAATATATGTAACAAAAACATTTGTACCCCTATAATATTCTGATATAAAAAAAATTTAAATGTTCAAAAAGAAAAGAAATCCTATTCATTCCTATATATGTAATTATATGCCATATTTTAATGTTTAACTTTACTTATATAATGTTTAACTCAGTTAAGTTAAACATTACATCAATATTTTGCAAAACATTAGAATCTGAGTTGTTGAAAAATAATATTAAAAGAATAAAACAATACTTAAATTATGGCATTACTAAAGCAATAGCAGAAGCCTTATACATTTGTTCCATTCAGCTACTTTATTATATTTCTGATGTGCCTAAGCATGTATGCTCTTTAATATGCCTACAGAAAATGACTTCTGAGAAGCATATTCTTAGTACCATGCCGTGATCCAAAGGCACTTGTAAAGTATGAAATTCTTAACCTAAAAGTTTTCATAAAATAAAAAGATTTAACTAAAAGTTCTTTCCCATCTCTATTGTCTATAATATTTATTTTATTGCAGAGCACTCATCAAGAAAAAAAGTGTAGTTATTTTCATCACTAAATGTAAACCAGATGCATGTGATTCCATACATTTGCAACAATAGTTGAGAGTCCAGAAATAAAAAATGAAGACTAAGACTGGAATACAAAATGCACACATTTTCTTCTCCTTTTAACAGCAATCTAAAGTTCTTTGGTTTTACAAGTTACTGATCATGGAGTTACAGCATTTGAAATGGATACATTTCATTGGATCATTAGAAAGTGGTCCATGTTCTTTCACTAAAAGGTCAGTAGTGAGAGAAAAATCTCAGGAAGGGGTATCAAGTTGTCCCCTTGCCCTTTTTATGGTTTTCAACTATCTGAGTTCTGAATGTCATGTACAATTCTAAAAAATGTAGGCATGTAATTGAAAAATTAATATTTGTTCTTGTAACAGGAATTTTAAATTTTGAAAATCTCATTTATTAAAATAACAAGAACCCTAAAAGTTCTAAAAATGGCAATATAACAATAAATATCATGTACTTTGATTACATGCAGAAAATATTAATCTACTTCATGAGTAAGAATAAAGAATATAAATAATATGAAAATTCCCTTGATTATTGTCAATATTAAAATGAATTCCAATAGAATGTCTAACAGACACAAGTATATTGCCTACTATTGCATAATTATGTTTGTAGAATATGTCTTGTGTCTTCCAGAATAAGATATTCAATCACATTATTTTTAGCTGTTTTTATGGGATTGTAACTAAATGATGTTAAGAAAGTTATGCTTGTGTTCAATTCAGAGACTACAAAAAAGTGATTTTAATTACATTCTACAAAATAGAACCTCTGAGGTTAATGTAGGGCTACCGCACTGCATTTGTGAAAAGGCAAATAAATAGTGAATAAAAGTGAAGTCATTAGAGAGGTATTTCTTCATGGATTATGTACTCAGTCCTTTTCAGCTGAAGACTAGTAGTATTATTGTATGACAAATATGTACTATAGAAGCTGAATAATATAATTTCTTGGCATTTTATTGATTGAATGTAAACAAGAAGGGCTGAAAAAATCCACTAATTAAATGAGGAGTGGGATAATCTTCAAAGCTAAGAAGAGAAAGAATTTCTAAAGGTGATGCTCATGTGTTTGTTAGTCCCCATCTGAAATTTCCTTTTTCTTGTTTTTTTTTTCTTGTTTTGTTTTCTTAGTTGCTAGTTGTTTGTATGCTGTCACAGTGATAAGCTATGTATATGTGCAGATTCCCTGTCTCTCTTTGATGAGAGGGGATGGAGGCCTTTGAAATCCTTTCCTTTCCCCAGTGCCATGGTCTTCTTTGTTGTGTGAATTGTAATGACTTGCCCAGTTTAATCTCTGAGGCAGCAGGTGGTGCTTGTGTGTGAGAAAGAACCTCACCCTGTATGATTGTGTCAGTAAATGTTGTAAAGGGCTGTGCAAATTGACCTCTCTGTCAATATATGGTGTTTGCCGGAAGGAACAGGCTGCAGTATTGTATTTGTGACTGGCCCTAGTCCCTCATGAGCAGCATTCAAGTGCCACAGGTAGTGGGTGGGGCCCTGGAACTTCCAAGTGAGTCCTTATTGTCTGCCTCAGCAGAGGGAGGTGGAGAGTGGAGGTGGGCAGGACTGGGTTGTGTGGGCTTTCCCTCAGGCTCCGCAAAAGCTGATGAGGTAAGTATTTTATCAGTGTTCAAAGGTCTGCTGCCTGATTCTGGGGAAAGCCACCAGGTAGTAGCTGAACTGGCCCCACACAGCCAGAAAGTCTGCCCATGGAGCCAGGGCCATCTGAGATTTGAAATTTCACTTTCCAGCTCTCACACTTCTCTCTGGCCCACGTGTCTGACCCACCAGCACGTGTCTCTGTCAACTGGCGGTGGCAGGGAGCTCCCAAATTGGTTACCCTGGGTCTGCCAAAAGTCTACAGAAGAAGAGTCATGGGCCCCACTCTCTGTGGGGACCTCAGCCTGGAGTATGTACCTGCTGGAGAGGAGGAGCCAATTCCCAAATTCTCAGCACAAAGTGCTCTCCAAGCTAGAATGGGTGGGTGAGTGGCTACTGTTCCTGGTCAGCCCATGTGCCCCAACAAATCACATCTGGTTGCTATGGCACCTGGGGCTGTGCTCTGCCTTGCCATAGAACCTGCCCCAGTCAATCAACGAAGCCTTTCTGCTGGGAGGATGGGTATTCTTCCAATTCACCCTATCTCAGAACCCCACAGTACTGTACTGTCAGAGCTGCTCATAGAGGCTTCCTTGCCATCCAAATCCAACTCACAGACCTCCCTCTTGTGTCCCCAGGAATCCACTGGAGTCCACAAGACACAGGGTCCAGCCTACTTGTCTGACCTGCTTGCGTGCTACTCTGTGAAACACCATCAGGTAGGCAGTTCTTGAATTGGGCACCCTGGATCCACTGCAGGGCCCCAAAGGGAAAGGCATGAGTCCCACTTTCCGCAGAAGCCTGAGCTTGTAGCACATGCCCACTGGTGGCCGGGGTTGCGGGGCAGCACTTGTCATATTCTTGGCCCAAACTGTTTTTCCAGTTGCAGTTTGTGGGAGAGGAGTTAGTGGGAAGAAAGCATTTGAATGGAAGAAAGCTGTCTCTCTGGCCTCTCATGACACTCTCTGTAGAAGGGAGCCACACACAGAGTGTCCAAGCTCCAGGATCAGGCAAGTTCTCCTGACTATACCGTGTTTGCCACCATGCCTGGGCTCATGGGGGTGGAAAAGCCTCCAAGAAACTTGGTAGCCAACTGGCCACTGAATGCTCATGGAAGGGTGAGAGGGACCCCCCCCCCCCCGCCCTTACCCTTTCACTGGGCTTGGAGCCTCTTTGGGTTTGATCCTCGCTGGTATCTTTTTTGCTTTATCTTTTAGCTTCTCTCTAACACAATTTTCCTCAGTGAGACCCCTGGCAGGCTCTGGCATCTCTCTCTGTGATCTATACCGGCTCTGCATCTCCTCTACTCTCCCCTTTATCAGAGTATCTATCTTTCCTACAGGATGGTCCAGTAAGAGATGGCTGTCTTGTCCTGATGACTTAATTACTTTTAATAAAAGAAATACTTTTTTTATGACTGTAGAATCTTTGTTTTCTTGTTTAAGTGCGCGCGCGCGCACACACACACACACACACACAGAAAGGGGAGAGGGAGAAGCACCAGGAGAGATTTTCATTGCAATAGATAGGTTTATTTTATCCAGGAATTGAAAAAAAAATGATTATCAATTATGACTTTTAATCAGGTAGCAAGAAACAGAAATGGTGATCAACCAAGGGATATAAAAGCAAGTCAAGTTCCATTACTATAATTCATGAGATAATTTTTGAATGACTATAAATTTTGCATGTCCATGTGTGAATGAGTACTCATAGAAATGGGCTGAGAAGAATGATTACTGATTTTAAGTTTGTGAGCAATTTTATCATATATCATCTCTAAGCTTTGGAGTCAAAGAATGCAGAATCACTGCTTCCTCACTTTTGGGTTTTGTTTCATTTTAAAATCTGACATAAAAGAATAAAATGTAACACGGAAGTGCTCTACTTATACAAAGGACACATCATAATTGACTCATGTAGAATAGAGTGATTGCTACTGTAATTAGATGCCATGGTTAGTTTCATTTCTCATTACAGTATGTAAAAAGTAATATTGGGGTAAATATTTTTACTCTTTCTTTTCTTAACCTCTACTTTTCAGTCATTCCTGAGATTCTTATTTAATCTGGCAGTTGTAATAATGGACTTCTAATGCAGTCTTCCAATAATTAAGAACACGGAACATTTCATCAATAACTGTTGACAGAAAATATCAAGCAAAACATTAATATGTATATAAAATATCCTCACAGTCTTCTGAATTATACTTCTGGGCATCAGTCATTATCAACCAAATACTTTGCAGAGTGTGGTTGAGTACTCAATATATGGTTGAAATAATATCTATTGTCTCAATGAAGCACTACACAGGGCTACTCCCCTGAAAGAAAGGCATATTTTTTTTAAGTGTATTTTAGGAACTTTATATATTTTGTTGGCTATATGTGTATATCTAGCTCAATATAAAGTACAATCTCATTCTTAAACAAAGATGACCAATTAATCCATTATTTTGTTTCATTCTGCTGTATTTCTCCCCCTCAAGCCCATAATTATTTTCTGAGTTATTTATTGCTATGCTATTCAGATACTATTACCAAGTGCTCAGGATTTCCAGAAGTGACAAATTCCAAGAATTTTTTCTATTCTCCCCATAACTCATCATATTCAGAGAAGATCAATATTTTGGCTTTCTAGTATACTATTTAGGAACCCAGGATATGAAGTCAGATAAACCTGGCTCAAGCATTTACACTGCAATCTTTTTTAAGTAATCTTATTTAACCTTTCAACACTCCAGTTTCTTTGCCTGCTAAATGGCTTCATTAGGAGTTTTATAAGGATTAAATGTTGTAATCTGTGCAGAGCACACAGTAATGCCAAAAACCTTCATTGTAAAACTCTCTATGGGAAGTCAGCCATGTACAGAAAGTGAAAGATAAATGGTAGTTATTGTTATTATCATCAGAATCATTATTATTCAAAACACCCTGCTTAGCTACTCACAGCCAGATACAACATACGATTCCCCAGGAAGAACATTTCTCAAATTTTGCTTTGGATTGTATGATCACCTTATACTACACAAAAAATAAAAGAGTTTTTATTCAATTTCTAGGCTGCTCTAAAAACCTAAAATCAGAGTCTGAGGTGAGGGAATGTTGGATTGCTAAGTAAGACACTCAAATTTGTAGAAGAGTTTCAATATTTAACCTGTGTTGTTATAGTTTTAGAGAATTTAAATCTAGCTCAGAACATGGAAATAAGAAGACAAAAGTAGGGCAGAGAAGGTCTGCATAATTTTTTATACATGTACCATCCCTGAAAAACACTACACAGATGAGTATTCATGAAAGATGCTATTTCATGTGCCTATATCTGAAATAGTAACTTTCTGTCTGGAGCTTAATACCAAAACTAAAGAGCCCGATCAACAGATGCCAGACCCATCAAGATATATGCATACTTGTTAGGTACTATATCAGCATCAAAGCCCTAAAATTAAAGTTTCACAAACAGACAGAAAGAGAAATGTGAAGTATTCCAATGTTATTAGGGTAAAGATCCAGTTTCGAGGTGTAGATGGGACCATACAAATCATTTTGAGGTGCAAAATGAGTAGCTGTTTAAAATCCAGCAAATCTGGTTAGATTTCCCATGCTGGCCCCACTCCCATTTATTAGTACATTTCTTCAGTATATATAAAGGGAAGTTAGTAACGAGCTTTTTAGAGACACATATAAAATTAAAATTTGAAAAAAATAAATTATTATACTAAGCAAACCTTTTGGAGGAAAGCAACAAGAAGAAAGTGAGCCTAGGGAAGAATTTTGTGAGAGGAAAAGAGAAGAGAGAGGAAAATAGTCAGAAGCCAATTCCAAACAGACAAGCAAATCCCTTACAAAGTGGGGTAGGTGCCTAGAGGTTGGCACATTAAGTCTGTCCTGAAAGAGCTGACCATATACGCCGGCATGAAATAGGTAAGGCAATAGTGGACTTAAAGGTCAGGAATCTTAAAGGTAAGGATCAAAAGATCACACTTAAGGAGAAACTCGATTGGCAGCTACTTCAGTATAATGACAAAGAAGGTCACGTTGCTTGGAGGGAAATAATTCCAGTTGCTGAGGGTTGAATAAATAGGGTAGGAGAGAGGTTGAAGACGGGCTCTACCTTGAAGGCTCTCTCAGTAGCCCTGGCACAGGGTAAATGAATTCTAGATAAAGACTGTGGCAGTGTGAATAATGAGTAGACCTCAGAAATGCCCCAAAGGGCAAAGTGATAAGATAGTGATGGACGGAATGACAAAGTCACAGGAGAGAGTGAGAAATCAAACACGGTTTTACTCCCATGGCTCTCAGGCCTGTTCAGACGCTGGTATAAGAAAGTTTCTTAGAAAAGTGTAGTGAACTGAAAGTTCTGCTTTTGTCCAGCGGCATATCTACCACACTCTGGTAAACATGGAGTGTTAGAATATGAGAAGTATCGTACCTTGACAGGTAGATGAGCTTCTAGAAACACAGATAGATTAGCAGAAGAATTTAAACAAGTAAAAAACTGACTTCTACAAATTTTAATATTCTAGGGATACAACACACACAAACCCAACTTCATTTTATTATAATTAAACTAATTCTAGTCTGATGGAATTTTTCCCCATTTTGTTGACCAGCTCAATGCTTTGCACATAAAGACTGCTCAGTATAATCTTTGTCTTCAATGTGAAATACTGAACACATAACTAATTAGATTGAATAAGATGTATGAGTTAAACTATGTGTGTGCATATGTGTGTATTATACAAAAGGAAAGAATGTATCCGAAAATTAGCTTTTAAGATTGGGTAAAATTTTTCTAATTTCATCAGCTTAACAGTTTTTCTCTTTTAGGCAAGTCTACCTATTAGTTAAAGTAGTTGTATTTTTCTTTCTCATCCTAAAGTGAGGTAAACAAGTTAGGTGAACTAAAACTCAAGTTTTTTCAGGATCAATACTGTTTTTCTAGAACATATTGTACATTTACAGTCTAAAAATAAAAATTTTCCTTTTTTTATTTAGTGGAAAAATATTCATAGACATTCACATTTTAAAAAAACATTGTGAGAGTAAATGAATATAAAAAGGTATGATTATTGAGATGTTTGGATTTTGAGGGACAAGGCAATTGTATTTTGCACTTTGCTGTCTCTACATATTAATATTTATTTTTATCTTTCAATATATCTTCTGTGGTCCAAAAAAGAAAAAGGGTGAAAGAGTCATGTTGATCTCATTTGTAAAGCCTTCTGTTTCCAGGGAATTAAAAGAGGAGTCCTTGAAAAAGAATGTTCATTTCTTTCTACCTATTAATGATTTCTGTAAATCAAGATAGGGCCACCCCCTGCAAATTACATTCCATTTCACATACTAATTAAAATATTATGCTGTCCTCTTTTCAAGTATTTTGATAAAATTATGATACAATCCTATTACATACAAAAAATTACATATATTTAGAAATTTTACCAATATTTTTCAAGAAAGGGAAAAAAATCACCATCAAAATTAATTTTGTTTTAGGTCTCTTTATGAATTATATGAAATAATAATTAGTTATATCAAATCTATATCTTACTCTCATCCAACTATGTCACATGATGCTCAACAAATGATATATTTTAAATAAAGCTAGTTACAACATAAAACCATCTGAAACTTGTGACTCGATTTAAGAGAGGTGAAAATAAAAAAAAAAAGCAACCATCTCAACATGCCTGTTTCAGTGCCTTTCTAAAATGTAGCTGTGTTCTCTAAGAATTAGTTTTCCACCAGGCTGCCCCTTTCCACTGTTTCAGCTCTCCGTAGACTTTTGTATACAATTTTCTCCCCTTGTTCCTTCCACCCTAGGCAAGGTAAATGCCTTTCAAATAGTCTTGCTGTTCTCTTAACCTTCCTACATCTCTGTCAAATAGTCTCTTCCATCATTGAACCTGGTTGGATCCTGATTGAAACAGTAGTTGGTATCAGGAGTAGTCTCAGGAAATAGACCCTTGAGATAGTTTTCAGGTACCAAATTTTACATGTACATATGTGAGATACACATGGATAATTTCTTTGCCAGGGATATATTTAGCACTAGTAATACGTGACATTGTGGTATCATTTTGATTTTATAAGTATGATCTTCTAAAAGAAATCTCATAAATATTTTTGTATAGCCTTCTACCCATCCCAAATTCTCAACATATCTTTTCCTTAAAGCATAAATCTTAATCAATCTATCCATCATGAAGCAGGTAGTGAACAGCTACTATTGTATTTTGGAAGTACTCTATTTCCTATTTTAATGGGGCAAAAAAGCATAAGATAAAGGCCAACCAGACAGAGATCCCGGTTTTAAAACTAGAAGAAGTTAAAATTCAGAAAATTGTTAAATGAAATTGTGTACTGCTGAGTGTGTATGTATTTCTCTTCATGATTCCTATGTCTAGAGATATCTTTGTCAGGTTGCATGTGTATAAGATTTATTATTTAAAAAAATATTTTAAATCTATGGCCTTCCCGATGATTAGACATATAGTTAAATGGGGATAGGTAAAAGAGCAGAGTCCAAAGGCAAGGATGTAGGTGAGATAAGGAAGGTTAAGCTGCTCTGCGAGATAAGTTGGCAGCAGATGAATGTGTGTTGGGAGAAGAAGGATGAGCCATGACAGCTGAACAGGTGTGATGAACAAGGTTTTAACCAATGGAATAGCAGGAAAAATATATTTCCCTTTGCTGAGGTGCAATAATTAGCTTTATGTATTCATGATAAGAAGGACAAGATAGGTCAAAATACAGTGGAATAAAAGTAAAGTGATGTTAAAATATAGAAAATTAGAAATTATCAAGTTAAAGACAAATCTTAAAATATAAATGCTTATTTACATATTATATTTGTAATTGTTATTCTGTTTAAAGTCATAATTTAAATCATAGTAGGGACATAAGTAGAGAAAAAGAAAATTTCCAAAGAAAAATGTAAATACAATTAAAAATTATACATGCATGTAATGTACATATATATATGTGTACCTAAAATGTACATATATATTTTCTTTCCTGCTATATGTAAGAAGTAAGCCAAGCACTTCTGGTGCATCAATTAAACATAAGTAACAGTTGTTTAAGAAGGCTCTGACTTTAAGTTCTAGTATGACTTTACAACTCTATGTTCCATGAGAATGTTTGAGTTTCAGATTATATGATTCTTGTTCACATTCACGATATTAAATGAAATTCGAATAAAATGGTTTTCTTGCTCTTGTGTTAAGTTTAGTCTTAGCATATCTTCACATTTAAAAAATGCACCCTTTTCCAAAAGTACTGAAAGCTATGAAAATCTTTATTAAAGTTTTTTTAGGATCAGGATACTAAGGAGGAGATGGCATAGCAAATCACATAGCATAACTTCTTTTAAAATGTCATTAAAATTTTAAAATTTCTCCTTTTCACCCAAATTCTACTCATCATGGCAGCCTCTTAATTCTTTCTCCATCGCTGTATGTATTTATGGGGCACATGTGATATTTTGACACACGCATGCAATGTTGTAATGATCAAATCAGGGTAATTAAGATGGCCATCACATCAAAAATCTATCATTTCTTTGTGTTGGGAACATTTTAAATCAATTTCTAGCTATTTTGAAATAGACAATAAATTAATGTTAAGTATAATCACCTTATTTGTGCTATCAAACACTAAACTTATTCCTTCTATTTAACTGTATTCTTGTACTCATTAACAAACTTCTCTTTGAACGCCTTCCCTTCCCCCTTCCAACCTCTAGAATGATCATTCTATCTACCTCCATAAGATCAACTTATACGTGTTCAAAGTTCTTCTATTTCATGATTTCTAATTGTATTCCATTGTGGTCAGAAAAAAAATGCTTGATCTATTTAAATTCTTTTAAATTTGTTGAGATTTGTTTTGTGACCTAACATGTGGTCTATTCCACAGAATGTCCCATGTACTGATAAAAGGAATGCATATTCTGCAGCTATTGAATATATATGTTCTATAGAATGTTCAATAAATGCCTATTAGTTCTCTTTGGCGTAAAGTGCATTTTACATCCAATACTTCTTTGTTGATTTTCTCTCTAGATGATCATACCAATGATAAGAGTGAGGTGTTGAAGTCCCTAGATATTATTATATTGGAATCTATCTCATCCTTTAGATCAAATATTAATAATACTTGCTTTATATATCTGGGTGCTTCAGTGTTGGGTGTATATTTACAATTTTTATATCCTCTTGCTGGATTGGTCTCGTTATCATTATAAAATGTCCCTCTTTATCTCTTTCTACAGTTTTTGAACATTTTATAATTAATAATGACCTTCTTTGTCTCATTTTATAGTTTTAGACTTAAAGTCTGTTTTATGTAAGTATAGCTGCTCCTCCTCACCTTTGGTTTCCATTTGCGAGAAATATAATTTTACATTCCTTCACTTTCAATCTGTCTCTTTACAGGTGAAATGAGTTTCTTGTAGCAGCATATATTTGGATCATGTTTTTTTTTTAAAAATTCATTCAGTAAGTTTATATCTTTTAAGTGAACAATTTAATCTGTTTAGATTTAAGGTTTTCATTGATAGGTGAGGACTTACTCCTATCATTTCTGGGTTTTTTAATTCTTTGTTCCTTTCTTCCTTTTATTGTTTTGTTTTTTTTATTGCAGTTTGGTGGTTTTCTCTAGTGATAAGGTTTGATTCTTTTCTCTTCTCTGTGTATCTGCTTTACAGGGAGTTTAATACTTTTGTGTGTTTTCATGATGAAATTTATCATCTTTTCACTTCCAGATGCAGGATTTCCTTGAGCAGTTCTTGTAATACCAGTGTAGTGGTGACTAATTTCCTCACTTTTTGCTTCTCTGAGATAAAAGATATTTCCACTTTTATATCCCACAGAACCCTTAAATATGTACATAATTTTACTCATTATTTTCTTTCCGCCATCTTCAGTTGTACCTACCTTTTCTGTGTATTCTCTACATCATCAAATACCATATATTCACTCAATTGCCATGTCAGAATTCTAGCAGTCTTGTTTGATTCTGCTCCTTTTCTTTACCTTCCAAGTCTTACCAGTGGTCTTCATGATATATGTTATTATATGGCAAAGGTGAGAGGATTTTGCAGGTATAAATTTTTGTTTTTAATCAGCTTACTATAAAATAATAAAAAGGAGATTATTCTGGATAAGCCTGAGCTAATCAGGTGCCCTTTAAAAAAACAGACACTCTCTTGGCAGCCAAGAAGCAGCAAGCGGCTATGTTGTAAACTTCAATGGAAAGGGCCAGCCTCTAGGAGCCAATGGCCTCAGTACGACATCTGTGAGGAACTCAATTCTGCCAACAACCTAAATGAGCTTTGAAGAAGAGCTCTAACTCCAGGATCACAGCCCAGCCAACATTCTGATTTCAGCCTTGTGAGACCTTGAACAGAGGAGCTAGCTAAGCCATGCCTGAACTCCTGACCCATGGAAGATATGAGATAATAAATGCATGTTGTTGTAAGAAGCTAAGTTATTTAACTCTTTTTTTAAAAGTATTTCAATGAGGTCATAGGGCCCTCAGAATAAAATCTTTAGCATGGCTTATAAGGCTCTCCATGAAGTGGGCTTTGCCCCTCCTCCAGTCTTTTCTCTTACTAGCTTCTCTTTCTATATTAGAACTGGTTATTTAAGGCTTCTTTCAAATTTTCATACAAGTCAGTCTCTCTTTTATCTTGAAGTTTTTTACATTCATCTCATCAACTCTACCATCTACTGCTACCACTCTGATAAAAGCCACAGTTATTTTTTCCTTGAATTGCTGTATAACCTCCTCAATGATCTTCCTGCCCTTGCCCCTTTCCCTCCCACCATAGCTCATGGCTGGCAGAGAAGTGAGACTAAATCTATTTAAACGTAAGTCAGATAAAGATTCTACTCTGCTCAGAACTTCACAAAGTCTCCTGGCTCTCTTTGGTCTACTACTTTAGTAAAAAACGAAGTCTTCAAAATGGCTTCAAAGGCCATGTGCAGTGTGACTCTGTGTGGTCTCTCTAATCCAACTTCCTTCTGCCTCTCACTAGCTCACTTGGCTCCAGTCTGGCTCATTTCTGTGCTGCTTTTTATACTATAGCTTCTTCTACCTGAGAGCTTAGCTGTACTTTCTGTCTGAAATGCTCTTCCTCCAGAGAGATACATGGCTTATACCCTCACTTGTTTCTGGTCATTCAAATGGTGCCTTATCAGTGTGTCTTCCTTTGATCATGCTATTTAAAATAACCACTTCCTTGCCACTTCTTAAACCCTTCTCTCATTTATAATTTTCTCTGGAGCATTTATCATGGTCTTTCATTCCACATGTGCATAGATGTCTGTACACATCTGCTGAGTATAATATAAATTTCCATGAGGACATGGATTAATGTCCCCTTCACTGCTGTATTCCCAGAGCCTACAACAGTGATGGGTACAACATGGAAAGTGAATAAATATTTTTAAAATAATTGGTTTTCAAAAAGATGTCCATTTTTCAGAGACACAATCCTCTGCTTTTTCCCTTCCCCGACCAAACCTCCAACAAGCACATCCACTTTTATTCCTAATTAGCCCTTATGTATCCCCCTCATTATTAAAAGAGGTATATCTATCCATAAAACATTTTCATAGACCCTGGTATGTAGCCCCAAAACAGTAACACTTATATTTAACAACTACTGCTATGAATGTAATTTAATTTTCAATTGCTAAACACAGACTTCTAAATATAGATAACCTCTATTATTCATTAATTTATCATTTGTGAATAAAACAGTACCTGAAACACAGTATATGCTATATGGGTATTTGTTACAAGTAGTAAGGCTTATAGTATATAGAATATATATGCTAACCAAGTGAATATCTCTTCCTTCCTTCAACCCTTATCTTCATTCTATTTTGCCTGGTAGAAGGTCAAGCATGTAACTAGCACTCAATGCATATTTGCTGATTAATTTGAAGATCTTTCAAGTATATTTCTCTGCATAAACGTAAAGAGTTTGAGGTATCATCCTGTTTTGCAAACCTAAATACTTTAACATATTTATTACTGGGGAACAAGTGGGAAGTACCTGACTGCCTTAAGTGTACCAATAACACTTGGGAATCAGAAATTGAGTACTAGAGGAAAATGGCGCAATTAACCATGAAGTAATGAGGTGGAGCCATAGACTTCCACCAGAGGTGGAGACAGGTAGACACCACCATAACCAGAAAAACTCTCCCTCTAGTTGTCACCTGTGGAACATAAGGTCTCTGTAACATCTGAGTATAAAAATTAAAACTTAATGAATAAATCATGCTTTTGGTAGTATTTTTGTATGAAATGAATGCTGTCCAAAGTCAAAAATAGTTTAATTTGAAATTTTAAAGTGAGGGAGTGTGTTAAGGAATATATTTATAAATAAAATTGTTCAATGGATTTTAAAATTATGAATCATAACCTTAGAGTAATATAGCTTTCTTTCAAAATGATCTTTAACTTATGTTTTGCTTTTAAGAGTATTTTTTTAATAAATGATTAAATTGTGTTTTCACCCAAAGGTTTCAGTAACAATTGTCACTGTACTTAAAAAAAATATACCTTTAGTTGTAAATATTTTACCACACATGCTGCCATTGTTAGTAAAGCAGTGAAGCAGGGTTCCTGGACGGAACTCAGTTCTGCCTCCACCACTGACCTCTGTCATAAAGCTCTGCATTAAAATCTATCATTGAGCAGAAGAAAGACTTTTATGCTGTTTAAATTCTTCATCGTGGGTCTCTTCAGACCCCATCAACATTATTTAAGCCTTGTAATAATTTAAATAAACCATTTAACCCTTTATTATTCCATAAACCATTTAAATAATTTAATCTTTCCATTTTTACTGCTCTTCATATTTCTTATCCCAATGTTTATACAACTGAGAAAAAAACAAATGGCCTTAATAGGTACGTGAATACAAGGAATATATCACTTCACAAAAAACTATTTTTAAAATGAGATTGATAGACACTTATGCTTAATATACACATTGCAGTGGCACAAACTTGCCTGTCATATATTATGCACTCATATTTAGCTGAACACTATTTTCTAGCATCCTTTAATAGCTTCATTTTGTGGAAGAGGATTTATTTATTCCAATGCTGTCAGTTTTATAATAGTTCTTGGTGTGTCATTTAGAGGCATCCATCCAACATAATGATAGATTATGAAGAAGGTGGGCAGGAGAATAAAATAAATAGCCATAATAAGAGAAGGTAGAGGTGGCAAATTTCCCTTCTTAATTCTTAGTCATAGTTAAAACTTCATTTCTATGTAAAAATGTGTCCTTCTGCCATGAGGCTCTACAAATGAAAAGGATCATAGTGAACCTTTAAGTATTTAATTTCTCCTTCTGCCCTAATGACGGACATGTGAGGAAGACTGCCATTAGGGTGAAAAGCAAATTGTGGTTTTGGATAATAAAACCAGACAACTTAGAATGGGAAAGAAATAATTTAGGTATATGTTTTTATTTTTCCCTACACCTACCCAATTATACTGTCCCTTCTACAATTGATGAGAGTCTGAGTTTTCTACCTAGTATTAATAATTGAGTTGTTGTTTAGCACATAATGTACAATAAACTTGAACCTTGTCACCCCAACTGAGATGGGAAAATGATCAGTGTGAGGACACTGAAATCAAATCTACTAAGAGCTACAGAGATGAAAGATCAAGGGTGAGTGATGTGAATGTATCAATATCATGACTGTGTTGTTCCTTTGGAGATTATTATTTTAAGGCAACTTAGCACATCACTTGGAATGAAACTATACAGCAAGGGAAGCATCTCCAACCTTCCCCTTTTTATAATAAAATGTTTCATTCATACAACTCAAGGGAAAACTGATTTATATTTTGACTTTGGAACGGCTTGAGGCCCTAGGTCAAAAGAACAGTCTCCGTTAATGTTAGGAACTTTATAGGCCTCATTACTAATGTTTAATCCATGCTTAAAATTATGATATTGCCTTATTACCTGAAATTGTGATTTATAAATGATAGCAGTGTAAAAGTGTCACTAATTCATAATTTTAGGAAGTATAGCTCCTAGAAATTTTCTCTAATATGTTTTATGAAAGGGGAAAACCTCAAGCCCTTTAATTAATAACCTGCCCTGGAAAGCCATCTTTCTAGAAGAGTACTGAAAAGACTTAAGGATAGACAATAATAGCCTGACATCCCCTTTTATTTCAAAAGGAATCATTTGCTATTAATAATGGTAAGCAGGGTTTCAGAATATTTTATGGGTGCATCATTCCTTTAACTTGTCAGTTGGTTTTATGTTGTAAAGAGGAGGAGGATGGGGTGAACGAAGCTTGCAGGCATATATAACATTGTGGAAGGTGAAGAATCTACGATACTTCATCAGACAAGCCATTTCATTTTGTCATTGAGTCACAGCAAAGTCATTGCTATCTAAGGAATTATTGCAAAGTTATCATTTGCCATCTTAGGTTTTGTGCAACTATTTTACATATAAATGTTAATATCAGTTTATATAATCACATAAGTGAAGAATAATTTAGATACAAATATTTAAAATATTTTGTTTTATTTTTAAAAAATAAAACATACACCTAAATTTGAACTATATCTACAAAACTTTAAATATGATGGCTAAATTTTTTATCACTTGACGTTATTGCAGGTTGATGAAAATTGTTGAGTTACACTCTACATATTCTCTGCTTTCTTTACTTCAATCCTACCCTCTCCGCACCCCCTGCTGTATTCACAACTTCTACTTTAGGAGCATAACAAAGAATCAGGATATAAAAAATATTGTACATAGATAGTAGAAATTTGCATTGCATTCCCTCTATACCTTGAGAGGGAAAACCCCTGAAGAAACATAAAAGAGCAAGAGTTAACTTCATCAAAATTGTATTATTTTTAATATTATAAGAAAATTTATCATGTTTACTAATATTATAAGTAAATTTATCACGTGAGGTGTTTATTCATTCAAAACAATGCACCGAAGAGAGATTGCTCACTTTGGTTGAAAGGACTATGACTAAGATAGTTTTCACTATGCAATCTTACGTATAATATAACAGTATAGCAGATGATGACAAAAACATATTTAGGTAATAATCAAATATGCTACGTAAAGTGCAATGAGGAAGAAATAAAATACAGTCCTGACATAGAAAGTGAGCAAGGAGAATGGGATTGTACCCATAGGACTATGTTCCTGAAAGCCCTTTCCAACATTTAGCTGAAATGTGAATGATGAGAAAAGGATAAACTCAGCAAATACTAAGAGAAAAGCATTTCAAGCAGACAGAACAACAAATAGCGGTTTTCTGCTGTCGCCTTTGCCCTGTGCTGAGAAATTCCAAGATCTTATCATACATTTGCAGCCTCTCAGCAGTATGAGATCCTCAGCACCTCCCTAAACAAGGAATACCTTGCCTTTGTAGACTTTCTAATCCTCAATCATGAGCATCAAGAATGCTGAATTTTTATCATGTTGACAGTGCACTATAAATATTCAAGTTATAATACTACTTAGATAAACTCAGGCATTCTACCTCATTCAGCTGCATAATTAAAAAACAAAGAAAATACAGATGCCCAAACATTCAGAATTATTTTAGCTTAAAATATCTCCAGCAGTGGGTAGGCAAGGGAGCAATATGTGAAATTTTCTGATTCCTCTGAATACAATTCTACTTTCATTTAATATCAGACCTCATGATTAATGTTATAACTCAAGAAAAACAAACAAAAAAAACTAAGGGCAATCCTAATGTGGGGGGTTATATAACTTTGTAAAATGAGAATACATATCATGAGGAATTTTAAATTCACTCTTAGTGATATTACTTAGCACAGCAACATCTGAATCAGAAAATCTGACCCTGAGAGAGTACCAGATAAGGAGTTTAATCTGGGTTTAAACTCAAGGACCAACACGTGTCTTTTATCAATAATGCTCAGTACATGTCTACAAATGCCCTAAAAGAAGGGGAGCAGAAATTCACGTTTCGCAACACAGTATCAGTAATTGGGGGCAAGAGAGGGAGGGGGAAGGTTGTTGTATGGGAATGTCCCTCTTCTAGTTTGTTAAGGGTCTCTGACTTTCACCTACTAAATGTCATTGCAACTACCCAGTCATTGTGACACACAGAAAAATGAAATGTTTCCACATATTTCCAAGGGTCCATTGGACGAGATAATATCATCTTAATCTGTGTTCCTAGTAATACTCTCCTGTATGATATTAATTTGTATTACATTAAGAAAATGTGCTCATAGCTCTGGCATTACATTTAGCACATAATATATCAAACAGTAAAGCAGATTTATTTTTGTAGGAATTTTCCAGACCTTGATACATTAACAATAACTGAAAAATTCAAAAGAATGGGGGTGAGGCGAAGTGTTTATAAAATTTCCTAAACTGACTTGACCAAAAACATGGCTGTTTATAAAGATTCATTTATGAGAAACAGATGAAATAATCTTTAAAATTCACACAATATCACATTACATATCATAATAATTGACAACTTCATTTATTCTGGTTTTGAGGATACACTTTCAAAGACTGAAGAGCCTACAGAAAACAAAGCTCTCATATTTTAGATATAGTCAAATAATCTAATGATAATATTTCTTACATTTAGGAAAAAAGATAATATGCCACATTCTATGTTAAACATATTTTTTAAGTATTATTCTCTTTCAACTATAACAGCCCTACAAGTAAACTAATTATCTTTTAAACTTCTATTGGAGAAAGAGAGAGAGAGATGATTTGCTCAGCTACGGTATAGGTTAAATTGCTGTGAAAGAATGAACCAAAATGTTCAAACAAAATTGAAGTCTATTTCTCCTTTATTTTACACGCAAAACCTAGGTGGGTGTTTAAGGGTCAGTAGATGGCTCAGATTCACAAAATCCTCTATAGAGAATCACAGTTTTCTTCAATCGCATTTCTCTGCAATCTCCTAGTGTTTCTTTTATTTTCATGGTTGGAGCTAGTTCACCAATACCATATCTGTATTCTAGCCCTAGGAAATAAGAAATAATGAGAAAAGGGCAAGCAGTAAAGTAAGTGACCTAAAAGTTTCATATTTCACCTATTTACAAGAGAATCTGAAAAAAGTAGTCTCCAGCTTGCTCCCTGCTAAAACTTGGTTAGGCAGGAAAGATTCTATTACTAGAAAGAGAAAGGGACAATGGATACTGGAGGGGGGATTTTTCAGTCTCATCCAAAATAAGAAGGAGTATGAGATATTGCAAAATACATATTTTGGGGTTTGTCCACAGTTCCTGGCTCACAGCTCCTATAACCCTTGTAATTTCCAAAGTGACTAGATCAATAAGAGGATCTTTTGTTCTAATGTTTGATCTCTGCCCTCATTCCTAAGACAGAATTCCTACATACGTTGGAATTCCTTGGGTGATAGGAGCTTATTTTGTTCTGATGAGGTGGTTCTTGGTGGGTTCCTGGATAAGGGCTGGTATCCAGAAAGACCAAGCTATAATTGTAAGCTTAGAGCTTACAGTCCCCTCCTCCATTCTTTGGAGAGAGAAAAGGGACTAGAAATGCAGTTAATAATTGATCGTGCCTACTTGATGAAGCCTCCATATAAACCCCTGAATCATGGAATTTGAAGCCCTTCCGAGTGGTGAACACATCCAGGTGCTGAGAGGGTGGTGCAGCCCAGCTCCACAGTATGGAACTCCTGCACTCAGGACCCTTCCAGATTTGCCCTATGTATCGCTTCATCTGTCTGTTTATCTGTATCCTTTATTATATCTTTTATTAACAAACCAGTAAGTGCAAGTAAAGTATTTCCCCAAGTCCTGGGAACTGCTTTAGCAAATTAACTGAACCTAGGAAGGAGTCATGGGAACCTCAATTTATGGCCAGTAGGTCAGAAGCACAAGCCACAACCTATGCTTGTGACTGGCACCAGAAGTGGGGGGCAGTCTTGTGGGACTGAGTCCTCAATATATGAGGTCTGACACTATCTCCAGGTAAATAGTGTCAGAATTGAATTTAATTAAAGGACAACCGGCTGGTATCTACTGGAAAATTGCTTGGGGTGTGGAAAAACCACCTCCACACATCTGGGGTCACAGAAATGTTCTGCGTTGACTCTGTAAGAGAAGGAAAAAACACTGTGCTCCTGTTTACACTGAAACACAGTGTCCCTCAATATACAAACCAAACTGCATAACAGTATCAAACATTTGTAAAGAACTAACTATATGCTGCACACTGTTCTAAATATTTTTGCATACATAAATTCATTGAATTCTCACAATACTATGGTGTACTATTATTGACACCTTACAAATGATGGAATTGAGTCAGAAACTCAGTGGCTTATGCAAATGTACACATTAGCAAACTGGACTTGGAATTCTAAAACAAACTATTGGGCTCTGGGATTTATTCTCTTCAGTGTTCTGTTCTGCTCTTTCTCCTTGTCCTCATTTTTCCATAAATAGAAGGGTTTTTATGTAATTTGATCATCTCTATTGCTTGATTATACTGTGATCCAAGTTAACAGTGGTTTTGTTAGAAAAAGTGAAAAAGTGAGAATTTAAATCAATGTTTTCTTTCTTTTTATATAATGGTAGAAATAGTAAGAAATGAGGGTTATCTCATCTAGATCTACATGGCACTATACCATATTAAACTCTAGTAGCTACCATAATGTGATATTTCTGCATCATTTGATTTCAAAATTCAGTGTGATTTGTCTCAGCTTAGAAAATCACCATTCGCAACATGTCTGTTATGACAGACTCTGCCTATCAACAGTATAAACATTTCTAGGTCCTTAGATTTTTTTTTTTTTCCTTCAAACAGATACACTTCTGTAGACTCCAAATGGAACATAAGTATGTAATAATTTGGGATAGCTTCAAAAGCCCTGAATGTTTAACATTGTACCAATAGACCTCATGTAATTCTATCCTGACGATCGCTAATTGTGCCTAACTTATGCAGTTCTGAGAGATTCTTGTTTCTATTTCAAAGTAAAAGACACCTATAAAGCATTATCTATAAGGCTTTTTACCTTTCACTTTCTATTTCAAAGTGAAAGACACCTATAAAGCACCTGTATAGCATTATCCTGAATAGGGACAGTGGAGATAGACGTGGTACTGATATCAGTGTCTGTATCACACAAGGAATATTGGTGGGCCTCCATATATTGCTCATGTCTGTCAGTCCAGCAGGGAGAGCCTAACCACACAAGGAAGAAAATGGTGATCCTTTAGCATTTCAGCACTGGTTTTGAACCATAAAGAAGCAAATGGAAAATATGAGCCAGTGACTAGCTTCGGTCTTACATGCACCATGACTGTGGTTCTGTGCCTGCCAAAATAAATGGCATTCTGCTAATTTACTCAGAGACCCTATCTACAAGTACCAGTTTAATGCAAAGTCTGTGGAAACTGAATATTATGATTTTTCTGATTATTTCTAATATTAATTTTCCCACATCATGCATCATCCAGTCTGACTTATCTAGTTAAATAAATCATTTAATACATGTTACTAACAAAACCAGTGTAATGTGGTTCTTTATTCATTAATGAGTCTCCAAAAATAAAATGTAAGGCTTGGATTTCTACGTCCAGAGGTGATTTTTTTAAAGCATTACTAAGCCATTATAAGATCTCTAAATTACGCAGACCCCACTGCATGAAGGAAAATTTTTCAACTGATATCTTTTAGTTCTAGCTGCCTTTTTTTCTCAGTTATTTGCACTCATAATAGCCCTAAATTGTTTTGTATTAAAATGCTAAACTTGGTTTCTACTCAACACTACTTTAGAAATAAAATGTCTTTCACAAATGTGAGGCAAAAATAAGTCCTAGAAATCTCAAAGAGTGTACAAATATTTTCTCCTGTTTAAGGAAGATACTCCCAAAAGTGACAGCTGTAAATAGATACACATTCTAAGTATGAATATTTTTGTCTCCTACTTACAAGTAATTTCTTCCCACAGGAGAGATTTAGGAGGGATTTTATATCTCTTCAATCTTAATTATTTTTTCTAACGTTTGACCTAAAGTGCATGAACAAATTAAATCCATGGAAATTTCTGTGACTTTTTTTGATTTTAAGTTTAATTTTATCAGAATCTATCCCTGTAAAAATTATAAAATAAACTCAAGTCTATTCTCTCCTCACTCCCCACACCCCACCACCCTCTCCTTTCCCTCTCTCAATCAATAGTAATTGACCCACATGCCTCTCAGGAACCACATACCCTTTTATAATGGTCTTTTAGTGCTTTTTTTAAGGATATCATTTACAACCAAGGTTAATCTAACATCAGCTGATGTTCAGGTCAGTATACTTAGGGATATCTGTGTCTTTGAAACATTTCTTAGAATCTTATAACAAACATAATTATTGTGAAAATATAATTTTCAAAATTAAAACCAAAAAAAATTGGAAAACTTGGTCAAAGAGCATTTGAAGAGTGGAGTATTTCATCACTCAATAGAGAATGTTGGAAAGAGATAACAAAGTTAGATTAAGAACCAGTTAATAACCTCAGAGAAATAGAAACAAACTGTGGCCATTTTATTCTACCATACAGAAATCATTTGAATCTCCTCCAGACAAAAATGGACAACTGAATAATATCTGGCCCCTAATCAATAGTAAATAGCAAGTTAAATAAAGCTAAATTTTGCTGGGCAATTAAACAATCTTTGAGTATATCTTTTGGGCAATGTTCTACAGTGACATTGAATAGATTATACAGGTATCCTTGTAAACCCAAAACATTCCTTGTTTTGGGTACTTTTTCTTAACATTACAATTCTTTCATTTATTGACAATGGTCCACTTCTATTACAATGAAGCTTTATTAGTATAACTAACAGCAGACTCTTTTACAATATATTAATATATTTTGTCTTCATTAGATATAAATAAAAGTAAAATTTCCAGATTAAACTAATGTAATTTCTTAAGAAGTGAGCATTAACAATACAGACAAGTATAACCTTCCTACAATCAGCAAGATAATATTTATTTCAGAATTTCTAATATGATTGTGAGTTCATGTAATTTTTTAAGTAAAAATCACTTTTTTTAACATTTAGACACATAACATTTAACATCTTTGTCACTTTTTATAAAGAAATTCACATAATAGAAAATATATACTTTATAAAATATATTCTGTTTATTTGTTCATTAAGATTACCTAATTGTTAAGTAAGGTGGTTTCCTTAGGCAAAAACTATTTATAGAACATTTACTATGTGCAGGGTAGTAAGAGAAGGATGAAAATATAAACACTATTCAAGCTAAGAAAATTACTATCGAGATGATACATAAAAAATTTAGTTATGATGTATTTAAGACTGTTAATAGTATTCTAACAGAGCTGGAAAAAAGTATAGGAATCAAAACAGTTACAAGTTACTCACAGTATAACACTAGGTTGGGGCAAAAGTAACTGTAGTTTCCAACCTTGAATTTTAAATCATAACTAGGCTCAAACACATCTTTATTAATAAAAATAGGAACTATTACAATCAAGACATTTTCACCAATGAGAAATAAGTTTTTTTATTACCATAGCTTAAAAAGTTGTGCTTTGGTATTCGACGAACTCTTGGAAAGCATTTTCTGCATCCTGCTGGTTGTGGAAGTGTTTTCCCTGCAAAAAGTCATCGGGCTGCTTGAAGAAGTGGTAGTCGGTTGGTGAAAGGTCAGATGAGTATGGTGGATGAAGCATTGGTTGTGCAATGTGTGGTTGGGCGTCGTCCTGGAGGAGAATGGGGCCCTTTCTGTTGACCAATGCCAGCTGCAGGAGTTGCAGTTTCCAGTGCATATCATCTAGTTGCCAAGCGTACTTCTCAGATGTAATGGTTTTGCTGAGATTCAGAAAGCTGTAGTGGATCAGACCAGCAGCAGACCACCAAACAGTGACCATGACCTTTTTGTGGTGCAAGTCTGGCTTTGGGAAGTGCTTTGGAGCTTCTTCTCAGTCCAACCACTGAGCTGGTTGTCACCTGTTGCCATATAAAATCTGCTTTTCATCACACGTCACAATCTGATTGAGAAAGTGTTCCTTGTTGCATACAAGAGAAAACAACACTTCAAAACAATGATTTTTTGGATTTTCGGTCAGCTCATGAGGCACCCACTTATGGAGCTTTTCCACCTTTCCAATTGGTTTCAAATTCCAAACAAACGTAGAATGGTCCACGTTGAGTCCTTCAACAACTTCTTATGTAGTTGTAAAGAGGATCAGCTTTGATGGTTACTCTCAATTGGTCTTTGTCAACTTCCGATGGCTGGCCACTGTGCTCCTCATCTCCAAGGCTCTTGTCGCCTTTGCAAACTTCTGGAACCACCACTGCACTGTGTGTTCGTTAGCAGTTCCTGGGCCAAATGTGTTGTAGATGTTGCGAGTTGTCTCTGCTGCTTTACAACCCATTTTGAACTCAAATAAGAAAATCGCTTAAATTTCATTTTGTCTAACATCATTTCTATAGTCTAAAATAAACAGCAAATAAGTCATTACAAAAAAAATAAAGCGAGAAAGGCTCATTAAAATGATGTATAACATAACCACACTTATTTAAGAATGTATTCCAGTATCAAATGGCAAATTTCAAGAATGCTAAAACCACAATTACTTTTGCACCAGCCTAATATTTTTGATAAAGGGGTACACTATTTTTTCCATTATAGGTTGACTTCATAATATGCCACTGTGTACACAGAAGCAATATTATTTAAATTGTTAATTATTAATTACTGATTATCAATAATCAAGATATTAAAATAGAACTTTGATGAAGAGGTATATATTCAAATGTAATATGAACACAGCAGAAAAGAAAACCCTTCCTGTTTAATAAATTTACAGATGTAGAATAGTGAAATGTTAATAGAGGGCAGCCTTCTCATTTAATGATGTGACAAGTCATGAAATATAGAACTGGACTCATTAAATATTTACAATCAACAATGAGTGACAAATGATTATACAAATAATTTATTACTTTAATTTTGTTCATATTTAAATGAGGCAAGCTATGCTCTATGGAGAGATAAAATAAGTGAAATAATGCTTGCTCAATATTCTTTTATTTGATTATTAAAATAATCCACAATTTATCATATCCATTGGGGATATATTTATCCCTACATCTGGCAGTTAATATGAGGTGTAGCATTTTAATAATTTATGTATCTGAATATTTTAATTGTATATAAGAAACAATTGTGACCTTAGATAATTAGAAATCTAAAAGTACTCAGATGTAAGGTATAATATTACATGATAATATTATATAGTAATATTTCTTACCTTATGGCAGTGGATTTCATAAGTGGATTTCAATCCCTTATGGCAGGGATTTTTGCAATGTCTGAGACACTGAAATTGTCATAATGGCGGGTTTGTGGGGATGCTCTTAGCAACTAGTGGGTAGAAGGCAGAGATGCTGAAAAATATCTTACAATGCAAAGGACATTACCCCCAACACTAAAAAGAATTATCTGGCCCAGAATATGAATATTGCCAAGGCTGAGAAAGCTTGGCTTACAGTGTTGGTTCAAAATGTAAGCTGTAAAAACCAAATTTACTTAATTTAATGTACGTATATGGTAGTATCTTGATGAGTGGCAAACAGATTGTAAAGATTAAATAACAATTTTTATGCATAAGAATTTGCCTTAATTCATTTGGCAGATTTTTTTAGTGTGTACATAGAATATGGTGACTGATAATGTTCATTCTGTGTTTATGTAAAAGCTAAGATCCAGCAAAAACAGTCTCCTACTCATTCTCTGTGAGCATATATAAATACTTTCTTAAATGTTATTTTAAAATGAGAATTTCTCTATAGTTATCAACTAGAATTTTATCAACCAATCCTTAGCACAAAAATAAAATCAGTATCAAAGGACAAAGTAAATATAAAACTATAATAGAAGAGTTCCGCTTTTTCAGATGGTAACTTCCAACCTTCCATCAGTTATGAATCATGCAAGGAACTATAAACCTGATAATGCAGAACACAGAATTCGGAAACTTTTAGGTCAAAATTTCCTTAGTGCTTCTAGATCCACGTCTAATTTTCTTTTCCTTAAAGGAAATCTCAGATGTGTCATGAAGTTTCGTCTCTCTTCATTTATATTTCATACCTTCCATGTACACATTTCCTATCTTTTAGGAGAGTTATAGGACAATATAGAAGAAATTTAGTTTATTCTCACCCAAGACAATGATAATCAATGGTGCAAATAGATAGATCTATAGCCAACAGAGATATGTTATATTATTTTTGAGTCAGTGTTGATTATGCAAAATATTGTAGTTTTCTGGATTTTCAAGAAGTATTTTAAAATATGTATTCAGCAATCCTTTGATGATGGTCATAAAAGATATTATAGATGATGATATCAGATAACAGAGCAAGTAGACCTTTTTGGGATGGGTCTCAATTAAAAATGATACCAGTTCTTGTAGTATTCTATAGAGTGAAGTAGAAAGCAAAGTAATAAATTCTTTACTTAAAGTAGTATAGAAAAAAAAACCTTGGGGACAATAAACAAACAACAAGAAAGGAGGACTGTTAATGAAGATCTATGAGATAAGTATCAAGTATTTAGCAATGATTAAGAGCTGTCAGGAGTATCCTTTCCAGTTTGTAATGCTGTAATTAAGGAAAAACCCAGAGAACTTAGAAACGCTTTTGGGAACAATGACAAAGACTAAAATATAAAACACAATACACAAATAAAAATATCAATATGGCCTAAATGGAAGAGGAAAGATTGCAATAAAATGTATCAATAACACGGGTAAAAGCATTTTTACACAATGCTGGTGGGAATGTGAATTGATACAGCCATCTGGGGAAATAGTCTGGCAGTACCAATTAAAATTTAAAAAGCAAATTTTATAAGTTGTGGACTGAGCTCTAACAGTAACAATTCCAAAGATAAATTTGAGTGTGGGTGTGATATACATATTTAAGATCAATAAAAATGATATAATTATATATACAAAAGTTGTAATTTAACCTGTATATTTATACAGATGCATAGCTAATCTATGGGCTAAGGATGAGTAATAAAAAATCCCTTTCTCTGTTTAGTTTACAATTCTAGTAAGAAAAGATAAATAAAAATTAAAGAACTAGAATATTATATATACACATATAAAAAATTATTTTAGACCATGATAAGGGCTATGAGGATAAAAATATAAAGGAAAAGGGGACAGGGAGTTCAGGATCATTGGTGGTAGTGAGTGGGAGATTGTAAATAATGTGGTCACAAAAGGATTTGCAGAGACCTGAAGAAGGTTGTGATAGGCTAAAAAATGGCACACACACTCCCCCCCAACAAGATATATGTCCTAATCCATGGAAACCATGAATGCTATGTTACATGGCAAAAAGAAAGAAAGAAAGAAAGAAAGAAAAAAAGAAAGAAAGAAAGAAAGAAAAATGTCTTTGCAGACGTGATTAAATGAGGGATCTTAAGATGGTGGAATTGTCCTGGAGTATCAAGGTGGGCCCTAAGTGATATATGCAATCATGGATGTTTTTTAAAAGGAGGTAAGAGACTTTATTCACAAACAGAAGAGAAGAAAGCAATATAACCACAGAAGCAGAAACTGGGTAATGTAGCCACAGCCAAACAATGCCAGCAGCCACCCAAACCTGGAAGAGGCAAGGAATAAATTCTCCCCGAGAACCTCCAAAGGGAGTGCAGTCCTGGATACTTGGATTTTGACCCAGTGATACTAGTTTCAGACTTCTGGCCTTCAGAACTATGAGAAAAAATAAATTTGTATTGTTAAACCACTACATTTGTGGTAATTTGTTAGAGCAGCCACCGGGAACTAGTCCAGGATAAGGATTCAAGTAATGCAGAACTGGGGGCAGAGCTGATTTGGAGGGGAAATATCAGGAGCTATTAAGACCTTTTGGACATGTTAAGCTTGAGAATTCTACTAGATATCTAAGTGAGGATGTGAAGGAGATAGTCAGGAGTCAAGTGAGAGTTCTGGGCTGTCTAGATAAATTTGGAAATTATTGGCAGGTAGGTTGTGGTTAAGCTATGGGACTGGATAAGGGAAGTAGGGAAAAACAAGGTAAAAGGACTGAGCTCTGGACCCCTCCAGCATTATTGATTAGAGATATGTGAAGGAGCCAGGAATAAAGGCTAAGAAAAGAGTGGTCTTAATGGTGAGAGGAAAATCAGACTAGTATGGCGCCCTGGAGGTCAGTGAAGAAAGTGTTTCAGGGAGGATCACATGATCAACTTTATCAAAAGTTATGGACAGGTTAAGATGAGAACTGTGGAATGATTTTGCTTTTAGCCACAAGAAGATCATTGTTAGTGTTTTAAGAATAGTTTCAGTGTGAGGATTGGAACGAATGCCTGATTGAACTGGGTGCAAGAGAAATAAGAGGAAAGAAATAGAAGATGAAAAAACATAGCCAAAAAATCTGAATATCATTAAAAATTACATGGAATTCCTTTTAGTTACTAAATTTAATTACAAATGAAAATAAGACTAAGAGTAACAACATATGGTGATATCATGTACAAATAAAATTGGTCATGCAATTATTTGCCCAGAACGTCTTTAACCCAAATGAGACATGTTAGAAATTCATTATGCATTAGGCGTAGTGTTTTCTTCATTTCTCATACGATCACACTATACTGTATTTAGTTGGGATTGATATAGTGAAATAATTCTTAGTGATGCCTCTTATACAGATCACTTAGCCTATCCTCACAGGAATATGTGTGGATTTTATACCACAAATGTGTATATTATACTTATTTACATTTATCAATTTATCCTGATGGTTTCTCCTTTGTCTTCTTTACATCATATTTGTAGTTAATATTTAGATAAAAGTCAGAAAATTATAAACTCAATGAAGTAGAAATCATATTTATCTTATCATAACATCCCTACTGTGCAGAACAGTGTCAGTGAATGTGGTAAGTGTTCAGTAAATGCTTATTGGATGAAAGAAAAGGCAAGTCAGTTAAAGACACTTTCCACTCATCTTTGACCTGAAATATCAGATTCTCAGATTTCCTACCTTCAAAGTAGACATAATTCTACTAACCTCACCAGACTACTGTGAAGTATAAGGAGAAAACATTCTACCATTAGAAAACCATTCAAATATATTATTCTTAAAGGAGCAGAAGAGGATGAAAACTCCCCAAGAAGCACCTTCATACCAGCCAGGGCTGTGTATTACTCCACCTGTTTCTTTCAACCCTCCTACAATTTCTTCTCCAAAAATGTTATTGAAACCTCAGTAGCCTTTTTTACCCTACTGTCCCCTAGAACACCAACCCCATTCATTTTGTTTTTGTGGGCTTATTTCATTCGATCTCATTGTATCACTGGAATCTTAGGAAGGATTTTAGGCAAATTCATATTCCTAGAATATCAACCTGTTTGTGAGGTGCCACAAATTTTAGATGTTATTGAGTTACAGATTGTATATCCTCACCTTTGCCATCCTATGTGCTATGAATCTGGTTTTACCTTCATGAAAAAACAAACAAACAAAAAAAAAACACTGCTTTCTTCAATTAGTTACTTATATTTCCTCATGGTATTATGCTTGTCACATAGCCATATTCTTATTGACACCATACATACTAACTCTAAAGTGATTTGAAATGATAGTTACATAAATAATATCCAGCACAATTTTGGCCCTTAGTAAACATTTAATAAATGATCATTGAATAAATAAATGCATGCATAAATGGATTTGTCTCCACAACCTACTTTCAAAGTTGGTAAAGATATTGCTATGGACATTTTGTAAATGATTTACTAGAGAGGCACAGGCTAATTGTATATCAGAGTAAGATAATAGTGAAATTTATATTCAAGAACCCCAGCCCAGTCCTCCTCACTGAACCAGATGGAATGATGATGACCTCTGGAGATACAGAAATACATGTCTAAAAGCCTGAATTACTTAGAGACTTGGCTTTCCATATGCCTAATGGAAATTATCTCATTTGTACGGAAAATTTAAGTCAAGTCCATGCGTTACAGTTATTAGTGAATTTTAAGACACAGTAATGCTATATCCCAAGGGCGACACCTATTCTGAAGCTGTCTTATTATTGCTTTACTTATGACAAGAAGTTAGCAATGAAGAACAAGTTGCTGTGTACAATGTCTCATTCCTTGATAGCTGAGGATATTAATTCATGAGCTGCAGGCAAGTACATTGATCTTTCTAGCCATCTAGAAATAAAATGTCATGTAGAGCAACTACTTCTTCATTGCTATTCCAGCATAGTTTTTTCCCCTCCCTGGAGATTTCTTTTCTCACATTAAGAATAAAAATAGACCCACTCTTTTCTGAGGAGAGATGGCAAATGCTTATCACAGGTTTGGAGATACTCAATCTCATTAGTGTCCTGTTTGATGAACACTGCAATATGCCCCAAGTAATAAAAATATACCATGGTTATCAGCTCATAGGAAGCAAAGCTCTTTTCATCTCCTCCTGCATTAAATTAATGTCTCCTCATATTGACCCCAAAGAGACCAAGGCTGGGTCTGGGAAGATGCCTAGTCACGCATGTGGTGGAAAATATGGATAAAAGGGCAAAACACATGAGACCTTTCTACAAATCTTTAGAGCAAAATTCCTTAATAATAGACCAGTAAATTAACGTTCCACCTGAATTTCCTGCCCAAATTATATACATTTCCACAGAGACCCCCAGTATCCTTGAATACAGTATGATAAATACACACCACACACATATGAACACACACATGAACACACACAAGTGTATTTATTTTGACCACCAATATTCTACCATACATGCACCACATATAAAACGTTGTATCAAGCAATGCAAAGGAGAGAAAGTTGAGCTAGAATGACATAATCCCAATCATTAAGAAAATCCCCAATTAAGTGGGAAGAAAAAGAAAAAATGCCAGTTAATACATGTATGCAAAATACATATGGGCATAAATAAAGGTGTAAATATGGAATACATACATCTGTTGAATATTCAACCCCAGAGTGCTTTGCACACTTTACCATGGGGCTTCCAAACCAAAAGTCACTGGATTTCAGGACACAGTAAATTAATATCGTAACTGAGCTTAAGAAAATAACAAGTATTTTGAACTCTATTGCTTTAATAGCAACTTTTTTAAAATTGTGTAGTTTGAAGTTAGAAAAATCTGGGATCCAGATATTCCTTTGTTTTATTACTTTGAGCAAGTATATGTGTCCCCTAAAGGTAGGTATCTTCATATAGAAGTTCATGAAAATCTAAATCTTCCCTATTTAATGGGGTTTTGTGAGAATTAAATAAGATAATGCCTATAAAATATATAATCTGAAACACATTCTCAATTTATATAGAAGGACAATATAGTGCCATTATTAGGAAATTAAATTATGAAGTCAAATAGAATAAGATATAAATTCTGGCTTTGCCATCTTTTAGAATTTTTAATACATTCACCAAGTTATCTGTAAAATAGAATCAGAACATTCAGTAATGCTTCCTCCTATGTACTTGAAAGCAGCTCTGTTTTTACTTTTTATTACAAAATGTTTCACAGATCTAGAAAAAATAATCCTATGCTTCATATGGAACTAGAGAAGACCCTGTATAGCCAAAGCAACCTTATGCAAAAAGAACAAATTGGGAGGCATCAATCTACCAGATTTCAAGCTATACTACAAGGTTATAATTACCAAACAGCATGGTACTGGCACAAGAACAGAGATGTTGACCAATGGAACACAATGGAAAACCCAGATATAAAACCATCCTCATATAGTCATCTAATCTTTGACAAAGCAGACAAAAATATATACTGGGGAAAAGAATCCTTATTCAATAAATGGTACTTGGAAAATTGGATAGCTACATGTAAAAGACTGAAACAGGATCCACACCTGACACCTCTCACAAAAATCAACTCACAGTGGAGAATAGACTTAAAGCTAAGGCATGAAACCATGAGAATTCTAGAAGAAAATGTTGGAAAAACTCTTACAGACATTAGGCTAGGCAAAGAATTTATGAAGACAACCCCAAAAGCAATCAAAGAAACACTAAAAATAAATAAATGGGACCTGATCAAATTTAAAAAGCTTCTGCACAGCCAAGGAAACTATCACAAGAGCAAACAGAGAACCTACAGAATGGGAGAAAATCTTTGCATGTTACACATCTGATAAAAGGCTGATAACTAGAATCTATATAGCACTCAGGAAAATCAGCAAGAAAAAATAAAACATCCCCATTAAAAAGTGGGGAAAGGATATAAACAGAAACTTTTCAAGAGGCAGACTAATGGCCAAGAAACATATAAAAAAATGGTCAACATCTCTAATCATCAGGGAAATGCAAATCATTATTATCCTGGATAGAGCTGGAACACATTCTACTAAGTGAAGTATCGCAAGAGTGGAAAAATAAGCACCACATGTACTCACCATCAAATTGGTTTTAACTGATCAACACCTAAGTGCACATGTGGGAATAACATTCATCGGGTGTTGGGCCGGTGGGAGGCGGATGGAGGGGATGAGTATATACATATATAATGAGGGCAATGCACACCATCTGGGGGATGTACACACTTGAAGCTCTGACTCAGGGTGTGGGGCAAGGGCAATATACATAACCTAAACATTTGTACCCCCATAATATGTTGAAATTTAAAAAAAGTAGTTAAAAAAATAAAAAACCACAATGAGCTATTACTTAACTCCCATGAGAATGGCTTTTATCAAAAAGTCCCAAAACAAATGTTGGTGTGGCTGCAGAGAGATAGGAACACCTATACACTGCTGGTGAGACTGCAAATTAGTACAACCTCTATGGAAAGTAATATGGAGATACCTCAAAGAGCTACAAGTAGAACTACCATTTGATCCAGCAATCCCACCACTGCATATTTACTCAAACAAAAAATGTCATTCTATAAAAAAGACATTGCTCTCAAATGTTCATAGCAGTACAATTCACAATTGCAAAGATGTGGAAACAACCCAAGTGCCCATCAATACATGAGTGGATTAAGAAAATGTGGTATATGTATACCATGGAGTACTACCCAGCCATATGAAAAAAATGTTGAACTAATACGTCTTGTATTATCCTGGATGGAGCTGGAGCCCATTCTTCTTAGTGAAGTATCACAAGAATGGAAAAACTATGACCACATGTACTCGCCATTAAAGTGGTACTAATTGATCAACACTAACATGCACTTATGGAAATAACATTTAACAGGCATCAGGAAGGTGAGCAGGGGGAGTAGGCAATGGGTAAATTCACAAATAACTGGTGCAATGCGTGCTGTGTGAGAGTGCGGCACGCTTGTAGCTCTGACTCCGGAGGTGTGAAGGCAATATATGTAACCAAAGCGTTTGTACCCCTGTTATATCAACCATGGTAAATATATTGTACAATAGATCTCTTAAACTTAAAAAAAATGTTTCACATCCTCATATAATTACTCTTTTAATTCTCTGTATCCACTAGCAGAATAAATTGTTCCTGTTTTCAAGTACTGTGTCTTGTTCAGCAGCACATACCCAGAGGCCATCATGTAGCAAGTGATCAGCAGATATGCACTCAATGAATCAATAGTTGAATTAGTAGTATCTACTCGTAAGTTTATTGTCTATGGAATGGTACTTAGAAAATAATTATAAGGAGTACTTATGATTTTTTTCCCTATTACAAATCCAAATCAATTTTGAAGCACAAAAGACAAAATGAATCCAACCTAGAAAAAATTTTTTTTAAATAAAAAAAAAACACAAACACAAAATTTGTTTTGTCTTTTCAGTCTATAAGGGTGACCTAGAGAGTAAAGAGAAATAGAATCCAAGAAATTTTTGACACAGACAGATCTAGGCACTGAATTCAAGGATATAAAGAGCCCTACAAACTGATTATTCTTATTGGCCCAACTCAAGGAATTGAAGTTTAGGCTTGTATAAAATCATGAATTAAAAAACAGACAAGAATGTGGTCAAATTATAAATGTTTCATTCATTTTTTCAACAATCTTTCATTGAGTAACTTTTCTGTGTCAGGCAACATTCTAGAAAAAGGGAACAAAAAAAATTGAGCTAACTATATACATGTACAAGTGATTAAGATGGTAAATTTTATGTTACATGTCCTTTTTACCACAATCAAAAAAGAACCTTTTAGCTAGACAGACACGGTTATTGCTCTGAGGGAAATGTAGGATGACATGAATAAACATAAATGAGTAGAGATTATAAGGAACAAACAAGATAGGTTGTGATCAGTGACATGAATGAAAGAAACAAGGGTTAAAAGAATGAAAGTTTAGAGGAAGAACAACTCCACATTTGATAGGGTGACTAGCTCTTTCTGAAGTGGTGACATTTAAAGAGAATCCTAAAAGTTGAAAAGCGGATACCCTTTATAAGGAAGAGAAGAGTATTCAGGGTGGAAGAGATAGATAGCATATAAAAAGCTCTAGTATAACCTAATCTTGTTATGTTTAAAGAACTGATAAAAATTTTAAGGCCAATGTCTTAAAAATAGCACATGTGGGGATTGGTGGGAAACAACATGAATTTGTAGAGTTAATTCATGGTCTAATTGATGTAGGGCTTCCTATGTACTAAATGCTGGGTGTAAAGTATGACCAAGGCAGCGCTCATGGTTTTCTCATTCTGGTTAAGGTGGTTAGGCAACACTTAATAAATAGAGAAGCTTAAAACATGTGGCCTTCTAGGTCCTTAAGTGTGGCCTTTTGACTGAATCCAAATTTTACAGAACAAATCCTTTTACTAAAAGGGGTACAGAGGAGAAAGATCAAGCTTTTCTTGCCTTCTTTGGTGCTTAAAAAAGAACATTCTTACAGTAAGTCAGCAGACATATCTATTTACTTCCTAAGATGGGAAAGATTTTAGTTTTTTTGAAAAATGAAATGAAGACCAATGAGGCGGGATAATTGAAAATAGGGGTAAGAGATAATATTGAATAAGGAAGTAGGACCCAAATCACTGTAGGCCTTTGAAATCCAGAGAAAGGAGGTTGAATTTGATTCTAAGAGTTAAATACCGGTATATTGTGAAGTTAAAAAATAGAGATTTAGTAGCATAAAGTCTCCGAGACCTTGCCAGGAAGGTAGAGTTATAGGAATAGAAGTCCCATTTGGAAGGCAGGAGAATGAATAATAAAGTGACAAAGAGGACACAGGATGTATAGGAAAATTTTATGTGAAACTGAAAATCTGAAATTGATTTGAGAAGTATATGGGACTATTTATGTAATTTCTCTTCCCAAAAATAATCAGCTGCTTCACAGAAGATATGGAGAAGTTGCCTATTCTTCCAGAGTTTGCTTTTGTCAGGATAATTGTTTATAGAAAGATTGGGGAAAGAAATAGAGTGTATTCTAATGAATAGAATGATAATAATAAAAATAATACATCATGGAATTCTGGCTGGACAAATACAGAAGGAGACTATGGATAATGAGAATTTTGTGATTTCAGTGGATTAAAGGCCTTGATGTTATGACAATAGGTTATTGGAATAAATTAGTTAACAGGATGAAACACTCTGGCCAAACTGTAAGGTTTTAAATTATTATTTAGATTCTGCTGTTTCTAAATCTTGACCAGATTCAAGATTTAACTGTGTAACGGGAGAGATGAGAAAAATTAGAATGGAAAATGATTAAAATAGATGAAGGGAAGGAGCTAGAAGCTAAGATATCCATGTGAAGATTGAAGTCAACAAAACTGATAAGATTAAGGGCTAGGATTATATAAATGAGGAAGGATGATCAGAAGGTAAGTACTTTATAGCATTGAGTTGGAATTTTGGTTATATACATCATAATATTCAAGTTGGGTTATATTTATCATGCTAAGTTTGAGTCCATTTATTGAAAGCTAGTACAAAACATTAGGCAATATTTATGATTACACTAAGAAACTAATTAGAAATTGTAAGTAAATGTGATTACTAACATTATATGCAATTATTTAATTGCTACTTAGTGTTTATGAAAGTGTAATAGTTGTTATTGAATAAGAAAATCATTTAGAGTACTCCTACCCTTTCTCTTAGCTGTTGGGAAAGTTTAATTGGTAAGGAAGGATTAACTAAACTAATAAACCAAAATTATTTTCACTGAACAAATTCCATAGATCTTTTTTTGTGACTTAAAACAAAGTCTTTCTTAGTTTGGAAGAACTTGTCTCCTTTAGTTGAGAGGTTGCCTTGAGGCATCCTTAGAGAGGAAAATGAATGATAATTACTAGGTTATAACTTATCAATCATGGCTTCATCCAATGACATCCTATCCTAGTTTAAAGGAGGATAGTTCATTCTTTTAGAACCAACTTATTAAGTGGCAGGATTTTAACTTGTGAACATTTACCATGAAATTTCTCTCACTCCAAAAAAGACGGAGTTGAAAAGCATATTTCCACAGTTCATATTCCCAAAAAGATATTAGTGAAATCTTTCTTTTTTTCCCCATCAAATATTAAGCACCAAGTCACTGGGAATCCAGAGGAACATACAGATAATGAGAGCAGTACGAGAACAATACATTTGAAGTCAAATTTAAATTCAAGTATCAGTCCCTTTACTTGCTATTTACAGTTATTTGCTTAGTTAAATCTTAGTTTCCTTTTCCCTCCAATAATAATATTCTATCATCTTATAGGGAAATTAAGTGAATTACAATTCAGTATTACCCAATAGTAATAATATTCTATCATCACAGGGAAACCAAAGTGAATTATAATTATTATATACAAAGAACTAAGCACATGACCTGGAATATTATATACGCTTAGTAAGTAGTAGCTATTGTTTTTATTGGTAATAACAAAACCTCCTTGTAACATGGATATTGTTATACAAATCCTCCTCATTAGTATTCCTTACTATGAGGTTGGAGAAAGAGTCTAACCCAAGAGTTTATACTCTGGTTTAGGAAATACAGCTTATCTCCATGTTTTACTGTATTGAAAGAACCCCCAGAAAACCCATCTTTATTTTTAAAAAGCCTATGTCTTTGAAATAATATAAGACTTCTCCACTTTATCAAAATTCCAAATTAGTACCTTTCCAAAGGTTTTCAGTGGTTATAATTGAATAACTGAATTGAAATTGGGATTTTTGTTTCATCTATAGAAAGAGGACAGAGATCACTGACCAATGTCTTGATTCCATCCTTTGACACTTCTTTTTTCAGCTGTAGCTGACATAAATAGCCCAAGTAATATAGCCAAACTTAATAGCCCAAGTAACCAAAGCATAAATATAAGAAAACCTGTCTATAGATAGGAGGTTACTGAATTACAGTTATACATTATACAGCACACAAGAAAGAAAAAGAAGGAAGGAAGAAAGGGAGGAAGGAGGGAGGGAGGGAGGGAAAAGAGAGAAAGAAAAAAGGAGAAAGAGGAAAAAATATAGCTCAAGAATAGATGTGATCCAGCTTCTTGCTAGACAATCTGAAGGAGTTGCTGATGTTTTTGGAATGTGATTCTGAAACGCTGGAAATAGGTATTTAATAGCAGTAAGTAATTCAAGGTGTGATGAAAAATTTTATCTTTAAACATGTTAAATAAAATGTATGGGAGACCATTGTTTTGGACTAAGCTCCTGAACTAGGCCCCAACAGTTCAGAACAAACCAGAATAGAATCTCTCATGCTAGGTGCCATGTGAGCAAACTGAACTTAGAAACAGGCCATTTTTCCAAAAAACAAGTGATTCACAGCAACCAATCATAAAGGTTCTAGACAACCTGAGGCAGCATGGTAAGCACCTATTTTGTAAATGGAACACTGCCCAATCCATGAATTGCTAGTAAAAGCCAATTAAATCTTTAAACTCAATTTGCTGAAATTTTATATTTAGACAAGGGAAATAAAAAGAAACCAGCTTTAAAAAGTGATAGTAACATGTTGGATATTTCAAAATTGTTAAGAGCATAAATTTCAAATGTTCTCACAATAAAAAATAGTTAAGTATATGAGGTAATGAATCTCTTACTAGCTTAATTTAATCATTCTACTATATATATATATATGTGTATATATATATAAATAAAATCTCAAAATGTTGAATTGTATCCCATAAATATATACAATTATTATTTGTCAACTAAAAAGAAAAAAGTGATAAGTGAATTAAACTTTCCCAGAAATTATTGCATATGTAAAAATTTTTTAATAATTTATTGTTAATAATTGACTTATTCTCTCAAAAACAATATAAATTACATAATTAGAAAAGTTGTACAATTAGCTTTGCATGTAATATATAATTTGAGGTTAATTCCCTTACAAATTGCTTTTTGAAATTTTATAAACTAAGCATTGTTAGGCTTATTTTTTCAAAATATGGTTGCTATACTTTTTCCAAGACATAAGATTTGTTCTTATACATAAAAACTAAATAAAGTCAATTTATAGAGACCTAAATCCATCCTAGCCAACAAGCTTGCCTGAAGCCAAAATTAACGTACAATTCCATATGAGCAAAAGTGGCATGAATCAGATAGTCTTATGCACAAAATTTAAAACAATTAGAGTCTAATGTTCACTGTGCTCATCTCATTACTAAACTGGGAAAAGACAATCTTATTTTTGTGTATTCCAAACCCACTGGTAAGCAAATGCCTATCTTTTACCACGGTGGTGATGTGGATTCATGATTACTGACAACCTTCTCTTGCTGACTTGTCAGCGTGTAGCTGGTAACAAGGTGACAATTGCTTCTTCTGGTTGATGTATTTAAGTTCCCATGACAAAAATATTTCTCACTGAAAACAAATAAATTTGAATCCTGCACACGTGTGTGTGCATAAAATGCTAGTCTTTGAGTTCTCGTATAGTCTGCTAAATATCTCCCAGTAAGACCACACCTTATTGACTCATGAAGACTTCTTTTCACGTTTAACTATGTTTGAGTCTGAGTCACTAAAGTGACAAAACTATAAAAATCTATGTTAAATTCATGCTAACAATTACACTATAGCCTATTTTTATTAAAGGGGCCACTAAAAACCTTTTCAAACCTTTAATTAAAATTCTATCATGAATGAGATTAGAATGTTTCTTATTATTATCAAAAGTTGGGGTAACAGAATACTTTTGTGATATTTTGTCCAGGAGTCACTACAGATATATTATCTCTAAATGACAGAATTATTACACAGATAGATTTTAATTTCTAATACAATTACATTAATAATAAGAAATGGGTTCTGGAAAAATAGTATACACTAAGCCAAAGTATATTCAGTATTTTGAATCTGTGTTTTGGCCTGTGACAACTTCCAACCCTCTACTACTGCATTCAATTTATTGTATGTTCTACTCTGATGTGTTCATTCAATATCCTTACTTCTGTTTGCTGCATTACTGGTGTTTAACGGACCTCACCAGAGCTGAGACCTTGATAAGATGAGTAAAACACTCACTGTGGGCACCAAATTTAAGATGTCACCAAAAAGGTCAAATGATCAATAATACAAAAAATCCATGGTGAACAAAATATCAAATAAAAGTTATCAGTATTACTAATTTTTCCTTTTGCCTTAGGCTCTAGTACGGCTTAGCCTCAAAATTATTTATTGCATTATCCCAAACTCTAACAAATTTCATAGGAAGGATATTAGTTGACTCACAGAATTGTCAGGAATTTAGAGAACTAGGCTCAGAAAATGGGTAGAAAAAAAAAATTTAGGCAGCAGGGAAAGACCCAAGGAATCAGCCTGATGATATGATTATTATATGTTTTTTTCCACTGGATACTTTATTACCACATTCTGAAGTGAATAATTTTAAATCTCTCCGTATGTTTGCATTATTCTTCTGGATTCATGTTCTTGGAAGAAACATATAATCCACAGAGCCCAGGACAGATATGTGTGTCTTAACTGCCTGGCATTAAAGAGAGCTAAATCTTACTTCCTGTTACGACCCACACAATAGAGAATTCCACTGAAACAACAAATGTATTCAGTTACTGAATGGTAATAAAATGGTCAATGTCCATTATATTCATTATTATCTGGAGCCCTGGAATGTTTCAAATGAAAGTTCATTATTGACAGTTCAAATGGAAAGAAACAAAGAAAAAAAAGAAGAGGTATTATAAGAGCAAGAGTAGCCTTTGAACTGGTTGTGTAGATAGTTAAACTTGGTGACAATGCCAAAAATTTCAGCTACAACAGGAAAAAGAATTTAAATTAATAGGAAAATGAAAATATTTCTGAAAGAATAATAGACTATTTTCTTAGTGTTGAAAATTCTAAAAATTCATGTAGTGCTCAAAGAAATGTTTGCTTATGTTAAGTGTGGAAAGGTGTGATATCTTTCCTTACCTATCATAAGGGGCATGGCCATACTCCTACAACAAAAGGGAGGTTAACAAGAGGAAACATAACAAATTTATTCAATCAAAGTTTTATGTGACACAGGAGTCTTCAAAAATGAAGACCCAAATAACCAGAGGAAACTGTCTATTTTTACAAACATGAAGAATGAATAGCTGTGTAGAACTGTGATTGGTCAAGGGTCAGGTCTAATGATAATAGACTGAGGGGGGAAACCTGCAAGGCCTGTGCAGGTTCTTCTTGGCCTCTCTGTGCAGCATATCTGGAGCAGATATAAGTCAGGATCCCTCTGGAATAAGGATCTTCAAGAAAAAGAAGGGAGAGAGTGACTTTTTTAGGTTTTATGGCTTGCTTTGGAAAAGAAAGAAGAGTGGGGACAGGTGTGCAGGAGAAGTTCAGAAGGACTTTCTGAAGTTTTCCAATCCACTTTAATTCAAAGGGCTCAGCATGCCAAGGTGCCATACTTTGGGGTATCATGTTCTGAAGTTCCAAAACCAGGCACACAAAAAAATTCAAAGGAAAATACTGTTTTTTTTTTTTCAGATGTTATACTAAATAGGCCATTCAAGAATGTGTGTGTAAATAAGACTATCAAAAATCAACCAGTTGATAGACACAAAGAGGTCAGTCAATCTTATTCCCCAAAACAAATATACAAAATGAAATTGCCCCAAATAATCATTCAAAGCTCTGCATGTGTATGAAAGGAAATCAACAAGTTGAGAAGTATTTATTCATGAAAAACTGTTAGAACTTTTGGGGAAAAAAGCTGGCAAACATCTTGTTCATTTACCAATAATATCAGCTGGATTACATAAACAATACATAGGGTATTGAGTTAATCTATTAATAGATCACGCTTCCAGTGCTGAAACTTACTGTCTAGAGACACCTACCACGGCATGTGGGCTATCCCAAAAATGTTCTTTGATGTCGTAATTTTGAAACCACCCTTCGATAACAGGGTGCAAGGTGAGAACTGTGGTAAGGGCCTGGCTGAAAATAATAATTAGTAACTGTCCCCCCATAACTGCCACTCCAGAGCCGTGCAGCTGGTGTCCATAAAGATTCTCAACTTTCTCCACAGATAATATCACCTTTTTGGAACGTAAAGGTAGTTTTCAAGATATATTCCAGGCCCCTCATTCCAGTGGATCGACTGGACCACCCAGACCAGTGGCCCAGACCAAGAAACTGACTCAACTGGAATTGTGACCCCAGGGACTGGAGCAACACAGGAAGATGATTTCCACACCCCTATAATTCTGCCCCAATTCCCTAATCCCCTGCCTGTTAAACTATCCTTAAAAACCCTGTCTCCCAAAATTCTCAGGGAGGCAGATTTGAGAAATTTCTCCCATCTCCCTGCTTAGTGCTAAGTGGAATAAAGACTCTTTTTTTGCTGTAAAACCCGCTGACTTATCATATTGGCTTCTTCTTGGGCAACGGGCAAATGAACCTGGTTGGGTGGCAACAACCTCTCTTTAATTGTAAATATTTTTGGAAAATATTTACAAATATGTTTCCTCTGAGACTCTCACAACATGTAAAAGATTATAGTTATTTAAATCATGATTAGATGTCTTCATTGGTCAAAAGAAACTAAATATTTCCTCGTGGTCTAAAATACATGAAGCACTGAGAATGCTTTTTATGTTTTGCTCTATTTTTACATTTCAAACAGAATATAAATACAAGAAAATACCAAGGAAACAATTTTATGTGAGTAAAAGACATAGCATATATTTGCACTTACATTTTTAAAAAGCTAACTTTACTTTTGTAGATTATAAAACATAAAAATAAACATTCATATATACAATTCTTGAACTATTGCAGATTTTTCAAAGGTGAGTAACACGAAAGGTTAATTTGAGTTGCAAATACAAGACAGCACCAAAAAAGGGGGGGGGGAGGAGTTTGTTCTGGTTTGTTAGCTTCCAACCAGATATTTTTATAAAATAGGATACATTTTTTAAAGAACTGCGAGGGAGTTATGTGCAAAAATTCTGTTCATGTATAACAGGATTTGTGCTAATACCTCCTACACATTACTTTTAAAACACAACCCTCTCTGCTTTATAGATTGTTGTCTTGGGAGGGACTGTGACTTGGAAAGTGAGTATTTATAGAACAAAATCTTGTTACCAACAAGAACAGCAACAAAAAAACCTAAAATACAAAAATTTTAAATAGAGACGTAAACAAAGAAATACGTGTGTGTGTGTGTGTGTGTGTGTGTGTGTATATCTTATAGGTTGCTTTGAAAAAAAATAAACAAAAAACCTAACAGTAAATAAAGATTCCAGGCTTTATGAGATATCAAAAGAATATTATTCACAATGTAATTTTCTGTTTACAGCTCCTGTTTTTTAAATACCTTCAAAATGTTACATTGGAATGAAGTCTGATATATAATATGTAACAATACTGGTGCAATGATAAGCTATCAGTGTGTGATCAGGAAAAAGAAACTATTTATGTTAGTATATGCCCAGGCACTTCTTTTTACAAAATAATAACGATATCGGGAACTACAGGATTTTTGTTGAAGAGGCTCTGGTCAAAAGCAAAGGACATTTGTTAGTTAAGTCCATGGAGGAGGCAGGAAGTGAATGAAGACAAACAAGAGGAAATGATTATTTGATTGTGGTCGAAAGACTGGAGCACACAAACCCATGCAGATTAGCAAATCAAAGGTGCCAGCCTTCCTTCTGAGCTGTAATTTCCTGAGAACAAATAGGCATTAACCGGGTACCCTCAATTCACAATGCCTACTAATTGCCAGTGATAAAAATAAGTCTCTTGCTTTTAATCCTCAAACCTCCCACTATATTTTCATGAATACCATTTGTGAATTTGCTCATTCTATTTCCCCTATGATAGAGCACTCCTGGAAGTAGCATAGCTGTTTTGCATGCTTCTATATTTAAATTTAGACAGTTCTAATCAAAACGAGGAATAAATGCATTAGAAAACTTTCATAAATGGAAAGACTTATTTACATTATAACTTGTTGACCAGCTAAAATTATGCACCCATGGAAAGACTTTTTTTGTATAAAAGCTCTATGATTAAACACCTGATAAAATGCCAATATATGCCATAATCACTGCTTAATATTTTGGAAAATAAAGACACCTATAGGCTTAATGGGAATTGAAAATAACTAAATTAGGGAGAGAAATTAAATTTCTATATGGACCTGTCCTACTATGCTTTAGGATTTGGTGCTTATTTTTTGTGAATATTAAACAAAGCATACAACTTATCTAAATTAATATGCTTGTTTTTTGGTAATAAAATCTGTAGCTAAATTTCACAAGAATAACAATTTTTCCCTTAATATTGAAACCACCCTTCAATGATAGGGTACAAGGGGAGAACTATGGTAAAGGCCTAGCTAAAAATAATAATTAGTTGCTGTTCCCGTTTGCTTCTCTATAATTGCCACTCCAGAGCCACGCAGCTGGTGGTCATAAACATTCTTAACTTCTCCCCATAGCTGGTGTCCATAAAGATTCTTAACTTTCTCCATAAATAACATCACCTTTCTGGAACCTAAAGGTAGTTTTCAGGATATCTTCTTGGCTGGCATTTCAGTGCATTGACTGACCCACCCAGATCAGCGGCCCATACCAAGAAACTAACTCAACTGGAATTGTGACCCCAGGGACTAAAACTATCAGGTTTTAGTCTGAAATGTTGGTTCTTGGCGCACCCATGGCCAAAGAATAACCAGACACACCAGAGTTAGACAAGCACGAAATGAGGTTATTGAGGAAAGATAGGATTATAGGGCAAGAGCAAGATAACAGGTTTACAAAGCATGGTACATACCCCACAGATGACGACAGGGCCCATTGTTGCGATCGACAGATAGCAGAAGGAAGAGCACAAAAGAGAGAGGGGCTATGATCCACATCTCATTTTATAGTGCCCAGATAGGACACTCCCTCCTGGTTCAGAGGTCACCATGGAATCACTTTGATTGGACAATTGGGAGTCACATGACCTGAGTCTCAACTAGGCACACAGGTTATTCTAGTTCAATTTCCAGACTCTATGGTACCCATGCATCTTGGCCTCTGGGCTAGAGAGTCCTCTGCATTCTTTTGCAGCTGGCAAACCAAGTTCTGATTGGCAGATTTGTAGGGTGGTCCCTCCTCTCCCAGGTATGGAGAATTAGGGTGGGACAGGACCAAGATGGAGGCAACAGCACCCACTTTCATCCCTAGGAGACTAGAATCGCTCACTATCTACCTAACAAAACAACACAAGAAGGTGATTCCCACACCCCTATTATTTTGCCGCAATTAACAAACCTAATTGCCTAATCCCTTGCCTGCCAAACTACCCTTAAATACCCTGTCTCCCAAATTCTTAGGGAGGCAGATTTGAGAAATTTCTCCCACTTCTCAGCTTAGTACTATGCAGAATAAAGATTGCTCGCCATAAAACCTGTTGACTCAGCATATTGGCTTCTTGGGCAGCTGGCAAATGAACCTGGTTGGGTGGCAACAATATATGATCTAAAACTTATTTTTCTGGTTGCTTCTGGTAAGGTAGTATTTTACAATCAGGGCTTGTAAAGTCAGTGAAGTCTATACTCTCACTTAGAGATGTGGGAGACCAGAATATGCCACCCCAACATATGTCCCTTTGGCTAAAAGAAATTAAAAAGCAGCAAATGTGGAAAGTGCTCTATCCTGCATTTGTCTAAAAGCAAGACAGAGTAACAAACACAAAAGGTAACCCTCTCCTTCACCAAAGAGGACAACGGTTAGCCACAGAAGACAACTTTACACCTTTATCAGCCTGGAGACTACAACAGTGGAATCTATTTACTTAATAAACTTTACTAACTAGCATTTACCTGCCCTTTGTTTGCCTTCCCCTAATTTGCCACCCTTAGAGATTCAAAGTCCTTTTCCTTTGACTTAGCTTTTTCATTTTTCACTATAAACTGGAATTTAAAGCCATATCATTGGGAATTGCTCATTCCCTGTTCATTCCATTTACATTATATGAAATATACATGTTAATAAACTTCTACCTGTTTTTCTTTTGTTAATTTGTCTTTTGTGATAGAGGTCCATGGTAACTAAGGGTTTATGAGGGTTGAGGAAAAGATTCCTCTCTTACAGAGAAAACGTTATACTTTTCTTCTTTATTCCCTCAGAACTCAAATATTCCCTTTTTATCTCTGACAAATATCCTACAGTATCTGACTGTTTTCTTTTCCAAATTGCCACATAGTTGTTGAATACTGTCTTAACAAACATCACCAACATAACCTGTTGATGAGCCAAAGCTGAGCTTATTGCTTACGAGGGCAAAGAAGAACACCATCTCCGGAAAGCCTTGGCAGTGTCTGCATGGGAGAAAGGCAAGGTCTGAATTTACCAAGAATTGGAACTTTGGCATAAGGAGAGTCTTTGAACGCCAGGAGGCAGGTGAACTGTATTGGGCAATCAATCCTAATCAATAATGGGATTAGTAAAATCTGCAAGGTGAGGATTTTGAAGTGAGAAGATTCAAAATATTTTAAGTCATGATCTCTCTGTTCATGCTTTCCATTGAAGAGTGAATAGAACATTCTTTAAATTCCTGTAATGAGCAATTAAGCCATATCTTGGGCTACAACCTCCTGGAAAACTAAACTAATGTTAAGGAAGGCAGTAAAATAGCAAACTCACACAATTCTAATTGTTCTTGCAGAGCAGTGTGTGTCTGTGTGTGTGGGCAAGGAGTGGTATGATTCTGATTTTTATAGTAATCAACACATGTATGCATATTATAATTATATGCGTATATGATTATATGTATATACAATTACTATACCATAACCTGTATAATCTCAATGTCTGAAAAAAAAATTACTGAATGGAGAAATTAGTATGAATGACAATCCAGAGTGTTACCTACCAATTAGCTTCACTGAATTAGATGAAATTTTTCTGCTTTTCTAACTTATTAAAATTCAAGCAGAAATGTATTTAGTAAAGTTATTTCTCTGCTTTAAATATTATTTGTTTAAATGTAGTGTTTAGTAAGTGCCAGATAGTGTACATAAATTACTTCATTTAGTCCCCACAGGAGCCGTATTACCTCACTGTATAGTTAAGGAAACTGAGGCATGAAGGTCCAAAAGTGAGGTTAAAAGCAGCCAAGATTCTAACAAAGGAGTCTGATGTCAGAATACAAATTCTATCTAAAATGTAATCCGGCAACCTAGTAGACACATTGGCCTCCTTTACAGACTTCTTTCTGTGTAAATTTTAATAAGTGTGTACTGTCATTGACAAGAACTCCCTCACTGACCAAACTTTAGTTTTTAGTCAGGCTCTTCTGAACCCTCTCCTTGAACATGCCTTGTCCTTGGCCAGTTGCCTTTAGCCTGATACCCTGACCTTCCCATCTTTGGCCTGCTAAAATGGTTCAGCAAGGATCCTGCCTAGCCAGTTTAGCAAGAATCCCCCTACTCTTGTTACCTAAGTAAGTTTTCTTAGTAATTTTTAATCCATGCTCTTTCAACCTGCATATTGGCTATATAAGTCCCCACTTGGCCTTTTGTATATGGAATTGAGTTAAATCTCTCTTCCCCATTGTAGAGTCTTAAACAGTCTTTCTTTCCTGTTTTACTCCATCCAGAGCAATTCTTCATGGTAGTTCTGGTGCCATGATCAGGATGGGATTCATCATTGGACCCCAGGAATCCACTGAGGTCCCTAGACACAAGTTTTTGATGCCTAACTTACTGACCAAAGATCCATTGGTAAATCTGAATCCTTATCCAATACCCCACACCTCTGTCTGTTCAAGCTCTGTAAGAACACATCTTGATTTTTAAGATTCTGAGCATACTCTTGAGGCTGGGCTGGAGTCCTTGGCTTCTTTGAAAAATACTGTTGGTTTAGAATATGGGAAATTCTTACTGAGACACAATCTGGTCAAACATTGGCTCTTTGGTATAGTACTCTTTCTTTGCAGAGATCTCATTTGTAGGGATCTCATTTGGATTCTTCATGTTTGTAAATATCTCATTTGTAGAAACCTTGTTCACATTTCCTTTCTTTGTTGCTGATACATTGGCACCTTCCTTCTCCATGGAAAATTCTCACTCTTCTGATTCTCCTTCTCTGAAGACTTTGGCTGACAATATGCTGCACCACTATGGAACTAACTCTGCTTTCTTTATTGTTGGCATGATTTTACTAATGATAATTTGGAAGTCCAATGCCCTATTTGGGAAACTTGAGATCTCTCCAAACTGGCTTATCAAAGACCTCTCCCTTCCCATCACCTACATTCCTCTTTCCTCCACTTACTACCTTCAGTCTTAACCTTCAGCAACCTGACATTCTTTGATATGTTCCCCTTCAAAATTCCAATCTCCCCCATCCCTCTATCCATATCTGCCAGTCTTTTCCTTTCCCAGTCCAGCCCCTCAATTCCCTGTAATCTTTCAAGTTTTTAACCCCCATCTCATCTGGTGCTCTGGGTACTCAGGGACCCCCAAAGTAACTGCCTAAGGATGAAGAGGCTAATTGTAAGCAGATTTGATATTTTATCCACTCAGATGGGCTATGGAAACACTCAGATGCCAACTTGGTGTAAACTCAGTTCTTTATCCAATGTTTAGTCCACAGCCTCCATATGATTACAAATCAGGGCAAAAGAAAATCTTACAAGTCTCCTTCACAAATACTGGTGGGAAGTGTTAGCCCTCATATTGAGCAGATAATTTTAATTTTTCCAACTATCCAAAAACACAATTTCAATGAAACTATAAAGTGGGGTTAGCTCTTTTATATAAAAACCAATCACTTTTATGTTACTGAGTATATGCTTGATTCATAGCTAAAATTTAAGAATGAAAGCTAAAATATCTCTATTTGTGCCTATGTGTTAATACAGTGGTCTCTAACTTTTTTGGCACCAGGGACTGGTTTCATGGAAGACAATCCTTCCTTGGACTGGAGTGAGGGAATAGTTTTGGGATGATTCAAGCACATTACATTTATTGTGCAGTCAAACCTCTCTTCTAATGATAATCTGTATTTGAGGACACTCCCCAGTGCTACCATCACTGCCTCAGCCCCACCTGAGATCATCAGGCTTTAGATTCTCATAAGGAGGCAACTTAGATGCCTCGCATGCACTGTTTAGAGTAGGGTTCACACTCCTCTGAGAATCTAATGCCACTACTAATCTGACAGGAGGCCAAGCTTATGTGGTGATGTAAGCAATGGGCAGCAGCTGTAAATACAGATAAAGTTTCACTCGCTTGCCCACCGCTCACCTCCTTCTATGTAGCCTGTTCCTAATGGTCCATGGCCTGAGGGTTGGGGATCACAGTGTTAATGTATGTATAGGTATATGTGATATTTTATAAAATCTGATAAAGGAGATTTATTCTAATCTTCTTAGAGATAAATAAGCTCCCATAGAAATTAAATATTCCTAAAACTTCCAGAATTTTTTTCAAAACTAAACTTCTAATACCTTCAATGAAAATAAAAGTCATTTTATAAAAAAACTAATCTAAATGTTTAAAAATTCACATCAATATAATTTCAGTAAATCTTTTACGAGAACACTAATTTAATACTGTTGGTTTAACCAAAACAGCTATATATTCTGAGTTATTCACATTATGTATAATTAAAGTGTACATTTTTATTAATATTTACTGGGATCTACTAGTCAATTCAGCTTATCTTATATAGACTAGATGTTTGAAATTACAAAAATTATAAATTTGATTTTAATCAAGTTGAATCATTATTAAATTGTATGCAAAATATATAAGAAGTATTTTTGTTAAGAAAAAGGAAAGGAAATTATTCCTAAAGTAAAATAGTTATTTACAAAATGAGAAAGAAGAAAATGTAGGACAAAACCTGAATGTAGATAAGAAGTTTGTGGAAAAGGAAACTTATATTGCACAGTGAAAATTGGCTAAGATTGGATGGTTGGATGAGTTTATTTATAAGTAGTTTTTTTTTTTTTTAATTAGCTTTGGTACCAATAGTATACTGATGCAAAACTAGAGTTTAATTTTCTCTTTGTAAAAATGACAAAATTTTCTTGGATTATTGGTCTGCTCTGAAGAAACTAAAAGTTTTTAAATTTATATTCTGAGTAATATACTCAGAGGACACAAATTCTGTGTCTTAACAGAATAATGTCATGAGTTTTATGTTGACTATATCATATTCTTGATTATTTAGGAGAACCCAGTTTTCTCAGTCTTGAAAGAGCTAAAGTTTCCTTTATTTTTCAATTATGTGATCTGCTATATTTACTTTTAACATCTTTTATTGTCATTTTAACAAAATAGGTCTTCAAGTATTGTTTCCTAGTAACCCATGAATCTCTTTAACAAAATGTTAAAAGCTTTTTGACATTTTAGAAAATTTTTGATATTTTTCTTTCCAAAATTAAATGCTAAATGACACATTAATCTCAAACTAACTTTAAAATTTCAAAAAGATTGTTCTTTCACTTTATAAAAAGAGTGACATTAAAAATAATTAGGTTTATTTGATATTATGAATTGCATGAAAGTGTTGTCAAATAGAAAGAGATGTCTAATCTTCTCTCCATTATATTTGTAAGGGTCAGATGTTAATATAAGTATTTCAGAAATTATGTAAAGTTTCTAGAAATCTGGCAATGCTTTCACTGTCTATGACAGGTCCAGGTGCTGCTTGGTCTAATAGACATATAGTATAATGTTATCAGTCATAATTCTAGTTAATTTTTTAAATGATGTATGCCAATCAAATTTCCTGATGAATTTTATTATTTTTATGGTGAACTCTCATCAGATTTTTAATCATGGACATTTTAAGGTGTTTGGCATTCACAGATTATTTTGTTTTGTTGTGGTTTACATTGATACTTCCCTGAAAATTCATGGAATCAGCTATAGTCCAGAGTGCTTGTCTTTAATAAAAAAAGACTGTCTCAGACATCTTTGAAAAGGAATGTCCCAGGCACCCTGGAGCACACAGGCTTCTGATAAAATTGCTTAAATAACTTTGGGACCATACCACTGGAGTGATTTGGGATTTCCAGAATTCTAGTAAAGAAACTCATGGTCTTATAAAACTGATAACCCAAGATCAAGCAGAACAAGAATTAATTACATAGGACAGAATGCTCTAAGGAATGATGATTAGGGCTTTTGTTTGGAATATTGCAAATGCTTTATTGTTCTACCTTCTAGATATATGAAACATCTATTTCTTAAGCTATCTATAACTCATAGCAATTTAGTAGATTATCTTTTGTAAAACACTCATCTTGTTATTTCTGTTAGATCCCTCCAGAATTTGGAAACTATTAATGAGCATTAATGACAATATAATGAGTATTTCATGACAATATAAACATTTATATATGATCAATAAGAATCTATCCTCCTTGTAACAGTAGAAAATTGGAAAAAATGATTAGCCAAGATCCTGACTAGAATGTCATATGTGAGAACAAGATATGACACCATGTACCACCAGAGTTTTGAGGAACTAAGATTGACTTTGTAGAACCAATACTTATACAGCCATCTTGGAAAAAACCAGTGTAGTACCCAGCTTACAGTGTTCACAGACTTACAGGTAGGTAAGAAAGGTTATTTCTTGACAGGCTTCAGAATCTTGATATTTTGGAGACCATGAAAAGACAGAAATTCATTTAAATATATAGATACTGTGGTGAAGTATGGTGGTAAGCTCTTGGGTTGTCTTCCTAGTCTCTGCAAGGTGTTCTTAGTAATAACCTATTTAACAGAGAAAAAAATAAACTATCAAAAGGAAAGTAAGAGAAATAAACTCACAGGACAACTATGCTTTGTTTAATTAAAACACCTGTGGTCTATCTTATTATCTCTAACACTTCATTTTCTCAGCCTTGAAGAGTTGTAAGCAGACAGTAGGGGTACAAACTTCCTGCTCCAGCTCTCTGCCTCAGTTACTGCAAAAAAAAAAAAAAAAAAAGCAAAACAACAACAACAACAACAACAAAAAAAAAACAGATTTCAAGGACTCAGCAAACCTAGCCTCACAGAGAAAGAAAAAAATAAATAAATAAAGATCTCCCTGACATCTCACGGCTGCTTCTGTTATCAGTCTGCTGAAGCAGAGGGGAAAAAAGCCATTTTTACTCGTTAAAAGCACCAAGCAACTTTTCTCAGCTGCCCCTCACTAACCTCTCCCTTTTCTTCAGTGCTGTGCCTGCCTCTCTCTCTCTCTCTCTCTCTTTCTCTCTCTCTCTCTTTCTCAAGAAAGTAAAATAACCCTTCTTTCCTAAAACTATTCTACTCCTGGTGTAAGAATTCTTTCTCCAGTCCGCCATAATCACCTAGTCATTCACCTTAACATTCCCAAAAGGTTTTTGAAAGTTAAATCTGAGATTCCTTAAGAAAATTTCTAGCATAGCAAACTTAAAAGTCCTATGTACTGAATTACCCTTCTTACTATACATAGGTGAATAATCAGGAAAAATCTAATCATAGCAGTCTTATTTCATAAATTAGGATACTCTCACTTTGATTATCTTTGACCAAAAGCACCTAGTAACCACCATTCTACTCTACTTCTATGATTTCAACTTTTTTAGATTCCATGTATAAATGAGATCATGTGGCATTTGTCTTTCTGTGCCTGGCTTATCCACTTAGAATAATGCTCTCCATATTGTCACAGATAACAGAATTTCCTTCTATGTTAAGATTGAATAGTACATAATTGTGTATATATGCTATATTTTCTTTATCCATTCATCTGTTATTGGATACTTAGGTTTATTCCACATCTTAGCTATTGTGAATAATGCTGCAATGAGTATGGGAGTACAGATGTTTCTTAGAGGTACTGATTTCATTTTCTTTGGATATATATCCAGTAGTGAAATAGCTGGATCACATGCTAGTTTTATTTTTAATTCTCTTGAGAAACCTCCATATTGTTTTGCATAATGGCTGTACCAGTTTATTTTCCCACCAACAATGTACAAGGGCTCCTTTTTCTCTGCATACTCTCTGTCACTTGCTATCTTTCAACTTTCTGATAAAAGCCATTCTAACAGGTGTGAGATGATATCTCATTGTGGTTTTAATGTACATTTTCCTGGTGATTAGTAACATTAAGCATTTTTTTCATAAACTTGTTAGCCATCTGTATGTCTTCTTTGAGAAATGTCTATTCAGGCCCTTTGTCTGAATTAGAGTAGGTGCATTACCACTGAAATAGAATAGTTGAAAGTGTTAGAATCTATTTTTTAATTAGGTTATTTGTTTTCTTGCTGTTGAGTTATTTAAATATTTGGATATTAATCCTTTATCAGATGAATGACTACAAATATTTTCTCTGATTTTAATCAATTTCTTCCAATCAATTACACTCTATTGATTGCAGTCTCTTCAATAAATGGCATTGGGAAAACTGTGTATCTATAAGCAGAAGAATGAAGTTAGGCCCTTATCTCATACCATATATAAAACTCAACTCAAAATAGATTAAGGACTTAATATAAGATCTAAAACTGTAAAACTACTAAAACAAAGGGAAAAAATTCCCCATGACATTGTCTGGGTAATGATTTTTTGAATATGACCCTAAAAGCACAGACAACAAAAGCAAAAATAGACAAATGGAATTACATTAAACTACAAAGCTTCTGCACAGCAAAGGAAATAGTCAATAGAGTGAGTAGATAATCTATGACATTATTTTTGCAATTTGTTTTATTTTTGTGTTATTTCAGGGATAGTTTTATTTCTTTGTTTCTTTGTTTTGTTATTACTTTGACAGGTTTACTTTTCCAGACTGCTTGTTTTTTAATTTTGACCCTATAAACAAGTATGCAATTAACTATTTTCCATGATTATATTTGTATGCTTATATGTGTTTGCCTTTGTATGTGTTCTTACACAGCATATTATTATTATTATTTACAATGTATGTATATTGTATAAAATTGCATGGGATATAGAGGAGTATGTTGGATAGGTTAAGGAGTTTTGGTTTTTAAATTTTAATTGGTTTTGCCAGGTTATTTTCCCAGAAATCTCTATAATTTCACATTCCCATCAGTGTTTTGTAAAAAGAATTTTTGTCTACATTAATATTAACTCTGGGTTTTTTTTTTAATCATTGAAGCAACAGTAATAACAACAAATTAAAATCATCTAACTCTTGGCTTAAAATTAAATCTCAATTTTGCCAATTTGCATTTTGCTGACTACTAAGGAAGATGACTTAAAAAAACAAATTTTGTTTTTTGTTTTCCTAGTGTTTTCAGTTTTGGGGGGAGGAACTTTCTATTGAGTTTTAGTTTAAGATTTCAACCCTTTCAACAATTCACCTTCAGTGGAAATGTACCTACACTGAGTATTATTCTGTTCCTTTCTTTCTGATAATAGTCTTGTTAAATCAGTCATTTTTACTAATAGGCTTCCTGAGCATTGCTTTTTAGGATCAATACTCAAACCAATCTGTTAGGCTTTTCAAAAGCTTCAAATCAATTAGTGATGTTTGAAAAAATTATTTCCTTTTTATGCAATAAATAGAACAAAATATTTGGACTCTTCGTTGTGGCTTAGGAGGAAGCTTTTTTGTCCTCAAATTCTCTATATGTTTTAGAGTTACCTTCCCCCAACCCTAGGGACCAGGGATAACTTAGTTCACCAGCTCTGCCTCCTTCCTTTTTGCCCAATGGCCTTCATAACCACACGCTTCACTTCCCAGAGGGAAATTGTAAATATTACAATACTTGCACCAGTCAATTCTCTCTGGTAATAAATTGCATTCCACTTCTCCTCTGGAATTTCTCTGGCTATTAATTTTGTTAATACAACAAAATTTAAAACTACACTTTAATAAAAATTGCAAATCACAAACCAATACACTAACAGCTATGACCCATCAAACATCTATTTAAATGCTTATTATAAACTATGTAGAGTTAGGAGACACAAATTACCGGAAAACAGAGAAAGGGAGTCCACCCCTGTACCAGTAATATCACCTACTCTCATTAACTGCCATGTGAGTTGTAGTTAATCTATGCTAGTTTTGAGCCTGGGACCTTGTGAAACATATGCAACTCACACGTCTCTTTACCTTTACCCTTATGAACTATTTTTCGAGTTGCATATAACTCATGCACATAAAACCCTAAAAGATAACAAATTTTCCATTGAATTAGAAAGAATCATTTTGTTTTTGAAGTTTTTATTCTATTTTCATAATAAAACACCATGGCCCTAAGGAAAAATTTTTTTTTCTAGTGTGGCAGTCACTGTGTTCATTTGGTCCTGAATGGTGCAAAATTTCTTTGAAGTTTGAGTCAATTGCAAACCACCAGTCAATTCTCTACTGTCAATCAATTACACATCTCTAACTCATATATACACACACACACACACACACACACAAGTCCATTTTGATGTATATTAACCTATGCATTATTTTATACTGATGTTTCTAATTCTAACTCACTTCCATATGAATCATTCTGGGCATCTCCTCTTCTTGTCTATAACCTCCTACTCCGACAGTGGAAATATATTTCTCACTACCTGAATTCATTTACCTAATTATTCAATTCTACTATATATGTTCTCTTCTAGATGTTTTGAAGGTTTGCAGTTTATGTATAGGTCTAAAATCCATGTTGAGTTAATTTTTGTGTAAGATATAAGGTTTAGCCTTTTTTATGGTTGTTGTTATTGAATATGGACATCTAATATTTCAGCAGCATTTATTAAAAAGAAAGAACTATGAAACACCGAGGAAGGAAATAGCAGAGGATGTAAACAGGTGGAAAAACATATCATGCTCATGGATCAGCAGAATCAACATTGTTAAAATGTCTATACTACTCAAAGTAATCTACAGGTTCAATGCAATCCCTATTAAAATACCAACATCATTTTTTACTGATCCAGAAAAAAATAATTCTATGTTTTGTATGGAACTAGAGAAGACCCCGGATAGCAAAAGCAATCTTAAGCAAAAAGAAAAAATTGTCAGGCATCAATTTACCAGACTTCAAGCTATACCCATAGGCTATAGTAACTAAAACAGCATGGTACTGGCACAAGAACAGAGATGTAGACCAATGGAACAGAACTGAGAACGCACATATAAAACCATCCTCATATAGCCATCTAATCTTTGACAAAGCAGACAAAAACATACACTGGGGAAAAGAATTCTTATTCAATAAATGTTGCTGGGAAAATTGGATAGCCACATGTAGAAGACTGAAACAGTATCCATACCTCTCACCTCTCAGAAAAATTAACTCATGGTGGATAACAGACTTAAACCTAAGGCATGAAACTATAAGAATTCTAGAAAAAGATGTTGGAAAAGCTCTTATAGACATTGGCCTAGGGAAAGAATTTATGAAGAAGACCCCAAAGGCAATCACAGCAACAACAAAAATAAATAAATGGGACCTGATAAAATTAAAAAGCTTCAGCATAGTCAAGGCTATCACAAGAGCAAACAGACAACCTATAGAATGGGAGAAAATATTCATATGCTAGACATCTGATAAAGGGCTGATAACTAGAATCTATATAGAACTCAGGGAAATAAGCAAAAAAAAAAAAATCAAACAATCACTTTAGAAAGTGGGAAAAGAACATGAAGAGAAACTTTTCAAAAGAAGACAGACTGATAGCCAACAAACATATGAAAAAAAATGCTCAACATCTCTAATCATCAAGGAAATGCAAATCAAAACCACAATGAGATATTACTTAACACCAGTGATAATGGCTTTTATCAAAAGTACCAAAACAATAAATATTGGCCTGGATGCGAAGAGATAGGAACACTCATACACTGCTGGTGAGACTGCAAACTAGCATAACCTCTGTGGAAGGTAATATGGAGACACCTCAAAGAACTACAAGAAGGACTACCATTTGATCCAGCAATCCCATTACTGGGCATTACCAAAAGGAAAAAAAGACATTCTATAAAAAAGACATTTACACTCGAATGTTTATAACAGCATAATTTACATTTGTGAAAATGGGAAAACAACCCAAGTGCCCCTCAATACATGAGTGGATTAATAAAATGTGGTATACATATGCCATGGAGTTCTACTCAGCCACAAAAAAAACAATGTTGTATTATCCTGGATAGAGCTGGAGCTCATTCTACTAAGTGAAGTGCCATAAATATGGAAAAACAAGCACCACATGTATTCACCATCAAATTGGTATTAACTGATCAACATTTATGTGCACCCATAGTAGTAACATTCATTGGTTGTTGGGCAGATGCAAGTGGGGAGGAGGGAATGGGTATATTCACACCTAATGGGTGCGGTGTGCACCATCTGGGGAATGCATATGCTTGAAGCTCTGACTTAGGTGGGGCAAGGGAAATATACATAACCTAAACATTTGTACCCCCATACTATGCTGAAAGAAAAAAAAAAAAGAAAGAAAATTCTATGCTTTCTACATCAAGTAGTTTTTATAACATTGTTAAAAATGAATTGCCTATATCTCAGTTATTATATTTCTAGGTTCTGTCCTTTTCCATTGATCTATGTATCTACTATTTTGCCAATTCTATATTGTCTTGATTACTGTAACTTTAGTTAGTCTTGAAATCAGGAAATGTGCATTATCCAACTTTGTTCTTCAATGTGGTGATAATTATTCTAGGCCATAACAATTTTAAAATCATTTAATTGATATCTACAAAATAGCTTACTGAAAATTTGATTGGGATTGTGAGTCTGTAGATAAATTTGGGAAGAATTGACATCAGATTGATATTGAGTCTTCCAATCCATGAACATGGAATGTTTCTCCATTTATTAGTATTTCTTAAGTTTTCTACATATAGTTCCTTACATATTTTGTTAGTTTCATGCTTAATTATTTTATGGGGTAGGAAAGAAGTGATTGACAGTGTTAACGTCATTTTAATTTCTAATTCCAATTTTCTTTTTTTGGTATGTGGAAAAGTATTTAATTTTTATAAATTGACCTTGTAATCTGTAATCTTTCTTTAATTCCTTATTAGTTGCAGAAGTTTTTTATTTTATTTTGGTAGCTTTTTGAGTTTTGTCTACAGAGACAATCATGCCAACTGAGAATAAAGACATTTTAATTTCTTCCTTTCCAATCAGTATGCTTTGTACTTCTTTTAATCATCTCATTGTCATAGCTCAGAATTAGAGTAAAACATTGAACAGGAGTGGTAAGAAAAGATGTCATTGCTTTATTCTTGATTTTAGGATAAAAGCATCCAGTTTCCCACTATTCAGTATGGTGTTAGCTGGAGGTTTTGGTAAATATTTTTCATCAAGTTGAAGAAATTTCCCTCTGTATTAGTTTCCTATGGCTGCTGTAACAAATTACCACAAACTGAGTGGCTTAAAACAACAGAAATTTATTCTCTCACAGTTTTGGAGAATGGGAGTTCAAAATCAAGGTGTCAATAGGGACATGCTCCCTGAAGGTTCTAGAAAAGAATCTTTCCTTACCTCTTATTGGCTTCTGGTGATTGTTTCTTATCAGTCTTGTTCAACATTGTACTCTAAAGGTGTTTTGGAGGTATCTTGATAGAGGTACACCACTATGTAACTATGTAATTTTCCAAAGGGGAAGATGAGGGAAGATACCAGCCACGATGGACTGCTGACTTTCATATCTCGCATAACTGGTTGCTGGAGAAGCTACCTGTGCAACTGAAATAGGTTATTTGGAAAGGCACACACATTTCAGGAGATGGAAGCTGGAGAAGTTGCCTACAGTGTAGGAGCCTGGCATTGAAGATGCTGTCTGTGCCACAAGACTCAGGTGCTGGGCAGACAAGAGCACTGCAGGAGCTAGCTGGGTGCTGGATAAGCTGACAGAGCATGCCAGAACCAGGAGGGAAATCTCTGTTTCTGCAGTGTCTCTTCTGTGCCCTTTATAGAGAAAGCTTACCATTGTGCAAACTAGAAAGAATAAACAAACAAATGAAGGGATCAGCTGAATTTTCTTACAGCAGGCAATGAAGGTGAATTTTAGAACCAAGGAAAATTTTTTTATGATTTAACGTCATTTATCTTAAGAAATAGGATAAAGTACAGAAGTATCTACTTAACTCTTTTTTTCTTTATTCTGTGTTTTAAATGAATAGTCTTGTGATAGCACAACAAAACAGAATAGGATGCACTAAAGCTATCATAAAATCTTTTAATCTTTCTCTTTGTTTATTTTGGTCTCCCTCACTTCTTTTTTTTTATTTCTCTCTCTTAGAATAAATTAGAAAAATGTGCATTGTATGCACCTTCATAATCTATTTTCATTCTGTTTCTATTTTCCAATGCAATAATATGATATTTTGGTCTTGGCTTTTTAGTTAATTCTATGCTGCCAGGATTAAAATGCTATAATAAAAAAAAAATAGTTGTGTAATTAAAAAAAATATTCTGACAAGATTGTGTAGCCCAAGTCTGTTAAATGTATAGTATTTGAAATAAAAACATGATTTTTAACAATTGCACAGTATAATCTATTCACCAACCCTGTGGCAAATCAGATTTACGACCTCTGTCGAAAAATTTAGACATTTAGAAGGTCAAGTAAGGGGCATGCAAAGCATTTTGCCAATCCAGCCTTAGCAATATTTTATTTTTACTCTTTTCTTATATTTATAGAATTGCATTTTCTTTGGTGTAGTGGTAACTATCCATCATAAAGAATTTTCAAATAACAGTTCAGCTAATATCTTAGTCAAGTCTGAATCCAACCAATTCGATATAAAAATAAGGACTTTGAATGTAGAAAATGGACAATAATTACGCTAAACAAGATTTTGTTTGTCCACAGATTCCATCCATTAAAATAATTGTGTTTATATACAAATAATAGAATCACAGAATATTAGTCCTAGAAGGAGACATTTATATTATTTCATATAATCATACTTACTTTTGGCTACAGAAACTGAAACCCAGTGTGTATTTTCTCAAAGTGAAAACATTCTGGGATTTCGAAAGGGGAAATAAGCACTTTTATTAAAATCTCTGCTTATTCTGACATCCAACTAAAAATAAAAATAAAATTGTAATATGTAACAAAGTCTCAACTATCAATGGCTTAACAAAATTCCACTTTATTTTGGAACACATGAAGTCCAATATAGACATTTCCAGTTGGGGGGAAGTTTTTATGTGAATAGTCATACATACTTCTTCCATATGTTGGCACAGTCATCCCTACCACTCCATCCTATGCTCCTGGCAGGCAGATAGGACAAGAAACCATGCAGAAGTCAAATCTATCTGACACTACTAAATGCTGAATAAACATTAGTTTTTGCTGCATTCTATTTAATTATACATGATTTTGTATGTAATATATGTAAATATGTAGATGTATATACACACATATTCTATTTATCTGCATATTTATATTCCTAGGGGTTAACACTACACTAGTATTATTATTGATTTTGATTGTAAATATAAGTTTTTAGTCCAGATCTGGCTATGGCCAACACATAATGACAGCAATATAATTCTGAAAAACACCCGTTATGCTTAAAGTATTCAAATGCATAAACCAAAAAGAGGTCTGCCACAACTACAAATTTCTACTATGTCAAGTTGCCGTAACATCCAATTTTTCACTGTTTGAGGAGCTGGTGAAGGATGTAACATTAAAAATGACATACAAGTAAGCACCATCACCACAATTTTATATACTTACCCTGATTCCTCATATATCACATATTATCTATTTTCTTTTCATTTTATATTTTAAAACGGAATTGTGATGGATTTTATCTAACATCAAGGTATTTTTATTAAAAATGATAAAATTATGACAAAATCACAATAAGACCAAAATCAACGAATACTTAAAATTGTACAAAATACATCCAAAGACACTACTGAGGATACTCTCAGAATTATTAATTAAAGTTCACTTACTATACTCATTTTAGAGGTGAAGGAGGAGAGACTCAGAGAGGTAGAGCCTACATTCTGGTTCAGGTAGTATTTAAGCAGTGAGATGAGGACATAAATGCAAACTATTATTTTATTCTAAATTCTGTTCACTTAGATTTTTGTAATGCTGATAAAAGTGTGGCCTCTTAAATTCACTTTATTATATAAGTAGAAAATCAAATAAATAATTTCATACCATTCTTATTTTCCAGAGAAAGAACATGAGGCCCAAAGATGTAAGGTGATATGAACAAGGCTCAAAGAACATTCTTAACATAAAGTATTCAGTAAAGTAACCCACTTAGTCCTAAACTCAATACTAACCCTAACTTTGACCATTAATTTCCCTAGCAAACTTAGCTAAAATGGAATCTTTACACAAAAATCCATAAAAATGTTTTTTGAAAAGAGCCAGTAGGTTTTCTGCATGCAGTCAATTTGGGGGACAGTCAGAGAATATCTTCTCAGAGAAAATAATTAAATTCTTAATGGAAAATTGACTCAGCACTTAAGATTATCACAGAGCTTTCAATATAGAATGAAAGATTGTCCAAAATATATCAGTATTTTGAAATAAAATATTGAGACAACATAAGAAAGGAGTTACACTTTTGTTTACCCCGATTTCAAAGGAGCACTATACAATACAATCTTAGCAAAAATATGGGTAACGAGTAATTTATCAAATAGTATGTTTAAATAATATCACCTAAAACAAGTCCTAATAGACTTTGTCATTTGGTGAAATCTTCAAGTTGGGAGCAAATTGTCTTCATAGCTAGAAAATTTATATTAAAAAATTTAAGTCCTAACAGCAAATACAGAATTTGAGAGACACATCTCTTTTTAACCTTCAAAAAATTCTGCATAGGTTTTGAAGTGATTTTTTTATAGCTCTAGTTTCTATTCAATTGTGTAATAATAGTACTTGGCTTTTATTTCAGTGCCAGAAGAAAGTCCATTATATTGTCATTAAATATAAAACAATTTGAGGCTCAGTCCAAAAATTTTTTAATAGAAATATGATCTTAAGGTTGTGGTTGTCATTTTTCCCCCCAAGTTTTCTAATTATATCAGGTACTAAAGTCAACTGATTACTTTTTCACTGAGTAAAGGTTTATTTTGTAACTGGGATTGAGACTCAGCCTTTTTAATACTGACACCAATATTTCTTACAATGATATTGAACTACATTAAAGTAACAATATAACTCTTGTCAATAACTTTAATTCTTTCACTATTTTAATGCAAAAGATTACGGCAGAAAGGTAAGCAGTTGCTCAAATCTGTCTGGATTTTTTCAACTGATGGCTCAAATCTAATTATAATAGATAGTTCAAATCTAACTGTGGCCACAAAAATTGAAAAACATATAGCTAGTTATTAAAGTCTTAAAATGAAATATTACTCCTATCATCTTGTTTTATTTACTAATACTTAGCTAGTTTGGAAGAAATACAGAGATATCTCTATTCCCTTAGTCCACCTAAAGGGAATCGCTTTGTAGAAAAACTGAATAGCACTTGATGAAACAATGAGGAAAAAGTTGATGGATTATGGCTGAGTCAACAGGCTCTTCTCTTGGATACAACAACTTTGTTCTGGTCCTCTGCCTCCCAACTTCTTAATCTAATCATCACTCTCAGGCTCTAAATCCATCTCCTGCAATTTTAAAGATGGAGACCACATATATAATTGATGGCTTAACAACGAATGCAGCCCTCACAAACAGGTCCATCAGATGAACAGGCACTTCTGAGATTCAGTCAACTACTGGTTTATTGCAATCAATGCCTCTGCTTGTTGATGTGATTCTGAGAACCCCAGAACTATTTAGGATTCTGGCATTTACAGCCAAAATTTAATCTATTTAAATTATGAAAGGAGAAATCAAAAGACAGAAGGATAAAAGTTCTCTGAGTTATTCAGTGAGAGCTAAGAGTTATATTCAGAAAACAATTATGGATATAATTAAACATAGTACTATAAAAACTTGCAAGCTTTAAATGTATGGATTTTAACTAAATGATAAATGGCTAATAATATGGAAACATATAGAAATCATGATCTTAGAAAGTTTTGTAGTCATCTCAGCTAATAAAAAAGATGATTATAGAAGTCAAACTATATGGAATTTGAAGAGAAAAGAATGCCTTTCATAAATATAATTTTTAAAAATTAGAAAAAAATGATACTGTGTGTAGCACTTGGAAAAAGTTATAAATAGGCTTAAAGGTATAGCATTTTCCCAATTAAAGAGAAAAAAACAACCAAAACATAGTAACATAATGACTCAAAAGTAACCAATATTTTAATATCGTATAAGTAGTTTATGTTTTTGTATGTGAATGCATACAAACTATTCACATAGTAAATGTTCATTAAAATGCTACTTATTTAGTACTCCCGGTACATTATAAAATTGAGCTTTAGGGCTAGAAATGACTACAGGTAATTGCTCATCTCTCTGCTTTCTTCAAAAGACTTCATTTTTATTATTGTATTCTAAGATGGAGATTATCTGTACTGTCCTGACATTCTAGAATGTGTTTATTATATCCTAAATGTATAATATAATGTCAATAGTTTATAGAAATCAAGATACAAGGACATGTTCTGGACAATTAGAAAAAAAATTTGTTTGTAAAAACCAAACCCATTTTGAAACTTGAAATATCTGGAATATTAAAACCACTACCATTTATCTTACAAAATCTCTTCTATCATTTAAATCTAGGGTTATACAAACAAATACTAGGCTTGCTTTTAAAAAAAAATCAGAAAAATGAAGAGAAACTGAGATAAACTACAGGAGCAATGATCTTACCCTTTAAGAAAGTATAGAGTACATGAAAGTGTCAAGTGCAAAAATGCAGGTATGGAGATTTCTGGGAGCCTAACTGATTACATTAGGGATTGCCTATAACCTTTCTCTTACTAGATAACAGTAGTAACATTTAGGAGCACCCATGCATTGTCAGATAGAGTGTATAATCTGCAGAACAGAGGTCAAAGCTTACTCAGTTGCAAAGACCTCAACAAAGATGGAAAGCAAAGACAAAGTGAGTTACTAAAATAGGCCTGATGGAATCCGGCCAAAGACATCCTCTTGCCTTACCCTGCAGTTTCTGTTTCTTGGCAATGTCTTAATGCACTGGTTTCTTGGACTTGGCTCAATGCTATAAGTGAATTCATAGTGCAAGAGATTAATAGTGAATGTGAATAAGGAAACATTAAGGCAGAAAAGTCTTCAGTACATGCATGGTCATATGCAAATATCAGTGCACAGATGGAAGCAAACTTGTAATGAAAATAAAAATATTCACTGGGAACTGGACCACTTATAAAACCAATCCGTCTCAACCATTTCTCTTCTCATTTAACATTGAAATCTACCCTTATCTTCCAAATAACTTATCTTAGACCATTCTCTAGCTGCTTTGGAGAAATTGCAGAAATAGAGGGGGAAAAGTATACTAACAAAAACAGCTGCAAAAAGAAATTCCAAAAACCTGAAAAAGTTTTGGGATATCTTGAAATTTACCCATGCGATCTCAGAGAACAGATTGTATTACACATAGAGATTTGGGCACATGTAGATCTGGTGATGAGACCAGCTAAAAATTGAGAGAGAGGATTCACTGATAAATTGTTAAAATAATTTTGCAATATTGATCAACTTCATATTCAGCTTTAAAAAATATAAAAAGTAAAATTTACTACTTATTCATTACATTGTCATAAATTTTGCTAAAGGAATACTACTGCCAAAAAATCTATTATTAATATATTATATTTTGTGTTAAAGATAAGTGCCTAGTTATAATTTTGATTGTATTCTTAAAAGAGATAAATATCTTAATTCATAACAGTCGGTGTTCTTTGAAACACAGTCCCAACAATTAAAAAAATATTTTCCGCCTGTTTATTTTTCCATCTTTTTTGTTTGTTTGTTTGACCACTTTGTTCTTTTACATCACTTTGGATTCCCCTTGTGACCTGTCATTCTGATATCAATTACAGAACATAAAAAATCTTTCCTTACTTTCCTTCTTTTCTTTTTTCTTTTTTAGAAATTTCTCTAGGTAAAGACTTAATTATCTTTGATGTACGTTTGCTTATATTCATTTAGTGGGTGCCTGAGAGAGTTATTTATATGTATTTATCTTTCTGAACTTTTCCTTCTTAACTAACATCCTCTGGCATCTTTTTAGAAATGCAGAGCATCAGGAACCATCTCAAATCTATTAGTTCAGATTCTCCATTTTAACAATATCCCTGAATGATTCATGTGCATACTCAGGTATGAAACTCTAGACCCGTGGTTCTCAGCCTGGCTTGTGCACAAGGCAGATCAGAGTCCTTCTTAGTGGCTGGGCATCATTTTTACAGGCTTCTCAGATGATTCCAATGTATAAACAGGGTGTGAACCCACTGCAGACAAACTTCTGAGGGTAAGACCATATCTTTGTTAATTTTAAGACTTTCTCAAGGGCCCAATAAAATGTCTTGGCTAAATTAATGGGTCTTTGTTGAATGGTATGTCCTATATTCTTAGAATATGACTTGATAAAACAGAAATTACACGTGGTTAACTGAATTTTGAGATTTCAATTCTGAAATGACTTCTTCAGTTGTGTTCTAAAACTGATGCTGTAATGGAAACGTAAACACTTTATTCAGTGACCATGAATAAAGCATGCTGACCTTAACTTAAAGCTGACAGTGGCCTTTTCCTTATGAAAATTATAGCTTTTATTACTCATCTTATGAGATGAAATAAAAAAAAAAAGCAAAAAATTCTGCAAATATAAAATGTTTTTTTACATAAGAACAAAAATACAACCTCATCAATATTGTTGCACAGAAAAAAGTATAGATCCACAGAAAATGGAAACTAAAATCTATACAATTATATATATGCAAGAACCCAAAGCTGGGCTCTCTTTTCCCTTAATTCATGTGTTCCCTATCTTTAGAATACTGTCAACATGCACAATAAAAATCATACATAGTTCTTTGTTTCCTTTCTCTATAACCTTTCTAAGGTAAATAAAATATCAATATTTCATTTAAGTTGACATAAAATATTAATAGTTCAGATTTTTGAAAAACTTACTAATAAAAATGTATTGATTTATTTCAGTTGAAATATTTTTGGGATAAAGTCCTCAGAATAAATAGTTAGCTCTACATTGTCACTGGGCTGTGTAATATACAAATTAATTCACATCATCTTTATATTACATGGCTAACTACTTCTTTCCAAGTATTTGTACATTTAGATATAATGGACTTATAACAACTATTCATAAAAATATCTTCTGTAATTTTCTCCACAATTTGCTCCTCTTTAAAAACTGGAAAATAGCTAATACAGTAATATCTAGGGCTGCCAGACTGACATGATTTATGCTTTGCAATCATAAAATATTGTATCTAGTCAACTGAATTTTAAGCAGCCGAATGCTAGTCAGAAAATTTTATCCCACTTAGGAATAAGTTCACAGTGACAGAATATATTTCCCTTGTGAATCTGAGGAAATTGTCAGTGAGGAAGGGCTTTTAGTTGCTCCCAGTCTGGGCTTGAATCTCTAAATAAAAAGGCACTTACTACAACTATTATCTGAGTCACTTAAGATATATGGCCCCGACTACCAGTAGTTTCTCTATTTTTCATTTCAAACATGAACAAACAGCAGCTATTCCTTTCCCAGAAAATCTGGGAATGTTTCTTAAAGTGGGAAAAGCTGAAATAGAGAAAGAAAATCAAGGATATCTCAATTTTTGTTGGAAGAGGGGGATCATTTCTTTGGGTGTGATTTTTAAATATTGTTCTCACTTATAATAGCCACTCAAAAATAAGCCAAACTTTTTTTCATCACTGTTAAATTCATAAAAAAATCCCCAAATTTGATAGATATCAAAAAATGAATACTATTTCATTTGTGTTTCTTTCTAGATTAACACTTTTCCTGTGGTTTACGGAAGAAAACTGATCTTCCATTGAGCAGACTCACACCACCTTAAATAAAATGGATATTTAGGAATAAACCTCTTAGGGTTACAGATTCATCATTTTGCTTTGTTTCTTTGAGACACTCAGGAGAGTTTTGTGATTTACTAGCTGGGAAGTAATTTATTTATTGCTGACAGCTAGGCCCTGAACAAGCAACCAGCACAAGTAAAAGTGTGGAGTGGCACTAAATAAAGATTACCAGGATACTATATCTTTCCTCATGATATTTGGGGGGGGGTGACTAGTCAAAAGCTGATTTAAATTAAATTAAATTATATCAAATTATCATGCCAGGGACACTAAGTTTTCAGAATATTCCGAAACATTTTTATATTGAAAGGGGTAGCCTTGCAAAAATAACAGGAAAATACCTAATCCCACAATTTCCCCAGTAACAGTTAAAGATCAATCCTATGAGTTCTCTCACTAACAGATACCCTGCAGGAGTTCTGTTTTGCACAACTTCTGAAAAGAGTTGAATGGACCTAAAAGAGATGTAAATCTCTCTCTTTCAAATTTTTTTTTTTTTTTTTTTTTTTGAGAATCTGCTTTTGCAGAGTTCCCCAGTAAACAGGAGAATGAGCTCCAAGCCTCAACCATATCTCCAGGACACCCTCACATCTCCTGTGATAATCCCTTCTCCAAGAAAAGGCAGAAAACCAACTCTTGGACTTTGACATTCTTGCAGTTTTTGTTATCTACCTGCTGCTGCTTCTATTGTCAACTGATAGCCATCACTATTTTTTTTTCTTCTCTTCATCCCCCTTAAAATCAGCAAGCCACTTGGCCTCACTGCTGGCACCCCTTTCTCTTTTTTTGATATGCCATCCCATCTCCCTGCTCTCTTCCCTACCCTGCTTTGCTGCTGCCCAACCAGGGTGCCAGCTGCCCAAGAAGTCAATGTGCTGAGTCAGCAAGTTTTATGGCTGAGAAAGTGGCTTTATTCCACATAGCTCTGAGCAGGGAGAGGAGAACTTGGGAGACAGAGTTTTTAAGGATAGTTTGACAAGCAAGAGATGAAGCAATTAGGTTTGTTAATTGGGGCAAAATTATAGGGATGTAAAAATCACCTTCTTGTGTTGCTCCAGTCTCTTGGGTCTTAATTCCAGTTGAGTCAGTTTCTTGCTATGGGTCGCTGGTCTGGGTGGGAGAATGGGACCTAGAAAATATCCTAAAAACTACCTTAAGGTTTCAAAAAGATGATGTTATCCATGGAGAAAGTTAAGAATACGGACATCAGCTATGGGGAGAAGAATCTGTATGACCACCAGCTGAGTGGCTTTGGAGTGGCAATTACAGGGGGACAGTTACTAATTATTATCATTATTTTTAGCTAGGCCCTTACCACAGTTCTCATCTTGCACCCCATTATTGAAGAGCAGTTTCACCTTCCTCTTTCTCATTCTCTCTCTCTCTCTCTGCTCTTAAGAAGATAAAATAAAGTTTTTTAAAATTTTATATGTCTTAATCTCTGTGTGAGAAACCTTTCTTCATCTGCACCATGAGCACCTACCAAGCTTTCTACCCTAACATATATTATTTTATGTTCAAAGAAAAAAAAAGAGAAAATATAACATTAGATTACTTAGGTCTAAAACTGTGATAGCTGGCAGGAGGTAAATAACTCTGTTGGAAGAGTGAAAAATATCAAGAATATTGATGCAACTAGAGCACAGTGTAAGTTTACCCTATAGAAAGCCTAAGTAAATATAGCTAATGGCATTAGAAGAAGAAGAAACAGGAACATGCAATTACAACATTACTCTTTACTGCTTTGACCAAACTCAAGCAGAGCTTAAACAATATTCTGCTGTAGGGGTGAGGGGGAAACTTGCCCTTTCCCCCCAAATTTGCTGAAAGATCAACTCACAATTAAGGCAGATTAATAAGAGAAATGTTTCTTTACCAATACCATGCACATGGGAGAATCACATAGTGATGACCCAATGTCCCAATGAAATTCAGAGTTAAGACTCAGGTCATGCAACTTCCACCTGTCCAATCAAATTGGTTCCATGGTGATGTCTGAGCTACAGGGAGGCCCCAGTCTGGGCACTATAAAACAAGGCCAAGACCATGACCAATCCCTTTTTTGGGCCCTTCCTTTTGCTCTCCCTTTGCTGCAACAGTGGGTCTTATCATCTGTGGCTTACGTAACATGCTTTGTAAACCTATATCTTGCTTTTGCTCTATAATCCTATCTTTCTCTCCTCAATAAACCTCATTTTTGTGCTTTCCTTCTTTGGTGCATCTGGTCATTCTTCAGTCATGAGCACGCTAAGAATCGACATTTCAGACTGAAATCTGACAGTACTATTGGAACTTTAGCTACTACTACCATTGGTATCAGTCCTCATAACATGGTTAATATTGAATAAGTTCTTGTTTTGTGCCTGGATTACATACATGTGTCACTGTATATTCACAATGCTTGTTGATGTAGGTACATTGCCTACAAATGAGGTGCCTGAAGCTTTAAAGAGATTATAAAAATGTCCAGAAATCTCATAACTTCATAGTAAGAAAACTGAGACACAATGCCATGCCAAGCAATCTGAATGTAAAGCTTTTGTTTAACCATACCACCACCACTACCCTAGCATGACCACTCCTTGTACAAATGTACCTATCTTTTTCCTAGGATTCCTTTATTACAAACAATTCTTGCAGGCATTATTAAATGAAATGGTTGTATGTAACTTTCTCTGTCTATATAGTGAAAGTAACATTTGCCTTTCAACTATTACTTTCAGAAAAGTTATGTGCAGACTAGGACTCCTAACATGTCCACTTAGAGTAAATGAAAATGAATGTAAGAAAATGAGAAATAATGGGAGTTTTATATTTGTTATTTGATATCTGCCCCTTTTGAAGTTGCTGATTAAAACCAATTTTTTTTTTTTTTGCTATCATTCAATATAGTGAATGGACAACCTGTAACCCAGAAAGCATCTGCTTTGTTTTGTCTAAATTACTCATACTGGCAATTTTCAGAGACTTCATTTCATCTTATTGTATAATTGTTCCCATGTAACAATGTATGAGCACCCATTGTATAGTGTGTGGTGCTCCTGGGGCATCTACCTCATTATCAGCAGAAGAGACCTATATCTTTGGGTGAAGAAAGTTAAAAGAAACTTCTGACTTTTAACATTTGTCAAACAAAGGAGTCCAGTCTTATTTTTCCTAAAAAGAAATCTTAGAAATGGTATCTGAGTAGATTTTAATGGGTTTAAAAAATAAAAAATCCTCCAGCATGAAATTAAAGCCTGACACATTATATCTCTATATGTCTTTAATAATAACAAATATATTTCCCATTGGAGGCTAGAGAGATGTTTGGAGTTGGGAATAGATGATAGTCATGTAGTACACCATTCTAAATGGATTATAAATTATATCAAATATAAATATAAAGGAATAAGAAGATTGACAATTTTTTTAATGAATTGAAATTCTTTAAAATATTTTAGAAAATGGTCACCACTCATCTGCCACAAAGCCCAGGTTGTGTTGAGCTGGATATATTATCTAGTAAGAGATATCTGAGGATGTATTTTTTAGTACCTCTTCATGACAAGCTCTCACTTAATTTTGGCATTAAAAAAGTACTCATTTTCTGGTAGGAAATGCCAGGTAGAATATTTAGTATATGCAAAAAATATATAAAGAAGAAAATAAAAGTTCTCATAAATTCCAACACAAAAAACACAATAAATGTTTTGGTCATATGCTATTCTTGTCTTTTTCCCATATGCATATAAATTCATATTTTATTTTTATAAAATATAGGTCATACTAGATATGGATATGTTATTTGGTAAAATGTCTTTTAATTACTAGGTCTCAAATTTTTTTTTTACCATATTACTAAATATTCTTCTAAGACTTAATATTATGGCCACATACAGCTCAATTGCGTACCTCAGGTCCTTATGTTTCCTTAAAGACACAGGATCTAGCTCAATTGCCCAGGCTAGAGTGCAGTGGTACAATCACAGCTTATTGTAACCTCAAACACCTGGGCTCAAGGATTCTTCCTCTTTGGCCTCCCAAAGTACTGAGATTATAGATATGAGCCACTGTGCCTGGCCTCATGTCCTTTTATATTAAATTTATCCCTTACTGTTGGGTATGTAGCTTATTTTTTCTTCCTCCCATATATACTATTTAAAAATGCTGCAATAAACATTATTGGACTTTCATCTTTAAATACATTTCAAACAATTTTCTCAGAGTAAATTTAGAAATGGCTTTATAGGACCAATGAACATGAATATGTCTAAGGTTGTTTTATAATTAGAGGTGAATTATTCCATAAAATATGCATACATTTAAATTCAATTTTTTGATTCTAATTGCTTAGCTCTAGGCAGTTTTTCAAAGAGGCAATGAATTGGACAAAATACTATATCTCTTCATTAGTCTAGGTATATTTTGCTATATAAAGAATATACACGTATTCTCCTTCTTCTCTCCATAACTTTCCTTTTCTAGTTTTTACACTTTTACTTTCATAATATTTTGTAATATTTTAAAAATATATACAATATTTGCAAGTCTTTACAGGATGTAGAAATGACTAATACCTGCCTTCAAATTGTTACTTGTTTGGTATATGGAAAAAAATAGGTATAGACATATACATATAAATATATTCCAGGTAGAAATTGATTAGTGCCTTAAAAGAGGATGCATCCTTCCGTTTATCCTAAGAACAATTTGTTTTATTTTTAATAATGGGTTCAGGATGGATTGACAGTTTTAGTGAAAACCCCATCAAATATCCAATATCAGTATAAAGAAATACTAAGTATTACGCTAGTAATATTGACATTAGCTTCCATCAAGTATTAGCCAAGTTAGCTTTGGTGAACACGTTCTTTTTCTTATCCATCACCTTGGCAGTCATCTTCAGTAACCCTGCCATTTTTATAACACCATACTTTCAATCAGAAACTCAGAATTCATTAAAGTCAATGAGAAAGGGTCACTGATTCAGGCCTATTTTATACCAATAATGTTATCAAATATTATAATTCTCTGTAGAGTTATAAAACAAAAAAAAATAAAGAAACTTTTCTGAAACATTGTATGCATTCAAGAAACACATAGTATAAGAACTAATATAGCTTTGCCCAACACTTCATAATTAAAGTAATAATCATACCAGAGTATTAAAATTAAATGTTTGAATCAATTCATATTTGTATATTGAGTTAATTCTTTTCTAGCTGAGGAAAAATGTTTAACTTTTAATGGTTTGTACTCAGTCCTTCCCAATGTCTAGATCATACTTGTCAGTAATTCAAGTACTGAGGGCAAAAGAATTAACACTATTTTAAGAGTTTCCATATGCAATAATTATGCCATATTTCTAAGATAAATACTATTTCTTTATTTTAACAATTGAGAACTGAACTTCAGCAAACTGAAGTAATTTCTCTTAATTCATACAGCTATTAAATGTGAGACAATTTGGCCAAAGCCAGTCATATGACTAAAGCCAAAGTCAGTATGAGGAGGGACAGCACAAAGACACTACGGGGAAGCTTGAATCACTGAGGGACAGTAAAGTCTAGTATAATGACTATTTTATTTAATTCAATATTAATAAATTCATAGAACTTCTTATTTAGAGGTTTTTTAAACACTTGCCAAAAGATATTTTTAATCTGTTACAACAGTCCTAGAAATATGTATTAGAATTGATTAGTTTCAAACTATTATATGTATGGCTGGAATTATAGAGCCACCAAACTCTTTTAGATGCTATTGATTCATGTCTTTATTTCTTTATATTTGTCATGCACTATGTACTCTAAAAAGCACTGTGGTAACTGATGAAAGAGGCAAGCATATTTACTGTGCTCATAAATATCCTAGGGGCATTAAATAAGGACTTAAATAATTTTTAGATAAAATTATGACGAAACTCTAATGTTTAAAGTTCCATATATATGGTTAAACAGCAAAAGGAAAGAATCATGATTAATAGCTTGAGAGTTACTTTTAATAGCTTCAAAGATTATAAAAATATAGATAAATGAATAAACATGAACAAAGTCTCAAAGACTTCCTTCGAAATTGATTTTCTTGTTTCAGAACAGTGTTTTCTTTTTAATTTTCTAAGATCATAGGATTATTTTAACAATGTAACTGCACAGTTCATCAAAATTTCTCATATATAATGTAAGCCTAATAAACATTTGGTGCATATTTTGAATGTGTTAAAAATTTCCAAAAAGAAGTCTTGGTTGTTGGAATGGTTCTTTTGATCTCTTTTATTGCAGGATAAAACCAAAATAACAGAAGTTTTTTTGAAGAACCTTTGATCATCAACTTGATCTTATTTTCAGAGCCAGTGCAGCTTGGCAGTCATGAAACACAATGCCAAGCTGCATGTTCCTCAGTATCAAGGATTGGGAAAGAGATTTACCAAGAACAGTCAATCACAGAATGCTCAAAGGAGAAGTATGTATTATGAGTGAACACGGAAGACATAGGTCCAAGGCATAGCAGCAATAAAAAATAATTAAGCAAATAAAAAGAAAGGCCAGAAATTGGCTAATTGCAAAAAATGGTTGGGAACTGAAGAGTGAAATAAACTCAAAAAATCATTATGGGAATTACATGACTTCATTTTTTAAAATGCTTAAGACTGTATTTGTAACATGGCAAGTACTGCGTGTGATTTAAACCAAACAATATTCGTAACTCAGGCCATATTTAACAAAAAAATTACAAATGGGGCAGGGGGTCAAAATTGACCTTTTGAGTACTTTGATTCATCTCACAGGTGTAAACTTGTCATTTTAAGGACATTAAGCAGGACTGAACATCAGAATCTATTTTATATTGTAGAAATATACTTCATGTTGATATGTTAACACAAAGTCTCATTCGTCATAACTCCTTGTTTTCAATATCACTGTTTTTAACAACTGATTTCATCTCCAGTTTTTATAAATCATCAGATTCCTGACTGATTGCATTAAACTTCTGATAATCTACTTTGCCATAATGTCTATGATTTCTGTTCTTTCCATTTGATATACCTTGTTCCTGTCAATAGCTTGCCTTGCCCTGCCTCCTGAAATTCAGTCTAAGAGTTTTCTGTATCCTGGTCTTTATTTTACAATCAACATTTTGATCTCAGTTCTGTCTCTTCACCTTTCCTTTGACTATTGGCTTGTATTGACTATCTGGATGTTGCCTCACTTTATTTCCTTTCTTCTTCATTCATAATTCGTCTATAAATACCAACTTATTCTATGTCCAACTACATTATGTTCTTATAGTGGATACATATATGTAATGCATTTTTCTCACACTTCTTAGTGCTACTTTACACAGACTTTAAAGTGGTTGTGGAGAATAGATGAGCCCTGATGCTGAAAAGAGGATGACTAAGAAGTGAAAAAAAAAAAAAAAATCAAATGAATGCAGAAAGAATAAGTAAGGAAATTCCCAAAAAGTAAGAAAAAAATTAAGCCATTTTATAGGTCAGAATTTTTTCTAAACACCATCTTTTATGTCTTTTTCAAAATACAACTTTAAAAGTTGAAGAAAAATAAGTAAGAGTAACAATAATTTGGTGAGATTCTTTAAAGAAGATGAAATAAGTAGAATGTAAGAAGCTGCTTACTTCAAAAAGCATATTGGAAATAAAGAGTGCTATAACAGTTTTATTACTGTGGATATTTCTCTAGTTCTATACATCAAGGGCAGGTAAGTAATACTAACTTTATGTGTTGTGTGTGGATCCAAATACCATGACAGCCATCCTACTGACTAAGAGGAGGACTGGGGTATCAGTTATAGGTCACTAGAAAACATGAAGCTATCGCCAACTATGCTTCTCTCTCTCTCTTTCTCTCTCACTCTCTCAATAAAATGTTTTGTTTCTGTACAGAAGCTGTCCACTTAAAAAAACTTTTGTGGAGCCAGGCCACATCCATTATTTTATATAGAAAAAATAAGCATTTCATGCTTAATCTTGGAATATGCCCACATTAATTCATTACATTATTTACAAAAGGAAAGAAAAACACGAGATTCACTTTCATAATAGTTAAATACATTTCATATGATAGAGATAAAATGTGTTACTTTTGATGTGGCAAAAATTATAGAAAATCTATTGAGTATGATTGTAAGAATTAAAATACAATATCTTCATACATTGTCTCTATAAAAAAAATTTTCTGGCAAGGGGCTAAAATTTTATTTCTCAAGTAACTTATTAAGCTAGATTATATATATTTATATATATACATATATATATATATATATAACCAATTTGGGGAAAATGGCAAACAACATCATTTTTGAGGCTTCCTAAACATTCACATAAAATCAGAGAAAATAAATAGAAAACCCCAAATTTCATGGAAACATTTAAAACAGAATAGGTGACAATGAATCACATAAACTCCAAAACACAGGCAGGTAGGGAGAAGCACCGATAGCACGAAGATACATCCTCAGAATCTGTGCAGGAAGAAGCAGAGAGAAGCAAGCAAGAGAGCAGGAGAACCCAAAAACAGGCAATTGGCATTTCCTGGTTTTAAAGCATGATGGATAGAGTTGAGAACTGCAGCTGTAACTGGGAGAGTTCCCCCCACCCCATTAGAGGGCAGCTTGCATGTTTTGGGGTGATTTTGACAGAGCTGAAGCAACATAACCTCTAAAATCACTTAAATTGAGATGCTAAGTCTCCTTCCAGAACTGGACACAACAGAGAAGAGACACTTTTATGAATAGAATCAAAACTAAGCAGGATAGGAAAAACAGAGACAACGGAGGGCCATAGGACCCCCCAGGAAATATCAGAGAGTAAGCTGTCATTTTTTTTTAATATTACATGAAAACAGCAGAATAGGAAGCTCTTTAAAGTTTGAAAAACTACCCTAAACTATGCCTCCTTCTAAAAATTCAGGAATTTTTGCATGAAAAATGAACAACTGAAAATCCTATACAGTTGCTAAAAAATAAGAGAATAACATGCAAAGGAACACTTCTACAGAAAATGAAACCATGTCATAAAGACATGTTCAACAATCAGATCATAACTGTAAAGCCCTATGTTCTTGAAAATAAAGTAGCACATTACATACATTTAGAAAATCATAAAATGTGGAAGAATAACATTAAACAGAATTTTTAAAACTAAGAGATTAAATGAGATAATCTAGAAGATGATAAGAAATTTAAAAACTTGATAAATGTAAGCTTAGCTAGAAGAAACAAAGGAGTAAATAAATACAACAAAATGCCAATGCCTTAATAGAAATAGAAAATAGAAAAAAATACATAAGAAAACAAGAGAAGAAGTTTGGAGTTTCTTGAAGAAATGATTTTAACAAGTGTACATTAAGCCTGCAACTCTGATATATTAGATAGCAAAGAACTAGGTCCCCAGTTTTTCTTTCAGATTAGAAAACACTGCCTCAGAACCAATTGGACAGTGAAATATCTTGCTACGTATCTTGCTCTCTTTTAAAAGTATTTATTGTCACTTTTCTCTCAGATTTCAAAAGCAATAATTACCACATTTCTAAACATTCAACCCCTAAATTGGCACATTTTAGAATATTTTCTTCACTTTTTAGTGTGTTTTCTTCTGTATGCATATACATTCTGAATATACATGCCATTTTGCCACTTGCATATCATGCGAATATTACATTACTCTTGGATATTCTTTGAATATAAAGATGTTTTAATGGTCACACTGAATCACATTACATGAATGTATTTTTTTAACCAGTCTCCTATGCTCTAAATGTGGATTGTTCTATTACAAATCAGGTTTAGAAGAGTACTCGTCTCTTCATTGTCTACACAAGGGAGTCTACCATATGCTTCAAAGGGATTATGTTATTTTCCTGTCAAACATTTGTTATATGATATAGTTATTGCTATTTGAGTTGCCTATTCCACCATTAAATGGAATCAGTTAAAGTTGAAGATAATGTTGGAGACAATATGTTTAAAATATTCTCCAAAAATGCAACGTTTCCTTAAGAATCTGATTATGAAGACAAGCCATTTAAAACTGGATCCACCAATATTTCAATAAGGTTAGGGAGAAAAAGGTGGAGAGAAAGGAATGAGGATAGAGGTTGGAGGAAAAAGAGGGGGAGGAGGAAGGGGAAGAATTGTTGAAAACAAAATAAAAAAAGAAATAGGTGAAAGGGATAAACAGGGGAAGATAGAAATAGCCAGAAACCAGGAAGTGAACCAGAGTGGAAATAGGGCCAAGATCCATGGGAAAATAATAATTTTTGACTTGGTTGTTACTCACTCATTATAGCCATGTGAACCTAATCATACTTATTGCCCTTCAATAAGCAAACAGTGGACACTCATTTCATTCCACTAATGGGAAGAGGGATTATGGTTCCATTATTTAGCAAAGACACACAGATAAGAAGTGGTGTTCTTTCTCAAGAACAACTACATTAACCAAACTGAGGGAAACTTCTCCTGATCCTGGAAAATGTTAATTCTCTAATCTACTAATAACTTTATCATTAATAACAGCTTTGTACAGCAATTCTTGAACATTTTGGTCCATACGATGCCTTTCAAATGTTTAAAAATTATTGAGGACCATAAAGAGATGTTGTTCACACAGGCTATAGCTATTAATATTTATCATATTAAAAATTAAAACTGAGCAATTAAGAAATATTTATAAAAATCATTATAAAATAGCAAACTTACATGCTAGCTTGAATAAATTTTTAATATAAAATTTCCAAACAAAAACCTTTGGTAAGCAAAATAGCATTGTTCTACATACTTTCAAATCTCTGTAATGTCTGGCTTACTAGACAGTTGATTGTTCATATCTGCTCCTACATTCAATCTGTAACAATACATTGCTTTGGTTCAGATAAATAAAGAAAATCCAGTTTCATATGGATACTTAATTAAAAATTTGATAATTATAGAAATGTGATAATTTTTTGATACCACAGTAAAGGTTAACAAATTACAGTTTCTTAAAGTTTAATTGCAATAGGAAATAAAAAACAATCAATGCACTTGTTTTACTTTGTAAAATCCAATGCTATTTCTTTGTGTAGATCCTTTATTCATACATGGTTTCTATAACATCAAGCACTAACTATTTGGGAAATATTGGTTCATTGAGTTATGCAGATCTTTCAGATGCTTGATCTATTTTATTACATAACAAAAGCCATATTTTTAATATTACAATTGATTTTGTCAGTACAGTGTTTTGGTATCTGCATGTTTTCAAGCCCACAGTGACTAATAAAAGTTTTTCAGAATTTTTATTTTCATTTGAAGGCTCAAAGTTTATCATTGACAAAACTACTTTCAATTGTTTTTATTTAAGTTATAGGCTCTTGGTTCATTGTTGGGAAAAATGTGTGCCGAATACGTCCGGATACCCATATTATTTAACTTTTGGAATTGGGGATTTGAGAGTAGAAAAGAAGAAAATATAGGCATATGCATGGACTATACTATAAGTTTTCAGTTGCTCACATATGTTCCCTTACTTTTCCTATCTCTCAGACTCCTCTCCCATCCCTTATTGAACACATGAGGTTTTACATAAGAGTTTTAATTTAGTATTTGGCAGTCCTGATCCTTCTGCAATAAAGAAAGTTAAATAACACACAAAGAACATAGCAAAGCAAACTTATCACTAAGTGAACTGAAAAATAAATATTTGATCCATCTACTATTTTTTTTAAAGAAAGGAACATCTCCAAATGCATAGAACAGGATTTCCAAATGTTGAAAGGGAAATATCAAAATATTTTAATTTGGGGGAGATCAAAAGCTGGTTTTGAGAGCTGAGGAATAGAGCTCTGCTCTGGAATCACAGAGATAAATCAGTAATATATAATGTTCAAAGATCATGTAAAAATACTGTGCTGACCTACAAAGAACTTTCTAGGTAAGAATTTTAAATTTCAGACAGTATATATTTTTAATTATAGCAAGGCCAAAATCAAATTCAAGGGCAACAAACATATGCCAAATCTTGATAAATAGAAAGTTCAAAAATCATTTTTGGAGGAGATTAATGAGTATTTACATTTTAAATTAAACTTTTGATTTTGAGATAATTGTAGATTAACATGTAGTTTTAAGAAATAATACAGTGATCCCTTGCATTTTGCCCAGCTTCCTCCAATGACAATAACTTCCAAAACTACAGGATAATATCACAGTTAGGATATTGATATTGACAAAATCTACTGATCTTGTTTAGCTTTCCCAGATTTTAATTGTACCCATTTGTGTGTCTCTGTGTATATTTACTTCTTGGCAATTTTATCACATATATAGATTTGTATATTTACAACTATGATCAAGATATAGAACAATTCCTTCACTACGATGATCTCTTGTGTCATCGTTCTACAACCACACATAGCTCCTTCCCAGGCTCACACCACCACCCTGATCTTTACCCCTGTGTAAATTTTGTGTGTCAGCTTGGCTAAATAAATCGTGGTGTCCATATAGGTGGTCAAGCACTATCTTGGATGTTTCTCTGAAGGTGTTTTGAATGGGATTAACATTTAAATTGGTGGATTTTGAGTAAAACAAATTGGACTTCATAATATGGGTGAACTAATCTAATCAACTGAAGACCAAAATAAGACAACTGACCTTTGAGTAAGAAGGAAATTTGCCAGCAGACAGCCTTTGGACCTGAAGATTGAACTATAGCCTTGGTTCGTCCCTGGTCTCCAGCCTTCCTAGCCTACATATTTTAGATTTGGTAGCTCCATAATTATGTAAATCAATACCTTGAAATACGCACATGCATATATATACACCATCTATTGGTTCTTTTTGTTTGGAGAATCTTAACAATCCTGACTAATACACCTTGGCAAACATTAATCTATCTCCATTTCTATAATTTTGTGATTTCAAGAATGTTGTATAAATGGAATTATACAGTCAGGTAATCTTTTGGAATTGCCTTTTTTTGCTCAGCACAATTCTCTGGAGATTTATTGAAGTTGTTGCATATCATTAATTGTTTGCTTCTTTGTATTGCTGAGAGGCAATTCATGCCTAGATGTACCACAGTTGTTTTTTTTTTTTTTTTAACCATTCACCCTTTTAAGAAACCTAGATTTTTTTTTCCTCTTGATTATTACAAATAAAGCAGCAAGGCACATTATGTGCAGTTTTTTGGTAAACACAAATTTCTATTTCTCTGAAATAAATGACCAAGGCTGTAATTTGTGATTTGGATGGTAATTGCATGTTTAGTTTTATGTTAATAAAAAACTGCAAAATTATTTCCCATAGTGGCTGTACCATTTTACATTTCCACCACAATGTATGAGTGCTTCAGTTTCTCTACATCTTTGTCAACATTTGTTCTTCTTTTATTATTACTATTATTATTATTATATTAACAATTTTGATACAATGGTAGTGATATCTCATTGTGGTTTTAACTTGCATTTCCATTATGGATAATAAAGTTGAACATCTTTTCATGTTGGTTTGCCATCTATATAATCTTCTTTGGTGAAGTGTCCATTCACATATTTTATGCATTTTGTGGATTTTCTAATCAGATTATTTTTACTATTAAATTCAGAGAGTTAATTAAATATTCTAGATGCTAGTCTTTTGTTAGCTTTATGTTTCCAAATATTTTCTTCCAGTCTATAGCTTGTCATTGCATTCTTTCAGTAGTGTCTTTCAATAGACAAAAGATTTTAATTTTGATGAGGTAGAATTTACCAATTTTCCTTTTATTGATCATACTTTTGGTGTCAATCTAATCCTAGATCCTGCATATTTTCCCATGATTTTCCCTAAAAGTTTTATAGCTTTACATTTTACGTTTAAGTCCATGATCCACTTTGTGTTAATTTTAATTTTTGTGTAAGATATGAGATTTAGGTTGAAGTTCATGGTTATTTATTTATTTATTTATTTTTGATCTAAGAATGTTCGATTGCCCTAGCTTAAAAGTTTAAAAGTTTTTTAAAAGTTTTTTCTTCTCTACTGAATTGCTTTTGCACCTTTGTCAAAAATCAATTTTACATATTTAGATGGGTGTACATCTGGATTCTTTATTCTATTCTACTGATCTATGTGTCTAGCATCCCACCTATAGCACACTGTCTTTATTAGTGTATCTTTGTAATAAGCATTAATATGGGGCAGAGTGATTCCTGTCAGTTAATTATCTTTCAAGATTATTTTAGATATTCTGGAACTTGGGTCTTTCCATAAAAAATTTAGAATTACATTTTCTATGTCTCCAAAAACTTTGCTGACATTTGGATAGTAATTGATAAATTGGGGAAAATTGAAATCTTTGCAATGTTAAGTCTTCCAATCCATGAACACCATGTATCCTTGTATTCATTTACTTTAAGTCTTTTGATTTCCTTCATCATAATTTGTGATACTCAATATACAAACCTTATATACGTCTTATTAAAATTATAACTAATTATCTCATTTTATTTCAAGTGATTTGTAAATAATATAATTTAACTTAATTTTCTAGCATATAGAAATGTGATGGTTATTTGTGTGTTGATCTTTTATCCTGTTATGCTGACCTCACTTATTAGTTATGTTTTTTTAATAGATTTCTTAGAATTTTTTATGCTTATCAGTGAAGAAGAGGACAATTTTCTTTGGTATGGCTTTCTGTCTTTTTTATTATTTTTTGCAATATCTAGAACTTCATACAAGAGTGATAAGAGCATACATCCTTGCCTCGAGATAGATCTTGGGGAACATGATTCCGTTTTTCAGTATTAATTATGATGTTAGCTGCACTTTTTTTGGATGATCTCTAGCAAATTGAGGTAGATCCCCTTTATTGCTAACTTCCTGAGAATTTTTATCACAATTAAGTATTAGATTTTGTTAAATACTATTTTTGTGTAAATTGATATGATTATATCATTTTTCTTCAGCTTGTTGATGTGGTGGATTACACTAGTGATTTTGAAATGTTGAACCAGCCCTGCATACTTGGAATAAATCACCCTTGGTCATGGCGCATAATTCTTTTTATTTATACATTGTTGGTTTGATTTGCTAATATTGTGTTGAGAATTTTGGTATCTAAATTCACAAGAGATATTGACCTATAATTTTACTAATTTCTTAGGGCTGCTGTAACAAATTACCACAAACAGAAATTTATTCTCCTACGGTTCTGGAAACAAGAAGTTCAAAATTAAGTGGACAGGGCCATGTTTCTAAAGGCTGTGTGGGAATGCTATGAACTAAATTGTGTCCTTTGAAAAGTCATATGTTGAAGTCCTAACCACAGTTTAGTGGTATTTTGAGATGGGGCCTTTGGGAGATAATTAAGTTTAGTTGAGATCTTGAGGGTGGGGCCCTTATGATGGGATTAGTGCCCTTATTCAAAGATACACCAGAGATTGCATTCTCTCTCTCATCCCCTCTCTTTCTCTCTGTCTGCCATATTAGGACACAGTGAGAAGCAGGCATCTGCAAGCGAAGAAAAAAGTCCCCCTCAGAACATGACCATTCTGGTATCCTGATCTCAAACATCTAGGCTCCAGAGCTCTGAGAAAATAAATTTATGTTATATAAGCCACATAGTCTGTGGAATTTTCTTAAGGCAGCCTGAGCTGACTCAGATTCCTTCCTTGTCTATTCCAGATTCTCTAGGAGCTATTGACATTCCTTGGCTTACAACAGCATAACTTCCACTTCTTCCTCCCTCATCACAGGCCTTCTCTGTTTGTTTAAATCTCCTTCTTTTTCTTGTAGACACCACCAATTGGATGTAGGATTCACCCTAAATCCAGGATGATTTCATCTTAAGATCCTTACATAATTATATCAATGAAGACCCTCTCACAAATGAGGTCATGTTTTAAGATTCCAGGCAAACATGAATTTTGGGGGAGACTATACAATCCACTACAGTCACTTCTTAGTTTTTTGTTTGTTTTGCACAGTCTTTATTTGGTTTTTGTATCAAGGTAATATTGGCCTCATAAAATGAGTTGGGAAGCATTTCTTTCTCTTTTATTTTCTGAAAAACGTTATTTAAAATTAGTGTTGATTGTTTTATAAATGTTGAGTGTATTCTTCAGTGAAGGCCTCCAGGACTAAGGATTTGGGGGGGAACTTTTAATTGTGAGTTCATTTTTTAATGGTTATAGGAATTTTCAGGTTACCTATTTCATCTTGTATAGAATTGGTTAGTAAGTGGCTTTTAATGGAATTGATTAATTTCTTCTAAATTGTTGAATTTATGAGCATAAAGTTGCTCATAGTTTTCCTCATTATCTTTTTAATGTCTCCAGGAGTTATAGTGATATCCCTTGTTTCATGTCTGATCTTATTGATGTATGTCTTCTCTACTTTTGTCTCCATCATTCTTGCTAGGGATTTACCCATTTTATTGATTTAGGAAAAAAAACAGGTTTTAGTTTTATGGATTGTTTTTCTGTGTTTTATTTCATTAAGTTTTGTTCTGATCTTATTACCTCCTTTTTTCTGCTTACATTGAGTTTATTGTGCTTTCATTTTTTTTTAATTTTCCTTGAAGCAAGAACTTAGTTTATTAATGTTATTCTTATCTTTTTAAATGTAAGAATTTTAGTGCTATAAATTCCCATGTACCCACTACTTTAGCTGCATTCCACATATTTTGAAATATTATACTTGCATTTAAGTTCAGTTCAAGTAATTTTTAAACTTACTTTGAAACTTCCTCTTTGACATATAAATTACTTAGAAATATGTGGGTTTTTTAAAATGTCCATGTGTTTGTAAATTTCCTGCTATTTTTCTGTTATGGATTTCTTGTTTGAGTCCATTATGGTCATTAGATGTACTCTGTATGATATTAATTTATAAAATTTGTTGAGGTTTGTTTTATGACCCAGGATATTGTCCATCTGGTGAATGTTTCATGGATGCTTAAAAAGAATATGTTTTTTTGCTCTTGTTTCATGAAGTGTTCTTGTTCTATATTTAAAAATTAGATTAGCTTGTTTAATGGTGCTTTTCAGTTTTTATATTGTTAATTTTTTGTCTAGTAGTTTGTATCAGTGAGAAACAGAAACAATAGAAGATTGCATGTGTGTGTTTATATATATAGATAGATAGAAAGAGAGAGGATATACAGATGTATAAATGAGAGAGAAGAGAGAGGTTGATTTATTAAAAGTAATTTGTTCACATCATTATGGAAAAAGGCAAGTCCCAAGATCTGCAGGGTGAGCAAGCAGGAGACCCAGGACAGATGAAGTTTAGTTTCAGTGAGAATTCAAGGGCCTGAGAACCAAGAGAACTGATGGTGTATTAATAGTTCCCATCTGAAGGCCAACGAATATGAGAAACTATCAGAAGCTGGAAGAAGCAAGGAAACAATTCTCCCCTTCAGCCTCCAGAAGGAGTGCAATCCTATCATCTCCTTGATTTTATTCCTGGAGAACCCATTTCAGACTCTGACCTCGAGAATTGTAAAATAATAAATTTATGTTATGTCACCATATTTCTGGCAATTTGTTACCATAGGAAATTAATACAGTGATTTAAGAATTTCAAAAAGAGGAGGATAGACTATTATATTTACTTCTATTTTACCCATTCCACTGTTCATCTTTTCTTCCTAAAGTTCCAGACCTTCTTTTGTTATCATTTCCTTTCTGTTTGGAGAGTGCTCTACAGCCATTCTTTAAGAATACATCTAGTGGTGACAAATCCTTGGTTTTCCTTCATATCAAAATGTCTTTATTGCCCTTTTACATCGAAGCTAATTTTAACAGTATTTAATATTGTCAGTTTACAGTTCTATTCTTGTAGCATTTGAAAAATATTTTGTCTTTTTTTTACCCTCCGTATTTTCAAATAAAAAATATGCTGTCATTCAAATGAGTGTTCACTTACATTTCTCTCTGGCTGATTTTAAAACTGGTTTTTAGTTGTCAGAAATTTAATTATGATCTGTCTTGGCACGATTCTTTGTGGTTATTCTATTTAGGGTTCACGCACCTTCTTGAATCTTTAGATTTACATCTTTTGCCAAATTTGTGAAATTTTTAGTCATTATTTTTGAAATACTTTTTCAACTCATATTATTTGTATACTTTCTCTTCTCTTTCTGAGATTTCATGGTATGAATTTTAGATATTTTTTATTTCCTATAAATCCCTCAGACACTGTTCTATTTTTTTTTTTTCCAGTTTATTTTGTCTATTGTTCAGATGAAGTATTTTACTAATGTAGTATCAGGTTCACGGGTTTTCTTTTTTGTCATCTCCACTGTATTATTGAGCCCAAGAACTAGGTATTTAATTGTGGTTATTGGATTTTTTCAGTTCTACAATTTTCATTCACTTTTATTTTCCTTTTTATTTCAAAGTATTATGGAAGTACAGTTGTTTTTGGTTACATGGATCACTTTTGTTACGCTTGAGTTGGGGTTAAAGTCTGTCTGTCACATAGGTAGTGTTCACTGTACTCCTTAGATAGGTTTTCAACCACCCGCTCTTCCCCCCTTCTCCTGGCTGCTTTCCTTTGAGGTTTACTTCCCTTCCGCAATGTCTGCTTATCAGTTAGTTTCAATTTAAAAGTGAGTATATGTGGTGTTTGTTTTTGCATTCTTTAGATGCTTCACTTAGGATAATGATCTCTATTTCCATCCAAATTGTTACAAAAAGCATTAAGTCATCATTCTTCATGGCTGAGTAGTATTCCATGATGTATATATCCCACATTTTTGTTAATATACTCATGAATTGATGGGCATTTTGGTTTATTACACATCTTTGCAATTGTGAATTGTGCTGCGATAAACCTTCAATTACAGGTATCTTTTTGATAAAATAACTTCTTTTCCTTTGGGTAAATAACCAGTAGTGGGATTGCTGGATCAGATGGTAGGTCTACTTTGAATTCTTTGAAGAATCTCCATACTGTTTTCCATAGAAATTGTACCAATTTTCAGTCCCACCAACAGTGTGTAAGTGTTCCTTTCTCTCCATGTCCATGCCAGCATATATTGTTTTTGGATTTTATAATAAAAGCCATTCTAGGATAAGACGGTATCTCATTGTAGTATTGATTTGCATTTCCCTGATGATTAATAACATTGAGAATTTTTTCATATGTTTATTGGCCATTTGTCAATTTCCTTTTGAGAAGCTTCTGTTCATGTCTTTTGTCCACTTTTTACTGGGGTAGTTTGAGTTTTCTTGCTGATTTGCTTGAGTTGTTTGTAGATTCTGGTTATTAGTCCTTTCTTGGATATATAGCATGTGAATATTTTCTCCCATTCTGTATGTTGTCCATTTTGTCTATTTTGAAAAAATATATACAGCACCAGAAGTAAAAGTGGACTGATCTGAATTATTCAGAATGTAAATATTGGTCAAATTGATAGAATTTTGTCAAATCTAATTATAATGTCCATTATTTGTTCCAAGAATATGAATTTAAAAAATTAAGAACTATTCAAAACTTTAAGAAGGTGTGCTTAATTCAACAGAAAGAAACTTTAGAAAGGTCAAGATCTTTTAAATTTTTTGAAATACTAAGAAATAATTATTTGTGAAAGCCTATAGACTTCAGAGTAACATTTATATGTTGAAAGAGAAATAGATATTTCATCTTCTGGGAAAGCTGCTAACACAGAGTCAATTATTTAATTCCATTTTAGACACATCCTCTAAATATTAGTTTTCAGTGTCTTAAGTCTGAGCCTATGATGAGGCCAGGTGACTACACCAATTCTTGTGAAGTCCTTATATAGTTAATTTTCTCTAACTGCACATCTTTGACACTGATTTGTACTATCACTCCTTAAAAGTTGACCTAATATGGAGAGATATGATAATTCAACTCAGTAGGACATTGAACAATCAGTGCCAGAGGACATTAAAATTAGAGTCGAATGGATTATTTGCTGGTTTAGATATTATTTTCTAAGGAATGAGGGATGTATTAGAACAATTAACCTTTAATTTTCTAAGTTGAGAGTAAGAAAAGAGAGCATACAGAATCCTTTCACAACCTTCTTTCCAACAGACCCCACTTGCTAAAACCATATGAAAGCCAACTAAATCCAACCTAACCCAAATAAATAACACCAACAAGCACATAACAATCACAATCACAAGACATCAATAATTTTGCTTAAAATGTCCTTAGTGATTCTGCATAGAATATCACAAATATCTCACAAATCTCAAATCTATCACTGTTCCCCCAGATTTATAAAGCATCAGACATCCTGTTGGGTACAGAATATAGATTTTCTAGGGGCATGTCAAAAGTTAAAGCAGCAGAAAAACATTTTTTAACAACTGACTTCACTTACCCAACAGAAGAACCCGAAAAAGGTCTCTGGCACCTGAAATCATTTAATGTTTTTATGGCAGTGATAAAAATCACTTCAGGTGTTGCTGCAGCAACAGCTTTGAAAGCAATAGAGTTCCGATGTGGAGAAGATCCATCAAAAATAAATCAAACCTTGTTTCACTGGTGCCAAAGGAAGTGTGTGTAATGGAAAGTTATTAAGACCAAAGCCATATGCAGGCTTTAGCCCCAGCACAGGGCTCTCCTGCCTGAGCATTCCCCAATCAATCACTACCCCTCTCATTGCTTCTTCCTGATATTGTCAGGAGACTCATAGGCTGTAGATTACAGGAGGTAAGTGCTCTAAGGCTCTGGGAGCCTTTCCAGTATACCATTTTGCCACCATCTTAAACACATAAACACATACACACACACACAGAGAGAGAGAGAGAGAGAGAGAGAAAGGAGAGGGGGAGTTACTGCAAACAGTTTCAAAGAATTTATAAGTCAGTAATGTTTATCTAACATCTACTAATTTCTGGACTCTTTATGTGAGCAATTTTATTTAATATTTACAAAATTCTGGGTATGACCCTACAGAAATGTTTTCTTAATTTCATTTTGCAAACCAAATACCAAGGCTCATAGAAGTTAAGTGTTTTATGAAATTTACAAAACAAATAGTAAGACTAGTTTAATATACAGAATCTTCAATTTCATCTTCTATATTACTTCCATTCAACCTTCCTACCTCTAAGGCAATATTTTAAAAACCTGTGTATGTGTGTTTTCTAAAAATAGAAATAATTTCTGTATGAAAGTAATTTTCTGAAAAGTGAATGTTAACATTCATTTTTAAAGTACAATATTATTTTAAAATGTACAAACATAAAACTAAAACTAGGCATGCTCTGTCATCACTTTTAAAGATGATAAAAAACAAAGTGCCTCTTCTCCTTTCATGTTAGCCACTGATAACAGAAGTAGTTCTACTTGGTTCCAATATGACACTAAGTACAGATAATTGTGTAATATTTATTTACAGCATAGTCATCCAGATAATACCAAATGCATTCATATATTTTTGGTAATTATAACTAAAATGAAAACACAATAGTGGGAAACAAATATTGAGGGTTCTCAGACCCCAGAAAATAAATCAAGGGACAACATATGTCCACAGACTCCAGTTTGAGAAAATACTGCAATGAAAGAATGAGAAATTTAACGCACATGATATTTTTTTGATAACTGATTCTTACTAGTTCTATTTAAATCATTAAATTTATCTTGAAATTGAATTGGAAGTATTAATATAAGTAATTTATTTGATTATTATGATTGTGAACATCATGCCCAGATGCCCCATTATGTAACACTAGGGTTACTCATCACCTACCCTCATTGTAGCTTCCTACCATCAGCTTCCCTCAGTCCTCCAATTTTGAGTATCTTTTAGGCAATGATTGTCAATGGTGGCTTCACATTCAAAGAACCTATAGAGCTTTAAAAAAATAACCATACTCAGTCTCCATCTTCAGAGATTCTGATTTAATCAGTCACAAGTGGGACCTGAGTATAAGTTTCTTTTGAAGAGTTCCTGGGAATTCTAATGTATAGCTAGAATTAAGAGTAACTGTTCTAGTTAATCAAAAATAACTATTTTTAAAATAAAATTTATCAGATAATGTTTTGAATTTCTGTCTGTTCTCATGTTATTTACTTTCTGATTTCTGCATACCCATTCTTAGGGGCTAACTCACATATCCTGAGTGTCCAGGTCAAATATCAGTGCCCCGCGACACCTTCCTAGAACAATGCAGGCTATGTTGATTATTCTCTTTATTTTTCTCATGGCACTTAAAACTAACCAAATAATAAAGCACATATTACAGTATCCCAATCCCTTGTGTACATTTTTCTAATCCAGTAAGCCTGTGACTATAAATGTGTGTCCTATAAGGCCCACAATTTCAGCAGCACGTATTAGACATGTGCCAGAAATTTTTTTGAATGAATGAAGAAAGTAAGGAGGAAATGAAGGAAGTAATGAATCAATCAATCTGAAAAATGTTACATTCGTTTAACCTAGTGTTGTGCTCAGGTTCCACCTGGTGTGCGGGGGGTTATTTGCAGCTGCGCTCAATAGGCAGTAGCTACCTTTTCTCATTGCTTCTATGAACCCTTAGTGTCAGTTATAACTTCTCATTAAGGCAGCTTTACACAGGCTCTACTTATATTCTTTAATTTTTTTTAATATTACATATAAAATAATGAAATTTGTTAAATTAGCAAATAATTCTTTTTATTGGCCTGAATTTCTTTTGATATAAAAGTATTTGTCTCTAGTGGCAACTATTTTTACATATTATATATGTTATAAATCATTTACATTTTCTTTTGCATTCTATACAATTGAGAGGACTGAAAGCCCGGACAGTAGATGAGAGGTCTGCCTGTGCTCCTGTCCTCTCAAATTACCCCTGCCACTAATGGAAGAAAAGGGCCTTCTGACAGATCTGAAGGTCTACTGTCAGCCTTATGAAGAAGACAAAATAATTAATTCACTCAATGTTACCTCATCACGGAGGCCTTTGTACCACCCTATTTAAAGTAGCATCATTCTCCCACTCTGGTACTCCCTTAACACATTTTCTATTTTATTTTTCTGTTGGTTCTAATCATCACCTATATGAGTTTCCTAGGTCTACGTTAACAAAGTGCTACAAACTGGGTGGCTTATGGCAATGGAAATACTCTCTCACAGTTCTGGTGGCTAGAATTATAAAATCAAGGTGTCCGCAGGGACACGCTCCCACTGGAGGCTCTAGGGAAGAATGCTTCCTTGCCTGCTCCAGCCTCTGGGGCTCCTGGCAGTCCTTGGTGTTTCTTGGCTTATAGATGCATCACTCCAGTGTCTCCCTCCATCCCCACATCATCCTCTTCTCTGTGTCTCTGTGTGTCCTTTCCTTGCTCAGAAGGACACGCATTATTGGTTTTTTATACCCTAATCCAGTATAACCTCATCTTTGCTTAGTTATATCTGCCAAGTCCCTATGTCCGAATAAGGTCACATCTCGAGGTTTTAGATAGACAAGAATTTTGGGGAGACACTATTCAAACCACCACACCACCTGATGTACAAAGGGTGTTATATATTTATTTATTTATTATCTTACCACACTAGAATCCATTAATGAGGACAGAGATTGTTTTTTTTTATTCTTTTTTGTTCATTGTCACGTTCCTAGTGCCTACAATAGTATCCAGTAAATATTTAGTGTTTTAAAATACATTTTAATACTATAGCCAAACATTATTTAGGAATCATATTTCTTTTGTGAATTAGTATCATACATCATCAATTAGAATTGATACCCATAGTACCAAGTATGTCAAGATAAGACTTTAAATTATCAGCACTTTCCTGATTACACTGTACTGGCCAATATCATTGATGATTATTTTAGTTTTTAATTATACTTATTTACAGAATCTTGATTGGAACTGTTATTATACCAAGTCTTTCTTCTCTTATTTGTGACACATTTTTTTCTGTTTCTCCTCCTTTTGTTTTCTTTTCTTTTTTTCTTTTTTTTTTTTTTTTTTGAGACAGGGTATTGCTCTGTTGTTCCAGCTAGAGTGCAGTGGTCTGATCATAGCTCACTGCAGCCTCGAACTCGTGGGCTCAAGTGAGCCTCCTGCCTCAACCTCCCCAGTAGCTGGATCCACAGGTTCACACCAAGCACACTCAGCTAATTTTTCTATTATTTAATGGAAACAGGCTCTTGCTATGTTGCTCAGCTTGGTCTTGAACTCTGGGCCACAAAGAATCCTCCTACCTTGGTCTCCTAAAGTGCTGGGATTACAGGTGTGAGCCATCATGCTCAGCCTCTTTTCCCCTTCTTTGAATTCTCAAAATCTCTTATCTCCTATCATTTCCTAGGACTGGCCAGGGGCAAGACTGACCTAAAGGAAAAAAGTGAAGTTGAACTTCATCCACAAAATAGGCCATGTAAATTTCTACATTTCCAAGTTACAGAGGACAATGTTGAGACATAGATTATTGTGTCTTCCTCCATAATACAAATCTAAAAAAACAGTTCTAAATATAGGAAAATTCTCCACTATCATCTTCATTACTCTGATTTTAATCAATGTGATTATCTATATCAGTGTACGATGTGAAGTGATACATGAATATTTCAATATAATAAATGAGTAAATGAGATTTTTAAAACACCGGTGATATTGTAAACCATTTATTTAATAATAAAGAGATGATTTTAAGGTCTATATGAAATGAAATGGTTTCATACTCTAATTTTTCCTTGTGTCGCCACCAATTCAATTAGTTTTGAACATTCAGTCCATAGCAATTTATACCATCAACAAGAAAAGTTTTAAATTGGATATTTGAGGATATTAGTAATTAACGTATTAAAAATATTCAATAATTCCTTCAAATAACCAATGGAAAAATTAATATTTTAAAAGTTAGTATATATCATATATTATTTTCAAAATATTACAGCATTATTAAGAAAAGTAGACTACAAAAATATTTCATATGATATAATGTCTAAACTATGCTAAAGACTATATGATGATAGGTACATTCAAAGCCCTGATGTCAGCGTTATATAATTTATCCATGTAAAAAAAACTCTTGTACCCTGTATCTATTGATATATTTTTTAAAAAGTATCAGTATTTCACTTTCCAGGAGGAAGTATTCTAGGTTTTGTAAAGAATACAAATAGAGCACTTATTCATCCGTGTAGGTCTTCTCAGGTAATCAATAAAATATTTGCCACTAGACTCTGTCAACAAGGACATTGTATTGGTTATCTACTGTTGTGTAACAAATTACTCCAAATTTTATCAGCTTATACAAAACAAACTTTGTCATCTCACATAGTTTCTAGGGATTTGAGGATCCGTAATCTGAGAGCAGCTTAGCTGGGTGGTTCTGGCTCAAGATTTCTCATGAGACTGGAGTAAAACTCTTAGCCAGGACTTCAATTCATACAAATGCTCAGCTAGGGCTACAAGCTCGGCTTCCCTGCTCACTCACATTGCTGTTCCTCTTTGGTTACTGACTAGAGACATTAGTTCCTTGACTTGTGGACTTTACCTTAGATACCCTGAATATCTTTATGAAAGGGCAGCTGGCTTCCTCCAGAGAAGTCATCAAAGAGAGAGAGAGGGAGAGGGAGAGCACACACAACTAAGTGTCCTTTAGAACCTAACCTCAGAAATGACATACCATCGCTTCTGCCGCATTCTCTTGATCATACAGACCAACATTGGCATGATGCGTGTGTTGGAAATATGTAAGTGTGTGAATTTCACGAGGTCAGTATCTTTGAGGGCCGTCTTGGAGGCTGGCCACCACAGGCATTTTATCTACATTTGGGCAGAACAATTATTTATCGAGCAGGACTATCCTGTATGTTCAAGAATGTTTATCATTCCTACCTACTGTGTCTCTATGTCTTAGTCCATGAAGCTAAATAATATTTATTGTGAAGATAAGAAATTCCCTCCAACATTTCCAAAATTTTTCCACTGAGAAGCAATACCTGAAATAGGGGCATGTCTTATTTCAGGAGCCGCTTTTTTAAAAGGAGTCTCTCTGAGCCCATTAGAAATGCAAGAGAGGTTTATGTGAATTAGTCAGCAGATCCTTATTTAGAGGAAAGTCAGCCAGCTTGAGCTCCCCATGTCAAGGTGCATCAGAGTGTTCAAAGGTGACTCGTTGTGACAGCAGGAATGTCTAATGATGTGCATAGCTCTCTGAATTTTTAACAGAATATTCTATACACGAAAAGTTGTAAGATATACTCCTGTAGAGCAATGTTTGTGTCTACTTAACTATTGTTCTTCATCAAACAACATTAATGTGGAGACCTTCAATTCCACCGAATGTAACAGAACTGTGATTATTAAATCAATAAGTCCTTAGCCTGTTCAAATTCTATTTACAAATGTCTTTACCACTGCAGTGTCTACAGACTTCAAATTATTCTTCATTTTTAAAACAAATAAAAGATCAGAGATTAAATTTTTTCCTCTGTCAGAATGATGAAATAAAAAAATCAATTATTTCAGATTTATTGTACAAGTAATATACTTGTATTCATATGTTTGTTTTTTAGATGCCAAAGGGCACAATTTTTCATTTATTCATTCTATTATTTATTCATAATTGAATAAATTTATTGTGCATGCTAACTACTTAAGAACCCTTTGTTAGATACCAACTAGGTTACAGAGAACCGCACATGGATCCTGCCCCCAAAAGGTCTGTACTCTCATAAAGAATGTTCATGGTGTGTAGTGATTATAAGGTAACTCATTATTTTTTTTATCAAAAGGCTAGCTCAGGTGAATGTAGATAAAAATTATCCCTAGATATTATATAGGGATGATATGAAGGTCTAAATAGATATACAAGGCAAATTTTCTTACAGCTTTTAATATTCAGATATTATAAATGAAGAAAAAAATGATTCATTAATATTGAATGCATAAGACCAACTAGGCCAGATTAAATATTGCTTTGTTCTCAGCAGTGTTGTTTATTGCATCTGGTTGACTTAAAATGATGTTATTCAAAATGTACCATCTTGAGGGATGTCAATGCAATAGACTGTTAGAACCAGCATATAGTGGCTCACAAGAGCTAGTTGCTAAATGCTTAGGAATTTTAGAAGTTGGTTGACATTGCATTTGTAGCTTGAAATCCACTGTGGTGGGAATATTTGCATCATGGAAATTGTCAAATACTATAAACCAGGATTTGAAAAACTTCCTCAGAGAGCTAGTTGTTGAACATTTACCAGCACACTATTGTTCCAATGCTCAAGTCTTAAATTTGTGATCAAATAAGATAGTGTTATTCTAGTATCACACTGAGTATCATGTCACTTTCTTGAGTTTCATGGTAAGGCTATAACCCTGGCCAACCAAAATGATAATAATTTTCAGTCAAGGAAAACAAAGCATTCCAACACTATCTGGGTTATATATTTGGGATATATAACACTCTAGAAAATCAATCTGAGTTTTCAGGGAAGAAAATTCCCCAAAAAAAAGTGTCACTTTCATCCTTTTGGAGTCTGATAAATACTTTATCTATTTCATATCTACGAAGATAAAAAATAGAAAAAAGTAGAATAATTTCATGGATGAATATTTGTGTAGATCAAATTTTACCACTTTTCTATTAGCTAGAGAATAAGGGTTATTATTACTGCTACAATTTGGTCACAAAATATTAGAGAACAAGGATCTACAGTCATAAAGCATGTAGGTTTATTATTGTTTTATTAAAATAACAAGTTACGGGGCCCTTGGCAGAACCTGTATGTCTTATGTCAAGCAGTTATAAAATGCAAGTTTATGAACATACATTTATTCAAAACTACTTTTATTTCTCTGAGAAATCAATGCCACTATTTTCTCCATATATTTTGAAAATAAAGCAAAAAAAGAAAGTGTGTGCCAAAAACTATATTACTATGATTTTAAGACTTTGATTATTAATACACAGGGGTCAGAAAATTTCAATTTACGGTTCCCAGAGTGAAAATAGCTCTGGCAGGCTACATATAGTATATATAAAAAGACATACACATTAGAGTATGTATGCAGTGCCAAAATCTTCCATCTGTGCACAAGGGCAGAGTTACTGTTGCTGGGGGAGATATAACTTTCTAATGTACTTACTTTCATGTCTTTCAAAATTTTACTATGCTGAAGACTTTTTTCTGATAGTTATTATTTTTAATATTGGAAATTTAAAATGTGGCATAAGAATACTCAATCCATGAGCTTTTTAATAAAATTATTAACATGAAAAATCAAAAATGGGTGACCACAGAGAGGATAGATAACTAAGAAATCAAGACATTGAACATCTGCACCACTTACCACCCTTAAAGCATTTGGAACATTATTCCATATGAAGTAGAGTGCATAAAAAATGCTGATCTATTTTCAGAATCCAATTAACAATCTTAAAGTTTTCATTGTAAACAATGATAGAGTCCTTCAGTGTATAACGGTCATTGTAAGTATACTATATTTTAAAAAGAGTGACGTAAATAATATAGAGAAACAACTGATATCAATTATTGTGCTTGCATTTACATGCAATATTGTTTTATTAAAAATATTGTTAGGCCCCATCAGAAGTATCACATCATCACATTGCAGTGGGATATTTTTTCATGTGGTTGTCATACCCCAGTAGGTTTTAGGTCCCTATACAAAAAAATATGTTTTATAGTTCATGTTTGTATATTCAGCCTAGCCCCTGATGCATCATATTATAAACATTTTGATGAAATATATAAAATGAGTAATGTAATTCAAGATTTATATGTTTTAAATTTTGAATTCTGTATTTATAATCAGTAATTGTTCATCTTCCCCAATAACAATCTTTAAAATAAGTCAGCATCTTTTTCTGGACAAGAAAATCATGTCTGAAGGATTTCCATTAGGCAACATGAGGGGGAGACCCTCATAGCTGCCTACAAACCTTATTACATCAGAGTTCATTGTCCTTTTCAGGCTCTTCATATATAAATATATATATATATATATATGTGCACACACACATATGTATGTGTGTATGTATAAATGTGTATATATGTATGTGCATGCATGTATGTTTTATATGCATATAACGATAAGAGAATGAAGCAAGAAGGGAAGGAGAGAAAGAAAAAAGAATCAAGATGCTAAAGCTCTGTAAACTCATTGGCCTCAATGCCTACTTTTAAATTATTATTACTTATTCCAGAGAAATGTCCCATTTCTTTCCATCTGGAAATATATAATGAGTTTGTATGGAAAAAAGATAACTGCAGAGATTCCTTATATATTTATTAAATCCAGTAGGGATCATGTACTCTACATTTCCATTCAACAAAACATGCCATTAATTGGGTGAATGTCAATGCTACCTGTAGGTTTGGAAGTCAGAAAAATAAAGTAACTTAGATACTTTATTGAATATAATCAGGTAGTAAAATAGAAAATGAGTTTCAAAAATCTTTAGTCATTTCTTGTCTTATTAGCTTCCATTGTGAGATAATAACTACACTCACAAGAAAAAAAAAATCCAGTAAATACATTTTACTGAAAAATGAATAGAACTACAGGAGCTATAAGAGTTAACATAATGCTCCTAGTTTGTAATTTATGTCATTATATTTCAACATAATCTTACTACTGTCTACTTTCTTTCACTACAGTACAAATCTCTGGGTGGTCTCTGTGCCCTTGCTTTTCAATATGTTAATCAGCATAAGTTTCATTTTTTTTTTTTTTTGTATTCGGTCTTCAGACAAAATAATGTTTTCTTTTTAGTTTGTACTATATGACCTTAAATCTAGGTTCTTTTAGATTTAGTGGTGAATTTACAAAGACTACATGTTGAGGTTGACAATGACTTTCCCCTCCTCTAGGGCATTGGTGAAGTGCATATATCCTGAAATCAAACAGCATAGCATTCCTAGTTTTGTCACCTGGGTAACTGTAGACAAATTATGTAAACTGTCTGCCTTCAGTTTCCTCTCTGTAAATTGGGAATTATAATATTACTCTCATTGTTGTAAAGGGAAAGTATCTAGACTATTGCCTTGCATATAAAAATAACTCAAAAATATTGTTTTCTCTTTATTAGTGTTATCTATAATAGTACAGAAGCATCAGATTATTGTTAAGAAGATTAAAGCCAAGCACAAATGGGTAATTTCTGGGAGGCCATAGACGTTATTAGTGGTACAACTAGGACTAAAAACTAAACCACCTATTACCCAGAATTTGGAAAAATAGAGAAAAGGAAGAAGAAAAATGGGAAAGATATGCAAACTTTTTGTTGTTGTTGGTGGTGGTTTCTCATAAACATGATTTAATATCATAATTTGAAGATGCTTTGTATATACAGATAGTATTTTTGACCTGGATGCATGAAGTAATATTAATATTTCAATAAGTAAATGCATAATTCTTTCATTTAAAGCTGGGACTTGAACACTGCAGAGATTGTGGTGAAGAAGATTGAAAATAGAAAAATAGAATCTTTCAGGGGTATTTATTATTTATATAAGTGTGTGAGTGTAAATATATATGTAATAGTAAAATTAGATAACAATGATCTCTTTTTTGCGTGTTGGTCAAAATCATTTAAAAATTTTTCTCAAAGTCTTTAGGAAAATTGTGAATTTAGAAAATCAATTTTCAAAATCTAAGATATATTTCATAATGCACTGTTTAAATCCATATCATTAATGTTTATTTTGAATAAAAGTGTTACAACTGACTCAAAGGACTTAAAGATAGACAATACCAAGTAAATAAAATCATTACTAGAAAGATACCCAGGACCTTATTCCATTATATTTTAGTCACATGTATGTTGAGTGTACAATAATTAAAATACTTAATAGTTCCAAATGTAGCAGACATTACAAGGTCACTTCCCAGTGCGGGGAAGCATACCCTTAAGGCCTGATTCAAAGCAACTACACAATTATGCTTAACGCAATATATAAATCCCAGAGCATTTGATAGGAATTTTCTAAAATGGAGAATACACATCAACACATGCACATATGCATATGTGTATATATAGATCTGTATATATGTATATATGTGTATATACACATACACATGTAGTAGGACAGAGTCCCAGATGGCCTTGGCTGAGCCAACTTTTCCCCCTCATCCTTGCAGTTCTTGGAATAGACCAAGAATGTAACATCCTGTGATAAGGAGAAAGGGTCTGGAACAACCTGGACAACGTCTTCATCTCTCCTAGAACAGGATGTTCTGCAACAGCTCAGATCAATGATCCCCAAATCACCCAATTTATTTAAACTCAGGGTGGAGTGCTTTCAGACTTTCTCAGCTGCAGTGTGCCATAGAGTATGCACAGACAAAACTTCATCAGCCCTGAGCAGCCTGGGGGACTGACTGGCTCATCATGGATCCTAGGGTCCACAGTCTGAACATTTGTGCCACCCCCCAAATTCATATGTTGACACCTAATTCCCAATGCAATAGTATTAAGAGGTGGGACCATTGGAAGGTGGTTTTATAGGAATTTTCTAAAACAGAGAAATATGCATGAAAACATGTGAAAGGGATTAGTGTCCTTGTAAAAGAGAACAGAAGGAACATGTTCACACCTTCCTCAATATGAGGATACATCCAGAAGGCACCATCTTTGAAGTAGAGTGAACCTTCACCAGATGGTAAGTCTTCTGCTGTCTTGATCTTGGACTTCCCAGCATCCAGAACTAGGAACAATAAATTTTTATTGCTTATAAGTTACTCAGGCTAAGATATTTTGTAATAGCAGCTGGTATGGACTAAGACATGAAGCTCTGTTTATTGATGCCTATCTGTGAGTAATAAATATGTTTTGCCTGACTTGTGGGAGTGTTCTGTCTACTGGACTCATGCAGATTGTCGGGGTACTGGGACTCCTTTCTCACCTCACAGCTGTCCTCATGTGTTGGAAGTGATGGGGCAGATGGGTGTACTCTGAGCCCCTGACAGACTTAAGAACCTTTGTAACACACCTACATATTCACTTAAGCAAGATATAGGAAATGGGAAATACTTTTAAAGAAAATTAAGATTTATTTTTACAAAGGGTTGCATATATTTGGTAAAGCTTAAAACAGATAGAGCTTTCAATTTCATGTCAACAGATAGGAACAGACATCTGGACAATTCAAAGGGTGTTTAGATTTTTTCTACTGGATTCATTCATTCATATAATTATATATTGTTCATGTTAATATTAATTGGAATTGCCAATGCCTAAATGGTATCTAGGAGGTAGGAAACAGATGGAAGATACCTGAAATAAAGCATGAATTAAAACTTCACTATTTTTAATTTTCCACGTGGATGATCAGAATCAGCAACACTTATTTACTTTCTGCTGTGTGTAGGGCTGCTTCTGTAGCCAGATACTTCTAGGAGTTCTCAGTGTTTGGAAGAGAAGTCATTTCTTTATTCATTCAACACAAATTTATTGAAATATTTCAGTCATTGGCGTGAGGGATGCACAGATGAATAAGGTAATTCTCTTAAGAAGATTATATGCTATTAACAGCCTGAGCAAGAGCGAGACCTCATCTCTACTAAAAATAGAAAGAAATTATATAGACAGCTAAAAATATATATAGAAAAAATTAGCCGGGCATGGTGGCACATGCCTGTAGTCCCAGCTACTCGGGAGGCTGAGACAGGAGGATCCTTTGAGCTCAGGAGTTTGAGGTTGCTGTGAGCTAGGCTGACACCACAGCACTCACTCTAGCCTGGGCAACAGAGTGAGACTCTGTCTCAAAAAAAAAAAAAAAAAAGATTATATGCTATTTAGATGAATATATAAAGGAATAAATTATAATACAATAAGTACGATAAAAGGACATGAAACAAGTTTGTTTTCAGTTCAGATATTGGAGTAGCTGTTGAGATATGATTGAAAACATGCTTTACAAAGTCAATTTTGAGCTTGAGCTTAGAAAATAAATAAATGTTTCCCAATGTCAGAAAAAGGAAATAATATATACAAATAGTTACAGTAATCAAAGGAATGGTTTCATTCAGCAAAGTTTGAGATGTGTGGAAAGACAGAGTAAGAGGTCAATGATAGGTAAACTGGGCTGAAGAGAAAGGCTGGGTCAGACTGAGGAGAATCTTATATGCCTCACTAAATTATCTTGTACCCTAGGAAAAAGTATTTAACAAATCCTAACCAGTATCAGAATTCTACATCAAATTTTTGTCTCCCCTGAGGTTTAATAAAATCCTTAATTGCAGTCCTCAGCTCTAGATGGTCAGTTTCTACTGATCTTCTGTTTGGTACAATAGTTATAAGGGGAGTAATGTGATTGTTGCTCATTTGGGATGCCAGAGAAAGGAGGAGAATGAAGAGAGGAGTGTAAATGAGTGGTGAAAATAAAGTTAGTGAGATAGATGGATAATCATACTATCATTGCCAGAGAGTTTTGCTGGCACCAGTGCACTCTTCTGCATATGCTATGGGTTATCTTTCTAAGAAAAGTGTTCTACCTTATGTTTCTCTCCAATTTCATGAAGCAAGAGCAACGAAACTTTATCATTGGTCAATAAACAGACTGCTTGAAATCAAACAATTTTCCAACAGTTTATAGGGAAGCTGGCTGCCAAGCACCTCTAAAATGTGAGATTAATGGAAAGTTAGAGTCAGACACATTACTTCTTGTTAGAGGGATAAAACCAATAGTCCAGTGCAAGGCTAAGGTTAAATGAAACCAGTCCTGCTGGAAAAGGCAGAATTCCTAGTCCCAAGTAGCTCACCATTAAGCTACATCAGAGAGAGATTTCAAGGTCATTTTCAATCTACTATTACATCATAGGACATTCCCTGATGCTCTGTACTTGCCAAATACAGTAGATTTCATATAGGGAATTATCCTGCCTATATATTAAACAGAAAAGAGAGAGTGATTATTAGTAGAGTGATTATTTGCACCCAATTCTTTCTTGGGATTCAGATATGAGGTCAGATAGTTCTATATTTAATTAATAGAATTTTTTTTATTCCTACTCAGGGAGAAAGACGTGCAGTCTCTTTTTTTTAGAACAATAATGAACTGCTGGAGTTGACTACCTTCATGGAGAAAGGGAAAGTCAGTTCTTAATTTGACCGTTTGACATTCCCTGGTGAAGCCATAGGTTCTGTTGTGCACTAATGACCAAAGCTACAAAGGACATTAAAGAACACCCCATGGGCCTATGGGCCACCATATGGGTGTGATAAGTTAACCAATGTACTATGTAGGGACTTTGTAAAAAATCAAGTAGATATTTATAAAATATCACTATGCCTGGAATGAAAGTAAATCTCCATCTTATTGACACTTTCTTGGTTGGAGAAATTACAAGAGATTTGGCTATTTGTTTTCCTTCACACAGCTGAGTGAGAACTCACATGAGCCACTAAGGAAAGGCCAGGTAGGGGATTTTGTTTCACTATAATGTACACATGGGTTAATCGGGACAGGTAGACATCTTCCACAGACAAAATGCAACATTCCTATGCAGGCTACAGCCTGCTATAATAGGAAAACACCTTCACTACACAGAATAGTTTCACAGAAGATTAATAGGCTCAATTTCTAGGAACTTTGCCAGCAGTTGCAGCTATGGAAAGCTGATACACTCACACAAAAACACAGATGAACCTGAGAGAATATTCCAGAAAGAATTTCAAGGATGTGACAAATAGTGACAGATAATAGGGGAAAAATAGAACAATTATTTTGCAAAAAATGTATTTAGATGAAGAAGGAAAATATAGCACCTAGAAGACAATGAGTAAAGACTATTTTCTCCTGGGGAGGGGTACATAATTTCCCTCGGAGATCAGTGCACCATGGTTGCCAGCATCCCCTGGTGCTGAGTGGCTGTGCTTCCCAAGCAAAACCGGTGTGCAGTTGATACACCACATGCAGGCCACTGGCACCAAGTTGTCTGTTTATTTCTACACTGACATAGACATTTCCACCTTACAAATGTGAGAGCAATGGAAGATAGAGTCCCTTTCCTAGAAGGCAAAGGCACAACAGATGTCTAACAGAGCCCCTTTGCTTCTCCGCAAGAACATGAGAATTTAAAAGACTTAATCTTCATAGTTCACCTGTTGGTCCTTTATTTGTAAATTTTTCCAGTTAAGACTATTTTTAATCCATATTATATATGCCAGTATAGAATTCATCTACAGGAACCCACCTTGATTGATAATCGCTCCCCTTTTTTTTCTGAAATAGATCAGAACTCTTGCTCTTTGTTTTTTTTTATCTCCACACCTAATTTGAAACTTATTTGAAGGCATGTGAAAAGTTTCATACTTTAGTTACCTCCATAACACCTAAAGGAGTGATGAATATTTGCTAAGTGCACACACACACCCAAAAGGTATTAGTTCAATAACTGATTACTGAATGAGGCAAGAAATCTGGGCAGTATTCCAAAGTGCATGCTAGTACCAATGCAGTAAATTTAGAGAAAACATATATTTATTTGTTTTATTAATATTCTTTTAAAATTGTAGATATCCTTTCCTTACCAGGGAGTTTTTCACGGTTGGGCATATATACACAATATAGCAATTTGTAGATCATTCTGTATCATTTAATATCTTGGAAAAAAAGAGTAGCTAAAGAAATAATATAATATCAAGCATGGTTGCTGAAATAATTTCAGAATGAATCTGACTAATAAATGACTCACAAGCTATTGATATTTATCTCAGTCCTCAGAGGAAGAGCTAATTCAATTGTAGTGTACTCTAAGCAAGCATTTAGTCTTCTTTGATTCGCTTTGTAAATTACCTGTTTACAGATTGTTAAAAAATGAATAAAAGCTTTAAGAAATTAGCCGGAAACATGACTTTCCTTTCACTAATCTCTACTGCCTTATAAATCGTATTGTTTTAATATTATAATGCATTATGTTCATGCAATAAGAGAATAAGGGAAGACATAGCTCATTTAACAAACCTTTGTTTATTCCCTCACGTAGTAGCCCTATCTAAGCCTCATTAAATTAAAAGGATAGATTGGTTTTTTATATTTATACATTAGGTAAAAAAGTAAAATATGTTGACTATTGTGTAGATGTCAGTTTAATTTTTTTCTGTTGGTATTTTATTTTGAATAAACTTTATTGAAGTACTATTTACAAATAATAAAAAGGCATACATTTTAATATACAGTTTGACAAATTAACAAATACCTTTAATAAATAAAATTTACTAACTTTTAAAGTTATATTCCAAATTAAATATATTCAAAACATTTAGTCTAAATTTTTGAGATATATTTTTAAATATGTGACTGTTTATAAATGTAAATAAAAATCAGATGTCATGTATAATATTGGAAAATCACAGGTGAAAAATATTTATTTCTTTTGTATAATGTTATTTGACCTAATTTTTCATTAGAAATAAAGTTCATTAATTTCTGAACTCCAGAAACATGAACAAATATAGACAAACACTTAATGCTAAAGAGATATTAAAGTAACATAAGTGCATTTTTGAGAAGTAATGGAAATAAAAACAATAGAAAATGACACCCTATGAAATGTGTATTAGTGTTAATGGCAATCCTTTATTAATCATGATTATTGAGTAGGAAGCTTTTTTGGCTGCCTAGACCCTACTCCAGACAATGAAATAAAAAATAAAAGTACCTGGGGATAAGGATTGTCCATCAATATTATTTAAAAGTTCTCCAAATTCATTTTTCACATATTAATTAAAAAATTGTTTGTGTCAAGGTGCCCTTTTCATCTTAAACATTTTAAAATGTACAGTGCACTAGTATTAAGTACATTCACATTGTCATGGAAACAAGCCCAAGAATGCTTTTCATCTTGAAAAACTGAACTCTGTACCTATTAAATAATTCCCCATTTTCCCATCCCTCAACTCCCATGGAAACCATCATTCTACCTTATGTTTCTATGAATTTTAACCACTCTCCAGATTCCTCATATATGTAGAATTATACCTTGTCTGTCTTTTTGACCCTAGATTAATTCATTTAGCATAATTAATTAGCATGTCATCAAGGTTCATCCATGTTGTAGCATGTGTCAGAATTTCCTTATTTTTTACTATTTTTAAATTTTAATCATCGGAATTTAAGATTCAGATTTTAAAAGCTGAATAATACTTCATTGTATGCATACACCACATTTTGTTTATCAGTTCATCTGTCAGTAGATAGTTAGGTTGCTTCCACCTTTGACTATTATGAATAATGATATTATGAACACGGGTGTACAAATACCTCTTTAAGACCCTGCTTGTAATTATTTTGATTATACACTTAGAAGTGGAATTGATGAATCATATGGTAATTCTATGTTTAATTTTTTGAGAGAGCATTACACTGGTCTCCATAATGGCTGTACTGTTTTATTTTTTTTTTCTTTTTAATTATGGGTACATAATAGTTGTATATTTTTATAGGGTACATGTGATGTATTGATGCAGGCATACGATGTGAATTAATCAAATCAGGGTAACTGGGGTATCCCTTACCTCAAGAATTTATCATTCCTTTGTGTTAGGAACATTCCAATTCCACACTTTTAGTTATGTTAAAGTGTATCCTAACTTATTGTTGATTATAGTCACTTTGTTGTGCTGTCAAATATTGTTCATTTCATCTAACTATATTTTTGCACCCATTAATTATCCCCACTTTATCCCTCTGCCCAGTACCTTACTCAGCCTCTGGTAAGCATCATTCTACTTTCTATCTCCATGAGATCAATTGTTTTTAATATTTAGCTCCCACATATGAGTGAGAACATGCAAGATTTGTCTTTCTGTGCCTGCCTTATTTCACTTAAGGTAATGTTCTCCAGTTCTGATCATGTTGCTGAAAATGACAGGATTTCATTCTTTTTTATGGCTGAATAATATCCCATTATGTATATGCACCACATTTTCTTTATCTACTCATCCACTGAAAACACGTAGGTTGATTCCATTATCTTGGCTACTGTGAGTAGTGCTACAATAAACCTGGGATAGCAGATATCTTTTTAATATAATGATTACTTTTCTTTTAGATATATACTCAGCAGTGGAATTTCTGGGTCACATAGAAAGTACTATCTGTAGTTTTTTTAAGAATTCCAAACTGTTTTCCATAGTGGCTGTACTAATTTAGATTCCCACCATTTCCTACTCTGTTGGTCTTTATGTCTGTCTTTATGCCAGTGCCAGGCAAACAACTAACTCTGAGTTCCAAAGGAAAAACCAAAACAACAACCACAGAGGAGCAAAGTCCCCGAGGGACTAATATTAAGGACAAGGATTAGTGGCACAACTAAATTGAAGATTTTCTGATTAAATTTTGGTGCCAGTGACCCTAACAAGTCTTTGGACATTCCCAATATATGCTTCGGTTAGCATCATTCAGATGGGATGGAACAAATCAAATTTGTTGAAATGGGTTCTATTTGACCTAAAAATATTTTTACTGACTACAAGTAAAAATACAAATATGATTAGATTTTCACCTTGTCTAAGCTAATGCTAAGCCCAGCCAATGGGATGTAGTACAGGGATGATCTAAAACTCATTGATTTGACAACATAAAGACAAATCAAGAAGTGAGTGATTAAATGAGCCTTTTCAAGAATACTATTTTGCCACTAGGTAAACTAGATTTGATTGGCTACATTAATGAAGGTATGCATTTCAAATTTTTTATAATTTCTGCATCTTACAACCTCACAACATAGATGCATGGCATATTGAGAGTTCTAAAGTTAATTAAAGGACCACAAAATTATACAGAGTCATCATCACTAAAGTAGGAGAAGTTAGGGAAACTGAGAATCTCATTAACAGCAACAATAACAGTGATACCAGTATCATTATCTAATGATGTAAATATTTTATTGTGTTTATATCTGATTCATTTCTCCTGTCCATCACCATTTTTTCCCCTTTCTACTTTCTCAGGAGTATAAATACAAATGTTTCTCAGGAATAAATAGAAGTTCTTCCCTTTTTCTTAGGAAAACAATTGAGGGGTGGGGCATGGCTGAGAGTTCAATCCTCAGCATATACCCTCCTACCTCAAAATACTTATTTAAGCATTTCTTTCAAACACAGGCTGTTTTCCTTTTAAGAGGATTTCTGGTTCTTCCCAGTATTATGTCACTGACTTTCTACAACCTCCAGGAGTACATGTTATTATGCTATTTATTAGAAGAGGGAAAAATATAATAATGTGAAGTAATTTTTTCCAAGTTTTCACATACGAATAAAACATACTGTTAAATCATAGAAAGAATTTCTAATATTTCCCATTATCCTGAATTTTTTCTTGTCATCATTTATTATTCTTCATTTTAAAATAATGTTCCCTTTTATAAAGAAGAACAAAAAGATTAAATATGGGCTTGATATAATATAAAAATAATAACTACCATTTATCAAATGCTTAGTGTATGTCAAATACTGTGTAAAGCACTTTACATCTATTACCTCATTTAATTTTGACAACTGTTTAAGATATATATTATTATTTTTCCCCATTTGACATGCACATTTATCCTCCATTTAGAAGAGTTTGAATCTTACAGAGATAAAATAATATGCTTGAGATTGTGCCCTAATACATTGCCACACTAGGATAGTTCAAACCCCTTGTTTGCATGCAAACCTGTGATCCTAACCACTACATCACATTGTCACAGTTTGATCTTTGTTGACTGACATAAAAATTTGGGTTGGTTTGCAAACTCCTAAATAGCAAGAAACCTTCTTAAATTTATTCTGAATTTTGCTCACTAGCACAGTAGGTTTGCAATAAATATCCATTTAATGAATGAAAGAATACATGAACATGTTGAACAAATGTTTCAAGCATCTAAATGGTCTCATATATTTAAACCATGGTATTGCATAAAATATTATCTATTTGCCTTTTAGAACTTGAAATTAAAGGGGAAATAGAGCATCTTAAAATCTTTATTGTGCCTCATTTTATTTTCATGTGCTTTTCTACATTAGGGGCTGTAAAATATGGAAACTAGCCCTTTCTGAAATTCTGATCTAGAGGAAGCACAAACTATTACTCACTCTTTATAAAAGTGAACAATAAACTCTTGACGAAACATATGAATTAATGCATCCTGGCCAGCCAACAAGCACATCTATTCACTTGTAAAATAATCATAATACTATTTAAATGGAGTATAGAAATTTGAATTTAAACATTTTATATATTTTACCATATTTGATATTTTCTACAATCAAGCAAGATGGACAGAGCCAGCATGATTTTATTCACATGATACATCAAGAAGTTGGGGGTCACCAAATTATTAGTGATTTGTTTACCTGCAATTCAAATGTAGCATCCTTCTTTGTTTTCACTTTTCCTCCTCTTCCTCCTCCTCCTTTTTCTTCTTATTAAAAGACACTAGACCAAGAATGTATACTGCTATCACTCTAGACAGCACTGGCAACAATAATAATGATCAAATTTGGTGTACGAAATATAGCTTCCTTTTCTCTTTGGATTGAGCCATAAACAGTGTTTTCAATCTTTTCAAATTTTTTAAGACTTGTTTTGTGGACTAATACATGATCTCTTTGGGAGAATGTTTTATGTGCCCTTGACAAAATGTGCATTCTGCTGCTGTTGGATGGAATGTTCTATATATTTGGATTAGGTCCATTTTGTCTAAAATGTTGTTCAAGTCCAGAATTTCCCCATTGATCTTCTGTCTGGACGATCTGTCTATTGTTGAAAGTAGAGTATTGTAATCCTCTACTATTATTGTATGGTAGTCTATCTCACTCTTCAGGTCTACTAAAATTTGTTTTACATATTTAGGTGCTCCAATGTTGGGTGGATATATATTTAAAATTCTTATATCCTCCTAATTAATTAACTCCTTTATCATAATATAATGGCTTTCTTTATTTCTTTTTATAGTTCTCAACTTAAAGTCTATTTTGTCTAAGTATAGCCACCCCTGCTGTCTTTTTGTTACCATTTGCTTGGAATATCTTTTTCCAACCCTTCACTACCAAGACTGTGTGTATCCTTAGGGCTAAAGTGAGTCTCTTGTAGATAGCATATTTTATCTTGTTTTTTTTTTTTTCATTAATCCATTCAAGTACTCTATATCTTTTGATTGGAGAATTTAATCTATTTACATTTAAAGTAATTATTGGTAGGTAAGAACTTGCTATTAGCATTTTGTTCTTTTACTACCGACTCTTTTATACGTCTTTTATTTCTCTCTTTCAAATTTGCAGTCTTTTTTTGTGATTTGTTGTATTTTTGTAGTGGTATGCTCTGATTTCTTTCTTTTTATCTTTTGTGTCTCTACTAGAGCTTTCATCTTTGTGGTTACCATGAGGCTTACATGAAACATCTTATTATATTGTTCTAATCTAAGCTGATAGTACCTTAACTTCAATCACATGCAAAGACTCTACAATTTTACTTCTCCCTCCACCACTACATTTTATGTTATTTGTGTCATACTTTACATCTATCTATATTGTGTATCTATTAACCAATTGTTTATAGCTATAGTTGTTTTTGATACATTTGTCTTTTAACTTGTACTAGAGTTAAGAATGATTTATATGCCACCTTTACAGTAGTAAAGTGTTCTGAATTTGACTATATATTTACCTTTACTGGTGAGTTTTAAATTTTCATATGTTTTCACATTGTTACTTGTAGTTCTTTGTTTCAACTTGAAGACCTTCCTTTAGCATTTCTTACAAGCTCTGTATAGATCAGGCTCATGTAGTGTCTTCTGCACTTGCATAGTACTTAGCATGAAATAGCTACTTCATGTATATTAATTGAAGGAAAGAATAAATTGGGCCTACTTGAAAAGTATTTCTAATATCATTACATAATAATGAAGCTGTACATAATTAATGTGTATCTTTACTGAAATATGAGCTGATTGCTCTTTTGTAAATTTAGTCATACTGAAAAAATATATATATGTGTTTATATATATGTGGCTTTGACTTATATGAACCACTCCTATAAATGTTATGTAACTAATCATGCTATTCTGTGTGTGTGTGTGTGTGTGTGTGTGTGGTATGTGTGTGTGTGAGATGTGCCACTGTCTCAGTGTAGATGCAAGTTTTAAATAGTTCAGACCAAGGTAGTAAACGAGTGAGGCCTCCTGTGTCCTCCTTTGATTGAGCTTTGCATCATTCAGAGTTGCTTTAAACTGCCTCATATACTCTTTTCTCAGTACTTTTCTGCCAGTTTTGCAGCAATATAAATTTCCGGATGACAAAATCTGTTAGATGCTATAAAAACCAAACAAAGCAATGGTATTGAGGTTGGGTGGAATGAACATTTTTCTTTGAAACTGAGTGCATGGAGTGACTCCTAATAATTCACCATGGACAGCATGAGCTCAGCTATACTGAAATGGTTCAAGAAGCTGAGAAATAATGTCTTTTAGTTCTAGCTGTCAAAGTATAATCACCTCAAGTCACTTTATTTAATACTTTTTGGAAGTTTGTGGAGGCAACAGTCAGTAATAAGGTTTGACCACTATAACATAAAATTCTACCCTCAGTTTTTAAAGTATTGAGCTTTTTATTTTTTGCCTTAAAAAGTATAGTGGTAATTCTATAATTAAACTCTAAATGGGACAAATTAAGTGACCTGCTTTGTGGTGCCCTAGAAGCTTGTAAGGTCTTGCACAAGTTTGTCTGCTCTAAGCTGCTTCAGAGAATAAGCTTCAGGAAGCACAGCTGGAATTCCTCTCTCAGAATCCATCATACCCCTGATCCCACCTCTTTCAAGAATTGGCAGGGGCACTTACAAAATATTTACAGTCATATTTATCCCCAAATACATCATACCCTAATTATATGTGATCGTATTTCTCTTCAGTACAAATTCACTAATAGGAATGGAAGGACCGTGGTTGTATATACAGTAGTACACTCTTATCTGCATATATATACAGACTACACATACACACACACCCCACACATACACACACACACACTCTGTGTTTTCTCACATACATACATACCTACCTATGATAAAGTTTAATTTATAAATTAGACACAGTAAGAGATTAACAACAACTAATAATAAAATAGAATAATTATAACAATATGCCAGCATCACTACTCTTGTACTTTGGGGCAATTACTAAGTAAAATAAAGTTTACATAAGCACTGTAATGCCATAATTGATCTGATAACCTAGATGGCTACTACATGACTAACAGGCAAGTTACACAGAATGTGGATATAAGGGACAAAGGGATGATTTATGTTCAAGATGGGATGTAGTGCATCATGTAAGATTTCATCACTACTGAGTGCATAATTTAAAACTTAGAATTGTTGATTTCTGGAATTTTTCATTTAATATTTTCAGACCATGTTTGACTATGAGTACATGGAACAGAGGAAAACAAAACCACAGATAAGGAGGGATAACTATAAAGTGCGTACAAAGTATGTATTTAGAAAAGGTAGTTTATTTATATTAAAAAAAAAAGACTGGCCGGGCGCGGTGGCTCACGCCTGTAATCCTAGCACTCTGGGAGGCCGAGGCGGGTGGATTGCTCAAGGTCAGGAGTTCGAGACCAGCCTGAGCGAGACCCCGTCTCTACTAAAAAAATAGAAAGACATTATATGGACAACTAAAAATCTATATAGAAAAAATTAGCCGGGCATAGTGGCGCATGCCTGTAGTCCCAGCTACTCGGGAGGCTGAGGCAGTAGGATCGCTTAAGCCGAGGAGTCTGAGGTTGCTGTGAGCTAAGCTGACGCCACGGCACTCACTCTAGCCTGGGCAACAAAGTGAGACTCTGTCTCAACAAAAAAAAAAAAAAAAAAAAAAAAAAAAAAAAAAAAAAAAAAAAGGACTAATACATCAAGTTGGATCATTTTCTGTTTAATCTCAGCCTTTGTGCAAGGACGTTTTTGCCCAATATACTGACAGCATTCTTTATGTAGTAAAACATACCTCTGATATTTTCTCAATTCAACTAAATCTTTACTTTCTGTGTTAAAATTTTATTGACCTTGCCTTGGAGTGCAGATTTGCCCCAATGTACCATGACAAATCTATTACTGGCAAAAATATAATTTAATTAATTTTTCTTTTAGCTTTTAATTAAATTAGTGCTAATTAAGGAAAGCCACACTGTGCCTGTCAAATTAAAACAAGGTGCTATTATACAATTCAAATTATACTGATGACAGTGAGCATTTTAGATTTCAGTAAGAAATGGAAGCTGGAAATGGGAGCCATACCTATAATCCCAGCTACTCAGGAGGCTGAGGTAGGAGGATTGCTTGAGCCCAGGATTTTGAGACCAACTTGGAAAACAGAGAGATCCTATCTTCACCCACCCAAAAGAAATGAAGACTTAGTGACTTTCTGTATTATTACTGTATTATTACTAGGGGTTAGGAGAAGGTCATTACTGAAGATTGCAATAAAATAATTTAAAAAGGGGCATCTATTTTTAATAGGCATACCTCATTTTATTGCATTTTCCTTTATTGTGATTTGCAGAGTTTGTGTTTTTATTAATACAAATCGAAGGTTTGTGACAACCCTGCCAAGAGTAAGTCTATCATTGCCATTTGTCCGAAAGCTTGTACTTGCTTCATGTCTCTGTGTCAGAAATTTTTAGCAATAAAATATTTTTAATTAAGGTGTGGACATTGATATTTGTAGAAATAATGACATTGCACACTTAGTAGACTTCAGTATAGCATAAATATAACTTTTATATGCACAAAAATATCTAGGAAACCAAGATATTTGTGTGTCTCACTTTATTGCAGTGGTCTGGAACTGAACTCACAGTATCTGAGAGGTATGCCTGCACACAGAAGCAGGTATAGGCAGCATCAAAACATTCCCATGGCTACACAGGTTAAGAGCTCTCACTGGCATCCGGTTTTCTAAATAAAAAACAGCCCCGAATGCAGGATGTACCAAATTATTGTAATTTTTACTTTTAGAAATTCAATTCATAATCTGCTTTACTTAGAAGATTTTTAATCAAGTTAGCTGCTACTTTAAACTCTTGAAGTGTGCAGATGCTCAAGTTCTTTCTGGTTTTATATTTTTTATATACATATTGAATAAAATTAGAATGAACATATTTCTAGATATTTAATTTAAAATATTCTCTATATAACAAAAGTATCTTTTCAAAAGTTGTTAGTATTAATATTTTGTTTGATTTTTTCCCTTTTATGTAAAGAATAATTGAGTAGTGTCCCAGGATCAACAATGCCTTTAAAATAGTTTCTTAAAAGATAATTATTTAAACTCAATTTGGTACAGAAATTTTACTGTTCATTTTGTATATCACTACAAAATATTAAAAATATCCTACTACATTATGGAGATTATGCTTCTTTTTTAAAATAAGTAAATACATCATGGAGATTGTATATGGAGACCTACATTTTATTCTTATCCTTCAGTAATGAGGCAGCAAACCTTCTGCTTCAAGTAGAGTGTAAGGAAAGATGACAGAGATGAGCAAGCTGGAGAAAAGAATTTTTGAATTTGGGCATTAAAACCTTAGCAGAACCCCCAACTGACCCATGCTTGAACCAGTTAGAATTAAGAGTGATCTACAGAGTGGCACAATGACCAGGTTTCAGATTGTCTTCTGGGTAGCACTCAAGCAGGGAAGACCAGAATAACAGCAAAAACTAAATATTAAATTGGCATTTGAATCATAGCACATAAAAGTGGGACACAACATGTTTTATGAACCTAAATAGACTGATTTTCTGCTAAAATAGAAGATTTAAATAGAACAAGAGTCTCACAATACCTAAAATGTTCTGCATATAGTTGAAAATTATTTATCATATCAAGAACCAGAGAAAACTCAACTCAGATGAGAAATGAAAATTACCAGATGCCAATACTAGGATAAACTATCTACCATGGATTTTAGTGTTAGAATTACCTACCATTGATTTTAAGGCAGCTGTCATAAACATACTCCCATTAACAATTATAAAATCTCTTTGAAAAGTGAAAAATAGGAAGACTCAACAAAGAAATAGAAGCTGTAAAAAATAAACTAAATGAAAATTTCAGAACTGAAAAATATGATAATTTAAATAAAACACTACATGAGTTCAACCTCAAAGTGTTGATGATAGAAAAAAAACAATCAGTAGACTTGAAGATAAATCAATAGAAGTGATCCAATTTGAAAACAGTAAATATACTGAAACAAATGCTCAGGAACCAGTGACACACACACACATATATACACACACACACAAAACCACTTTTATGTCATTGATATCAAAAAGAAGAAAAAAAGTGTGGATCTGAAAAAGAATTCAAAGAAATAATAGCTGAAATCTTCCCAAATTTGTCAAAAGACATAAGCTTACATATTCAAGAAGCGTAGAGCCCCTAACAGACTAAATCTGAAGGAATACACATTACAAAGGATCATAATCAAATTTCTGAAAATTAAATAAAGGAAAAATTATTGAAAGCAGCCAGAGAGAGACAATATATGACCTATGGGAAAAAATAATTAGAATGACAACAGATTTCTGGTCAGAAATCATGGAGTACAGAAAAAAGTGGCAAAACATGTTTCAAATGCTGAAAAAACAGAAATGTATAGCCAAAATTCTATATCCAGTAAAAATATCCATGAGGATTAAAAGCAATACAGAGACATTCTCAGACAAAAGAAAACAAAGAGAATTTGTCACTAGCATACATCATTGACTTAAGTGAATCGGTCAAGAAAAAAATTCTTCAAATAGGATGCAAAGGATAAAAAAAGGAAACTGTAAAAAGTAATGAGACATATTCTCGACTGTAGTGCAAGTGAACTTTTGAGGGCATGGAATGCATGTTGCTATTCTTCCTAATTACACTACTGAGCACTGTAGCATGAACACTGTAGACCCTAACTAGACACAGTGAGTGAATGAGCTCACAAGTGGGCCAAGGATACATGGAAGGCAGGGTCATTATCACAGTCCCTGGGAGTAAGGGAAGAACTCAAAAGAGGTTACATCTGAGTAAAGATATCAAAGACAAATAAGACTATGCTCTGTGCATATGAAAGGGAGAAAAGGGGAGAGAAACTTGTATAATAGGAATATGTAAATCATTTGTGACCTGAATGGCATGAGGAATTTGGGAAACACATTTTCTATAGAACAAAAGCATATGGTGTTTACGGGGAAGGGCCAGGACATAAAATTGCAGCCAGATTATGATGGGTCATGTTAGCTAAACTAAGGTATTTGACTTTATACTCTAAGACAGGAGTCAGTAAACTATCTTTCAAGACTAGATATAAAATATTTTAGTCTTTAGTCTTTATTGGACATATGATCTTTGTCACAAGTACTCAGCTCTGCTGTTGTAGGTATGAAAGCAGCTATTGACTATAGCAAATAAATGACTACGACTGTGTTCCAAAGGAAACTCTATTTATTAGAATATGTGCAAGTAAATTTGGTATGAGGATCATACTTTATTGACTCCTGCTTTAAAAGATAGGAGACTATAAAATTATATATTGGTAAGTAACCTTGATGGCTAAAACTATTTGCATGCTTAATATGCTTTTGTACATGACAGCTCATCCTTACTGTCTTAGTTGTGTCGATACATTATGTCTATACATTCATTATCCTAATTTTTCAGTTAAAATAAAACAAATATATTTAAAGATATTAAGTTATTTACCCAAGACAATTCAGCTAGTCTATGTCAAACTATATAAATCACATGTGTTAGGATCTTTAGGGAAATAATTTGGAAGTACCATATTAGAAAGTTCTTGGACTCAAGATGTTTATAAACATTATAATCCAATGATGGGGGAAATAATATACAACATTGTTTCATGTTAACTAGAACTATACAATATCTGTCAGAAATAATATAATGAAGTTATTTAGGTGCTTTCTCTATCTTTAGAGATCCCACTACGTTTCTAAACACACAATGAAAGATTAAGTTGATTGGCTAAACTTTTTCAAAACAGCAGAACAGTTAAAAGCCAATTTTGAAAGTAAAATTCTGGTTTAGTAAACAATGTCAGTGTTATTTATGTAATAGATTTTCTGTTTATAAATGTAGTAAGTGCCATGTATAAAATTTTAAAACCTCAAAAATATATAACAGAAAGTTAAACCATGTATAATCACATCAAGTTCCTCTATTATATTCATGAAATTATTTTCATGATTTTTAAACCCATATGTACTTTTAAAATAAAAACTATGCTATATACTTTTTCCTAATAATCATCTTTGGAATGTTATTTCCAAAAGATATTTTTTCTTTTTTTAAAGAAAAGTTTAATATTGCTATCCTAGGTGAATTTTAGGGTTAATATTTGATAAAGATTAAAGGACTGATTACAATGTGATGTTAGTACCTCCTGCCTGTTGCTTCTAGACTAGTGGCCACCTTCTCCATCTGAATAGCCCCTTGATGACATCATATCAAAATGAAATCAGACAAAATACAGTCCCACAAAAATACAATAAAAACCTAGTAAAACCTAAAGTCTAGCAAAAAAAAATTATGATGTATCTTCATTAAAGTTTCATATATTAATAATAAAATGTGGCATGACAAGAATATGGCTTTGTTCATAAAAGCAACTTCAGCATAGGTTCTTGTAATAGCTTAAGAAAGATATATGAACAGTATGAAGAAAATTACAGGAATAAATCTTTCTGGGCTGCTTCTAAAACTCTGCAGATAGTTAAAAACAAGAACACATGAAGAAGGAAAAGGTATGAATTGCCTTGGGTTACTTAATCCTTTAGTGACAAGTCCTGCAAATTTCATTAAGATAATATTAGTGTTATTAACATTTACCTTCATTAAATACTATAATGATTGACATTATATACAACACAGGCCAAGGCTTAAAAATGTTGGTAAATCAAAAACAGAATTTAAATTTTAGGAGTCATTCCTATTGCCATGACCAAATATAAGTTCTGAAACAATACTATATGTATCAAACCCGTGTTTCTGGAATAGTTATATAGAACAAGTCCAAATAGTCATGAAATTATTGGTTCTAGAAAATTACTTCCTTTGCTAAAACTTTGATGATCCTCAGCCCTGTCAATTTTGGGGAATGGAATTGCTGAAATTTGATTTTATACTATTTTCTTAGATTGCTGTTAGTGAAAACAAGGAACAGGAAGAAGTCTACGCCATCTGTGTACAGTTAAACCATCTGGCCTACCCAGTGACTGGTTTTTTGGATTTCACCTTATTTTTATCTGAAATCTGAGATTTGACTACTGGCTTTGTCCTTGAGTGAGTTCTAAACGTCCACTTAGTTTTTCCTCATCCTTTTGCTCATCTTATTGATGAGAGGTTTGAATCTGGTTTATTGAGGGTTAACATACATGTTAAACTCTGACCCCAAATGAGCACATCCTGGTACCAACTATTCCTAAAGCTCTGTAGTCTCTTACAATTTGAAAAGAAAACTTGATGAAGGAATATAAAGATAGTAAAGGAGCACCTTTTTAAAAATTTTCCTGGTATTTTAGATTAATGGTATAGAGTTAAATCTCCTCCCAATTCCAATTATATCACATATATTACTGATGTTGACTCAAGGCAGATACAGTCTTCTACTATTAAGTAATAAGTAATGATGATTGTTACAATGGTTAAAAATTAAATAAATAAAAATAAGTAAATGAAAAAGTATATGTTACAGGAGATGCTTTACACGAAACACTCTTAGATGCGCTCCTCTTTATGTAGAATGGTAGTAAAAAGAATAAACTATTATGTATCTTGGTTACATCTTTCCAGTCAAGTTAAAAATAGAAGGTGGGGAATAAAAGGTATTCAAAGGAAGAAATAAAAATGTGTCTTGCCAGTTATCACATTAATTGTATAAATATGTTATCAGAGTCTGTTCATATAGTGATATATTTTATATTACTGTCACTCTTTCAAAAGACTTACATTAAACAGAACTTTTGCCAATGTGTCACACAATTTGTCTCAAATATACATATGTGAACAGATATACATTTATTTTTAATCTAAGACAAACAGAAGATACATTTATATGGCTATTGGCTTTCCTGTAACCTACCTGCTGATTTCTTCCATCCAGGAAGTTGAATTGGATCTTTGCCTATTGTGTGACATGTTATTCCCACATGAGAGGAGGCAACCTTTGCAATTTCCTAGTTCTAGCTTGTGACACATATTTCTTTGAGGGAGATAGAAGTATTTCATAAATACAATTTCTTTGGCAAGCTCATCTGCCTGTATAATTCACTTTCAATAAAAGGAATAAATTTTATGCCATCAAGTTGATATCACTTCTAACTTAGGTTTTTCAAAAATTCCTTTGTGTGATGCTTTGGAAAGCATCTGCTTTGATAGTCGTTAGCTGTACATCTGGTCAAAAATGCTTTCCACATGTTGGCTACTGGAAAGGAAGTTTGCAAAACTATAACCCAAGACTCAGTGGAATATTAGTAAAGTGTTTCAGTTATCCATTGCCATTTAAAATGTCCATATGGGTTTGTCAGTACAGCTTTTGAAATGTAACGAATTAATATCTTTACTTCATCTTAATTTGTGGACAGATGGCATGAATATGACTGAGTGATACATTGGGCCATCCCTCAGCTTGTCAAGACTTATTTACAGCATAGGAACCATTCTCTGATGGCTGATTATCTGCTTCGTTTAGTAGGAAGGAAATTAACCTCTGGTTTCCACGCTGATGACTCAGCAGGTAATGTAGCACTAATGCAAAAAAAAAAAAAAAATCCCAAAAAGGCACTGATCTTCAAATTTAACAAGATTCATTAAAGAGCTAAATTGCTTTATTGGACCCAAGAGATTAAAACAATTATTTCAGTCCACTAGTTGGAATAATAAAATTTGGGGACAGGAATGAAAAGATTTTATTCCCTGGCATAAATAAATAAGCAGTGGTACTTTAAGTGATATTTTTCACATAATTCTATAAATATGCATGTCTTGTAATGTACTAGGTTTAGAAAAGAAGATTTGGTGCAATAAAACACATATTTTAACGCCATATGTTAGATGTCACTTAATTTTTAATTGAAGATAAGCCTTAAAGAAAACACTATTAGCTAAAAGCATGACTTGAAGTATAGAAAACATGAATTTTTTGGCAACACAGATTCGCTTAAAGTCATAAATTAAACTATCTTGTAAGTTGAGTTACTTTAATAAGGAGCTTTTTTGATTTGGTAACATGTCTAAATGCTAACAACGAAAATGTAATGTTATAAGAAATATGCTTGAAGAGATACTTTTGAGTTGATTACTCTAAATTGGGATTAGTATAGAAAAGACTACAGGGCACAATAAAAGCCCTGATGGCTTCAGAGGAACCTACCAAAACACATTTTCAGAAGGATTGAAAACTGCACTGAGGAAAATCTAATAGAGGTAGAATCCAACTTTAACAGGCAGAAACATTGGGGCTTAGAAAAAAAGATGGAAAAAGGTTTCCAAAGGACAGAGATCTCAAAAAAGAAGAGGAGGCTGAGCAAACAGGCATATTTTTAAATGCTCTTAAATGTAAATAGTTAATGAAGCCACTCAGTCACACCCTCAACTCCTACATAGGAAACTATCTAATTTAAATGGGGATAACATAAAACATTTTTAATACCAAAATTTTACAAGAAAAAGGAAGAAAATTACCTAATTAATGAAGGCACACGAGAAAAATCAGACAACAATAGGGAAGAAATTTTAGCCTAATTTTACAAAACAAGCTACTAGAGAAAGTAGCTAAAGATTACCAAAAAATCATAGATGTTGGGGCACAAGGACAGATGATAAACCTTAAATATAATTAAGGGTAGCATTAAGACTGTATGATAAAAGTAAATATGTAAGAATGATATGGAAATGCTATATGCTCTGCTGCATAGATATAATGCAACTATCAAAAATTGGGAGTGATAATGGATAAAATAACTCTAAGTTATCTATTAAGGGAAATTTTACTCTAAAATGTATTCCTCTTCACAATTTTCTTGGCTATTCTTGCCTTTTTAATCTTTTATTTAAATTTTAGAATCATATTTTTAATATCTTAAGAAAACTCATATTTTGATGGAAAATTTTATTGGAATTATATTATGTCAATAAATCAGTTTGAAAAATAATAATATCTTTGTAGTATTTAATGTAACTAGTCATAAAGGTTTTATAAATCTCTACCAGTATAGTATTCTTTAACAAACTAATAATCTTAAAAATATTCTGCATAAAGTTCTTGCACATGTTTTTGTTTGACTCTGTTTTATGTACCTCATTTTTTGGTTACTAGATGAGGCATATTTACAAATTGCAGTTTTCTTTTTGTCATTAATCTGCAAAATACAACTGAAGATTATATATGAATTTTCTCTCTAATAATATGGCTAAACTTTCTCATTAGTTTTAACAATTTAACTGTGTGTTCTTTTTGATCTATGGTTTAGACAACCATATCATCTATTAATAATGTTATCTGTGAATAATGACAGTTTTTTAACTTTCCCTTCTAATCTTTACAACAATTTTTGTTTCAAAATGGAAGAAAATAATAAAGGTCTAACAGCAGATGAACTTAAAAACAGAAAAGTAATAGGGGAGATAAGTGAAACCAAAAGCTAGTTTTCTGAAAAGAGCAAAAGATAAAATTTTAGCCAGATTCATTAGAAAAAAGGGAGAAGACATACATGAATAATATCAGGAATGGTTGAGAACACATCATTACAGATCTTAAAAGACATTAAAAGGCTAACAAGGAAATGTTTGCCAGTAAATGTAATATCTTTGATGAAATGAAAAAAAATTCCTTGAAAGATGAAAAGTATCAAAGCTTCCTCAGGAACAGATAGATTATCTAAGCACACTTGTGTGTGCACACACCTACACACACACAAATTAAATGCTTATTTCAAAAAGATCTTTCCAAATGGCTTTATCAGTGGATTCTACCAACATCTGGAAAAGAAAAATACCCATTCTACACAGAGTCTGCCAGAAAATAGAAATAAAAAACCACTTTTCCAATTAATTATTTTAGGCTAAAATACCAAAACCTGACAAAAATGTTAACTAAACCCATAAAGAGTTTAATATTCTTTATAAACACAGATGCAAAAATCTTTAGCTGAATATTAGAAAATTGAATCTAGCAATTATAAAAGGAGATAATTTATTATGACTAAGTTGAGTTTTTGACTAAAGAAAGTTATTCTACCACAAAAGATCAATGAAATATAATTAACCATAAGGAATTTAAAAAAAGAATAACTTTGATAGTTTTTACATATAAAGAAAACCATTTGAAAAAATCAAAATCAATTTATGATCAAGAAAACTATTAACTGTGAAATAGAAGAGAAAATCTTCAACTTTATAAAAGGAATTTACAAAAAATTACAGTAAACTTTGTATTTAATGGTGAAAGACTGAATGTATTTCTCCTAAGATTGAAAACAAGGAAAGATTCCATTTTTATGTAACAGTATCTTGAAAGTTCTAGCCAGTAAAACAGGCAAGAAAAATAAATAAATAAAAGCTATGAATATTGGAATGAATATGTGTGTGTGGATGTGTGTGTGGGTTTTTGTAGACAGCATGCATGATCATTTACATAGAAAAGCCTAAGGAAACTACAAGAAATGTATTTAATTAATAAGTGAGCTTAACAGTGTCTCCAGATACAATTTTAATATTTTTAAAAAGTTTATTAATGTACTAGAAATAAAAATTTGAAAATTAAAATGTGAAACATAAATAACATTCCAATTACTTAAAACAACATGAAATACTTGGAGAGAGAAGTAACAAAATTTGTGTAAGACCTATGAAATAAAAACTAAAAATATTGCTAGAAATAGACTTTAATTAATTAAGAAATAAGCCATGTTAAGGGAACAAATGACTCAATATTATTAAAATGTCAATTTTTTCCATATTTTCAATACAATTCCAATAAAAATCTAAGGAGTATTTTTTTGGTAAAAATAATTTAAGGCTGATTTAAAAACTGCAATGAAAATGCCTTAAAACTTGAATAGTAAAAATGATTTTATAAAAGAAGAAAAAAGTTGGAGAATTTGCATTAGGCAAGGTCAATTTTTTTTTTGTTTTATTCTATTCTAATTTTTTGTTTGATTTTCTGTATTTTTATTTTTTAATTATTTTTTTATTTCAGAATATTATGAAGGCACAAATGTTTTGGTTACATGGATTACTTTTGTACTACCGGAGTAAAGGTTTTAAGTGTGCCCATCACCCACTACTGTACACTGTACCCCTTAGGTATGATTTCATCTATCCCCTCCTCCCCCCTTCCCACCTGCATGATTTTCATTGAGGTTTACTTCCATCTAGGCACATGAGTGCTGATAGGTTAGTTCCAACGAAATAATGTCTTTTGTAGCAACTTGAATGTAACTACAAAACATTATTTTAAGTGAAGTATCTAAGGAACAGAAAAACAAACACCACAACACACATGAGCACAGATACAAAAAGGACATTGGAAACTAAGAAGGGTGGAAGATGGGAGGGCGGTGATGGGTAAAAACTTACTTATTGGGTACAATGAACACTATTCTGGTGAAGGGTAAACTAAAATCCCTGACTTAAGTATTATACAAGGTATCCATGTAACAAAAACATTTATACTCTCTTAATATTTTCAAATAAAGAAAGAATTAATTACTATAGAAAAATAAAACACAAAAGAAAATATCAGAGTGCATCATAAAATAAAGATTAGAGATTAGAGATAGAAATTAGAGCCCTACTAGGGGTGAACAGAGCAAAACCAATGTGGCAAGGAATTGGAGGAGAATGGGAAAAACAATCTCCACTGGGGTGAATTCAAAAACAACTAAGTAAGACTGATGACAGTAGGGGTAATTGGACAGACTGAGGTTTTGAACCCAAACAGCTAGGAATTAAGAGTATCAATATTTGGAGCATTAAAACAAATAATGACAACATATATACTTATTGGCTAATTGTAGTAAGACTAGGAGTGAGGGAAGGTACAACAAATTAAATTGTAAAAATATACTATGCCTCAAACAGAATTGGGTCAAACACACAATGGGGTGGGGACTTCAGGTGAGGAAAATCAGTATATGAGACTTACAGACTTTATTTGTCAACCTGAAATGTTTATACATTTAATAGACAGTTTACCTATCATATAATGCATTTCATCGATGGATAAAAACTTTATTATTAACATGTCTGAAAATTTTACATTGTTTTTAGAGATACTTTTACTGCACATAGACACAGCATCTGAGAATGTACATCTGTGAGTATTTTCTAAGGCATATTAAGGGGCAGACATGTAGCTTGTCTGTCAGTAATTTCAATTGTATTAATGCACTGAAATACATATATATGTACACACATACCCATACACAGGAAAAATTGTAGTGAATTAAAAGTCTGGACCAGAACATTTGCTCATTTTAACAGATATGTTAAGTGTGGGAAATTTTCATGTTTTACCAAACCAAAATTCAAAATAAAGTTATTTTCTATTTTTTGTTTCAAGTTAAATATCTTTATTTATATTCTCTAGATATAATTTCACATTAAAACCCATTATTTAAATGGGTTAAAAGGAGTGTAAGTTTACTTTTGTTATAAATAGACCTTCGAATTCTTAATTTTTACACCTCTAGCCAATGTTTTGCCTGAGAAACAGACATAATTCAATGTATCAAGATTAATCAAAGACATACTAAGAGAAATGTACTAAGAGAAGGGTTTGCTAATTGCCTAACACAATTCTATGTCTGCTTCATATGTCTATTGTTTTAACTAATATATCACAATATGCAGGAATAGCCTACATTTCATAAGAAAAAAAAATTATCCAGCATATGTCTCAGAAAGACTGCTCTTTCACCTAAAATATAACATGAATTAGTTTAAAGCTTGTTTAAGTAGTACAAGCACCCCCATTTCATAAAAGCTCAAAAAAGTACATTAGTATGTATCTGTCTTCAAGATCACATGTGCTCATTTTCATGGGATATATACATATACAAAGAGCTGATCTTTCTTTGCATAGCAATAACACTGTTATTCTGCTCTGTGAATATTAATTCATTTGTATGTCTCATCTAAAAAGATATTTTGAAATCTTTTATTCAGTGATCTATTTGGTTTTCACTCGAAGAATAAAACCATGGCTGAATGTACTGAAATCCAATTGCACAAGAAGGAAATGGGAAAAAGTTGCTTAGCATCAGCATGAATGTATGTATGTATGTACCTTTGCGACTTTAGTCAACAGTAAACCCAGTGATTAGACATGGTGATATATTCCCCCAAATCAGCAAGTGCAGGCCTACCTAGACTATGTTAAGAAAATTATCATTTTTAGAACAGAGGAAGAGATATACTAAGCCATTCTATTTACTTTGTCCTCATATGTGAACAATTTAAATGCATGTCCTCTCACCTTAGCAAAGCAGGAGATAAGCACACTTTTACATTCTGATAGCATGGTCTTTTGATCATGTTCTTGGAATGGCCTCATGCAATTTCATCTGGAAAAACAATTAAATTGCTAATTCTTCAAGTGCATAAAAAATATGGTAATTATAGTTTTGTACTTTGCTACTCTAATATAGTCTAATTTATAATATATATCAAGTATATATTTACTGAAAAGTATTAATTCATTTAAAATAGGAAAGAATGAATATTAATTAGACTAAAGTCACAAATATCATATTCACAGCCATGTTTTGCATCTTATTTAACAATTTCACATATTTAATTATCTCTACCTCATCTTGCAGATGTGCTTCCTTAGAGAACTCCCTGCCTGGAAGTGATGATCAAAATTATTAACGAATGTTATAGGAGCCAGTATAAGTGGACATTGGGTAATTGCACTTTTCAAAATTCTTCCAAAGCACAGATATATCTTCAATGTATTGAACATTGAAGCTTTTCCTTAAAGACATCCCAACTTATTGCTGGAAAAAGTTGGTAATTCCTACAGGCAATCCCACAGTCCTGAGTTGGATTGAACAAAAGGTTAATGTAACTTTAGTGTACACCTAATATATGCCAAATACCATAGCTAGAAATGACATTCATAACAATTCTGGGAGGTAAATATTATTACTCTCATTTTTTCAGAGATAAGGAAGGATATTCAAAGACAATAAATAATTTTCCAGCTTACACACCTAGTAAGTGGCAGAGCTGGAATACAAAAAAAATTGTATGTCTGACCCACTCAGGCTTTCCCAGAAGTCTTTCAGATGGTCAACTAGAAAGAATCAACTTTGAACCAACACTGACAATAAGATTAGTTTTCTTGCAACAGAGATCTGGAATCAATGAATGCACTGGGTCTAAATTATAGTCTCCAGACCTTTTACCAGTATTATGGGGATCAAGGAAAGATCTAGACACTGTGTCTCAGAACCTCGCCTCCCCTATCATCACTGGTGAGAAACGAAGCTCCTAAAACTCACAGCCTTGCCACCAATTCTTCACTGAATCCAGAGGATTAATATCAGTATTCCCATTATCTTAGTTTATGTAAGATAAAATTCAAAAACAAAAAGTAAACTTTCATGTAGCTTTCATCTTCTACACTTTACTTCTCTAAGACCATTTCTATTCCCTAACCTATCCCATTTTACCACTCCTTCCCAAATCTTGAAACCCTGATTCATGCTATGTCATCTGCAATATACACTATATTCTTAATCTCATCTTGAAATTTCTTTTCATGCCCTTACTCTAACTCTAATTCTCCCTGAAGACATGTCTTCCTGTGCAGTCCTCTAAAGTAGTGATTTTTTTTTTTCTTCTACTCCCTATGTATTACTGGACTTAGAGGTAGGTGTTCTTTTTGCTTTTTACTGCAGATTGCCTATATTTCTCCCCTGCTACCCTCTAAACATGCTCACCTTTGAAACAAACAGTCTCACATTTCCCCTGGATTATTGCTACTCAGTCTCTAACACTACAACTGACATAATTCTTAAAATTTCAACATACACATTAAAGATTTGTCCATTATCCTGGCCTCTAAATTTATAAGCTGTTCTCAAAAGAACGTGTTTGTCATTCTACCTCTTCCATTCATCCAATGAGCATGGCTAGATCAAATAATTACAAAAATACCCTGCAACACTTTCATAATCTCAATTTAATTCAACCCTCTGATAACTTCATTCATACCTTATTCCATCAAGTACCTTTTTCCTTATTCCTCTTTCAGTCATGTTAGGGCATCCATACACCTTACCAACTTTTTATATACCTCATACTCTTGATATTTTCCCTTTTTTTCTTATTCAGCTTATATTTTATAATTAATTATTATAATTACTTTCTTGATTTTCCTTGCATCTTACTGACTTGAGAAACTCAATGTCCCTGGTAAATCCAACTGTACTTGTTTCATTTCTGCATCTATACAGTTGAATGTGGCTGCAAAAATATAGACTCATTCTGATTAGACTCACTTTAAATTTATGACACATAATGCTTTTAGATAAATGTATTTTATACCACAGATCAAGAAGCCATGCTCGTGGTGAAAGCAAATCTTTCCACCTGTGCACAAAATTCATTTCCCCCTCCCTTTTAAAAACATTGCTCTAGCAGTTCTCTCCTCTTACTCATAAAACATGAAATTTTTATTCTCTACTATATTTTTCTCAGCAACTTACAAATATCATATTATCACCATCAAATTTTAAAAATTACCTCTTGATTACACTTTCGGTTTCTTTGCTTCACTTTGCAACAAAATTTCTTAAAAGTATAATTTATATTTACTCTATCTGTTTCTTATCAATCTGTTCTCCATAAAACCCACTCTAGTCATGCTTGCCCCCTCAACTCTAATAGGCAAGATATGATTTTCCTTAGAGGTTTTACAAAGCTGTTACTTCTAATATGTTCTATTCTCTCTCCTACCTACAGATACTTGTGGTATAATTAAATATTTTAAGCTTCTTAACCAATGATTTCAGCTATGGTTTTAAGAATGCTCTTTGTCATAGTCCTTTATATTTCAGATAGGAAATATTTTAAAAGTGCATTCTAAGTATTAAATAATACAGGCCAAGCAATAAAGGATAAGGCACACTCCCGTCAAAGGATTTTCCATCTAGCTGGAAGCTGCTCAGTGGTTGGGCGTCACAGCTCCAGTCAGACAGACGTGGTTTGACTCCTAGCTGCGCTATTTACTGTTTTCATGACTTAGGAATGTTTGTCTGTTCCTGTAGATGCCTAAATTCCTAATCTGTAAAATTAGAAAAATAACAGTATTTCTGTAGCAAATACACTTGATGTCCCAGCTCTTCATTCCCTGGGTCCACCTGAGTTCACCTGCAACTGTGAACATTCTGGTACCATTCAGGGCTTTTTACTTCAATGCCTGTGTCTGGATCTCCTCTTTTCTGACTAAGGATTTTCTCTGGCATTATGGGAGCTTGCTCAGCTGCTCATAGATAAATTTCAGATTGTTGAAATATGACAGAGTGCAATTCCCAGCTAAGGGGGAATGGGAATCAGTGGATGAATGTCCCAATCTCCATTTCCTCTGGTTTACAATTGCCCATAAACTACAGAACACCCAGTTAAATTTGAATTTTAGGTAAACAACAAATAAGTTTTTTTTTTCAGTGTAAGTATTTACCATCAAATATTTATTTATTTGCAATTAAAATTTAACTTGTCATCCTCTCTATTTGCTTAATCTGGCAACTCTGAGTGGATGAGTCTGAGTTATTTTCAGTATAGATACTCCCCAAGTAATAGGGCATCTCCACTCTCCCCATTATTTCAGACGGTCCTTCGTGGAACTGAGTTCCAGCTGACCATAGCAGTAGTTTCTCATTAACACACAGAGTAGTTTGGCTGTTCCTGTCTCAGTTCTTTACGTCTGCTTCCTGAGATCACTTCCCAAATGACAACCTGAGACCAAGACTTTGTCTCTGTGTCTACTTTGGGTGCAACATAAATTTAGAAAACTTTGTAGGGTTTTTGGAAGGATTATATTGGAAACTTACTGGTGCTGAATAAATATTAACTGGTGTTATTATTAAGGGTAAAAGAACAATAGGCTTAAAATAAAATCCAAAAGGAATGGCATTTCAGTAAATATATTCTGCAATTCAAAACACAATATTGAAGGAATTGTACAAAAGAAGTTATCCCTGTGGGCTGTTATATAGACTTTCTAGAATATGCTATATATTGTTTCTCTGTGTATATTTTTCAACTATAGAAAACCTCTTCCAATTGAAAAGAAACAAAACAAAGGGATGGAAGAAATGAAACATGAAACTCCTTTGTGTATCTAACATTAATGCTTTCATATATAACTTATTTAACACCTATTTTTCACAAAAGTGTCAGGAAGGAGGTATTCTGAACTCATTTTAACCATTGAGGAAGATGGAGGCTTACAGATTAAGGAATTTGCTCTTGAGTATATCCATTTATGTGATTGATAGATACAAGCCCTGCACAAATAAATATTTAAGTAAAATCAAAATAAAACACGGCTTTCTTCCTTAATAATGCTGGGAAAATTAAGACACGGACTCACCAGAAGGTATTAAATACTTATTGGATAGACTGCCTGGGTTCCGGATTTTTTTAGCTCCCACATACGACTTCACAAAGTTTCTTTGAAATCAACCATTTCAAAATTACAAAAAGGTATAGCTAAAAAGCTTTTAGGTAAATTTAAAAATATAGTCAAATAATCCAAAAGGAAATAGAAAAAGATGAATAGGAGGACAAAAATAAAGGAAAGAAAAAAGACTCACCAGCAAGGGGCTCTTGAAAGTGGCGGATTAGCGGTGATCTCCAGGCTCTCTGCTCCCAGAGCAGGAGGTGAAGAACGTGGACAAGTACACGCGAGTGGATCGCTCTCCCACAGGAACAGCATCATGAATCTACAGAGAAGCAGCACTGGGGAAAAAAAGGTGAATTGGAGAATCCACCGCTAAGTCTGGAGAGTGCGAGACATACAATAGGGAATAGAGCTTGGGATGGCCACGCCCCTCTGCCGGCTGGGGCAGTGTGATCTGACCCACAGGAGGACGACTCTTCCTCCACTGACCTCCACATCCACTGGGGCGGGGAAGTGCCTGAAGTCGGCGCAAAGTGGTAGCATGGGATGGCAGGCTGTGTGGAGAAGACACAAAAGTGGGAAACATTTTGAACTCTCCAGTGCTCTGTGCTAGGTCCGCACTGGGTCGGGAATGGGGGGGACGAGTGGTCTGAGTGGACACTTCCCAAGTCCGCAGGAGGGAGTTAGGAGACAGACATCTCGCCTCTGGCGGTGGCCAGGACCAGAACAAGGGAGGTGAACGCTGAAAGGGAGGCTCTGCCCTTGGAAACGCCGAAGATTCAGCTGGTGCAGGGTGGGACAGATAGCACAGAACCCCCCTAACTGAACTGACGTGAGACAGTGTGTCAGGGAAGCAGTGGAGACGCCAACAGCTAGTTTTGACAGCCTGCCAAACCCAGCACCCGCTGCCCCCCGTGCAGTCACCCCCAGTGCTGACTCTCTGTGGGTGGGCAGCCGTCATTTTGGGGTTCCATACCTAAAAACTCTGTGGCACCTTGTCTATCTGGGCACCGCCTCTTCTCCAGCCCAGCAGGGCAGGCCCAGGCAATGGACTCAGGTGGCTACCACTGACCCTGCCTGGCAGAGCAGGCCCCACCCTTGGAGGAAGGAAATAATGAGAGAAGCCACTTTGTGAACATTCCTCCCCCAACCCAGCCACTTGCCTTTTCACACCAGCGGCACAAACATCGCCCTTGAAGGGACGGAGTAACGACAGAAGCCACTTTCTGGGCTGAGAGGCATGGTGGCCTCTGGCAGCACCACTCCCCCAGCCGGGCAAGGCAGGCTCCGCACTTAGAGGCAGGGGGAGGGGAGAAAAGTCGCTTTCTATGTGTGACTGGTGTGAATCTGTGAGACCTTGGAACTAAGCAAAAGAGGACAGACTGTTGATTCAGTCCAGCAGGTTGGTTTTAATCAACTGATAAGAACATAACACTAGGGCTCACCTTTGGTGCCCAGGCTGCTGCAGCTTTGGGGCTTGTGGTCTGGGAAGGAAAATCCTGGCCAGAGTCCTTGCAATTGCACTAATCGACACCCCCCACCTGGAGCTGCCTCGCAAGTGTGGCCAAACAGCCCTGAATAAGGTATTAGCAGCTCTTCCCTAGCATCAAATCAGGCAACCACAGAAGTATGTGCTCTCAGGCTCACAGGTACCCGTTGCTCTTCTTAACCCACCTAAAGTGGCAACAGGGCTCAAGTAACCCTTGGGAGTGACAAGACATTTCCCAAAGATTGGGGCAACTGTATACCCCATTTGGGGGTTCAGAGCCCAATACAAAGGTATTGGAATACCTTGATAATTGACTCCTCCACGCAAACTACAAGCAACAAAAGAGAAGGTAACACAGTGACTTCCACCTCAAACTAGTGGAGGGCAGCAGAGTCACGCACACAAGAGTGATTCACCACCTGGAGACTAAGCAAGGGGTCCAAATGCACTAATCTCCTTTGGCAAGAGGCGAAGACAACAGGTGAGAGGCAACCCAGTGGGCTAAAACACCTCTAAGGCAATACAGGACCAGAGTGCATCTCCCCAGCTCTGTCAAGGAACATCCCTTCAGGGACTTGGATCCAGAAAGCAGCCTCAGCATCCCCAGTTCTTGACAAAGCAGCCTAATAAGAAAGAATCAGTGAAGAAACACAGGAATCATGAAAGATCAGAGAGAAAAGGCCCCCAAAAGAAAATATTTGATCTCCATCAATAGATATCAACTTACACGACATGATTAAACTGACAGAGGAAGAATTCCAAATGTAGATTGTAAGAAAAGTCAATGGAATTGAAGAGAAAATAGAAAGTCAACATAAAGAAGCCACAAGAACTATACAGGAAATGAATGAAAAATTCTCTAAAGAAATTGAAATACTATGGAAAAACCAAACAGAAATCTTGGAAATGAAGGAGACATTCAAGGAACTTCAAAACACATGGAAAGCCTCAAGAACAGAATAGATCACGCAGAGGTAAGACGCTCAGAGCTTGAACATAATGCCTATGTACTAAACAAATCAGATGAAGAAAAAGAACACAGAAACAAGAGACAAGACCAAAACATACAAGAAATGTGGGATTATGTAAAGAAGACAAATATAAGAATCATTGGCATCCCAGAGAGAGAAGAAGAAAATACACAAGGTCTGGAAAACTTATTTCATGGAATACTGGAGGAAAATATGCCTGGCCTGGCCAGAAATCTAGATATCCAGATATAAGAAGCTCACAGAACTCCTGGGAGACTCAATGTGAAAAGGCAATCACCACGTCACGTAGTTATTAGGCTGACCAAAGTAAGCATGAAAGAAGCAATCCTTTGAGCAGTGAGGCGAAAACAGCAGATAACCTACAAAGGAGAGCCTATCAGAGTAACTGCAAACTTCTCAACTGAAATTTTACAAGCAAGAAAGGATTGGGTACCTATTCTTAATCTTCTAAAACAGAATAATGGCCAACCTAGAATTCTCTACCCGACAAAATTAAACTTCATCTGTAAGGGAGAAATAAAGACCCTTCCTGACAAGCAATCACTGATGGAATTTGCAAAGACCAGAGCAGCCCTACAGGAAGTACTCAGACCTGCATTTCACACTGAACAGTGCATTAGACACTCTCCAAAGCAAAATCACTCAAGAGTTAAAGTCTAGAACCTGGACTCCATGATAGCTGTATCTCCCTACATCCCTTTACCTTTGCCATATATTGTGACCTAATCATGGGAGTGATAGCCTATTATTTCACTTATCCATACTGAAAGGGAGGAGATTATTCAACACATGAACATCGGGAGGAAGGAATCTTGAAGACCATCTTAGAATTCTGCTTACCATATAGTCCTACATCCATTATGTTTTATCTGTGTAACATTGATTGATTTACTTCTCTAGCCTTCTGTCTTCCCATCTGTAAAATTAGGCAGTTGTACTAAATAACTCCTGTAGGATACTTCCAGCTTTGACATTCTAAAATTCTACGAAGAAAAGAGAGCCTAACATTATTAACAGTGATAAAGGTTACATACACAGATTTCCAGCAGCTTGCAGTGCCCTCCCATTGGCAACAGTTTCAGGAGCTTGCATTGGATGCAGGAAGTTGAGAGGAAGCAAGTAAATAAAGATATCAACAGCAAGTATTTAAATGCACTCAGGGTACAGGTTTATTGCCTGTTACCTCCTCATTCAACCACTATGGATTCAGAGCATAACATATAACACTGATGTATTCATTCAACTATAATTATTATGGAAATTTAGAAATTTGAGAGGTTTGACAGAACAGATAGTAAAACTGACTAAAACTCTAAAAGTTGAGGTATTTTTAATGACCTTTCATCTAAAATGATGAGTTTATATTGCTAAGTAATCTGTCATATTATAAAATTGTATTTCCAGGCTAATAAAATGGTTTATAAAACCTGTCTTTAAATATATTAGTAGTAGTATATTCACATTAGAAAAATGCAAGAATACATAAGACATAGATGTAACAAAGTTTGTCAGAGAAAGTTTAGCAGTTATGCCCCAAAACAGATAGTTCTTTAGTAAATTTCAGAACGCATAAGCTCTCACAGGGAAGGAAATAAGATGGGATGGAAGAATAAGGTTTTCTCTTCCATTATAATCCCATTAAGCATGTTCCCAACTTGATTTGAAATACCAGAGGTGGTCTTAAGCAATGCCTCTGAAAACATGACAATTGCACTTTCTTTTTACATGGTGTTCCACCTAACTGTTTTTCAAATGGTTTCTGAAAATCTTTTATAGGATTAACTAATTCAAGACAATGTGGCACTGTGCAGTACTTGAAAAATTCACAGGCGTGATCCTGGGCTAACAGATCTTATTCAATCTGTATAGATTCATGGCCAAAAAGTAAGTACAAATCCTTCAGTAATGCAAAGAAAACAGCAGTAATGATCATCTGGGAGGTCTTTGAGGGACTTAAGTGGTGACCTGGCAGCTAGCTTTGGGCAGAGCAAAAAGCTAATCTCTAAGGTTGAATAAGAGTTGCTGGAAATATCCAGAACCACTTGAAACTATTGTCCTATTTATAAAGCAATGATAAGGAGAGTTGAAAAAAGTGGAGGTAAAGGTGTTGCAGGTTGGTAAGTAAATAGTAAATAGGCATAATGGTGACTTCCTTTATTCTTGTTCCACCGGGCTGATTCTCAAAAGGAAATTGCTGTCTGATTTGCTGGCTGACTGCCAAATTTATTGGTCCTCCTGCCAGATGTGTTTTGGCTCACAGGGAGGTAGAAAGCTTAAAATGCCTTACAAAGTGCTGTGCTACACTTAGCAAAAGCAGGCAGTCACAAAATGTCAGAAGCACTTTGCTACACTCAAGACTTCTAAAAGTCATCCCAACATCAGTCACTTAACTGAGTGACAGGCTTCAGGAAAACTCTAGGAGCTCTCACTCCAGTGCTATCCAGGATCTCTAGATTTCCCAGTGCTCAAAGGAAAGCCAATTCAGTAATATATCCCATTTTTCAATCTAATTGATGAATGTATATTTGAGGGGAGAAGAAAATGACGTTTTTTAAACTCTGTAAAATTGATGCAGTAGCAACAATAAGCACTTTGGAGATCGTAAACTATATTGACCATAACAGGAAATCACAGTAACAGGGAGTCTGAGTTTAAATCTGGGCTCCTCTAGATGCCACATGACCTTGGGCAAATAAATTTACCTGCTCTGAACCTTGGCTTCAATATCGATAACAGTAAATATTTAATAATATTATTAAATATTTCCTAATGAAAAATAGTACCCCTTACATTACAGCTAAAACTCACCCCAAACTCCATATCACTATCTTTGCTTTACTCTATAGCTCTTATCACAATTACAGACACTATATAGTTTGCTTATGTATTGCGTTTATGTTTGGTTCTCCTCCCCAGAGATAGGCGAGCTCCACAAGGGAGGACGTTTCTGACTGTTTTACCAACAGCTTTGTCTCCAGAGCCAAAAATATTACAAAACACATAGTAAGAAATCATATTTATGTTTGTTAAATGAATTTCTCTTTCACAGGTTCTTGTAGGAATAAAATGAAATGACTTATGTATAGCATCAAGTCCACAGCACCTAATTAATATTAGTCCTCTTTTTCATATTATTAATAGGCCTTGTCTTTGTAAGAGTATGTATGGATCTCCTCCTTGTCAGATTGTGAGTGCTGAGAATGCAGGTTATTTTATTTATCTCTACATACTCATCACCTGGCAGAGAGCTTGGCAAAGTAGTAATCAATATCTATTTAATGAATTAATGAGTGGATAATATTAAAATAAACATATGATCAATAAATAGTTGATGCAGGAAAAAAAGCATCCAACCTCTATCTGAAGGCACAAGGTACATCTTTCAAATGAGCAAGGTAATGAAATTATCATTTGGTTTCTTGGCAAAATTATTCACCTTGTTTGTTAGCTAGTTACAGAGTCAGAGGAAAGCAATGTAGCACATTTTCTAAGTCATTTTAATCCTCATTTAACCTGTTTTTCCCAAAAAGGACAATGTATTATGTTCTTCTCATGTTGTTTCCATAATTATGTGTCACAGTCACTTATATATAATAGGTACTTTTCTTATTTGAAAAGTGATCGATATATATTTTTTATCTGGGGACCTGCTCTTGTTTCCTTTGGAACCAATCTGCCAGAAATAAAAATACAGTGAATCAACATTGTTATATAAATCTCCACAATCCATCTGAACATAATAAACTCTAAGAATGACAAAGTAAAAAACCAAAAGGCCATGGTTTCAGCTAGATTTATCTCTCTGGTTAAGATATGCACTAGGGGACTGTCACATTCTTAGCTGCAATTGGTGAGAGAAATATCAAAACAGAAAAAATTGTACTCTGAAGAGTATGGCAACATAGCTGGTATTCCAGATTGTCTTGCATATGAAAATATATATATTAACATAATGAATAAGGCATTAAGATAAATCCAAAGCTAGTATCCCTCAAAATTTCTAAGTTTTGGAGAATTCCTATAGGTCAAATCTAACAAAATTTGAAAAATTGGTAACAGTGAAGTCTAATATCCATCAACTAGAGTGTTGCCTGGAAGCAGAAATCTAATTTGGATGGAGTAGGAGGTTAAGAGACTATAGTATGTTGGTAAGACAATGATATGTTCCCAATTGTAGAAGTACTAGAATTCTAGATATTTTTCTAAGAAAGGGAATGAGTACAGGAAAATCAAGTAAAAATTCATCTGTCAGGACAGAAACTTCAACTTAACAGGAGTGATTATGCTGATTCCAAAGTGTTCTTCAGTTTTTATGAACATTTCATATTAAAATATTGAAAATAACTTGAAATGGGAATAGAATTGTCACAGCTTCAAAATAGATTTAATATAAATCAAAAGCCCTAAATGTGAGGTCCAGCAAGTTTGAAAGCTTTGTCTAATCTTGCATATATAACTACTGATCAGAACTGTACGTGAGTTCCCCAAGAATTCCTGCAAGAAAAAATTTTATGTTATTGATTTAAATTTTGTAAGACACATATATAAGAATTACCTCTCTCTATATATATGTGTGTGTGTGTGTGTGTGTGTGTTACATATTCTATATTGCATATGAAGTCTCAGGAAGGCTTCTAAACAAAACTGATTTTAATGCTTTAAAAGGTTGAATTTTTTGTTCAGTTGACAAGTATTGTGATCATAAAGAGACTCAGAGCAGAGTGCCCAGGATCATCTGAAACATTGCAGGATCTGGCACCTCGGTACCAGCATGGGGTCTTTGAGGCCCTCTAGCTCCATTACGGTTGCAGATGACTGGGTGAGTCTCTCCTGAGTGTCAGACCTCCCCGCTTGGTTGATAGTCCTGAGTTTTATGCAGATAGTTGTTTTTACTCCCTGCCAAAGGGGTAAGTTCTTCCTTGAGACTTTTGTTTCTGGAGAAGGAGAATTCTCCTAGTTGAAGAATACTAGGAAGGAATGGCTTCATATATAACACATGCTGAGGCCACACTTTCAAGTATCTCCCTGGATGGGTGGGGTATACTAAAGAAGATTTAACATTTGAAATGGCCAAAAATGGGATTTTCAAGCATTAAGGCATGCCAGGTTTTCTGGGACTCCAGCTGGCTACATATTATGGCCCATTCCTGTGCACATTTTTAAACTGATGGGCAAATTACATCAAAGAAAATTCAGAGCTCAAATGGTCAACCTGCATCTCTAGATCTAAAATGTAGAGTCTTTTAAGTTCCTCTCTCTCTATTTTTTTTCTTCCTACTTTGAATCTGCTAACTTTTTCTGCTGGTATTGAGATAAAACTCACTGTTTATGATTATTAATTCAAGCCTACTTGGAGATTTTGATTTTCTTATACAATTCAGCTAGTTCTAGCTAAAATGTAAACATTGAGAATTTAACCCTAAACTCATTTGAAAATGAAGAGGAAAAAAAAAGGATAAAAGAGGTTTTTAAATCAAACTGCCACAGAAACTGCTTTACCCAAAATTTTTATTCACAGTCTTCATTAAATTACCCATATAGGCAAATAAAGTTTAACCATGTGCACAGGCTCCAATTTTACCAGAAATAATTTGGATCAAACCATCTTTTATAAATAAGTGATTTTTAATTACTATCTTATGACTAAAATTCTAAAATGAAAGCTATAAGATCTGGGACATGTGTGTCTATATGTATTTATGTGTGTGTGTATGTATTTTGGTATGTATGTGTCTACATGGTAACAAACTGACTTATAAATAAATGAGCACTCGTAAATTAGTATCCCCAAATATTTTCCAAGTTCACATGGATTAAGTTAATCTTTAATAAGTAAGCTGGTTTTAAAATTATTGATAAAATAAAAACAGAAATGTCTTACAAATTGTCAGCATACAATTTTACCTGAATTTACTGGTTGAATAATTTTATATTTGTCTTTGCTAAATATTTGAAGGTGTCAGGGTTTGGCACACAAGTTACAAGACTATAAACCTAGCCAAAAACAAAATAATCTTTGTATAACTTTTTGATAAGTTAGATTAATTTAATATTGTTGATTTAATGAAAATAGCTGAATCTTCTGAGTTATTGGCAAATTTTTTTATATATTTAACTTTAAATTTCTTACTTAAATGAACACCTGATATTCACAAGCTATAAAAATGGTTAACAAGGAAATAAATTGGAATAATAACTAGCTTTTTCTAATATCTCAATTCTCATAAGTAATCTAGGTAAATTGCTAAAAATAAATAAATTAGATAAATGCAAATAGGATAAACACTTATAAATGAACATTTTATGTAATTTAAAATCTTAAGGTTATGTGTAATTAAATAGTACTCATTAAATGTCTGGGTCATTTTCAATTAAGAAAAAATTATGTTATAAGGAAATATGTTTCTAAAAATTATGAAATTGATCTCATCTATAAAACACTGACAATGTGACAGACAACTCAAGATTTCCTGCTTCCTAAGTTTTCACTAAAATTTAAGATGACTAATCATCAGAGAAATGCAAATCAAAACCACAATGAGATATCACTTAACTCCAGTGAGAATGGCCTTTATCAAAAAGTCCCAAAACAATAAATGTTGGTGTGGATGCAGAGAGATAGGAACACTCATACACTGCTGGTGGGACTGCAAACTAGTGCATCCTCTGTGGAAAACAATATGGAGATAGATACCTCAAAAAGATATAAGTAGAACTACCATTTGATCCAGCAGTCACATTAATAAAAAGCCAGGAAAAACAAACAAAAAAGACAAAGATGATCATTATATAATGGTAAAGGAGACAATTCAACAAGAAGACACAATAATTCTAAATATTTATTCACCTATCACAGAAGCACCCAGATTCATAAAGCAAACCCTACTAGATCTAAGCAAAGGGATAAACAGCAGCATTGTAATTGCCAGAAACTTCAGTACCCCACTGAGAGAAATGGACAGATCATCCAAGCAGAAAATAAATACAGAAACACTGGATTTAAATGCGACTCTAGAACAAACGGGACTAACAAACATTTACAGAACACTTTACCCAAAAACTACTGAATATACATTCTTCTCGTCAACACATGGAACATTCTCCAAGTTTTATCCTATCTTAGGCCACAATACATGTGTCAACAAATTAAAAAAAAAATAGAAATCATACCATGTATTTTCTCAGACCACAGTGGAATAAAACTAGAAATCAACTCCATGAAAAACACTTAATTCTACACAAAGCCATGGGAATTAAATAACCTGCTGCTGAATTATTATTGGATCAATAGTGAAATTAAAAGATAGAAATAAAAAAATTCCTTGAACTTAATGACAAAGGCACAAAAGCTACCAAAACTTTTGGGACTCAACAAAAGCAGTCCTAAAAGGAAAATTCATAGCTTTAAATGCCTAGGTCAAAAGACAGAAAGATCATAAATTAATAATCTAATGACAGACATCAAGGAACTAGAAAAGGAAAAGCAGAGCAAATTCAAAGACAGCAGAAGAAAAGAAATAACCAAGGTCAGAGTAGAACTAAAAGAAATATAAAACAAAAAAACAACACAAAGAATCAATGAAACAAAGAGTTGGTTCTTTGAAATAGAAGACTCCTTAAGGGGACAATAATGGTGAAAAAAAAATTTTTAGGCACACTGCTATATGCCTGCCACTTTGAGGAAAACTTCCTGACGTCATCAATGAAATATAATACCACCTTGGTTGGAATTTCACCTATGCTCTATGGGCTTCTGGCTCTGCTCTCAGATCACTGGAGATGCCTTGAAGTGTGTCTGAGAGTTATGGGTCATTTGATTTTTTTCATAGGTATAGGAGTAACATTTAGGTGCTATAAGCTATCAAAGTCACACCCAATATGGGTAATCTGATAGCATTGTAACTTTTGAAGAGATGGTTCTGTGTTAAAATCTTATAATTCACTAATTAGGGAGATCAAAAGTTAGTTAATTATTTGGCTGTTTATTTAATTAATTTGCTTATTCATGTATTTATGTATTTAATGAAGAGGGGCTTGATCAGAGAGGCTAGATATGGATTATATTCAAATTTGGAATCTCAAACTCTCCTTAAACCTATGATATGGTTAGTAAGGTTAATAGCATATCAGGTTATAATCTTATCAACATTTTCATACTCAATTCTTCCTTCATTATACAAATCCTACCAGGCCAGGTTATGTGATTACAGCTTTAAATAACACACAGTTCCCGCTCTCAGGGTTTGTACCGTATAACAATACATACTATGCAAAGGAAATGAGCAATTACTTATCACCTGTGCGAGCTGACCAACATATTCCTGCATGATATATAGAATAATAAAATGTAATTTCATTACCATCTTGTCCTTATTGTAATTAGTTTACATTTTATATTTCTACAGTATTACATTTACTATATTATACAAAATGGAATCAAATTTATAAAGGAAATAATGTGGAAGTGTATACTGTATCTTTGGTTACAAACCTCTGTGCCATGATACCTGTGGTCAGAGCATCACAGAATTTTGTACCTGGAAAGATACCAGTTAGTCTATTCACAATGTGAAGTATTTCATCTTTTTAAAAATGTTTCTTTATAGCATTGTAAGGGACACTTTGCTTATGTATCCATCAAGCAAGTACCTGGAACTATAACAGGAAAAATAAAGTTTGGCAGGGGAAGTTTTCTGTGTCAATTTTGAAAAAAAAAATAGCAATAAAATAGTATATTGCACCAAGATTAAAATAATATAAAATATACAATAATCAAATAAACTCTGGACCTAAAGCAATGCTGGGCTAAAGAATAAACATATTTTTTGTCATTTTTCAGAGTTTTAAAATTATGATGGACATAGGGCTCACAGCTTCAAAACCTGTTGAATTTTTGGTAACTGCAACCATTTCTCAAAATACATTGTGAAACTATGTGAGTTCAGAAAAGACTTGAGGCATATAGTTCCTCAAGATAATATAATTTAGAAGATAATTTCATCTCTTGAATTATTGTTTTGGGACACAATAGGAAATAAAGGAATATCTAGCTTGCATGAAAAGTTATTTTTTCTCTATATTTTTTCTTAGGTTTGTATCTGTAAAAAGAGTTTACATTTTCACTAGTAATTAGAAATTGTATAATGTTATGCATAAGAAAATTTCGATCTATAATTCTACTAAATGGAGAATGGAGTGATGCAATACTGAACTTTGACATAAAGTGAATGCCATCTAAGAAAGCACCATTTTAAGCAACTCAAGGACAAGTGATTAGAATCTGGTTTTATCAAAGCTTATCTTTCCCATGAAACTTCACAGAGTTTAGGTAAATAATTAATTATGCTTTAGGTATTAATGAATTCACACAACAGCTTTTAAATGCTGCATAATACTCTCTATTACTAAAAACTTTTCTTAAGCAAGATGAAACATGAGTAATTGCATTAACAAAATAAGTAATTAACTCATAAAAAGGCAGTTAAGAATAGAGTTATAATCATAAAAAACTTGGTAAACACCTATATTTTATTATAGTAAATATATATGATATAGACAGAGAAAAAGAGAGGGAGAAAGACAGGAGACTATGCTAACATTCATATGAAGTATACTGAGTCCTAAAATTGGTGATTATGTAAAGGATGAGATTCTGCAAACTTTAGAGGAGAAAGAATGTTCCTTTTCATAGGGTTCTTCAATTGATATCAGGTTCATTTCCTAAGTTCAGGGTCTTCTAAAACAATTAACAACAAGTTAAATGAATACTTAAATTGCCACCATAAATTTCATTTCCATAATTATTAAATAAATTTAGTCTTATTACGAGCATTCTTAGAAACCAGTTCTAAGAGCTCCAGTCAATATACTGAGCTAATAGACAATAGACTGAGTGAATGTGAATAAACCTATTCTTATGTTTTAGACATAAAAATGTTGGATACAATAAAATATTTAAAAGTTCTAGATACATAACTGAGTTTTATACCACGAAAACAAATATTTTTGTGTTAGCAATGAAGAAGAGATTAATGGCCAGTACTTGATCATCTTACAGCGTCAAAAAAGTCCAATAGAGAGAGAGAGAAGTCAGTGTGTTAGGTTATAGGTACTTAGGTGACCTAAAGCATTATCTGCATAAAGACAGAAGTGGTAAAGAATGAGGCCAAAACAACAACAAAACCCTCCACCCACCACATCAGTAGCAAAAATGTTTGCCTTCATTTATGACTTTAGGTGAAAACAGTCATCTATGAAAAATTAGAATCTCATGCCAGCACCTTGCTGTAGGGTTTAAATTCACAGTATTGAAGCAGTGAGAGGACACCAGCTGAGAAATTTGTATAAACACAGAGCCAGACCCACAGGGCTCTGGCAGCAAGGAAGGCTAAACTGTCCTCTAGAGTTCAGCCCACGATGCAGAGCACAGGGCTCTCACGGAGCAATGCCTGCTGAGGATAAACTCAGAATCAAAGACTTAAAAACACAGCAAAGAAATGAACTATCACAGAAAGTGAAGGTTGAAAACAAATGGGTAACTTGAGCCTTATAGCTAGACATTAGAAAACAATCTGAAAGGAACCTCAAAATAAAGTAGGCCATTATGTATAAAGAGAAAGAAAAATTCAGGCATATTTGAAAAAGGGACCAAATAGAAATTATAGAAATAAAAACCATAGTCATTTAAATTAACAAAATAAAATAAAACATCAATGTATGGTTTCAATTATTGATTAGCCATGGTTGTATAAAGAATTAATAAACTATACATCAATTTGGGCTCACCTAGAGAAAGCAATGAATAATATAAATGATATTTTAGACATGGAAGAAAGAAGGAGAAAGTGCTAATAGAAGGAGAGAATAAAAAGGATGGAGCAAAAACACATTTCCAGTCATCAAAAGCTTGAACTTCAGGCAATTCTATAAGACGATAGTGATGATTTCTTAGAGAAAATACATCAAAGCATTCTTTTAAGGTAATTCAAATTGAACTCAAGGAAAAGCAAAATGCTTTCCACATGCTTCTAATATTTTTAGTTGACTTTGTCTTTCTACAAAATGTCATTAAAATAATCATGTCTGCCATTTCTAAAGGTCTTACCTTATGACAGGTACTTCACCAAGCACTGCAATCTTATTTATCTCCTCCAATCCTGATAACACCCAGGTGAGGTAGTTATCATTTTTGTTTTCCATTACTGCTAAGGAAACTGGGGCTTAGAGAGGTTGAGTAACTTGCAAAATCTTAGATGATTCCTGAGTGGAGTCTGGATTCCAACTACGTTTATCTGGCCCCAGCCCATACCCTTAACAACTATTCTATACCAGAGGATTTTTTGAAACAGGACATTGCAGGTTTAAATATTCACAAGAAAAAAAAATATTTTTGAAGAGAATAAACAAACAGAAAAAACTTTGTAAATTTCCTTTCTTACAAAAATAAACTTAAATCAGTGCCCTTTAGAATACAGATTTCTTCCCTAAAGCACTGTTGTTTTAATGTGTCTTTCTCACCAGACATCTAAATCTCTTTGTGAGCCTCTCACTATGTGATCCTAAGAGTCAAACAGCCACTTTAAATCTCTGTGATAACCTTGACAATTGAAACAGACAAATGTTTTTATTGTAATAGATCTAAAAACCTATTAAAATCTGCATTTGTTATAATAGTTCTCTTCTAAAACTCTGTGCTTTCTACCTGATCTCAGCACCCAAAATGTGTGTGAATTGTAACTGACTTCTTTCAGTTTTCTAGATTTATATTATCTATTTTCTCTAAGGACAAAATAAATGATGAGAGTAACGGATTATAAACCTTAAAATAAAATAATTATCCATGGTCTAATGATACAAATAAATACATGAATAAATGTGGGAGTAGCTATAGTTCTTCCTTGTGGAAGAATTCCCAAATGACCATTAGGAAAACAGCTTAGTACTAATTGCCATAGGCAAGAGTCATCAATGAGTAGTAAATTAGTGAGTTAAAGTATAAGAAACAGGATATTTGCATAGTCTCAAGATATTTCACCATAAGACGAAATTCATTCCAAAGAGAAAAATAATAACTTCGCAGTGGTAAAACCCAGAAAACACTACCTTAACCATGTCATCAATATTAACATCACCAATAAGAAGTCATATTGACATCATGTCCTTCCTGATATGAAGCACTGATCACTTCTAGGTTAATCCTGTCCCCCCCAACATACATAACTTTAATCTTATCTTGAGAAAACATCAAATGAACCAAAATTGAGGAACAAGTTTAAAAAGTAAGTGGGCATTATTCTCCAGTAGTGTCAAGGTCATGTAAAACAAAGACAGACTGCAGAACTGTAACCAATTGAAGACTAAGACAAAATATGAAATCTTGGATCCAGGATTGAATTCTGAGTCTAGGAAAAGAGCATTAGTGAGTAATTCCAATATTATCTAGAGATTAATTAATAGTATTGAATCAATATTAATTTTCTTTCAGTAATTGTACTATGGTCATGCAAGATATTTTCTGTAAATCTAAAATTATTTCAAAATGAAAAGTTAATAAAATATAATTATATATACACATTTCTGTTCAAATTTAGTTGGATAGTATTTTGTATATGCTAGAGAATGCTTTCCTATGAATCTGTAAACTTTCAATTCTTCAATAACCTGTTTTCTTTATCTTTTTTAAAATTTATTTTTATTGAGGTAAAATATATATACATAATTTACCAGGTTTATCATTTTTAAGTGTATAATTCAGTGGTAATAAATACATTCATAAATAAATACATTTTTTTCCTTCATCCTCTCCCTCCCTCATCCCCTTCCTGGCCTCTCTGGTAACCACCAATCTACCCTCTATCTTCACAAGCTCCACTTTTTTAGCTCATACATAGGAGTGAGAACATGTGATATTTGTCTTTCTGTCTTTGACTTATTTCATTCAACATAATTGCCTTCAGTTCCATCCATGTTGCTACAAATGACAGGATTTCATTCTTTTTTATGGCTGAGTAATATTCCCATTGTGTATATATGCCACATTTTCTTTATCCATTCATCCGTTGACGGACACCTCAGTTGATTCCATACCTTGGCTATTATGAATAGTGCAGTAATAAACATGGGGGTGCAGAGAGTTCTTTGATATATCGATTTCCCTTCTTTTGGATATATACCCACTAGTGGAATTGCTGATCATATGGTAATTGTATTTTTGCTTTTTGAGGAACCTCCATACTGTTTTCTATAGTGGTTATGCTAATGTACATTCCCACCAGCAGTGTATGATGGTTCTCCACATCTTCACCAGCATCTGTTATTGTTTTTTTAACTTGAAACATGCAAATACATGTGCACATATACACAATTATAGCTGCATTGACATGTCTTTTCTGAGGGAATTTTTGTTAAACTTTATTAGATAGCAACTGCTAGTCACCTTAGATTATGACTATATGTGTGTGTGTGTGTGTGTGTGTGTATATGCAGACAGAGAGAGAGAGAGAGAGAGAGGGAGAGGCCTACATTAGAAGCAGTTTGCTTTAATCTATGTATATAGATGCTCTAGCACAGTGGTTTCAACTGGAAGAAATTGTGTCCTAACAGACGACATTTTAAAGTTTCTGGAGACATTGTTACAACCAGAAGAAAAGACTACTGATGTCTATCAACGCTGTTAAAATTTTTATAATTCACAGGACATCCTCCACAGCAAAGAATTATTGTGTCCCAAATAGCAAGAGTACAAATGCTGAGAAACTCTGCTCTAGCCAATGATTGTTTAACTCTTTGAGGTGCCCATGGGGCTCCAAAATTGAATATATGCATACTATTCACCAAATATTTTATGCCATGCCATCTCAAATGTATGTGCTAAGTTTGATGAAAAGCAATATAGTGTGGGTTTTTTTTTTTTGTGGTGGGAAAATGAGCATAAATTTAATTGAATTTGTGTTAGAAAAGAATATAGTGTGTAACTTAGCATGCACAGATATTTCATTTTTATCTCTTTTCTTTTCTTTTTTTATATTTATTTTTCCCTAGCAGACTCCTTGCATTTCAGTGAATACAATGTTATAAAGCACCATGATGAACACTGCATTAAGAGCATGATAGGGCAAAATACTGGTTGCAACTTCACTGTCTCCATTTCAGTAACTCTAGGGTTTTTCGTAACTAACTTGCAACAGTCCATGTCTTTCAGGAGTTTCTGATTCTTCGGCATTTTGATAAACTTGGTGCATGCTCTTCCAATGCAACCCCAAGTAGTTCTTTAAAAATTATCCTCTCAGAAGGCTGCAAAACACTATCATAATCATGATTTGGGGATTAAGAATGCCTGGGTTCATATTCTGACTCTACTTTTCATTAGCTGTATGCCTGTGGGCAAACTAAGATTTTGTGCTATATTTTCCCCATAGGTAAATTTAAAATAGTAATAATTCCCTCCTCCTAAGATTGTTGTGAAGATTAGCTATAAGAGCACTTAGAATACTATCTGACACATTAAATGTTCTATGTAAGTTACTGCTGCTATAGCATTATTATTATTATTGAAAAAGATGATACTTCTTGCAGAGTAGCCAGGATTCGACTCAATGTACAACCATTCTTTTAAGACACTGTTTCATTGATAATATCCTTCTGTAGACCACCCAGGCAAACATGTAGACCTGGTGTGTGTGTGTGTGTTTTGTTTTTTTTTTTTATTTGAGACAGAGTCTCACTCTGTTGCCCAGGCTAGAGTGCCATGGCATCAGCCTAGCTCACAGCAACCTCAAACTCCTGGGCTCAAGCAATCCTCCTGCCTCAGCCTCCTGAGTAGCTGGCACTACAGGCATGTGCCACCATGCCTGGCTAATTTTTTCTATATATTTTTAATTGTTCAACTAATTTCTTTCTATTTTTTTTTTTTAGTAGAGACGGGGTCTCGCTCTTGCTCAGGCTGGTCTTGAACTCCTGAGCTCAAACGATCCATCCTCCTCAGCCTCCCAGAGTGTTAAGATTACAGGCGTGAGCCACCGCGCCCAGCCCTGGTGTGTTTTTAATCAGATTATCAGGGTCCATCCATATCTTATCTTTTTTCCCAGGATAATTTTTAATCAGTTTTTCCTATTCTCGCCAGGTTCCCAAGGTTCAGGTTCCCTGGAGACCTATTCATGGATTTCCCAGGACCTTTCCTACTAGTGGATACACACTCCTAATCACTAACAGTAAATAGTGACATTTTAATGGTTATAGCTTAAAAAGAACACAACTATGGAGATAATTTTGAATTGCATGTATAATTTCATGTATTTATAAGACTTGATCTTCAATTTATAGCTGCATAAAATTTGAACCACAAAAGCTGTTTAAAGTTTTATCCCCATATTATTTTGTATTTGTTTCAAAGCTGGCCATCTGGGATCCTCCTTCTGCCTAGAAATAACCTCCATTTACCCACTTCTAAACTGAAACATTTGTTAAAACCTTTGCTTTGGGAACCTGAGTCTCTAAAATGTGATCTTGTTTTAAATGCTATAATTAAAGTGCAATTATTCTTGTCTAAAATGAGATATATTAACTAAATGCATGCACTTTTGTTCTATATGTTACCTTCAGAACAAAACCAAGCCCCTTTCTATTTTTATAACTCCAAAAAACATTATTTTCTTTGCATTTTGACATAAACCAATAGGTTGTAATGACTATCATTTCCATTAGTAGTTTGGAGAGTTGTATAATTTAAAATATTTTCTTAAGTTAGGCACAGGTTTTTAAAGTTAATTTTAAATAATTTTTTTCTTTTCTTTCACATTTTGTTTCTCAGTGTAACAGAGGGGTGGGGAACCTGTGGCCCAGGGCCACATGTGGCCTTCTAGATTCTTGTGTGCAGCCTTTTGATTGAATACAAATTTTATAGAACAAATCCTTGTAATGAAGGGTTTTGTTCTATGAAGTTTGGATTTGGTTGAGGGGCTGCACTTGGGGATCTGGAGGGCCACACGTAGCCTTGAGGTTTCAGGTTTCCCACCCCATAATACTCCGTTCAGTGTTGTCTATCAAAAGAACTGTAAGTATGCTACTTACATAATGAGTGCGACGGGCACTGTCTAGGGGATGGACACGTTTGAAGCTCTGACTCAGGGGGCTGGGGAGACAAGGGCAATATACGTAACCTAAACTTTTGTACCCCCACAATATGCTGAAATAAGAATAAAAAAAAAGAAATATGTTATGAAAAATATTCTGATAAGGCACAGTTTCCTTTACCATGAAATTGAATAGTGGAGCTAGAAAATGTCTGATTTTAATAAACTAAAGCAGGTCATTCTGGGATTTAATATTTTTCTTAGGTTCACAGATCAGAAACAGATGGGTTATCATTAAAAGTATAATTTTGTTGTAACAGATTTAATGCTTTTCAATATTTTACATTTTTTTTTTCCAACCTTCTGGTTGAGCAGTTTGTAGACTGTATAGACTTTCTGAAACAACAAAGAAATAAAATGAAGCCAAGGCATCTATCCTATCTATCTATCTGTCTATCTATCTATCTACCTACCTACCTGTCTATGTAATCTATCTAATTCGGTTGTGTAGAACACTCATTAGAGTCCCTGTGTAGCCATATGCTTTTTCTCAATGGATAATTTTTTTATCTGATAATAGTAAGCAGCCTGTGCCACATTTTTTAGTACATAGCTGCTCTATTCCAGTCATTTATTCATCTAGGAGTATATTCTGACTTGGTGTGCTCAAATAAAATGACTATATCACACACCTAAACATCAAGATCAATTTTTTAAACAACAGCATTCATTTATGAGTGACTATTGAGAACAATACTAAGAGGCAGGTAGGTATTCTTTTTATTCCATTTTATCACAGAGAGGCTAAGTCAGGTGCCCATAGCTAGTAACTGGCAGAACTAAGAACTAAATCCAGTAATATGGCCATAGGGTCTCTGTTTTTAACCACCACAAAATGAGTTCCTTCCTAGGAACTGGGTAACGCTGTTAGAGACAGCATTTCCCCCCACATATAGCTTGAAGCAAAGATTATTTTTAGTCATTATGATAGGGGAGATGCCAGCATTATCCTTTAACACACTCTCCTTATTCAGTGTGGCTGGGGAGGGAATTCATAGACTACCCTAATTAACCAACATTGTTGCCATATTTTATATAACGCAGACCCCCCTCCCCAATCCATCTCATTATCTAACAAAACAAAACTGACAACTGAAGAGCAGGAACTCTAAAAAAATTTCTGTTGTTTTAAACCACCCAGTTTTTGGTTCCTTGCTATGGCCACCCTAAGAAACTAATACATTCATTCACTCAAAAGTATTTGTTCAGTACTATCTGCCTGCCAGATATAAGGTTAAGAGCTAGAAATAAGAAAAATACACATAGTTTATGTCATCATGGAGCTTACATTAAATAAGAAAAGAAGCCAAAAACTTATTATTACAAATTGCTGTAAGTATTTAGAAATAAAAGCTATGGTATAATGAATGATAACAATTGGGAGGGCCTTATTAAGACTGGGTGATCAAAGAATATCTTCCTGAACAAATAAAGTGAAAGCTGAGAAAGATCTGGAAACTCATGAGGAAGATAAATTCTGGCTGAAGAATTGGCAAGAATGAGTTGAGCCAGCTTTAACATCCTAAGTAAATATTTCCCGTGATGGGTTAATGACTATATGAGCCCTCTGTTGGTTCTTGTATTAGTTTCCTATTGCTACTGTAACAAACTATCACAAGTTTAGTGGCTTAAAGTAACACAAAATGTATCATCTTATGCTTATGGAGGTCATAAATTCTAAATTCCATATGTGATAGGACGGTGTTCCTTCTGGAAATTTGAGGGGAGGATCTATTTACTTGCCTTTCCCAGCTTAGAGGTCATGTGCATTCCCTGGCTCATGGGCTCTTCTTCCATCTTCAAAGCCAGCAACACAGAACCTCAAATCAATCCTTCTTTCTCCCAATCTACCTCTCTTCCTTTATCTCTCTCTCTTTGTAATTTCCCTCTCCCTCTCTTGTTCTCACTTCTGCTTTTATCCTCACATCCCTTTCTCTGCCTTCGATCCTCTCGCTTCCCCTTTGTAAGGCCCCGTGTGATTACACTGGGCCTGTCCAGATAATCCAGGATAATCTTCCCATCTCAAGAACCTTGACCAATTACAGCTTCCAAGCCTCTTCTGCCACTTAAAGTAACATATTCATAGATTCTTGGGGTTATGACGAGGACGTTTTCATGGGAGGTGGGGTGATGGGCATGCATATGTCTACTACAGTTCCAGATTGACTTCCAAATCTGCGGATTTATGAAGCTGCTCCTCCCAGCACCCTCTTTCCCTTTTCTTGTGCTTATATTGAGTATTGTATATTCCTTTTATTTGAAACAAAAAATCTTGAATAGCAGGAAGTGGAAGCCAAAGAAAAGTTGAATAATCAATGCAGAGTGAGGAGAACAAACTTAATAAATAAATAAAAATAAGATTATCAAATAATGTGAAGTGCTTATTTGAAGATTTGAAGTTGAAGACAATAGCTGTAGAAGGACATCAAACTGACTGAGTGGTTTCATTTTCTTGGGAATATTTACTGCATTGGTATAGATGTAGAATAAAGAGATAGCTATGTTCAGTCAGGCTACAATTTGATAGGTCAGTGAAATGCATAGTTTAACTCCCAGAAAACGGAAAACTCTCTGTTTCCAAATGTAACAGGATGACAAGTGCTACGATTTTTGATACTCCAGAATTTTCAATAGAGTCCACAGCAAGGGACCCAGTGGTGCTTATTAACCCAGATTTTTAAAAAAATTAAGGATACTAGTACTTTCAACAGTTTGATAAACTTGGTATTCTGAGATGATCTTACCACCTTAAATGAATGGATCCTGAATATGACAATTGTTTCAGTGCATTACTGGATATCTATAAATGATTATACTCATGAATATGTTGAAAAGTAGAAATCATTATGATTTAAACTAGAAAATTAAATTGAAAGATGTCATTGACAATATCATAAAATATAAAATAACTAGCATAGGGAAGAATGGAAAAAAAACATAACTTTAACTGAGGCTGATTGCAATTTTCACTTTTTTTAAAATTTTCGTTTTGTTTCTATGCCCCTGGACTAGTGGGCAGCCCTACTGGGTGGGTACTGGGAAGACAATTCACATAACTCATGGAAAACTCAGGCACTCTGGCTGCACCAGTGACTTTGCCTTGGCCCTTCACTCTTTTTGATCTGTCATATATCTTGCAGTCTCGTCTGTAATATTCAGCTAGGCAGATGATTAAGCCCACAAACACTGGCCTTCCTCACAAGGACATTACGAATCATTTTGTTCACTTTCTTCAATGGTTGATGATGTTTAGTTAGTTTGGAAGGGAGATGTCCCTGGTCATGACAGTTCTCTGTGTTTTACTTGGTTTTAACATAACATTTGATAGTATAAAAAATACATGAAATCTACTTCTGGACAGGCTACAGTAATACATGGCAAGCCAATGCCCCACTGCATCAGCTAGAAAAATAAATAAATAAACAAATAAATATCAAATATATTTGTAAACACAGTAATAAGCTGTGGAATTGAAGTATTAAAGGAATTAAAATCCATAAATCTAAGAGCCTTTGTTTTTCAAATCTGAGTAGACAAATGCAGAAATATCTATTAAAAGCCAGGTAAGTCAGTCCTGGGCTATACGCCCATTTCTTAGTTGGTAAAACATGGGGAGGAATAGGATATGTGATTGACAGTGGACAAGAGGTTGAGATGGTTCCTCAAGAAAACAGAGCTGGGCAATTATTATCTATCCAATTGAAATGGGTGAAGAATTATAATAAACTGAAAATAGACTCACTTTTAAAAATCAAATCCAAATAAGACACATTCATTAATAATATATAATGAGTATTTCCAAAACGTTAGTTTGTATCTCAAATCTGCTTTTTTATAAGTGCAAGAACTTGAGAAAGTCACTTACCTTTTACAACATTCTAACCCTAGCCATAACTTTTAATATTGATTTAATAGGATTATAATTTATTTATGAAAGAGATCCAACAATATTTGCCTGGTGTTATACAAGATGTTTTGAGGATTACAATAAAATCATATACGTAAAAGTGGTTGTTTATTTTGTAGAGCATACTTCATATGTAAGACATATTTATGTATGAGGAAAAATAAAATTAAATAAAATACATGTCAACATTACAGAAAAGATAAAATTTGAGAAGCTTTACTTTTAATAATAAATGATTAAGATGATAAAATGTATCATTTATTCATCTCTTACTGATGGAATTATTATAAGCACTTGACATGCTTTATCTCACTCCATATGGCAAATCCTTGAGGTTTTTTAATTAGGATTCCCATGTTACATATGAGGTGTAGAGGGAATAAAAGGAACTTAATAAGAATAAACAAATAGCAAGTGGCAGAGCTGAAATTTGGACCTAGGTATTTTGACACCAGAATCCTACTGTTTTAGCTACACAAATGGAGACTGAGTAGCTACATGCTTAGAAGGTAATTTTTAATTATAGAAATATATTAGATTTCATTCCAAAAAGGAAATAAACTTAGACGATATACTTTAACATAGAGTAAATTGCATTTATGAAACAACATAAGTACTTTCAGATGAAACCATTATGTATAAAAGCAATTTGTGTGGAAAAATCTGATCAACATTTTATGAAGGTTTGCATTGTTTGAGAGAGGTATCACATTTCTGCCATAATATTAAAAGCACAAAGTAATGAATTGAGAAATATTCTGGATAACTCTGAAAAAAAAGAAAGAAATGGGTAAAATTGTTAGTTCTACTTCATCTTTCTGCTATTGTTTCAGTGTTCTAGAAAACTGAAAAAACACATTTATATAACTTTGTAATTATCATTAATCTTTTGCAAATTTGTTTCTACTTTTAAATATGTATGCAAGTCTCTCATCAAAATACTTTTAAACACCGCATATAGCAACATAAATGTCACAGTTGAACTAATAAGGACAGCCATTAGATATTTTCTCTGTAATGTGTGTAATAAACTAACACTTCATACGTTTCAAAGTAGAGAGACATGACGTGGCATTTTATAACTGATCTGGTCTTGGGAAAATGTTCTTGCTTGCTATTGAGGAATTAGGTGAGGCTTAAGCCTTTATAAAGCTGTATTTGGCACTTAACTGACTTGAACCTTTTTCAGGTTGAGGGGTGATTGATTGATCAGAGTAATAAATGTCTTTTCTTGTCAACAGACTTGCTAGGAGAAGCAAAACAATCATATGTCAACAACCAAATTAATCAGATCAGATTGACCACTCAGCAGTTTCATTCATTGTTCTGTTTTCAACTTCTGAACTGTGCTTTAAAACTAAACCATCTTTCATGGAGATTGATTTGGTACACAGTGTTTGCATAGCCAAGGTGAAATTTTAAAAAATGAAATCCAAAATCAAGTCTAAAAAATAATGTTTTTTCTTGAGTAAACAGCTAATTGATTTTAGTGTTTTTCTTAGGCTTGAATTATAACGTAATTGTCTCTCTCCTAATGAGTAAAGAAACTTAAATAATGTCACTAAGATGGCAGGAAAATGGGGCCTGGAACATCAACAACAAAAGTCTTTTGTAACCATCTTCACGGCTTTTTCTCTCTCTGGGTATGAGTTGCCACTGTGGTAATCACTCGGCAATCTGTGTCGGTAATTAGAACAGGGGACAGAGGCAGAGAGCATTCTTTCTCCTCAGTATGAAGATGAGCTGCAAGTTTTCTAAAAGGGACTGTGGGTGTTAAAAGAAATTTAGTTTAAAAGTTTATTGTCAAACTTAATTCTTTTTTCTTTCATACAGTCACTGGCTCATTTACATTTTGCATTCATTATTCAAAGAATAAATTGTGAAATATTACAAGAAATGAGTTACCAACAAGGCTACATGTTCTCAGAAATTCTTATTTCACATCTAATATATAATCAGATTCAATAACATGTGGATGTATAACCTAATTAAATCTGACAGCACATACTAAAATTAATGTACAACTTTACCAGCTTTAAATATGTATTAAGTCTTGTTTTTACATTTTCACTATATAATCAATGTAATAGATTTTAAATATTAAAGTGATATTTGTCAAATGCTGTAATTTCAAAGCTGAATCAATATACATAAAGTCGAGAACCAAGTCTGACTTGTAGGCAGATATCACAAATTGTTAGTGTAACAAAAATGCATTCATCTCTGATTTTCAGTTTATTCTCAATAATTTCTGGAAACATTAAGCAGCAGTGATTTGTGGACAACCAAGGTAAAAAGATTGATTTTAGACTGATTAATTGTTAAAAAGTAAGAGGTTTTGAATATACGTTAATTTTAAAATGGCATTATTAGGACTTTATAAGCTCAAACTCAAAATCATTTTTCACTCTTTGAATTGACTGTTGAGTTTTATGCAATTAATTGAATTTGAAGTATGGAGAAATTGCATCATCAAATAGAGAACTGGTTTACATATGGAATTTTTAAAACTATTTTTTATTTACTAGGAACAGCAGAACTTTGCAATGTGGGTAAGTTATTCAAATCAAATACCTAACTGCCATCTCTCATGATTTCAGGTAACATAACATCATGAACAGCTAAATTATAGTGATTATATTATATTTTCTCTAAATGGTGAATATTTTGATGGTAGAACCTGTATCAGTGATTAAGCTATTGTCCATCAAGTCCAGATCTACTTTTCTGTACTTAAGTGGTGCTTTGGCTAGTACACTGCAAATTACGTTTCTTTTTTGCTCGCTACCTTCTTGATAGAGTCTGCCAGTAGGTAACACTGAAAGAAGATTGGAAGGTAGGAGGAGGGGAAAGGGAACTACTTACTTCCTGTTTTAGTGGCTACTTGCCCTGGGAATGACCCTTCACTCCTGATCCAGCCTCCAGCTTATTCCGGCATTACCGGAGCTGGCCTCATTGCACCATTCCCCCCCCCTCCCCGCCCCGGCCTCGTGTGTCAGCAGCTGCCAAGCAGCCTCCCCCTTTCAGAAGTGTGAGCTCCAGCTCTGTGGGGCCACCGCTTTGTGGTACCAGCAGAAACTGGGTTGCATCCCCTCCTTAGAAGTCTGAGTTCCAGCTCCACAGGACCATACTCCCCAACTTTTCCCTTTTGTTTCTTCAGCCCCAGGAGTTGTAGCTCCTTCTCATTGTTATTATTTCTTTGTTATCTCAGATTTCCATTTTGCTTTTCCAGCCTTCCAACACTGCTGTCCTGCCTCCCTAAAGTACATTCTCTCTGTTGAAAAACCTAGTGAAGTCTCTAGTTTGCTACTAGACTGATTGATATAGAGTACATGTTTATCTACCTGAGACCAAGGTGGATAATGATGAGCTAAAAGCTACAGTGGAAGCACATCTGTCTCAAACTATGCATGAATTGGCAGCCAGGTTTGATGTCACTATTCCAACAACATTGGACCGTTCCAGATAAATCGGGAAGGTAAAGAAGTTGGATAGATGGGTTCCACATGAATTAAACTAGCATCAGCAGAGAAATCGTCTCAAAGCTTGCCTTCCTTTGCTGTCATGATATAAAGGGGAACCATTTCTGCACTGTATTGTTTGTTACGTGTGATGAAAAATAGATTCTTTTTGACAATTTTGACAATCACAAGTGTTTGGAACACTGGTTAGATAAAAATGAAATGCCGAAACACAGTCCAAAACCGAATATTCATCAAAAAAAGCTAATGATGTCTGTTTGGTGGTCGAGTGCTGGTATTATCCACTACAGCTTCATGAAACCTGGTCAATTGATTACAGTGGATGTCTACTGCAACCAACTGGATGAAATGATGAGGATGCTTCCGATTAAGCAGCCAAGATTGGTCAACAGAGATAGACCAATCCTCTTGCAAAACAACACTCGACCACATGTTGTACAAACAACACTGCTCAAACTACAAAATCTGGATTGGAAACTCTCTTCATCCACCATATTCACCAGACCTTGCACCACATACTAACACTTCTTCCAGGTTTTGAACCACTTCTTGCAAGGAAAAACATTCAATTCTCAACAAGCTGTAGAAAACGTCTTTGGCGATTTCATCACCACTCGCTCTTCAGGCTTCTTTGATGCTGACGAAAACAAGCTACCTAAGTTAACATGGCAAACTGTGTCGATAGTTTAGGTGCACGTACTTTGATTAATTGTACTGCTTCTTGTTTAAAATACAATAAACTGCACTTTTATTTTGAAATCAGACATTTCATATTTAATGACCTAAACAATATCTGAATGGATAAATGAATAATTCTGGTGATTCAAGCAGATAATCTCTCAACTGTAGAAAAATTTCCCTCCTGAATATCTGGCACTAAGACAGATATGACAGATTAGGTTTAGGGATAGGGTTAGAGCTGGGGCTAGGTTAGGGATAGGCCTAGGGTTGGGTTTACTTAGTTGTAAGGCCCAGTTGAATATCTGGCTCTAAAACTTTTGCATACCTGTCAAAAGATACAACATCCGATATCCTTCTGTGAGTGGAAGCATTTGAGAAGAAACTGGTTTAACAATAGAAGCCAACACACTGGTTAGGTAAACATTTCTCTTTGCCTATTTGTAGCTATCAGGTGAACTTGACTATCTGGCTCTATTATACAAATGGAAGCCTGCCTTTCAAAAGATACGTCATCATCTGGTTTCTTTTAGTGAACTGAAGTGTTTAAGAAGGAAACACCATTACATTATGACCTAACCTGCTTGCTGTGTACTCTTGAGTTTTTCTCTATCGGTAGCTCTTGAGCCAACATGAATATCTGGTTCTAAGACACAAATGAAGCATATTTGCCAAAAGAGACACCATTATCTGTTTTCTTTTAGTGATTTGAAGTGTTTGACAATGAAATATTCTTCCTTTAATGCCTGGTATATGATGCTTTTATGTCAAAATGTTTTATCAATAATTTGAATTTTTAAAACATTTTTTAACCTATAGAGCAATTAAACCATGCATATGTAATTTGTATATTTAAATGTAATTGCTAATGTTTTAATCTCTATTTGCACATTTAATATTATACATTTTAGTCCATAGAAGTTTTAAACATGGTTATTATATAATATACTCTGTATTTCAGACGCTGGAATTTACAGATATAATAAAGACACCAGCATTATCTTTAAGGAGTTTGCAACCTTTTGATGCTATTGAACATATTAAATTAAATAATATGAAAAAATATACAAAACATCTGAAGAGTCTGTATAAGAGAGCAAGAAAATTTAAATATCATGAACCAGACCCTCTGGCATGGCCTAGGACTTTAATTAGACAAAGTAGAGCCTCAGCAACAGTTTTGATCATTAGCAGAATGAGTTCTCTGTGGGCCAGCTTATAGGAGCTTCTCGAAAATAGGTAGGTAACCTAGCAAAATCAAGATATAAACCTTTCAGTCATTGGATAGAATGAACATCTTTAGATGGATAGAAAGGATACCTAAGTACAATGGTGGCTCAACAAATTCTCATGAGGTCTTTACATAATTAAATGTCCAAAAGATCAGAATCTACTGCTCGGATGGAAACTCTGAAGGTGAATGCCTCAATATAAACTAGACTCATTTAAGCAAGTGTTCACACAACAAGTTCTCTAGAATGCTGACTTCTCTCTGCCTAATTCTGCCTCTAACCACAAATGTCACGGTCCCTTAGTTCTATTTCCTCCTCTTCTGACTGTGAATACAGCTCATATGAACTTTCTGACCTAATCTGAATCCAGTTCTAACTACCACCTCGCTTGACAAACTGTCCAGTCCAACTGAAAAACCCATTTCTGCTATCCAGACTTATCTCACCAAAGCCCACTGTCAAAATTTCCAAAAAGATAGGAGAAATATAACATGACAAAAAAATTAAAAGAGAATTAGAACAACTCCTGGAAGCTTTAGCAATGAATGTCTTTAAAGTTTAGCAAATTCTGTTTTCAATATCATTCATTTGCAGGGAAAAAATCCTCATTTGTTTGATAGTGTTTTGATTCAAAATAGATTTTTTATGAAGAACATTTTGGGGCTCATATAGTTTGCATCCATGTATAACATTTTGTAGCCTTCACATACAAATGACAAGTAACATAGATATAAAATTCTATGTCAGAATTTTTCCCTATGTTGTTCTATTAAGTGTTATTTTGTTATATCATACCAATCAAGAATGCAGGGGAGAAGTTGAAGACAAATCCAATTTTGTTCTTTTTTTGGTATAACGTCATTTTTAATTCCTTCAATTATTGTGAAATTTTTTTCTTTTTATCTATGAAATCTGAAAACTTCACTAAAGTATTTTCTTTACTATGAATTTGTTTTCATTGGGGTTTCCAGAAACATGATTCAGACTCTGTATTTTCATACAGTGTTTGTTTATTTTTGTTGTTTTATATTAGTAATGCTTTCTTCTGTTATTTATTACTTATAATTTCTTTTCCATTTGTTCTTTGTTTGTTCTTCAGGTGAGTCATCTTTTCTCTCATTGTGAATATGACTTTATTCTTTTATCTAAATTGTTAGACTGTTTCTCCATGTATCTCTTACTACTGCAATATGATTTTCTATGCCGTTCAAACTTCTACTCAATGCTGTCATTGTGCTTTTTAATTTATATATTATTGTTTGTTCTACTTGAAGTCTTTTCTGACCTCAAATTATTTTATATTTGTGATGTGTACTTTAGGCTCATTTATGCAATATCTTGAATTTTGTTAAGAACTCAAGTTTAACACATTCTGGTTTTTTGAAGGAAATTTAGTTCAAATGGCTACTTTCCCAATTCCCTAAAATAGTTCCCTTTTTCTGAGTCTCATGATCTTTTCTAAGACAATATGATTTTCCCCTCTCTTTGTACATCCCTAAAAAGAGATATATTGACTCACCCTATATATCCTGTATGTCTTTGATTCAAGTTGTGCTAGAGCTGGTTGTGTAAGAGTTTGTTATAGGGCTCTTCCTGATTTTTTTTTTTTTTTCCTTTTTGGCAGAGTTGTAAGAATTCTTTACTTATCTACAGAGTTGTGTTTATGTTTTGTTTTTTTTTTAATGCAACATCCTGGTAGGGTAAAGGGATAGAGTTTAGTAATAAAAGATGTAACAATATTTACTCAAGGTAAGGGGTTTTATCTCTGTGACATAAACATGGAACAAGAATCACTGGAAAAAAATTCACCTTCCATCTGTAGATTACAGCACTGGGGCATATTTGGCAGCTATAGCAAAAGGTATGGTATTTAAAAATATTATTCCTACTAGGAGCAATGACAATATTGGATTATACGTGACACTTCAGAAGCTGGTTTTTGTTTGTTTACTTTTGCTTTAAACTTCAACCTGAGAGTGAGGTTCTACCTACCAGTATACCTTCCTCTCCCTACTGCCTTGTGATTGGGTTAGAAGTGAAGGAGTTAGTGTTCAAGAGAGAAAACAGATATTAGTATGACCAAAAATGAATTTATAGGGGACTAAAAACTTAAACTAAATGAATGAATGATACTTAAAACCAAAATAATGAGCAAAACCAAATTCATTTCAAGGCAGCAAATAACTATAAAGCCAAGGGGTTGCCAGAACTGAAAGTGGACAAATTATTAAATAAGTTCGAGAACAAGCAAATAAGAAGTAGGCTAATGTGTGAGGAACCTGGATATAATTTGTCAAAAAGTGATGGGAAAGACCCAGGTGACTCCAGAAAGAATACTTTTATATTGCTTTATATAAAACAGCAAAAGGGGAGATAGAGTAAGTTGGCCTGGCATTAAGGGCAAGAAGAAGACTGGATGTAACTGAACACCAAATTCTAGCATTTTAGCAGGTAGTTTTCTTTGAAAACTTACAATATTGGCACACCCAGAGCATGAGTTTAAGTTTATAGATAGAGGCAAAAGTTTACTTAAATAAAGAAAGGCCAGCTGACCTGACTGAAGTCTATTCAATAATAAAATATTATTAATGAAAATATTAGCTAACTTTGCATGTGTTAATGTTTCTTATCAATTTCTATTATTTCTCTGATAAATCCAGTGTTCATTGTTGATTACACCAAGACCTTATTCCTTATATGGGAAATCAAAAGTAAAATTCAAATGTATTTGAACCATATCAACAGTTATGTCTATTTTCTAAACACTATGTTAAACTTTTATAGCACGTATTATAAAATGTTCCTAAATAAAATATGTTTTTTCACAGAACTTAAGAAATCAAAAAGGCAAAATATGAATGTAATTGTTTTTGGCATGGTGATGTTTTTATTTTTCCATTTAGAATGAAGTGCATTAATGACGCCCGTCATTATTATTCATGGGACATTATTGCAATCTCTCTCTGAAACCCCACTGCAAATTCCTATATTAGGTAGGTTAAAAGCACAGAATTAGTTCACTTAAATTCTTTCCATAGAAGTTACTTTTATAACTGCAGAGAGTAGAAATTAATACCAAGGACAAAGTTTTATAAGACATTAGCACAGAAGGAAAAAATCATTTTAAAACCTGAACACATGCAGTTGTTTGTTCAGCAGCAGTATAACCCTCAGATAGTCAAGATTATTTTATTCTGTGAAAATGATCTATCAATTTTGGAATAATGAAGAGTAGCAAAGGTCAAATTTGTAAAAGATGGGCTGAGAGGAGTGATGATGCTATAATAATCCTATTATCCTCCCTCAACTTTAATTTTATTTTATTGAGTTTAACAATGTGAGAGTGAAAGGGTAACTGCGTTCTTTTTGCCAATACCCATGTAGCCACAATCCCCAGAGCATGACATTACATTTAAGAGCTACAGTATTTGCATTAGTAAAGAAATTGCATTGCCCAAGCCATTGTTACCTTCTCATATACACTGCAGACATTAGCTAAAATGTTTAGGCATGACTTGACTCCTTTAACTCTTTCTGACTTTCTGTTATTTTTTGCCTGTATCTTCCTAATTAACTAAATATTTCATTTTCTTTCTTGCATCCATCTGTTTTTGTCCATTTGGATGCTATAATAAAACAACATAGACTAGGTGGCTTATGAACAATAGAATTTATTTCTTACAGCTCTGGAAGCTGGAAGTCTAAACTCAAGGTAGCTGCAGATTCCGTGTCTGGTGAGGGCCCAAATCCTGGCTCATAGTCGGCTGTCTTCTTCCTGTATCCTCACATAACAGAAGGGGCAAAGGTATTTATCTGGGGCCTGTTTCCTATGGGCACTAATCCCATATACCTCCTAAGGCCTCACCTCCAAATACTATCACATTTGGGACTATGTTTCACCATATTAATTTTGGGGAGACACAGCATTCAATGTATAGTATCATTTTTTAAAATGAATTTGAAATTGTTTATTGGGTATATATTATCAAAAGATAAAATATAAGTGAGAATCAGAAGAAATAGGAAAAGTGAAAATACGTAAGATGAAGCTATGGTTAAGATTTAGTACTCAAAATTCATGCCCTATAAATTTTTTGCAGACTGAACACCTGGGCTTTATTTCTTTAAATCATGTTGAAGAAGAAAACAGAATAGTTGCATCATTTTTTTTGATAATTCTCCACTGTAGAGTGAATATACTGTTTCAGTGATGTTACAAGGCAGAAGAAAGAAATAATTATTTTAAGTGCCATGTTTATCTTGAATATTCCCAGAAAATTTGTTTTCACCACCATAATATATGTAGTTATATTTTAATATTTTACATGTTTCAAATTATTACCAGTGTGGAAAACAAACTAAAATTCCCACCATATTGTATGTGATTTTGGCCTTCTCCTACTATATTACCACATAACTTACTGTATTTGATAAAAATTGTAATACATGGTCCAAAATGTCAACAAAATTAAAAAGAAACTAATTGCATATATTATGTACTATTTTTTCAGCTATGATACCTAAAATAATTTTTCTCATTAGTTTTATTTAAAAATTGTATATGAAAAAAGACTTTCCAAATATACTTATGCTAGAAATGCAAGATCATATACGGATGGTCTACATCAACATTAATATCCCATGATATGAATGTATTTATTTATGTAATATGTATTACATATTAAAATAATTTCTTAACTTGCCTATTTTTCTTTACTTCCATTAATAGAGATTAGGCATCTAATATAATATAGGAGAAAATTATTTACTCCAAACCAATACATTGTAGAGTTGTGGATCATCTTTCCAATTTTCTTTACCTCCCACAGCATGATTTCTTTTAGGCTCTGAGCTGTACTAATTTGCATGTTGAATTAAACCACTTTATCACTTTGACTTTTTGTCATAGGATCATAGTTGGAGAGAACTGAAAATAGTGGACAGTGCAGCCAGGAGCTGGAGGCATGTGTTACTGCTTGCATTGAGTTGCTGTTGTCTGATCGTGATTTTGTTTATTATTGTTTACTATATGTTTTTGTAAGTAAGTAAATATAACAGTTGTGTTCCCAGTTTTTACATACGCATTTACAAATAATTGGCATGTGTCATTTTATATGAAAACTTGGTTTCATTATATTCAAGAGATATGCTGAGTTGATGGGGTGGTGAGTTGTTATTCTGTTCCAATAAGACTTCAATTAATCATGATTCAATGCATAACAGAATTCCTTAGTAAATAAACTGAATAAATCCTCAAACTGCCTTCGGCTTCTTATGAAGACATTTTGAAATATTTCGTGCTGAGTACATTAAAATATCACAAAACAAAGCTCAGTGAGCTTCATCATCTTATCCTGTTATCTATTACTTTCATTTTCCTACATTTCCTTATAAAGACAGGCATTTGGAATGTTTTTTTCTACTTGTGGTTTGTGTTTTTCCATGTAATATAAAATCATTTCTCATCATTTACTGAGTTATGTAAACCAGATATCTAGATTTTTCATTGACTCCTCCTTCTTCTTTAATCCATACGTATAATAAATTACTATATCTTGCCAATTGTGCCTTGTAAATATCTCAAATTCATCTATGTATCTCTTTCTTCTGCTTTTATTCTAGTTCAGGTTGATATCACCTGTTGCCTACAGCAGTGTGCACCGAGCCTTTATTAATCACGAGTTCATATCAGTAAAAAATATTAAGTAACAACTTCCAAAATGTGTGCATTTATGTTGTTTCTAAATTTTGAACTATTCTATGTTTGATAATTAGAAAACAATGAAACAGAAAGTACAAAAGGATAAATTTAAAATAAATAGTTCAAACATTGTCTTTCTACGCGGTGGTATGAGACCTATTTATCCCCTAGGGGGCATGTGCTATACTTAGGGGCCACTATCCTAGGTTCTTTTCATAGTTACCTGCCTGGTTAAATAGCTTTGAGTCTTATCCTCCACAATGCAATATTTCTCAACTGTGTTCACATTAGTCCCCAATCCAAACACTTCTATGTCTTCCTTTTTTTCTAAGAATGAATGCTGGCCGTTATTCTATCTTCTTTTGAAAAGTTTCTGTACATTTCCTTTGCCGATTGATTGATGGGGTTGTTTGATTTTTTCTTGTTGATTTTTTTAAGCTCTAGATAGATTCTTTTTATCAGCCCTTTATCGGATGTATAGAGAGTAAATATTTTCTCCCATTCTGTAGGCTGTCTATTCGCTCTAATGATAGTTTCCTTGGCTGTACAAAAGCTTTTTAATTTGATCAGATCCCATTTATTTATTTTTGTTGCTGCGGTGATTGCTTTGGAGGTCTTCTTCAAAAATTCTTTGCCTGGGCCGATGTCTGAAAGAGTCTTCCCAACATCTTCTTCTAGAATTCTTAAGGTTTCATGCCTTAGGTTTAAGTCTGTTATCCATCTTGAATTGATTTTTGTGAGAGGTGAGAGGTGAGAATCCAGTTTCATTCTTCTACATGTAGCCATCCAGTTTTCCCAGCACCATTTATTCAAAAGAGATTCTTTCCCCAGTGTATATTTTTGTCTTCTTTGTCAAAGATTAGATTACCATATACAGATGGTTTCATCTCTGGATTCTCAGTCCTTGTTACTTTTTTCCTGGATATTTACCTGCTTCTATTTCTGCTTAGTAATTTTAATTGGAGGCTCAAAGTTGTGACTTTATGTTGTTTGATATTGTTAAATAATGAGTATTACATACTTTCAAAATTAACTTTGTCCTGGCATACAGTTAACTTAGATCTGTTTGATTGATTCCATTATGGCTTGATTTTAAATTTGGTTTAGGTGTTTCTAGACCTGAAATAAGCTTTACTTAAAGCTGAATGTCCATGGTAAACTGTGCTGCTTCCAAATATGAATTCAGATATCATCTTTTTTGTGGCAATATCTATGATTTTTATGTGGTAGATTCTTATAGTATACAGATAATGTGGTCTTTAGCTATATTATTTAAAATTGTTTTGGTTTGAATAAAGAATATTATATCTAATAGTAATAAAACTAAAGTTCAGATTATGAAAATATAAAACTAAAATTCTTATATTAACTTATAAGGACGTTGAGGTTTAATTTAAGCAGGTATAGAAAATTAGAATGATGAGAAGTAAACCACAGAAAACTAAAGAGTTGTAAAAATATGAGTATCAAAAAAAGACTTATAGAAAATTGAGAAGAAATAAAATTTATTTGTATATTTTACATCAAAGATTCATGATTTCAGAAGTATCAAGCCCCTTTTCAAATAGTGATAGCTAAATTCCTGTATTTTTTTAATATTTTCACTTATCTCTAAAAATGCAAAAATGCTTTGACACACGCAGCCTTTAAGACTACTGCACAGATTTGAAACTCAAGAGTAAAATAAAAAGAAATGATCATGTATTCTGCAAGATACTCTTTTAATGACTACAAGAAAAAACTAACAATCAGTCTTTAGGGCGCAACTATTGACTGTCATAACACTCTGATGTCACCATCTTCAAATAATGCACACTTAACCAGGAAGCACAACAATAACCAGCTACTCCAAACCATTAATCCAAGGAAAATTTAATTTTACATAAATGTCTCTATATCAAGATAGCATAATGAAAATGAACATTAATTGCTGTAATAACTCAAAGCTACCTCACAAACATGTATTATTTCAAGCCTATTACTGAAGTCATCCTCATCCTCATTAATAAACACTGACTTACAATTTCATGTAGTGTCTATAATACAATTTTTAAAATAAGCCACCAACAGTGTTTGTCTAATGTTATTTGCATATTATAAGTTTTGAAGTTTCTTACTGACCTTGTTGACTTCCAAGCAAGATGGCATTGTAAATACAGAGCTCTAATGATGACCCTTTCAATTTTTAATTAAAATATCCAATCAAATGGAAAAATTGTGCATTTTTTTCTAAATATATTGGACTGAAACTCAGAAGAGGTTGATCAGGAAAAATAGAGTTGACAGTCATTAGCATATTAATGGACTCGAAACCAAGGAAGTGGATGAGTGAGGAGATATGAATTGGTTCAGAGATGTCAAGTAAGATAAGTGTCTTCTGGATTTAGCAACAACAATATCAGGGGTGACATTGCAAATACAATTTAGTAAAGTGGTACAGACAAAAAAGAGAGAAGGAGTGTTAGAGTGGAGAATTATGATTGTAAAGGAAAAGAAAGCTCATTCTTTCTTGAACATGTTTTAATGCTTAAGTAGAGAGATAAAGTTGAAGCTAAAAAAAGAGAAGGGATGTTTGATGGAAGTCCCTGAAGAAATATAAAGAGGAGGTAAAAATCCAGGGTGTATAAATTGCCATTAGATAGGAGGAAGGACAAAATAGTGTGAATACTTTGGGGCTAGAGACTATCACCTCAAAACATTTAAAATAAAAATTTCAAAAGTACCAGGAAAATTGATAGAAACCTTATACTAGTAGACTAAAATATTTCTATCAGTTCTAAAGCAAACAGATAAAATAGAGCAAGTACAGAGAGAAACTATAAAATGGAATTAAATGTTGCCTAAGGAATGGTTTTCTATTGCTCTTTTTCTGTTCACACCATCACAAAGTATTAAAGCATTAGTGTTATGTTAAACTGGATATCTCTGATTGCTCCAAGTTTTTTAGGAGCAGAGAGGGATAACATAACCCCTGTTGATCTAGCCTCTCATTGGATGGTCTTATTTATTCTCATGATTTTAAATACTAGCTATATGACTATAGTCTGACAATTTTGTCTCCAATTCCAGCCTCTTTTCTGAACTTTACACTTTATAGACAATTAACTTCTCAACATGTGCACTGAGATATCTCATTTGAACATAGCTCCCATGAGGTATTGTCTTTCCCCCATATCATGTTACTCCACCTACCTTTTTCTATTTCATTATAATCTCCATATTCTACCCAGAAATATAAATCAGATACCTGGGAGACATCTTTTGCCCATTCTACTCCTTCTTTTGCACATTTACCATATCACCAAGTCCTGATGACTCTACTTTAAATATCCAGTTGACATTTGAACTGTGCAGGTCCATTTACATGTGGATTTTTTTTTCAATAACTATATTGGAAAAATTTGGGGGGATTTGCCACAATTTGAAAAAACTTACATATGAACCATGTAGCCCAGAAATACTGAAAAAATTAAGAAACCATTAGGCTTGTCATGAATATATAAAATATATGCAGACACTAGTCTATTTTATCATTTACTACCATAAAATATATATAAATCAATTATAAAAAGTTAAAATTTATCAAACCTTATGCACACAAACATTTGCACATCCTATATGGCACCATTCACAGTGAAATGTAAACAAATGTAAAGATGCAATATTAAATCATAACTCCATAAAATTAACTGTAGCACAAACTGTACTTCTGTAAAAATTTTGTGGACACCTCCTATTGCTATTGCAATAGCTTGAGTTTTGTATCTGTTTAAAATGCCATGTGATGTTAAACATCTCGTCCTGAGCAGTTTGTCTCTCCAGTGAATTGTGTATTGCAGTAAAAAGTGATTTGTTCTCACATGTTTTTCATCCTGTTTGGTGCATTACCATAAATCTTGAATAACACCATGGGACCCATATGAAGTGCCAGTGGTGGTGCTGGAAGTGCTTCCAAGAAGCAGAGAAAAGTCATGACGTTACAAGACAAATTTAAATTGCTTTATATGTAGTGTAGATTGAGGTCTGCAGCTTCAATTGCCCACCATTTCAAGATAAAAGGATCATTGTAAGGAAAGAAAAGGAGATTTGTAAAGCTGTCTTTGAAGCTATGTTTGCAGGCATGAAAACATTGCACTTTTTGTCAAATATCTTTTTAATTCATACTGAAAAATGCAGCTTTTATGTGGGTGCAGGATTGCTGTAAGAAAGGCATACTTACAGACTCTAATATGATTTGAGAAAAAGAGAGGTGATTATATGACAACTTAAAGAAAAAAAGAAGGTGAAGAATCTAAAGCTGGAAAATTTAATGCCAGTAAAGGATGGTTTGATAATTTTAAAAGGAGGTTTCGCTTTAAAAATGTCAAAATAACAGGAGAAGCTGCTTCTGATGACCAAGAGGAAGCAGACAAGGTCTCGGACATCATTAAGAAAATCATTGAGAAGAAAGGATGTCTGCTTGAACAGGCTATTTTTTTTAAGGCAGAAGAAAGGACCATATTCAGGGCAAAAAATGCCACAAAGGACATGTGTTAGTAAGGAAGACAAGTAAGCACCAGGATTTAAGACAAGAAGAAAAAGACTAACTCTACTGTTGCATGCAAATGCAGTTGGGTTTGATAAGGACTTCTCTTATCTATTAAGCAGCTAGCCCCAATTCTTGAAGGGAAAGAAAAACACCAGCTGCCAGGCTTTTAGTTGCACAAAAAGAACATAATAAGAACTGTTTCTAGATTAGTTCCATAGATGTTTTGTTTTGTTTTGTCTTTTTTTTATTTCAGCATATTATGAGAGTACAAAAGTTTAGGTTATGTATATTGCCCTTGCCCACCCCCCCCTCCCGAATCAGAGCTTCAAGTGTATCCATCCCCTAGATGGTGCACATCACACTCATTATGTATGTATACACCCATCCCCTCCCCCGCCCCCACATCTGCCCAACACCTGATTGAATTTTTTGTCCCTTAAGTCAGGAAGTACCTTGCCGGTAAAGGACTGCCTTTTCAAGTTCTTTTGATATTAGACAATGCTCCGGGCCACCCAGAACCCCATGAGTTCAACACCAAAGGCATCAAAGTGATCTGTTTGCTTTCAAATACATCTCTAATTCAGCCTCTAGATCAGGGGGTCAAAAGAATCTTTAAGGTTCATTAAATGTGGTACTTTATGGCAAGGATTATCAACACAATGGAAGAGAATAGTGATAGAGAGAACATCATGAAAATCTGGAAAACTTACACCATTGAAGATTCCATTATTGTTATAGAAAAAGCCATAAAAGCCATAAAGCCCCAAACAATATAGTCCTGCTGGAGAAAACTGTGTCTGGATGTTGCACATGACTTCATAGGATTTACAACAGAACCAATCAAGGAAATCATGAAAGAGATTGTGAATATGGCAAAAAAGGTATAGGGTGAAGAATTTCGAGATACGGATATTAGTAAAATTTAAGAGCTAAAAGACACCATAACAGAGGAATTAACAGAAGATGACCTTATGGAGATGAGTGCTTCCAAAACAATGTTAGATGATGAGGAAGAAGACTTAGAAGAAACAGTGCCAGAAAAAAAATTGACATTAGACAATCTGGCAGAAGGGTTCTGATTATTCAAGACTGCTTCTGATTTCTTATATGAGCATTGAAACTAAAGCAAACAGTGGAAGAAGGATTGGTATTGTATGGAAACATTTTTTAGAAAAATAAAAAAGCAAGAAAGTCAGACACAAATTACAATGTATTTCTGTAAAACTAAATTTAGTGTACCTGCCTCTACTACCTCCCCTTCCACCAATTCTTCCTCTGCCACCCTGAGACAGCAAGACCAACCCGTACTCTTCCTAATTCTCCTCAGCCTACTCAGGGTGAAGATGATGAGGATAAAGACATTTATGATGTTCCCTTTCCACTTAATGAATAGTAAATATATTTCTCTTTCTCATGATATTCTTAATAACATTTTCTTTTCTCTAGCTTACTTTATTGTAATAATATAGTATATAATACATATAATATACAAAATATGTGTTAATCAGCTGTTTATGTTATCTCTAAGGCTTCCAGTTAGCAGTAAGCTATTAGTAGGTAAGTGTTTGGAAAGCCAATAATTATATGTGGATTTTTGATTGTGTAGGGGGTCCCCATGTCAAGGATAAACTATAGTACTACAAAGCTTCTCTTTCTCTCCATTTTGGCTGCCATTTTCCTAAATCGAGTCACTGTCATCTCTCAGTTAGATTACTGTAATTTTTTCCTTGTTCATTGGTTTCACTTTGCCACACTCTAGTCTGTTCTCCACATAGCGAGCAGCCTGAGGGATCTTTCGATAATGCAAAGCTCTTCATGCCCCAGTGGATAAATTCCATCAAGGCAATATATTTCGACTGCATTTATAATAAAGTTCAAATGACTTAACAGAGTCTATAGGTCTGGTATATGGCTCCCAAATCATATCACACTATTATTACCATCCACTTTACTTGCTCCTCACACAAGCCTATAGGCCCTGGGAGGAAAGGGTTTATTTTTGTTTTATTAACTATTATATGAATGTGGATGCTAGCAAAGTGTCTGGCACATGGCAGTAATAATAAATACTGAATGATTAAGTGAATGGTAGTTTGTTCTTAGGATAAAATTTCTTCTGAGCAGCTGGAAAGAGAAGGCAGCTCTAAGGCTTGGTACCCTGTCATGAATGGCCTTGAACATCAGGGAAAACTATCTGGCTGCTCATTTCCCCACAGGTGCTTGCTAATGTGCTCTGAGCTAGATTTTCCTCATTGCCTGCATATGAGATTAGGCTTGGGGAGAGAAGTGAGGACAATAACCGGGTTATAAGAGGCTATTTCTGATGTTATTTGGTTCTAGACTCTAAGGTAAAACTAATACAATCAAAAAATCATCCAGCGATCAACTTAGCTCAAGCGTTTCTACATTGGGTTTTGGTCTACCCATGGATATTCACAACTTTAGGTCTCCAGCTGGGAGCCAAGGAGATTGGGGGATTAGGTGACCTGAATGATTACAGTAGAGATGCAGACTTATGGGGTTTGGGGAACTTCAGTCCACATTATTATAAAGGCTCTTTCTTATATGCGGCTCTGCCTCGCACACTCTTTTCCCGTCTTCTTCAGACTCTCGCCCTATTTATTTATTTTTTCTTTCTTTCACTAACTCACAGTAGATTCAGGAAGAGAAAAATGATACATTAACCTCACCCAGATATATAAAAATGAAAAATCTGTGCCCTATTTCTTTATGGTTAGAGAATGCCCATTTGAGAAATATCGGTTTTTATTCTGGGGGTCTATTTACATTTCATCTTAGTGAAAGATGTGACTTCCATTCCCACCCACCATGCCAGTAGGAAATTCAAACTAAATACAGCAAAAATGGGAAAAAAAAAAACCCTTAAGTTTTATGTGCTAATGTTCATGTCCTGCTACATAGGATTTAGTTTCTTAATCTCTTCCCTATTTTCTGATACTGAAATAAATTATTTTCCATTTTTATTCTTTATGGATTTAAATGAAAATTTGGGGTGAAGGGGAATTTAATGTGTTAGTGTAAACCACAATCTTGATGTAGGCACCTCCAGAATATTTTTAAAGAAGGAAATTCAAGTAACATTATATTTTGTACATTTCCTATGTCATTATATATTCCTCAAGACATGACTTTTAATGCCTTTATAATATTCCCTTACTTGAAAGTATAATGATTTATTTAACAATTTCCATGTTGTTGATTATTTCAAGTTGTTTCCAATTTTATACTCTTACAAATAACTCTGCCCTGAATATTACTGGACATAAGTCTTTGTCTCCTCTCTGTTTATTTCCTTAGGATATGTTTCTAAAAGCAGAATTACTGTGTCAATGACCCTCAGTACATATAACCAAATGACTTGTCAGAATATGGGCATTCATTTAAAACCCAACCAAGAGTGTATGTAAGGATTATTAAAATTCATTTAGTTGTTTATATGACAGTCAATTTTTGTCATATTTTTATTATTAATTTATCTTTACACTTGCAGGGACTATTTGTGTATGCCCTTAAACCTTCTTTTCTATTAGTGTAACTTTTTTCTTATTAACTTCTAATAGTTCCTAATATATGAAAGATATTAATCATTTTTGGTCTTATTTGTTTTTCTCATTTATTGTTAGATTTATGATATTATAATGATTACTTGTATACAGAATATTTTTCCTTTTAAAATTTAGTTAAATGTATTAATCATTTTTACTTGTGATTTCTTCTATTCATTACAACCACATTGAGAGTTATTGTATATGAACCGGTACATTTTATAAATTGTTTTGCAATTTTATATTTTTATATATAACTATTTAATCTATCTGAAATTTATTTTTGATTTGTATGTAACATCAGGATGGTATTAGGGTTCTCCAAATACATAGAATCAATAGGATATATACACACAGAGAGACAGAGGACAGGGAGAGATACAAAAAGAATTTATTTTAAGGAACTGGCTCATATGGTTGTGGAGACTGACAAGTCTGAAATTTATAAAAGTGGCAGAACTGCTGCTTCTTTGGAAAATTTCAGTCCTTTTTCTTAAAGCCTTCTACTGATTGGATGAGGCCCACCCGCATTGTAGAGAGTAATCTGTTTTTATCTATTTTATTTAAAGTCAACTGATTGCAAATGTAAACCACATCCACAAATACCTTCACATCAGCATTTAGATTAGTGCTTGACCAAACAAGTGAGCATCAAGGCCTAGCCAAGTTGGCACATAACATTGGCCATTACATATAAAGCTAAATTTATATTGCATCTGTTTTGAGGTAATTTCCTATTTCTCAGTCATTTCAATCTACTATCTTATAATGTTCTTGTGTCACCTATTAAATTTCTCTGTGTTCTGGTATTTATTTTATATATTTTTATTTTATATTTTTTATTTTAGTTCACTTATATGCTGGTATTTTGTAACATTGACCGAGTTATTTGTTTTTGAATCTCTGTAGCACATTTGAATATCTGATAAGTGAAGATCCTGTGATAACTCTTCTCTTTACATTAGTAAAACAATGCCTTTGCCTCCTTCTATTGGTTTCCCATTTTATTTGGAATAAAATCCAAAGTCCTTGCTGTGAACTATAATGCTCTATATGATCAGGGCCTTCAATTGCCTTTCTGGTCTCAATATGTCATTCATTGTGGCTTACCCACAATGTGCCCCATGCCATGCATATTTCCACTTCATACTCTTTCACTTTCTCATTTTCTTCCATAGTTATCCACATAAGTCTGGCCCTAATTTCATTCAGGTTCTCTACCCAAATGTCACTTCATCAGAGATGCTTTTCCTGGCCACCCTATCTATAAAAGGACTATTGTCCTGTGCCAGAAAATTACCTGTTAGCTCTTAGCCCCACTTTCACATTTCTGAATTTCCCTCTATACCACTGAAGCTGTATCTCTCCAAACTACATTTCTCAGACTTCATTACCAGCTAGTTTCCAAGTTGTTTCTTCTATAGGGAGACACTAATGCCCCATTAGAAGATGGGAAAGAAGTACCATTTTGCTTCTGATGTTACCTCCAGTGGTAGCAGTAGGCACAGCAACATCAGTGGTCACAGCTACCGCAGCTCTGTGATTTCAGCAGTGTTGGTGATAGAAGCTTCAGAGCATAAATAGCAGGGTCTGTTAGCTCCATAAATTACAGCAGTGATGCACTGGTGCTGCTGTCCAGCATTTTCTTTAGTGAGTGTGGCTCACTGTCTCCAGCCCAGGAATAATAGCAATTGCCTTTTTCTTAGAGTAGCACTCTCTTCCCACTTTGTAGGTCTATCTCATGACAATATTTTCTTCATCTATGTTAACTATATGTTTCTTCTTTTATACTCCAGATCAGCATTGTTCAGAGCTTCCTGATCTGAAGGTTACATATATATATATATTTTTTTTTTTTTCTCTTTTCGTTCTGCAGATTTTCCAAAAATTTGTGTTTATTTCCTGTATTAATTACCCCTTTAGTTGAAACATCAGAATGATTTATGTTTTTAGGGCTGGATGTTGAGCTGATGTACTCCCCTGTGTTCCTTTGCTCAGAGGAAGATGGCTAACAGCCTTTCAAATGTACTTTTGGTAATAAAACTTGTGGTTTCTGGTTGGACATGTAATCATCTGGCACAAAATACATTTCATAGACTCTCTTGCAGCTAGGTATGCTCAAGTGACTCCATGTAAGACAAATGGGATATAATGGAAGATGGCATGTATAATTTGTGCATTATTTCACTAAGAGGAAATCTTCCTTGCTTTCTCTTGGCTGGGAAATAGAAATGAGTCGAACGATCTTGGAGAGGGTGAAATTTTCTCACTGGCCCTGGATCTTCCAACTCTGGAGTAATTTGTATGAGAAAAACAAATATTTACCTTATGTAGGCTGCTATATTTTAGGAGTCTTACAACTAAGTAATACAGAAAATGATATTAGCAGGAAGATGATCCTGAAACACTTTATATTAAATGGCACTGTATTAGCAATTATTTCATATTAATAGTTAGATATTGTAACTTGTAAAGTGGTGATTCTTGATATGGCATGACAAAACTATTTGGTAAATAGACACTTGCAGTTACTTGTTAAAAAGGCTGAGTGCCTCTTGGAGCTTCAATGAAAGCTTTTAAGAAAAAGTAAGCGAAATACTATTGTTTAAATAAAATAAAAAGAAATCTACATTTTCCAGGGCTTTTATTGGCAAGAAAATCAGAAACCTGGTCTACAGAATTTGTGCTTATTTGGGGTATTTTTGTTTGTTTGTTTGTTTGTGCCCTAAAGCAAGCTCTAGTTGCTCAAATCTTCCCTACTAGGAAGTGCTTTATAAGGGGTGTATCATTCCCAGCATGGCAACGTTTACAGCATCCATTGATATATGGTCATTAAAGATAATGGCCAAACAGCCAGAAAGAAAAACTAAGTGTGACTAGATGAACGTAACATCACAAAAGTGAAAGACAAGCCACAGAATCAGATAGCATATTTGCAAATTATATATCTGATAAGAGACCAGTATCCAGAATAAAGAACCCTTGCAATCCTAAAATGAAAAGAGAAATAATACATTTTTAAAATGGCAAAACATTTGAATAAAAATTTTTCCAAAGAATATATAGAAATGGCCAGTAAGCACATAAAAAGATGTTCAACATCATAAGAAAAGGCAATCAAAGCCACAATTAGAGAGACACCACTTCATATCCACTAAGATGTCTGTAATCAAGCAGGCAGACAATAGCAAGTGTTGGTAAGGATGTACAGAAGTTGGAACTTTCATATACTGCTGGTGAGAATATAAAATGATGAATCTACTTTGGAAAACAGTTTGTCAGCTCCTGAAAATATTAAATATGTAGTTACCACATGTCCAGCCAATTTTAACCCCAGGTATACCCCCAACAGAAATGAAAACATACACACAAACATATACACAAATGTTTACAACAGCATTATTTATAGTATCCCCAAAATGGAAACAACCCAAATATCCATCAGCTAATTAATGGATAGACAAGTGGGCCTATATACATACGTTGAATATTATTTGGAAATATAAAGAAACGAAGTTCCAATACATGCTGCAACATGGGTAAAACTTTGAAAACATTACACTAAATGAAATAAGCAAATAATATAAAAAACACGTATTGTAGGATTCCATTTATATATCATGTCCAGGTTAGGCACATCTCTAGAGACTAATTGCAGGTAAGTGGTGGCCTGTGGCTGGCTGGATGATGGGGGCACATAAGGAGTGACTGCTAATGAGTACAGGGCTGCTCTCAGGGAGACAGAAATGTTCTGTAATACATTATGGAGATGGTTGAACAATCCTCTGAATATGCCAAAAATGTTGAATTTTACGCTTTAAATAGGTAAATTGTATGGTGTGTGACTATATATTAACAAAGCCACTAAAAGAAGAAATTGGGATGAGTTGTAGTGATATGTCCAGATAAGATAGGCCAAGGGCTGTTGATTTGACCTCTGAAGCTCATTTGTCTAAATGAAAGATACAGATAGATTAAGTATGTATAAATTTTATGTGTTTGGGGGAAAATAATCATGGCTTTCCCAAAATACATCTTTTGTACCCCCAAATATTTATTTACCAAATATAGTTCCAAGGCCTAGTTATCCAAAAAGACTTAATGTAGTTCCAAAAGACATACATATATATATATATATATATAAAATTTATATGTCTTCTAATCTGCCCTCCACCATATTTATCTTATTTCATTATTTATGACAATTAAAATGAATCTATTGCTCTTGAAGAAAAATTGTCTAATATGCCTTTAAATATAACCTATTTTTGCCAAATGGACTTGCCTTTTGTTAAAAAAATAAAAATGCAACACAAGATTTCATCTCCAGTAATCTTAATTTTTATTATATCAAGTTTTTGAAAAATTTTAAGCAGTGTTTTTATACTTTTATATCTTACTATATCAAAAAACACAAAAAAGAAATAAATACTTAAAAAATAACTGCTTGCCATTCATTACTTAGAAAATAAAATATTTTGAGAAGAATATATACGTTTTTTGAGGCAGAGTCTACCTCTGTTCCCCAGGCTACAGTGCTGTGGCATCAGCCTAGCTCACAGCAACCTCAAACTCCTGGGCTCAAGCAATCCTTCTGCCTCAGCCTCCTGAGTAGCTGGGACAACAGGCATGTGCCACTATGCCTGGCTAATTTTTTCTAGTTTTAGTAGAAACGGGGTCTCTCTCTTGCTCAAGCTGGTCTCGAACTCCTGATCTCAAGAGATCCTCCCACCTCAGCCTCCCATAGTTCTAAGATTACAGGTGTGAGCCACCACACCTGGCCACAATATTCTATAATGTCCTACAGATTTTTCTCTATAGGTGTCTTATTTTTTTAATACTGATTTTAATATTAACTTAATCAGTTTTTGTTGCCTTTATCTTTCCCCAGAAGAGCTTTATCTATGCAATTATTGTGTTTGTATTAGTATTTGATTTGCCTCTTTTTGTATTTTCAAATTTTGATTTCCCTTTTCTTGTTCTTATCCGGTGATCTTTCATCACTTTTTCAATACAAAGCATTATTTGTTCCAGCATTATATTGTTATTTCAGGGAAATTATAATCTGGTAGATTTTGGGTGTAGTGCTTTTCAAATGATTTTAGCATCATTTCAAAGTTAGAAAATTAAAATCTTCTATCACTGTATCAAACTCAACAAATGTACTAACTCTATTTCATATCCTGGAACAAAATGGACTTATAAATGTACTGGCATGGTACGTATTATATTGTTATCAATACTTATAATTGTTTTGTACCAAAATTTTTCTTTTTGTTTTTTCATCCATCTGTGTAGAAGAATTAAAAAACGCGGCAGTGTATGGATAGGTGGAAGAAGCAGGAAGTAGGAGCTAAGTATTAACGCCTCAGGATAACTCAGGATAGAGACTCAAGTCAAAAAGTAAAGTAGTTCCAAAAGTTTTCCTAACTATTCAAATCCCTAAGAAAGAATATGCCTCAATTTTATATCCCAATATAACTACTTCTTGTGAAACAAAACACATACACATACCCCATTTTCTTGGTTTTGCACGTAAATTAGATTATCACAAAATTATAAAACTTCATGCCTGAGCTGAGCCCCCACACACAAACATACAATTTTTATCTCTCCACTGTTTATGTTCACAAGGCTAAAAATCAATTGAAAAACAAGACAGGCTACCTCTTTCTCTGAATACTACCTGTCAATCATGAGATTGTTTTTGTTTTAAGAATTCTGCTTAGTATCTCTTGACAGATTAAAATGAAATTATGAAAGTGAAATATAGTATATTGATTTGAACTTGAAAATGTTGCAGCCCATAACCATTAATATCATGTAATGTCTATAAACATCAATATTTTATATGTTAGATTAGGCTTTTTGTTATTGTTCTATTTAACTCCAATTCCCTATAGCAAAATAACATGCAGACAGCCTGCAAAAACACTCTTTGTTCTCACATTTCCTACAGCTTAACCTAAAGTGCTTTTGCTACTATTCTTTCCATTATCAATTTTTAGAGCAATGGCATTTTGAGTGCCCTGATATATAGTGCAGGAGAAATTGCTTGAATTAAAATACTTGGACATTTCACATCTAAGGTAAATTTTCAAACGAGAAAAATGTTCCATTATCAGAAGGTTATTTCCACATGTCCGTAAATTAATAGCTATGTTCCCATCAGAATAAAACTGCACTAAAGTGGCCCTCTAAATTGTTCTTTTACTCTTAAAGAGAAGTAACAAGCAAATGCAGAAAGACACATTCATAGGAAGTACATACCTCTTCAGGCATTACTTGGTTAGATATTTCATGTTTAAATGGCACAGCTGTTTTTTGCCTCATTATCATAGCATTCAATACTCCCCACCTCTGTTTTCAGAACAAACACATAATCATTTAGCTTCACATAGTCATCACTAGGACTACAAGATTGACATATGATCAAATATGCCAGCTGTAGCCCCTCAAATCAGGTTAACTACACTTAAGCACCGTCAACATTTCTGGACAATTAATGGAATGTTAACCATTATAGATATATAATGAAGATGAATAAAGTCTAAACCAAAGAAAATATATAAAAACCTCATAAAACTCAGCACTAATTAGCATTAGCCTAAATTTTCCAATTATTTACAGAATTAATTTAACTCATGCTTTAACTGAAATTTCCATTTGTTACGTTTAAGCTACTTTAGATTATGATATAAATTGTAGTTTAGTTTCCAAACTCCAATAGTTCTTATCACAGCAACCTTACTGCAAACAGTAACATGTAAGTTCCACTCTGCATGACTTTCAAATGCTACATTAAATCACAAATGGTCCCTTATTTGGAGAGACGAGTTCCAATATTTGTTTTTGTTGTTCATAATTTTTATTCATACAATAAAGATATGTTCTTGGAGGAAGTATTTTGTGCTACTTAACAAATATGTGTGGCAGAAACAGAGAAGGACTCTGAAAGCAGAAATATTGTAATATCTGATTTTATTTAATGATTAAAAGAGACTATCAGCCAGCATATTTCAAATTAGACATTGCACAGAAAATCTGGTGTGTGGAGAGATTGTACAATAATAAAGAGTTTAAGAATTAATATTTTTTTAATATAAAAAAATTTATACCTTGAAAAAAGGTAATGATCATTAAACTTTATTTGAATCATGTCAGATTCTCTTCAGAACTTTGCCAACTTACATACATATTTCATTTTTATATTATTCTAATCAATATAGCATATTATTTTCCATTTATGCTTTTGTGTTTGACATCATTTTTACTTAAATATTTTATATCTTAATTTTTTAATTTTCTTAATAAATTGTATTGTGTATATCTGAACCATGTAATAATATAAATTTGAACATTAGCAAATGTTCAAAAAATGAAGCCAATATATGCAATAAAAATGACATTTTAAAATCAGTAGGGAAGGAATGGATTATTCTATAATATTGTTGACTGTTGGTAGAAAGAAAACCATACAACATATTAAACTGCATACTTAAATTAATAATTAAATGTAAAGTATATTTTAATTAATTTAATCTTAACCAGCTGAGTGAGGTGGCTTACGCCTATAATCCCAGCATTTTGGGAGACTGAAAAGTGGGAGGATTGCTTGAAGCTAGGAGTTCAAAACCAGGCTAGGCAACCTAGTGAGACCTTGTTGCTACAAAATAAATTCAAAAAATGAGCCTGGAGTGCTGTTGCACCTGTAGTCCCAGCTACTTCAGGAGGCTGAGGCAGGAGGATCACTTGAGCCCAGGAGTGCAAGATGACAGTGAGCTATAATCTTGCCACTGCACTCCAGCCTAGGGTGACAGAGTGGGATCCTGATTAAAAAAAAAATTAATCTTTACCAAGGGCATTCATTTGGGGACAAAGGGGAAATAATTTAAACCACAAACTCACAATGCCATCTATCCTAGAGATTTTTCTAAACATAACAATAACAACAAAGTTGTTTAATCCAAAGTTTATGATTATTTACCTGTTCTTCGGCTGGAGAAAATCTTTCAGAACATATGTGCAAAAGAATGTATGAATTAAAAAGTAACATTATTACATAGCATTTTAAAAATTTATATTTAAAACAAACAAGCATAAAAGGTAAAACATAAAGATAATCTGCCAATAATGAAAGCATGAGAGGGGAAGGGCTAATGTCCTTAACATATAAAGTGTTCTTAAAGTCAATTTTAAAAAGTGGGCAGTCCCCAAAAATAGTGGGGAAAAGATGTCAATAGACAATCATAAAGGAATTACAAATGATCAATAGCATATTAAAAAAGAAAAATCTCATAAGTGAGCAAAAGTCCAATCAAGAGAATGTACACTAAAACACAAAGGTATGTATTTTGCTCCTTTGAAACTGAGAAATATACATATATATAGCTCCTACTCCTGCACACGCACCCTCACACATGTACACACATGCACACTCGAGCCATTCTTTTTTTTTTTTTTTTTGTGATGATGCAGAGAAAAAAATCATTCTCCACTGGTGCAATCTTTCTGGAAGATAAATTTCTCAAGTTAGCCTTTCTACCTTTTAGGATGCATTCCAAAGTGATAATAATAGATGCAACTACAAGGATGTTCATTGGAGTATGTTTATGCCAATAGAAAATGGGCTTAGAGTACATGAGGAAACCAAAGTTTTAATCAGTTTGTAAAGTATGATTCCATTTTTCTAAAAAATGTTTATATGTATACACTTGAATAGAAAATTGTTGGGAATAAAGGTATCAACCTGTTAGTGATGGATATATTTGCATGTGGCATGATGGGAGACAATTTATTTGTGCTTATCTCATATTATCAGAAATTTCTAGAATAAACATTTATTATTTTGTAAATAGGCTAAATTTCAATTTTAAATGGTGATATTCCTTTATATAAGAATGTTTCTTATTTTAAACCTGGTTTAAGAAAAGATACTGAGAGATAGAGAAATAGTGTTCATTCATATGCATCTTACTGTCTTTGGCTTTGTCTCATTGTTCTCACAGGACAATCACTTAAAGACAAAATTCTTAGATTTTTGCCATAATTTATTCTTCTATTTACTATAAAACATTGAATTCTCTATTTAGGAACAAATAAGCTTAAATCACATCTAAAATCTAAAAGGAAAATATTGTTAAAGGAAAAGAATATTCTCTGGGGCATACATTTTTTTAAAATTCAAAACCCACTATCAGTTCCATAGAAATTGTCCATATGATGCATTTAATCATCAATTCACGTAACACTGATCGTGAATTGCTATCTCTATTAAAGTGATCATATAATAGAATCTAGCTCCATCTTATAACCAAATAGCATACTCTTGTTAAAAAGAGTGATTTCTAAGTGTGATTTAATTATATCAATAATTCATGCTGATAACATAGTGAAATGTTTGAAAACAACCTAGGTTCCAAATCTGTATTGTCATGTATTTACCCTGCTTTATTTATCTTCACAAATTCTGCACAACAGGGCTTTTCACCTGATTGGGTGATATTAGGCCTTTGAATTACTATGACTAATTGTGAAAGATACGCGCAAGGACTGAGGGAGAATGCAGAAAATTCTCCTGACCAGACGCTTCATACCCATAGTTAATCAAGCTGCAGCTGACATTGATCCAAAAGCACAAGCCAGCAGAGATGGAGTGACTAACAGATGTGTCACCTTAGATGTTAGAGAGAATACAGTATTTAGCTTCATAGGAGATTCCAAGGCAAGCTCTAAACTGCAGAGACTGAAAATGCACCACAGTGGGCTTGTTATTTGCATAAGACTTGCTGATATCCACACTGACAATCATGACAGATACTAGCTATCCAGTACACCTGTGAAAGACAAAAGGTTAAACGTAACAGCTGAATTGAGAAAACACATCTGACAAATGGGAGAGTATAGACTATATATTATTTATTTTGCCCCAGACCACAGTTGCCCTTATATCCTGGAGAAAAAATTTAATTTTCCAGAAATAGATTTTCAAGCATCTTAATCACACATTCCTTACACTGTGTGCCAGTTTACAAGTTAATATTCATTTTTTATTTTGTAGATTTTGTTTGATTTTTTGAAAAATCAAAAAGTGTGAAGCATTATTGAAATACAATAAAGCACCAGGAACAACGGTTTGAAAACTAAAAATTTCTTTTCAAATCTGTGCCATAATCGGAACAAGTTAAATGGCATAGCGTAGTGGAATAAAGTGGCAAAATATTGTGAAGTGTTCTTGTATCTGTGCGGTTAAAGTTAATAATCACCCCTCCTCAATTTTATATAACGCAGGGTGATAATTTTGTTTGGAAAATAATAGGCGGTAGAAAAAACGGAGAGACAAATAATTTCCACTTCAGCAGCCTGCAGAGGAACCACGCTGCTTAACTTAGGAGTAGAACATCCAGGTCGGAAGAAGTGATATTCAAAGAGATAGTAATGGGATGTTTAAATATATTAGCTCCACATTGTCCCTCATATTCTATACAAGCACTGCATAATATTTGGTCTCCTGTGGGTCTGCCTAAGACAGTGGCTTTCATTGGGATAGGTTATAAATACCATCCTGCTGCTCTGTGCTTTACTGGGGTTGAGGGTAATTGTGTGAAGCTTAAAAATATATTGGTAGCATGACCCCATGGCCCTAAGAGCTCACCATGAAAAGAAAGTCATGAACATAGAAAGTTTCCATTTTATTTGAGGGTCACAAAGGACAAAAAGGAACATCACACAAAGCCCCTTGGCATAGAAGATGATCTAAAAACTATTTCACAGAACTGGCTGTGACTATGAGGAAGAAAGAAAGTTATCTTTCTGCCTCTTCTGTACATCTGATTAACACATGTGAAAAAACTCCTTTTTTCATTTACTCCAAGATGTATTGAAACTAAAAGGCGACCAGAAAGTTAATCAAATGGGCTCAGAGGCTCTTGTATTCCTCCAAGTATCTCGATCCTTATCATTATTTGCAGATAGAAGTTAAGTAGTGCTGCCATCTCGAGAAAGATCGCTTTAGCAGAATAAAAGCAAATAGGGACAGGCAAAAAAATGCAGGTTTACTTCTTCCACCTGAAGAGCGTATGTCAATTGGGAGACTGGAATTAAATATTCAGTTTCCCCTAATCCGTTGGCTAGAAACACAGGCTCTATGTCTCCCTTTTATATTATCAATTATAACCCCAATATTATGAGGTGCCTGACGCTAAAAAGAGAATCAGAGAAATGGTTACATTTGAAAACATTTTGTGATATTTTACTTTATGAGGCATACTGCACTTCGTGTAGCAGATTTTTTTAGGTGTTTTTAAATACACGCTGTAAGTTTGCCTATGACTTCTACCTCTTATAGAAACACCTTGAGTGAATTTTTGACACGCAAGACAAGACAGTCCAAGAGAGAACTTATCATGAGGAACACATTTCCAACATTAGTTCCAAAGGGTAGTGAGCCTATCTAGGCATTAGGATGCCACAGGGTGCACTCACACACACACCCACACACACTCAGACTGGGACAATTCAGACATGCCAATTAACATAACGTGTGCATTTGGGGAGGTGGGAAAAAAACCAAAGTCCCTGGAGAAAACCCACGCAGATGTGGGGAGAACTATACAAATTTCACACAGACAGTGGCCCTGGCTGGGAATCATTTTTTTTTTCTTACCAACATTATAATCAACAATATTGAATGAAAGGACGTTATTCGGGGACCTGCTGTATATAGTTGAATATTATACAAATAATTCAGTGGATACTGACAAAGATTCTGCTTGACCAAAATTTAGTCAGGCTTCTCAGTCTTCTTCTAGGCTCATATGTGAACTTCCTTGTAAAATCCAGCTTTAGCAAAGAACTCCGCTAAGTCAATTTAGCAAGAACACCCCACCCTTGATATCTAATCATCCTTGAAAACTGATTAGGTTTCTCACCCTTCACCATCCCCCAGTTGATGTCTGACCACCCTGGCCTGTCTTCAGCAAGAATCCTGCTAGGTCAGTTTAGCCAGAATCCCCCCTACTCCTAATGTTTACTTCCAGTAATTTTCAGCCCACCGACTCCCAACCTGTTCCTTGGCTATAAATTCCCACTTGCCCATGCTGTATTCAGAGTTAAGCCCAATCTCTCTCCCCCACTGCAAAGTCCCATTTACAGTGGACCCTACACCCATCAAAATGATGGTGAATGAAGTCTTTTTTATCATGTTTTAACAAGTATTAGTGAATATTTTTTTCTTTAACAATATAAAAGAAACTGGAAGGAAAGTTTAATTGAATACACAACTTTTGGTAATTTGATTAAATTTTATTTTGGCATCACAGATTTTTAGGTTTCTTTTTTTTTTCTCTCTCTTCTTCTTTTCAGTTTATACTTATAGAAATATTGACAAGTCACAGGCACTCTAGCCCAGGCAACAGAGCGAGACTATCTCAAAAAAAAAAAAACAAAAAGAAAAGAAAAGAAATGTTGACAAGTATGTTCTATGTTCATGTCAATAATAAGATCCAATTAGTAGTAATATATTTTTTCAAGTCATTGTAAATTCCTTTTAAGCCTATTCTTATGTAACTTTTTCAATGTTGGAAAATAACATTCTCAGGAAGAAAGCACTTTTTTTTAAAGTGTATAAATTTGTTTACAAACCCCATAATTCCCTTCATTTTAATGAGGCATCTCTTTTATTGAAGCATAAGGTAATCATTAAACTTTTTAAATATATTTATCCAAAGGATATGACATATTATTGCACAATATTTCAACCTTGATATTTAAATTTCATTGACTTAATTTTAAATGTGTCACCAAATATTAGATAGCAAACAAACTATGAGCAATTTTCCTAGAAAGCTTTCTTTTCATGGGATAAGATATTTAAACTTTTTGCCATTGTCACTGCACATTTTATGAAATAATTTATTCTAGAAATTACACTTAGTTTTATTAATAGCACCCACCAAAAAACATTTGATGATTGTTGTCATTTTTCACTAAGTTTCATTTGATTTCTTCCAACAATCATACCGGATCAATTTTAATAATCCTGGCAAGTAAAGAATTTTGTCCCAATACTGTGTGAATTGGCACACTTTGCAAAGATTTGTACTTTCTGTGAGAAGTAATGATGCATTTATCTTTTTGTAGGGAAATTTTATAAACATTCCTGTGATGGATTCTTGTTTTCAATATTTTGTTAAAATTTTCAAAATGTGTTCAAACTTTATCTGCTTTATCAGAATAATTCTTTATAAAATACTTAATATTTTTGTTTTATTTTCAGAAACATTATGATTAAAATAGTGATGACTATTTGCAAAAAAAGTAAAAATTTAATTTTAAATATTAAAAATTGTCAACACCCAGCCTGAGCAAGAGTGAGACCCCGTCTCTACTAAAAATAGAAAGAAATTATATGGACAGCTAAAAATATATATAGAAAAAATTAGCCGGGCATGGTGGTGCATGCCTGTAGTCCCAGCTACTTGGGAGGCAGAGGCAGGAGGATCGCTTGAGCCCGGGAGTTTGAGGTTGTTGTGAGCTAGGCTGACGCCATGGCACTCACTCTAGCCTGGGCAACAGAGTGAGACTCTGTCTCAAAAAAAAAAAAAAAAAAAAAATTGTCAACACATTTTCTGAATATCTATTTCAAATATGAGATAAAAATTAGTATAACATATCTTGTAGGCATTTTGACATCCTTGGACCTTGCTTATTAAATGCCAGTTGTGTTCCACAGTCATATGAAAAACAAAAATACCCACACATTTTCAAATCATTTCACAAGTGGTATTAATAGTGTAGGTATATTGAGACTCACTGAACTACATAGTTGCTAGATGCTAGATTGATAGAATAATAAAGCTATAGCTGGATGATAGGTAGACAGGTAATAGACAGATAGATAGAGATAGAAATCTCATGCTTCAAATGGCTAAGTAAGCCAAGGGGGTACTAGTATTTCTTTCATCCAAAGTATCCTTTTATGGTTATTTACAACTGAAAATTCACCCTGGATCCAAAAACTTCATCCTTCCACAATTTCAAGGGTCTAGAAAAATCATGGCCTATATATGCTCTCAGTAATTATGCTTTTAGTTTCCATTGCCATAAGTTTCATATATATTATATATTCAGATATTATTTTCGCCTTGCCAAAATAATATTGTATGCTCATCTATTCTAGAATAACCTATTACTTTAACAGAAAAGAAACAGAAAAAGAATGTGTTAAGGAAAGCAATAGAGCTACTGAAGTAAAGAGAAAGAGAAAAAGATATTTTCTATAGGAAAGAGGAAAATTTGAATACATGGATTTGTTAAATGTAATGAAAAGAATGGGGAGGAATATAAATAACTTACAGAAGTCAAGAAAGAAAAAGGAGAAAAAGAAATTCTATAGAATACTTTTGGAGAACTGGGGAGAAGAGCGAAAACAAGCTTATTAAAAGAGATTAAAAAGTTAAAGATACAGAGTAGGCAATCAAGAATATCTAAGAAAAATAATAGCATGATAAAGATAAAAATAGAGAAATATAATTGAATTTATGAAACTGAAGAAGAAAGAGTTTAGCCTGTGGAGGCTAACAATAAAACAATCAGTACAAGCACTAGTGCAATTAACCCTTGAATAATGCAGGTTTGAACTGCACAGGTTCACTTATACATGGATTTTCTTTCACCTCTGCTACCCCTGAGATGGCAAGACCAATCCGTCATCTTCCTTAGCCTACTCAGTGTGAAGATGAAGATAAAGACCTTTATAATGATTCACTTCAATCTAATGAATAGTAAATATATTTTCTCTTTCTTATGATTTTCTTAATAACATTTTATTTTCTCTAGCTTACTTTACTGTAAGAACACAGTATATAACACATAAAACATGCCATATGTGTCATTTAACTGTTTATGTTATCAGTAAGGCTTCTAGTCAAGAGTAGGCTATTAGTAGTTAAGTTCTTAGGGAGTCAAAAATTATAAGTGGATTTTCTTCTACATGGGGGGTCTACTAACTCACTCGTTGTTCACAGGTCAACTGTATTTAGCTGTAAGATTGGAGGCTCAATTTTCTAATCTGACACTACTTTTAAAAGATGTTACTAGCAAATAAAAATACCTATGAACACTACATAGAAACTGGAAGTCAGTAACTACTGACCTTGCTATGGTAGAAAATTCCATTAAAATATTCCCATCCAAGCATCTGAAACATCCACTATTTGACTCTGCTGACAGTAAAAGAGTAGACAGTTTCAATCAGTGCTTCATTCATCACTGAAGAGCAGTCATAATGGCCTATTCTAAACCACATCAAGAGAGAATTAGGCCAAAATGGCAGAAGCACATTGGACTGCAACTGTCCTGTGAGAAATCAGATGTATCTTTTGTTGTTCTAAGAAAAGCCCTGAACTGGAAAGTAGAGAACATTAGAGCTCAAAACCATGGCAACAAAGAACTAAACATATATCTAGGATCAAAAGGATTTGTTACCTGTCATCTGTAGAAGGGTATAGGTACAAAATGGTGACAGCAATGACCTGGCAGCTCTAGGGGACAGAGGGAGGTTGGTGGTGTTCTGTTTTTTAAAAGCACCTTCGTATCCCACAGTAACAAATCCCCAGATAATTGTTTCCCAGGTTCAAGGTTAAGATTGCTTAGATTTACATTCAGGCCTCAAGAAAACTAGTGTGTGAGACCTTGAGCAAGTCACTTAACTTCTCTTTGCCTCAGTGTCCTCATATGTAAATGAGGGTAATAACCTCATTATGGTGATTACATGATAATGCTATCTACATTATAACATAACTTAAGCACGTATTTGCCAAATGATAGCCCCTCAACAAATGTTAGCTATTATTGTTATTACTATTAATATTTAGGATTCAGGTGGTGGGGGGAGCTCAGGACAACCATGCCAATTGCAGCTTGATTGATAGCAGTTTCACCTTGAGCAAATTTCCTAACATTCCCTGTGCTTCAGCTTCCTTAAAAGTTAAATGGGACTATTACCTATTTTTTAGAATTGTTGTAAACAGAATTTGTGATAGTGTCTGTTGCTCTTGGCAGTAGGTGCCCAATAAATATTAGTAAAAACTTAACAAAACAGGTTTACATATATTTTTGGTTTTGTCATTTTGAAGATATGTTTGTCAAAGAAGAAAGATAGATTTTAACAGTTTGTAAGATAATTTGTACCTTTTACATATTTTGACATTTAAATATTTATTGTGTTAACCTAAGCCTGCTGATGTTGCGTGGGTAAGTGGGGGTATTGTTGAAATCATATTGATAATTTCAAAGTAAAATTTAAATGTTAGCTGTTAAAACAAAAATGATATTTAACAAGCCCAGTGGTTCTCAACATTTACTGAAAATTAAATTCAGTGGGAGCATTAAACAGAATCCCAACATTTGGGTCTTACCTTCCTTACCCATCTGGATTGTGATTTTATTGGTTCAACATGTGTTCTGAGATTTGGTATTTCTGTTTTAACACCCTAGATGATTGAAATTTGAATCTAGAGTCATGAATTACTTAGCTAGAGAATAGTGGTTCTCAAACATTAGCATTCATTAGAGTCACCTGGAAGGCTTATTAAAGCACACATCACTGGGCTCTACCTAAAGAGTTTTTATTCACTAGGTCTGGGGTGAGGGCTAAGAAATCACATTTCTAGAAAATTCCCAGGTGTGCTGATGCTGCTAGTCCAGGGACCATAGTTTGAAGGCCACAGGACTGAGCTAATAGCTCTTAAACTTTTAGAAGTGATAAAATATTTAAAAAATAATAATAATGAATACTATGGACATTCCCAACCCCCCAAAAGTGTGTGTGTATATGTGTGTGTATACATTTATAACCTAAGAATATTGCATACAATTACACAGACTGAAGCACATTCACTGAACTTTTAGGAGTTCAAACATTTGAGACTACTCCCCTTGATTTAAATAATTTCTAATATTATCGTGTATACCTTTACCTGAAAGATACAATGTCATATTATCCTTTAAGAAATAATTTTATTGAGTAAAATATTAGAATATTAGACTACCAGTGAAGATATCATTAATATGTCAAAAAATAATATAATTGTTCAAATGCACGAAACATGATTTGAAGTCTTAGATTAAAAATTAACATTGCTCTCAGATGATTGTTTTTCTCTTATTTTGCACACTTACATTTTTGTCTATTTTAATGTATGCAATAGGCTTAATTATGTGATAATTCTGTAACTGTTTTTAACTTTAATAAAAGCCTGAACATATCATGGATATACTTAAAACAATCTATTCCATACTTTGGGTTTTTATTCATTTTTTATTTATTTAATAATATTTGTTGAGAATATTTTAGTTCAGGGTACTATGCTTCATGATGGTGCTAGCAAAATGAACTAAATAGGCATTGTTCTGTCAGTCCAGGAACTTAAATGGTGAATGATTTCCAGCATGAAATGGCTTTTGTATTTCCATACTCTTTTCAGTATATTTTTAAACTTGTGTCAATAGCATAACCTCAGTCTCTTAAAGAAATATTTCAAATGATTTGTCTATTGCTATGTATTTTGATGTTAGTAGTAAATACATTTTGAACAAGTTAGCAACAGATGGTAACTGCTCAGTATATAAGACACACATGATATAGATGGATGTTATAAATGCTTGCAATATATTTTGGACTCCAGTGCTTTATAAATATTATGGTGAATTTTTTGCTGAGAAAATACCTTTTATTTTATGAAATTTAATTGTGTAGTTATTGAAATATATTGAACAATGGCTTAATAAATGCAACATGGTAATAAATTTCAAGATAATTTGATTTATATAGCGGCATCTATAGTACTAAGGTTTAGTATGTTCAGCAAAACGTAATTGCATAGTTAAAGAAATACACCTGCCAATGTAGTGTTAATTAAATAGCCATGTTCTACATGTCACTGCTAGCTTCGCTTTGTAGAGCTACAGAAATCGCTACTTTTGAGCTTGATAAATTATTATTTGTTCATTTGGCTTTTAATTTCTTTCTAACAGTGTCTAGTTCCAGTATGACAAATCACTGTTATCAGGTATCCTTGTATTCTTTTTTTTTTTTTAACTTAGAAGGAACAAAGGACTCACTTCATGTCAGCATCGTATATTGTTTTAGTTGAACCTGATTGAGTCTTTCAAAGGCAAACTGAAGAACATAATAAGTAAGCATTGTCAGAAATGTCAATATGAGGTAAAGGTATTGTGATCGTTGCTACTCTCCCCCTAACTTTATGTAAAACAGATTAACGATTTATTTTTTGCACCCAGAAGAATTTTTAAAATATAGTAGGGGCATAATTTATTTTTAATTTTTAATATTATATATTTAATTATTTAACATTTTTATTCAAGATTGTTGTTATTTTTATCTATTAGGATATACAAATGAATGGATGAATGCATGATACTGTAAGAACAAATATAAATAAAAAATAAGAGGCTTAATTCTCCCTGGTGAAATAGGGAGAAGAGATTTCCCTTCCTTCCTTTTTCTCACAGCATTACCTTAGGAAACTTGTAGTTTGAGTACTTTCTCATCTTTTGCCAATGCATATAAATCCTTTTGAAGACTGGATAAGTCTTGTCAGGTGGACTTTTGTTAGTTTTATGACCCAAGAATGTCTTTCTTGAGAACCTGGGAGCCATGTCTGCGAAATGTAAACCAGGAAGAGAGCACCTCTCTCCCAGTCTCTGTGAGAGGGCAGGGCCTGACTTCAGTGAGCAACTTGCTCCAAATTGCAAAGCTACCTCCTATCATAAACATATAAGACGTTTGTTTCTCCTCTGCATTAAGCCAATTCGCTCACACAGATGGTCACCCCAATTACCAGATAAATTAAGAATGAACTATGTGTGACAAGTGTTACTGTCAAGTCCTTAGTTATTGTTTATCTTGAAAACATATATGTAAAGGGTTCTGTCTTCTTGGCTGTATGAAAGAGTATTTCTTTTTGTTCTTGCGGTCCCTTAGTGGATCGCCAGATATTTATGTTTAAATGTTACTAATGGAATGACAAATGTCCACGATTCTAAAGTAAAAATGAAAACAAGAAAAAGAACATAAGCAGAGGATGGAAGTTTTCCAAAAGCTTTCACAATTTGGCCATGAGCTGTCCTTCAACCTTTTATCTCTGCTTCACTCTCTTTATGTTCCAATTAAACCAAATTTTTTGGTGATTTCTATACTCATCTCATGTTTCTACCTTTGTACTTTAGCACACATCCTCTCTTTTCAACTGGAAATTCTTCCATCTTCAAATATTAATACTAAAATAATGTCTGTCTTTGTGTATGCTTTTATCACAAATATATGTGGCTATATGTGTTTGTATGTGCCTGTGCCTTATTTTCCCTATGATACTTTAATCCTTGTAGGCAGAACTGTGATTTGTTTACCTCTATCTCCTTCAGAAAAACAGAGAGAGGAGAGCAGAGTGGAATACTTACTGCCGTGATGGCCAGAGGCATTGCATGTAAGTAATGCCTTAAGCGATGTCTAACTCAAGGTGTGCTGAAAATCATAATGCTGTCATTGTTTTTACTTCACATAACATATTCAGATATGCATACTATGTCTTATCGCGGTTACGAATCGCCTTGAAAATTTTCTCCTATCGTGCCTCAGAACTTTACAGTATGTAGTGACTAAGTTCTTTTATGATGATCAGCATCATGCTTAATAATTATTATGACCTGCGTTGAATCTATTACAGAAGCTAAAACAAAAATTCTGTTGAAATCATCATAAATCATAAAGATCATTTCTTAATATACCAAATCAAATGAAAAATGAACAGGTATAGTTTGATCTACCTCACACTGGAAATGGATAGCAGATGCTACAATGGTATTATGTTTTGCTAAATTGGTTGAATTAAAGTTTTTATTTTTGCTATTAAATATGCTCTTCAATATGAATCTATAAAAGAGAGGTCAATGTTTAGGTTAAAATATTAGTATAAAGATGCCCCAAAAACCTTTTCAGAGTTTAGAGGTCTCTGAATTGAGGGAAGATTTCAAAATACTGAGTGAAGTAATTTTTCAAAATAATCTCTAAAAGCCAGTGCTTTGCAAATATTTGTCTGAGAACATGGAATTTGAGCTTATACCACTAGCACAAACATCCTATACACTTTAAAAAATTCTGTTTATTGTCAATAGGCAGGTGGAGAGAAAGGATAAATGAAATGGCTTACTAGCAAAATGGGAAACTACATTTTAATAAACCATTCAAAAATTGAAAAATCAACACCTTAAAGCTAAAAGGTTTTTTTATTTTTCAAAGAGCATAGGAATATTTCTAGGGAAAAGTGGCAACCTAAGTACAAACATAAACATGATTTGATTCTCTACTCCACCCTCACTCCAGAATCATCCTTTAAAGGAAATGACCCACTAAATTTTAAAATAGGAGAGACTGCACTAAGAGCTCAGTGACTGCCAAGAGCAAAAACTCCTACATGCTTAAGTCAGTTTGGTCAATTTCACTTGCAAACAACAGAGCTCTGTCAGACACAGGTAGCTACACTAGACAGGGGACCGATGACAGTGAGCAAGGGGGTGACAGGGCTGCAGTGGACAGAAAAGTGTGATTAACAAAGCTGTGCAGTTCTCCATGGACGAGAAGATTGGAATTGCTGTCTGGTAACAGACAATAATGGCAGTTTTAATAGTAGAAATAGAACAAACCTATCATTATTGGAATATGACAATATTGTCTATCTAGGAGATTCAACTGAAAAAATGATTATAAACAGTAAAAGAGTTCAATAAGAAGGTCACATAATAAATACATAAAAACATATAGATTTTGTATAAATAAATAACTAGACAATTGAATGAAAGAATTCCAGGAGGTGGATAGGATCTGCAAAAAGATCTTAACAAAATGATCATAATGAATAAAGGAAAGATGTGAATAAACAGAGATCAGTGTAACAGAATTGAGGTTTCAGCCAGTACATCATAATGTATATGCTATCTAAAACAAATAAAACTTTATTTTTAGGAACTATTCCATGTTTCTAAAGGTTCACAGTTTGTTTGTTTGTTTCTGTTTGTTTCAATAAACACTTGATTTTATCAGTTCAGGTATTTTTATAGAGAAATTATGACACAAACTGATGTAAACAGTAAGAGCTATTTCCTATATCACACAACACAATATCTGAAGTAAGGTCAGTATATGTTCGGTTAATCTGAAGACTTAAAAACACTGTCAAAGACCTAAGTTTGTTTTTTTGTTTTTTTTTTTTTGTCTTTTTTTTTTTTATTTTATCTTATTGTTATGGGGGATACAGAATTGCAGGTTACATACGTTGCCCATGTACCGCCTTTCCCCCCAAGTCAGAGCTCCAGGCGTGAAAGACCTAAGTTTTATCTTGAATCATCAGAATACCATTCATCATCACAAGATGCAGGGGCTCCAAGCATTTTATCTACACACAACACCATTCTAAAGATGGTGTGTGCCATGATGTATGTCTCATTTTAGATGAGAGTGAACTGTTCCCAAAAGATCTCCTACCCACCATAGTCTTTTCTCATAAATCATTATCCAAATTGTATCATAGATTATCTTTAAATTTAATTTAATTTAAAAATCTAATTCAAGATTGGAATTTAGCCTTGACCAGGGGGTAGAGTCAACTTCATCTCAGGTGAGTTTCTATTTAAAAACAAGAAGAAAATATTTAAATAAAAAGTTTATGTCTTTACCTCAAGCAACTCATAATTTTCTCAAGGTAATATTCGATATTAATGCCATGTCAATAATCATTAGCTTTAATTTTCTCTGAAGAATTAAAGAATTTAAAAGAATTCTTGCATGGGAACTAAAAGATCTCATTCAGGATCTGCCATTCTCCAGTCACATAACCTTTGATAAGTTTTTATCTTCTTGAAACTTGATTTACATATTTGCAAAGTGAGAATAAACTGAATACCTCTGTATACTCTTCAGACTTTAAGGATAGAACAGATAATGTATTTCAATATACTTTATAAATTATAATGTTTTATATAAACCTGAATTATAATTAATATTTTACTTCTCTCATATCAACACATCAGTTTTCTTTCCAATGGAAAATAAAATGGCAACAGAAAAGTAATGAAGAGTAGAATGCTCAATGAGATGTATTCAGGCAGTAGAAAATCACAGAAGTTTTCTTCTTCCTACCACTGTGATCACACTCATTGCAACCCTAGGATATTTTATCTTACAAGCACAGTTAGCAATAAGTTTTGTTATTGTTTGTGGTGGTTGTCAGTAAATAAACAAACATAGAAAAGAAAAAAGTACTTTGTTTGTAAGCATTGGGCTATGTACACTCTGGTGTTCATCAGGAGAGGATGAATAGATTAATAAAAACCTAGCCCTTGTGTCAAAGAAATTTTTTAACATAGTGGAAGAGACAACCACATACAAATAAAATGCTTATATAACCATAAAGTGTAGAGGTTAAACATGCAAAGTCAGAAAGAGATGGATTCATGTATCAGCTCTGGCAAAGACTGCCTTTCTAACCTTGGGCAATGTATTTTACACTTCTGAGCTTCCAGACATTTTTAATAAACTACACACTGCTCCCAAACTTTTCCTTATTCCTTATTCAAAATTAAGAAACTGACATATTAGTAGAATAGACAGCTTAGACAAGAGACATTATAATATGTGATTTGTCAAATGGTAAGTTGCTGGCAAGATTCTGTAAGAGTTTATAGCACTTTGGGAGAAAAGAAAGTAAAATACGGAGTAAAGTGTTCTAGGCATAGGTTTCCTAGTTCAATAATAAATAAAATTATCTATTAAAAAGAAAAGAAATTCTAACTGCCATCAGTGTAAACTATAAATAGTTTTATCAAATCAAACTATTACAAATCTATCAATCCAAATATGGTTTAGCTTCCCTTTTGTTCTCTGTCTAAGCAATGGAAATATATTTTCACTTTTTATAGCATCTACACAAAATGGAATCATATCATCTGCTTTAGGCTTTTTAAAGCATCGTTAAGTAGAGAGATGAGATAAGAACCATTTAATGTTACTCTAACCCTGACGCTTGAATCTATTAAAAAGTGACAGCACAAAAAGAACTGGTCAGACTGGCCCATGAACTTGTCAGCAACAAAGGCAATTGAAAATTATCAAAGTAATGCCCCATTTGAAATCATTTTAATGTGGTTCATCTCTATTTCATTTCTTAGGATCAGTTCATAGCAATTCAATTGTTTTCTGCTTAAAATTGTTTTATATCAAGCTAATGGCAGATCTTGATTGGAATAATCAAGATTATCAATCAAATCTAATTTATAATTCCAGGAACTACAGAATTGTTCCCCAGCTTTTAAAACATGATTGAAGTCTTAATTTTTAAAATGTTTTTTTCACTGTTTTCCTCTTCTTTTTCTATCAATATATTACCTTAAACTATGTTTTTTAGAAGTTTCTTTTTAAAAGATTCCCCAAAATATTTCAAATTTGTGATGAATATTTTCTTAAACAAAGAGAAATAACATAAATAAGGAAAAGAAAGATAGTTTTTAAAGGGAAAACAGAAAAGTATGCATTCTTCTTACTTTCATTAAAAAAATTCAATGAAAAATTTTCATCACTTGCTGTCCTTTCTCAAAAAAGTGTTTTGAATATTATTTTTATTAATAAGAATATTTTATTCACAACACATGCTTTCTCCCATGCATGTTTGTAAGAATCTGATGATATAGTTAAGACCAGTGAATATAAAATTGATGAGCAGGGAGATTTATGGTCAAGATATTTACATGTTAACATTTTGATATTTATTCTTTAAACAAAAATCACCAATTAGTAATAATGATCAAAACAGCCCCCTCTCTGACAAGATGGCGAACTAAAGACACCACCAGCCAGAGCGTCTCTGTAAGAAGGAGAAATTTTAGATGAAAGAGAAAAAACAGACAGACAAACATAGATTGGACGAGGATCTGAAGAAAGGGTGCCTGAACCCACAGGAGGCTCCACAGGAAGAGGATGCGGAGCAGAACTGGAAGGGGAAAGGCGTGGGTGGAGATTAAGCTCAGAGAGGCTCAGAGACCAGCAAGAAGGGTAGGTGGATTGGCTAACATCCCTTTCCCTCCCTTCTTGGCCTGTTGGTGAGCTCCCAAGCTGCTGGAGAGACTTTCTGCTGAAGCAAACCCAGAAACCGCTGCCGCCAGTGAGCCAGGAGCTTCTTGGGAACAGGGCACCAGGCTCTCACACCCCACCCCCAGCCCGGGGTACCTCCTTAGCCGGATGGCAGCACTCACTGGGTGCCTTTGCCCACCCTAGGGGGCCTCAGCCCTTCAGGTTCTGTCTTGCTCATCCCCACACAGACATTTCCCAACTCTGGCGCAGACTGTAGGAGCCACAGGGGTCCAGTGGGTCTGGAGTGATCCGTGTGACTCCAGAGCCCTGTCATTCTAGGCGGATTGCCTCCCGGAGAGAACGTTGGACATGACCAGAGGGTGGACTTTCCTCCACCTAGGCTCTTTTTAGCCCCTTCCCCTCTGCAACCCAGGGCTGCTGAGAGAGACAATTGAGCCACCACACAGAGGCTTCCCACAAGGAACGGGGCTCAGATCTTTCCTTTTGGGGTCCTGCAGCAGACTGAGGGGTGTTTGGACTGTGAGCTCCCTGCATGCTGGCCCTCCCTGGTTCTGCTTGCCTAGCGATTCTAGCAGAACAGGACACACCCCGAGATGGAGGGATATTGAATTAGTTTGAGCACCCCATGAGAGTGACTTGGGACCAGTATCCTTCTCCCTGGCATGGTCAGGGTTTGATCTCTGGGGTCTGGGGGACATTCTCGCAGGCCAGATCCTGTCTACCCAGGTCTTGATTGCACTGTGAGGGCACAGAGGGGATAGTTGTGAATTAGCCTCAAGCTGTGTGGGTGCCTGCAGGGGCGGGCAGATCAGGTGTGAGAGTGCAGAGTGGGTTCTAGTTGTGGCATGCTCGCGGGGCACCACTCTTCTCACCTCTCACAAAAATCAACTCACAATGGATAACAGACTTAAACCTAAGGCATGAATTCATAAGAATTCTAGAACCAAAGAGTATGATTTTTCCCCTGAGAAGACATTCGAGGTCCATTGTCCTTGGCTCTTCCAATTTTTAAATTTTTTGTGTTTTCCCCTTCCTTGCTTTTGGCCACACAGAATATCTTAATAACATTAAACTTTTTGTACAGTTTTTAGCAGTGGAACAGCTTTCATTTTAGCATTGGTGAAATAAGGTAAAAAGCTATTTCTAAGTGTAATTGCTTCTAAGTTACACAACCTGAATGCTTGGTCTTGGCCAATTAGCCAATTGCTGCTAAAACTTCAAAGATTCATATTAACTTCACTGAACAGGAGTTTCTGCTTTTGTTAATAAAGAAAATAGGGCTAAATTATTTCATAGTTATGGACAATATTAAATATGTGTATTATTTTTTATTCTTGAAATGTGCTCAGAATGTATATAAATAGCATTTATAAAATATAGACAACACCTATTCTGGGACAGCTGAGTGATTTGTAATGTTAACTACAGAACAAAGCAAAAATCATAGCTCTTCCAATAACTGCCTTCAGGAAGATCCGTGGTTCACAGCTGATTACCATCATTTGGATCAGGAAAGGTCGTGGATCTTAAGGTTTGGTATAGGCATTATCGTGAGGGTCAATTAGAAATATCATAAGTAAGTTTTGCCTATTCTTGGACTTCATATAGTTGGAATTTTAAAATATAAATTCTTTTATATCTATTGTCTTTTACTCACCAACATGCCTCTGAACTTATTCATATTGTTGCATATAGCAGTAGTTTATTCTTTCGCATTTCTGTGAAATATCTTTGTATGAATACATCACAATCACTTTATCCACCTCTACCTATCCACAAGGACATGAAAATATTCTCTAGGTTTTGTTCTAAAAGTTGTATTATTTTATATTTTATAATCCATATGAAATTGATGGAGGGCCAGTTTCAATATTCTTCTTATATGGATATCCAAGTGATCTAGTACAATTTATTGAAAAGAACATTATTTCTCCACTGTTCAGAACTGCTACATTTAATATAAATCAAGTAAACATATAAATATGGGTGTGTTTTTGTGGTTCTATTCTGTGTCTGTGTCTGTGTGTCATTGTATGTGTGTAATAAGCCTAAGAAAAACTTTGCAAGATTGAAGAAAGAGGGCTTATTTAAAATCTAACTGGCACAGCTGACATAGTACAAAAAAGGTGTTTATTGAATGAAATAAATTGCACACACCAATTTAGATATGTTATTTTTCCTTTTTGAAAGATAGATGGCTGGAAACTATGGTGCAATCTGAAATGGGATGATATGCTATGAAAAATAGTCAATAAACTTATGCTGCCAAAAGTTAAGAAAACTTAAATGCTCATATAGACAACCCATCAACTCCACAACTAAAAAAAATAAGTAGAGGTTGTACAGATCTTAGTGATTTCAACTTCTCATAGAGTTGCTACATCCTCCTCCTTTTTCTTAAGAGAGTTTCAGTTTCTTTAACCACATCTCATCGAATAATGATGTAGTGTTTTTGTGCTTCTGAGAATTTGTGCCCATATGAACTTGAATAAAAGGATAACTCTGAATTGAGTCCTACAGAAATATTTTATTACAGAAGGTCAATACTGATAGTCTTCTATTGTTATTCATCAGAGAATAATTCCATGCCTCTATAAAAACACTCTACCTTCTTGTATGAAAGCCATCCATGCCTTGACTTTTATTGGCATCATAAAGGGCTCTTCTTTTACCCCAACCAAACATATTATAAATTGTGTTAATTCTATTACAGCATTCACTGCATTGCATCAAAATAGCAACCTACATCTGTCATCCCACTATATCGTCAGAAAAGCAAGGACTACCTATTATCTTTTACTTCTGTATTCTCAGTGCCATAACGGTTTTGGGCAAATAAATAAGTTAATTATTTGCTTCAACACATTTTGAATGATTGAATAAATGGAAAGTTTGATAAAGTACTTGAATGTGCTGGTTCTTGAGTATCCAAAGAGATATATGGTCCTTGCTTAAGGAAACTAAAATTTTGAAGAAACAAAGAAGAAAAATGACTAGTGTTCTTGATCTCAAACAAGCTCTTCCATATCCATAAAAATACAAATATCTGAATAGAAAAAAATTAGCAAAGAAAATAATTATGTAGTTCCTTTACAATTTTTTTTAAATGATTAATAAAAGTGTTAAAAATGGTAAACAAAAATTTAATAAAATAATTTAGTAATGATAAATGTTTATAATGTCTTAGGAATTTAAATGATTTAGAAATATTAACCTATTTAATATTCACAACAGTGAGATGTTACCACTATCATCCCATTTTACACAGGAGAAAGGCAAGGCATAGAGAAGTTACCTGGATGTAGTCACCTTGCTATTAAATGCTGGAGTTTTGATTCAGTCTAACTCCAAAGCCTGCACATTTAACCACTATTTTACGTTGCCCTAAAAGCAATAAATGCAAGAAGAAGTGGTCCACCTTACTAAAAATGCAAATTGAACAAGAATGGGTATCACATTCAACTCAAGTTGTAAAGAGTGATAAGGAAGTGGACACATACTGTGATTGGGAGTGTAAATTGGAGGGCAATTTGGCAACATCTATCAGATGTACTCTGATATGTCTGCAAAGAGACAAACACAAGGAAGTTCAGGACAGAACAGTAAAAGTAAAGACTTGGAAACTACCTAAATCCAAAATGAAATTATTCTAGTTACACGCATACTACTATATTCATACAATGAAATAATGTGCAGCTGTTAAGAAATACCAAAGCAGGTGTATGTATACTGACATGGAAAATTGTCCTTGATATAATTTCACCTTAAAAAGTTCCCAGCAAATTGCTGAAAAAATATGTTTTAAAGTTTATGTTAATGATATATAGTAATATATTAAATATGCTTAGAAAATCTCTGGAAGACTATACTTTAAAATATTAACAGTGATTATGTCTACAGAATTGGACTGAGGTGCTGAGAGAAGATAGAATTGGAGAATTTTCACTTTTTAAAATGCACCTTTCTACTCTAATTTATTTTAATAAGTGTACATCCTCACTTTAGTATTAAAAATAAGATAATGATATACAAATCTCTTACCACTTTTTGTGACCATTAAGTAATATATATAATGACGAGCACCCACTCCCCAAAATAAACACAGTAGCATCCCCAGGTGCAAGTGAGACCCAGATCCAAGCTACCCATCCCCAGCAGAGATCTTACATTCGGAAAATGGAGTCTAATATCTGGTGTCTATTTTGGCCCCGCTTAGATTGGTGACAGAAATCCTCTTGGCAAACACATTCTGATGGTGTCAGTCTTACAAAGAGCTCCTCTGAGCTTTTCTTTTTGTTACGTGGTATGGCAATTCCACAAAACCACAGCATAGTATAAGTTTCTGAAATTGCTGTTAGCTTCCAGAGAGTGGGAGCTCAGGTGGCATTTTCCTCTCTTGTGTCCTGGTTAATGTACTATTCTGTTTCCCCAGAGGACTGTTACAGACCTACCATCTCTTTCTTGGGAACTTAAATTGACCACATATCATCAGACTCTCAATCCATACCATGTTTTGCCATTATTATCAGTAGAATTTAGTGCCCACAAGGAAGACACAAATGATAAAGTATTTACCATCCCTGCAAAAGGTTTCTTTCTTCCGTTTTTACCAAGCCAAACCTCACAATTTCTATCCCATAAGAAGAAGTTTGTTTCAACAAAAGAAAGTTGGAAGGCTAGAACATGGGCCACATAAAAAGAAAGATTTTCATATGTGAAGTAAGCAAAAGAATATTTTGTTTTTCTTTGTATTTTCTGAAGATACACATTCCTAAGAAGTTTTGGTAGCATGATATACAGCAAATACTAAAAAGACAGCAATGCAACACAATTTGTAGACACAGCATGAGATAAAGAGCAGGCACCAGAGGTATAGAATCTATGAGTATGGGTAAAATTAGTTTAAGGATGATGGAAGATGATAGGGAAATAATTCATTATCTTCAAAACTGGTAAATAAAAGGAAAGAATCAAATCCTTATCTTGCCTTTCCTATGTTAATTTTACTACTAGGTAAGAAAATAATAAAGAAAAATTATTAAATTGGTGTATCTCTATTTTTCAATCTCCAGTAGCTCAGGTTCTTCAATAGATAAATCATAAAAATAAAAAAAGAAAGAATGGAGAAATAAAAGAAATGACAATGCTTTTGAAATGTGCAGGACTAAATTATAGTGTCCTGGATGCACTCTTGGGTGACAAAACTATAAGAAATGTAAAAAAGTGATTAGTATGCAAGTCAAATGGTGGTTATTTTGGGGGATAAAAAGTGTTGTGATTGGAATGGGGCATATGGACGAGTTTCTGGGATGAGACTGACAATGTTCTCTTTCTTGGCCTGTGTGGTGGTTACAAGGGTATAATCTCTAACTTACACATTTATGGTGAGATTTTTCAGTATCCATGTTTTATCTTGTAATAAAAAGGAAGAAAATACCTTGGCTCCACTCTCAGAGATTTTGATTTTATTGATGGGACAGAGATAGAGCATTGGAAATGTTGTTAAGTCTTCCTAGGTGATTTTAATGTGTAAATACATTTTTGTCTCTGCTGCTACGTGTTGAAAGAATTGATGTGATCTTTGAATTCATGAAGCTTATAGTCTACACCAGAGTCTTTTGTGCCATATTAAGGCATTCAGATATATGTTATAGGTATCTTAGGGAGGAGACGTACATGATTATATTTGTTTTAAACAATAACCATTCTTATGTCACCAATTTGCTCTGCATGAGCGATTGAATACCTAACATTTTCCCAAAGTCATCTCCAGTATTTGTAGTTTCCTGAAGCTAAAACTAAGACCATTTTTTCTTTTTTTATATTTTCAATGCTTCTTATGCTTAAAATACATAAAAATATTTCTATAGTATAATAGTACATAAGTCATATTATTTTACCATATGTACCATATAGTACCATATGTACTATAATGTAAAATATAAATTTTCATCTATAATTTTATATTCTCTACCATACACTCTTCTTAAATAAACTTCCTCCCACAATAACCAAGTTCTCGTATTTCTTCAAAGGTTTCTAGACTCCCTTTCTAGCAAATATTTGCTATAAACTAAAAAGTTTTTTTTTTTCCTTTACCCAGCTTAAAACATAAAATCTTTAGTACTCTATTATCAAGGGTCTACCAGGTTGTATATTTTGTAAATGATCTAGGTCCCTTAATTCTCTTTTTGTTGCTGTTCTTGTTCTTATTTATTGGCCTTTCCCTTGTTTATTTAGAACTTCCTCCAGAGGGTCATTTACAGAGGAAAATTATTTGCCATCCAAGCCAACTCTTCCATGCTTATTACAATTTCTAATAAAAAGTCAGGGAGAACATAGAGTATATAAAAATTTCTGCATTTCTGGCCATATATAACCGGGCCCCTTCTGTCTAAACTAATGATAATATTTCATCATTGCAGAAGCCTTGATTTTTTAGTTATCTTAATGCATGTAACAGTTTTGCACTATTATAACTGTATTTTCAAAGAAGTGGTAGCTGGTAAAGATGCTATAAAACTCACACAATGCATTTGGTACCCTGGTCTAAACTAATCTATTACCTGCCATTGTACATAATTGAGAGTTAATTCAGCTGTCAACACTAATAAAACAACAATTTTGCACCTTAGGAGTAAATGTTTCTAATAATACATTTATTTTCCTTTTATTTCAATTACAGGAATTAAAGACTATGATCCCAAAGTCTACTCTAACACTGAATGACTCGTTTCACTTTGCCATTTTTCTAAAATCATTATCAATAACAAAATCAAGAACTCCACCAGATGCAATTTATTTTAGGAGGTCACAATTCAAAGCTAAAACTGACCCACATGTGTTCTAACCCAGAGGCTAACCACACACCTGCTGATACAGTGGGAGATTCAAAGCATATAAGCAAAAGGCTATTTTAACTCTTTGTCAATTTTAAATTACATGGTATTGCTGATTCCAGAACAGAGATGAAAAACAGAAGACAAAGAAATGTTGCGTATTCTTTGACATTTAACTATATGCCTCAAAAAAGCTTTAGACCTGAATCTTATTTTCTTTCTCTAAAATCTGATATTTATGTCTAGAATGGTTTTACCAAGGACACATTTTATAAACAAACTACTAAACATGTTAGATGCAATACATTTTTTATTTTTTAGTATCATGGCTAACAGCAGCCAGGAAGTACTAAGAAGATCATTATATTTCAATCTCAACAGCATCTATTATATCACGTAGGTCCATCTGTGATTGGCTGAAAATCCTTATAAATGATATGCCTAGTATTGCATGAGCTCTGTAGCTCATATCAGAATGCACAGAAGAATCTGATCAAAACATTTCTTTGTCCAGCATAAAATCCATTGTTCTGGATGAGGTGATTTTCTAGCTGCTGAAGATAATCTTTTCCAAATATACTTTTTAAGATTATCTGATAAAAATCTTAGATATAGAACGTTTTTCCTTATTAAATAGAATATATCAAGTATAATTTAACTTTCACTGATGACTCATAATGAGTTTAAACAGAAACTCTGCTCTAGATTTGTCATTACTTCAAAGATATAGAAGCTATCTAAATCTGTTTGCTCTTACAAATTGTTATCTGTCTTTAGTACATTTGCCCCTGTAGTTTTTAATTTCCTCTTTAGGTGTTTCTCTGCACTCAAATTAACTGGGATACTTATTAAAAATATAGATCTTCGTGTCCTATCTTTGACCTTTTAAATCAGAACCTTTCTACAAAAATGACAATATATTTTAATTATTTCTCAAATATATTTTGTGACAATTTTAGTTTTATTCAAACAAAGCCAATGAATAATAAAACAATATTTGCAAATGGAAATTTTCTCAATACTGTTATGAACTCCTACCTTTGAGAAGGAAGTGAAAACCATATGAATACTGTGTAGTGTAAGGTGGTTTATTCAAGGAATGACCTCTAAGACTGAGTAAGAAGAGGCCTTCCTTGTGGTCCTCAGGAGTGGCCAAGAGAATCTTAACTAGAGAGAAAAGAGAGAAGAGACGTTCCAGGCACGCTAGGTGTGGGACCAAAAATTTTGATAGTTCTTTGAGAGGGAAAATAGGAGGTCCCAGTAAGAAAGGGTCACTTTCATAGAAGCCAGAGTTTTGTTTTTGTTTTTTGTCTTTTAAGACAGAGTTTCTCTCTGCCATTTAGGCTAGAGGGTAGTGGCTTCATCATAGCTCACTGAAATTTCCAACTCCTGGGCTCAAGAGGTCCCCCTGCTTTAGCCTCCTGAGTAGCTGGGACTACAGGCATGCACCACCACACCCAGCCCCAGAAGCATGTTTTTAATAGAGGAAAAAACACAAATATTTTAACTGTTTCATAAAATTTGATTACTACAATTTTACAGTTTTGTTTAAATAATAATTTGAAATGTTTTTCTATCTCCCACATATATAATAATTTTTGTTTAATGAAGGTAAATTCAAAATGAAATTATAATACCTATTTAACATGCCATATTTAATGGTTACAATATTTCAATTACATTATAATAGTGATATTTATTAATAGTATCAAATATACCATCACTGAAATTGCATTCCCTAAACATAACTGCTATATTAACAGTGTGATTTCACATAACCCATTAGTTGACTTATTACCGAACATCATATGAAACTTGGATCACTGTTACCAGTTTTAATCGCATGTCCAGTAATACATCTTTTTATTTTCTTCTTGTACCCATTTGATCTCTCCCAGAGTGTGGGTAGGGAAAATAAGACAAAATCAAAAATTGTAATTGGCCAATTTAGCTAATAAATAACTTTGATAGGAGTCAAAAGTTGGAATGTCTGGATAAAATCAAATTTGTGTTTTATTTGTTCAAATAAATGTAATTGCCAGGAGAAATATGCTTATTTATTGGAAACTTTCCAAAATGTAAATAAGAATTGCTTTATCTTTTATTAATTGAAATTGTACAGTCATCCAGCAAAAAGCCTGGTGATAATTAATGATCTAGAAGAAAGCCATGCAGTATCTAACCCTTATGCAAAGAATTCGATTGCAATGAAAGACATACACACTAAGCAATGAACTTTATTTATTCATTCCCTTGCTTTGCAAAAACACATTTCATATCTCCTTCCACCCCACATTTATCCATCATTATTAAAATTATTTCCTAAACATATTGATGAAAATTATCTAAGTCCCAACGTTTCTATAGAATCTTTTAAAACAAAAGAAATTGTTTAATTTTACATAGATAAATTTGTTTAAAATTTATGTGCCTGAAGTCATTGCAACCTATCAAAATATCTATTTATTAATATTGTCTTTACAAACTCTACTAATATGCTTATATTATAGTATTAACTATAATAGGGCTGTTCGTAGTTAAAATGTATAAAAATCAAAATTAATACAGTTACTTTAAAACATTTCCAAAAATTCAAAGATTCTCAAAAGTACAATTAGAAGTCTTAAAAGAAAAAAAATTCAATATCCGAAGAAAAATCCATCTTCATTCAAGTATATTAATTTTAAAAATCCGACTTTAAAGACGTTCTGTAATCATAAGGGTCCCATTAAATATACAGCAGGTGTTCAGAGATTTGGCTGTTCAGATTTAAAGTGCAATAAGTACCTGAGCCAAATAAGCCACGGGACCTGACTCAGTCCCTGACCATATGAGAGCTTCCCCTATGGCCAAATTTGCCTTCTGGAGTAAAATTCACCCTCAACTGAACCTTTGCAACTATGCAAGCTTTGAATAAAACACTTCTTCCTAAGTTTCAAGTCCTAAACAGATTGAGCTGCAATTCTTAAAGTACTCTTGAAACCTACTGATGACAAGTCATGCCTAACTTCTGACAATTCAGGAAGTTGTCTGGCTCTTGCTTATTGTAAGATGGTCAGCTAATTCCTTTGTGTTTATGTTTATTAAAGCTATGTCCCTAACAATCCTATGCCAAGATTAAAATGAATCCGGCCTACACATATGTAGCATAGCACTTGCCACACAAAAAGCCTCTCTCTCTGCTCCTTTCTTAGGTTCCATCTTTCTTACCTCCTACTATTCTTTGATCATATTTTTCAGGAATCAAACAATTACTTGTTGATATGGCCATTTTGGGCACAGTTCTTGCCCTCAGTAGCTTTGGCATGCTATCTCACTAATTACTACGTACATCCCTTTAGTTCATTCAAATACACCTTCAGATAGACGATTCTTTTTCTGTCTGACCCAACTCCACCTGTTTGCAATTCATGGAGGATGGTTAGATAATTGTATCTCCATTGTTAGCAGGAATCTAAATTAAATCTGGTATGAATTCTATAATGAAAACATTTATGCTATAAAAATGTAATTAAAAATTACAGTTTCCTTTAAAGTATGTTAAATAATGAAAATGAAGAGTTTAAAATATTATATAAATAGATGTTGGAATCTGTCTTTCCCAAGTTTTGCAAGTATTTCATGAATTCTAAAAAGCTCACCTTTTTAAACAAATAAATGCAAAAATTAATAGTTTCTTTGCAAGGTAATGTACAGCACCATATTTATAAATTTAACTGTAATATTTATCTATGTGAAAATATTTTATAAAAATTATTTTCATATTCTATGAGTTATAAAACAAATGAATACTTTTTTAAATATTAAAAATATGGAAAAATGAAACCATTTTTTACTGCACTGTAAACAATTTTTTTTACTTATCATTGTATCTTATGATATCTCAGCTCTGTTATTTTTATATCCATTTGAATATTACTCCTACAATAATGCAATATTGTTTTGGAAAGAGAAGATCAATTGGTGACATAATTCTTCCTGGAATTTATATTTGATTAATATATTTCTACAACTCAGTGAATATTCAGACATATCACTCAGGCATGATTGTGAATGGTGTAGATTTTAAGCGCCAAAGAACTGAAGACACTATTTTGTCATACTCAGAAAGTCTAAAAGTCATGGAAGGAAAATATTTCATATTAATCTACAAATGGTAAATAATTGAAAAACATTAGAAGTATGGCAAGGTATTGTCCTCCAGATTTTGATCTGAACAAATGAGTTTGCATTATTCATATAGATAGTTAGGGTTGGTAAAAGTACTTTAGATGTTGTACTCAACTATAAATTTACCATGTGTAGATAATATTCTCAGAATATATTACTAGGAAAAAGGTAACAATAAGCTACAAAAATAATCTGAAGCAAAAGGGAAAGAAATCATTATTCTGAAAACTTAGAGGGATAAAGGAATACCCAAACTATTTATAGCAGGAAGCAAAAGAACATTTTAAAAATCATAAATTTGGTTCAAAAGGAATAAAATAATAAACAGAATGCGGAAGATATGAAAGTAAACTTAAAAAATGGAAAGACATCCCATGTTCTTGGATAGAACAACTGAACAATATAAATATGCCAGCTCTCACTAAGTTAGTTATAGCCTTTTAATTGGGAGGTGGGACTTTTAGGGAGTAATTGGGCCATGAAGGCTCCCTCACAGGTAGGATTAATGCCATTATAAAAGCACAAGTTCAGCCGCCTTTTGTTTCTTGGCCCTTCTGCCTTCTGCCATGTGAGGATCCAGGCTTCCTAACCTCCAAAGAACACAGCATATGAGGCAGAATCTTGGAGGAAGAGAATGGCTTCCCTCACCGGACACTGAACCTGCTGGCATCTTGACCTTATATTTCCCAGCCTTCAGAAATAAATTACCCAGTCTCAGGAATTCCATTACAGCATTACAAAATGGACTGAAGATAGTGACAATTTCAAAGCATTACCTGTAAGCTTTTAATTTTAATTCTACGGATTTATAATCCAATTGTTTCCATATTTAAAACTACAAACTCTCTGCTCTGTCAATTCAACACCCTAATTCTCCTTACTCTATTTTTTATTAGTACCTCTCATTTTCTGATATACTATAAGATTTATTCAATCATTATGTATATTGTTTATTGCCTGCCTTTCCACACTAGACATCAAGTACAATGAGAGGAGAAATTGTGGTCCATTTTGTTGACTGATGATTCCTAATCACCTAGAACGGTTCCTAGCACATAAAGCCATTCAACAAATATTTGTTGGATGAAAGAATGAATTAATATGTCCATAAATAATTAATCATGAAGTGAATTATTCAAAAAGTGTCTCTCCACAACATTGACTTCTACCAAAGTTTATTACATTATATAACCCTAATGGTGGTTCTCAATCATTGTGATTTTGTCCCCCAAGGAACATTTGGCAATGTCTGGAGATATAGTTTCCACAACTTGGGGTAGTCGATGGTATTGGTATCTGGTGGGTAGAGGGGGTAGAGCATCCTCAATGCATTCATTAGACAGACCCCCCACAGCCCAAAATGTCAACAGTGCTGAGGACGAGAAATCCTAATCTATAGTCTCCATGGCTCTGTGTCCGTGCTCTTTCCATCAGCTTGCGTCAGTTTTCCTCTGTCCCATGCCAAAGGCTTTCCTTCAGCTCTGCCCCTCATTTTTGCTCTTGTTTGTACCTCAAGTTTGCCACAGGAGCTTTGATTATGCTACTGAGGAGATTCAAGTTTTTTAGAAGTTACTGAATTTCAATTTACCAAATGAGACAACTTATTTAATTTTCTTTCTTGTAGAGCTCTCAGAACACAGTAATATGCTAGTTATATGTCTGGCACAGGTGTTTGAAATAAGAATGGTTACCTAATCTCTTGTCAATCCAGATTCTCAATCCAAAAATTTAATGTTACTTAATATTTCAATAGCTTCCATTTATTTAAGGTGCAAGAGAACAGAGACTTACCTCATAGATATATACCATCATGGTTTGGTGTCTGATGCAAGCACTCAGAGCACTGAATTTAAGCTCCCATCTGATTTCAAACAGCCTGTTTCCTTCAAATATCATTTTTTCCCAAAGGTAATACATAGTCATTCTGTGCCACTCAGGCATCTGGATTATGAAGGAAAATGCCAACTCTATCTGCCCAGTACGTTTTTTTCTATAAATCCTGAAGGATTTCTGTTAATTCATATTGTATGAAAAAAAATAGTTGGGAATCATAATCTGTGAAGTAAAATATATTTTAAGTATTAAATAATTCATATATGTACCAAATGAAATAAACGCATCCCTCAGGACATAATTATTCAGGCCTTTCTTATTAACCATGGTATTCTCAGGGCCTAGTATGTCATTATCACATAAGAGGTGTTCAATTAATGTTTTAGAGGTAAACAAATTTCTTACTAGTGTCTGGGTGAAAACCTTAACTTTAATATGACTTACAGGTATTTTTTTCTTACTTTTCTAGTCAATTTACAGGAAGTAATTGGACTGATCTTTTGAGAAAGATTCTGAGTTTGTATTGAAGCTTACTGAGAAAAAATGGTAGAGCAATGAATACCAGCTGGTATGAGTATAAAAATGGCAGGTGACAGCATGCATTTGGCACCCCTAACTTAACCCAGAATAACTGTGGATCTCTGTCTCCTGATTCTATAAAGGGTCTTTATTCTCTTATGCCATATCATAGCTAAGACAACTAGTGCATTATGTATCAATTGGTATCAGTCCACATAAGATTTTGACACTTACTTTCATTAGAGTAGTCTTAGTTTCTGTTTTTATATGTACAAAGGGAGCCAGGTTGAGTCCTTGTTGGGACTGTGTGCGTGTGTGTGTGTGCACGTGCATGGACATGTACATACATGTATTTGTTAGAGTGAGGTGTAAGTGGGGCAGGGGAAATTATTGTGTTTCCTTGACTCAATTGAACTTCTTGGTATTAGCTGTTAAACATTAATGCTTTTAATTTGGGCTACACAAATGGGAAAATGATTCTGTGTGAAGGTACTTAAAAAGGAGTCTGGGGAAATGTGGGGAAATTAAGAAGTTCCGAAGCAATAAGGTTTTGATTGTTTTTGAGGTATCACGAATGAAGAGTGGTAGATTTGTTTTCTATTGCTGCACAACAAATTACCACAAACTTAGTGGTTTAAAACAACACTTGTTAATTTTCTCACATTTCCTATAGGCCAGAAGTCCAGGCACAGCTTGAATGAGTTCTCTTCTCAGATTTCCCCAACAGTGAGATAAAAGTTTTGGCTAGGACCAGGGTCTCATCTGAGGCTCAGCATCCTCCTCTTAGCTCACATGGTTATTGGCAGAATTTATTTCCTTGTAGCCCTGGAACTCATGGAGGCTTACTTCTTCAAGGCCAGCGGGAGAAAGAGTGTCTGACTTCTAGATCCTCATTTTAATGGCTCTTCTGATTAAGTCAGGCCCACTCAGAATAATCGCCTTTTGGTTAACTCAAAATTAACTAAAGGGGGACTTAAGTCTGCAAAAATCCCTTCACCTTGCCATATAACATAATTAATCATGGTAATGACTGTCTTACCCTGTGGCCACTCACACTCAAGGGGAGGAGGTTACATAAAGCATGTACAATGGGGGGCAAGAATCTTGGGGACTATTTTAGAATTCTGCCAACCACAAGTCAGTAGGAGCAGAAGATAAAGGAGCTACTTTCATACAGTATTGCTGTAGAGCCCGAAAGATAAAGAGAAATATAGAGCTGGGGGAAGAACATTTTTGTACCAAATCTAACAGAAACTTTTGGGTGTTTATGGCAGGCAGAGTGCTTAAGGTGGCCACAAGAGAAGAAATAGCCCGGGAGGCAGGACCACATCACCAGCATGGCAGAAATCAGAACAGCATTCATGGTGTGGAAAACAGCCACAGTGCCCCCATGAGGTTCTACAGAGTTGGCCAAGAGTGAAGAATCTGAGTGATCCTACTTTCCCAGACATGTGAAATACTGTGTAGGAAATCTGAGAATTTACCAGAGATATTATATTGGGGATTAAAGGAGAAGTCACCTGAGTTTTGGAAGGTATAACACACTGTAGCTTTTAACATAGATGTGACTTCCTTTTTACATGTAAGCTAATGATTCATAATGACTCAATTTTTAGGCATTAAATTATAGACTATGTTAATATGATTTCTATTGTTTTAGTGATATCTGCTCTGATTCACCTTCAAAACAAAGACACACATAGTAGCAAATAATCAACCAAGACTGGAAAATAATGAAATGCTAGATGTTTGCTCTTCTCTATGGAGGACATGCTGTGCTCAAACCTACTTATCTGGGATACTATAGTTGGTGGAATTTTGTAAGATTCTCTGTATTTTAAGTAAAAAATAACTTAAAGCCTGAGAACTATAATAAAAGTGTTCCTCTCTTACCAAGAATTATTTATTAAATAACCCCTGGCAGCAACTTTGATATTTTCACTTTTAGCCTCACCAGATTTTGTGTTAAACTGTCTCATGCCCACCTGCATTTAAGATTACTTTCACTTCTGAGTTATGTAACACAATGAAGATAATCACTTCTTCCAACTGGCCTATAAGTGGCAAGAGAAAGTATAATTCTAGTCTCATAAAATAAAACATTTTTATTCTTCCTTTAACCATTATCTTCCCTTACTAAAGGGAATACTCTTTGGAAAACATACTCACTTAAAATATCTGAAATGGGAGTTAGGTTGTTAGCAAAATTATGACATCAGATATAAGCAACAGCATTGTTATGAACAGAATTAAATATTGAAGTTATTAACAAAAAAACATGCATGGCTGTTGTTAATAAAAAAGCTGCAAGCTATGGACATGTCTGCTGATTGTCTGTTTTCTTGTGATGGGATTCTAAAGCCAAATAATTGCTTGATAATCCCTTCCCTTACAAAGACTATCAGAATCAAAAGAGATTCTGACTAGCTGAAACTGCTTTTTGAGGGAGTTTGAGGAGGTAAGTGGGTACTTTGGAATAAGAGCGTGAATTGTCAGCTGGGTGCAGTGGCTCATGCCTGTAATCCTAACATGCTGGGAGGCCGAGGCAGGAGGATCGCTTGAGATAAAAAGTTTGAGACCAGCCTGAGCAAGAGCAAGATCCCGTCTCTACAAAAAAATAGAAAAATTAGCCAGGAGTGGTAGTACGCACCTGTATGCCCAGCTATTCGGGAGGCTAAGGCAAGAGGATCTCTTGAGCCCAGGAGTTTGAGGCTGCAGTGAGCTATGATGAGGCCAATGTACTCTAGCCAGAGTGACAGAGCAAGACTCTGTCTCCAAAATAAAAGGGGGGGCTTGGATTGTCTAAAATATAGAAGAATCTTTTTTCCTAATGCAAGAATTATGTTCCGTATTTGCCTTGCTTGGAAGAAACACTGAAGCCCTGATACTTCCAAACATGATCAATTGCATTTATGAATGATTTTATGTTTTTCAAAGTGCTGTAAATATATTACTTAAGCCTTACTATTACTTTGTCCAGTCTAATAATAAAAGAGACTGAGAAAGAGGAAAGTAGGGCTCCATTGTACATACATGAAATAAAATCAAAAGAAGGCAAGTTACTTTCACATATACATAGATAGTATCAAAGTGGCATTTAATCATATTTTCAAATATGGCATAGTCTAATATTTATTCCCATTACATAAAAGAGAAAAGACAATTAATTAAAGGGAAACCAAGAGACGTGTAAGACAATAGGAAGGGCATAAACACTGATGCTTGGAAAACCTATACATCATTTTTTAAGTTGTCACTTTGAAAAATTCCTTGCATTTTCTAGCACTAAAGCATATCTACTAGACTTTGGGCATTTCATAAACCTAACTTTTGTTTAGTCACAGATCTAATGTGCCTATATTCAGATGATGGGCATCTGCGTTATAATAACTTAGTGATGAAGTCCTACTCCCAGCCAAGAAGGTATAACAGGGACCAGATTTAACCTCTCACCATAAACAATAAGAAAAACCATCCTCACCCTAGAAAGTTTTAGGCTGTGCTCATTTTTTCCCCAGAAATTTCAAATTTCGTAGGATGTTCTTAATGATGTGTGCATTTCATTCATTTCACTGACCTCTTGATGTGTCCATTCATTCAGATAACTGATATATTTCAAACCTGAGAAATTTTCTATTATTATTTGCTAAATACTTTCATTTATTTTCTCTGTTCTATTCTTCTAATATCGATTCTCAGAAAACATCATTTTCTTAGTTTTCTTTTTTCTCTCATATTTACTACTTATTTTTCTTCTATTTTCTGAAAGATTTCTTTTATTTTTCACCAAATCTTTCCATTGGATATTTTTTAAAAAATTTAACCATTACATTTTTTGAACTTTCAAGAGATCTTTCTTATTATTTTAAATAAACTCATATTATTTTCTATTTATGCAATGATTTTATATACCTCTGAGGTACATGAGAATTGGATTTTCTTATATATTAGTGAACTAGAATGGAAGTTTTTTTTTGTAAAGTGATGCTTCTAGTTTTACATTTTTCTGATTATTTGTTATCTCCATTGCTCATGTTCGAGTGTTTATCAAATGTCTAATAATAATTGGCTCATCAATTATATTTCCTAAAGAAACAGTAAAAACTGATTAGAAGTTCTGGGATAGGAAGGAAAGATTATATCAAAGATGATTGGGAACGGGTTTGTTGTTTCTCTGAGGAATTCTTCTCTGGGTCAGTTTTTTCAGAAACTCTGGGAAAAGTTAACACCAAGGTGCTGGCATTTTGTTTGGGGGTTGAGGGTGTGCGTCTTAAAAGTTAACTGATATGAATATTTTTACTTGATTTCCTATTTTCACCTCTGTACCTTAAATTCTTCCTTTAGTCCCTACTTGGCATCTCTATTTGAGACCCTCCTTTATTTTTAATCAGAGCAGGGATGTAGACATTTAGGCGCTGCCATTCTGTGAGTAGGGTGAAAGGAGAGAAAACATTGATTCTCCAAATATTGACTTCCAGTCAGTCCTCATGTTAAGTTATTTAACTTGCCCCTGCTCTCTGTTTTAACCAGCACCTTTGTAATGGGATCATCTCTGGGATTCAATGACTCTAATCAACTTTCTTCTTATTTGCATCACTGTGAGTGTACTTTATTCTATACCTTCCTCCTCCCTCTAGCTGCATTTATTGTGCAAAAGTTTATAAAGCCTCTTTTCTACAGGTATTTCCTTCATTCTTTGTTGTAGTGGCTTTTCATTCTTTTAAATGCTATATTTTAGTGAGCATTGGGAAAACTAGAAGAGAAAAAATGTGGTCAATTCACATAACTGGTGATCAATATATTTTAGATGAGACATGGTGTATGTATATAGTATCAAAAAATAAGATTAGCTGAAGGCATACCAAAAATAGCAATTAGAGTGGGTTCTGAAATGCTCGGAAGTCTATGAATATGGATTTGAAAGTGTTCTCTAAAACGAATCAATCAATTAATATAAGAAGAGCAAAATAATGAGTAAATATTTGGAAAATACTTCCAATTAGAAAAGTTTAAGGTAATTGGGAGCATTTAGCCTAGAGGCAATAAGCTGGCAGTGAAGCATGTTTTAGAACTCAGATATTAACAAGTCCTCCTTCTAACTTCCATCTAAACAAACAAAGCAAAATGTAAAATGCCTGCTTCAAATAAATTTTAAAGGATCTTCTCAATACCAAAATACCTCTCTAGTAATTGTGAAATTTCTTTCACATGGACTGAGATGATTTAGACAAGTACTACAAATTCAATAGTATGTGATAGAGTATATGGGCATCATATAGAGGCCTGAATTAAAAGAGTGAAAGATAGCATTGTATAATAATACATATATCCATCCTAGATTTGTGTGATGCCATGTTAATTGAAATGTGTTGTAGTAGTTTCCTGTGGCTGTCATTACAAATTATGACAATCTGGGTGGCTTAAGCCATAGAAATTTGCTCTTTCATGATTCTAGAGCCTAGACGTCCAAACTAAAGTTGTCGACATGCTGCACTCTCTGGAGGGCCTAGGGGAGAATCTGTTCCAAGCACTCCTCCATCTTCTGGTGGCCACCTGCATTCCTTGGCCTGTGGCCACATTATTCAGGGCTTTGCCTTCATGATCACATCCTCCCCTCTACTTTGTGTCTTTTCTTATTCAGTTTGTCTCAAATTCCCTTCTCTCTCTCATAGTGAATATTATCATATATTTAGAGCCTACTTGGATTATCCAAGATGATCTTCTGATCTCAGTATGCTTAATCTAAGTATGCAAAGGTCTTTTTCTTCAAAAAAGGTAATATTTACAAGTTCCATTGATTAGGACATGGATGCATCTTTTTTGGGGGGGACCACCATGCAACCCACAATACTTATGTGTATAAGAACTATCTCCTTACATTGATCTCAGTTACCATGGAACTGTGCAAAATGAGACCTGCCTATGATGTATACCTATAATCTAGGTGCTCAAGTGAAGTGTTGGAACTTGGAAACATTTCTCAGAACATCATGCTTTTCTTAGCATGATGAAAGAGAACATCACAGAGGTGAAAAAACAAAATGTAGTATTTTAAGTGCCAGTACTCTATCATCAGAAATGTGAGAATGAGGCTATAAAGTATGTATAGCAGGGTTCTATGACTGTCCACCAAAGTAGAGCCAGATGCTTTAAGATGATACTCAACACCCACAAAAAATTATTCTGGTTAGTCATTAGTCAATATTCATTAAGTCATATAAAATCTGAAATGTGCAACATTTTGATATGTGTACTTTTAAAGGGTTAAGTTCATATAGCATATAGACTATTCATTTCTCCTTTTACACTTAAATATATTCTCAGAGTGAAATTTATGTTGCTACTGGTTTTAAATCAATCCTAAATTTCCTATCTTATTAGCTTGCAAATGGGTCTAGGGAAAAGAATATCAAGCCAATGGAGAATAGATAATTAACAATAGAATACACAATAAATGAGTATGTTCTCAACATAAATAGGCAAGAGTATTTAAAGCAAGCAGCATGAATGTTTGTAAATTAGTCTTTATGTAAATAATCTAAAATATTAAGAAGAACAGTGCACATTATAGTGAAGATACTGAACAATCAGTATCAATTCACAAAAACTGTAAGAATACAATGTTTGTTATATAATTGATACTATTAAAATATGTGTTAGCTCATGTGGCATTAATTTTGTTGTCTAATCAGCAAACAAGGATACAATTAAGAGAAGCTATTACTCCACTGAAGTGATTGGCCCAAATGCCCCTGTCAAATATTTTCAGGTATTAATCAACTTAATAGCAATATTTCTATAGAAGAAAAATAGTTTTGTGGGTGGATTTATCTTACAAGTGGAAAATGTTATTCATTTTAGGCAAGTTAATAAGGAGAGATATACAAATTTAAGGGAAGTGCATTAGTAATAAGATGGGTTTGAATCTTGAATTTATTAATTAACTGTGTGACCATGGGTGTTTCAGTCTGTTCTTGTTGCTGTAACAAAATACCACAAACTGGGAAATTTATAAATAGTAGGAATTTATTTCCCACAGTTCTAGAGGCAGGCAAGTCCAAGAGGAAGGAACCAGCAGATTAGCTATCTGGTAAGGGAATCACTCTGTTTTAAAGATGACACTTTATTGCTGCATGCTTATATGATGAAGGGTCAAACACTGTGTCCTTATGTGGCAGAACAGAAAAGAAAGTAAAAAAATACTAACTCTCTCCCTCAAGCCCTGTTAAAAGGGCACTGATCCCATCCATGAGGCAGAGCCCTCATGGCCTACTCACCTCCTAAGGACCCCACCTCTTAACGCCATCACCTTGGGGTTATTTTCAACATGTGAATTTTAAAGGGACATATATATTCAAACCACAAGAATGGATAAGTCCCTAATGTTGTCGTATCTCAGGTTCCTCATATATTATGGTAATAATAATGCCTCTCTCATCAGGTTATTTTTTGGATTAAATTCATTAATGTGTTTAAAGCGCTAAGAACAGTAAATGCTTTATAGACTTTAGCTATAACAATTAATATTATCATTTTAAGAGAATCGATAAGTAATCATCAAATCTTTTAGCAATATCTTCCTTAGGTGTATACCAGCAAAAGATATCAGTTCTAGCTCTTAGCTAATCTACTTGTAAGCATAAGAAACTAGACTTCAGTAAACTAAAATACTATACCCAATTCTAACTAAATAAATTCACTTTAAAAATATGTATTTAAATATCTTCTGTTTGACAGCCATTGAACTAGACAGTAACAGAAATACAAAGTTTAGTAAATATTAGTTTCAGTTTTCAAAACTTTACAGTTTAGTTAGGGAGATAGAAAATGATACAGTAACTCAATATAGCATCACAAGGACTGCTACAAAGAAACGGCCTAGAATAGTAAAGCGGAACATTATTAGTTTTCACCATGCAGGTTTTGTAGTTCTGTGATAAAATGAATTTACTGACACTTCTTTAGATAGAACTTAAAGTCTAAGACTGATGAGGATGGCATGTGAAGTAGAATGTGTCCATAGACCTGGAAGTAGTGTAATTGGAAGCAAAGGGCAGGTATAATGGAGATGAGGGTTAAATAAGAAAGCACCATTAGCTTGAAGCTTTATACATCAGGCTAAGGAGTCTATATTTTCTTCCATGGTAAGAAAAAATCATTAATGAATATCCTTTTTTTTTTTCTTTTTAAGAAGTAGAAAGGGCATATTGAAGCTACATTTTAGAAACATTTATCTGGTTTACAATATAGGATGGATTAAAATGAGGAAGGAATGAAAGCAAGAGAATCAATTACAAAGCTACTTGTATACAGAGTATTCAAGTACGTGAGAGATAAAGCCTAAATAACTTATGTGGGGATGTGGGTGCACATATGAGGAACACCGTGGAATTACAATTACCAGGACTTACTGGTTGCCTATAGGGGAGAAAGGAGAAGTGGAAGATATCCCCAAGCCTAATGCCTCAGAAAGTACTTCTCCCTTTTCATAAATAAAATAGTTAAGAAGTGGCCAGGCCTGGAAGTGTAGAATAATTAAGTTTTAGACATAATGTGTTTGAGGTTTGAGTGACACATTCCAATAGATGTTACAGTTAGTTAGTAAATGAAGATAGTAGAGTTAGGCAAAATCCTTAACAGCTCTCAAAGACTGACCCAAATATATGAGTTAAAGATGCTAACATTGAAAGAGAAAAGAAATTGAGGAAACCCTCCCTTATAAAGAATACTCATTTTGAGGGGAGAGAAAAGTGAATCAGATCCAATAAAGAAGAATGAAATCTTGTGGTGAAGAAGGGTGATGTCAGGTGAGAACAAAGCCACGAATACAAAAGACAGATATTTCATAAAGGAGATGTTGCTCATCACTATCAAATGCCACAGGGAATTTCAGAAGAGTGAAATCTTAGAAAGGATATGGCAACTTGGAGGTTATTGGAAACCCTCAAAAGCAATTTTAGTAGAATTTGGAAGTAAAAGTCAGATGGCATAAGCTTCAGAACTCAGTGGTGGTAAAATGACAACATCAAATATACATATATACATAAATATCGGGATAATCTTGTGCTTTGCATGGTTTTGATTTCCACTATTGTCTTAATTTAAGATGATTCCTTCATACACACACACACACACACACACACACCCCTGCACCGCACACATATGAGGTATGTATGATGGGATGCCATGAACAACAAAGATGCATAACAGACAAGGAAAGGGTTAGGTTCTAAATTTTGAGTGGAAAGTTATGAGTCTTGGAAAATATGAAATCTCTTTTCTTTCAAAAATAAAAGATGGAGAGAATAGAAAATCAGAGATATTTTAAGAAAACAGGGGTAAAATTAAGACAAATTTAATCTCTTTTTTTTCTTCTTGGAGGGTAGGCAGTAAAATAAGAAGTGAGCTTATTTCCTAAAACAGAAGGTTGAGGTTGGAATAAGCGTGGGCTTACATAACATAGAATAAGCTTGGAAGAGTTGCCACAGGAAATACAAGCAAGAGTGGCGTGAGATAAATAAGGGTGGTATTTGAATATAGTGAGGACATAATAAAATAAATATAATTATGATGATTTTACGACTTCTAGAATGACTTCACTTTACTTGCCTGAGGGTTGAGAGAGGATAGAGAAAGAGACAACAGGATGAGTGTCAGGACTGGGTCTTCACAAAGCAGAAACAGCAGAAATTCTGTGGTAAAGTTACTTAAAGATTTATTGCAAATTCATCATGAAAGTGCTTAACCATGGCTAGGTATAGCAACAAAAGAAGTCAGGCCAAAGTGATAGACTACGAGAGGCAGAAAAGCACAGGGACAACAATTCAGGCAGAAAACTGGGTCAGCAAAACTGAAGAAGTGGAAGAAGTCAAAGAAAAAACTAGAGTTGGCTCCTTTTAGGTAAGTTAGATGAGGGTGAGGAATTAAAGCTAGAGGCCTTTGTGTGGAGCTCAGGCATTGAGTAATGGAGTGTTGAAACACTTTTTTCTTTCTATTCGTTAATAAGAACAACATGTCAGATCAAACTGTGGATCAGAAGCACACAAATAATGTGCAGGGAAAATTCAGATCAAATCTTTGTATAGAATGCATTAAAGATGATTTTTAAAACATGTCATAATACGTGATAAACTTCTTAAAATAAATCAGGGTGATCCCGTATGTTTGCATGGTTTTGACTTCCAATTTTGTCAATTAAGATAATTCCATCATTTGTTCATTCATTCATCCATCCATACGTACAACAAATTGAGTATGTACCATGTTCAAGGTTATCACTATACAAGAAAACCTGTCTAAAAGGATACAGATGCTGCTGTCATAGAATTCATTGTACAGTTGCAGAGACAAATACAAACTAAATGATCACAACAGAGATAGGATATATAAAGTTTCCATAAGAGCTTAAAATGAAAGAAGCTAACCTGGTCAGGGAAAACTTTTTTTAGGAAATAGCACTTGATCTGAGATCTGCAGATGAGAAAAGCAATAAATGCATTTGTGTATGGTTATTGGAGGAGATGAGTTGTGATCAGCAGTGATATGTCTTTTATGCAAACACATGAGAATGTAAGAAAGAAAGGCATATTTGAAGTATTTAATTCAAGCAATTGAAAACATTCCAGTAAAATTAAAGTGCAGAAATGGAAAGGCAGGGATATCCAGCAGGTTTCTGTAAGCCATATTAAAGATTTTCATCTTTATTCTAAAAGCAATTGGATACCACCCAACCCACTTAAACATGGGTTGCCATAACTAGATTGCATTTTGAGATTACCCTGGCTGCAGGGTAGAGAAGAGGCTATATAGAAGCCAATGCAAATAAAGAAAAGATCACTTAGAAAAGTATTGCAATAGACTTGAAAAATATGAACTTGATTTAATCAGAGGATAGAAGGGGAAGAAGTTAATGAATTTATAGGATAGTTAGGAGATTCAATTTCCTGACAGGATTTAGTGATGGATGGCATGGGAGTGAAGGTGAGGAAGCTGTTGGAGATGTCTTTTATTGGCACTGCTAGATGGATAAGGAACTTAGGAAGAACATCATGTTTCATAGCAAGTGAGCTCAAGTGGTAAGTCTTTCAGATATCACATTTGGTATTCTTTAGAAATTCCTTGGTGTAAATGTCAAGATATCAAATGAATATAGAACTCTAGAGCCCAGTAGAGGGGTCTAGGTACAAGCTGTGAGGTTTCTAGTGGCTGAAAGGAAAAGAGTAAAATGGCAAAGATGTGGTCAGTAAAGTTGTTTTTTGTTTTTTTTTTTTTTTTGAGACAGAGTTGCACTCTGTTGCCCGGGCTAGAGTGCCGTGGTGTCAGCCTAGCTCACAGCAACTTCAAACTCTTGGGCTCAAGCAATCTTCCTGCCTCAGCCTCCTGAGTAGCTGGGACTACAGGCATGTGCCACCATGCCCGGCTAACTTTTTCTATATATTTTTAGTTGTCCGATTAATTTCTTTCTATTTTTTAGTAGAGATGGGGGTCTCACTCTTGCTCAGGCTGATCTCGAACTCCTGACCTCAAGTGATCCTCCGGCCTCGGCCTCCCAGAGTGCTGGGATTACAGGTGTGAGCCACCGCGCCCGGCCGTCAGTAAAGTATTAATAGTAGGAAATCCAGGACACTTGGTGTCATGAAAACAGAGAAGATTTGGTTTTGTTTAATTTTATTTCTGTTTTTGTTTTCTTCCAAGGAGGGAGATATTAAACAAAAATGCCTAACCCTGCTGAGAGATCAGACACTGGAAAAGTGAAAAAAAAAATGTCAAGTGACTTTAGAGAAATCATACACTAGTGTTCGACAGAACAATTCAGTAGAATGATGAAAGTGGAAAACAAAACAGAGCGAGTTGAAGTGAGAAAGGGACGTGAGAAAACAGAGACTGAAAAGATTGAAAACTTGGTCCAAAAGTTTATCTTAAGAAAGTGGGCAGGGGGACTCTTCTTCTTTCAGCTATTAGCAGGTAACAGAAACTGAACTTACCTTCCTGACATAAACAACTAGAATACTGGACAAAACATGTTGAACATTTAGAACAAAGAACAATGCTAAAAAATTAATAAAAATTTAAAAGTAAAATAAATAAAATAATTTTAAAAATCATATTGAAAAACTATTTTCAAGTATCAGCGGGTAGAGTCTCACTGTGACCTAGGGGAGAATGAAATGTTTCCTACATTTGCCCTGATTTTCTGCCCAGGGATCCCTTCTGGATCTGGCAGAAAAAGATATCAGAAGACATTCTTGGAATTGTGACCAAAATGAAGAGACAGAGATGAGCATTTGGCAAGGGATGGTCATGAAATTTGCAGGACAAATTGACAGAGAAAGGAAGCTACCCAAGGATAGAGCTCAAGACATTTACATAGGGCTTTCCTTGAATCTGCTGCTAAATATTACACAAATACATAGGCAGAAACTTCACAAGGTTAACTGAAAAAAATTTCCAGGGAACTTTAAGAAAAGCAATTTCCAGAGCTCATATAAAGCTACAAGACAGTAAAGTCTGGATAGTAAAAATGAGAGAACTCTTTTAATACCCAGAGGATTCGATGAAAACAGTAGAAGGGTTATACATTACTAGTAGAACTAAACAAACAGTAAAACAGTGGTTCTTAACCAGGGAAGATTTTACTCCCCCAAAAGACTTTTGGTAAATGTCTGAAGACATTTTTGGTTGTCACATTTGGAGGGTGGGGGGAGGGGTACTACTAGCATCTCAAGGATGCTGATGAATATATCCTGCAATGCACAAGGCAGTCTCCCTCAGCAAAGAATTGTCCAGCTAAAATATCAATAGTACTGAGGTTAGAAGTCTGCTCTAGAGAAAAGGCAGTGATATCCTTAAAATACGGAGGCCCTGACCCTGGCGCCACGCCTCAGGAGGTCTCCATGATTTGCTTGGTCTAAGGAAGTCTCTATCACCTGGGAATATCTGAGGCTGCCAGTGACAAACGAGTGGAGTGCCCTTGGGACTCAGCCAGAATTTACATGGGCCCCCGTCTCCATTTCTTCCTTCAGGACTCTCAGACTTTTCCCATGTATGGTGTCCACAAGATGTCCCAAGGAGTTCTGGTACTCATGTTTATAGAATTGTCTAAATGCTGCATGTTTCTATGAAGGAGGCTTAGCAAACTTCTCACTCTTGATGACTGACAAAGTATGTCTTTTACAATTTTGCATGTGATTAGGTATCAAAATGGTACATGTATGCTGATTTGTTGTGTCTCTCATGCATGTTGGATACAGGACGAATAGTCTTGAGGCTGATGAACATCCAGCACTGACCCTTGGGCTTGGGAAGCTTGTATGCGCTGGTGGAGTAGTCCTTCTGACCATGTATCACCACCTGTAGTCTTCAGTTTCTGAAGATAGTGAGCATAGAAGCAGGTATTACTTACCCTATTTGTTCTCCCATAACTTTGTACACCCAAAGCAGTCACTTCATCTCTTCTATAGGATCATGTGTCAGGCAGTCCTTGGTGGGTGGCCATGCCCGTGTCCTCCAAGAGTTTTCATACCATTGCTCTGCCACACCAATGGACGTTTCTGATTAATGTCCTCTCTTGCCTTCAGTCTATATGGTGATGTTGTGCTTTTCTGGGTTGGCCTCATGTTGTGCCAGACAAAAACAAAGCATTCTTTGAGCAAATTGAACTGCTATTATCACTCCAACCACAGCCCCTTAAATCATCCTTCCCCCACTGAAGGCAACATATAGAAGTCAAGAATGCTCTAAACATTGAAAAGATTATATTCTAGGAATGCAGTGATTTTAACCTGAAGAGTTCAAGAGAAGAAATAATTGAAAGTGGTTCCGTCCTACATTTATGCTACAAAATTCAGAATGGTAAATTTCACATAAACAGAAAATAAGTTATTATTTGCATTTTTCTGCAAATAATAAGTCTTACTCTAGGTAAAACTCAAATTCATAGTCATCATCAATAAAGAAGAGTAAAAAACTTGGAAAATGTGATCAGAAGCTAGATTCACAGAGAACACATCAGACGATGAAACCTCATTCATGATTCATGTTTGTCATGTAGCATAAATAATTTTGTGTCAAATAAATGTTATGGGGAAACTGAGGGGAAGGAGATCTATTTGTTTCAATATAAGCAGATTCCAAAGAGCTAGGACATTGTGAGTTACACCAAGACTTTTTCTTTTATTCAGTTTGGGAGAGAGAAAATTAGCCAGGAACAGCATAGTGGAAAATAAAGAAAATAAAGAGTGGTTCCTGGACCTGAAAAGAAAGATATGATAACCGTAAACTTGAAGAATATTTACATGACATAATAGTAAAGATGAAATATATAAGAACCTCTGTTCTAGCCATAATTCTAAATATTGAGTGATAAATACTATATTTAACATGGGCCCATGAATCCTATAATACGTATGTGAATCAATTTGTTTGTATAGACAGGGACAATACAAAAATATTTTCTTGAGGTGTTGTGTGCCCTAGACACTACTCTGAGAAAATGGCTCCTCTAAACCTGTCCTAACAAAGCTTTACAAAACTGAAAAGAATTGATTCTTTCTGCAAGTAACTTAAATGCCTGGCAAAAATATTAATACATTAACAAATAAACAAAGTCCAACAATCTTAAAGAATGACAAAATCTGGCAGGTAATATAAAATTTACAATACCCAAAATATAATTTTAAAAAAAGTCACAAGATGTATGAAGAAGCTGAAAATAATATGACCTATCATAGGACAAATAGTCTAAAGAAACAGACCCAGAAATGACAGAGATGATGCAATTAAAAGATAAGAACTTTAAAATAATTATTATAAATATGTGAAATTATACCAAAAAATGGATATAATAAACATTAAAATATAAATAATTAAAAAGCAACTAAATAAAAATTTTAGAGATGATCTCAGAGAGTAAAAAGACTGAAAAAATTAAAATACTTTAGTGACCTACATGACAATATCAAGCATTCTAACTTATATAGTCTCATAATTGGGAAGTAGGGAGGGATTCAGAAAAAAATCTGTGGAGAAATACTGGCTGAACGTTTTCCTAATTTTATGAAAACTGTGAGCCCACAAAATGCAACCAATGTCACCAAAGCACATCATGCTCAAATTGCTAAAGACCACTGTGATAAAGAGAAAATTTGGAAAGCAGCCAGATAAAAAGTTACATTGTTTTCAGTGGAACAAGAATAATAATGATCACAAACATCCCATGAGAAACTAGGCAAGCCAAAAAACTTTGAAAAAATATTATTAATGTGCCAAAAGAGAAAAACAATAATAGCCAACTAGAATTTTTATCCAGCAAAAACATTCATCACAAATGAAGGCAAAATAAATTTTTTTTTCTTGAAAAACAAAAGTTAAGTAAATATGTCACCAACAAAACTGAACTACAAAATATTTTTTAAAGTTAGTTAAAAGGAAAAGGATTTACATACACAGATACTAATTGTTTAATTGTTATATTTTACTTGTTGTGTTTACTTTGAATACCTGGAGATTTGACATGGCATTATTGTCTAAAAAAGTATGATGGCCAATGTTTTATTTTGAAAATTCCTATTTTCATATCTGCCTCTCAGCTAATAGACAGATCTCAGCTTAGTAATCATAGCATAAACACAGTCTAGACCAGATGTTTGTGGTTAAAAATGAGTTAATATCCCTCAAATTTTGCAGATTAATTTGTTTCAGACTATTTTAAAATTTTTTATTGAATTTGACTTTGTTTTACTATATTCTGCTTATTTTTTCATATTTAATGCTTTTAATTTAGTTTGGTAAAACTAGAATTAAACCAATTGTTTGAGGAATAAACTAATGTTTGATTTAAACTAATTTTAGTTTCATTGAAGACTATCTTCAGAATTATCTACTGTGTCTTACTTTACTCACTAGAGAGTTAGTTAATACTTCACACATTCATTGAATAAATCAGAAGTATTTTTAAATGCAATTTATCCTACATTATTTTTAACTTTTGCTGTAATGTATAAGCCAATTTAATTCATATGCTAAAATATTATTCTTCTAACCACCATTTATTTTAAATGAAATATTTTTCACTGGATTTTATATATATATATATATATATATATGTGAAAATTGCATCTGCAACAGAACTACACAGCTTCTTCTAAGAAGGAGAAAAATGTTTGATTAGAAAATCAGGTTGAATACAAATCTACTTTCTATACTTTCATTCATCAAACTCAAGAACCTTTTTTACCTAAAATATGTTGTGTCATGTGAACTTCACTTAGCTATAAAGAGTAAAAAAAAAAAAAAAAAAAGCTCATTGCATACATTCAAACAGTTTTCACAGTAAGACTTTACTATTAGCCCAAATGGAACTAGCTTAACATGATAAATGTTTCTTAAAATTGAGTCTGTCCACCAAAAGTAGATTTATAAACTCAGGAAATCCCATGTGTGTATACTGAGATTGCTGAAAATTTTTTAAAATATTAAATATTCCTTTAAATAAAGATTTCCTCTAATTCAGAAAGCTTTTCCTTTATGAGTCTGATTTTATTTAAAAAAAAAAACTTGAAAAAAAATGTTTTCTGATTTCTTTTTCAGATATTTAGGTGAGCATATTGTATTTTTGGTATTGTGTTATACAGAGATATTACAGGTGGTCTTTTCTACCATGTAGCACATGAGTGACCTAATAATCTATATGTTGTTGTTAATGTATGTGTTGTATTTATCTGATCAAAGACTATTTTGTCACTGGATGAAAACAAAACATTGTAGGAAATGACTCCAATAAGAACAGAAAAAGAGTACACATGCATGCATATACATGTGTCACATACATGTGCATGAACACACGCATTCATGTGCACCCACACACTTGCATACCGCCCATAACACGACCTGGAAAAAAAAAGGCATTGAAAACAAGGAAAAACAGTAAGTAAATCATGTTCACATGCCATTTCAAATAAAAGTTGCAAAGAGAATAAGGCATAGGCCCTGTAATTGATGACCAAAAGCACTTATGAACAATGAGAGTAGACTTCAAAATATTTATATCAATCTTTACAGACATCCTCTCTCACACTGATAAAAATGTATCCAGCATTGCCATAGACATTTCCATTGATATATTATTAGCAGCATCCATCCATCTACAAGCTGCATTGAGATATAAGAAAAATTTGACAGTCTTCTGATTGCACTTTCTAAGGCCTGAATCTTTCTGCTTTTGATCTTTCCCACTTCTATCTCCAGCCAATTTTATCTCAACATCTAGTTCCATTGCATTTTTTAAATACTAGGTACATATTTATGTTTCTTGCTATCTGTAAGTTAATGCTTCATGTTTTAAACTTCACAATGGAGAAAACATAAAAATATAAAAATCTACGCCCACATTTATGGAGGGGATGGGTATATTCACATCTAATGGGTGCGGTGCACACACACCATCTGGGAGATGGGCACACTTGAAGCTCTGACTCGGGCGGGGGAAAGCCAATATATATAATATAAACATTTGTAACCCCGTAATATGTTGAAATAAAAATTTTTTAAATTAAAAGATAAATAAAAGCAGACAACTAAAAAAAAGTATATAAAAATCCAAGAATATAAACCTTCTAGTAAAAGGTTACCATTTTTCTCTTTCATTTTATCCCAAAGGCTAGTTTTCATTAAATAATATATTATTTAATATAAAGAAGATAATTCTTTTATACTCTTTAATTCAGAATATGTGTTTACTAAACACTTTTAAAATTTTTCTAGGTACTTTTGTCATTTATTTTCAAGATGTTAAGATTCACCAATTTTGTCTTAATATGCCTTAAAACTACAAAGAAATAATGACAAATTATCTTGAAATTTGAATTGTTATTTAAAATTCAGTACATAACATTACAAATCTACTACAGGTTAGGTAATACTACATTAATCAATAAAGCATAATAGGATAATATTTTAATGTAGATTAATTTTAATAAATGCCACTGAAATAATTTCTCCTAGAAGGTACCTATGCAACATATACAGCAATAACTTAGTGGATCTGCATTCAGGGATCCCCTCCATAGTGTGGTTACAATGTATTCACGAATGCCTACTAGGTTAAAATGTGAATATTCTCCAAGAATTAGGGGGTGGGGGGGTGGTAAACTCACAACCAATGGACACAGTGAGCGTTGTACAGGGGAAGGGCATGCCTCTAATCTGCACTTGGGTGAGGCAAAGACATAAAATATAACCAAAATATTTGTACCCTCATAATATCCTGAAATAAAAATAAATAAATAAATAAAATAAAATGTGAATCTACATGGTGCTTTTTATTATATATTTCTACAATGTATTTACATAATACCCGTTTACATAGTACCCATTTGATCCTGTGGAGTGTGTAACAGTAATGATTATAATGATGATAGGTAATATTTGCTGAAAACTTACTATGTTCTTGCACTATAAAAGGACTTTATACAAGTATTTCATCTAATCCTCACAATAGCCCTGTGAAGAAAGCCATGTTATTATATTCATTTTACAGAAGGAAAACCAAAGTTCAGAAAAGCTAAGAAAGTTGCCCTATTATATGGAGAATATATCAGACATGTTTGAGGAATAATGAAAAGATTGATTCATCTAAAATAAGTTAATGTAGGACAATAATCAGTGGAAAATAGGGGTGGGCAAACAGGTTGAACAAAATAAAAGTTTTTGAGAGCCAGAACAGTGTTTAAAGAGAATGTAAAGCATCATGTTTATCATTGATTTTGGACTCAGACTAGGGTTGATTCCCATCTTTGCCATTCACTAGTTAAATAACCTTGAGCAAATTTCCCTGTGTGTAAAATAAGGATAATACTAGCACTTTATAAGATTGTTGGAAGGATTAAATGAGATGAATAAGACAGGTATGGTGGAAACAATTAGAATATGCTCAATAACTTTCAGCTGTAGACTATGATTCTTCAGTAAAGCGTAGTCGTTGAAAGTTTTTGAGCAAGTATAAGGTTGAGACAGCAATCTTCAAGTTCTTTCTCTTGTGTAAATAATGAATTAGCAAACATAGGAATTGGATGCAAAAAATGTCAGTTAAGAACTAAACTGTGTTAATTGCTTGAATTCTCTTTCCTTGAGAGCCTGAGAATGGCAGTGAAATGGAATGTAATAGAATGCAATGGAAAGGGAAGGGAAGGGAGTGGATGGGGAGACATTTGTAAAACATCTGCAAGTCTTGGACAATGTCTGAATAAAGAGTTCAGGGTTCCAAATTTAAATAACCACAGATTTTTATACATTGACTTTCATCTAGACTCACCAAATGTTTTGATTTCATCTGTAACATTCTTGCCAAGTAGTTACAGAATATATATTGAACAAACTCTGCTGACAGTAATAGTTCTTAAAATAGATCATTCTACTTCCAGGCAACTTTATTTAAAAACAAGTTCCTCATTATAGTTATCTGAAAATCTTAGAGCTATCTCATGTCCCTAATATTAGTCTCTGAATCTCTGCAATCTGACCCCATTTCCACACATAAAGTCCTTCAGATAACCTGGGCCCCCACCCTGAACTTTTTACTAACTCCCTCAGCCCCATTAAATTATCTGTAAACTGAGATTTTTAATCTTCTCACTATCCTTGTTCTTCTTCCCTGAATGAGTTCTGGTTTGTCATCTCTTTTTAAAGGGTGAAGCTCAAGGCATGACCTCTTTTCTTGAAGAGTAGTCACAATTCAGTGTGCTATAGGAAAGCTATAAACACTTATATACAATCTTGTAACAGAGGTGTGCCCAAAGTGCTAGAGATAGAGAAGTATCAACTCACTCTGCCTAGAGAAGACTAACTTCTGTGAAGACAGAAGTATCCACTATGGGGTAAGATTTAAACTTGGATGATCTAGAAATTTCTGAGTTAGAAGAGAATGACATCGGTCCACATATTTCAATGTACAGACTTTGAAGAAAAAACACATCATACTACAGAAAAACTGTGAAGCCATGATGGATGAATGAGATTTTAGAGTTTATGGAAAACTGTGTTGGAAGACAAATTTGGAAAAGAAGATGAGAACACACTTGATTAGTATAATGAAGCTTGGCAAAATAGCATTTCCATTACATAACATAGCTTATTATTACTGCTATTAAGATCACTAAAATTACTAATTTGTTTTCTTCATACTTGCTTCTGCTATCAAGCTATGTTTTATTTAACCCTAATTTAAGCACTTAATTTGTTGGATCCAATACATAAGTCATGAGTCAAGCATATTACACTGTTTTTCCTCGCATGATTCTGTCATATATTTTTCTTACCTCTCCAATTTCCTATACTCATCAGTTTTGGTCATTTTATCATAATATATAGTGGCTAAAACACAGGATTAAAAATTCTGGCCATAACATTTCACATCACTTACCAAAATTAAATCAAAATGGACCATAGACCTAAATGTAAATTTTAAAAAGTAAAAAATACTATAAGAACACATACAAGAAAAATTTTGTGACCTTGGGTTAGGCAAGAGTTTCTGATGACCCTAACAATACCAAAAACATGATCCCTAAAGGGAAAAAAAAATGAGAAATTGGATTTTATCAAAATTAAGAATTTTTGCTTTCCATAAAACACACACACAAGCCAAAGGTTGAGAGGATATAATTACAAATCATATATCTGATAAAGGACTTGGATCCAGAATATATAAAGAACATTAGAAACAGTAATTTAAAAAGCATACAACCTAAAAATACTTTGAAAAGTAGTTTGGCAGCAACTTAAAAAAGTAAACATATAATTTTAACTACCTACCTATTGCACTCCTACCTAGATATCTATCCAAAAGAAGTAAAAGTTTATGCTCATACAAAGGTATGTACATAAATATTTATAGAAGCTTTATTTATAACCACCAAAAACTGGAAACCTAAAATAAATAAATTGTGTTATATCCACACAATGAAATATCATTAATTAAAAGAAACAAGCTATTGATATATGAAAATACATGTATCAGGACATGTATGGATGTACGATTATGGATGAATTCCAAAATAATCATACTGAATGAAAAAAAAAAACAAACAAAAATAAGAGTATACAGTATTAATTTAATTTAAATAAAATCCTAGAAAATGCAAATTGATCTGTAAGTGATAGAAAGCAGATCAATGGTTGTCTAGGAATGAAAGGGGACCTGGAGAGGCAGGTGGAAGGGATTACAAAATAGGCTGAAGTAAATTTATAAGGTGATGAATGTGTTCATGATTATGATTGATATAAGGGATTCATGGATTAAAACATATTTCAAAATTATCAAATTGTACACATTAACTATGTTTAATTTATGTGCTTGAATTATACCTAAATAAAGATGCTTTGAAAAAGAACACATCAGTTGATTCTTTCAGTTTGCTCGGTGGTGTGTGTCCTCTATCCCTACACCTTGTCTCCGTATGTCGGTGCTCAGTGATAAAAATAAATTTATGTTTTTCTGCTATTTCTTAAGAACCCAGAAGAGAAGGTTCATAGAAAAGATGAAAAGCACCTTTCCTGAAAAGCCTGGAAAAAGGGACTCTGATAGAAGGTCTGACTAACCAAAAGGAAGAAATCACTCAAATAGCACTGGGCTGTCTATTATTGTAAGTGGCATAGTAACTCTGTGGATACCTCCATTAAAGTATTTATAAATTTTTTGTTAATGTTTGTTTTACTTATCTGTCTATCTATTTACTTGGAGCTCCATTACTAAAAGAATTTGGGTCTTTTCCATCCACTGCCTAACATACTTCCTGGCACATACCTATACTCAGTAAATGCTGGTTGGATAAATAAAAGAATGAAAACTGGATTAACAGCTTATATGCCATAGAATGAAAACCCATTACAGGAGGAACACTAAGAATTACTCACCAAAATATAATTGGGAAGATGGTTGGAAATGATAGCAGTGACCTCAGAAAATGCTAGCTACCCTTATTTGAATATCTTTTGTGTTCAGACCTCTTTACACAAATTACCTCTTACCTTTCAAATGAACATAAAAGATAGGTATTATTATCCTCATTACCAAAATTTGAAAACTCTTGTAATCACAGAGATAAATGACTTGTCTGAGTTAATTCTGCAAGTGATGGACCCAAAAGTTCTGATGAAGTTAGGATTTAAAGCCAGGTCTGCTGAGTACAACCAACACACTTTTTCTACTACATCTTGCTGGTACCTAGAAAGTGTGTTCAAATTCACAGAACATTAATTATCATGATTTCAATTTGAAATCATAATAAAGTATAGTGAACATTGTTCCTTTTCAATTATTGATCTTGAAGGGATGGAATTGGACTATGTCTTCAGAAGAATGTTCCCCATTATTAGGTTGGTGCAAAAATAATTGAGGTTTGTTTTTGCGTACAAGAAGAGAAAACAATACTTCAAAGGGATGATTTTTTTGATTTTTCAGTCAGTTCATAAGGCAACCACTTATTGAGATTTTTCACCTTTCCAGGTTCCCTCAGATGACTGTAGAATGGTCAATGTTGAGTTCTCCAGCAACTTCTCATGTAGTTGTAAGAGGATCAGCTTCAATGGTTGCTCTCAATTGGTCATTGTCAACTTCCGATGGCCACTGCACTCCTCGTCTTCAAGGCTCTCATCTCCTTTGCAACACTTCTTGAACCACTGCTGCACCATACATTCCTTAGCAGTTCCTGGGCCAAATGCGTTGTTGATGTTGCGAGTTGTCTCTGCTAATTTAGGACCCATTTTGAACTCAAATAAGAAAATTGCTTGAATTTGCTTTTTGTCTAACATCATTTCCATAGTCTAAAATAAATATAAAATAAACAGCAAGTAATAAGTCATTAGCAAAAAAAAAAATAAAATGATAAATGTGTATTAAAATGATGATAGCATAACCACATTTAAGAATGTATTTTAATATCAAATGTCAGATTTCAACAATGTTAAAACCACAATTACTTTTCCACCAACCTTAATAAAAAATCTAGTTCCATGAGGAAATGCTGGGTATATTTCTATCTAAATGGAAGAAAACAATCATGGGGACAGTGAGCTCTAGTTCAGAAGCATTTTACAGGAATAGTGGAAAACTTCAATTCTTTAGACATTTATCAGAAGTTTTATTCAACTAAAAACATTATTTGATAAGTTGTTGACCTTCCTTACTGAAAATGTCATCTTCTAGAAGATAAAAGAAGTGATGATTAAAACCACAAATGACAAGTGGGAGCAGATAAAAGGAGAGAAGAATAGAAGTGATGTTATTAGAGAAGCGTATTATCAGTTGCCTGGTCAAGTGAAGAGAATGGATACGTTCCTAATGCAGATCAATATCCAAGCTGGACCTCTCTTAGAACTTCCATTGTGCAATGATTGCATTGTGCTGCTTCCAGTATACCTTTTCTCCCATCATCACCATCTGTATTCACAGAACACTTCAATATTATTATCAAGAATAATTAGGAAATTTAAGAAAAAGCGTCAAGGTTGCTATATACAATATTAACGTTGGCTCTTGACATTTGAAATGGAAGTGATGAGTAGGTTTATAATAAGAAATGTCCAGCAGGTAAACATAGCTTTGTGTGTCTGGAACACTGAAGAAAGTTAAAGTTGATGAAGGTTTTGAAGCCATGTAAAGAGATGCAAATTCAAAGTTTAAGAAGTAAAGGAGGTCTCTAAGAAAAAGATCATAATAGAGAAAAGTGCAGCAGGCCAGTGATTAAAGCTATTACCCATGGAGGTGGGGGTAATTAAAGCTATTACCCACGGAGGTAGGTGATGTATAAGTTTTTGCTGAAGTGAGATTTATCAGATTTATATGCCAATTATTAGGTTTGTACAAAAGTAGTTGAGGTTTTGGACCATGAATTTTAACTCATTGTAACTAGGCTCAAACACATCTTCATTAATTAAAATAGGAACCATTACAATCAACACATTTTTTGCCAATAAGAAATAAGTTTGTTTATTCCAGTAGCCTAAAAATCTGTGCTTCAAGATTCAACGAACTCTTGGAAAGCATTTTCTGCATCCTGCTAGTTGTGGAAGCATTTTCCCTGCAAAAAGTTGTCAAGATGCTTGAAGAAGTGGTCGTCAGTTGGCAAGAGGACAGGTGAATATGGTGGATGAAGCAAAACTTCGTAGCCCAATTTGTTCAACTTTTGAAGTGCTGGTTGGTTATGTGGTCAGGAGTTGTCATGGAGAAGAATTGGACCCTTTCTGTTGACCAATGCCAGCTGCAGGTGTTGCAGTTTTCAGTGCATCTCATCAATTTGCCGAGCGTACTTCTCAGATGTCATGGTTTTGCTGAGATTCAGAAGGCTGTAGTGGATCAGATGGGCAGCAGACCACCAAACAATGACCATGACCTTTTTGTGGTGCAAGTTTGGCTTTGGGAAGTGCTTTGGAGCTTCTTTTCAGTCCAACCACTGAGATGGTCATTGCCAGTTGTATAAAATCCACTTTTTGTCACACATCACAATCTTATAGAGAATTGGTTCATTGTTACACACAGTAAGAGAATATGACACTTCAAAATGATGATTTTTTTTTTTTTAATTTTCGGTCAGCTTATGCAGCAACCACTTATTGAGCTTTTTCACCTTTCCAGTTTGCTTCAAATGCCAAACGACCATAGAGTTCTTCGGCAACTTCTCGTGTAGTTTTAAGAGGATCAGTTTCGATGGTTGCTCTCAACTGATCATTGTCAACTTCTGATGGCCACTGCGCTCCTCATCTTCAAGGCTCTCATCTCCTTTGCAAAACTCTTTGAACCATCACTGTACTGCATGTTGGCAGCTCCTGGGCCAAATATGTTGTTGACGTTGCAAGTTGTCTCTGCTGCTTTATGACCCATTTTGAACTGGAATAAGAAAATTGCTTGAATTTTCTTTTTGTCTAACATCATTTCCATAGTCTAAAATAAATATAAAATAAACAGCAAGTAATAAGTCATTAGCGAAAAAACATAAAGTGAGAAATGCACATTAAAGTGATGTATAACATAACCACATTTATTTAAGAATGTATTCCAATATCAAAGGAGAAATCTCAACAATGCTAAAACCACAATTATTTTTGCACCAGCCTTAACAACATTTATTTTTTAAGTTAAGAATTCAAGTATCCTATAAGGCAGTAGCTCACTTTGCAATGAAGTCTCTTATAGTGTTATTTTAAATTTTAAGAAAGTTACTTGGAAGCACAGAGACATTACAATTAGGTAAGGGTGATAGAAAGCAAATGCACAAATATCCAATTAAAAAGATGCTCTGTGGGCAGTGATACCATCTTGGTTGAATGCCTTGTATATGTTACTCAAAGGAGCTTTGTGGTTCTTTAGAGAACCTCATTTTCTGGCAGAAGTTTGAAAGCATTTCTGGTATTAAAAGAAATCAATGAGAGGAAAAAAATCAAGAAGGATGAGTGGTAAACTCTCATTTAAAAAACCTGTACACTCAACAAAATGTCTCTTAGCAACCTTTCAATGAGACAGGACTTCTTTAATTTGAACTGGAACAGCCTGTGCTTCATATTTCTTAGCCTTGTTGACATAGAGGTCACAGATTTACTGTGGGACAAGTTAGAATCACTTACATATTATCCTAAATTTAGATTTGGCCTAGTTGGTTTTTTTTTTTTTTTTTCCTGAAATGATGAGAGGTATGGCAATAAAATGAAACTTTGCTGCTTTTATCATTTTCTACTGGCAGAGTTAAGAAAATCATAAAAGAAATTGTGCTTAAGGAAACTACTGAACTCATCAAACTCTGCCTTTTTAAAATGATGAAGTCATTTTATCTCCCAACCAGCCCTGCACTGCTTTCTAAGTGACCTTGTGTCATGTCCTCAATAGTCTTTCTTAGTAGGCAGGTACAAATATATATAAATGTGAGAATACACACACATGAAATAGTAATAGTGTTCAGTTTGAATTTTTGGCATCTATTTTAGATGCTCCCCAACAACCGCCCCCCCCCCCAGGTGTTCACTCTAGTCACTATTGTCACAGAAGAGTACTGAATCAATTTAGTGTATGTTTATTGAGCACTACAAGGTGCAACGTACTGTGGTGCTAGAGGTGAGCTTACCTTCAAAAAATTTTACAATTGAAAAGGCAAGATATAATTTCACAAAAACTTTAATAACAAATATTAAAAGAGCTCAAACAATAATAGACTGCTAAGAAAAATAAGAGATCACTCTAAATTAGAATGATTGAGTTGATAATGCTTTTCAGATACTACAGAACAATGCAGATGTGATCCACCAAAAGCTACTTAAGGCCAAAGAGTTGATTCACTCCAGTAAAATTGTCCTAATAACTCTCCATACACAGACACCTCCACAATTTGCTTCATAATATGACCCAGCAAACAAACCATAATTGACTCCAGCTAACCCTTTCTTAACCCGACATCTTGGATCACATGATAAATTCAGTGAGTAATTCCTACTGCTGGATTAAATCCTGAACATACAAGTGCAACAGGAATCACTAGAAAGGACACCAGAGAGGGGATGTGCCAGTATCTGTCAGGATTTAGCCCTGATGGGACATTTGGTGCACAGACCACCCAGTGTAAATGTGCCAACCATGTAGTGAATGAGAGGATTGTTCCTCAGAGAAGGGAGTTAGCCAAAAACAAGGAAACACACAAGGACACAAGGCAGACATACACTGCTCTTCCTGACCTATTATCAACAGTTAAAGATCAGGTGTGAAAAAGAATCCCACGTAGGCATTAAGTTTCAGGCCTGTTCTGGGATCTGAAGAGAGAGCTGATCAAGAAAAGGGAGAGAACAGGGTTCAGACATACCTAGGAAGAACAGGAATAGTGTTAGTTACAGCCCAGAGCATCTCAGAAATTCCACCTAAACGGAGGAAAGAAATATTAGAAAAACATCGAGAACTGGCTAGAATATGAGGATAATATAAGAATCTTAATTAGATTACTGAGAAGCACTCATTTATTCAAAAAATATTTATTGAACATCCTCCGTATTCCAGGAATCATTCTAAGTTTAGAAATATACCAGTGATCGAAATAACTATAGCTTTACACTATCAATGGAGTTCTAGCAATGGCAGGGAAACACACACACAGAGGAACATATATGCACATACATATATTATAACTATATATATGTGTGTGTGTATATATGTCATATGGTGGTAAATTTTAAAAAAAGTCAGAGAAAGGGGATTGAAAGTAGTGGGAAGGGGGATGTAGAGAGTAGCAATTTTAAATAACATGGTAAGAAAAGACTCCCTAGAAGTTCCCATTTTAGGAAAGAATTAAATGAATAAAAACTATCTCCTTCCCTTCCTCCTCTGTTGTCCTGAGGAAGAGGAGGAAAACTCATTACATGGTAATTATTACCATACTTGCATTACTTCACCCAATATACTCTAATCTTAAATTCATGATCCAATTTCATACTGAAGATCTTCATAAAGAATAGGGCTAGATGAATTCTAGTCTCCTCATGGAGAAAACGAATTACTTCTTCCAAACAATATCATGGACATTCTCAGACATAGAAGAGGTAAAAGATCATCAATAAACACCTCTGGTTTAGGATGAAAGGAACAACTCATTCATTTATTCACTCATTCCTATATTTATTAAACACTATCACATACCAGATATTAACAAATTCATGAGACACAAGAGAAACATAGCATCTGTCTTCATGGAGCTTGCAGTCCAGAAGGGTCTATCTACGTGCCATGATGGACACACACAGTGAAATACAGTTCTACATCACAGATCCGCAGAATCTTATAATAGCAAAACTGAGATTTAAAGAAGACTTAGGAAGAAGAAAAGAAAAGGGGGAGATGGTTATTTCATGCTAAAGTGGAACAACCTAACTCAGAAAAGATCTTAGAATGTTTAACAAAAGAAGACAGCCAAAAGTAGTTACATACTGAACAAATAGAAAAGAGTGGTGGGTTATGAGGTCTTAGAGGTAAGGTGAGTAGGCAGAAGCAAGATCACAAAGGGCCCTGTGGGTCACAAAAAGATTTTGGTCTTTATTTGGGGAGAAAACGGAAGCCAGAGAAAGATTGTAAGCAGGAGAATGAAATGCATTTTAGCAAACTCTCTGATTAACACCTTTGAAGTTTTGCTGTGACAACTAAGTGGAAAATGTATTAGAGCAAGAGTAGATGTGGGACATTGGTTAAGGGTCTGAGAAGATGACAGTCTAGACGAGTTCCAACTGTGGAAACAGACAGAAGAAAACAGGAATTAGTGTCTGATTGGATGTGGGCAAAGTGATCTGGGGATAAATCAGGAATTAATTTTAGGTTGATGTTATCAACAACTGGGCAATTTGAGAAGGCCGTATAATGAATGACATAGAATTCACCAGAATTAAAGCAGGTTTGAAGAATTCTAGGAGAGAGGCAGAGAGGCATAAAGATGTCAATGAGCTGGATGGAAACAAAACTGACAGGGTCTGGGCTTAACAGAGTCTAGTTTCCAGTACAAATTCCACTATTGTTAGCTCCCATCCTCAGTTGAATTTCCACACAACCAAAACAAGGATTCTTTTAAATACAAGTAGATCACTTTGCTGCTCTGCTAAAATCCCTTCAATAAATTCCCATCTTCCTACAAGGGCTCCTAATGTACATTCTCTACTCTCCTTCACATTCTCTGCAATCACTGCTCCTGTCTCCTGTCCCTCCCTGACTCTGCTCACTTGGTTTTCTTATTTGTCTTTGTTTTTTGCTTGTTTCTTTGTTAGTTTGTTTTATTTATTTATTTTTTATTTTTTTTGTAGAGACAGGCTCTCCTTTGTTGCCCAGGTTGTCTTCAAGCAATCTTCCCACCTCAGCCTCCCAAAGTGCTCGGATTACAGGTGTAAGCCATCACACCTGTCCTTTATTTGTCTTTGATTGTGCCAGCTGATTCCTATCTCTACCTGGAAAGCTCATCCTGCAGATATCCCCATTGCTTTATGCATGTCTCTACTCAAATCTCACTTTATCCGAGAGGTCCTTCTAACAACCTTACCGAAAATAACACTCATTTTCTCTGTCGTTATTCTAGTTCCCTTTTCTTCCCGTCCCTCATCACAACTTGATTAATTATATATTTATATGGTTAGTACAAATATAAGCTCCTTGAGAATAGGGGCTTTATTTCCTTCCCTGATGTAATTCCAAGGTGTAGAACATAATATCCACTTAATACTTGTCGATTGACTATAGATTTTGTTTAGCTCTTCTGCTCATCAATTTCCTCTTCTCTTACAACTCTGACCTGTCTGGGAGATGGACACACTTATAACTTTGACTCAAATGATACAAAAGCAATTTATGTAACCAAATCATTGGTACTTCTGTAATATTCTGAAATTTAACAAAAAGAGTATAAGATGAAAAAATAAAATAAAATACTAGTGGAAAATCTTTTAATAAATTTCTACCAATTCAACTTTTCCAATTAACCAATACCATCCATTCCCTCTATAAACCCTGATGTCCAGAAAATATTGAACTCTCAGGGCTGTTAGACTATTTGTGAGCATTCTTATTTCTTCTACCAGTAAATCAATAGCACTGATTTGCAAACTGCTTCTATCACTTGGATTTGTCAATCTCATTACATAAAGTAATGTATTATTATGTAAATCAATATAATATGAATATGAAAGAAAATTGGTGGTTTCTGTGAAAACTAATTTGAATAATATAGAAAGACTTGATAAATGGGATTTATATTTAAAAATGTTGCTATTGGCTGTTAACTTTAAAAGATTGAGTAAAAAAGTCATAGATATCCAGAATTATTCATTTAGTGTGTTTTCTATGCATATTTAAGGCCTCGTTCTATTTTAATATGTTCAAACTGGAAATCTTAGATGTTGTCTTATGGGGTGTGGTTTATGCTAAAAGGATGATACTGAATTCCAGTCAGTGAAAAACAAAAGTCTTGGCTCAACATCAAAAGACTGAAAAATGTACATGTGTATATTTGGGGTTAACATAAAATGTTTAGGGTATCTATGTGTATTTTTAATTCTCCAATTTAGCTGTTTTTTACCATTAATTAACTGCCAGAATTTATTAAGTAAATTGATTTCTCCTTAACCTAACCCTATAGATTCTCCAAATTCTGCTTTCCCTCTTTTATCACAGCACAGATAAAAATTAAGTTTCATCTTGTATGTAAGCTGGGATCTCGTTGACTTTACTTCTATGTTCAAAGAGAACTCTAAAGCTTCCAGTGAACTTTAGAATTCATGGACATGGAAAGAAAAATGTAATCTCAGTGCTACACTTTTGCTGTCCTTGACCTAAACCCTTTATGCTTCCCTGAAAGCCTGATGCCAAGTGCCGTGGTGGCGGTACACAGGGCCTGCCCACCCTGATCTGCAATTTCTTGAATCCACCCTTCTTCCACTCAATTTCATTTCATTCCTGGTCTGCATGTCTGTTTCCAAATCTGACCTCCCATTTTAGAGTGGACTTAAGGGTGGATTTTTAAGGGCAAGTAAAAATTATCAAACTAATATGAATTTGAAGCTGAGAGACAAAAGAAGGGGAAAAAAATGACACAGCAAAACCATTAAAAGAGAAAATACAAAAATGTACGTCATAAAGGCCAATAAACATGCTGTAGGTAGGTAGACCATAAATTTGGCTCTAACAAATAAAGATGGAATAAAAATCTAGAAAATTAAAACAACTCATTTTCTTAGAAGAAGCAAGAACTATTCCTAATACCAAAACAATCACTGCCAATATCATTCCATCTACTTACCTTGAGTTCTCCAGAGGTGAACGTAACTTCCATGTATGCCTTCCTTCTCTAAATCCCGTGGGACTGTAATTGCACCACTCTATTAAGCTCTTTACTTACACTAATTCTTTATTTTAATTATACTGTATATTTGTATCTCCCTTAAGGAGACAAATAGTTCTTTATAATGCAACCTCCACCTGTATTTGTTTGCTAGAGTTGCCATAGCAAAACATCACAAATTGGATAGTTTGAAACAACAGAAATTTACTGTCTCATAGTTCTGGAGATCAGAAATCCAAAATCAAGGTTTCAGGAAGGCCATGCCCCTCTGAAGGTGCTAAGGAGGAATATGCTCCAGGACTCTCTCCTAGCTTGTGGTAGCTCCTCAGTTTATGTCAGCGTAACTCCAATCTTCACGTGGCATTCTTCCTATGTATGAGTCTGTATCCAAATTTCCCATTTTTGTAAAGATATCAGTCACATTGGAGTAGGCTGGGCCCCTAATCCAAGACACAAATTGTGTTTGGATTAAGGACCTTCCCATTCCAGTATGATTTCATTTTAGTTTCACTAATTATATCTACAAGGACCCTATTTCCAAACAAAGTCACATTCTGAGGTGCTAGGGGCCAGGATTTCAACATATGAATTTTGGGGGACACAATTCAACCTATTACAACACCTAACACAGAACTTTATAGATAATATAAACTCAGTAAATTAATCAGAGAGAAATTAAGAACTGAATGAGAAAACAGATGAATAAGTGAATGAAAATATGGATGTTACTAGCATTGCCTCCACGCACTTCCTAGTTCTGCTAAATTTTGTTAGTCCTATGTCTTATCCTCTCAAGGTCAGGTTTCCTTTGACAACAATCATGAATCTGATAAGCTAACTCTGCTAATATACAAATAGACACCTACAGGTATTTAAGAACCTTACAATACTAATTTTTATGTCTTAAATTTAACTATATTTTGCAGTAGAATAAGCACATATCACTTTTTATACCAATCATGAACTTCACTCCATATAGGACTATATGATTGTGATTTTGGATAAAGATTATACTGAAATAAACACAATATATTTAAAGAATCCTTTCCAACATGAAAAAGGGCAGCGTCAAAGCACTCTTATACCATTATTATCTTAATAAGAAAACAGGTATATCTGTGTGGAAATGACACTCTAATGATGTGCTGAAATGCTGGGGTGCCAAGACAGACATAACTAAATTAAAGTGAAGCTCTGTACAATTATTCATTGAAAATAGAATTCATCATATAGCCAGTTTAAATATATTCAGTGAATTAAAACATTAAGTTACATAGGCATTTATTAATCCACTGGTAATCATAAAACTCTGCTTTGCTTTGTAAGCTATAATGACTAGGTCAGTGTACTGTGGCTTCTGTCTTTTTTTTTTTTTTTCCTACTCCTGAGGGCACTTACTCTTTTAATAGTGAAATAGTTCTTACATTGAAGTATGCATTAGCACTGCTTACGTCTTCTTTTAAAAATAATGGGTGATTCATGATCAGGAAAGGTTTCTTACAAATGACTCATTTATCTCAGCATGCAGTCTTAATCATAAAAAAATTCAATGACTTAATATCAGTGATAGCTAAAAGACACACACACACAACTTTCATACGCTTTCTTGACAAATTTTAAAATATTAAAGCAAGACAAGATGATTTGCTTCCTTTTACTACTATAAAGAAAATAATAAATCTTTAAAAAAAAAGATGGTACAAATAATTTTATATTTACATATTTCACTGAATTTAGGGAATCAATAATACAAAGAGATCATGGTAATATATGAATTTCTTCAATGGTCTTGGCTATTGTATCTTTTAATTGACAATACAGGTTTTCAGTCTATTTCAATTTTTTAAAAAGATCTTATCTGCCCTACACAGAAACAATTTTATCATACTTCTCCCAAATTTCTTCTCCTTTCTCTTTATTTCTATTAATAGCATCATCATTCTCTTAATCAACCAGTATTAAATCCTGAGCTTTATTCATTCATCCATTCAATAAATAAACCTCCAGTGATTGCCAACTGAATCTCACTGGAACTAAGGATCTTGGGATATAAAGGTGAAAAGGAACAATCTGCAAACAAAAACCAGATGATACCATTTCACACCCAAAGTAGAAAAACTTGAAAAGTAAAAAAGTACTAAGTTTCATGGAGGGTATGCATCAACAGGAACTGTTCCATACCATGGGGGCAGTATAAATTGATAAAACAACTTTGAAAAAAAATTTGGCTTTGTCTATCCAAAAAGTTGAAGCCATGGATATACCTTATACCAAACAATTCCACTTTAGGCATCTACCCTGAAGAACTCATGCAGGTACACACACACCTGTGGTGCTAACAACCCATAATGCCCAGTACATGTCCTGGAAGGATATTCCATGGGGTGGTGGTGAGACACGAGTATTTAAGTGTTATTGATTGTCGTTGTTACCATTATTTCTTACATATTTTTCGTAGTAATTTAATTGTAAAAAGCAAAAGGATAAAGAAGCTCTGATGCTTATAATAATCAATAAAATCTACAGAAAAAACTATTGGTGTAAAAAATAATTAAGAAAATTCTATAGTTGCACAAAGAGAATTTGTAAGGAGGACTATAATGCTGAGGAATTCACTCAGAACCCAGTTCAGAAAAAACCTACATCAATTTTATAATACCATCCTATACTGAGTTTATAAATTATTCAGAAAATTCGGAATTTAAATGTAGTTTTCAGAGCTCCAATTTCTATCTTTTTTTTTTTTTTATTTCATCTTGTTATGGGGGATACAGAATTGCAGGTTACATACGTTGCTCCTGTACCACCTTTCCCCCCAAGTCAGAGCTCCAGGCGTGTCTGTTCCCCAGGTCGTGCACATTGCACCCATCATGAGGTATATATCCCTCCCTTCCCCACGCCCCCTTCCCAAGTCAGCACCTTCAAGTGTTACCGCTCCCCAAATGGTGCGCAATGCACTCATTGTGTAGGCATACCCCCATCCCCTCCCCCACCCCCCACCTCAGTCTGATATCCAATTGGTGTCATTCCCAGATTTGTATTTAGGTGATGATCAGGGAAACCAATTTTCTGGTGAGTACATGTGATGCTTGTTTTTCCATTCTTGGGATAGTTCACTTAATATAATGGGTTCCAACTCTCTCCAGGAGAACCATAGAGATGTTGTATCTTCATCATTCCTTATAGCTGAGTAATATTCCATGGTATACATATACCACAGCTTACTAATCCAATCATGTATTGATGGGCATTTGGGTTGTTTCCACATCTTTGCTATTGTGAATTGTGCTGCTATAAACATTCGGGTACATGTGTCTTTGTTACAGAATGACCTTTTTTCCTTTGGGTATATGCCCAATAATGGGATTGCTGGATCAAATGGCAGGTCTACTTGAATCTGTTTAAGATACCTCCATAATGCTTTCCACAGGGGTTGCACTAGTTTGCAGTCCCACCAGCAGTGTATGAGTGTTCCTGTTTCTCCACACCCACGCCAACATGTGTTGTTTTGGGTTTTTTTGATAAAGGCCATTCTCATTGGAGTTAAGTGATATCTCATTGTGGTTTTGATTTGCATTTCTCTGATGATTAGGGATGTTGAGCATTTTTTCATATGTTTGTTAGCCATTCTTATATCTTCTTTTGAGAAGTTTCTATTCATGTCATTTGCTCACTTTTTGATAGGGTTGCTTGATTTTTTCTTGCTGATTTTCCTGAGTTCTAAATAGATTCTTGTTATCAGTCCTTTATCTGATGTGTAGTATGCAAAAATTTTTTCCCATTCTGTAGGTGGTCTGTTTATTCTCTGGACTGTTTCTTTGGCTGTGCAGAAGCTTTTTAATTTAATCATGTCCCATTCATTTATTTTTGTTGCTGCTGTGATTGCCTTGGGAGTCTTGTTCATAAATTCTTTGCCTAGGCCAATGTCTGTAAGAGTCTTTCCTACATTTTCTTCTAGAATTTTGATTGTATCACGCCTAAGGTTTAAGTCTGTTATCCACCGTGATTTGATTTTTGTGAGAGGTGAAAGCTGTGGGTCCTGTTTCAGTCTTCTACAAGTGGCTAACCAATTCTCCCAGCACCATTTATTGAATAGGGATTCTTGTCCCCAGAGTATATTCTTTCCCGCTTTGTCAAAAATTAGGTGACTATATGAGGATGGTTCTATATTTGGATTTTCTGTTGTGTTCCACTGGTCTGTGTCCCTGTACTTGTGCCAATACCAGGCTGTTTTAAGAACCACGGCCTTGTAGTATAGTTTGAGGTCTGGCAAATTAATACCTCCCATTTTGTTTTTGTTGCTTAAAATTGCTTTTGCTCTCAGGTTTTATACAAATCCCACACTCTATCAAATATCCCATACTGATTTTCAAATATGATGCATTAATGAAACTCTGCCTGACTTCATGGAAGCTCTGTTTTGGGCATGAAGATGCATGACAGTTTGATGGAGCCCTGCAAAGGAAGTATCAGTCTCAGAAATGGTGTTGAGTATACAAAGATTTACATTTACATGATGAGTTAAAATACCCATATATCCACGCAAATATTGATTTGTTTTGTTAAAGTTGTACATTTGCTTTAATTTTTCCAACTACCCAAATGTGGAAAATGGTGATATATGTGTATTTTACAAACCTTAAAAATAGTACTCCTCTTTTATGTTGGTTGTTATATTTTAGGTGGTCAGCAATGTAATATCACCCACAGAAAGTCAGAAAGTAAAAAGTAAAATATAGGGACGAAGATTTTTGGAGAAAGCCAATGTATTTATTTAATGTAATTGATTCAAATTGTGGTATGAGGATGGAATGTAAATACACACACATGTACCTATATGTCAAATAAATATATTAAATTCTGTTTTTTAAAAAAAAAAAAAAAAAAATTGCTTTTGCTATACGGGGTCTTCTTTGATTCCATACAATATAACATTGATACCAAAACCTGGAAAGGACGCAACAAAAATAGAGAACTACAGACCAATTTCCCTCATGAATATAGATGCAAAAATTTTCAATAAAATACTAGCAAATCGAATCCAAGTACTTATCAAAAAAGTAATCCACCACGACCAAGTGGGCTTCATCCCCGAGATGCAGGGGTGGTTCAACATACGTAAATCTATAAATGTAATTCACCACATAAATAGAAGCAAAAACAAAAACCATATGATACTCTCATTAGATGCAGAAAAAGCATTTGACAAAATTCAACACCCTTTTATGATAAAAACGCTTAACAAAATAGGCATTGATGGAACCTACCTAAAAATGATACAAGCCATATATGACAAACCCACAGCCAACATCATACTGAATGGGGAAAAACTGAAAGCACTCCCAATTTCTATCTTAAGATCAACTCTTCTCTGTCTTTGATTCTATCTTCAGTAGGATGTAAGACCACAGACCTCTGGAACCAACTGTCTGCAATCTGACACTGGCTCAGGCATTTAGTTGTGACTTTATATAATGAATTAACTAATTCCTCTGTGCCTGTTGGTTCAATGTGTAAAATTAGGATAGTAATAGTACCTTCTTAGTATTTCATTAAGATTAAATCACGTAATATATGTAACGTGTTTAAAATAGTATCTGAAATAAAGAATTTCCCTCTTTCTCTTTTCAATCTCTATATCATTTTGGGTAGTTTCCATTGTTATGTCTCCAAATTTACTAATCTTTTCTTCTGCAATGTCTAATTGCTACTAATTCCTTCCAGTACATTTTTTATTTTAGACATTATAGTTTTCATCTCTAGAAGCTTGATATTGGTTTGTTATATCTTATATGTATCTACTTAACATAATTATCTTTCTCTGCCCTTCTTGAACATGTGGAGTATAGAATAAAACCCTGTTAATGTCTGTATTTGTCAATGTTATAATCAGTGTCACTTCTGAGTCTGTTTCAATGATCAATTATTCTCCTCATTATGGGTTTTATTTTCCTGCTCCTTTTTTTTTCCTGGTAATATTTGATTGAATTTTCCCTTCTTAGATCTGGAATTTTTGTATTTCAATAAATATTCTAAAGCTATTTCCAAGGACAAAACTATGTTACATAAAAATAATTTCATCCTTTCTAGGCTTGTTTTTCAAAACAAACAAAACAAAACAACTTTTATTAGGTAAACTAGAGAAGCCTTTTGGTCTAGGGTTAATTTTACCCCACTACTGAAGCAATACCATTCTAAGTATTCTACATAATGCACCTTGAATTTTAAAATTTTATACTCTGGCTGGCATTAACAAAAACTATTCCTTCCTGGCTCCATATGAGCAACTAGGATTGTTCCCACTCCTTGCAAATAGTTCTCTCTCTGGCCTTGAGTGATTTCCTCACATGAAAGGGCAAATCAGTGCTCAGCTGAGAACTCTAAGAAGACCTTAGAAGATCTGCAAAGTGAGTGCACTTGGTTTCTTTCCTTTCCTCTCTCTCTGAAACATTGTACCCTGCTCAATGAATTCTAACTGCCTTGGCCTTCCTGAGCTCTCAGCTCAATATCCTCAGAGAGACTGGGAGATTGCCAATATCTGAGAGCTATCTATTTAATATATTTTTCCCAATTTTTAATCGTTTCAGGTGGAAGGGTAAATCTGGTCACTGTCCTTCATCTTGGCCAGCCACAAAAGTCATGTAATCTGTTACTAATAAAGACACTTTCCTCTGAAACTTATCTAGCCCTCAGCATGCTACATTGCACAAAGTAAGTGAGGATATGTGTATGTGGGTAGGTGCAACACAAGTACCTTTAGATGAGAAAGCAGGTGTCATTGCTTGCAAGATGCTTTTCAGCCATCTTGTCCAGTGGAGTTTCATGACCCTATACCAACCTAGTCCCAGAAATGTTCTCATTTAATGACTCCATGTTTCCAGCCTGACAGACTTGTCAGGCCCTCAAATGGGATGAGCGAATTCCGTAAAACCTGTCTCTCTCTCTCTCTCTCTCTACACACACACACACACCCTCTTTTGGTTGTTTCTCTGGAAAACCCTAATACTCCATCTGAAAACAAAAATAATCATGCACCATATTACAAAAAGTCATTTTGAGAATGGAATACGATAATGTATTTTAAATTCGTGGCACATAGAAACTGTTCAGTAAGTATGAGCCATATATATTATAACTATTCCTAACAATAAATCTCCAAAGGTGCTATTCATTTAGTCTATTTTGCACACTGGGAAAATACAGCTCAAAAAGGTTAAGTGACACACCTAGGACGTAGCCAGTAGCACAGCCTCATGTGACTTCACCTATTCTTGAACACTCAGAAATGTTAGGATTGCTATTAATTCTCATTTTGACTCCACTCTGCTTTTCTAACAATTACAATCTGAAATAATATCATTCTTACTTAAAGCAATAAAAATATAATTCAAATGAGGCCACAATAGCATTGTGGTATTGATTAGGGACACTTTTCTGTTGCCCTCCAGGCTTAAAGCCCAGTAAGTTTTCTGGATGTCTAGAGATTTTCACACTGATATACTTCCAAACTCATTACAGTGGCTAAAATTTGAAATACTGACAATAGCAATTGTTGATGAAGATGTGGAGCAACTGCAACACTCATACACTTCCAGTGGGAATATAATTTGACACAAGCATTCTGCAAAGGAATTTGGCAGTTATTTATCAAGGTAAATATACATGTACCATATGAGCCAGCAATTCCACTCCTAAGTATCTACTCAAAACAAATGAAAACTTATGTCCATAAATAAGTTGTATGAAAAATGTTCATAGTAATTTTATGCATAATATCCAAAAACTAATAAGATCTCAAATGTCCATCCACATGTGAACATACAATCTGTGATATACTTATGCAATGGACTACTATTCAGCAATAAAAAAGAAATAATTATTTATCCATGCATTAACATGGATGAATTTAAAAATAAATAGGCTTAGAGAAAGAAACCAGACACACAAAAGTACACATATGGTGTATTAGTCTGTTAGGGCTGCCATAACAAAATCACAATCTAGATGATTTAAATTACAGAAATGTATTTTCTCACTGTTCTAGAGGCTAGAAGTCTAAGATCAAGGTATCAGGAAGTTTTGGTTTTCCCGAGGCCTCTCTCTTCATCTTGCGGATAGCCCCCTTCTTGCTGTGTCCTCACATGTCCTTTTCTGTGCACATGCATCCCTGTTGTCTCTCTTCATATAGGGACACCAGTCATGTTGGATTAGGGCCCCACCCTATGAGCTCATTTAACCTTAATTACCTCCTTAAAGGACATCTTCACATACAAAGACACATTGGGGGTTAGGGCTTTGACATATGAATTTGGGGTGGGAGAGGAAGCAATTCATGCCATAACAGTATGATTCCATTTCAATGAAGCTCTAAAACAGACAAAATAAATCAATAGTGATAGGACTTAGATAATTGTTGACCTATAGGGTGGAGAGTGTGAGGGCAAAAGGAAACAGGGAACTTCCTGTATCTTAATTTTGGCAATGATTAAATGGGCGTATACATCTGTCAAACTTTAAACTATGAACTCAATATGTTTTCCTTTTATTAATGCTAATTATACCTCTGTAAAATTGATTTAAAAAAATGAAAATGCACTTTGAAAAATTTTCTACAAAGACCACCTCTATTCTGATTGGACGCACCACTTAAATATCTTTCACTAAGCATCACTTAAAAATAGACTGTGTCCTCTGGGCCTTTATATTTGCTGTTTCTCTTTGCCAAAAAGCATCTTTCCCTAAATCTGAACATGATTCAGTCACTTCTTTGAGATCTCTGAGGAATGTTGTCTTATGGAAAATGCCTTCCATGACACCCTGTCTACCACAGTTTACCTCTCTCTGCTCCCTAGCACTCTCTCTTGCCTTGCCTTGCTTGATTTCTCTTTATAGCACTTACTACCACTTGACATACTGTTTGTATATTTGTTTATTTTTTTATTATCTCCTGTTCCTGGCTACTCAAGACAAGGACTTCATTTTGTTCATCTCTCTATTATCATAGCCCAAAACAAACTCTCATGGTAAATATTCAATAAATATTAGCTGATCCATTGTTAGCAAGCAAGAATACAGTGGCAAAATTAGCTAAACTACAGTCAGCAGAATCTGATATGGTTTCTGCTGCTGCAAGCCTAACTGAGGGTAATATTGGAGGCAATGGAGTTAAAATTATAGGAGAGTTGAGCAGTGGTCCTTAACCCTGGCTGCAAATTAGAAGTACCTGGAGAGCTTTTAAGTAAAACACTGCTAATATTCGGGCTGCACCACCAGAGAATCTAAAATAATTGGTCTGGAGCTGGGTCGAGGCATTAATTTTTAAAAGCTCCCCGGATGATCTTAATTTGCAGCAAGGGATGAGAATCACTGATATAGAAGAATAATTCACCCGTTATTTGTCTTTTGTTAAGGCATCTCTTCAATATCCTCATAAGCCAAAAACTATGGCCACTTTCCTGGCTTCAGAAATTAACCATCCCAAGGAAAGAGCAGGGTAGACTTATGAATCAAGGCATTTATGTCGACAGCATGTCTGTGATCGTGTGTATGAATGTGTGTATCTGAGTATGTGTCTGTGATTCTGCAAGCATGTGTATATGTCTGACACACACACACACAGAGAGAGAGAGAGAGAGAGAGAGAAAGAGAATGTGTACCTGACCTAAGTATTTAAAATATGCTTTGGGGCTTGTTCAGAAGACTCACAGTTAAATAATTTATCCAAGTGTCGTGAGATTTGTTTGATTTCTATGTAAGAAATAGACTCCTTGTCAACAGCCCCTTCTTTTTCAGCTAGAACTCTAAGATCAAGTACCAGCTATGGGGGTGGCATCAAGTCTAGGCTATAGGTTGCGGAGTGGGCAAGAATGTTTCTGAGATAATCTCCTGATCAAAAAAGCAACTGAAGAGTTGAAAACAAATTTCAATCTGAGGCTGGGCTGAGAAATCAAAACCAGGCTTAACATGCTAAAATAAGATAGTGAAGGGATAGTCAATAAGACAGCACACAGTGTGAAAAGGAAGATGAACTGAAGCTAGAGAGATTCCCTGAGTGCTGCAATGTAGGCAACTTCGTATCTGTGGCTTCACTTGTATATGGAGGTGACCTACGATCATCATCACCACATTTTTCTCACCCAATTTACAAAGCTTTGAACTAAAACATAGCAGTGAAAGCAGAAAAACTAAACAAAACCAAAAAAGTCACCTAATTATTTTGTTTATTTACTGTCACATATGTTTGGGATTAATTTTTCATTCCACTAAGCAGACTATTTTAGCCTGACTTTACTCTTTGGTTTTCATTTAGAATCAACCTAGATCCTTGAATATTACAAAGCCACACTAAAATGAACTAAAAAAAAGCTAGTCATTTATATTTTATCAAAATAATTTTAAAATTAAGTAGGCAATGACTATAAATTAGAAATCATTTTTAATATAGTTACATATAAAAAAACTTGCATTTTCAAAGTGTATACATATATATATGTATATATATGTCAGAGAGTAGTTTTTCACAATGCGATGAATATGCTTTTGAAAATAGGAATATGTCTTCCTACAGGTGAAGAAAACATAAAAATCATTTATTTGAGAATATTGTGTTATGTTCTAAGGCAAGTGATACATAAAGATACAAAGTGACCAAAAAATATTAGAAGGAAAAAGCAAGAAGATTTAATAGTAATCGGTATGAAAATAAGAAATTAACATGTGAAAATAAGATTTCAACCATAGTAAAATAACCAAATTTAATAGTTTAAATGTACCTAGCTCCCCCTCAGTTTTTGCAAGTATTTTAAAATGTAGTCATATTTTTTAAATAGTGCCCTTACACCAAGAAATTGAAGAATTCTTGTAACAGATGATTAAATTACATCTATAATGAATCTTTCGGTGAACTACTGTAATTACCACCACATTCTATTTAATCCCCATATCAGTCAGTGTCCAATCAGGAAACAGAAACCATATAGTTATATGAATATGGGAGGGTAATACAAAGAAATATAAACTACTTATAGGGGATTAACTACTCCAGGAGATAAAAAGGTAATTCTAAAGAATGCACTAGAGCTGAAGAAACTTGGAGAGGGGGCCCCTTTCCTAGGCTGGGACTGTAGACCTTGTGGGAGAAGGTGTGGTTGAAGCACACTGGCGGTCAGAGATACTGCATTGCCCTGAGCCAGAGCTGGTCCACAGTCAGTGAGCTGAGGCTGGTGGAGAGAGAACTACCTGATGGCGTCAGTGAAATTCACACAGAAGCTGCCCATGGCAGGGTGCTGTTGAACTCACTGGAAAGCTGGTTGAACGCCAACATAACTCCCTGGAAGCTTCTGGGGCTATGGTAGGAGTGGGAGTGAGTGAAAAGATGCTTCTGAACTCATCAGAAAGGTGTGTGGGGCACCCATGGAACTTTTGTCTGGAAGTCACCTTGGGTTGTGGGGTGAGATGCTGAGAAACTCACAAAAAAGATACCTGAATGGGGTGCTGGTAAGGAAACCAGATGCAGCACCTGCAGAACCTGCTGGACAGCTACCCCAGAGATGCTGCTTTCACTAAGTGTGTTCCATGCCCATTTAGCACCGAAGAAGTCAGTAGGAAAAGGAACATAGCATGAGGAAGAAAATCTCCTCCCTCCTGTAGCACCCCTCCTGCTTCTTCTACTGGCCAAACTTAACATTGAGCCAACTGGCAAGGGAGAAATATCACAAGCAAGACAACGAAAGATAAATTCAGAGCTGAAAGGCAATAAATTGATAACTGGTACACTCACCAATTTTTAATATAGTTCACATCAAACTACCAAAAAGAATTTGAAATTCTCTTTTTGAAGAAGTGATTATTGTATCATTGTGAATTAGTGGAAATCATGACTAATTTTGATGTTTGTTACAAAATGAACTATGTCTAGCAACTTATTTCTCTATCAAGATCAGTTTTTAATAAATTAAAAAACCTAGAACATCAGTAGCCTTCCAAAAACAGGTGGCAATGACCTATTCATGGTTACTATTTCTTGGATATTTTGAAGATAGAACTTAGTATATATTAAGAGCTTCCATAATTACGTAAGTATCAATGCATTAAGGAGTAAATTAAATAACACTAATGAATTATTTTTTATCTACCAAAAAAGCTACTTTTGTAAAACTGAGTTATATAAAACTAATTTACTTTCATTTTAATAAATCTCATGTGAACTTAAAAATAAAACTCTTTTTAAAAAGCATCTTTTTACCCACCCAAAATATTTGGAGAAATACCCTTAAAGCAGTAGAAGAGTTTAATGCTCTTTTAAAAATATAATTGACTAAAATAACATTTAAAGAAAAAATTCAGCTGCCTTTCTAATATTTTTCTTATAAATTTTAGATGTAAATGCTGTTTATATAGAGTATTGAATGACTAAAGAGAGAAATGCTCTCTAAAAATCTCTAGCACTACTTAAGCTTAAATAGTTAGCTCTTGCATTCAATAGGAATGGGGGACAAAAAATATTTAAAAATTACAAATCAGGCCTGGCATGGTGGCTCACACTTGTAATCCTAGCACTCTGGGAGGCCAAGGTGGGAGGATCACTTGAGAACAGGAGTTTGAGATTGCAGTGAGCTATGATGATGCGATTGCACTCTAGCCGGGGCAACAGAGCAAGTCTCTGTCTCAAAATAGATAAGTAAATTAATTAATGAATTAAAAATTAATATCTAGCTATACAGAAATATAGGCCTTTACCACTACTCTGCCAGAACCAGACAATTGAAAGCAAAGAACCTCCAGGTCACAATGAAGAGGCAACCTTCCCAGTAATCTTTCCATTAAACTCAATTTAACACCTTGTTATTACTCATCAAGCACATCTGAACAAATGAACCTACTGACATCATTTGTTTTACAATTGGCTCATTTGATAAAAGAGAATTATTTCCTTGCTCAGTATTTGCAAGGATAATGGAATCCATAATGGCCCAAAGTACTGTACTCTATCTTATTTATAGAGAAATTCTAACATAAACATGTACATAAAGTACTGTAAAACATGTAGATTATTTCTGTGTACTTAATATAACTACTCACTATTCTTTCACATTGCTTGGTTCTACGTGGTATGTGAACAAACAGTAGAAAAATAGTGAGAGCTGGAATATACAGCAAATAAAACCTTGGATATTTATAGAGTATTTCCTCACAAAATGCAAAGTGCATTCAAATGAGCTATCTCATTCATACTATAAACTGAGTAACCACGGGATCCAGGTTCCCACTAATGGTACAAAGTCTAAGCGACCAAACAAACAGGAGAGAGGCCAGACCCCCCTCTGCTCAGAGCCCCCATGAAGCAACACACTTCTACATAACACCAGCCATCAGAAAGAAACAGCCCCAGTTCCCTGTGAGCTGCTCAGTGCAGTGCCTATAATGTGGCCCAGCGTGAAGCCAGACCCACTAATGAAAGTCACTTTGTAGAGGTCAGGCCAGTCATGTGTTCCTTCAGTGGGTGTGCTAAACTGCTGTAAGCTGCTCAGGCAGGAAGGAAGTGGCACAAAAACTCTTGAAACTCTTCAGTTATCTTAGGGGCCCACTGATGTACGTGTGCTTGTCTCTGAGAAACGTTTGCTACCATCTTTACTTAGTACTATTTTCTATCAGACATACTATATAAAAATCTGCAACAGTAATTCTCCTGGAAGGTTGCTTGATAAAGGGACATAAGTCTTGAGCCAGTATAGGTGAGTGCAGGATTGGAATTCTCATCCCTCTGAGACATTTCTTCTCCCTTTACAAAGCCCAAGGCACATGTTCAGCGTTACTGATATTGTCTTCTAAATGCCAAAAGATGTAAATTCTAGTGAATATTAAAATTCCAACCAATCACAATTAATTAGCTGAATTTTTGTGAAGCAGTGTGACCTAAATGATGTGGGAATTGTGGCATCCCAAGGTAGAGCTAAATGATGGAAAGACTCTCTGCAAACCTAGTGAAAACTGTCATTTCACTTACATGATCCTATTTACTATGTAGAAACTCTGGAAGTCATTGTCAAGACCAATCATCTCAAACTTTCTGAAAACTCTGACATTCTCACACTGATTGTATGACCCTCTGAATAAAGTGGAAATGCAAGCCACTCTTGGCTACTCGAGGGTTACCTTATGAATTAACTGGGTCCTGCCTGGAAGCCTTACTCATCTCTCTTCAGCTGTTACATTTTTAAAAAATTCTCCCTGGATAAAAACTTTAATTGCAATTTGAAGATTCATTTTATCATTATATCTTCATACCAGCCTCAGCCACATAAACAACACATAGTGCATACAAAGGGTGGTTATAATTAGAGACAAGTAAATGTAGCAAAATGATTCTAATGTTCATGAAGTCCATTTGTTTTTTTCTCCCCAGAATGTATGCTTCTCATTCATACTGCTGCTCTCCTTCCCTCTCCATGTGCCTTTCCTACCTTCCATTAATAGTAGTAAGTGATTATATCACATACTGCATCATCCAGAAGAAGCTGGCCTTAGAAGCTGGAAAGGCATGGGGATTCCCTTCCAGATGTACAGCTGAATTGCCAGCTCAGAGGTACATTCTGAATTGATGAGTTGCTGTTCTTCAAATATGGAATATGCATTAAATCGGACCAGTATATGGTGTTTTTTCCTCTATAGAATAAAACCATGAGTCTAGGAAAAAAAGTATAGACTCAAGATTGGTTCTTATCTTCAATGATACACTGAAGGACTTCAGGCTTACAATTCCCTCAACTTTGGGCTATGCAGGGTTGGAAAGCTTGTTTCCAAAGAGGTTGCAATCTTGCCAGGATACACAATAAGGGTCTTATTGAACTGTGAGTCACGGTGGCCAAGAAAATATTTTGCACTTCTTGTGTCCAGGAGTCAACATGGAAGAAGAGGATTTATCTTCTTTGGGGAGTAGTTTACTCTAACTATCAAGAGGACACAGTACTCTTTTTACACAGTGGAGACACGAAGGGATATGAGCAGAACACAAGTGATCCACTGTGTGCTTCTCGATATTCTCTTGTTCCATTGTAAATGTGAATGTGGCAACTCTGACCTGAAGAGAGTATGAAGCCCCTGTTAAGAAGTCCCTGAAACTTCCCTCAGCCAACAATATATAATAGTAAATCAGAATCAATAGCATATCCAAAAGGAACCGTAAGAGATTACAGTCACCATCAAAGACTTAAGAGATTTAGGGGGGCTGATGCCCATCGTGTCCCTTAGTCAATAGACTTGCTGGGCCATACCCAAGCTAAATGGATAATGGCAGAGAATATTGAGCTCCATGAACTTTACCAGGTGGTAGCCCCAATCCCAGCTGCCAGGCCAGATGAGGTAGCTTCATTGGAACACAACAATGAGGCACGTGGTACTAGGTGTGCAACTATTGATCTGGTAAATGTACTTCCAAATCTCTATCAATAAGGAGGATCACATGCAGTTCTTTGCTATTAAACAGGAAAACATATTTACTGTATTGGCCCATGATCATATTCATTCTCCTGCTCTTTCACTATATATTCCTGAATTGCCTTGATGTTATACAGAATATCATGCTGTTCCCACATGGATGAATTATGTTATCAGGGATCTGGTGAGTACATATGATGTCACTCTAGATGCTCTAATAAGACATATTCATGCCAATGGGTAAGAGATAAATCTCAAATATAAATATATACTCAGGGGTATATATACATCATATGTGATATATATGTTATGAGATATATATATATCCATGTTGATAAAATATTTAGGGCTCCAAACTCCAATAATAATAATGTGTAACATAGAAGGATATCCCTTCCAAGGTAAAGGACAAGGTGTTGCAATTTTTACAACCTCCTATTAAGAAAAAGGCACTTGGTGAGTCTTCTTGCATTTTGGAGGCTATACATACCTCACTTTGGAATAATGCTCCATTCCATTTTTCAGATGACCTAGGAGCCTGCCAATTTTGACTGAGGCCTAGAGACAGAGAAAGCTTTTCAGTAGGTTCAATCTGTGCTGCTTGGTGCCTTGCTATTTGGGCAGTATGGCCAGCAGATTTGAAAGTACTAAAGGCAACCATGGTAGATGATGACGCTGTGGAGTTCCTGACAAGCCTGAAATTTCATGACATACCCCTAGGATTTTGGAGGAAGTTGATGCCTTCTCTCTCCAATAACTACTCACTGTTTAAGAAATAGTTTATGTTATGGTACTAACCTCTAGAAATACTGACTGCTATGTATTGAGACAACAGTGATTACATAACCAGAAAAAAAACAATAAGAGCTGGGTATAATCATAGCAAATCAAAATGATGGGTGATATCAGCTATAATTCATTGCACAGTGTAAACTCTACACTTAGAACTGGTCCCAAGGAGGTATAGAAATTACAAATAAATTACATGAACAAGTAGCTCAAATTTCCACGTCACCCACCCCTGCTGCATTGACACCTCTTTTTCAACTCAGTCATTTGGCCTTAGGAGGAATTTCCTATATTCACCTGTAAAAGGATAAAAATAATAATTAATTAATTTAAAAAAAAAAACTGAGCCTTGTTCTCAGATGAATCAGCACAATACATGGTCACTGCCATAAATGCACTGCCGCCACTATCATAGAGCCCCATCAAAAGTGGAACTAAAAGACAGTGGTGAAGGGAAATTCTACTCCCCCATCCCAGTGGGCAGAGCTGTGAGAATGTGATCATTCAATTTGTCTGTAAGAAGTGTCCTAAAGTAAGATGGCAAAAGGATTGGCTGGAACAGAAAGACCTAAAAGAGCAAGATTAGAAGATCTAAGATAAAGAAATTTAGGGAAGAGACAGATAGTCAGAATATGAGAGAGGGCCCAAAGTATAAGGATCTTTGTATATTATATCAGTATCCCAGAGAGCAACCAACACAGGGAAGCACTGCAAAACCAGGCAGGCAGAAGGACTCAGCCATCCTCTTTCCTCAGCCATTCTAATGCTGGTGTGATGGGCCCCTGAATGGCATTGGTGGCAGAGAACAAGGCTATGCACAAGCACAAGACGAGCTGCACTGACTTCTCATCAAGCTGATCTAGTTAATGCCACTAATGAAAACCCAAACTTCCCCACAGTAAAGGCTAACAATGAGCTGTCAACATGCTATTGCTTTTCAAGGAGACTACTCAACCTCTTGGGAACAAGTCTATTACATGGACTCCTTCAACCATGGAAGAGACATCAATATATCTTTATCAAAACTGACACCTACTGTGGATATGTATTTACTTTCCTTGCCCACAGTTCTTCCGCCAACTGCACCAAAACTCAGAGAATGCCTGATATATTGGTGTAGTATCCCACATAGCATTTCCCTGGGGTTATCCCACTAAGCAAATACTTAAACCAGAGAATGTACCTGTCATTGTTGAGGAAAATCTAAAATGACTAATAGGGAAAGGAGATGAATTATATTATTTATAGTCTCTGGACCAACTGCAGCAATGGGCACTGTTCTTCCAGTAAACTTCTTATAAGCTTTTGCAGAATTTATGGTTAGCCAACAAGGTAAAGGGAACTCCATGATATTTAGGATCTAATAAAGGACACAAGCACTGCTTCAGATTCTATCAGGTCCATCTCTTACTGAAAAACGGTGGGGTGAGTTTGGGTTTCAATGCTTCTCCTTAGGCTTCTTCTCCAGACTTATTATTCGAGGTCTTCTCTGATTCCTAGTGTGGGACACCCAGATCACCCAGCTGGCACTCATACAGGCACAGTCCATAAGGGTAAAAGGGTTAATTATGGCAGTACCACCCTTAGCTATAGGGTTTGAAACAGATGAATGAACCCTACTCCTTTCATCCTCTTAGACAGTACTGAGACACACTTTCTATTGCTCTTCAGAAGGTGCTATGAGAATAAGCACCAGCCACTCAATAAAGCATCCTTGTGTTCTCTCGATTTTTCTATTAAGTTCCACTGTCCCTCACCCTTCACCTCCATGGGACCACTTTGCAAATAAACTATGGTCAAGTAAGCTCTCATCTCAGGTTTTGATATTAGAGCATTCAGTCTGAGATACAGTTAGATTTATTATCCATGTGTAAAGTAGGCTTTCTTTCACTTAAGTTTGCCCTTAAAAGGGTTTCATACTTATACTTTGTTACTAACTAAGAAATTTTAATGTTATTTTAGCATTTATACTTTTTTGCTAATTATAAAGAATCTCACAAAGCCCTTCTAGACATATTCATACCATTGGGAAATACATAAAAACTAAAGCACGTATATAATAACATTACCAAAATAACTCCAATTAACATTTCCTTTAGGTTTTTCCTATGTATAATACACACACATGTACATACAAACATAAACACACATGTTACCAAAAAAAAAAGGACCAAACCATACTCTTTGGAAAATGATTTTAAAAAAAAAGCAACAAATTAATAAAAATATGTAAGGAATCTATTTCTATATCAACAAATATAATTTTTTTTTTTACTTTGATAATGCAGCTTATTTAAGAGGGAGCAAGGACCCCTGTTAGGGGTCTGCCAGGCCCAACAAGCATGGAAATAAAAGAAAATCTTGAGTCTCTTCAGGGAAGTTCTGGGCACCTGGCCAGCCTTGAAAAGTAAACAGGCAACTTTTTGAGAACAATGGCCCTCCAAGGCAGCCAGAGTCAGTTGGTTGGTTCCCTAAATAAAACTAAACTAAACTAAACTAAAAGATGGCATCTTTACATATATTCTTCAGTTGTTTTTCAGAAACCCCCACCTGATGGAAAATGCAGGTAAGGGGGAATTGAGGAATTGAACTCTGACCACCTGTCTTTGTTTTAAATTCCCCCCAAAGGGCCCAGAAAGAGTCAGACCCATCTTAACATTCCTTTTTGCTAACCCTAAAATTTCTGAATCTCCCTATGACCTTATGGCTCTTTTCCAGGATATTCTGAAAAATCCTTTTGGCCCAGGCCCATGTATGACCTCCATGTATTGATTTCAACTTCTGCTTTCCTAAAATGTACCCCTGCTTTTAAAAACTCTAGCTTGTAAGCCACTGGGGACTTTGAGTCTTAAGCATTGGCTGCCTGTTCTCTTTGCAGAGTGCCATGTAATAAAAATGCCTCTTTCTTCCACTGCAACTCTCAGCTTCAGTGTCTGGCTTTGCTGCACCGGGCAAACAGATCCCAGTTTGGCTCAGTAACATATTCTATTAGGCTATACCATAATTTATTTCATCAGTTACCTACTGATAATGTAACAGTGGAAGGGAGGCTTAGCATAACTAGCTCCATTTTACTTCTGACCCTCTGCAGTAATATCCTTTAGGTTAAAAATCTTTTATTTAGCTCTGAACATATGCCAGCTAATTACAGGAATAATTTTGTTCGTAGTTCAAACCTAGAAGGCAGATAACCATCCCTTTCCCAAAACTAATTCCCAGGGAGATATGGAAAGTATGCACACAAGTAACCATGCTATGTAAAAGGTTTATAGGAACATTGTAACCTGACCTATGTCATCCCACTTAATTGACTAAGAGCAGAGAAGTTTTACAACCTCCTCAGACCCTCACTGATGCCCAGATGTCTTCAGTCATTAGTCATCTCTTGCAACTGTCGTTTTCTTCCCCCTTCCCTTAACATAAAAAGGAGTCTAACATTTGTACTAACTTAAGAAAATTCTTTGAGACACTAGTCTACCATCTTCTCAGTTTGTTGGCTCTCCAAATAAAAGTTGATTTCCTTGCCCAACACCTTGTCTCTTAACTTATTGGCTGTCATCCCACAAGTGGTATGAGCTTGGACTCAGTTACAGTAATTAAGTTGTCTCCAATTGTGCTTGTAAACAATGTTCCTGTGGATTTGCTAGATAATGCACATGTGTGATCTGTCTGACAATTTTCTTAGAACATAGGACTAAATGGAATTTCAGGTCAAAGTAAATATAATTTTTAAAACCTTAAATATGTGTAGAAACACTCACATCAAGAAATATTATTCCCATTTGTTGTATTACCACCAACATTTCTTCATATGTTCACCATTACATAATGAAAGTGAAAGAATTTCATTCCTCTTGGGGAAATCTTTCTCTCTCTCTCTCTCTCTCTCTTCTCTTTACTTTCTCTCTCTTCCTCTCTCTCTTTCCTTCTCTGTTTGTTTAGTACTAAGCCACTCAGGATTATTTCAGTAACAGAAGAGGGTCACAAAACTGCTTTCTTAGGTATTCTTTTAAATGGAGGAGGGGGCTTTTAAATGTTTTTAATGACCTTTCTGAATTTGAGTATTGACATTTGGGAATAAAAAATAAAACTGAGCGGATTACATAAGAAAATATTAGGAATTATAAGATCCTCAGGAAATGAGTGAGAGCTGGAGAGCAGAAAAGTGGAAAGAAGAGGCAAAATCAAACAAGGAAGAGAAAGAATACATGCCTGAGCCTGAGCCGAAGGGAAAGAGGGAGAAAGGAAACAGGGGAGGGAGCAGAAAGGAGGGAGGGAGAGAGAGAGAGACAGAAAGAGTATGTTCAGATTAAGGCAAGAATGATTAAGGCAAGAATGTTTAAGAGGAGAAGAGAGTGGTATTAAAAAGAAAACTAGGATTGGCACAGATGATTAAGGACATTAGGAAGAGCAAATAAACAGGGGCTGAAGAATGGTCTATATAAATATGTGAAATACAGACACCTGAAAAATCTTAAGTAATGTCTACCTACCTTTTGGTTAGGTATTAATAGTTAGCAAGGGATTCTGGGTAGTTAGCAAGGGATGAAATTGCCCTTGGTGCAATTGTCCCACCTGGGAAGAAGGACAAATGTGGGCCCCAAGGCCCCATCTTGGTCCTGCCTCACCTTAATCATGTCCTGAGCTACTGCCATGCCTGGGGGAGGACGGAATACCTTATGAATCTGCTCATCATAACTTAGTGTGCCAACTATAAAATAATGCAGAGGACTCTCTAGCCCACAGGCCAAGCATCATAGGTACCACAGAGTCTGGAAATTGACCTAGAACAACCCACATGCGTAGTTAAGACTCAGGTCATGCAACTCCCAACTGTCCAATCAAAGTGGTTCCATGTTGACATCTGAGCCACAGGGAGGTCCCAATCCAGGCCTCATAAAACAAGACTGAGACCATGACCAACCCCTTTTGCCCTTCCTTTTGCTCTCCTTTTGCTGGGTCCGGTCATCATCTGTGGCATATGTACCGCACTCTGTAAACCTATATCTTGCTCTTGCTTTATGATCCTATCTTTCTTTTCTCAATAAACTTCATTTTTGTGCTTGCCTTACTTTGGTGCATCTGATCATTCTTCAGCCATAGGCACTCTAAGAATCAACATTTCGGACTGAAACCTGACATTTTCAACTTATAGGAGAGCAAAAATAATTTTCTCTCTATACCCTCTGAGTTCTTAGCTGGGAAAGATTCCTGTAACAAAGACAAATTAACAAGAGAAAGAACTAACAGAAGTTTATTAAAATGTATATTTCATATATACATGAGAGATTCCCAGGAAATGAATAATTCTCAAAGAGGCGGCTTTGAATTCAGGCTTTTATAGCATTTTCAAGAAGAACAGTACATTTTTAGAGAAGTGACATGACATAGAGAAAGGACTTTGAGTCTGCAGGGGCAGCAAATTGTGGGAAGGTAAATAAACGGTAGATAAAGGCTAGTTAGCACAGTTTGTTATGTAGATTTTTTTTTCTTGCATGGTCACTAGGCAAACAATGGTCTCAAGTTATCTCTTATAATCAATCTTTGTCCTTCCTGGTAGACAAGGGAGAAAGGACACCTTGCCTTTGTAAATTTGTGTCCTCTTTTTAGGCAAATAGGGGGAAGGAAGAGAGCTTTTCTTATATCTGGTTCTTTTCAATTGTCTTCAGCTCAGAATAATCCTTGAACTAACATGGCATATTTTAGCGTGGCTATTCTGATCGCCTCCATACTAAAGTCATTGTTCAAATGTAAGGGGGGAGGATTGGTGGTAAGGCCAAATCTGAAGTCCTTCATTTGTTTGGCAATGACTTCCAGTGTTTTGTCAAAGTTTCTATCCTATTGAAATGGTAAATATGAGACTCTCTGTACCAGTGAGAAAACACTCAACATAGGGTCAGAAGATTAAATCAAAATTCCGGTATTACCTTCTGAGTAGTTGTGTGAGAGTCATTTAAAATTCTCCGAGCCAAAATTTCTTTACTAGGAAATTCAAAAAGATAATACCAAACATTCTGGGTTACTGGGCTGGTTAAGTAAATAACATTTGAAGAAAAAAAAAAAAAAAAAAGATTTGTCCAATGTCGGCCACATAGTAAGGAATCAATAAGTGTCTACTGAATCCGAAAAGACCATACTTCTCAGAAACACAATAGAGACAGAAATGCTACGGGCTCCATGAACATATTTCTGATTCCTATATGACTTTTGTAATCTTCTCCCTTAACTACTTGACCTTTTGAGTTGTTCCCAGAAATGGTAGATTTTCTACAAGACAAAGCATTTGAGATTCTGAAGGCCCAGGGCAGACTTTCTGTTGCCAAGAATGATCATCCCCCCCCTTGACCTGCCCCAAGGCACATGGTTCCTCCTTCAAAAGCCCATGATCTTCCTTAATTGGAGAAGCAGATTTGAGGCAGCTTATTCTATTCTCCCAACATTAAAAAATTCCTTTCTTTCTTGGGATTCCTCCTTGTCTCAATAATTGGATTTTTGTGTGATAAGCAACTGGACCTAGGCTGAAACCTCCTTGTGTTTTCCGTACCAGAAATAGCAGCTCTGGATAAAATATGTAAACCAATGGAAACTAGATAAGAAGAAAGCAAAGAGATTATATGGTTGCATAAAATAGGAATTTCCCAAATTATCTGCCTCTAATTTGACTCCGTCTCTTATTTACAAAATTCATATGTGAAATTCTATGTAAAATAATATATAACTTAAAGGATAGTTGAAAGCTCTTATAAAAAATATAAAATTTTCTGTATTCAATGATTAGCTTTTTCCCCTGAGATGTTTGAAAAGGTCTGTTTCAAGAAATAATTGACTAAAAATGAGTAATACATAGTAAATTCTTATGAGTATTTAAATCTATTTAAATATTAAAAATTACATATAAAATATAAGAATTTTCTGCTTTTGTTTCTACATATTTGTTATTTCCATAATCAATCAGAGAAGCTTAGAGTGAGTGAGTTGTTTAGTTTTAATTATAACAGTGTATTTGATTGGCATAGAAACATATTGAGTTACTCACAAAACTGCTAACTATGTGAATCTATCTCTTCAGAAGATATTGACTGAGAAAGCTCTAATAATCTAATGTAAAAAACTGTTTTTAAATATGAATTATTGATCCAACTAAGAGCTCCAAAAGAACTATTAGTGTCCATCATTAGAACCATTTAATGACTTTTTAAAGTCATAATTATTCACCTAATTGACCATTACAGTTGCTTTGATAGAGTTAAAGCATGTCATCTAATATCTAGTTCAATACTTTTTAAAAACTAAGGTTATTAGTTCATTGTACTATCACAGAAACGTAAGTAATCACTACTACCAATTGTTCAACTATTGGTCCACTGAAGAGCAAAGATAACAGCTCACTCTGTGGAGTGGTTTTCAACATTGTCACACCAAGAGGTCACAATAGCAGTGAATTTACCTGTCAAGACAGGCTGGAAGCTTAAGTGTGGGGTGTACAGTATCCTCAATGACTTAAATCTATTTTCCTAACTTCCTTCCTTCTTCCCCTTTTCCCCCATCCTCCTTCCCGCCCTCTTTTCCTCCCCACTTCCTTGCTTAATTCTCTCTATTTCAATCTATTAAATATATACTGTGCCCTGGGTAACATGATTGACTCTAGGAGCACAGAGTTAAATACAACCCATTCCTTTCTTTGTGTTCTAGTAAAGAGAAAAGTTAAAAGTTATGGTAAGGTATGTTAAATATTATAATAAATATATCCAATGGCATCACAGAACGATGTCTTCTAATTCAGATGAGAAAGTCAGAGGAGGATGTCTGGAAGCAGTGATTGATTGGAATCTGAGCTTTTGCTAAAAGGGAGCCTAACCAAGTAGGATCTAAAGAGAAGGGTACATCTGTCTATGACTCATGGTAGGGAACCTGTATTTGACTTAGCCCAACCTCCCACCATTAAAGAAGTTAACTTGTCCTCTTTTTGCATTTGCTAGAAGCAAAAATAACTCCTACTGTCTGTCTCTTACTTAAGAACTCTGTTACAGTTAACTAATAAGACACTGTTGCAAAAGAATATCACATATGCAAAAAAGAAAAAGAAAGAAAAGAAAAGGCTGTTCCCAGTTTAGGGAGCTTAGCAGACTGTTAGGTCTTGCTTTCTCCTTGACACTGCTTCAAAGTATTTAGGGTCTCATTTCTGGCCTTTCTATAGCTTAGATATGAAAGAGAAATCAAACACTGGTGAACGTGCAGTGAGGTAATACTTGAGTCATCTGTTGTTTCTGATCCTGGTGTCTCTGCCTGTTCATTTGTTTGAATTAGTATCATGATTTCTATGGAAGTGTTCTTACTTCACTTATTCAATAATAAGTCCTTTCTTCCTCTCATTACTGACAAGCAAGAACGGGGTGGTAAATTCAGTTACCGACAGAATTTATGTTAGCAGGAAAGTCTGGAATTGCAGCTTCAGTTGTAAAATGAGTTCACTGTCTAAGGCAGAGGAAGGAAAAATACCTGTTAAGATTATCAGAGAACAAAAGGATTTTAGAAGGCCGGGCGCGGTGGCTCACGCCTGTAATCCTAGCACTCTGGGAGGCCGAGGTGGGCGGATCGTTTGAGCTCAGGAGTTCGAGACCAGCCTGAGCAAGAGCGAGACCCCATCTCTACTAAAAATAGAAAGAAATTATATGGACAGCTAAAAATATATATAGAAAAAAAAATTAGCCGGGCATGGTGGTGCATGCCTGTAGTCCCAGCTACTCGGGAGGCTGAGACAGGAGGATCGCTTGAGCTCAGGAGTTTGAGGTTGCTGTGAGCTAGGCTGATGCCACGGCACTCACTCTAGCCTGGGCAACAGAGTGAGACTCTGTCTCAAAAAAAAAAAAAAAAACAAAAGGATTTTAGAGACAATACAACTCCATTATCATTTGCTGAGGCTAGAAATCAAACTTTCATGAATAGAAATGTTCCCTCTTCTAGGGCAAACAGCAGAGTGGTATAGAAACCTAGAAATTTATAATAGAAAATTTCTATCTTTGTATTGTGCACATGTATGTGTATGTTTAGGATTTAAAATAGTCCTAGAAATACTACAGTGACCAGAGAATACAATGTATGCAGCAAAGAAACAAAATCTGATGCATCTGAAGACTGTGTTTTATTTCTGCATGATGGGCATAAGAAATGTATTTGTGTGTGCACACATGCTCTTGTGTAGAGCTGTGCTGTGTGCATTGGGTGGAAGCAGGGAGGTGATGAAACACAAAGCCAGGGAGGTAAGTAGGCAAGTGGCTACTAAACTGGCTTTATATGGCCAATTAGGGGATTTGGACTTTATCCTAGATATGAAGGAGAACAATCAAGAACAAGTATAGAAGAACAGAATTAGTTTCTGGAAAATTTACTCTGACACCTGAATGAGGGATAGGTGAACTGGGAAGAAATCTCAATAAAATTAAGTACATCAATACAAAGGGCTTGGATATTGTAATAATTCAATCAAAAAATAACCTGTGCTTCAATTAATCACTGCCAATAAGCATGAAGAGGGAGTGCTAGATTAAAAAAAAATATTTGAGAGACAAAATTGTGTTTGGGATCAACTTACTAACGGGTTTTAATAAAAGGATGAAGTCTGATGAGCATCATATTTCTGAGTTGTACAAGTAAGTAGAAAAAGTGGACATTCTCAGAGACAGGAAAAACAGGAGAAGAGTAGTTTTATTTTATTTTGTTTAAGCTGGGGCAAGGATGACAGGATAGATCATGTGTTTATTTTTGGTCCTGTTGATTTTGAGATGGCTGTTGTCATCTAGTTTATGATATCCAATAGGCAATGAGAAATATAGATGTTGGGCCTGAGGGGAGAGGTCTGAGTGAGGGATATTGGAGACATAAATTCGAGTCATAAAATTGGAAGTCATAAATAAGAGTCATAAAATTTGAACTATAGGGGCAGCAAAGAGCATGCCAAGGAGGAGACAGGATGAGAGCAGTTACAAGTTGAGGTCTGAATTCTGGTCACCCCCACGTGAATGGAGCAAGTGGTGGAAGAGTAGCCCTGAAAAACTCTGAATAAGCTGTCAAAAAGGGAAGAAAAAAATTAGGAGAGATTGAGATTATGGGATAGAAGAGAGGATACGATTTCAAAAGGGAGAGACTAGGGCAGCAGCAACTGATACATGAAATTTATCTAAAAGAGCATTCATTTATAACTAAGAAATGTATTAATAAATAGGTTCAGTACAATGTCGGGCACAAAATAAGCTGGACTACATAAGAGTGAATTGATATGGAAATGTCAATGACAAAAGGAGCTATAAAGTTCAGACATGAACTATATATAGGACTCATATCTGACATGAAAAGAAGTGGTGAATAAGATCTGTAACCACAGGGAGACACAGAATGCACAGATGCAGGGTGAATAAAGGTTGCTGTTTACTTTTGTTTTCTCTTGTTTAATTTTTATATGGGAGACACTTACATCTGTATTTGCTTAAAAGGAGTCAGTGCACAGGAAGGGTTAAAGATTCAAGATAACATAAGTTATAATTAGAAGAGCGGGCTTCAAAGACGTGGATGGTATTTGTAACCTGGAATAGAAGAAGTAACAACTTTTCTGTTAAGAAGGCACGAAAGAAAGACAGGAAAGATTGTCAAGGGACACTTTGGGGCTCATGCCAAATGGCTGCTTTTGGGAGGCAGAATAATGGCATTGTTACAAGTTGAGGCTCTGAAGAAAGATAATGTAGGTCAGATCTCAGTCACATTGTTTGGGAAAGCTACTTGGGTTCTTTCAATTTCTTTCTTTATTTGTAAAAATGGAGTAATATGGAATTAAGTGAGATAACATACATCAAGTGATTAAAATATTGCAGTTAAGTGCTCAATTCATGCTAGAAGATATTATTTTCCTTAGGCAAAAATAGAGACAATCACCAAATAGCATTACAGAATTCAGCTGTATAGTGGAGATGTAGCTAGTGGGGTGGGAATTGGGGAAAATTGGCTGACTACAAAAATTGTCATTCGGCATTGAAAATTTTGCTAAATGAAGCTAGGACACCAGTAATGCCATTATCCCAATATACCAGGCTTGAACACCCAATTGTCTTGTAGCTTCTGTTTCATTCTTCCCCTGTACCAGCTTTGATTTCATGCAGCTTTAATGGCTCCCCATTAAAATCTATTGTTTTGATTAATATTTTTTAAACAGCTTCTATGTGGCAAGCAACTGTTCCAGGATCCAGAGAAACAGCATTGAACAAAACCAACAAAACGTACTGCTCTTAAGGAATTTCAATCAGGAGACACATAATGATGCTAATTCATCAAAAGATGAATTAGCAAAATAGCGAGCATGTTAAATGCTGGTCAATGCTAAGGAGAAAGTAAAGCATGGAAATAGGAGGAAATAGGGCTACAGTGTTAGGTAGGCTGATAGGAAAAGTCTTACTATAAAGGTGACCCTGACGGTTGGGTAAGGACCCAAGAAAGGTGAGGAATCAAGCCATGTGGATAACTGGGGAAGGATGTTCCAGGCAGAGATAACAGCAAATACAAATACCCTGAGGCCAAAGGATGCCTGGCTCAATTGAGAAACAATAAGGCCAAGTTGGCTGGAACAGAGTGAATAACAAAGCAGTAGAAAGGCAACAGGGCATTGTAAAGATGTTGTGCTTTTATTTTCACTCTAAGTGTGAAAGAAAGCCACTGACATTGTAAAAGCCTTGGGGGGCGGGGAGAAGAAACCAATTGGGAGACTATTCAAATAACACGCAGTCAAGAGATGCTGATAGCGTGGACTACAGTGATTTGCAGAAGAGGTGGTGAAAAGTGGATGGATTCTGGATCCATTTTGAAGATAGAGCCAGGTTTAAGGTATCAGTTATGAAAGCAATGTTTTGATGACCATCTCTCTGACTGCCACACATGCCTCTCATTTACTTCTAAACATGGAGACAGAAAACATATTAATCATAGTTTGCCTCCCAAATGACCTTCTGTTCATTCCTCAGGTCTCTGATGTAACAAGAAATATCAGACCAAGATTCAAGGATTAGGATATTATTGTTTAGGCTTCATCCATCATGAGTGAAAATGTATTTAAATAATTAAGGTAAATTTTCTGGACTTTGTTTAAAAAATAATACCTAATACCTTGATCTTATGCAACTGAGAAGCTCTCTTAATCTCAGTTTTTCTAGCAATAAGATATTAATTTCTGCCAAATTAATTCCCAGGACTATTTAGATCAGACCTGATAGCATATGCTGTAGAAATATCATTTATTATTTGTATCACCTCTCATATATAAGTATCTTGTAAAGAAGAACTTTGCCTTTTATATTTTTTCAGTTCCCCAGAGTGATAATCAGGTTGCTTAATTTGTATTTATCTGTGATCTTCCATATGGCAGAGCAATCAGTAGAAACTTCAAAGAGTTGATTCTTCCCAAGATACTATTATAAACATTGACCTTAGTTATTTGCTACAAATAATACTATTATTTTGAAATGAAATCACCACTAATAATTTTAGATTTCTTTATGTTAAAAAAAAAGTTTGTCTTTCTTACATTTCCCATTTAGCTCTGCTGCAGAATTTTAGTTAAAATATAAAGATCCAAACATCATATGTTAAAACCCCAGGCACATTATGAATAATTCATATTATTGTTGGAATGATATGAATTCCAACAATAATACACACCCATCCACTTCACACACCCATCATGAAGTGAAAGGAAACCAAGTCATTTAATTCAATCACTGTCCTGTGGTTCTATATGGTGAACATAAACAAAGCATCACAGATAATTCTGTTTTAGAAGTTAGTGACTGCATTTGGGGAGAGAAAAACAGCTCTATGCAAATAATCACATGGGGAAACTCTTTTTAGTATCAAAGTTCAACTCATTTCATTTTTTTAAATATTTGACTATTTTATACCAATGAGCTGCACATACAAGTTATAGAAAGCGACCTTATTATAATGTACTGTTAGTTATCTAGAGTTTTAAACTATTTCAGGAAAGTATTACCAGGCTGTCAGTTTAAGTAAATAAATAGTACTATTGAACAATTTGACCTTCAAGCAAAATGAATGGAAATTTATCTACTAGGGTTTTGTAAAAAATCCTACCACAAAATATTTTAAACTAGTTTGATTTTTCTCATTTGTTTTGACATTTTAAAAATAAGCTATACAAAATTTTTTTCCTCTTACATTAGTTCCTAGTGATATATAAAATTAGTATCTCCCCAAACCACATACCTCACATAAGGTGTTTAAATTATATGATACTTCAAGATGATGGGAAGTCACAGAAACTGTCTACATTATCAAAATTTCACTTATGAACCAATAGTTTGGCTATTTTCTTATTATTCAGCTTTTTAAAAGACATTCAGCATGATCACCATTGTTTTTGGCAATATATGTAACCTAAACATTTGTACCCCCGTAATATGGTGAAATAAAACAATAAATAAATAAATAAAAGACATTCAGCAAGTGTATGCATTTATTTAAAGGAGAAACTATAATAAAATATTTCCTATTCAAAAACAATCTGGCGTCTATTTAAACACTGTATCAAGAAAAATTGTAGACTTCAGTGAGTTCTTCAATCAGACTACAGGCTGAATGACTAGTGATATGGTGATAATTATACCTGGTACATTTGGAGGCAGTGTAGTTAAGTGTGGGTAGGACCAGATTAGAAAGCAGATAATCACATTCAGTCAACAAATGCTTTGAGAACCCACCAGGGCTGGGCACTGCACCAACATTGGGGAATTCCCCAGGTGCCCAGGAGGCTTTCTGCTGAATTTCTAAGATGCACATTTTTTTCACATTTTATCATCTTTGACATTGTAGTGCCTTGGACAACAAATGGATGACATCTTAGCTTCCATGAAACATGGTAATTCTAAATCCCTTTACTAAAATAACATTATTAGGCTGGTCACGGTGGCTCGTGCCTGTAATCCCAGCACTCTGGGAGACCAAGGCGGGAAGATCACTTGCGTCCAGGAATTCGAGGGGCTGCAGTGAGCTGTGATTATGCCTCTGCATTCCAGCCTGGGTGACAGAGTGAGGCTCTATCTCAAAAAAAAAAAAAAAAAAAAAAAAATCAATAATGTTATTTAGGAGAATAAGTAGACTAAACTGCCTACAGTGAAGAGCATAGGGTTAAAGATATAGAGTAGATCCTGATCCCTTTGGCAAATGTTCTTATACTACTGTGTGAGAGATCCAATACTGATATTTAAATATTATACTGACTAACTATGTGTATGTATGGAAATACTTTAATTTCTCAAGATCTGCATGAAGCCAGGGATGGTTCCTTACTCTCCTTATATTTTCTCAAACATATGGAAAATAGGCACTCATGATATGTTTATGAATGAACAGAGACAAAATCATTGAGACTTTAGGTACAAAAGGCAGCTTTTGTTCCTCTTTTTCCCATTCAATTTGTATTTCTCTTCCATAAATAACAGCTATTTTATAAGGAATCATTTTTTTGAGTTTTAAAATATATAGGTATATTAAAGAAATGTGATTATGTGTACACACACACATAAAATTTTCTTTACTATAACGAAAGCCATCTTCAATGATATTGTGTGAATATTTACTTTCCCTTAAAGATAATGAAACTCTTTGACCTTAATCTATATCTATATTTTAAAAACCACCAAATTAAAAATTATAATTAATAATTTTGGCTATTTTGGCACTTGACTTTTTCATAATTATGACTGAGTCTGTAAGATTATTGAAATATATATTTTGGGTTCTTTCTAAATATAAAGCACATAATAGGCTTCAAATAAATATTTGGGGATGGGCTAAGGTTATGCACCCAGCTAGCTAGAATTTTCCTCATGACCTAGATTTTATGTGTGTGTTCACGTAGCCTCCCCCACAGAGCTGTGCACAGTGCCATGGCTCTTCTCTGCTGTTGCCAGAGAGAGTGGAATCCCATAGATGTGGCTTGTATGAGTTCTTGAAAGGTCTCATTTCTCATCTGCTTTTAGAAATTTGACTGGGTTCAGGGGAATTTAAACTATAAGAGCAAGCAGTCCCCCTGCTGATGCTATTATAAACGAAGGGCTTTGGCTTTGCCCCTCAGGGAGTGCCCTTAGCTTCCAGGTCCACATGCACCAGTTCTTCTGGAGACCTACAGAAGTGGTGTCCTTGCTCCTCTTCCTTCCACATGCCTCCCCACTCAGTCTTCCCAGGTTTTGTCAACTCTTCTATCTATTTTGTATTTTGTGGGTTTAGCTGTTTCCTAGTTTCACAAAAACAGATTTCTTGGTATATTTGTTATTTCTCATTGCTTTTGGATAATTCTCAGGAAGGAAAAGAAGAAATTACAACTTTACCCCATCATCTTTAAATCAGATATTCTCTGGGAATATTTTTCCATTAAAGCAGAAACCATTGGATGTATTTTTACTATAGGTAGAATCACTTTCTAAGGAACTATTGTCATAATTTATTGATGAACAGCTAGCTACTCATCAATAAATTTATTTTTAATGAATTTATTTCTTCTCCCCTGAGTTATTACTACTTCCTTACCATTCACTCTAGGAAAACCACATTTATAAACTAGACTCTGCCCCACCAGGAATAATATCAAATTCCTGTCACTGTCTCATAAGTTGAAGGAAATAGGTTGGTTACCATTAACCAAGGTCATCTGCTATTGACCTTGCTCCTCCCTTGGCCCCTGTAAACACAGAAGAGCATTTTTCTACATTAAGACAGATATTATCATAAATCCTTCCCTTTTATCCTGCTAGGTGGCCAAGTTTATGATCTCTGCCATCATAAACAGTGTTTCCCTGGATTGTTGTTGTTGTTGTATTTGCTTTGGCTTGTGTTTAGCATTCTACTAATTAGACAGGATTTCTACTCTAATGTTAGTACTCACATTATATTTTAAGCTTGTCCATTCTTTTGGGGATTTACAATCTAATGCTTTGCCAACATTTACGTGGATGTTCTAATGCCAGTGACCCCTCTGTTGTGACTATGATCCTCCCTGAACTTCAAGACCTGGAAATGCATTCACTCAGTACTGCCTCCGTGGTTCTAAACTTCTAGTTCTTAGTCTTTTGCCATATCCTGAAACCACAGTCTCTGCCTCAGCAAACCAAATGTGAGCATCTTATGAATACAAACAGAACCTACTGCCACTAATCTGCTTCTATGTCCACCACCTATTTGTAATCTCTGAACATCCTCAGCCATACTTCTTTATGCAGAAAATAACATTCTCCACAGTCTTAAGAAGTTGAGTAGAAGCTATTCGTCAAGTACTTTATACTTACACTGACTATATGCCAGTTTAAAGTAGATAATATTTATCAAGAACCACGAGAAGCACAACATGAGAAGTAAAGAAAGAGTGCCAACCTGGAGCTGAGTGAACAGCTGTGGCCTAGATCAGAAGAGCTATAACAGTGCTGCTCTCAATTTTAAATAAATCCTGTGAACGTCCTGAATGGCAGATCTTCAGACAAACTATATTTAAGTATCCATGTATAAAATTAAAGAATTTTCTTTTATATACAGAGCAGTAGGTGTCAAGAACTAAAAGCTTGGTCTCAAACAAATGCCCACCAAACTTTTAGTAATTTTTTTTTTGCATCTCTCTGTTTAATCTCCCTATAAACTAATTATAAATCTTTATGCTTTAGGATTTGAGAATTGGCCAAGTTAACAATTAATGAAATGGTAGAAAGTTTGGATGTTATTGAAAACATTTTTAATAAGCTTAAAGAATAGGCCGGGCGCGGTGGCTCACGCCTGTAATCCTAGCACTCTGGGAGGCCGAGGTGGGCGGATCGTTTGAGCTCAGGAGTTCGAGACCAGCCTGAGCAAGAGCGAGACCCCACCTCTACTAAAAATAGAAAGAAATTATATGGACAGCTAAAAATATATATAGAAAAAATTAGCCGGGCATGGTGGCACATGCCTGTAGTCCCAGCTACTCGGGAGGCTGAGACAGGAGGATCGCTTGAGCTCAGGAGTTTGAGGTTGCTGTGAGCTAGGCTGACACCACAGCACTCACTCTAGCCTGAGCAACAGAGTGAGACTCTGTCTCAAAAAAAAAATAAATAAATAAATAAAATAAATAAATAAAAAAAAAGAATAATACACTATTTGATTTTTAGGAATTGTTATTAACATTTATCATCACAGTATTGCTCAAATACACATCATTACGTGTGTTACAGAATACAAATATATTAAAAACAAAATTAGGACAAGAATTGAATTTTAATTAATCGACAGGATTGTTTGTTAGTTTTTTGTTTTTTTTTTTTTAAGTGAAGTAGTGAGAAACTCAAAGGTTAAGGCAATTATTTGTTCCCATGAAGGCTTCTATATTAGAAGAAAAGTTAGGAGATTATCAGTGTAGTTTGGAATGAAGGAACTCTTTCTTAATATTAAGATAATAAATCCAAAGCATGTAATGAAAAAATAAAGACATTGGCTACATTCAAACGGGTACAATAAAGTATATTATAAACAAAGTCCAAAGATATGCTAGATTGAGAAAAATGTCATTAAAATATGGATAAGATAAAGGGTCATTAATCCTAACAATCTATAAAGTGAGGAGAAAAAAGAAACAATAGAAGAAAAGTCATCAAATAATGTGAATGAGAAGTTCACAGAAGTAGAAGAAACTGAACTAAGTACACTAGTTATGCTTGAACCCCGGTAATTTAGGAAACTACCAAAAATACTTCGGTGATTAGAAATAGTCAAATAGTTTTTAATCCAAAAGATATTCTCTGTCCTTATAATTTATAGATAAATGATGCTTTATTCTAACTTCTTTGCTAGAAGCCAAATAGCCAATGAATCTATGAATAGATTTTCAAATTCATTTGTAGCCTGGAAAATGCAAATAAAAGTAATAATAAGGTACTACTCTTCAATCATCAGATTGGCAAAAATTTTAAGATGCAACATCCAGTGTTAGTAAGGACATGAATAAATGTATGTCTTAATTTTATGAATAGTCAAAGCATAAATTGCTACAAACATTTTGGAAACTAGTCTGGTAATACCTATTAAAATTAAGATTACATGGATTCTTTGAATTTGTCCTGTTTGAGAAACATTCCCACAGGAAAAAAAATTAGAATGTGAGGATATACACACACATGCATACACACACACACACACACACACACTCACAGATATGTATTGCTGCATTAATCATAGGAAAAATTAATACAGAAAGCAATCTAAAGAGACAACAGTAGGTAAACAATTGAATAAATGATGGTGCTTTCATTCAATGGCCTTTTGAACAGTTATTTAAAACTATGTATTTAATCAATAGCTATTCAGATGGAAGAACACCCAGGAAATATTGTAAGCAGGAAAAGCAATTTATAAAATAATGTGTACTAAATGATCTCATTTTAATAAAAACAAGCATTTTCAAAAAAGATCACCATTTATGTGGGCTTATATGGTTTGTATATATTTATTATACATAAGTATGAGAGAATAGTGAATGGATCATGCTGTTTAAACTGGTAATTCTATAGACAAAGACAAGAGTTTAAATATAAATTTCATTTGCAATATTGAAAACAATTTAATAAAGACCTTCAATAGAGACATTTAATAAAACTAAGCACAAATTTTTTTCTATCCGGTATTTATTTTGCTGTAAGGAGTAAGGTTGGAATCAAATCTTATTTATTTTTCCAAGGACTAGTTTTCTGAACACCATTTATTAAATATCCTATCTTTTCACACACTAATTTGAAATACTGTCTTTATCTTATATGAAATCCCCAGTTATACCTGCATCTATTTCTGAGTCTTTATCATGACATATTGACCATCTCATTCTGTGCTGCTACCACACTGCTTTAATTTCTATAGCTTTATAAAACAATCTATCATAAAATTGAAAAACTATCTTCATTACTCTTCATCATAATTTTCTTAGATACTATCCCATGTGAATTTTGTTATACAAACTTGAGTATCATTCTGTGAAATTCCAAAAAAATCTGGTGGACATTTGATCAGAAGTATATTTAATTTACAATTTTGTTTAGGGAAAATTAATTTTTTACTATATGTAATGATTCTTTCCCCTCACGATATGTATTTTTATTTACTCACGTATTCTTTCAGAATTTCAGAAAAGTTTTTGTTTTCTTCTCAGCAGTTCTGCACATTTTTTTGAGAATAGGCTATAAAACTATCAAACAAGTTATCTGATTCAGGCTTAGTTGAACAGAACTTAAGTACACTCTTTACATGGGAGCCCCAATAATTCAGGAAATTATTAAACACACTTCAGTGGCTAGAAATGGTCAGATGTTTCTTGATTCAGATATATTCTAGATCCTTACAGTTTAAAAATAAATGATGCTTTGTTCTAACATCTTTGTTTTATATTCTTATTCTTTATCTAACTTGCCTCATAATAATAACGTTTTAATATATCTGAGAGGAAAGAACATGGATCTAAAGTCAATCACAATTTTTCTTAACTCTTTTGGGAAATTTCTAGATAAAATATGGTACATTTCTCAATTTATAGTTTATTGAGTTATAGAGTTACATATAATAATCAATAATAATTTAAAAGTTATCTATATTTAAGATAACTTTCAAGATACATATTTGTAACATAAAAATATTTAAATATTTGAAAAGAAAACAAGTACATTATACCTGGCATAGCATTAGACCACAAACCAATAAATTAATTTGAATTTTCTTCTCTTTACTGTGTAGCACAATTTACTAAAAAAAAAATCAATGAAATACTCATTCAGTCATTCATTCAGTAACAATTGTTAATGCTTTATATGTTCTAGGAAATGTATTAGATGCTGAGGATATAAAAATGAATACTAATGAAGTGTACATACAGGTAAGCCAGCAATTAAAACACAAAGTGTGGTAACTGCTACTTTAGTCATAAGCTCAGGGTGCATAATAGGTTCCCTATCTGTTCTAGTTTCTGGTGAAATGAGGAATGTGGTGTTTCAGGGAAACTTCTGAGTAGAAGTGATATTTAAGCTGGGAGAAAAGTAAGCACGTAGAATAGGGACAATAACAAGTGTTCCAGACAGATGTTTCAGTGTCAGAAAGAAATGTGGTAAGTTCCAACATCTGTAAGTGCTGGACTAAGGACAATGTACATTTGAAATTGCTGTGTCTTATTACTTTTTCTTTTAACCCAGGATATGGTAAAAAAAAAAAAAAAATCCAATATATCTACAGCATACATAATAATTGCAAATGTTAAAAAAATCAGATCTCAGTATTCATTAATGAAACACCTATCAACAGAACAAATATAGCTATAGCTACAGATTTCTTGACACACCAAAAGTTTTAACTATTATATGAACCTCAGACATCTTTAGTTTATAATTCTTTCTATTTGATCTTTTCTTTACTCCTTAAAAGATTTAAAGACACCAAAGCAGAATTATATTTTACTCAAATTTTCAAGAATTGACCTAAAAACAACTAAATAGATATGGCCCAAATGAATAAGTTAAATTTCAATGGGGAATATTTTCTTCAAGATAAAACAAGCTTAAAAAGAATTGATACACTTATAATTTGCACATGTACTAAAATATTTAATCTGCTGAGCTTGCAGAAAGTAAAAAGCCAAGACTTCAAAAGGGTCAGAAACGGCAAGCAAAATAGTCTTTCTGGCAGAAGAAATACTAAGTAATTCATATGGTATCAATAATATTAGATATATTTTCTCACTGCAGCAAAACTTATATTTGCAACATGAACTCTCTATTCTGATTATATTAATACTTTTCTTTTGAAATAAAGTCTTGCTCTATTGTCCTGAGTGCAGTGGTACCATCATATCTCACTACAATCTAAAACTTCTGAACTCAAGCAATCCTCTTGCCTCAGCCTCCCAAGTAGCTGGGACTACAGGCACACGCCACTGTGCCTGGCTAATTTTTCTAGTTTTAGTAGAGACGGGGTCTCGCTCTTGCTCAGGCCGGTCTTGAACTCCTGAGCTCAGCAATCCTCCTGCCTCAGCTTCCCACAGTGCTAGGATTACAGACGTGAGCCACCACACCTGGCCCATTAATACTTTTATCCTCTTCATTTTTCCTGTAAATAGCCAAGCTCATTGTGCCTCTTTTATTTATATAGGTTCAGTGATGCGAGTGTTGACCCACTTCTTTCAAGAGCCTCCTCAAGCTCTTCTTCATGAGGCTTTCTGTGAGCGTTCTAACCCATATCAACCTTCCCATTCTCTGAAGTATCTGTATTATATTATCAATACTGTGCATTTTGGCATCATTCATCAAACAATGATTGAGTAGTGCCTGCCTTCTGCCAGGTACTGTGCTAGGTGCCAGGGAAATAATAATAAGTAAAGCATAATGCCTTCTTTCAAGTAGCTCACGGTCTGCTCAGAGAGACAGACACGGAAAAAATTACAAGAGAAAGTGTTATATTCAACATATTCAGGAAATGCCATCAGGAAAACAGAGGCTAGAGTACTTCATTTAGTCACATTCTATTTTAATTTAACTGTTTTCATGAGACATAGGTACTTTTGTCTCCTACACGTCTTTGTCTCTTATACTCTAACAGCATATATTATACCACCAAACACCTATGGTCTATTGAGTAGAACGTTTAAATATTTTTTCTCATGAAAAAATAACTATGTCTTTGCAATTTTTCTTTTTTTTTTCTTTCTTTTTTTTTTTTTTTAAACAGTGTCTTATGTATTCACTCTGTCATCCAGCCTAAAGTGTGGAGGCATCATCATAGCTCACTGCAGCCTTAAACTCCTAGGCTCAAGCAATCCTCTTGCCTCAGCCTCCTGAGTAGCTAGAACTACAGGGCCATGCCACCACACCTGGCTAAGATTTCTATATTATTATTTTTTGTAGAGACAGGGATCCTGCTATATTGCTCAGGTTGGTCTTGAACTACCGGCCTCAAGCTATCCTTCCGCCTCAGCCTCTCAAAGTGCTAGATTACAGGTGTGAGCTATCATGCCCGGTCCTACAATTTCTCTGTAAATCTAACTTTAATTTCATCTGCTCCCTTATTTCCCCTTAGCCATGTAACCTAACATGTGCATAGGCTCCAGGGATTAAATCATAGATATCTTTGAAAGACCATTATTCTCTTTGCCTTAGTGCTAGTAACATTTCTGCCCTCCTCTGATCAGACAAGACAGAATCAGCTTTTTGGTGTTCTACAGAGAGTGGAAACAAGATTTGACACTCTCCCTGCCCTCAGCAAATGCAGCACCCTGAATGGTGTAGTGAGGATGGTAGACCTTTACTTTCCCTTGGGCTATGAATTCTAACCTTCCCAGGAGGCGTATCTGTTGAATCTGTGTTGTGTGAGATAACCCCACTGAGTTAAAAGCAAAAGGACCTGCTTTCAGTGGTATCTTTAGAACTTAATTTTAGCAATTTTAATGATGGAGTATTGGCCAAGATATTACTGCTTGCTCATCAGGTTAAAGCTGATCCTAACTAGACACCGCTATTGAGAAAATTCAAGTGTCATTTCTGTATAGCAGATTAGATAGAAGCATTGTTTTAGCAGGTTTTTATGCTGACGATGAGTTTAAGCCTTATTGATGATAGGCTGAGGAATTCTTCTGGTCATTTATTCAACTCAAATTTGTTGAATACTACTGTCTGCAAAGCAATGAGCTAACAAGTGAGAATTCAGTAGAACTAAAGACTGATGTGGTCTTATCTACATAAACTTAACATTTTACCAAGAGACAGAGATGTGAAACTACTAATTAAACAATGAATTATTTAACTGCAATAGTGGCCAGGGCTATAAAAGAGAAGAACAAAGCTCTACACATCCCATAATTCTCCAGCTATCATCAATCAGGTTAGAATGAAAGAAAACTCACAGAAAGGAAAAGTGAAATTTTTATCCGTGTTTGGTTCACCACTATGTGCTTTGCACAGTGCATGGCATTTACTAGAAACTTATTAAATATTAACTAAGTAAAATCAGATGCTAGAATAAAAAAAAACAGGGTGTTTTTACTAAGAACTACATTATTAAAAATGTATACTCTTTGGACAGCAGAGCAGCCTTGCATAAATCATGTTTCCCATAGTTTTATACAAAGGGGAAATTTTTATTTGTACTGAACAACACATTCTGTCCTGTTTTATACCAGGTCTTTGATTGGGATCTCTCACAATTTTCTGAGCCCCCACTGTAATAGGGGAGCAAAAGCAGGGTCTGGTATAGCGCAGATATAGTAGTGAGTAGAGCTCACATGCTCAAGTCTAGGATTGGGAGTAAAATGTAAAGTCTGGCCACACTGAGATCATACTTAAATACAGCAGCAAGTCTACCAAGTAACTAACATGAGACCCATAGAGGAGCAAAAAGAATAGAGCTGGCAAGTATTGGTGAAAAGGAAAATACAGAAATTAGGAATATTTTTGTCAACATTAGTCTAATTGCATTTGTCCAGACTACAATCTTCTGTCTCAGGGTGTCTTATGAAAGCCATAGAACCCACATCCTATGTTGAGCTTCCAAAGACTCTCAGGCCACTCTAAAACTGATAACAGACAGTGTTTATCTTCATAAAAGGAGGTGTGGAATGAATGAAAAGAATGCTTTTTCCTCTAAATCAGCATGAAATAAAACTAATAGTAAGCATATGAGAGGGGGGAAAATAGCCTTATTCCCCTTGTTTTCAAAATATGTATAATTTCCTACATAAGACAAAAATTAACGCTTTAGTCTTCTCATCTCATGCATCACATTTTTTCCAAAGAGGAAACCAATTATAACTTTTTTTAATTCTTCTTTTCTTCCTTGTCCTTTTTTAAAAAAATGCATCCCAGAAACATTAAAAAAGGGAAAGAAGTCTCACAATTTCTTCAAAGGGAAAATAACCTTGAAGTCAAGCAAAGAATGTCTGTCATCTAAAGCAGAGATGAAGGAGATCTGATTAAAATCAGAATTCCCATCACTACATCTTTACTCACCACCCCAAAATCAGGAACTATTGATTCCTTTAATTAAAAAAGATCTGACATGGAAATACTACATTGAGACCAATCCCATATGAACAAGTCTGTCAAGATTTCTATTTTTTGGCTCATACCTTAGAGATAGACATGCTTAAATTTGCAATTAAATATTACAGGACCATGATGCATGCTCATCCACTGAAAAAAATCCCTCAGAGAGAGAGAATAGGAACAAGAGGAGAGAAATGTGAGAAAGTGAATAAATTCTTATGTGAAAAATGGAAAAGTGATGAGTCCAAAACAAAGAACAATGAGGCAAAGGGACCGAACGAAATAGGAAATAAAGAGCAAAGTAAAAATTAATGAAAAAGCAAATCATTAAAATCAAGATGAATTATGCAATAATCACTCAAATCTCTAAAAATACATAACCCAAATCCTATTACATGAAGTTTAGAATGGGTACAAACATGTGCTAAATACCCCCATCTAGAGATTATCTGTGCACTAGCCCTAAAAATCTGAATAGACCTGGTTTATTTTAACTCTATGCCTCTTTAATCTGTCATTCTACAAAGTTAATATTAAAGCTAGTCCTAGCTAAGAATATAGGAGACAATGTATAATTATTGTTCTTTATTTTTTTGCTAATAAACAGTAATAACTATAATTACAAAGCAAACATCAGCTTTATGGAAATATGCAAGTTGACACCAATTAATGACTTTTTATAGTTTTTTTCTTTCTCATGCATTATTCATATCATACATAAAGAAACAAAGTAAGGGGAAAGGGAATAGGAATTAGAAGAACAGGCCGGGCGCGGTGGCTCACGCCTGTAATCCTAGCACTCTGGGAGGCCGAGGCGGGTGGATCGCTCGAGGTCAGGAGTTCGAGACCAGCCTGAGCAAGAGTGAGACCCCGTCTCTACCAAAAATAGAAAGAAATTATATGGACAACTAAAAAAATATATATATACAAAAAATTAGCCGGGCATGGTGGCGCATGCCTGTAGTCCCAGCTACTCGGGAGGCTGAGGCAGTAGGATCGCTTAAGCCCAGGAGTTTGAGGTTGCTGTGAGCTAGACTGACGCCACGGCACTCACTCTAGCCCGGGCAACAGAGTGAGACTCTGTCTCAAAAAAAAAAAAAAAAAAAAAAAAAGGAATTAGAAGAACAGAAAAAGCAGAGGAAAAAAGGAGAAAGGAGAAAGGGAAGGAAAGAGAAAGAAAATGTGTCACTTTATAAATGAGCCTGGTCATTACATTGTCATTGCAAGTTATTTCAATTTTATATTTGAAATTCTTAAAGTACTTTGAAATACTTATATTTCTTCTATTTATTAAATGGCAAACTGATTTAATGTTTTAGATCTGGGACTATGATGCTGACATCTAAAGAACTGATTCTCTCACATTTACAAAGCTGTCTTAAATATCCATATCCTCTGTGTATTATCAATAATGAAGTTGTTTTCTCTCTCTGAGACAGACTCTTTTATATTTGCACATGGGGTAGTGCTGAATTGCAGTATGCAGTACAAACGAGGTAAAACTACTGCAGCGAGATGCAAAACTCTGGATGAAAAATAAGGGAGGCATAAAATAAGCAAAATTAAAAGAAATGATTTAGCAGAAGAAATAAACAAGGAAACACAAACTGTGGAATAGAAAAAGATGCCCAAAAATAAGGTATGGATAGATTTGGCAAAATAACAACTACAAAGTTCTTCCCGATATGACATCTGGTCAGCCCTGATTGTTTCCATTGGAAAGACTGATTCCTATGGAACTTTGTCAACCATTCCTCTCCCTGAAGGACCACAGTTAATTGATTAATCTGTCACATAAACTATAAACATTCCAAAGGCATTTCTTATAGTACATTTGTGGTACCTCAAAGCTCAAAAATAGTCAATCAATTCAAGTTTTCTCTGATATCCCATCAAGATGGCCAAGGGAAAAACTATTGCCATATATTAGCATCAAATTTTATGTCTTATATAAATACATACAAATATATACACACATATATTTTATACATATAAAATATATATGTATATATTTAATGTATATAAAATATATACATATAGATTTCTTAAATCATGATGTTTTAGGGGCATGGTTTGTGTATCAAAGGATTAAGGACATTTTAACTCACAATCTTCATCACATTAGGGAAAGAACACTTCATAGAAAAAAGAAAACAATTTGAAATCAGTGTGTTAGTTTCTTACCTCAGCTGTGATCCCTGAAGATCTGAAGAAGCCATTTACTAGCTAGGAGAGAAGGAAGGAAGGTAGGAGGGAAGGAAGGGAAAAGAATAGGACAATAATAAATTGACTATAAAGTTCTTAATTGAAAGCATTCCTGAGGTACTCACCACTATCGATAATACTAATCATAACAAAAAGAACAACAATTAAAGTTTACTGAGTATTTAATACAGATCTGCACCAAGGGTTTTACACACCTTTTTCCATTTTATTTTTGAAATAGTGCTATAAAATTGTCATTGTTTTTCCATCTACAAATAGAAAAACTGATGGAAAGTTGAAAGAATCTGTAACTGAGTTAATATAATGACAGGGACTGATACATTTTAGCTATGTCTGTGTACGTGGTATGTGAGTGTATTTTAATTTTTTACCCCTCTAACAGAACATACAGACTATATATGGTCCTGCTTGTCTTCAAGCACAGAATATACGGCAGCAAATATTTCAGATAACGAGTGAAAAACGAAGAAACTATCCGTCAGGGTCCAATTAGAAAAGAGAAACAGTTATTTGAAGAGGGAAGTTTAACATAAAGAATTGCTAACTGAGAATAGGATATTTAATAAGGGGTACAAAGAACCATAAAGAAGACAAGAATAGCAAAACAGAGAGGAGTGTCTAACTCTAGGCTGAGAGAAAGATCACAAGGAAGAAAAGCCAGTAGGAGAGTCGCTCCCCTGGGCTGAGATCTTGACTCTATGAAGAGGTGGGGCTGTGGTACACCGGACCACAGAGAAGAAAGCTGAGGTGCTGCAGCCAGGCCTGGGGGGCAGGCGACAGAGAGCCAGGGTGCCAATGAAATTCTGGGGTGTGTGGCCCATGAGTCTGCGTATCATAAGCACTACTGGCAGCTGTGAGTCAGGCAGCCAGGCCCTATGACCAAGAAGGAAACCAGAATCGTGGGAAAGAACAAGAGAAATCCCCTCGGGCACTGTTTCTCCAGCACTCTCTCCCCACAGGGCAAACATCGTCCCAACCAGAAAATGAGAAACATCGACTGAGTCCAGCTCCGGCATCACAAAGTGGGCAAAAAGGGGGTGAACTTTGAGCTGAGATTAATAAATGGATAATTGGTACAATCTATGACTTCAAACACTGTACAATTTTAAAATGCATGTTTGCAGAGAATTTTCATATTTCAGAAAAAAATAATCTGGGGTTAATCCACATTAGATATCTTTTAAATCTTGATTATTTCTGCATTCATTTTAGTTTGTTTACATTGTAGAATGGGAAGCCCAGGAATTACTCAATTCTATGAAAGAGCTTATATTTAAGGTATGTTACTTCAAATAAGAGTGTCAAAGAAAGATAATTTTTTAATACTATGAGAATGACAATGTCTACTAGGTTCTCCACACAAGTGATTTGTCCTCTCCTTGGTATGGGGAATTTGACTCTTGAATCTCCCTTGTGGAGGACTCAGGCTAGGTCTGTTCAATTTCTCTTCTATCCTCCCTACCCAACACTCAATGTCTCCCATTATCTTATGTTGGATATAGCTGTCCCAACATTTTTGCCCATGGGGCCCGATTCTTGCCCCAGTCTCTCTCTATCCCTTTATGACTGGATGGATTTCCCATTTTTACTGAGAGTATACTCCTCACACCTGAATAAACACTTATGCCCATTGATGCATATTATAATATGCTTTTCACCTGCAACTGAGACGGACAACAAATAACACACCCACCCTCTGTCCCCCCAAATTCAACTGTAGTGGTGCTTTCTCTGCAATGCTCTGATGGTGCCCATTCCCTCACTTGTAGCTAATAAGGGATCTAGTGGCTCAGTTTCTTGCTGGTCATACACCAAAAGTGGGCTCCAATGTAGTACAGTGTTGAAATATAAATACAAAATTGCAGAAAAGGTAGCAGAAAAATATGGTAAAATGTTTTTCAGAGCTGGACATTACTGATAATTTTCTTGTTTGGAAAACTTTAAAAAAATCATAAAAGAAGGATTGGTAGTTCAAAATTTCAAAAGCTTCATAACAATAAAACAATCAGTAAAACTGAGTTGTAAAGGAAAACAACAGCCTGGCAAATGTAAGTGTTTGTGTTTGACAAAGTTAATGACTGTATTATGCATAGATTGCATTTGGGTTCATGAAAAAATATCAAGACTCCCAAAGATATGTAGGCAAGAATTATCAATAGATCATTAGTAAGCAAGGAAATACAAATAGTGTAAGAGTAAAACTTAGAAATGCATATTAAATCAATTAAAATACCATTTTAACCCTATTAAGTTGTGGGGAAGGGAGAGTTACCACTCAGAGTTATTTATTAATATATAGGAGATAAAACAGATTTATACAATGTTTATTGAGTTTTGAATTAGCAAAACTCTTTATCCAAACAATGCAGCACCATATAACAAGTACAAAAAATGTTCATGCTGTCCATGTAATATCACCAATGGAAATTTATTATGAAGATAATTGAATGGAAGAAATAGATACATACATAGAAAGATCACAGCCTTGTTAAACAATAACCACACACAAACATGCACATGTACTTTCTATATTTTTGAGCAAAATATAGCATAGACCCTGAAAGAAATATCACATAGGCATTTAAATTATAACTTAGCATACTGTGTAAAAATAAAGTTTATAGTGTAAGGTTAGTGGAAAAAAGTAAAAATAAATGAAGAAAAGAATTTTTACTACACAATTATATAATATATACACTTCAAAAAGACTGTAAGTTAATTTATAAAACTAAATATCATCTTAGAATGCTGGGATTATGAACAGTCTTTTTCTAACATTTTAGTAATGTTATATTCTCTTAAGATTTACAGAAAAAAATAAGCTATTTTGTCCTTTCAGGGATTTATTTCTGGGAACTTAAATCTTTTGTCATTCTCATCACTGTCATAAGAAAATTTTATGTTTTGTTTGCTAAGGGAATAAATTAATTCCAATTTTAGTTCACACTAAACTCTGTTAAATTTTTCATCTACAGAGAAGGAAAAATCATGGAGAAAACTAGAAAATCTCACCTCACCTTCATGACATTTCTTACAGTTAAAGGAAAACTCAAACTGTTATCAACACCCTAAAATACAGCATTTCTCTCTGGTCACTTAACTATATACAAGGCAAAATAAAGTCATGAATATAAGGGAGCTGAAATGTGTGTGAAATTATGAGAACATTCAAATATCAAAGGAAATAGTCACAAGTTGTTCTCTAAGCATAAGTACCTATGGGCTCAGCTACAAGGAAATGCAAAATCTTCAAATATTGCACTCACCTTAGCTCCAGAGACATTTTTAGACTCTAAGAAAGATTTTGACAATAAATTGCAATAAACAACTACATTAATTCCAAGAAAAATAAATAAGACATTGTAGATATGCCTAGGGATTTCTGATTGCTATGAACTGATGAATAAAAATCCTCAAACGTTTCTTACCATTTAGGCATAACAGCCTAACAATGAACATTTTTCAATTAATTTAGCTTTTATTTTTTGTGTATGTATATCCATAATTTAACGAGTTGAAAATTCTACAAGGATGATTTTTAAAAACAGCACTCTTTCTGTCCTCATTTGCTCTCTCCAGAGAGTTCATTTTTAGCTGAATCTTTTCATATTTACCTCCATACCCTCAAATAATTGCTCATAGTGATACTTTTAAATTTTATTTTCAGTTTTAGGCAGTATGAAGTAAGTAGATAATGTCCTCATCTCACCCTACACAAACACATTTATATTTTCCAACCCTTTATTTTCTGAATTTGGTTAAGATAAACATTCTATCAGTTTTATTTTACTATGTGCATAATAGTCACAGCTGAATCATGTTCTCTACCATGATTATTTTGCTTTCCCTGTAATTGTTTCTCCTCATTTCTTAGCATTCTATGTACTTACCATTGACTTAACCCCTCAAGCCTTCTCACAATATGTAAACCTCTGCTCAATTCTCTGAAACAATTAGTTATTGCATTACTTTCATTTTTTAAAGAAATCTCTTCCAGAACAACTTTCCCTGCATTAAACTGGCTGTCTGATGCATTATTATTTCCTTAGAAACTGCTCTCACTGGTATTTTGGACATTTCTTTTGTTGTCTTCTGTGTTGGAGCCCTGCATTTTGCATGTCATATCTTCCTCTGGTGGAAAATAGAAATTCTAGATAGGAAATAATTTTCCATCAGAATTGTTAAACCATTGCTCCATTTCCAATATCTAGTGTGGCTATGGAGATATCTAATGCCATTCTGATTGTTAAAATGTTGGATCTTCTCCTTGCTTGTTCTATTTGAAAGTTTTAAGGTGATGGGCACCCCGTGGGTCTATTTTCAACCAGCGTGCTATTTCACTTGGTGGGGGGGGGGGTATTCAACCTTGGAAATTATGCTTATCTATACTTATTTTTCTTGAATTATTAATATGTCTTTGATTTTCTATCCTCTACTTCACAATTTTCTCTCTTCTAGAACTCTTACTATTTTGATGTTGATGTTCAACATTCTGGACTGATCCTTTAATCCTTTTATCTTTTCTTTCTTATTTTTCATATCTTTTTCCTTTGCCCTATTTTCTGGAGATTTCCTCATCCTTTTCTTCCTATCTCTTTTTGGGTTTTTGATTTCTATAATATTCTCAACTTCTAAGAGCTCACTTTTGCATCTAAATGTTCCTTTTTGTAGCATATTTTTATTTTATGGATATAGTATCTTTCCTTATCTCTGACATTATTAATGGTATTTTAAATATTTTCTTTTCCCTTAAAAGTCTTATTAACTCTAAATTGACAGGCAATGTAATATAGTTGTTGGCAGTTTCTAAGTACCTGCATTCAAGCCCTGACTCCACTACTGATGAGTTATGTGACCTTGGGAAAGTTAACCTTTCAGTGCCTAAGTCTCCTTATCTATAAATACTATAAATGATAGAGTTGTTCTGAATAGTAAATGACTAATACATGTAAAGTGATTAAAACAATACTTGGTATAAGGTACGGTCTACTTGTGTTTTGTTAAAAGACAAGCTTATCATTTGTTTTTCTATTTGTTAGTTTTAGACTCCACCATTCACAGAAGATAATTTGTTTATATATCTTGAGACCTCCAACTATATGCTCAGATCTATTTCTAGAGTACTGAGAAGATGACTGGAAATTCTATGTATGGCGGGGGTCTTGCTATTTGCAAAATCCACCGTAGGTCATTTAGTTGAGGAACCCTGAATTTCAGTGTCTTCATAGCCCAAGCTTGTCAGATTACCTGCCTGAAAAGACACACCTATCTTCAGGTAAAGTAAGATGGCTAGGGATTTCAACCTCCAGTATAAAATTTTACATAAAGTTTTCTATATGAAATTTCCACCCACCACCCTGCTTTACACTTTTTGAAGAATAAACTCCATAATGTTTAGTCTAGAAGGGATGAGATAAATTAGAGTGAATTTAGATACCTAACTTCCTGTTAAAGATTTTAATTTAAATTATTTCTCAGCTTTCCCTATCACTGGCTTGAGAACCATATTCTTTGATCCAATAAGTTAGAAATATCGACCACAACTTTCCAACAATGTTTTTAACAGATGTGCTTTTATATCTTGTTATAAATTCCTTTGCTATTTTTTAAATGGGATTTGACAGAGAATAGAGGTAAATGTGAGTGCTCAATTTACTATCTTTAACCAGGAGTTGAAATGACTATTTAAAACAATGAAAAGAAAATATTAGTTTAAAAAAAAAAAAAAAAAAAGCTTAACTGTAACTAGGTGCTCAGCTCTATAAATTTCTCTTTCTTAACAAGCATTGATATTTTCGGAATAGTACTTCTGAATAATTGTACCCATTTAAAATTTTTCTCAATAATAAAGCAGAAATAAAACCTTAAGCTCTGACTCTGTAGCACAATGTTCACCCCTGTGCTTAGCCTACAATTGGCCCAATGCAGAAAAATTCCCAGTAGTGCAAGTTCCAGGATGTTTTTTAAACCACTAACGCTGCCTTCTTTCTTTACTTTGTGCTTAACTGTATAGGCATGCACAAGATTGTCTATTTCTGAGGTGTCATTTCTTTCATGTAAATGAATCTCAAAAAATTATTTTTTAAAAAGGGGTCTAATGTTTCTGATAGAGCACTGAGAAACATCATCTTTGCAAACAATTTAGAAAAGCTCAGCAAAACAGAGTAAGAGGTAGTTGCCATGGCTCACCCCTGTAATCCTAGCACTCTGGGAGGCCAAGGTAGGAGGATTGGTTGAGTTCAGGAGTTCAAGACCAGCCAAAAATCAGCCGGGTGTGGTGGCGTGCATCTGTAATCCCATCTACGTGGGAGGCTGAGGCTGGAGGATGACTTGGGCCCAGGAGTTTGAGGTTGCTGTGAGCGAGGCTGATGGCAGGGCACTATAGCCCAGGCAACAGAGCAAGACTCTGTCTCAAAAAAAAAAAAAAAAAGAAAGAAAGAAAAATAAAAAAGAGTAAGGAAGTTGGAGAGAGCAGCAGCCAGACCATCATATGGTGAGAGAAGGCTTACTTTTAAGTTTGTGCTGGCTGCAAGCAACACTACTTTTATACAAAATGTACTTTATGGTAATAGTTATTTCAGGAAATTCCTCTTTTTTTGCCTCACACCTCATTGTGGGGAGAAACAAAGGCATTAAATCAAGAGTAGGGTGTATTTCTTTTGTAAAATATGGTATCAGCAACATTAACATTAATAAGCTTAGCTGTTCGTTTATTCCATTTTTAATTAAATAAAATTATAATTAAATAGAAGGCATTTTATTTCCTGTCTCCTTGATTATCACACTATGGGACTTAAAGCCATGTAAAACATCACTAAAACATTGCTTCATTGGTACCATGGTAGCAGCACGATCTCTGCTGTAGTCAAGTATCCAGTGGAAATCTGTAGCCACTTCAGTACTGGGTGATCAAATTTACTAAACATGCAAGGTGACAACAGCTTCTATAGCAGAACATCTCAACATCAAGTCCGATGAGCTTACCCTCTTTTGAAACTTTCTGTCTCTATGATAGGGGATAGCTGATCCCAATGTCTCAGCCCATATTAATATCAAAACAACACAGTGAGTAACTTAAGCCTATAAGGAATGCTAATGAGTGAACCTTTTCTCCTCCTGCCTATATTCCTTCTTTTCCGTAAGGTTAGTTCCCGGAATTATCAATAGCTATTATACTATACCTGCTCTGCAAATTTCTCTGAACTAAACAGAATAATTAAAATTTATTGCTAAATAAAAAAACCTGTATTTAGTTCTTAAACTTAAGTAGCCTCAAGACGTTCCATTATGCATTCAAATTTGAGATAGCTATGCTGAAAAAAATTTGATGTGTGAAAAGATTTCTATTTTATTCTTGAAATTCATTTTGATTGGCACACATTAAAATTAGATCACTGCTCATTATTTTCTTTAAAAAAATTAAACTCATTTATAAATGCAAATATATATGCTATGTTTATATATATATGTATATTTTTTTGAGCAAAATAGTAGGTCTGGTAAGACAGCTTGTGTAAATTTAAAATTCTAAAAAAAACATCTCTCTCCACTATCCAAGATAACTCATACCTCTGATTATATATTAGGCCTTGATTTGGAGAGAAGTGAAGATAAGATTATTTCATCATTATGGGAAAGTGAATTTAAATGATCTCATGTAGGCAACAATATTCATTATAAAATATCAGAAACTTAAGTCACTGATTCCCCATTATTTTACTTTCTTAAATCACATACAATCTGTAAGACAGAAACATGCCCTTGTTATCTAGCCAAACAATGAGAACATATGTCACACACTGCCTGTTCAAAACAAACTCCTTTACAAAGATTGAAATTTTAGAGAATGTTAATGGAAGGCAGACTCTAAAGTTCTTCTGTAGAGGCTATTACTCCACGCAAATGAAAAATGCAGAGCACAGTGTTATGGGCTCTTTGGCTCATTCTGCTGAATTGAAAGAGAAAATTGAAAAGGCTCAATTATTCTATTTATTACTTTGATGAGTTTTTATAACATGAAATGAATTTTGTGATTAATGAGGATTTTATGTAGACTGTACATAAAAAAACTTCATCTGCAAAAAGCAAATAGCATTATTTTCTGGCTAGTGAAGGTGAAAACGAAGTATAAGATGAAGTTGATTGACTTAAATTTAATATATAAAAGGTAGCACTAGTTAATAGAGTATTGATTAAAGATATAAAAAGAGATGGTGACAATTCATCAAATATCCTTGTTCTAGGTCCTCAGGGTGGCTGTTTAATAAACATCTTTTCTTATAACTGATTTATATTTTTATCTTACTCTTTTCATATCTAGTTTGTTTTTCCTATGGACATATCGGAATCATTCACCACCATTACCAGCAACACACACGCATACAAAAAGAAAAGTCATTTTGAAAATCTCTTAGTTTATTTTAACATATTAAGTGGAATTGATCTTACAATAGAAGCAGGTGCTAAAGGGTTGGGAGTAAATATAAGTAAAACATATCAGCCTGAATTAATTAACAGACAAAGATAAAATTGAAAAATACAGAAATGTATCTATAGCCTATATGTTTTAATCTATTAATATTAATTTTGGTAATAATTTTAAAATATGATTCATCCAAGTGGATATACAAAATTTATGGTATACTGTTTTTGTCAAATACTTTGTGATATTATGACATATATATATGTATTTTCATCCACAGTTCCTAGCTCATAACTCTCATAGCCATTGTTATGTTGGGGTACTTTAGGCCTCAGAAGCAGGCCTCTGAAAACAGAATGTCTCTCTCTAACCTCCTGTTCTCCTTTCACCTGCCCATGGCAGGAATCTAATCTGATTGTTGGGTTATAAGATCTTCTTTCCAAAGAGGGTTCTGCCTCATACCTGAAGGAAGATAGGTTGCACAAAAAGCCCAAAAAGAATCAGAACAGAAAGGCCTTGCTGTGTTTCCCTACTCGGTCTATTAGTGTTAGAACATATCATTTTTGTCCAATCACATTTCTTCATGGTTATCAGTCACTCCTATGCCTCAAAGTTTGCACAAAAGGTCCAAGAGGACAGGGTTCAGAGAGCTTCCAGATAGCTGAACATGTGGAGGTTCCCAAAGGGTGGCACGCCTAGGGAGAGAATGGAAGCTCTGCACTTTACCCCTGTACCTCACCCTCGGATCCTTTGTACTATCCTTTATAATTAAAGCAGAAAACATAAGTGTTTCCCTGAGTTCTGTGAGCTGCTCTAGCAAATTAATTGAGCTTAAAGAAGGAATTCATGGGAACTCAAACTTCTAGCCAGTTGGTCAGAATCCCAGAGGCCCCAGACTTGCCATTGGTGTCTGAAGGGGGAGCAGTCTTGGGGACTGAGCCCTCAACATGTAGCATCTGATACTATCTCCAGGTAGATAGAGTCAGAATTGAATTGGAGATATGCAGCTTGTGTCCACTGCTTGGTGGTGAGGGAACGCCCCTCCACATTTGTTCACAGAAGTCTTTTGTTTGAGTTGATTGTGTTGTTGAGTGACAGAGTAGGAAAACATGCTTTTGAATGAGTTTGAGTTTTTCCAAATACGATTGTACATGGGACCATCTTTATGATATATCAAATTGTAAAACAGTTTTTGAATCTTTGGTTTTCTTATTGAATTATCTCTTACTTTTTACTAGATATTGTACTCTTCACCTACACTTACATACACACACACATAGACATTGATACTTTAACTTCAATTCAATTCCTAGCACCATGAAAGAGAAAAAAATTCACACATGGTCTCTCCCCAGGGTTATGCAAAAATAATTACAAATTCTAAATCAAGAAAAGAATTGCTTTTATTTTTCATTATTTTTATAGGGAGTACAATTGCATAGTGGTAAAGTCTGAGCTTTTTGTGTATCCATCACTCAAATACTGTACATAGTACTCTTTAGATAATTTCTCAACTCACATCCCTCTCTCTCCTTCCAACCCTACTACCCTACTGAGTCTCCAGTGTCTATTATTCCATTTTCTATGTCCATATGTACACATTATTTAGCTCCTACTTATGAGAATATGCAGTTTGACTTTCTGAGTTATTTCACTTAAGATAATGACCTCCAGTTCTATCCATGTTGCTGCAAAAGAAATGATTTCATTCATTTTTATGGATGAGTAGATTCCATGGTAAGTATATGCTACATTTTCTTTATTCAATCACCAGTTGATGGACACTTAGGTTGATTCCGTACTTTTGCTATTGTAAACAGTGTTGCAATACATATATGAGTGCAAGTATCTTTTTAATGTAATAATCTCTTTTCCTTTGGGTAGATACCCAGTAGAGGATTGCTGGATCAAATGGTAGTTCTATTTTTAATTCTTTAGGAAATCCCCATACTGTTTTCCATAGAGGTTTTACTAATTTACATTTCCACTGACAATGTATAAATGTCCCCTTTTCTGTACATTCTCACCAACAACTATTATTTTTTGACTTTTTAAAAATGGTCATTTTGACTGGTGTAAGATGGTATCTAATTATGGTTGTAATTTGCATTGCTCTTAAGATCGGTGATGTTGAGCATTTTTGTATATGTTTGTTAGCCATTTATATGTCTTCTTTTGAAATATGTCTGTTCATGTCCTTTGCCTATTTTTAATAGGGTCTGTGTGTGTGTGTGTGTGTGTGTGTTGAGTTGCTTACATTCCTGGTAGATTCTGGATATTAGTCCTTTTTCAGATGCATAGTTTGGGAAGATTTTCTCCCATTCTGTAGGTTGTCCATTTACTCTGTTAATTATTTGCTTTTCTTGCATTTATTTTTGGCATCTTAGACATAAATTTGTAGACCAACATTGAGAAGAGTTTTTCTAAGGTTTTCTTCCAGAATTTTTATAGTTTCAGATCTTGTATTTAAGTCTTTAATCCATTGTCAGTTAATTCTTTTATATGATGTGAAATATGGATTGAGTTTCATTCTTCTGAATGTGGCTATCCAATTTTCCTGGCACAATTTACTAAATAGGATGTCCTTTCCCAAGTGTATGTTCTTGTAGACTTTGTTGAAGATCAGTTGGTTTATAGGTATGTGGCTTTATTTCTAGATTCTCTATTCTGTTCCACTGATCTATGTATCTATTTTTATACCAATACCATGCTATTTTGATTACTGTAGCCTTGTATTATAATTTGAAGTCAGGCAATGTGATCATTCCAGCTTTGTTTGCTTTGTTAAGATTACTCTGGCTTTTGAGCTCTTTTTTGGTTGCATATGAATGTTAGGATAGTATTTTCTAATTCTGTGAAAAAAATGACATTGATATTTTGATAGGACTTGCATTGAATCTGTAGATTACTTTGTCCAGTATAGTCATTTTGATGATATTGATTCTTAAAATCCATGAACATGGAATGTTTTTCCATTTGTTTATGTCATCTATGATTTTTTATCAATGTTTTTAGTGTTCCTTTTAGAAATCTTTCACCTCCTTAGTTTTTTATCTTTTTGTATAAGCATTTAATGCTATAGACTTCCCTTTTAGCACTGTTTTTGTGTATCCCAGATGTTTTATTATGTTGTGACTCTATTTTCATTAATTTCAAAAATTTTTATTATCTGTCTTGGTTTCATCATTCAGGAGCAAGTTGTTTAATTTCCATATATTTGTATGGTTTTGAGAGTTCCTGTTAATATTGATTTCTACTTTTATTCTGCTGTGGTCTGAGAAGATATTTGATATGGTTTGATTTTTTTTAAATTTTTTGAGACTTGTTCTGTGACCTAATATATAGTCTATCTTGGAAAATGTTCCATGCACTTATGAGAAGAATGTATACTCTGAGATTGTTGAGTAGAATGTTCTCTAAATGTCTGTTAGGTCCATTTGTTATAGAGTCCAACTTAAGTCCAGTGTTTCTTTGTTGCTTTCTGTCTTGATGATTTATTCAGTGTTGTCAGTAGGGTGTTGAAGTCCCCCTGTATTATTGCATTATTTTCTATCTCTTTTCTTAGGTCTAGTAGTATTTGTTTTATGACTCTTGGTCTCTGATGTTGGGTGCATATATATTTAGGGTTGTTATATCTTCTTGAATTGATCCCTTTAACATTATATAATGACCTTCTTTGTCTTTTTTTTTTTTTACTGTTGTTGATTTAACAGCTGTTTTATCTGATACAAGTATAGCTATTGATGCTCAATTTTGATTTCTGTTTGCATGGATTGTCCTTTTCCACCCATTTACTTTGAGTCTATGTCTTTACCAGTTAAGTAAGTTTTTTGTAAGCAGCATAAGGTTAGATTCTGGGGCTTGTTAATCCATTGTGCCACTCTGGATCTTTAAGTAGAACATTTAGTCCATTTATGTTAAAAGTTATTACCTATATATAAGGTTTTGTTCCTGTCATAATGTTAATTGTTTCCTAGTTGATTTGTAGTCATAACTGTAGACTTACTTTACTTTACATACAACAATTTCCTCCTTTGTTTTCCTATAAGACATAACACATATAGTGATGGGTAAGTCTCTTATGATTATACTTTTGCTCTAATGAGAATATTTTATGAAGTACATACTGTTCTGACATTCACAAATCTTGGAAGTGAAGAAAATACAGTGAGAATTATTCTGCTTACAGTAGAGTGGTTTAGGCATTTTCTTCTTTTTGTTGACCCATAGACAACTTTGTCTCATGCTTGCCAATTTGAGCCTATGCAAGAAATCAGCAACTGTGTGAAATAAGTACCAATCCATCCTACTCCATATCCATATATGGCCAAATAAATGGACTCTGATCCAGCACAGGGTGAATGGTCAACTTAAAAATCAATCCAGTTGGTGGTCAGGTCAATTGCCCAAGATCAATCTAGTTAAAACCATTAAATAACCCAAGAGAAAATATACTGAAAAATTCTATTATGTCCCACTTAATTTTCATAGATACTTTTCAATAGATAAGAACATAAAGAATACAATAATGCATTTTATTTATTGATGATAGAGAAAACAAGATTAAGAATTGCATTATTTCTGCTCACAAGCAGGATCTCACATAGCTGACATCATCCTAGGGTAGAACTATAGTTTCCTCCTCAAGATTATATAATAAGATTAAAAATATCTACTTGACTAATAATTTAAAAGTAAGTTTAAGATACTAGACTTGAAGTAAAATGACAAATAAAACATTGGCATATTTTTCTGCTGCAAATTTATCATTTAAGAGAAAAAAATTATAGTATATCTCTATATGTCTACCTTTTATAGTCAAGTGTCATTCTGGTCACTTAGCTCCCAAGATAATAGAAACTAATGGTATTGTGTTGGAATAATTTTGAACCCTCATAAGGAAGCTGCTGAATAGAGTTAAGTATTACTATTAATCACAGCTATGCTTAAGATAAATATAGTTGCATATTAAATTTAGCTTAGCCTGTGTAATGCCTAAAGATATATTTAAACAATTATGTGATGCTTCTACATAGTTATGTGGAGCACACAACCCAAATTTTCCAGCTCAATCACAGTGCTAAATATTATATTTCATTCTAATATGAATTCTGATTTTTAGTTAGAAAAATTTAGTCACTTTATATAATAATAGTCTGTGACTCACAAAATTTATTTGGTTTATTCTATTGATTATTAAAATTTCTTCTTGTTGCTTTAATAAATATAGTTTCTGCTTATTAATATGACTTACATATGTTAATAGTATATTTCCAAAATTTATGAGTATACATTGTGTCCTTTTCTAAAATTAGTCTAAAAGTTAGTGTAATTAATAAAAGAAAATACAATATTTGCCAAGCTTTCTTCATCTTTATAGTCATCAAATTACTAAATCAATGTTAGTCACTATAGGCATAAAATCAATCACTAACAGTCTAAGAAAGTGGGCAAAGAGTTTTTTCTCACAACTAATATAGGCCATATCTTCACACAGTAAATATCAAGAATACAGTATGCAAAAACATGTAAATATTCATAATAATTAAAGTCTGAAATATTTCTTACAGTTTGTAATTTCACATTTACTTTTTACATTACGTTAGGATAAACTCTATGAGGTTCCCATTTAAAAGAGATAAAGGTACTAAAGCAAGGCCTAAATGACAGGGTATTGTCAATTTAGCCATATCTGTCTGGTCCTTAGGAGAGAGATTTTTACTGAAATGTTGGGGAAGACAGTAAGATAACCAACTTCTAGAAAAAAATTTCCCCAAGCTGCTGCTTAATGATATCTTCCCATATATATTCAAGCAATTTAGGGGGTGATATAGTCAAGATACTCAAAATTGGCTCAATGAAAATTGGATGGAAGTTGAGGAAATAGATGATTCTGAACATAATTTAGTGGGGGATATTTCTCAGCTTATTTTCAAGCATTGCCTGGTTACTAGGAAGAGATCGGCTGATCTTAACCAAAAAGAGCAAGCCAAAAGAAATAAAATATAGCCTTAAAAATGAGAGTGCAGTAGTTTTAAAACATGGCTGCAAATTGTTTTAACACTCCACCAATCAAAAGATGAGGACTATGCCCCTTCCCCTTGAATGTGGGTGGTGTTGTGATTACTTCAACCAAAATAGTACAGTGGATTTAATACCATATGTCTTCCGAGAATAATACATATAAAATCACACTGATGTCGCCTTTTGTTGGGACATTTGGAGCTCTGGGCTCCAAATCTTACTACCTTGAATTCTCCATGTCATGAAGAAGCCTTAATCACTGGAGAATCATCCAGATATATTAGTGAAGAAGCCTCCAAATAAATCCAGCCTTCAATCATTCAAGTCACCACAGCCATCTGTGTCTTCCCAGCTGAAGCCCAAACATCACAGAGTAGAGATAAAAACTATCCTCACTATACTCTTTCTGAATTTCTGACTCACAGAACCAGTGAGCATAAGAAAATAGTGGTTGTTTGTGCTGTTAAGCTTTCAGGTAGTTTGTTACATAGTAATAGATAACAGGTACTATGGATGATTTTGACATATATTGGGGCAGGGTTTTATCTCCTACTGCTTTTTAGGAAGAAGATGTTGGTGAAACAAATAATAAAGAAGGAGATTCAGCTTGCTTTATAATGGATAAAAAAATGTAGCTAAAAGAGGCAGTCAAAAGTAGCATGATAAAGTTTTGTTGGTTTTACAGTTATTTCCCTCTGAAAAATATGAAGGATCTAAATTTCCCCATCACACTCAGACCGTGTAAGAACCAAAATGATCTGTTACCTCTTCTGCTTGAATAGCACAGAGATACAGAAGAACCTTGTCTATCTCTTAAAGAATGTATTCTGGATCTTGGAGGGAGAACATAGTGGTAGAAAAATGGAAAAAGAAACATGAAAGAGAGAAAAAGAAGAGGGAAAGAAGATACTCTCAAGATGTTCCTCTGAGGTGGATACCATATGCACTAGTAGCTGAGTCCAGGAAATTTTAGCACCATGCTTTGGACTCATCCACTTGTGACCCCTTCTGGTGATAGTTGTGGCATCATTTGAGGGGTGATACTTTGGAAGGTTCATCTAGCACACTATGGGATAACAGGACCATTTTGGAAACTATTACAGTAAATCATGGTTTTAAAGACTGTTAGCAAAGATGTTGAAATGTAGTGAAAGAGTAATATGAGAATGTTAACATGGATGGGAGCCTCACAAGGAATCAATCAGAACAACCACAACTGGCAGTAGGGAACAGAATCCCTGCATCAACTTAGGACTCAAACGCAGAGCAGCAGGAGTGAGAGAAGAAAGGAGAGTGACACCTATACTCAGAGAAGTTACATACCCTCAAGTGTAGTTTTCTAACACCCAGTTCAGTGCTTCAAACCATCTGGAAATAAGAACAAAATGCCCACAATGAACTAAATTGGACTATCTAAATATAAACAGGATATCTTGAGTGTAAAAAATTTACTGTAAGAATTGAAATTAAATTTAGTTGCCTACATCTATGTTGTTATATAATCAGCAAAGGGGCGTTTCATCTCTTCACTTAATTTTGGGGAGTTGAGATACAGTAAAATATATTAATAGAAATAAATTACCTAAACTTCAAAGCTAGCAGAGCTAGTGCTCTCAATTCTCAGAGCAAATCATTGTTTTAGATTTTGGAGACTTCACTTTTTTCTCATTCATCAGGAGTTTATATTTCTTCGAGAAATTTCCTTTTTTTTTGTGATTAAAAAAATAAGTTTTTAAACTTTATCTGATCAGTTTCCTGCTACAAATACAAGGAATATAATGTTTTTTATAATTTATTAATAAATTTCAGTGCACACACAAAATCGTGTCTTGATCATGACAAGACCTAATGTATTTTGAAAGTATTTTATAACTAGACTAGAATGTATGGGGAGAGGGCAGAGAAAAGGAGAAAAAGAGACATTGTTTATTTGCATTTTAATAGAATAGGAATCCCATTTTGAAAACTGCTGCAGTTTCATTTTAAACAAGCCATTTTTGAATACATCCATTTCAGCATTTTTAAACACCTCTGTTTCCCATTAAACCACTACATACATTTAATTTCCTCAATTGAAACTCCACTGAGATAACAATACAGAAAAAAGTGTGAGCACTTTGGGCAATATACTGACAAATGTAATAGTACTTGTGTAGCATGTTCCATCTCAGTGCCCAGAAAAGTACTGAATCTGACAAAATGTTTCTTACTTTCCTAAATGAACAGACTCTACTATCCTAGCTCACGATGACTACTAACATTACCATTTTTTAAAAGAAAATTTTATTTACATATGCTTCCTTTCTCCTTAGCTCTAAACCAAATGAATTGATTTAGTTTAAATATTTTATTTGTCTAGTGACCTTGTGAATCATATTAGACTTTTTAAAGAATGTCTACTGTGAGGTAGGTTATTACTAAACATTTACAACTGGTATCGTGAAGGGATTATGGTATTCATTCACACAGGAAAGAAAATAGAAATTGAAACTGTTGAACTACTATTTACATAATGAGGTTTATAAGTTCTAATTTTAAGTTAGTGCCACTTATTCCTCTGTTTGGGAAACTAACTTTCACTAAAGTTAATTAGAAATGAATACATTATATTAAGAGATTATTCTACCTGTCAATAAAACTGATCCTAGGATGTTTTGAGGCCTGCCATTGTAAAACTCATAAATCTTGAAAATGACACTGTCAATTCTTAATTATCTTAAAATTAATCTCTCTTCTCCTCCTTCCCTCCTGTTTCAGAGAAGAAATTATCCCTAGTACTTTTCGTGGCTAATGTCTCTCTATTCTGCTTTCATCTACTGCTGCCTCTTTCAGAGAAGTCTTTCTCTAGTGGAAGACACTGTAAGGATGGAAAAAGATCAACTTTCAGGATAAGACAGACCTGGGTTCAGACCCTGGAAGTTCACTGCTTCCTAATTCCAGGAGGTGTGACCTTAGGCAAATTATTTAACCACTTAGCACCAGTAAATAGTTTGCAAAACCCTTTCCCCTACAGCATAAAAATTTAGCCACTGGTTAACTATAGTCACATAACTCCTGCATGGTAGATTGCATCTGGACAGGGAGGAACTATAGATGTGCTATGAATATCTGATGGTGAAACCACAGATAGAGACTTTCATAAATGCAATGACTGTTGTAACTAACATCTTCCTTGCAAAGATTCTGGAAACTATGGTTGTAGAGTTGTTTCAAGAGCTGTTGGCTCTGTGGACATGAAGCTTCTAAGTCAGGCCCATTTTGCATATTCCTGATGTGACTCTCATCTCCCAATACCTGAGCTGTCTGCTGGACTGCTATGTGGACTCCCTCATGATGCTTCCCTGATGACATTCTGTGTCACAGTCCTATATAGCCTTCTAAGTATCCTAATGTCAAATATGGGCTATGATAGTCTATGATAGTCTGCAAGTTTAGTTGCGCCTAAGAAGACCCTCTAATGAGCAATGTAGAAGTATAATTATATCTAATTATATAAGTGGTACTATGAAGATTAAATCAGGTTGTATATAAATGAATATGTATAGTGATTCACACACATCTCTATATGTTACAACTCATGTATTGTAAGAGAAAGATCATTGCATTGAAGTTTTAGCACAATTGTAATTTAAAATGTATGTTTGTAATTTATGATGTTGCTCTTTCCCTGGCAAAGTATAAATCTGATGAGGGCAGGGGTCACCACTTTCATTTTAGTGTTCTCAACTTTTATCAGAGTACTTCCACATAATAGGTGTTCAATTTATGTTTGTTCTTTCCTATTACTGTCCCTTGCTTGAGAGAGTCCAAATTGAGATGTGTGGAAAGTCAATTCCTTATAAGTTTGACAAATGCTATTCAAAATGGGAAAGAAAAAGACTCACTGGTGAAATAAATTTGGCTAACACTAGGTTAGGTAATGCTAAACAGGTTTTCTTTTTATTACAGGACTCCTTACCATTCTCCAACATAAAGTGGAGTGGGAGAAGGAGAAAAATACTCACCGCTTATGCAATTCCACCACCCTCTTTTTTAGGGCCAGCTTTTGAGATAGGTTTTATGCAGATGACACTGCAGAAAATACTGCCAAAATCTAAAGATAACTCCTCTTGGAGCTGTAGTGTCTCTGGATATAAACAGATGCATCTAATTAGCTCATATCATAAGTAAGGATAATGAGAACAGAAAGATTTAGTAAATTTCCTAAGACTCCACAACAAGTAATATTTTCCTATAGAGCTTACTCTATTATTGATTGAAAATTTATCACATAACTTGCCAGCCACAGCTTGTCTATATTACCCGCCTCACACTAATCACTCCTGATAACAAAATAAGATGAAGTCAAAACTTGAGCATATGTCCAAGAACCAGAAGGACCCTAGGGTGCTAGGTCCCTGGAAGTGGTCCCACTTGGTCCTTACACATGTAACCATTGAAATGTTGGCTCTCCACAAGGACCAGATGAAATTTTGCATTGCATTTGCTTTTCCAAGTCTCCTTGGATCCTTGACCCTTGGCATGGTGATAACAAACCTGTGATTCCCTTATGTTTCTAAAATTTTCCAGCATTTTCACATCTTAGAAGGGACGTATATCTACTTCTCTCTAGTACTCATTTTCTTGTTTTCCTGCCAAACTCAACCACAAGTTCCACAGCAAGAGGAACCATCAGTTACTCATCACTACACCCCCAGCACCCAGCCATAGTATATCCTTACCAAACATTTTTTAAATGACTAAATGAGCTAATGTGATGAGGAGAGTTTTAAAAAGGCATAGAATTGATCTAAGCCAGGATTCTTAGAAAATCCAGAACACAGTAGCTCTGAAGACCAGGAATATTACAAGTAACTAATGACTTATCCTTCTCTTTGCAAAACAATGGTGTTAGGAGAAGAGAAAATATTTAATAAAATTTTGTCATTAACTGTTATACCCATATAAGTGCCTACTGAAAACTTAATCTTGTGATGCCCAATATATTTCACTGATCTTAATAAAGGTTATATAGGGTCCTGGGCTGTTATTTACTTTAAAGTAAATAATTAAATATATAACATTTTTTTGAAGACTTCATGAAGATTGCAATCTATTTTCACTCAAGATAGAGTAATTCTGTTCTGTCTTACTATAAAAGAAGCTATGAAATGTCTGAGCCTCGGAAATCTTTTAGAAGAAATCTTTGGGAAAGGGAACCTATAACAGAGACATTCTGGGCAAAGAAGAGATGAGAAAAATTCATAATTAGATTTTAAAAGACATGAAGCTTACTGATGGACTATATGACATATTGTACTATCCAATTTTACTCACAAAAAGAAAGAAAAATTGACCTTCTGTGAGACATTTAAAGGAATTTTGTACTGAGAAGGATAAAAGGAAAGGTCTAAGGGGCATAAGGGCGGGTTTCAAGAACAAACTCTTATTTCTGCTGTTAGTAAAAAGAAATCAGGAATGTGGTTTGAGACAATCAACACAGACATCTGATTTATGTGACTAAAAAAAGATTCTTTCCACCCACAGTAAGTCTTAATCATCACCTTACAAGCATGCCTTCCCATTCTAAAAGATCTTACATTCTCTAGGTCTTGAATTGATGAGGATTATGTTGGTTACAAAGAAACCCAACTCAAAATAGTTCAAACAAAAAAAGGTGATAATGATTGAATGGAAACCCTAATAATATTATAATATGTCACATACAATATTTGAGACATACTCATACTAAAATATTATTCATTGTTTATCTGAAATTGAAATTGAATTAGGTTTTCTATCCTATCTAGCAACCCTAAATATCATATTAGTGATGGATGGGATCTTAGAAAACCTCTGCTTTAATCTTTTGGAGGTACTTAAATGGAATGTTGTAAAAGTTTAATGAGCGAATAATGTACCTAAAATACCCTGAACATAAGTATTTTTAAATGGTTGCATTTATAACTACTTTTGCAATTCTTATAAGTGCTTCTATTAACATTGACATATATTACTATTTTATAGATGATAAAATTCAGGCTCAAAAAGAGTAGGTGACATTATAAAGGTCTTGCTCGTATGTACTAGCAGAACTTCACATCTTGTAACTGCCAAACTGATGTTTTTCATACTATTCCATTTTGCTGTATGAGATTACCTGCCATGAACTGTGTAGGTCCCCATTTGTGCAACATGTGGTGTGACTACAGAGTACTAGTGTCTCTGCCAAAGCAGCAACATACTTTAAGAAAAGATAAATTTGTGCTAACAAAAAGAATGGAAAAAAGAGCGCAAGGAAGGAGGGAGGGGGAGAGGGAAGAAGGGCGTGAATACATTACATGGCAAATGGATCATCCATTGTCACCACAGGTTTTGCTGTTTCATAAAGGGAAGTTTACGGTAGGTAATAAAGCATTAATCCACTTTTACTTCTGCTGTCTGATTCATGCAACTGAAAATGTTGCTGTTTTCTTTCCCCCTTTCCTGCCAGTGGATAGCACACTGAAGATTTCTTATCAGTAGTGCTTTTCATTAGAATTGGTGAAATCAAGTATTTAAATATTTGTACTCAGTCCATAGTTGGGAGAATTCAGCCCTGAGTAAAATAAATTGATGTTTTCCTGATCTATATTTGAGCAGGATGTTTGGGGCCATTAAATTATATCCTTTATCTTTAAATTATATTCAGGGGTTTAGTTGAAATGCCTGATATTTTGGGTATAATAGTCCTTTGATTATGATATGTATCTGATGCTATTTTCTAGGTCTTCAGTTACAAGATATTACCAACTAACAGGGGCCAACCCACTAACGTTACAAGGATACTCTTAAGATCACTCATATTTTAAAAACTCACTGCAATATATCTATCTTATATGACCTATAACCTCCAGTACAATATTAAAAAACATACAACGTGCTGAAGAAACAAAATACAGAGAACTAGTTATATATCAATGAAGTAACTAGAATCAAGTACATATTTGACTTTAGATAGTCAGAGATATAGTAAGGATTTAAACCTTTTTTATTTTGAATTCGCAATGTCAACCTACCCATCACCTAAATGGATTTATGAGAGACCTGATTTTGTGATTTAATCCTTAAAAAGTAGAGGGTCAGTATTTGATTTTGAAATTAAATGCCTATCACTCTGAATTGCAACATGAATTAAACTCTCCAAAAATACAGGTTGACTTGACCCCACATAAAATGGGTAATTATTATGGTGAAGAATAGCATACATATGAATTGTTAATATTATCTATTAACTTATTTTAGAGCCCTCTGAGAGAAAATACTTAGTTTTTTATTGCATATAAAGTTCTCACCTGCACAATCTTGATTGAAAATCAGTGGCAAATAAGTGTCTACATTTACTTTTTTTTTTTTTTTTTTTCCCTACATCTTGGAGTAATTCCTAGACTGCAGGAGTTACTCAATGTCATCAGTAAATATAAAGCCATTAAAGAAAAGTGCAACATTTTCAACTAACCTATCTAAAAAAACACCTATAAATAACTGCTTCAATCACTTCTTCTGATAAGCTAGCAGCAGGGTTTTTCCAAAAATTTTTGCTGCTCACAGTGGCCCAAACCCTTGGACAAGTCTACGCTCTTACATTTTGTGGTCAGCTTGCAAGAGTGAAAAGAATTAGGGGAGCAAATACACTTTACCTCAATCAGAATTCCAGGTGCAACCTGCAGGAGACTGTTGTAACAACCAATTTGCTGTAGCCAAATCAGTCACAAGCACTATGCAGGGGACATTCTGCAAGATGGGTTCACCACAGGTGGGACAGCTTTTGATGAAGACCCATTAGGGTAACTAGTGTCTGGTCAGCTTCAATGTGGACCTGGCTTATTGAGTGAAGGTAGTTCCTTCCCAGGCAAACATACCATAATCAGAGGACTATTATATCCAAAATATCAGGCATTTCAACTAAACCCCTGAATACAATTTGAAGATAAAGGACATAATTAAATGGTCTCGAACATCACAATAGGTGAACCTTATATAAATTAAAAAAACAGTAAGTAGTTCACAAAGATATACCTATAATCAATGATTTCATGTATAGTAATATTAAAATAATGATTCTAGTATAATCAATCCCTGAGTCTCCCATCTTAATTTTTCTAGCTATAAATGCCAAGTTACATTTTTTCTTTATTATAATAAGAACCTACAACTAGTCATAAACTTCATATATAAATACTTATTCTAAATTTATAAAACCTAAACAAAATTATAAATTAAATGATAAATATTTGAGATGATGAATGTATTAATTACCCTGATCTGACCACTATATATTATATGTACCTCAACATCACTATGTACCCCATGAATATGTATAATTTTTATTTGTCAATTAAACAAAATAAATTTTTTTAAAAAGCTAACAAAACCATAAAATCAATAACAAATTTTACATCATTAATTTGACAGGTGATGTTATTTTATTAAGCAATTATTTTCAATGTATATATGATATATACTGTTATGATGAAGGTTCTAAGTTTAAGATATACATAATCTACTTTTTTGTGGGAAAATATATACAATATAAAATTTACCATTTTAGCCAAGTGTACAGTTCAGTGCCATTAAATACGTGCACATTCTTGTACAAACATTACCACCACCCATCTCTAGAACTTTTCCAATTTCCCAAACTGAAACTTTGTATCCATTAAACACCAATTCTCCATCTTCCCCTCCTCACAGCCCCCAACCACCATTCTTTCTGACTCTATGAATTTGACTACTTTAGATATCTCATATAAATGGAATCATATGATATTTGTCTTTTGTGACTGGCTTATTATTAATATTTTACTGAACAAAATGTTCTCAAGGTTCATCTATGTTGTATCATTTGTCAGAATTTCCTTTCTTTTTAAGACTGAATAATATTCCGTTGTATGCATATATCCCATTTTATCTATCAATTCTTCTGTCAATGGAAACTTGATTTCTTTCACCTCTTGGCTATTGTTCATAATGCAGCTATGTACATTGGTGTTCAAGTATCTGACAGTGTCCCTCCTTTCACTTGTTTTGGTTGTATACCCAAAGTGAAATTGCTGAATCACATGGTAATTCTGTTTAATTTATTGAGGAATCACCATATAGTTTTACACAGTGGCTACACCATTTTATATTCTCATCAGCAGCCAAGTTACATTTTCGATCCAAATCCTTTTCTAGCAGTGCCTGATCTTTAAGCCCAACTGCCTAATATAGACTTAGTATGTTTGCTGCTGATAAAAATAATCTCAAAAATTATGCTAACAATGATAGTCCTCATAAATCCTTGATTTTAATAGATGAATATTCCTGCTTAAATTCTGGTTAGCATTCTACTACTGTGACTCCTACCTTCTGCCTATTTTGGCCTCTTTGCATTAGCATATGTGTGCATTAATGTAACAAAGAAAGAAAGACATTTCTCTGTGTCTAATCAAGAAAACAAGTAAACTTTTTTCATCCGGCATTCATTTGCAAAAGGTTCACGTTCTCTCTTCTCTATTAATGAATCCTCATGTGCTTCTGGTACTGCTTCCCAGGACTGAATTTTAAGTACAATTTCATATTTAACAGTTCCTCCAGGATTGTCACATTCCTGATGGGGGTAGGGGTAGAATTCTGCCCTGGCCCTGGCACCAGTAAGTTTACTGGTCATGTCTTTTCCTAGGACCTGAGTTCTTCAGGTGGCCACAACTTTGCCCACTGTTAGTACCTCTTTCTCATTATCACACCTTACCAATCACTCCCGACGCTTGCATTCCTGCCAGATACCATATTGTATTTTGGACTCTCATATTCTCCATTGTTTGAGGCTGAAAGAAATAACTTCCGAGAATCATTCTGCAAAAAAAAAAAAAAAAATCCAATTCACTCTGATCTTTACTAATCCCCTCCTTTAAAAAAAAAAAAAAAAGAATAAATAATGATATATCTAGAGGAAAATATAGCAGAAAATAGATATACTTATTTGGTTTGTAAGAGAAGATTTCTGACCTTGAAACATAATGGACAAAGTCAAAGAAAAATATAACATTTAAAAAGCATCTTTAGGCCGGGCGCGGTGGCTCACGCCTGTAATCCTAGCACTCTGGGAGGCCGAGGCGGGCGGATCACTGGAGCTCAGGAGTTCGAGACCAGCCTGAGCAAGAGTGAGACCCCGTCTCTACTAAAAAATAGAAAGAAATTATCTGGCCAACTAAAAATATATATAGAAAAAAAAAATTAGCCGGGCATGGTGGCGCATGCCTGTAGTCCCAGCTACTCGGGAGGCTGAGGCAGCAGGATTACTTAAGCCCAGGAGTTTGAGGTTGCTGTGAGCTAGGCTGATGCCACGGCACTCACTCTAGCCTGGGCAACAGAGCGAGACTCTGTCTCAAAAAAAAAAAAAAGCATCTTTACATAAAGAATTGCATATATATAATATATAAGGTAAACAAAAATAATATATAAGGCAGACGAAAGTGTCTGCAAGAGATGTGATAATTACTATTTAAAAATTAGTAAGGCTCTTGATAAAAACAAAGTTTATAAAATTAAAGCTGAAATAGTTAATGAACATTTGAAATAATGCTTACCATCAGTAAGAATAAAATATAAATAAAAATAAGATACCATTTTTACCAATAAATAAACATTATATAATGATTATATTCAATCTAGAAGGATTTTAATGAGACAACACTCATGCTGCTAATGGGAGTAAATTGACAAAACTTTTTAAAAAATGACCTGATAATACATATCAAGAGTCTTAAATAAAACTCTATTTCCCATAATTTCATTTTATAAATCTATCCTTAAAATCAGGCCGGGTGCGGTGGCTCACGCCTGTAATCCGAGCACTTTGGGAAGCCGAGGCGGGTGGATCGCTCAAGGTCAGGAGTTCGAGACCAGCCTGAGCAAGAGCGATACCCCATCTCTACAAAAAATAGAAAGAAATTATCTGGCTAACTAAAAATATATATAGAAAAAAATTAGCCGAGCATGGTGGCACATGCCTGTAGTCCCAGCTACTTGGGAGGCTGAGGCAGAAGGATTGCTTGAGCCCAGGAGTTTGAGGTTGCTGTGAGCTAGGCTGATGCCACGGCACTCACTCTAGCCCAGGCAACAAAGTGAGACTCTGTCTCAAAAAAAAAAAAAAAAAAATCAATCTATAATACTAAAGATAAACAGACAAAACACTGTGTAATAATAATTCTTGCCACTTATTAACTGTCCACTTGGTTAGGCCCTCTATCCGTTATATGTTTTCAAAGCAAATGTTAAAAGCAAAATAGCAAATATTACAATTCTCATTTGCAAAATGAGAATTATGCAGAGAGAAGTGAAGGGTTTTATCCAGGGTACTCCAATTAGTCAGTGATGACACTCAGATTTAATATCAGATCTCTTTGTCTAACCTTACCACCATGTCAATGGCATTTTTTAACACATGAAAATGTTCATATTACTTATAATGAGGAAAAACTGAAGACAACCTAAATGTCTACCAACAAGAAACATGATTTTGAAAAACAGAGTTTATGCATATGATTATTTTATTTTTCTAAACCCAGAATGGTTCCAAAATTATTTGTTACAGCTCTGCATGAGCTATTATGTTATGCCTCTATTAAAATTTAGGTTCATGAAAAGTTTATGTGAACATGGGTAATAATTATGTTATGAAGTCCATTGAAAAGAGCAAATTTGTAAATATAATGTGATTATAGCTTTGTAGGAAAACAAAACAAAAATCAGTTAGGAAAAAAAATCTATCTTTAGTAGAGGTAGCAGCTCACTGCTAGCTGAGTGGCTCTAATCTCTCCCCCAGGAATCCATTACCATCTCACTCCTCTGTCTAGTCTTCCTTCCCCACCCCACCCCCCCACACACAAGAACTGCAACCCAAACTCCAAGTTCTAACAACTATAATCTTCTTTAGTTTTTCTTAATAGATTAATTACTTCAGCGTGTAAGAACCCTCTGAACTAGTTTATATATTTTGGTCCTTGTAATTATAAAGGAGTAAGTAAAACAGCTTGCATTTGTATTTATTTTCTACTTCATTTTCACCACATTACTTATTTTTCCCCCATATACAATTTTCTTTAAAAAGTACCTACGTGGGAAGTGTATGTTGGAAAGAGGGAACATGACCTAGAAAGAAATGCCTCAAAATATTACCAGTGGTTTAGTCAAAGTGCAGGGATGATCGGTGATATGTTTCTCATAAACATTTTTTTTGTTTTTCTCCCAAATAATCATGCATTACTCTCATTATCAGTAAAAATAAAATAGTTAACTAAATTAATTGATAATTTAAACAAAATACCTAGTAGTGGAAAGATGAAGTGCATTGAAGGAAGATTATCTGGAGCATGAATCCTAGGTCCCACCGCAAACTAGCTACGTGCACTTGGTAAATGACATAAACTCTCTGAACCTTGCTTTACTCACCTGGAAATTAGTTATGATACTTTTAACTTACTTGCAGGGTTGATAGAAAGGCTATAAAAAAACAGAAATGTGAAGCACCGAAATACGGCCCAGAATAGGTGCTCAACGAATGAGAGCAAATACTACATTCTGTTGTAAAAGTTTTCCTTTTTAATCATCCTTTTCTCAACCTCTAGAGAGCAAGAGGCAGCTGTAGCTGGCATTATTCAACTCAGCAGGAAATCCATTTAAACACCTTTAACTCTTCAAAGTTTCCCAGCCCTACCTGTCTGCCTGCACTAATGATCCCCAGCAGTGGGAGACCTGCCTTTGATTCCTCCTATGAGACTCTGGAACCAATGCAGTGACTGGTTTTGTTTCTCACTTTCTGTCCTCTTGTACCGCTTTGTTTAAAGTACCTTAATAACATCTTGGAAAGTAAACTTAACATTAGCCCAGGTAAACTTTGTTATCCTTGTGGCACATTCTTGCTAAGTCATTAAATGCTCTGGAGTAAATCCTCCTGCTCTACAGTTTAATAGGGAGTCGCTCTGAGTTGTGGAATCAATTACCTTCCTACTCCCTGCTTCCCGTTACGGAAAAGGATTGACAAATGACACGCAGAGGCCTGGTTAGTGAAATGAGTCCCTTTTCCCTTAACTGCAACTTAATCAGCATGGTAGTCCCAGTGCTAATGAATATTAGTTCAACCAAATTTCAGCTGGAAGCAACCCAGAGAACTTCTCCAAGGCAATCATTTGGCAGATGAGAAAATTAAACCCCAAAGAGTGAATGAACCACTGGGACATAGTAGGCACTGAATATGAGCTTGGTGAATGAATGAGCTTTTTATGTCAGAAAGCTAGAAAGTGGTACAAAAAGTAATAGGTAATATGTGTTAAGGGCTTACTATTGTTAAGCACTCTTCTAAGTGCTTTATATGCATTAGCTAGTAGGTGTCCTTTGCAATAATGCATTGTACAGGGTAGGAAATTGAAGAATATAACAGTTTAATGACTCTACCAAGGTCGCATAGAAGATAAGTGATGGAAGTAGACTTTAATCCCAAATAATCTATCCAGAACACACACTTTTAAAAACCAGATTATACTGTCCCTCACATTAGGAATCCAATTCTGTATTTTTTAACTTAAAAAATATTTCTTAAGTCTCTCCATTTCTCTCTACCATTAATATTAATCAACTTCAGCCACTATCCTCTCTCACTTAGATTCCTAAAGTAGCCTCCTAACTAGTCTTATTGCTAATCTTCTTCTACCATTTGCCCCAGTACCATCAGACTGGTCCTTATACACACACACACACACACACACACACACACACACGGAACACTACTCAGCCATAAAAAGAATGAAATCATGTATTTTGCAGCAACACGGATGGAACTGGAGACCATTATCTTAAGTGAAGTAAGTCAAAAACCACAATAGATATCACTTATATCCAGTGAGAACGGCCTTTATCAAAAAGTCACAAAACAATAAATGTTGGCATGGATGTGGAGAGATAGGAACACTCATACACTGCTGGTAGGACTGCAAACCAGAACAACCTCTGTGGAAAGCTATATGGAGGTATCTCAAAGAGCTACAAGTAGAACTACCATTTGATCCAGCAATCCCATTACTGAGCATCTACCCAAAAGAACAAAAGACATTCTATGAAAAAGACATTTGCGCTAGAACATTTGTAGCAGAACAATTCACAACTGCAAAGATGTGGAAACAACCCAAGTGCCCATCAATACATGAGTGGATTAATAAAATGTGGTACATGTATACCATGGAGTTCTACTCAGCCACAAAAATAACAGTGATATAGCACCTCTTGTGTTATCCTGGATAGAGCTGGAACCCATTCTACTAAGTGAAGTATCCCAAGAATGGAAAAATAAGCACCACATGTACTCACCATCAAATTGATATTAACTGATCAACTTTTAAGTGCACATATAGTAATAACATTCGTCGGGTGTTGGGCAGATGGGAGAGGGAAGAAGGGGTTGGGTATATATACACCTAATGCGTGCACTGTACACCATCTGGGGGATGGACATGCTTGAAGCTCTGACTCGGGTGGGGCAAGGTAAATATACGTAATCTAAACATTTGTATCCCCGTGATATGCTGAAATTAAAAAAAAGAATTAAAAAAAAAAAGAAAGTCAAATAGTACATGTTGTCACAAGTGGGAGCTAAATAATGTGTACACATGGACATAGAGAGTGGAACAATGGACATTAGAGACTTGGAAGGGTGTGAAGAGAGTGTGGAATGAGAAAATATATAATGATTATAATGTACATTAATCAGGTGATGGTTATACTAACAGCCCAGACTTTACTGCCATGCAATATATCCACGTAAGAAAACTGCACTTGTACTCCCTAAAGCTATAAAAACAATTTTTTAAAAAAGACAAATTTAATCATATCATTCTCCATGGTTAAAACTTTGCAATACTTTTTCATTATCCTTGGTATATAATGCAATTTACCAATGGCTCATAATCATTTCCCCTTTGAAACTCACACACCAGTCGTATGAAACTTCTCTCCTACAAAGCAATACTTTCTGTGACCTCCACTCTGGTCTACTCTTTGCCTTTGCTGGCTATTATACTATTGATCCCAGGTTTCAGGTTAGACATCATTTATTCAGGAAAGCATCCACCCAATGTCTCCAAGTCTTGGATAGATGACCGTTCTTTGTAAGTGCTTCTCTAGCAAAGAACTGATCATGCCATATTGAAGATTCTTGTTGAGTTTCCTGTTTCACCCATTAAATTATTTATCAAGGCTCAACTCAAACTAAATTTGCCTTTTCATCATTGGATCCCATTTGCCTAGTAAATTTGTTAACCTATCTGTCCTTCAGTTTCCTCAACTAAAATGAGATATATGATGAAACTTCATCGAGTTAAATGAGGAAAGACACGTAAAGTATATAGCTTTTGTCACATAGCTATGACTTAACAAATGGCAGTAAATATAGTTTTTCACTATATATTTAGAAATATTTCATTAAAAAGGCAGCATAATTACACTGAAATTAACTAAAATGGTCATCTGATGTCTAAAATAAAATATAAATTTGATTTCAAACAGTGGCAAATAAAAGACATGTTAAAAGAATGGGTGAAGAAAAGAGAAAGCAAAGGGAAGAGGCGAGATGGGGAGAAGAAAAGCAGTAGTTAGACTATTTTCATTTCTAGGGGCAAATAGAGGGTAGGACAGCTTGAACTATATCAAAAGTGGAAGTGTGTAGCTAAATCATGGTGTGTGGGGTGAGGGTAGGCAGGGTTGTGGATGGTGCTTACAACAATAAAAACAAGATACAAGTCAAAGACTTCCCAAATGTAGTTCATTTTTGTCATACGGCCTTCATGGGGAGGGGATAGTGGGGTGAACAGAAATTGTGTATAAACATTTTCTTTTCTTATTAAACTTTAGATTCACAAAGTTCTGCCTTATGTGTTTTAGGGATATGTGTCATTATTTAGTGTGAGATCTCTGTTCCCAGAGGAGTTCTTAATCCTTCTGTGTGCATAAGAAAACTGCCCTCCAAGAACCTGGCAACTATTATGTAAACTGCAGCCTTGTCAGTACCAGATTATGGCTGAATCAATACTGTGTCCCTATTCACTGACACCCTACTTCTAGAATTACTCACTCATCCTCTCCTTTCTTCATCCTGATTTTCTAATACTGAACCTGCTACTATCAGAGGGCGGTGAGTTTTCAAATATATTTTTAATTCAGCCTTTGAGCAACATTTTCAAAGAAGGCCTCTATTTCCTTGATAGACTAGTGGAAGAATGAATACTTTCTCGTCACCTGCCCAGGACTACAGCGTCCATCACTTTATCAAGATCCAAATGCAGGAGCTGCCCCATTCACCTGAAAATCCATGCTTTTGTGTGAATCCATTCTGCCTCCTCTCCAAAATAAAGAGCATATAGAAAATACAGTCCTCTTACAAAGAGAGTTGCATCACAGTGAGAGGTCCCCAATGCAACAAACCAGGCCCTTAGTAGACTTTCAGTATATATCAGTATGTGTATATATGTACATACACACATTGCATATATACACACACACTGTATATGCATATATGTATATATGTGTATATCTATACACACATGAAAAAATTATAAACAACTTTTCTCTGTCATGGCTAGCAAAATAGGACATGAACTTCTTATGGAAAAGTAATTTGAATTTGAGTACAGGTTGAGAATCCTTTATCCAAAATGCTTGGTATCAGAGTATTTCAGATTTTGGATTATTTTGGATTCTGGAATACTTGCATATACATAATGAGATATCTTTGGGATGAGAGCCAAGTCTAAACACAAAATTCATTTATGTTTCATATACACCTTACATACATCGCCCAAAGGTAATTATATACAATATTTTTAAAATAATCAAAGTTTTGACTGTGTTTTGACTACGACATGAAGTCATGTGTGGAATTTTCCAATTGTGGTGTCATATCCTCACTTAGTTTCAGATTTAGTTGCATTTAAGATTACAGAGTTTCAAATTAGGGATGCTCAACCTATGCTAACTATATAACAAGCATCATGCTGATACTTTATATGTATCTTCATTTAAGACTCCTGACAACCTTATAATATAATCATTGTCATTCCTATTTTCCTATGTAGAAATAAAGGTTCAGAGAGGTTAACTAAATAGCCCAAAATGACACAGCAGTATACGGCAAAATTTAAGCTCTGCTCAACCTTCCTATGCCTAAGGATTAGGCCATAGCCTCAAATCACAGAACAAAAAAATCCTCCTTTAGGCTTTGAGAGAATTGTCACCATTACAGAGGTACCTGGTTTAGGACATGTGCAAACAAGAGTAATGGCAAGTAAAGGTCCTTGATGACACAGCTTGAACACCAAAGGGATGAACAAAGTCAGGTCTGACTATCCAGAAAGCACCTCAAACTGTAAAGAATGTGCTTTCCTTTTAATGCCACCCTCATGATGCCAAGCATAAAGCAAGCGTTTCTTTGTTGGATATTATCACAGTTTTCTGGAGGACCCAGTGCTTCCAGCCTCCTCCATACTCAACAATCCCATGCCTTCGGCCTCCTATTTATTTTTTCCCATGAAAATGCCTTCCAGATCCAACTATAAGACCAAACAAAAATAACTTTTTATTTTAGCTAAAAGATCACTTTAGGCCAATACAAGGATTCTTGTAGCTTAATCTTGTTTTTACATCAAACATTCTAGTTGAAAAACAATTTAGTCATTGATTTCTCCATATTCTAACTCCCAAAGCATACCCCAAATATTTACCTCCTAGGAAGTTCTGTATTAGCAGGTGAAGTGTGATTTCAGGTACATTGAATCATGACCTATCATTTAGATTGATATGAACAGTAACTAAGTAATACAAACTTTAAATTGCCCAAAGAGAACATGCAGGCCTACTTTTCCTACACTCATAACTATGAATGCGAGGAACAAACATGTACTATCAAAGCAAGACAACCTTCTTTTCCAGAGGTGAAAGTGAAAATAGAAAGTTGTTCTCCCTATAAAATTAGAAAGTTACATAGAACATCGTGGTACTTTTCAGACCTTACAGGGCATGTGAATGATCTCAAAATCTTGTTAATTTTGAGATTCCATTTCAGTTGGTCTGGAGTAGGACTGAGATTCTGCATTTCCAAAAAACTCACAGGTGCTGCTGCGTCTGCTGCTGCTACTGCTGGTGAGACATCACACTTTGAAGAGTAAGATCCTGGTGGTTAAAGTAGCTGTTGAGTTAAATAATCTGGGTTTGTATCTGGGCCTGCAACTTAACAGCTGCATGAGCTTGAGTGAGTTATTTAACCCTTTCTCTGCACAATCTCATCTGTAAAGCAGGGCTAATCAGAGTGTTGTCATGTAAGATATATGTGAATTATTTATCATAGTGGTTGGCACATAAGAGGTGATAAGAAGCAGCAGGAGAAGAAGGAGGCGAATTAGTAAAGAATTGATGTATTTTCTTTTAGCATGTCTGTTTAATTTACACACTCCTCAGGCTTAGTGAAATTATGGAAGTGTGTATGTATGTGTATATGTGCATACATATATGTTTGTGTGTATGTGTTGTGCATTCACTATTTCAATATATATGCAAATATATTCACTATCTCACAAATATGTAATTTTATATATAATTGCATAGTTATAAGTATCAACTCATATCTTTACACATTGTACTTTTACTTGGTCTTTCTCAAAAGAGCATGAGAGTGAATGAGATAAGGATGAGCGTCCACAGGATCTAAAGATCTAAATGGGCCAACGCAGCGTTCCTGGCCAAGCCCAAAATCTTAGGGCCAGCTCAAAAGCCAGAAATTTCAGGGAAGCCCTGAGTTCATAAGACTGCTGACACAGGACTGACTCCACTACTGCTGAGACAGCTGAGGAGATATAACGGCCATTCAGAGGCAGTAGGCCCATGCTAATACCCCAGCCAGAGGAACTCCTGATCACCCAGTGATGATAAAAGATTTTCAAAAGGAGTAAGAGTTAACTTTACTAGTAGAAACAGAAAGCCTTTACTAATGAAGAAAATAGCATGTGCAAAGGCCATGTGATGAGACAAAATATGGTGGGGAAGAGACATTGAAAGAAGGCCAGTGTTGTTGGAGCACAAAAAGCCAAAGGTGAGGGTAGATACTGTGGCAGGTACCAGACAATGCTGGACCTGGAGGCCACACTAAGGAGGTTTGGGTTGATCTTAAGGGCACTTGCATGAGTTAAACAGGCATTGGCATGATCAGATTTCAAAATATCACCTTAGTTTTGGTATGCCAAAAGGTCTTGGATGAGGCTAGAGTTGATGCTGACCAGTTAGGAGGCTGTTAAAGTAGCTGAAGACAACGGTAGGAGAGGGAAAGGGAGGGAGGTGGGGCACAGGCAGGGGAAATCATTAAAGGATTTTAAACAGGGAATCAAGAAGGCAAGTTTGTCATTGGAGAAACACGTATGATAATTGACGTTGGCAAGCCCAAAGTAAAACTAGCTAAAAGGCTATGGCAAGAGTACAGGAAGAAAATTACAAAGGTCTGCACCAAGACTGATGGGCTGGAGAGGAGAGAATGGATTTACGCAGTGCATAGAAATTAGAATTCCTTTCTTTTTTTACCAAGTTTTTGGTGTCCCCCAGGATTATGTCACATCAATAAGGGAAAAACACAGAGAAGAAGAAAGATATTCAAACAATAGGTAAAATGTTCATGCCTTGCAATGTGACTTAGTAGATTTTAGAATTCGGCAGCCTAATACATGTCTTCCCACAATCATTCCACATTCTTGCTGATAAAATTTCAGAGTGACACTGGTTCTCAACACAATACTACAAGTCAGAAGAATATCATTCAAGTCTAATTTCCCACATATTTTTATAAAAGGGAATTATGTTCTAAGAGGTTGGTAACCAATATTTAAAAGCCAGAACTCAAATGTTACGTTTAGTCAACTATAACTGATGTGTGAGTGCATTGCATGAATAAAAATCATCCTGTCAAGAGACAGAACCTGAATCCATAAACCAAATTGAACTAAGAGAGGAATGCTGGTCATCATAGAGGTTAGCCATCTGAGACCTAAAGCTCGAGACTCAAATCTTATGACCTGAAACACGCTCGGAGTAGATAGGTCACTGCAGTGCTATGCTGTGTGCTATAATGGCACTAAGCAATCACATGGATGGATTGGCAGAGCAACATACACACGAATCACTAATGTAGAATCATCCTGAGTTTGTTTTTAGTTTGAGCTATCTATGAAAGAGCTAGACAAGACACTGGGCAATGCCCCTAAGGAGATACTGTGACTTCAGAGTGGACAGTGCCAAGGTGAGTGTCTGTCTATCTTTATTGAAGAGAGCTAGAGGGCAGTGCAGCCTGGGAAAGTTCCAGGGACGCAGCCCACCCTTGATGTTGAAGAGATCAGCGTGCCCTAAGGGAAAGAACACAGGCTTTGACGCTAGACTAGATAAACCTGGTTTTGCATCTAACGCATTTCCTGGCTTCATCCTCTTGAGAGAGAGAGAGCTGAACCACATTGTCACTTGTGAAACAAAATAATGACTGCCTTATAAAATGATATGAGGACCAAATAAGCTAATATACAAAAAGCACATGGAAAAATGATGAGAATATAGCTGCTCACTGAGTATTATTTCCCCTCGTCTTTTTATATGAGTAGTTCTAGTATTTAGTGTACATAAAAATCACCCTGGAGTGTGTGTAATAGCGTAGGTTCCTCGGCTTTACTTCCCAGTAATTCTAACTCACAGGTCTAGAGTTGTATTCAGAAATATATATTCCAAAGCACGCTCAGTAACTGATACACTTGACACATAAACTGACTATGCTTTGAGAGCATCTTTAAGAAAATTGAGATAATTATTCTAAAACATAAAAAGGCACATCTGGAACTTAAAAAAAAATAAAAAAGACTCAAGTTCTGATTCAAAAAAACAAAAACAAAACAAACAAAAAGACTAAATTTCCCAGGAGTAGTCCAGAACCTCAGCAGGATGCCTGCTATAGAATTTTCCTCTGAAAGTCAAATGTCACTGACATTGGAGACTATGTTTTGCAAAATCACCTCACCTCAAGTTTAAGACAAAACCGTGAGTGTTCTATGACCAAGAATATTTGATTAAAAAAAATCAACTCTCATTTAAGCTCAATGAGGATGCTTTTTTCCTGAAAAAAAGAAAAAAAATCAAATATTGGAGAGTGAGGACATATATCTTTCTATGCAAATTAATTATTTTTTGTTTTCTACCCTGCTTCACTGTCTCATAACACATAAAGCGTGAAGTCGGTTTCTTCCCATTGCACCCTCACTTAACATTTCCTTTGCTCACTTCTGTACACAGAACTTGTATTAAGAATGATGAGTCAATCCTTTCTGTACAGGATAAGGCATTTTATGTAGTGTTCAAATCCAGCAGCAAGTACAATGACATCCTACCTGAATTCTGAAAACTGTTCCTCTCACTAAGCAAGCTCCATTCATTTACTGCAGCAGCCCAACCCCCCATTCCAGCAGTGGTTAGAGAGAACCAACCATTCTCATTCTCAGGCATTTTTTCATTCATCTTGCTCTTTGAGATGTGTGAATACATTAAATCGCTCAGTGCTGAGTGGTGGTAAATCACAGCTCTGCACGCCTGACTTCCACTGAAGCTGCTGATGAGAAAACCTCATAAAAGGAGATCACTTGATATAATAATCTTGTTCCAGATATGATTTGGGGGGAGCCAGAGGCCATAAAGGGGAGAAAAGGAGGAGAGGAAGAAGATGTGACCACACAGTATGAATCAAAAATGAAAAAAGAAAAAAAAGGGAACATTTTAGGCTCCTATTTAAAAAATAGCTTTGGCGTATGAAGGAATGAGAAAAGATTTCCTCCAAATCACAATCCTTTGGGGACAAAACTAAACTGGGCTTTGTAAATAAGAATTAAGACTTATGAGATAAATAGTTTTAAAAAAAATCACTAATCATCACTTTCAAATTTGAGTATACTTTGAAAGGCTTCCAAAAAAAAAAAAAAAAAAAGGAAAGAAAGAAGGAAAGAAAAATGAAAGAAACTCCAAACATCTCTCTCTATATTTAGATCTGTTTAGGGCCCCAGAGAGAAATCAAGGAACTAGTAATCAGCACTTTAAAGATTAAGTTCTAAGTGCCCCTAGACAAGCAGAAAATGAAGCTTTCTTCTCTTTGAAGGTTTATGTAGTATGTGAACTAACTGAGTGCAATCAGGTAAAGAACATTCAAAAAATAGACCTGGTTCTGAGTCAAGACCAAATTTCAGAAGTATAGGGGAGAAGGAGGACCACAAAAAAAGGGGAGAGAGAAAATCATCAATCTATAAATCTCAAACCTTTTAAGACAATATATTTTACCATATCTACAGCCTTTGTGACTGTGAGATGTTGGCTCAAGCTAGAAAGACAAATAAATGCAGAAACAGTTTTTGTTTCTTTTTTTTTTCACTTTTTCAGATTTTATTTTTAATTGACAATAATTGTATATATTTATGGGGTACAATGTGATAAACTGCACCATATTACCTGTATATGGAATGGTTTAAGAAAAATATGAATGAAGCAATTCACTAAGGTTTCCTATAAATAATTAGTTCTCATATAGTGCACTCTGTGCTAAAATGTATTTCTATGTATCTTTTCCTAATCACATTTATTGCTTAAAATACAGTTCACCTGTCTTCTGTTTTCCATAGTTAAGTCTCTGTTGTGCCTAAATTTTAGTCATTAAGAAACTCTTCTTATGTAGGAGAAAAGAAACCTCTTGCAAGTTTTTCACTTATTTACCTTTGAAACAGTCCTGAAAAACTTTGAATAAAATACAATATTCATCAGCAAGAATTCATAGAGTAGTAGCAACTCTGTTCCAGGCTCTCTACTTTCATCGTTTGAGGCTGCTTCTTTATGAAGACTTGTGCAACCTGACATCATCAACACACTCGGCTCTGCTCCCTGGTGCTGAAGCAGACTAGTCTGCAGGGTGCCTGCAAGCCCCGGACATGCCCTCCCTTCTGAAAGGGTTAGCTGTAGGTGGAAAAGACATAGACCCGGGTTCTGTACATCACAGGTCTAAGCTCCTTTTCTACCCACCCCACAACCACTAAGATTGCAGGGACAACTGATCCACAGTGTGGATGTATTTCATCACCCCCCCCCCAGGGAAATATATATCATATATCTAAAATTTAAACTCTCACAGCCCAACAGTCCTGGTTCACCAGCAAGTACTTGGCTTTCTAGCTTGTTCTCATCATGTGTGCCAGGTATGGTGACAAGGCCAAGTCGTTTTATGCCCACTTTCCCCATGTCCTCCTTTTCCTGTCCAGCCCACATCTAATAATTGGGCTACTGTTGTCTCCATGCCAAAGATCCTCCTGTAGTTCTAATGTTTTTATAATAACATTAAACACAGTTTAAGTCACAAGGCTACCCACAATCTGTAGCACCCAGCCTCCTATCCTGCCCCTTCACCATCAACAAATATGCCTGTTCCACAGTCATAGTCCACCACTCAGAGTTCTGTGAATGAGGCATATGCTTTCATACCTCTGTACCTTTCAATGTGCTGTTTTTCTGTTTAAGAGGCTAACTCCAACACATTCTTTGAAACTCAGCTCAGGCATAGCATCTGCTGGACGCTTTCCCAGATCCCTCCTTCCCCAAGTCACTCTCACCTCCATACCCCAAACATCTTCTGTGCACAGACCTAGAGTAACTTTTCGCTGTGCTTTCACCGGCCTGTCACCCTTGAGCAATTTTATTGTTGATTTATTAGCACTTTGCCATTTTAGGAGCTCTTTCTGTATCTGCTTCTGTGATAAGTACCCAGACCTGTATTGTAGCATTTAATTTTTGAAAGTCAGAGATAGGAATTATTTTCTCTATTTTTCAAAAGGAAAAGCAATCTCAGGTGAGAAAAAAAAGATGATTTGCTCAATGCCACACATCTAAAAAATAGTGGAGTGGAGATTTACTGCCTCCATAGCTCTTGGTCTTTACCAGTTTGCAATATTGGTTTTCTATCTTCAATGCCTGGCACCATACTTATTCCTTGTTAGGCACTGAATAAATATTTTCTGATTAAAAATGAATGCATGCTCTTCAGGCACAGTGACATGAGCCTGTAATCCCAGCCACTTAGGAAGCTGAGGTGGGAGGATTGCTTAAGGTCAGGGGTTCGAGGTCATAGTGTGCTGTGATCATGCCAGTGAACAGCCACTGTACTCCAGCCTGGGAAACATAGTGAGACCCTTATCTCTAAAAAAATATAATAATAAAATTTTAAAAATGATTGACTGAATGGCTTCATGTTATATTAACCTGCAGAGTACTGTCTGGATAGTGCCACTCCGTCCATGACAATTTGAGCACCTAGCTCACAGTCTCTCTCCTTAAAACCTGCCATTATCCTGGGTTAAACTGAATACTCCATCCAACATCTTGGCATCTCAATTCCCTGAAGGCCTCCAATAGACATCTTCACAGACATCTCCTATATATCTTGATCTCCTTTCTCTGAGAACTGACCCTTGTGTGCAGGAATACAACCCCTGGAAGTCATGTTAGTAGTATGTAACACATTCCTTGGACACAGTTGATTAAAATTAAGAAAGATGCTTGACTCAAGCTGTGCCAATCACATTCTCTCTCCCAAGATTTAGAATTGAGCTAGTAGATTGTACAGGGAAGTGTTTGAAGTCTGGAGCTATGAAGTGGCTTTCTTTATGTACATGCCAAGCAATGAAATCCAGTGTGCTGAGAGAGAATATTGAAGCAGATATATAGACACGGAGGCAGAAGCAAGAAAGATACAGAATATCACATGAATTATGATAGTTCTATATTTACTTTTATAGCATGGCTTAATGCCCGGCTGCCCTTGAGTTGGTTCCATGAACTATATATATACATTTTATTTGTTGTTTTGCTTGAATTACTTGGAGAGTTTTAACTAAATAATTCTTCATCTCCAGATATTCTCTCTGACACTTTTCTTCAGTCACATGGATCTTGGAAGCATCCCAAATAGCTCTACCTCCAACATCACTAAAGCCAACATCCCTCTTCTGATCACAAACTTGTGTTTTTCAATTAATTTCTCTACCTACACTTCAACCCCAACTAATCCTCCATTTATTGGCACTTCAACCTTCTCCCTATCTGGAAGCACCTTGTATGCGTTCACTTACCTGCCCATTCATTTTAAATCCCGTAATCTTTTACTCCCACCATTTAACAATATACTTAATTACCTTGCCTCTTTGACCTTCTCTGGAACCATCTGAAAACTAAACATCATCAGCAACAACTTGGATGAATCCAATTACCATGCCTTTTCCATACCTGCACTTGAACAGCTAAGCACTGATGGATAAATTCACCCTAGAAATTCATGGTCACTGACCTTCAATACTGCTGTATTTCTCCTATCAATTTGGATTCTTTCACTTCACAGTAACTATCACAAACCTTATTTCTTCCCAATGCATCATAATCTATCAATGTCCTCATTCTTAGAATTATTTTTATGTAATAATAGTAATGAATAATAGTTCACATTTTATAGAGCTTCCATGCCAGGTACCTTTTAAAATGTTTTGCTTATAATAACTCATTTAATATATGAGGTAAGTACTATTATTAATTATATTTTACAGATAAATAAACAGAGGCACAAAGAGGCAACCATCCCAAAGTCATAGGGATAGTAAAAAGCAGAACTGGAATTCAAATCCAGGTAGTCGAGCTTTAAAGATTCTCCTCCTGTTTCCTTCCTGTGAGATCTGTCTGGAAAGTATCCAGCCACGTAATATGCAAAATAGAGACATTTACTGAAGAAGATACAAGTTACAAGAAACATCGTACCTAGGACAATGACACCTCAGTCCCCTTCACAGTAGGCACCATGGGAACCTCACACAGTTCTCCCAGTGTCTCTTAACCTAACCTGTACATGTTCAACATCCTCAGGTGTTCAGCTTGTTGCAGGCCTTCCAGAACATGGATCACTTTCAACAGATTCTCAACCATCTTTGAAGAGTTTATGCCACACTTTTATTTATGCTGCACGCATCGCATTGTCCCCGAAAGCCTTCTTAATCATCCGAATAGTTTCCACGGAAGAATGTTCAAGCTTAATGCGAAATGTGATGCAGATTCATTGCCCTACACTCTCCGTCATTTTGAATGCAACAGCCACACAGTACACAGGCTCACTCAATGGCTTAGCACCCCAGTGACTAGCGCAGGGAAGTCGTCATTGTTCTCCCATGCGCATTCCAGTCCACTCTCCCTAGCAGCCAGGTTACATCGATGTCATGCAAACCATTCTCGTCATATTAACAATGGCTGGATACTTTCCAGACAGACCTCACACTTCACCTGAAAACATATAAACACCATTTTACAGAAATTCTCTGGATGTCCCACCAAGAAACCTATATGCAAGACGTGTGCCCCATCATTTCCTCCTCTCCTTTATCCCTCCAGCTAAAACAATCCCCTACCCATCCCTGGATTCCCATTTCCTATCTCCCGTCTTCTGAGAAATCTTACTCTAAATATTAAACCCTCTCTTTTCTGTGTCTAAATCCTAATGTTCTAATTTGGGGGGAAATTTCTTGTTTTTTTGTATTCTCAATATTTTAGTATATATTTTTGCTATTATATTTTTAAGAACAAAAATGTTTCTTCGTCATGATATTTCTTTATTAGTGTCATGTCTTTATTGCTTAAGGCTCACAAAAACATCTTTCTCTCAAAAAACGTTAATTATAATATTTTGAAGATTTTTTTGTTTCCTCCATTACTTCAGTGTCATCCGTGATCCTTCCGTCTCTTTGTTTATTTTGATCTGTCTTTCATGACTGAGATGTCTCAAGTATTTTGTTTTCTCTTTGGCTATAAGTTTACTCTTAAAGTGCAGAAGAGCCAATGGCAGTTACTGTATTTGGAGAAAGAGTATTTCTTTCTCCAAATATAGTGGAGAGCCTCTGGGCTTTCTGTTTGAGGACTGCAAAATATATCAAGATTGCTTCAAGCTTGACACCTGTTATGTGTTGAACTGTATTCCCTGCCAAAATTCGTATGTTGAAGTCCTAATCCCTAATACCTCAGAATGTGAACTTATTAGGAAACAGATTTACTACAGATTTACTAGTTAAGTTCATAGTGGAGTAGCACAGGCTCCTAGTTCAATACGACCGGTGTCCTTATAAAAAGGGGAAGTTTGAACACAAACACATGCACACAAGGAGAACACCATGTGAAGGAAGGGCAGAGATCAGGGTGATGCTTCTGCGGGTGTAAAGTAACAGCAGTGACTGCAGGCAAACCACCAGCAGCCAGGGTGGCATGGATCTGATTCTCCCTTACAGCCCTCAGAAGGAACCAACCCCACTGAAACCTTGATCTCAAATTTCTAGCCCCCACAACTGTGAGACAATAAATTTCTGTTGCTTGAACCACTCAGTTTGTGTTACTTTGTTGGCCGCCCTGACAAACTAACACACCACCCCTGAATGCCCTCCGGGAGAGTCTGTTGCTGGCTTCTGCCATTAGGGGGCAGAGTGGAGAACCCCTGCTGCAATGTCCGCTCGTCAGTATGTAAACTTGCACTCAATCGCTTTGTTTTTTGTGCTGTATTCCACCACCTACACACACCCCCTCCTGTTGTGTCAGCTGGCGTGAGCCTTTTTGGTTTAATGTCTTCAGAGAAAACATCTGTGGATTTCCGGGCCGGGGGGGCGGTTCACTTGGCCGTGCTGACTGGGGCGGTGGAGCAGCAGCAACCCAGGTGCTCCACACACAGCTCTTCAAAATCCCTCTCTTCTTATGCCTGCGGTTTACTTTTCATGGTTCACGGTGTCTCTAAGATCTGAAGCTCTAGGAAGGGTCTTGAGTGGTTTGGGGTACTGAAAATTCAACCATGTTGATATCTTCCTCTGCAATAACCTAGTTTCTAAATTTATGTGCTCCATAAATCACTTACCATTTCTCTATCTGCTTCAAAATTGTGTTGTATTCTTATTACCACTGAGGATACCTTTCTTAATCCCCTTATTCTCATTTTAACTGGTTTTCTTTAAGGATTGGAAGTAAGCATGCATGAACAATTTATCTTCCCTCAACAAAACTCTGTCAGCGTTTAAATATGCTCCTAAATTCACACATTTTTAAGCTCCACATTTCCCCTTAGCTACTGTTCTGTCAGCATCCTCCTCCTCACAAACTTTAAGAATTGTTTATACTGTACATCTCTATTTCATTACCTCCCACTCAATCCTCACACCCCTCTCATCTAGCTTCCACCTCTATACTGGCCCCACAAAAAGTGTCCGGATAATATCTCCTAAGATGTCAATGTCATTAAATCCCCTAGAAACTTGTCAGTTGATTTCTCATCAACACTGGCTAAATAACTCTCCCCCTACTTCATGTTACATTCTCTGTCTTTGCCTCCTGTGACATTTTATTCTTCTAATTTGCCTCCTACCTCCAAAGCTATGCCTGCCTGTTCAGTCTCCTTTGCCAACTGAGTCTCCTCTACCTGAACTTTAAAGGTTGGGCTTCCCTGGGAACTCTCTAAGGCACGTTTCTTTTCCAAGGCTACTCTCCACGTGATCCATTTCACTCCTGTGGCTCTATTCACTGTCCAGTCTCTCATCACTCTTACATGCACTTCTCCAGCTCAGACTAAGCCTGGGAACTACTGACCCATGTATTCAAATAATTCTTTAACATCTCCTGTAGCTTTCTTATATGCATTTCAAACTAAATATGTAAGTAATAAAAGAAAAGGTAATATACAAGGACTGTGATATTAAAAACAGGAAAGCAGGAGTGTGTAGAGGAACTAGCACAAGAACAGTAAGAGTGCTTATTGTCGAGGTGCAAGAAAAAGTGAGAGTGCTTATTGTCGAGGAAGACAAAAGAATAGAGCACTGGAAGAATGGATTTGTAAAAGAAACTATTACTAAGATCTGGTAAGGACCAACATTTTAAGAAAATAGTTATTAGGCAAGGTAAATTTTGAAAGAAAAATGAGAGGTTCAGCAACGTTGTGATTATGCTAATGCAGAGGTGTTTAGTGAGGTCCTAGGCAACAGGGAGGTCAAATGATGGCACATTACAGGGCAGTGGGATGAAGGAGGGGGACTGGCCTTCTTCCATCTTCACAATTTGTCCTAATATTGGTCCTTATAATAGATTGAATTATTTAATCTCTCTTTAATTATTGTTCTCCTATTTGTGTATAAAAAGTTTATATTTTTAAACCACTCATTCAGTATTATCACTCATCTCTCAAGCTACAGACATCTAGCGGCACAGACAGGGCTCAGTTTGACTATACACCCTTTATTCCACAGTACAGCCCCCAGCAGACTCCCACAACTCATGAATGAAAGCCCCTATCTCTATATGAAGGATGAAGATGGAGAGGAAGGTCAGTAGGGAGTATGAACTCTATGATGTCCCAGGAATTGTTTCTGTTCCTCTTAGAGATTCTTGATTTTCCTCACCAGTGAGGTAGTGTGAACTTTTGAGAAAAATATGGGTGCCTGGTGCTAACATTACTTTCCCACCAGTGTTGTAGAATAAACCATGCTGGTTTGTTCCAACAACCAACTTCCATTTCTTCTGCATGAAGTCTCATACCAGGGATATATTAATCTATTGAGCCTTTTGTTTCTTTTCCTATAGCTTTGATACCAAATGGGGTGTAAATTTCTTCTCCGGAGCCACCAGTAAGATTATATTCTTCTGCAAGTTTTCATTCATATGGTTCTTTAGTCTCCATTTCCTATGCCTCATTTTGGAACCAGTTTTTTGAAATTGTTTCTCTTTATTTTGCATGGACTCAGTTTCACAAGGACCATAGACTCTCATGGATCTCTACCTGTTAGCTCTGCCTTTTTCTAAGGAACTGGCCTTTTCCCCAAGTCTTCTATCCCTCCGGATCCCCCACAGTTTAGTCAGCAGGTGAAACATGATTATAGTATTTCTCTTCAGAGCCATAACTGTATATCCTTGAGCTAATATTGAGAAATAGAACCCACTTTGTGTTCCCATTTTAAAGATGATAAAACTGACATGCAGACTAGTGAAATGATTGCAGCAAATTCATAAAGCTAGTTAAATGCGATACTGTCTATAAAATGCTTAGCAGAGAATTATGCTTCTCACTACCACCTGGTGAAGACATAATTATCTCTCAACTAGATTATTCCCATAGGCTCCTAAGTGGTTCCCCCACACTTTCTTTTTCATTCTCTCACAGTTCAAGAGATCCTTTTAAAACCTAGATTTAATTATCTCATTCTGCAGCTCAGATCCTTCAATTGTTTCCCGTCTCATTGAGAGTAAAAACCAAAGACCCTAAAAACTCTATCCAATCTGGCCTCTATTACATCTCTTACTGTATCTGAAACTATTTTCCCCTCACTTATCTGCTCCTGCCACAGTGGCCTCCTTGCTATTCATAGAGTGCACCAAGTATGCAGCCACCTCAAGGCCTTTGCACTGTTCTCTCTGCCTGGTAAGCCTCTCCCCCAGGTATTTGCCTGGCTAGCTTCTTTACCTCTTTCAGATCTCTGCTCCAGAATTACCCTTTGCGGCTTGCTTATCTGCCCAATTTTAAATTGAACCCTTCCATGGCCCCATGAACTCCCCAACCTCCTGCCTATTTTATCTTCTTTCATAATGCTTTTTACTAGCTGATATACTCCATGTTTTACTTATTTTGCTTATTGTATTTCTCCTTATCTCTCCCAATGCATGCACACACACACTCATACACAACATTGCAAGCCACAATAGCAATGACTTTTATCTTATTTTGTTCCCTGCTCTATCCCCAGTGAATAGAAAACTAACTGCCTGGATACCTGGCACATAATGGGTGCTCAATAAATATTTTTTTAATTATCAATGAAAGCTTTTTGCACATAGTAGAGCTTAATAAATATTTAGCAATTTTATTATTGCTATTTTTCACTATTATTAGTAATACTACTGCTATTTGCACTAGACTAGGTGAGAACCCAGTTCTTCTGATAACCCCCTCAGTGATCTTACTTATCCAAAAATACTGTGATTGAAAAGATAAAGAGAAAATAAAGTCTAACAGCAAAAATAAATAAATAAATAAATAACCAAAGGGGCATTCCAATATTAAAACTAACAATTTTTATCAAAGGTACAATGCAAATATGAAAGATGCAGCACAATTGTTAAAACATGTTCCATATCTTCCCACATTATCTTCCAAAGTAGCATGGAGGCCAGTGATGCAAATGATGATTCAGGTGTTATCAGGGAATAAGCATTACATGCTTCAAGGTGCACGAATGCATGCATGCTAAGAGTATTCGGGAAAGGCATTTCTTAAATCACCAGAAGCTGTCTGGGAGGAAAAGTTTATAACTTCTTTTCCTAAGAGGAGTATTGAGTTTTTTCCTGATGTAGCACTGGAGAACACTAAATATACATTCTTCTAGTAGCCAAAAGGGGAAATAACCCAAAAGTTGCTTCTCCTTAATTCAGAAGGTTTTAAGATCATTCCCCTGAGCATGGTCACGTTAGGGTTTCCCCTAAAGACAACCACTGCCTCCTAATAGAAGTGTTATTAGCCACATGCCTACCATATTTATGAGATATTTCAGACAATTACTACCTTCCTGTCCGTATCACAATGTGCCCAGCATATGGAGCCAACAGGGTCAAGCTCTGCCTTGTACTAGTTGAAAGAGCTTTGCAAAGTTACTCAACCTCTATGAGCCTTCATTTTCTCATCTCATGCAATGCTTATGGTTGCATCCTCCTCAGATGGTTGTTGTAAAGATTAGAAGAGAAAGTGCATGTAAAGTTCCTGGCTCAGAGCCTGGAAAATAGCAGGTGTTTGATAAATGTTAATTTCCTTTCTATTCCCCAGGTGTCCCAGATCATGGGGACCTTGCTCTGACTAGTTCATCTGTTCACCTAATCAATGTTAAGTATGTTACCCTTCATTGATAATAGGAAACATTTTTACTGAAAAATGGTCTATGCCAAAATAAGCGACATAATTAGTAGTAATATGGCATCTCAAATATACCACAGAAGAGAAATTTTGAAGCACATGAGACATAAGTAGCTAACTAACAACTTTACCTAGGTGAGCCCAAATCAGAGCAAATAGACTCCAGAAATGTTGTTAAGAGGTTATTAAACGAGGTGTAGTAGAAATTGTTTTTACTACCTGGTTCCCATTCTCTCTTCTGTAGAAATTTCGCTTTGTGGAAACCAATCCTGCCCCGATGTTGTACTTAGGGAGTAGTGAATGCCTTCTCTGGGCTGCAGAAATGAAATATATATTGCCTAGGCTAACTCAGGTGGTACATCGCACCCATATGCTCACATTGGATGTCTCAGAGATGGTATCCGCCAAAGTCTGGCCAGATGAAACCAATGGGTCTTAATTAGAGAACCACTTTTAAGTTCTCAGGCAAGAGGTCTTTCCTCTGCTATAATGTAAATGATTAAAAAATGTAAACCTGAAGCTAAGGGTAGCCCCTAAGTTAAAGCCTGGGAATGAAATCATTCCAGAGAAAGTAAAACCAAATAGGTTTTCTTGTGATATAGTTCAAGTTCTGAATTAAAAGCACATGTGGCAGATGTCATTGTCTTGCCCATGGTTTCTCAGCACCTATGGTTGCTACGCACACCTATGACTTGCTACACCTGCAACTCTGTACTTGAAATCTGTCTCTGACTGTAGAAATATGCTCAGTTTGGGCACAGAGGAGGCCAGAAATGTCTGGAAGATATGAACAGTCATAAATTAATGATAAAAATTGAAGGATAAATACCCCAGCTTCCTTGCCCCTCAGCTGGGATAACTCTGTGACTATCTTACAGCATTGTCAGGTAGATTGAGCCTTAGTTTCCCACAGTAATAAACTGTTTGCTAACATACCTTTATCTGTCTTTCTTCTTTTCCTCTCCACGTTCCCATTCCTCTACCAATGTTTCCTAGGATCCCCTCTGAGATAAAGTACACAAGTATGCTAAGCTTTGTCTTGGAGGTTGCTTGTTGGAGAATCCAGCTTGAGCTTTTGGTGCCTGAGTAGCCCTAGGACGAAGACCCTTAAGGTGAATTCTGGAATCAGATAACTTACTAGTCAACTGATAACAGAGCTTCTACTGGTGATTTGTGCAGTGGAATCCTTGACTTGTGATAGGATCAAGGTTAAGAAACTCACCTGTGGTAGATTGGGATGGGGCACAAATGGGAGGCAACACATACATTTATGCAATATTCTAGCCTTTAAAAGACATGGGAGCATTAGTAATTAAAATTATTATGGAATTGATAGGCTGGTATTATTAGCCAAAGGTCCCTGAAAGGAAGAAAATAAGCCCACTATCAAAAGGATGTTCTCATTTCTTTTGATTGGCAGGCAGAGGGAAACTGTGCTGAAAATCAAGCTCAAAATTCAATTATATGAGTCATGCTACAAAGGAAGCTGGATTCATATCCCTGAGAAGTCAGAAACTTGACAGGGAAGGAAGGAGGCATGAGCCAGTTCTTAAACACGGGAACAGTCAATTGAAGAGCAAGCCAGTTTCACTGAAGAGGGACCCTGAAATTTCATAGGAATTATATACAATGGTGATTCCTCTAATTCTTTCCCAAAGTGAACTAAAAGTATTTATCAGAGTAACTGCCACAGAGAACAGACAACTACCTAAATCTTTTGAAAGCTGTTGGATAATCAGTAGTAGCTGTTATCAAAATACCAAAATTCCTTATGGACCTCATTTAAAGTGGAAGCATATAAAGTCCTAGCCCAAATCTGTCTCACAAGAGGCTGAGTTCAGTGTGTTTACATACCCACTCTGAGATTTTGAGATAAGATAGAGGAGATACTTAGCACGTGCTAGGACCTTCACCAGGTTCTGTATCTATGCAGTCTAGAGCAATTATGGTAGTCAAGGCCAAGTGGAAGCACCTGAAACTGTTTCCCTTTCTAACAAAGTGTAATTCAGAAGCAATATCACATTCCAGTTTGGTCCCAAAGGCTTAAATGATGAGCAGTCTCTATAAAATCCCATAATTCACCAGTATGGCTTCAAAAAAAAAACACATCTGGCAGGTGAAATCTTTTCAAACCCAAAAGGAACTTACTAGCTTAGAGTACATACATTTATAGTCTTATTCCAGGTCTATGTTAATTTTCTTGCTCTCTGTCACAATATATTCCAAAGAAACCTTGACCATCTTGGACATGGATAATCTCAATATTCCAGAAAGCCAGCAGGCTGGTAGTGTGGCTTGGTAATCACATCAAGCTAATCAGACTGCTGAATAGGAAACAGTAAGTACTCTTGGTGCTCTCGTAAGACACATGTAAAACAGAGAGTATGTGATAAACTCTACGATGATTAAGGGGACTGCTATATCAGTGAAGTGTTTAGGTGTACAGAGTTCTAGGGTTTTTCTAGGACCTCCATGACCCAATTAAAAGAGCATATTATTGTGCCCTGTACCTCCCACTTTTTACCATTAAGAAAGAGACTCCATAACTTCATGCTTGGTAGGCCTTTTGAATTTGGAGATAGCCTATACACATTTGGGGATATTGTTTTGACTGGGTGACTGCTACTAGTTTCACTAACTTCCTAATATATTTTATATATGTGTAATATATATATATATATACACATATATATATATATAGTAGACAGCTGCCAACTTGAGGAATCAATGACAAAACAGAGTGAACTTGTTATAATATGGGGAAACAGAAAGTCTAGGTAGTCCAGAGTGGACCGTAGGTGAGGGTACCAGTGCTTCCCCAAGCCACATGTCCTTTGCAATCAACATCCCCATGGATGCGAATAGCTGCCAACTGCAAGCACCTGTGTTTCTATCTGTGGGTTTTCTCTGTCCATAAAAGTATGTTCAGCCTATATTTTTGGCAGGTGGAACTGTCAGAGAGTCAGTATGCCTGTGAGCAGCCTTTTAACCAATGATAAAATAGGTTGGCCATGAATATCCTAACTTCTTCACCTTTTAGATAGAACAACTCTGAGTCCTTCTTTATTAAAAGAATTTGTTCTATAAAATTTGGATTCAGTCAAAAGGCTGCACTCAAGTAACCAGAAGGCCACATGTGGCCCCAAGGCAGCAGGCTCTCCACCCCCCAGACAGAGTCTAGGATGCCCACAATGAGAACATGCTCCTTTTTTCCTCTGACCTATCTTATTCCCCACTCCACTAGTGGTGCTTAAGGGGTCATGTCACAAACAACTTGCGCTCAAATCTTTGTCTACTTCCAGGTTTGCTTCTAGGGAAAATTAACCTGAAACAGCACCTTTAGTTTGGACTAACTCTGAACATTTTTGCTAATATGAGCTAGTAAATCTTGTTTCCATAAACCAGTTTGAGCCAGGTTTTCTTTCACTTACAACTAAAGAGGCTTTTACAGAGGCTATAATTTCAAAACCTAGTTTTATGCTTATTTTTAAAGAATAAGCTCTATTTGTATAATTATGGAGGTTAATACTCCTTTTCTTAACCATGACCAATGATGACAGATTTTCTAAAATATATATTCCTCAAAGTCAGGAAATATGGTCTATTTTATTTGTAACTTTTTCAGCTCTCTAAACTGGGTCCATATCTCCTTTTGAGTTACACTGTTTAACCACAATTTTCTATTTTCTGCTCTACCTTTTAAGAATTAGTATTCCTCAAGTTTTTATTTTTCATTATCTCACCTTCATCTTTGTAAAATACTACCTCATTTATCTCTCTCTCTCTTACACCTGTACTATGGTTTCCACTTTCGCCTTCTTACTGGTGAATCACCTATTTATCTTCTGAGCTTCAAATTAACTGGCGGTGGGCTGTCTCAGTAACCTCAGTAAACCTCATATCAAAACTAATTATTCATCATTCTCATAATCCCTATTCTAAAGCTTGATAACTTGTTACTTCCTAGTAAGTGATTTTACCAATCCACAGCACTAGAAAAATCTCCCTTCCCTTCTCCTTCCCTCTCTATCCACCTCTCTCCCTTTTCTCTCTGCCTCTGGTCTCCATCATCTGCTCAACAAATGAACACGGCCATTTTACCTGTTGCCAAAGTTATTTCCTCAAAAGCAGAAGAGGAAAACCAAAGGGGCCAGACAAAACATTTCATCCTAATTTACCCATTAGAGATGGTACATGAATTGAGTCTGACCATTCACGGCCAACAAGAATCAATTCAGAGATTCATAGCTAAAAGAATTATGTAAGCATCTGAGGACTTTTCTCCACCTCTGTTGTTCTTCATATCTAATTAGCCAAGTCATATAATTATAACACTTAAATATTTTTCACATCTGTTGACTCCCCCTTGCCCTTTTCTTGATTACTTGTACCAGCCTTCTTAGGATTCTGTCAGTTCTGCCTAGATTATTGCAGCCTAAATACTCCAATCTCTCTATCCCACCCTTCTACACTGTTGCTGGAATACTCTTCCTAAAATTTCAAGTTGGATTATATTTCTTGCTTATTGGCCGGGCGCGGTGGCTCACGCCTGTAATCCTAGCACTCTGGGAGGCCGAGGAGGGTGGATCGCTCAAGGTCAGGAGTTCGAGACCAGCCTGAGCAAGAGCGAGACCCCGTCTCTACTAAAAATAGAAAGAAATTATATGGCCAACTAAAAATCTATATAGAAAAAATTAGCCGGGCATAGTGGCGCATGCCTGTAGTCCCAGCTACTCGGGAGGCTGAGGCAGTAGGATTGCTTAAGCCCAGGAGTTTGAGGTTGCTGTGAGCTAGGCTGACGCCACGGCACTCACTCTAGCCAGGGCAACAAAGCCAGACTCTGTCTCAAAAAAAAAAAAAATATTTCTTGCTTATTTAAATCCTTCTTGGTTATGGTTATCTTAAATATAAAATTCAATCTCTTCACAGTATAAGGCCCTTTATGATCTGATACCTGCATTCAGCCCAGTCTCAATCCCAGCGTCAGTTCCCCAAACTCATCTGGCTGCTCTATCAACCCAAACACCACTTCCTCTCGGAAGTCTCCCCTGATTCCCTGAGGTCTACTTAGTTAAGTTTCCCCACTTCTATCCCCCGTGAACGTACTGTGTAGCTCCATTATGACAAATGTCTCACCATATTATATATTTTCCCATTTGACACCAAGGCCCTGAGGGCAAGCATTGTGGCTTGACTTCGATTTCCTAATGCATGAGGGACTTTTAATAAATGCTTATTTAAATAAATAAACAATTGAATGAGCAGGTTAGCATTACATGTGGCATAACTTTGAGCTTCTGCATTGTATCGATGATCTACAGCAGAAATTTTGCACATTTGTTTGCTTTCTCAAAAGACCCATAAAGGTGCTCCATATGTTCTCAGAACTACTTACCCCCTGGGTATGGGGGAAGAATAGGGCAGCTCAAGTCTTCTAATGGAGTTTGAGCAATGAATGGTCATCTATAGAGCAATGTAATACACTTCTTTAAAGCAAAGCCTTGTGGCATATTTTCAATGACTTAGCAATGTATTAGGTATTGTCAATAATAGCCAGGATGCAGGCAAGTAGGTTTGCATGCAACTAGAGGACAAGGTCACAGGAGAGTTTATGGTGCTTGTAACTGAACAGCATAAAGTCAATCTTAAGTTCAATGAAGGAAATAACACCACTGACAGTATCACTTTTCAATACGAGACAAATAAATTGCTTTTATGATTGGAGACATGTAACAGAAGTATCCAGTCTCTGATTCACTTGCAACAATGAGCTCAGTATTCATCTAACCCCAGCATTCAGGGCCAAGCAGGTTATCCTGTGACAGCATAACACCATCACAGGCCTCGTTCTCCACAATCTCTCCTTTGCAGTTAGTGCAACACAAATGCATGCACACATACACACATACACACGCATACACAGTTATGTACCCTGGCCTGACACAGCCTCAATAGCATGCTCCTAACAACAGATGGTCTTCCTGCCTTAAATCATCTTTTTGTATCTCTCTCTCTCTTTCTCTCGGTAATACTCTCTTGGGTTCAAATATCAACTCATTTTTTTCAATTTTTTATTTTTAATTATTATGGGTACATAACAAACCCATTTTTAAAGGCATTCTAGTCCATCCTGTTTAAAATAAATCCCTCCTCCCTCCATAACCCATGATACTTAATACAATACACATGACATGTCAAAGTTATTCCAATTATTTATCTGTCTCATTTTTTTAGTTGGTGGTAAACTTTTTGAGGACAGGCATGTGTCTCAGTGCATGGAAAGATGCCTGGGACTTACCAGATACTCAATATATGCTGTTGAATGAATCAGTCATCAGACTGCAGCTCTGGCTTACCCATTTTTCTTTTAAGATACAACTTTAGGAGCTATTAAATAATCTTGCTCTGGTAGTCTATGTGATTATAATTCCAGCATCATTCATATCTGGCGGGGGGGAAAAACATGGCTTGCCTCATCTGTCCAAGTGGTAGGGCTTTGTGTTTCCCTCGCCCCAATAAGATTCCTCTTTTCCACAAGACAGGCTCACATTTGTCCTGCATACATTAAATGCAAATCCCTACTGCGGTACCTTGGTTTATGCAATCCGGAGAGCCCTTCCTCCTTTTCTCTGCATATGTAGCCCCTACTCATCTTCATGATCCAGTTGAAATCTCACTTACTCCATAAAGTCTTCTAGACAAATGTGGTCCTGACACATGTCTTTATTCAAGGACCAGGGCCATGGCAATGCCTCCTGCCTGACCTCTTATCTCTACAACTCCTTCATTTATATCATTCAGGACACTCAACATTTGTAAATCCTTTCCTATGTTGCTTTTCAATTATTTTACCCATCTTATCTTCCAAGCCCCTGAATGATATTGAGTATTTTGATGTTTCTCTTTCATAACATTCAGAAGATATTGATATTGCATCCATACCATCTCATGAAGATACTAATTAACTCCCTAAAAATGGGAAAATCTGGGAACCTTGATTATAAAGATTATATTAAAATAAAATGAAAGTATTCATATCTTATTTAGTATAAAATTTAAAAAGTTAAAGAGAAGGAAAATAAGGCTTTTGGCTACTAAGGCCAAAAGTAGTTTTAATAAGTTCAAAATTGATGTCAACACTGTAAATTTATAGCAATTTTTACATGACCAATATAAAAGAAGTTTATATTCAGGGACATTGTGAAATTAAAAATCTATCTATAGCAATGTGACAGAAAAACTTCTAAGTAAAAGTTTATAATAGTCATGCACAACTAAACAAAATTATACCTCTCAGAATTTCTGTAATAATTAAATATATGTTCTAATCTCAAAGTCTAACACATAATTGTCTTAGTAAAAGCATAAAAATGTATTAGGGCTTATAATACATGACACCATATGGCCTACTATGCTAATTTATGTAGAGAGATAACTTGCATAATTTGCTTTCAGGAGCACGGTAGCATGTTTTGAAAAGAAAGTGGAGAGCTCGGGAAAATTTGTTTAAGGGTGTGGAGTTGGATCTTTCAAATCATACTATTTATCGGAAAATATTTTATTGGAAAACAAGAGGAACTAAGCTTAATTTCCTGATTGTTTTCCAATAGCTGAATGTTTGCTACTATGTAAATTTGGATAATTTGCTCCATTTTTATTCCTTATTAAGATATATCAAGTCTGTGAAGATATAACCAGGCAATTCTGTTTAGGTAAGAATTCTGTGCAATGTCTTTAGCTTTCAGGAGGGGAAAGGAAAGATATTTCGTTCATTAATCACCCACCATTACCCAGGAATTATGCTTGTTACTGAACCCTTATTATTTCTTATACTATCTTGTTGATGAACCAGTGTAGAGACTGATCCAATCAAAAATAGTCACTCCAAGGCCATTAATTATTTTAGGCATATAGTACTCAAGTTAGCATACTCTGAAGTAAGAGTACCTGATTCAGTTCCCAACTGTACTATTTACTCTTTATGTGACCTTCTCTGTATCTCAGTTTCCTCATCAATAAAATGATGATAACATTAAAACATCTACCTCATAGATTTGTTGTAAAGATTACAATGAATTTGATCTTTGTAAATCTCTAAAAATAATGTCTTGGCAAGAAGAAGTGCTGAGTGTTAGCTGATATCATTTAAAATTAATTACAGAATGAATTAGTACCTGTTTACATACAGTTTATAGTTGCTTCTAGAACTTTGGTCATGAAATCATCATTGTAGGGTCACCAACATGGAAATGAAATGATAACCTAAACATCAACTCCTGAATATATTGATAAAATGGGTACTTTAGAGACAGATGGATTACGAGGCATTAAAGAAATAATATAATAAATAAATTTTAAATGGTTTTACTTCATAAACAATAAAACATTTTCATAAGTGACAGGCAGTGGTGTGCTAACAAACCCACTCTGGGGGCCAAAAAGCTCTAATTTTTAGTGTTGCAGATTGCCATGGTATAAATTCTCCTACCACAGCCCCATTTCAAGCCACAAATGGTTTAATACCAGCTGAACAAACTCCTCAGTATTTAACATGTGGGTCTTGTGAGCTGTTGTGAGCTAGCTGTACACACCACTGGTGTAGGTATACTGTCCACCTTCATCCTTCTTCTAACCAGAATCCTTCTAGCAATGGGGGCAGAGTATTATCTTTGTCTTTTTCTTCCTTTTCCATTTATTGCCTGTTTTGATATGACTAGAGCCTTCTCATGCCTATGCCTTTACACAATATCCAGCCACTCTGTTACAAAGGCTTTAATGTGCCAACTGCCAAGTGAGCCCCAAGCAGCAGGAGTAACACGGAGATCACCTCCCAGCAGTCCGCAAGTCAGCAGGCCCTATTCAGCCTGCAGGGAAGTGTGTGTGGTTTTTTGTTGTGGTTCTTTTTTTTTTTTCTTTTGATCAGTCAAAAGCTTTCTGATATACCAAATTAATTAGCAGCATCTACAAATTAAGAGATTTCACATGAAAACACAATTCTCAGCTTGTCTTATGAACATTGAAGATCTGACAACACTAAGCCCAGATTCCCATGTGGGAATATCTTCCTGGAGCTAAGAACAATGCCCCCTTTAAAAGTGGCATACACTCTCCAGTTTCCAAAGTGCCCTCCACCTCTAATGCCTCACACCCCAGCCAGCTTTGCCATTTATATTATCTGCATGGCCCCAGAAGGATTTGGAGTTGGGACCTTTGGCTTAATTAAAAAAAAAAAAAAAAAGCTTTTGAATTAGTCAAACTTGGAAACTAATCCACTAATCCAGCCTCTGGCACTGACTAATGTGTAAGCATAAGCAAGTGACGAAACTAGCACAGGTGTGTTTCTTTCTCTAGGAGATGGAAATAGAAATGAAACTCAGCTCATTGGGTTATAACAAGGACCAATGGGTTATAACAAGCACATGCAAACACCTAGCCTACCCTGTCACAGAATAAGGGCTTCATACATGTCAGTCCCTCTCCCATCTTCCCCTATGCTGAACTTGCATTGTTCTCCCATTCCTTCACATTTTGTTCATGTTACTTTTTGTGTGTGAGAAGATTTGAACTTTTTTTTTCTTGTGGCCTAAGGTTAGAATTTTATTTATTTACTTATTTTTATTTCAAAATATCATGGGGCTATAAATGTTTTTCATTACATATTTTGATTTTGTTATGCTTGAGTCAAGGTTATAAGTATGCCCATCACCCAGACAGTGTTCATGGTATACATTAGGTAGGTTTTCACCCATCCCCCCACTCCCGTTTGATGTCAGCTGAGTTTTACTTCCCTCTGTGCACATGTGTGCTCATTGGTTTGTTTTACTTCTATAGCAAGTACATGTGGTGTTTGTTTTTCCATTCTTTATATACTTCACTTAGGATAATGGTGTCCAGTTCCATCCAAATTGTTGCAAAAGGCCTTAATTAATCCTTCTTCATGGCTGAGTAGTATTCCATAGTATACATAAACCACATTTTATTAATCCACTCACAAATTGATGGGCACTTAGAGGGATTCCACATCTTTGCAATTGTGAATTCTGCTGCAATAAATATTCAAGTGCAGGTATCTTTTTGATAAAATAACTTCTTTTCCTTTAGGTAAATCTCTAGTAGTGGGATTACTGTATCAAATGGTAGGTCTACTTTTAGTTTTTTTGAGGAATCTCCATACTGTTTTCCATAGAGGTTATACTAATTTGCAGTCCCACCAACAATGTATAAGTGTTCCTTTCTCGCTTCATCCATGCCGGCATCTGTTGTTTGGGGATTTTTAATAAAAGCCATTCTAATAGGGGTAAGGTGATATCTCATTGTGGTTTTAACTTTCATTTCCCTTATGATTAGTGATGTTGAACATTTTTTCATATGTTTATTGGACATTTCTCTATCTTCTTTTGAAAAGCTTCTGTTCATGTCTTTTGCCTGTGTTTTAATGGGCAAAATGCCCTGATTTTTTGCTCTTCTGGAGTTCTATTTCTGATTCCTTATCATCTGGGTAGCTGTCATTTATTTTTAGATTTTCTTTTACTTAGATGGGGCTTTGTTTTTTCTTCCTCCTCCACACATAAGGGAGTGTCTGTAGCATACGTTGGGTAAGAAACTTTGGCTTTGCTTGTGGGTTCAGTCATGGGTTCTCAGTTCTGGATGGCTGTCTTGGTTATAGATAACTTTAGTGTGGTGGTTTTCTCAGTTGCTAGTTGTTTGTAGGCTATTGCAGTGGTGAACTACATGCAAGGAAGATTCCTTGTCTCTCTATGATGACGGAGCATGGAGGTCTTTGAGATATTTTCTTTTTCCCTAGCCCCGTGGTCTTCTTAACAATGTGAATTATATTGGCATGCCCAGTATAATCTATGAGGCAGTAGGTGGTGCTTGTGAGTAACAATCAACCACACTCTGTATGACTGAGTCAGTAAATGTAAAGGGCTGTGCAAACTGACCTTACTGTCAGTAGGTGGTGCTTGCCAGAAGGAACAAGCTACAGTGCTTTTTTTTGGCAGGGACGGGGGTCAGGGGGGCAACCTATGACTGGCTCTAGCCCCTCAGGAGAAGCACTTGAATGCCCCAAGTTATGGGTGGGGCCATGGAAATTCCAGGTGAGTTCTTATTCTCCAGCTCAGCAGAGGCAGGTGGGTAAGTGAGGCTGGGCAGGGGTGGGTTGGTTGAGCCTGCCCTTAGGCTCCACAAAAGGTAGTAAGTTTATTGTTTCAGTGGAGATCAAAGGTCTGCTCCAAGCTTTCTGGGGAAAGCTGCTAGGGAGGGGCTGAGGTGGCCCCACCCAGCCAGAAAATCTGCTTGTGGAGGCAGGGGCCATCTCAAGTCTACAATCTGGGTGTCAGGAGTGGTTTTTGCTCTTCTCCCCCCTCCCCTGCTCAGTGGTCTCCCTTCAGCATCTGCTGGAAGGCAGGAGCTCAAACTAGCTGAGCTCCCCCACAATGGCACTGCAGGCTGGGAGCTTCTCTTTCCAGGATTCCACCCTGTGGACTAAGAGCCCAGTGTTCCTGTTGGGGAGTGGTGCTCCATGAGTGCCCTGTGGCTGGGACCCACACTGTGCTCTTTTCAGTTCTGCCATTTGGGCTTCCTCTCTTCCTGAGATTAGTCACAAATCTCCCCTCCTTGTCACTAAGCAACATGATCAAGTCCTCAGGGTATGGAATCTGGCCTACAGGACTGTCCCTGGTCCCTGAAGATCACTTCCTGAATGTGCCAGGGAGAAGCGTGCTGGTCCCAAGTTGCCTATGGGTGCTCAAGCAGGTTTCATGTCCCTCGGCTTCAGGGTGGGCCCTGCTATGATGGAGCAACCTGGCAAGAAGCACTGTGGGGAGGCGGGTGGGCTATGAGCAGAGAGCTCACAGTCCAAGCACGTCTTAGTCCATTGCAGACCTTTAAGAGGAAAGGTTTGAGCCCTATTGTCTGTGAAAGCCCCAGTGGAGGGAAGGCAGATGCTTCTGAGAGTCCCAGCTCAAGTTTCTCTCTTAGCAGCTGTGGGCAGGGGATGGGAAGGAGAAGAAAACCTAGCACTCTTTTAATCTCTGTCCCTCTTTCCAGAAGGCAGCCATCTCAGAATGTCCAGCTCTGGAGTCACAGAGATCCCCTGGGACCCACCAGCCCCATGTGTCCCACAGTCTGGGCCAGAGTTAGTAAATGTTTGTGTGGGAACAAGCAAGACAAAAACTGAAGGGCTGAAGTCCCATGGGGAGGACAAAGGCACACGGTGGATGAAGAAGCAATGTGGAAGCGGCCATCTTGGCTTGGGTCTGTGGTGACGGGAAGTGCCCCAAGGGGCTGGCAGCCTGGTGCTTTGTCCTCAAGAACCTCCCAGTTCACTGGCAGCAGCTGCGTTAGGGCTCACGAGGGTGGAAAGGCTCTCCAGCAGCTCAGGAGCCTGCTGGCTGCCAGAGATGTGAGGGAGGTAGAAATAAACCGCTCCACCTACCCTTTTTTTTCCTGGACTCCAAGCCTCTTGGCTAGGTGTTTGCATAGGCTGTCCTTAAAATGTCCATACTGCCCAAAGTGATTTACAGATTCAACACAATTCCCATCAAAATACCAACATCTTATTTAACAGACCTAGAAAAAAATAATCCTAAGTTTGACTTGGAACCAAAAAAAGAACCTGAATAGCTAAAGCAATCTTAAACAAAAAGAACAAAATCTGGAAGCGTCATATTATCTGACTTCAAATTACACTATAAAGCTATATAATATGCAAAACAGCATCATACTGGTGTAGAGACATAGACCAATGGAACACAATAGAGAACCCAGAAATAAAACCACATAGCTACAAACAACTGATCTTCAGCAAAGCAGTTAAAAACATACTCTGGGATGTGCACACCCTATTCAATAAATTACTCTGGGAAAATTGGATAGTCATATGCAGAAGAATGAAGCAGGACCACTATATCTCACCATATACAAGAACTATTTCTAGATGGATTAAAAACTTAAACGTTAAGCATGAAACCATAAAAATTCTAAAAGTAAATGTAGGAAAAATTTTTCAAGACATAGTCTTAGGCAAAGAATTTGTGACTAAGATTCCTAAGGCAAATATAGCAACAACAAAGATAAATAAATGGGACTTGATTAAATTAAAAAGCTTCTGCACAGCAAAGGAAATACTCATTACACTTTTACTGAGCTCAATTGCCCGCTGAATTGGATTCACTCTCATACAAGGCTTTTTTACTTCTTTTTTCTTCGTGCTTTCCTTTGTTCCAAGCTATATTTTCTTTGTATAAGTGCTATTTGTCTCCAGAGTGTCAGTGACTGCATCTCATATTTTGTGACCCTGGGCATGCCAGTCATTCTACTTATACAAGACATAGGTACATCTCCCTATTCTGACCGCAATCTCATCTGCACATGCTAAATGAGCAAAATAGGGAGATATCCCAGTAATTTAGATTGAAAACAATTACTTGTTAACCAATTCCACAACCATCTCCTTGCTCCATAGAAAACAAAGTAATTTTTCCCTTAGTGTATGCCTTGTTCTTTCAGTTTGAGGCTTTTTCCTACTCACTCATATTGGATGAAATAAAAATTGCCAAAAATGTAGATAATAGAATGGTGATTGTCAGGATCTAGGGGGAGAAGGAAATGGATAGTTGCTGTTCAATGCATACAAAATTTCAGTTATGCATGATAAATAAGTTCTAGAGATCTGCTGTACAACATAGTGCTTATCTGGTTAACAGTACAGTATTGTGCACTTCAAAGTTTGGGATGAAGTAAATAATTGTGTTATGTTTTCTTACTATGAAAAAGGTAAAAAAAAAAGGCACAAGAAAACTTTTAGAAGTGATGGAGATGTTTATTATCTTGATTGTGGTGATGATATCATGGATGTATGCATATGTCCTATCTCTTCAATTTGTATGCATTAAGCATGTGTAGTTTTTATATCAATTATACCTCAATAAAGCTGTTTAAAAAATGCAAAAGGTCTAATGTACAAACCAGCTTCTGATTCTGTTCACAGTTCTGATGTCTCTACAGAGAAGTATTTTATCAATTTTACCTTGATAATTCCTCCCTCTCAGCTCATATATGCAACCAATTATCTAACTAAAGGTAAGTATTTATATTTTTTATTAATAATAATGGTAATTGCAACAGATTCCCTATTTTACCCACTATCACCTGATCGGTCACCATCTTTTGTTACTTTTAGCTCCATAATATACCTTGAATCCATCTACACATTCAGATCTCCATCTCTATCTACCCTAGTCTGAGCCATCTTCATTTCTTGCATGGAAATAATTGTGATATCCTTGCAACTGCTCTGGCCACATACACTTTGGTCCCATGTTAATCTAACCTCTTTCCAACAGATAGGATGAACTTCTAAGTTATCAAATGTGATATTATCACCCCCTGCTTAAAATACCTCGTGGATTTCATTTCCTTTAGGAAAAGTCTCACATTCCATATGTGGCACTATGAGATGAACTGAGAGTATAGCAAGAAACCAGATAGATAGGCATAGCCCATGTCTTCAAAGAGTTTACAGTCTGGTGGCAGAGAGAGGCAGTAAAATAATGAGAATGTAACTGGCTCTATAGTTGCAATTTTGGTAAGTTCTTTGAAAGAATTCTCATAAATATCTAGTAAAGTGAATTTCTAGTTGTTACTATTTATATTTTGAACGTCACTATGACAAGATTCTGGTAAGAAAGGAGAGGAAGGAGCAAAGCTTTTATTACTAAGTTTCTTACAATAATGAACTGTTTTTTAAGTGGTTAGTATATATATTGTCTTGAAATTTTATTGCATCCTTTATTTATTCTTTTGCAAATATTTATTAACCATTATGTTCCAGGTATGATGTGAGGAAATGACGTTACAGGAACGATTATGATACACAAGAGATGGGGAGATTAAAACTATAACATAAGAAAAACGGCAAAAGTATTAATACAAACAGAATAATTACTGTAAAGGAACAGTTGAAGGTAGTATGATGGATATAGCATAGATCAAGATGTATTATTTGGGAGTCAGGAAATCTTTAGGCTAATCATTAAAAAATGAGTAAGACTTGAAAAAGAGACAACAGATAAGAGAAAGGGAAGTATAAAACTAAGACATCTAAAGTGCTAATATGAATTGAGATTAAAAACTGGAATATAGATAGATTTGGTGAGCTAGGATCTCTATTTACAGATGAAGAAACTGAGACTGAGGAAAATTACAGATAAGGTAAGAAACTCTTGAAAGACTTGAACCCAAGCCTGTTTTACTCCCATCTGGTCTCTGAACTGCAATGTTGTGCTGCCTCCTTGTGTTCTCTCCACAAAGTATAAGCATGTATTGAAGTCAAGAATCCCACACTTACTATATTATGCACTTAAAAGAGCATGTCCTTATTACTCTTAATAACTAAATATAGAATTTTAATTAAAAATAGAGTTTCACACATTAAAAATTACACAGGAATTGAAAAACAACGATTCACATGATAAAGTATGAGAATTTGTTAATTGCATAATTAATTTTATTGATCTAAAAATCCAAATCACTTAATTACTTAAATCTTACAGTTTGGCAGTTTCTATTGACGAAAATAGTTGGAAGATTGCCAAATTCTTACTCCGTTTTGACCTCCAGTAAGAAAGTTTTGAGGGTTTTTTGGTTTGTTTTTTACTAGTCATTTCAATATAAAAAAATAATTCTACTATGAAAATGTTTCTGTGAGGGCCATGTCTCCATATTTTAGCATATTTCAACAGAGAGAGAGATGCTAATATAGTTAATTAAACATCTCTCTTTCCTGGAAAAATGGAATGTTTCAATGATCTAGGCAGAGTAACTGTCAAATCAAGCTGGATTAGTATTTTTAGTGAACCTTCACATCTCAGGATTAGACAGGATAGAAAAGAGATTCATGTCCAGTCTACCTTTTATGTACTTAAGTCACCTGTCGACATCACACCTGGCAGTTATCTGGCATATAAATGAAAATCTCTAGTTATAAGATACTTCTCAAAACAGTCCATTTACTCTTCAGAAAATTTATTAAGAAAATTCTTCCTCATCTGGAACTGAAGTCTCTTTCCTGTGGTTCACGATCATTGATCCCAACTGTCCTACTTGAGGCAAGTCTGGTTCCTCTTCAATATAACTAGCCCATTGGACATTATTATGCATCTGTTAAAGTGTCTTTTTATTAACAATTAAAACAGAGTAACTGTTATGTTGCATTTGAGTTTTGCCTCCTGTCTAATGGTCAATGTAAGTGAAGCTCTCTTTCTGTTTCTATACCTCTGTAGAAATGAGAAACTGCTACTGTAATGTTCTCTGGGCCTTCCAAGGATGTATACTGCAGCCATTGTCCTGTCAGCTCCCTTTCCAACTTCCTAGCCCATTTGGTACCTACAAGCGATCAAAATAGGAAATAACTGTAACTTCTCTGAGAATTTTCCCAATTTGTTTGTATTCCTCTAGAGATAATGACTCCATATGAATTTAACGATTAATATGTCTATTTTTCTTGGCAGTTTTGATTACAATTTTTTTGAACTAGATTAAATTTAAAAGAGAATCTATTGGCTCAAATAAATGAAAAGTTCAAGAAAAAAATCTTTTTTCAAGCTTAGTCAGATGCAAGCCTAACAGTAACGTTAAGGACCTGTAAGTTGAACTTACCTCTATATTGGCTTCATTCTTGGCAGGACCTTCCCACTTACGTTCTACCAGCAGAACAAGACAGCACTCATTTTCCAATTCTTCCAGCAGACCTCTCAGATTCTCAGATTGACATTGACTTCCTGTCTTGCTCACACGTCTACTTTGACCTCAAAAATTGAGTCTTTGCTTTATTCTATTCCCTTTGGCCTGGCCTGAGTCATGTGCCCATTCAAGGAGGCAACATCAACCCCACCCAAACCACATGGACTATAATAATAATAATGATAATAATAATGATAAGTTATATTATACCAGACAAAAGGTGAAACTACTGATATCCACTACACTGTGAGAAAAGCCATAGCAATAGCTATTATATATCCACAATATGCCCTGTGATTGGACAGAAGCAGAAAATACATTACCCTTTGGAGCATCTGAAAGGTTCCATATTAAGTTATACACAGTATTTAAGTGATGTTTAATGGCTTTAAGTTAGAAGAATATTAATTTGAATTTTTCCAGAATTTGAATATTTTTAATTTGCCAACATGTATTTTGTACCTAGTATGGTGCTTTGGCCATAATAGATTCTCAGAAAATATTTGTAGAATTGTTGCTAAAATTTTAAGCAAATATAATATATATGATACTATAAAAATGGAGAATTTGTTTTCAAATATAAACATTATAATCAGAGCCAAATATAAATTGTAAATGAGTCCAAGTATATATCAATAAAATATAAGATCCTAAAGAGGAAAGTGCCATTCAACATTCACAGAAATTTACTTAGTTTCATTTATTTAAACCAGGTGAGGGAGGTTTAAGAAAAGGAAAACCATATGTGAAATTATGAAAAAAAAAACGGGAAAGGAAGGTGTGTATCAGTAAAGCTTCCTATCTGTGAATAATACTTTTAATTATTAAAACTGAAAGCAAAGTAAACGTGCTGTTTACTTTGATTTAACACTTTTTCCCCTTTTATCTCAAACTAGAAGATGAAAATAGACAGGTTGATTGTAATTTTCTAAGCAATCAGTTTCACTTCTTGATCACAGCATAGATTTTTCATGGGTTCACAAAGCAGGGAATTTGTTGATCCAATAAAAACAATTTCCAGAGGTTTTAGAAATTAATTTAATGATAGCTTTCCTACCAACATTAAGGTTTATGCAGTTCATTTGCGAGATGAAACTTAAGCATTGCATATAAGAAAATATTAATAGTAAGATATAAGATGAGAAAATTCATCAATAACCATTTGTAAATGTATAATTTGAGCCATGTAAATTATATTCTAGTGATGGGCACCAATAAAAACAATTTAAAAATCAATGAAATAATTTAAAATTCTAGGTCTTATGCAAGAAGGAAAGAAGGGACTGATGCGGAGGATGACAGAGGATGGTTAGAGTCAGTAATAGGAGTAATATTTTAACTAAGATAAAATGATGAGAAAAAGACTTCTATACAAACAATGACAAACATTCTAGGCAGAGGGAACAGCACATGCAAAGACTCCAGGCCAAAGGACATTTGCAAATTTAATAAATTGTAAAAAAGCCCTAGTGTGGCAGGTGTTTATTGTGAATGGTTTAATATGAAAAATAGACAAAGCTCATATCATACAAGGCATTATAGGCTATAGAAAAGAGTATAATTTTAAATGCAATAAGATGCATCAGAAAGTTTAAGGTAGGGAAGTAATATGATTTAATTTGCATATATAAAAATAGTTAAATGAAATCATCAAATATATATATTGTGAGAATTCAGTATATCCATGGTTAAACAGCTACCTCAGTTCTCTCATACCCTTTGCTTTGGCTAATGAAATACTTTAACCACTGTAAAAATTTGTTAGATGCCCCCAATCAGAAAATAAATAAGAGCTGCTTCTGGAAGGTAAGGAGAATAATCTCAGACTTGTTATAGGGGGTATAGAGATGCTTCAACGAAGGGGTTTAAAGAAGGCAAAACGGATCTTACAAAAAAGTCCCTAGGAAGAGAAATAACATTACAGACTTAAGAGCAAATATTTAGCATGCACTACGGGTGAGATAATATTAAAAGTACTTATGTGTGTAAACATATCTCATTCTCATAATGATTAATTGTAGCCATGTGCTTCATACAGTTAACCAAATTTAGCCCTCGTAATAATGTGATAGTTACCATTATCATCCTTACTTACCAACAAAATAACAGAGGCCTTGAAGGAGTGAGTACCTTACCCAAGTTCACAGAGCAGGAAGGGGTTAGCACTGAAATACTCATGGGTCCAGGCAGCTGGCTGCAGAATCAACGCTCCAAAACACGCTCTAATGCACATGGGAAATGATGGCCTTGCCTAGGGCACTTGAATGCAGTAGCATTTTGCCCCTCTCTCATGCATCAAGCAAATTCACATGTCACTTTTCTCTCATAAGCAGGTGCAATGATGTAGAAATATACTATGCAAATAACTCTAGCAATCCTGATTAGAAAACACTAGATCCACTCAACTTACCATGGTGCACCTCTTACTAAGGAATATCTTTGTGAATCCATCATAATAGGTCATGTCCTGTTATGTGAATACCATCATGGGACAGCACAAGGGCTTCCTCCTCTACCAAACTTTAGTCAGACTCCTCTGAGCGCTCTTTTGGACATGGCCTCAACCTTGGCCTGCCTAGCCCAGCTTTAGCAAGAGTGCTGCTAAGCCAGTTGATCAAGTTCCTGTTTAGTCAAGTTCTCTATGCTTGATCAAGTTCCTATTTGAAATTCCATTCACTGCACCCCTCATTTTGCTTATTGGCTATAAATCCCCAGCTATCATTGCTGTATTTAAAGTTGAGCTCAGTTCCATACTATAGACTCTCTCCCTCACAGCATTAGTTCAAGTAAAATCTGTCTTGCTATTTTTAACACGTGTCCCGTGCAAACAATTTTTTTTACAGACTCTGACTTTCAGAAAGTTTCCACTTACACCCGCCCATAAGAAAAGAGAAAGTGAGTGTGTCTGACATATTTTGGGCAGAACACAATGCAACAATACCATGCTATGGAACTATATAAAATATATCACAAACCACCTAGAGAAGAAAAGACTATTTTACATAACTTTATATGTTGTATATTTAGCCACTATATTAACTCATATATTTCACTCCTACTCTTCCTCTTGTATATGTAGATAAATTATTAATGTCAGAAGACACTTACAAATCTACATTTTCATATGTACAACTAAAGAATCTTAAATGTTTTAAATTGTATAAATGTATTCAAAAATGATTATTTTATATCATAGAAAGATGGAGGGGCCATAATAGGTAAACTCAATTTAAAAATAAAATTTAAATGTTAGGGAAGTCTCATAAGAAATGTCAACATGTCCCTTCTGCACACCATCACTCAAAACAGCAAAGCATTCTCTTTGAACAATATACATCTGCTCAAACCTTCTTCAGTTTCTTTTGTTAATTCTTAGTGTTTGACTCACTTTATTCTACTTTTAAAAAGTTATTTGAAAAGTAAATTATTGCAAATATTCAAACTATTATGAAATGTATAAAATAGAAAGGGGACATCCTTCTTAATTACATCCCATAGAGAAAACTATTGTTAACAGTATGTGCATTATTTTCCAGGTATTTTCTCAGTTTTTTCATTGATATTTTTATCTTTATTTATACATATGCATGTGTATTTCAAATATGGGTTTATGCTGAGCATGTACTTCTATAGTTTATTTTTCATTTAACAATATGTCAATATTTATTGGACATCTTTCCAAAGCATACAAATCTACCACAATCTGATTAAAAGCATCCAAATCTGCTTTTAAACTAGCAGCCATTCATAAACTCACATGACCATTATAGAAACTGAGTCTTTCTTAAGATTTCACTATATTTCTATTAATATTTCTATTAATGAAAAAGTTACCATGGACCACAGGAAAAATAAATAGATATAATACCTAACAATTGAGGAAGGAAAGAAAAACCGCAGCTGGAGTCATTCCGCACTGCACAGGTCTAAGTGAAATGACAGCCTGAATTTAAAGGAGTCCCATATGGAAATATTCTCCCATCACCTCGCTGTATGATTTTATAGCTAGCAAAAAATATATTGCTAATAACTGAGTAGTCATAGTGAAAGCTAGTTTGAGGGAAGACAATTGTTAAAGAAAAAGCCTGTCATCCCAGTCATGTCAGGGTTCTGAGGGTTATGGAAATAGACTCTGTCAGGACTACGGCTCAGGAAATGGAGTGTAACAGGTCAAGTACTGTATCAATTTGGGGCAGGCCACTAGGCAGAAGAGTTCCTGGCATGGGTCAGTGCCCCAGCCAAAATGAAGGAGAATATAAATAGATCCAATTAAAAGCAATCCCCTTTTAGAGGTCACTTTGGCCTTAAAATAAGACAAGCAGGCAGATCTACCTATCTTGTGGCTGAAGTCCGGGAGGAAACAGCAACAGCAACAGCAACAATAAACACCTTCCCATGGCTGGAAGTGGAATGAGTAACTAAAGTGAAAAGAGTAATAGAAAGTTCCATGATCACAAACAGGAGATTATCTAAAGAAACTTGCGTCAATTCCCTGGAGGCTACAATTCAATTTTTGTTATAGAAATGTGACCTTAGGAAATTAACTATTACAACTCATCGTGGCTAAGCTTCCATAATCATCAAAACCCGGGGAGTTAAAGAATTGTTTAGACAATTTGGGGGAAAGAAACCATCTGAGGCATCTAAATTAGCTAGATTGGCAGGATACATTAAGTGAATTCACAACACGGATCCAAATTTCACAAATATTCATTGAACATTTTATGTGTAAAACACTGGGCTAAGTGCATTCACTAATGTTTTTCTAATCTAATTGAGGCAACAATTAGGTCAGAGGGGTATTTTTGAGACTGTTGCTCAGAGCAAAGAAGTGACTGGCCAGAAATTATTGTTAGTGACCAGAAGAGCCGTACTTGAACCCAATTCTCTATACACCGCAGCTATATATTATAATTGCTAAATGTTCTACTTCTTTTCACAGAAGCGGGCTCTGTGATATGTGATGGCTGTTCACACACAGTGACCCATGGCACTTTTCTTGCAGCAGAGTCCACTGGCAAAAAGCCCACAAGGCTGCTCACAGGAAGCCAGAGTTTCAGCACAGGACTGCCATTAGGCGTGTAATTCTGGTCAAGTCAACTCCTGGCTTTTATTGCCTACAAAATAAGTGGGTTGGTAAAAACTATCTAAGGTCTTTTCTAACCCCAAAATGTATATTTTAATGGTCTTTAGTATCAATCATGTGATTTTGATCCAGATTTAGTAAATGTATTTTGAGAACCCACTGAGTAAAAGGCACTGCACTAAGTATTTTTCCAAAAATTAAACATTTTATCCTCTCAACAATCCTATTGAGTATATAGTATTATTCTTATTTTACATATTAAAAAAAACCTAGAATCTTAGACTGTAGAAAAATATGTTCTTGTTGATTATAACTGACAAAGCCATAATATATCTAGGTATTCTGGCAACGAGTTCAGTGCTTCTGTCACTACCACCCAGCTGTCTCTTGGTCATGGTGGATGAATTTAATTTATATCTGCTCCATTACCTCAAAACTCCATCTCAGGACCATTGCAAAGGTTGGGGTTCCAGGAAAAACAATGTAGAAAAATTTAACAACATTCAGCTTTTTTGGAAAGTTGCAAGAAAACTGAAATATATGACACTAAGTTGCTCACAACTTTAATCAGCTCAAGCTATTCACAGGAAGAAAGCCTATTACAACATTTGTATTCCTAAAACCAAAACCACAAATATAATCTGGCTAAAGGAAGAGGAATGTGATGACATCCTTTGTGACCCTAATATTGGAGAGAGTTTCTAAATGTAACTTTTATAGTTTGCCCTTTATTCCATTTTTAAGGTTCGTTCTTGCGCTGCTAAAAAGACAACACAATATTTGTGGCGAGGCTCTAAGACTGGAAAAAAACACACACACAAGCATCTTTTATTAATGTTTTCTTCCTTTGAAAATGCATGTGAACGCCTACATTTTGGAGTTCTCTCTTCTTGCCCTATGCAAAAAAATTTAAACTCCTCAAATCGCTAAAAATAATATTTCTTAAGAGATAAGAAAAAATGAGATACACAAATGTCATTTCAATAAACAGCATGGTACACATTTATGAGAATAGTCCAAAATACAACACACACACACACACATACATACATACACACACACACACATGTCCTCTATAAAAAACTGTTCACTGTGTAAAATGAACTATTCACAACTATGGTAATCTTTTTAAAAATTGCAACAAAAGTGATAAGAATATGTGTTTGTGAATATGCTCACTTTTCTGGGGAATTCAAAGAACTGTGAGAACTGTTGAGAACTGCTACTTAGATATAATGCCAAAATGTTAAACTCTACCAAAACTAACTGGATTGTAATCTAGAATGTATGTAAAATTTCTGTTTTAAGGGCTTAATACTAATAGTGACTATTATTTATGTGGCAATCTCTACTCAGTGCTGTGAAATAACTTTTTGGATAACTTGTGTCATTCACCAATTATATTGAGCAATATCTGGAACATGCAAAGATAGGTATATACCACCATCAGAACTAATGATCCCCTTTTTATTGCCAAAATTTGCTGTATCACAGATGGAAAACTGGTAATGGAATCAGATACTATGTAATTTATGCTACTTATTAAATAAAGTAATGGTTTAAGCAAAAAGGATAGACTTTTGTCTTCCTATTGAGAATGTGACATAGTGATGTGGTTTTAAATAAGTTTTTAGGCCTAAAGACTTAATGTACATTTCCTGACCATCCTAGTCATTAGTTGCTCTCTATGTATTTCACATTGTATTGGTTTAAGATGATTCTTTGTATAACAGTTATTTGTATTTATACTATTTCCTCAAATAGATTAAAATCTTTTAGAGACTTTAAAAGATTAGTCTAGCTGATGAATAGACAATGAACTAGGAGATGAGATTGGGAGCAGAAAAAGCAGTCAGAAAACCACAACAGTTCAGGGTTTGGAGAGAAATACAGCAAGTAGAGTATATTTTAAATTCATTTGAATTGAACCTGATAATGAACCAAATAAGCTGGAGGTATAAGTTGATAAAGACTTGTCAAGAATGACTCCAATATTCCAGACTTCAAAACTTAGGTCAATAGTGGTGGAATTTTTTTATGTGCAAAGATAAAGAGAGCAGTTTGGGAGATGGAGAACAAGATATATCAAGAGTTTATTTGCACATATTAAGTTTGAAATGCCTGTAGGAAATGCTGGTGAAAACAGCAAACATTTGGCTATAGAATTGAAGAGTGTAGAACTCAGAACAGATGTCTGAGTTGGAGAAATCTGAAGTTATTACCATATAGATTGCATTATAAAATATGAGTGAAGTAACCAAAAAAAAAAAAAAAGAATTTAGAATGGCAATCTAAGAGGATCTTAGACCAATTCTTCAGAACTCTATTAATTGAGAAATTGAGAAGAGGAACAGATGTCACTAAAGAAGACAAAGAGAAAAAGCCAGAGGAGTAGAAAGAACATTGGGAAACAACAGAATCCATTTCAAAGAAGAGTGGCTGGCAATATACATTCTACTAAATCTAGTAGAATAAATACCAAAAGAAGTCCTTCCCTTCTATATTATGGCAGCCATTGGTAACCTTAGCAAGAGAACAGTGAACTGGAGAGGCATGCATGTGTTGAAGATGAAAAAGTATTTGTAAAAACTCTTTGCAAAAGCTTCATTGTGGAAAGTGCAGAGGAGTAGGGAGATAATTTATTAAACAGGATGATTCATGCTAGCTGCCTCTATAGATAAACCCAAGGGCTTTATATAATAAATGTTTGTGCCTTGTTCATGCAGTGTTTAATAATGAGCTCCCTACCCCTCATCTTGTAGTTCTGCCATCTGGTACATGTGGCCTCTAAGTTTACCAAAAAGGCAGAGAAAGGATCCATGCAGGAAGTCCACCAGCTCTTAGTGTTACATACCACTTTCACACACAGTGCATAGGCCAGAGCTAGTCTCATGACTCAGGAAAGTTAGGAATTTTAGGAGCATACTTGGAATATTGGAAAAACATACTGCTCTTACCACAAAAACTGAAGTGGGATATGGGGTCAACGCTTGTTTTTATTTGTCAGTTGGTTTATTTTGTTTGTTTGCTAGGACACATTTGTTATCTGATGGCAATAATCTAGGATAGAGAGAGAGAATTGTAGAAGCATCAGAGAAAGAAATCTCAGAAGGCAAATTTCATGAGAAGTCAAAAGGGGAAGAAGAACTGGCTACTGATATTTTCTCTGCTGAGTCACTGCCCTAAAAGGAAACAATAGGTACTGGTTAAGATATATTTATAGATTTGGTGATGGCAAGATGAAGCAGTACTCATAGGATGATTTCTGTACACTCATTGTAATGTGAAGCAAGGTTATGAGCTGAGGTTGAGAGGTGGAGTGAAGGCCCAGGAGATTGAGGAGCATAGTAAAGACATAAAATAGTTTCAAAGAATGGAAGTGTTTCACTTGTCTACCTATCTGGCATATTTTATGCCACAATATTCAGTCCTCTAATCACTCTGAAATATTTAATATGACCTTAATATGCCATGTGCCTGCTCACATAAAATTTACTCTTGCTTTTTCCTCCGCCTGGACTATTCTCTCCAACACCACCTTATCTGTCTTGCAAAAGGTTATTCATCCTTCAGCAATCAACTCAGGTAGGGGCTCTTTATGAAACCTTTTCTGTTCCTCCAGGAAGAGTTAGTCTGTGAGTCTCCCTCCTCCAGTAATCCACATCTTCCCCATTGGACTCTAAGTTTCCTGAGATCCGGAAGCCTGTCTCTTCACCTGTATTCTCAGACCTAGCACAGAACATTGCACAAAATGAAGAGATGCTCATAGTTGCTTTTGGACCAGCTATAGGAATTTAGTAGAGTATAAACTGTATGAGAGATTGTGAGTAAAGTTTGTCTCTCTAAAAATATGATAGAAAACTAAAATGTAATTAAATGTTTAAAATAACATTTAAAATTGCAAAACAGGATAGATAGATATCAGCTCATATTTACTAAGGAAGGAGGGATATTTTTTGGCATATAAGCAGCCAGTTTCAAGTCTGAAACACTGTAAATAACTAATTAAAACATCTTTTCTGTTATAATAAGAAAGAAATGCCGTAAGCGTCTAACCTGCTTTTCCCGACTCATTTAGCTCCTTCCTCGCTGTGTAAACGCCCTTTACAAAATAGACATCAGCTTTGCAGAGGATATTTTTGAACAATCGAAATATGAAAGCACAAACTTTGTTAAGGCATGCCATCTGTTTTGGTTTTTTGAAGCCCAATGATTTTATCTTTCCTGAGATTCAAACCACCTCACCCTTTATAGCAATTCATTAAAACTTCACTGCAGGAAGAAGGTGAACAGGGGAATCACAACGGTAGAATATGAAAAAAAAAAAAAATAGCTGCTTCTGCTCTGTTTTCTATACTCAAAACTCCTAATTAGTTGAGGGGTTTCTACCACTTTGAACAGTTCTTCTACAGGAAAATTTGGAACTAGCTTCCAATTTAACAACTCAAATCCTAACCTATCTACATTGATACAGCTATGTCTTCCACACCATTGCACAAATGCAATTAAAATTACTACTAGTTGGGTAATAGAATATTGCAATATTTTTCACAATCATATTGAAATCCAGAGTACCAAAATCACCAACACTGTGTGCACATTTGTACATTATTAGGAAGCAACATATAGTTAGTGGAGGCAGTTTGTATGGAGCTCTGAAATATATTTGGCTAAAGTCAAAATTTTAGAGCATAATTCTTTATCCTTAATGAAATTACAAAATTAAATGTTACCCCAAAAGTTGAGGAAGCCCCCTTTCCATGGGAAACCCTGAAATAAAATGGGATACAGTGGGAAATGCACTGGTCACAAATGTGAAAGCCTCAGTTTGCAGTTCTGCCACTAACTAGTTGTCCAACATAGAATGTCTCTGAGTCTCAGTTTCCTTACATGTGAAATGAGGGCATGGCACCTCTTGATTTCTAAGATCAGTGGTCCCCAACTTTTTTGGCAGCAAGGACTGGTTTCATGCAAGACAATTTTTCGGGGCAGGATGGGGGAGCTCACATGGTGATGTGAGTGATGGGGAGCGGGAGTGGCTATAAATACAGAAGAAACTTTGCTTGCCCACTTCCTGCTTACCTCCTGCTGTGTGCCCTCCACCCCCTTCCTAAGTTTCATGAAAGACAAATAGACAGTTTTTCAATTTTTCCACGGACAGGGGGGTGGGGTGGCAGAGCTCTGAGGCCCTGTCCCTAACAGGTCACAGACCAGTAGTGGTCCATGGCCCGGAGGTTGGGGACCGCAGTCTAAGGTTAATTTCAGCCCTATAATTTGCAGAAATGCAAAGGTACCTGAACAAATATTTATGCCTCATTGTGAAAACTATATACCTTTCATGCTACCCAGTACTGTGAAACCTAATAGGTGTTCAAGAAATATTGTATAAGCAAATGAATGCCTATATATAAACAGCTATATGAAGAAGAATGGAACTGAAGAAAATAGAAGGGAGAAGCAGAGATAATGGGTGCCTAGAAAGAAGGAAAAAAAAGAAAAGTGAAATATTATTTATTTTCATTTGGCATGCTTGCCCACCACTGACTCATCTACTACTTATTCTTCTTCCAGGTACTGTTTGCTCCTAAACCAGTAGTGAAAGGAATTAATTATTCAAGTTGCTGTTTCAGGTAGTATTCAGCTCAGCTACTAGCATCAGAAAAATCAAAACAATAGTGGCTTGAGAAAAAAGATTAGCTCTCATTCCATGGAAATTAGGCAGTTCAGAACTGGTGGTGTAAATCCAGAACCATCAGGACCATAGACTCTCTCTGCCCTTTGTTCTCTCATTCTTTAAAGAAAAAAACCTACTCTGCAGTCAGAATGACTGGTCCAACTCAAGCATTTCTGCATTTCAGAGCTAGGAGAATGCAAAGAAAGAGTCTTGTCCCTCTTTGAGGATACATTCCAGAAATTGTACACATCACTTCCTCTTATAGGCAAAGAATATAGTCACATGGCCACACAGAGATACAGAGGAGGCTGAAAGATTTAGTCTTTATCTGGGAAAGTGTTATTATAAGCTAACATTTGGGTAATGTCCACTACCTTGGAAGAAGGATAGAGTATTGAGGGAAGATACTTCCCATTGGAATTCTGGCCCGTGAACCAAGTCTTCTTCTGGGCTTCAGAGGAAAACAATGAAGTAGCTTTTAGGAATGACTTAGCTTCATTTTCTGTGTCCCTCCCAATCTTGTAACAATTATTTGCTCCCTCCCAGGCTTTCCTACCCTGGGTGAAACTAGCCAAATAAACTCTTCAATTTTAATCCAGATGCTCAGTGTGATATCTTGCCAAAGAATATTTGCATTTTCAAAGAAAATCTCAAGAAGATGCCAAAATGTAAGCCTAGAAATGAAATAAATTTCTCATTAAATAAAGTCTCATTGAGTACAAACTCCAACAAAGAAAAGAGTTTCAGGAGACATTCTTCCCCAAGCAGCTCAACAGCTACATCAACTATTCCATTCAGCAATCAGACCAGCCTTGGCACAGTCATTCTTGTATTTGCTGTAGTTCTTTGCCCCATCCTTCCACTGGGTCATGGTTTCTTTCCTCTTATGTTCTTATTAAATGTTACAAAACTACATGGTATATAGTAGGGTTCTATTTCTATTTTAATACTATACTTAAGTTTGATCTTCTAAGTCTAAAAGGAGATCATAGTTTGACATCATTGAAAACTTCAGGTTACAAGCTCACAAAAAATACAACTATCTTTCAAAACATTTCAAAATTAAAAGTAATTTATGGACACTAATGTGTTCACATGCCATTAATAATATTAAGCTTTAAATGACTAATAACTATGCTAATTAAAAGAAACAATAATGACCTAAATGACATCTATTACTATGATACATTCCAACTTATGGAAGAAAATCAGCCCTTAATATGCCCCATTGTGTCCAGCTAGTAGAGCACAGAGATTACTTTTCATTCCATATTATGAGTTATTTACCATTCACTCGATTCACTTTATAGCCACTGTGGTCTACTGGGTGAATTCCAGATTCTAAATTAAATAACTAAAGAGAATGACAGCTCTCGATGTCTATGGAGTTCTGTATTTTAAAACAATGTAGACGGCTTGAAAATTGTACTAAAGCATCTGGTAGGTGTCATTTCAATTAAACATAGTATATTTTTATCCTAAACTAAAGGCTGGAAAATTTTAAGATCCATTTAAAGATAGCATAGCTATGCTTAGGAGTTGGAAGTAACTAGGACATGGTTCCATGACCACCTCGTTCACCAATATGCATATTCCTCAGAAAGCATTTGTTCAGAGTCCTCAAGGCAACTCAATTTAGACTTGTTCAGAGATAAACAATGGTACATAAAATGAGGGAAAGGATCAGGAAGGAGCATATTGATTTTCAACATTTATTTCTTGTAATGAAGAGAAAGATAGTAAAAGGAAGAATATGTGTTAGTGTCATGTTGGTTATGGTGGTTCTCCAATTTTACTGTGTATAAAAATGGAGTTCCATCTTATAAATTCAGCATAAAAATGTAAGAATCTTTTTTTTTTTAATTACAAGAAACCCAGATGAATCTTATGCAGGTTGTGGAAGGTAGAATATTGTCTCCCCTACTCCCATAAGAAGCCCATATCCTAACCCCTGGAACCTGTGAATATGATACCTTTCAAGGAAAAAGGAACTTTCTAGATGTGGTTATGGTAAGATTCAAGATAGAGAAGAGTTTCCTGCATTATCTAGGTAAATTCAATCTGATCACTTGAATCCTTAAAAGTAGAGAGCCTTTCCCAGTGGTGGTCACAGGGAGATATGACTGCAGAAGAATGATCAGGGAAATACAACCTGTTGGCTTTGAAGATGGATGACCTGGCCCATAAAACAAGGAATTTCAATGGCCTCTAGAAACCAGGAAAGAGAAGGTAACAGATTTTCCCCCAAAGCCTCAAGAAAGGAACACAGCCTTGCTGACACATCGATTTTAGTCCAGTGAGACCTGCTCTGGACTCCTAACCCACAGAACTACAGAGGTAAGAAATTTGTGTTCTTTGAAGCCATGAAATTTGTGGTAGTTTGTTATAGCAACAGTAGAAAACTAATCACACAGGTGATCTGAGAACCACATATTGAATTTCTATTAAGCATTCAACAACACTAAAATAAAAAATCAAATGACATCTTAATAGAATAAATGCGGCCTGTTCCTCAAAAGGGAAAAAGTTTCTTTATTATTTGATGATTGTTTAAATTCAGTGATGGGAGCATTGGCTCTTCTTATGATTTAGTTCTAAGGCATGTATGAAATTTTATGTTTTTCAACGTCATCAAAATCTAAAGAAAGGGAAACAAAGAGTAAGGGGTACAAGGATGAGGAATAAAAGAAGAATACGAGAGGAAGGAAGGGAATAATAAGGAAGAAACAAAAAGAGAAAAAAGGGGCATCTTTTGTGTACTTTTATTGAGGTAAGCAGCTTGATAAAGGATTTTAATCCTTTCATATTATAAACAAATACAAAGTCCTGAGAAGCTAATAAAAGCATATCATGAAGTGGCCTAATGGCCACAGCTGTTCTACAATGTAGTACAATTTTTTTCTGAATATGCCAATGCTATTACGTCCTATGAAGCACATGTGCCTCAGTAATTTGTCTTCTGTTCTAAATTTAGCTCACACTCACTATTCCATATTCTATCAAAAATGTTTGCATCTCTCCTCCCCAAACATTTTAATTCTTTTATTTCGGTTATACAATGTCTGAGCTTGCTAACTACTATGTATTTCCCAAATCCCAGATTCCAAACCAATACAGTCAATACATTTTTAAAACCAATAACTCAAGCCATTTTCTTAACCTCTTTTCTAGGGCCAGGCACAAGCAAAACAAAGCGAAGTATGCCTTTAAGTAAAGTGCTTTATCTTGCAAGAGGCCATACTCAATTCCATTGTTTGGAAACCCCAAGGCTGCATAGAAAGACCCTAAATTTTTTGTAAGCCCCAGTAGGATAAATTTGGGGCTTGATGAGAGGTTTAGGTTTCCATAATTAAAAGCCTAACATTAGGTTCAGAAGAAGTGGCAGTTTGAACACATAGTAGTTAATGTGATGTAGATAACATAACCCTCCAGCTTGGTAAGAGAAGAAAGTGGTCTTGGTGATTCTCTGACCTAACTGGACCTCAGCCTGGATCTAGCTGAATATGCCACCAACCTCCCGTGCAATGTCTTAGGAAGGCCTCCCTTCTCCCACCACATTTTTCCAGTTGAACGCTCACATTTACCAGAAATGTTCAATGCTTACCACCATGTATGTAGAAATACCTTATTTCTGCTGACACACTAACCCACAGGAAACTTGGTTTCCCATAAGCCTTCTTTCTCTGTTAACATCACTGTACAACTTTGGCACTTATTTCTCCTCCAGACCACTCATCCAATGCTCCAGCTGTCTCAATGATCCTTATGTCAGAGCATTATGGACAATGCACAGACACAATCAGCTCTGCTATAATGCTTGTTCTGAATATGTGGATTTGTTTTAATACAATTAACATATTAGGGAACACTTTAAGCATAACATAATCTTGTATTTGTTTATGTGTGACTTTGTCAGCAAGCTATAAATACTTAGATGCTTTTTTAAAAATTTGGAACAGCATCTAATGAAAAATTATAGAATGTATTTGGTTGTTACACCTTTTAAATCATCTTAATCTAAAACAATTCATACTTTTTTAAAAAAATGATGCTGATTTTCTTTTGGGAAGGAGGGTCAGATGGTCAAGTTGTCTTCTAGAATGTCTTAGATTGTTTCCCAGGTTTATCTGATTGCTTCTTCATGGTTTAATTGAACTTGTTTCTTTCTCCATTATATTTTCTGTAAATTGTTAATTATAGCTAAAGTCTTAGGATCAGGTTAAATATTTTGGGAAGAAACCATAGATTATAAATGTGAACTAACTGACTGCCTTCCTTCCTTCCTCCTTCCATCAACAGGGTCTATATGTTATAGAGACTTCTGACAAATCAAGAAAAATGTTTAATTCATCCTCTTTAATTACAAATTTTAAAAGTAAGAGTAGGTAAAATAGACATATGGATTTTCTAAGAATTACACAAAAGTCAGAAGCCATAAAAGAGAAAGCTAGTATTTTTTAAAAGTATGCATCAGAAAATTATGATAAAGTAAAACAATTAGAGAGAAATTTTTATTATTCATATAATAAATAATGGCTAATTTCCATAAAGGAAAAAAATCTCCTATAATTCAGTAAGAAAAAGACCAGAACTCTAATAGAAAAAGAAGAAAAATAAACAGCTCTCGTTACAGAGAAATCCAAATCACTCAAACATAATATGCTCAGGAGCACTCATCTCACCTATTCAATTGCCAAAAATCAGACGTATCAGTGTACAGTTTTGTCAATGTATATTAGTACATACAATAATGATAAAATATATTGAAGTGATATGGGGAAACAGGTGTTCCCATATGATACTACTGGAATTCTAAATTGGGACAACCTCTAGGGAGGGCCCTTTAGTAATTACCAAATAAAAATTCCATAGACCCTTTTACCCAGAAATTCTCCTCCTAAGAATTTAGCTTATGGCTATTCTTATACATGTTCAGGTTGACTTTTTAAACAAACACTATTTTTATTTCAACTACCATTTAACCTTTTATTAAGTATGCAGTTCAAAGTATATTCATGATGTTGTGCAACAAAGCTCTAGAACGTTTTTGTTTTGCAACACTAAAACGTTATACCTAGTAAAGACTAATTCTCTCTTTTCCTTGACCTCTCCTTTGATTTCCTTGATTATTTCTACATTGTGTTCCTTTGTTTTTGACTACTTAAGATCCTTCATATGAGTGGAATTATTTGGTATTTTTTTTGTGACTGGCTTATTTTTTTTTAAATATTACAGGGGTACAAATGTTTTCGGTTTCATATTAATAGATCACTTTTGTATGGTATACATATACCACATTTTGTTAATCCACTCATGAATTGATGGACACGTGGGTTGATTCCACATCTTTGCAATTGTGAATTGCGCTGCAATAGATATTCAAGTGCCGGTATCTTTTTGAGGAAATACATCTTTACCTTTGAGTAAATACCCAGTTGTGGTATTGCTGGATTGAATAGTAGGTCTATGATTAGTTCTTTCAGAAGTCTCCATACCATTTTCCATAGAGGTTGTACTAATTTGCAGTCCCACCAACAGTGTATAAGTATTCTTTTCTCTCTACATACATACCAGTATCTATTGTTTTTGAGCTTTTTAATAAAAGCCATTCTAACTCCAGTAAGGTGATATCTCGTTGTGATTTTAATTTGCATTCCCCATGGTTAGTGATGTTGAGCATTTTTCATGTTTCTTGGCCATTTGTCTATTTTCATTTGAAAAGCTTCTATTCATGTCCTTTGCCCAATTTTTAATGGGGTTGTTTGTTTTCTTCTTGCTGATTTGTTTGAGTTCTCTGTAGATTGTGGTTACTACCTCTTTATTGGATGTATAGCTTGCAAATATTTTCTACCATTCAGTAGGTTGCCTATTTCCTCTGTCGATTATTTCCTTATCTGTGAAGTAATATTCCCCTCCCTTCATACAGTTAGTGTGGATTTTATTCTAAAGGCAATGAAAGGCCATTACAAAATTTTAACCAGGAGAGTAATATAAAGGATAATTCTGGCCACAACCTGAAGATTAGACTATAGGAGAGCAAATAGTGATAGCAGGAAGACTAGATTGGAAGCAGTTGCAATGAACCAGGTGAAAGATGGTGGCCAATCCAGCTGTTAATGATAGTGGTAGTGAGAAGTGGCTGAATCCTATGCTAACTATTTTTACTAGTGTTATCACTTTGCTCAAATCAAAGAGACTCAATTCTGAGCCTTTGAAATGGAAATTTTAAAATGCATTCTATTTTTCAAAGTTATCTTAATTAGGATAGAGATGGAGAGACGTGGACAGATTTTGGTTTTGTTTTGGAAGATGAATTGAAAGTGCCTGCTAATGGAAGTGTTGCGTGGTAAGGGGAAAAGAGGGTCAAGGGCTCCACACACACTTTATGAACCAGCCGCTCCTAAACTATTGATCATCTCAGGTAACGCCATGCCTTTCTGTGTTTCTATAGCTTTTGGATGTTGTTCCTGCTCCCTAGATCAACTATTCTCTAACTCTGTGCCTGGTTAATCCTACTGATCCTTCAAGTTGTAATTAAAATGTCACTTATTCCCTAAAACCTCCCCAATCTAAATTAGATACTCCTCTTTGACCTTCTAAAGACTCTGTGCATGTACTCCTCTGAAAGCAATTACCATGCTGAATTACAGTTGTTGATTTACATTTCAGACTCCCCTAACTGTCGAGTGTGGCACAGTGAACAGGGAGTGTCACTTTCCTCTCTGTGCCTTCATTTGCTTACATTTACCTGGAATATAGTAAACTTAAAATATGTTTGTTGTGAGATTTATCAAACAAATTAATTAGCTGTTACCCATCTTCCAGGTCCTGAAAGATCACTCTCTGACCATGCCAGGGAGAAGTGGGTAGGTCCTGGGTTGCCTATGGGGTGCTCAAGCAGCTTTGGTGTCCCTCTGCTTTGGAGTGTGCCCTGCTCTGATGGAGCAGCCAGGCAAGCAGCACCAGGGAGGGCCGGTGAGCAGGGAGCTGTCAAAGCACCCCTTAGTCTGCTGCAGGTCTTTAAGAGAAAATGTTTCAGCCCCTCTCTCTGTGGAAGCCTTGATGTGGTATATGCACCAACTTAGGGGCAACAGCTGCTCCTGAGAGCCCCAGCTCAAGCATATTTCAGCAGCCATGGGCAGGAGAGGGGAAGCAAAGGAAAAGAGTCTTAATGGAGGAAAGCTCTGTCCTTCTCCCTGGAAGGCAGACTGCCCAGAATGTCTAGGCTCTGGAGTCACACAGATCCCTTGATACCCGCCAGCCCCGTGGCTTCTGCAGTCTGGGCCAGAGTTGGGAAATGTTTGTATGTGGATGAGTGAGACGAGAACTGAGCGGCTAAAGCTCCCTGTGGAGGACAAAGGTACATGGCGGGTGGAGAAGCAGTATGGCGCCTGCTGTCTCCGCTTAGCTCTGTGGCTACAGGAAGTGGCCCCCAAGGGGGCTGGCAGCCTGGTGCTTTGTCCTCACGAAGCTCACAGTTCATTGGCAGCAGCTGATTTGGGGCTTGTGAGAGTGGAAAGGCTCTCCAGCAGCTTGAGAACCTGCTGACTGCCAGAGATGTGAGGGAGGGAGAAACAAACATGCCCACCTCCCCTTTTCACTGGGCTCCAAGCCTCGTGCATGTTGACCTTTGCTGAGATCTTGCTCCCTCTTGTTCTGCTCCGCAACTACTTTGCATGGAATCTCTGTTAAGTTCTGGTACTTTTCCTTTGGAAATATACCCAATCTATGTTTTTTTTGTTTTCTCCCTTTTTCATCTAAAACTCTTTCTTCTTTCTGAGATGATCTGGCAGCTGATGAAGATGGCAGCTGACATCTCTGGTCAGTCATCTTGTCTCAAATTAGTCAAAATTTCTAACACTGAATAAAGTATAAAAGGAATTTAAGTAATTAAACTTTCAAATAATGATTATTGTATGGGACATTAAGAAATAATTAAAATAGCTATAGCAATGCAGAATATATGATGTTTCCAGGCTAGCTTAAAGAAATACATCAATAGACAAATTAGAATTTGATTACACCACAAGTGGTCAATTTGGTTAATTGCTTAATATCATAATAATGTAAATTCACAGTTTACCTATAACTAAGAGCCTGAGAAATGTAATTGAGTTTGCTCCCCTATGTGGACAATCTCTAATTTTCATATTCTATCAATCATTTTTAACCTCACATGCAAAAAAAAAAAAAATACGGCTGCCCTCAGTTGTCTAAATAGAAACATTCATTTTATAAATGAAAGCAGCTGTAATATGACTCACTAATCTCTGTAACACTACAGGTGAGTTAAAAGACATGATTTTAAAACAATTGTCATGCTTGTACTATATAAAAACAGTTTTTAATTTGTTGTCAATATCTCTTGGTCACTTGCTAGTGGTTTTAAGATAAGTCTAAGCTGATGTTTCTAGCTTGATTTAGAAAAATCTAATGCATGTATCCAAAGATATTGATCTTCTTGACTGGCAGTGTTTAAATTCCCACAGTCCATATTCTCCAGAAGAAATGTATTGATACAAGTGAAGATGCTCAGGAATTACAAAGACAAGAGATAATTTCCCTTTTTAACACGCCATTTAATTGATCCTCTCTAACTTTTCCTCTCACAGATGAAGCTTGGTAAGGCATCTGGGCAAAAAGAATGTTGTCACTGCTGTCAAAGCGACATTTGATTAAGCCAAGCTTCCAGGGTTTATCTTTAAAAGTACTGGATTCTTATTCTTCTTAAGAAGTTAATCCATGTGTTTCTGATTCAATTACGTTTGTAGAGTCATCCAGGGTTTTTAATCCTGTCTTTTCTTCCATGGCTGATTACTCTGAAGGAGTCTCATAGTCTAAGTCTGCAGTCTCACCAACCACAGGTTGGGACCCACAACCTGGGGGTCCCAACCCCCAGGCCATGGCCCCCCACCCCAGATCTGAGGAAAAATTGTCTTTCATGAAACCAGTCCCTGGTGCCAAAAAGGTTGGGGACTGCTAGTCTAAGTGATGCTTGCTGTTTCTTTTGGACATCTTCAAGTGCAGTAATGTGGGTAACCTTTATAAATCTGATTCAATAAAAACACTTTCTTCCTTCTGTTTTTATAAGGTAAGGAGGTTATTACATTATTATAGCTATTGATTAGGGTTTATTTTGCCAGTGTATCTAGAACATAAGGTAATGGACAAACCACTTTCAAAGAACAAAATATAGTAACAACTATTGTTAATTTTTTGGTAAAGTGACAAAATTTGAACAAACATAAAGCTAGATATAAAATACTTTTGTTTTTAGGTCACAATACTATAAAACTGAAATAAATTGAAATATTGGACACTAAAAAAACTACAAAACCAATTAAAGTTTAATATTATTTACTGTGATGGATGATGTTGTGTTGCTAGAATTAAATTGCCAAAGTTGAGGTTTAATGGTTAAAAGATGAGGCCTCAGGTCTTGTTTTATATGTAATGTATTTTTCAGTTTTGATTTAATAATATTAATTCAGAAAACGGATTTTGTAAACGGATATGATTAAGAATACATTAATATCTCCAATTTTTGTTTGCAATTACAGAAAACTCAGACAACCACCCCTTACAAATCAAGTCCATCAAGCATGTTTTCAAATGCTAATTTTAATAGTCAATTGATAACCCTGAAACCTTTTTCATTCAAATTAGTATTAAGCTAAGTTATAATCCAAATTTAATAGAACTGGGAAAATAAGAATTATTCATTTCATATTTACTACCATAGTTACTGAAAATAAAGTATTTATAAATTGGTATATACAAATTAGATTTAATATAATATCATTGATAATAACATTTATATGTGGTACAGTTTCAGCACACATACTTTTTTGTTGGTGGGCCTATTCTACTTTGTATCTCATAATCAGTCAATTCTTCTATCGATTTTCTCTAACTTACATCAATAACTTCTTTCACTATATATTTCATAATACATCACAATGTATTTGCCCTTCATCTCCAGCAAATACCACCTTAAGTGTAAATGCAGAAAGTATAACTATATGACAATCCCCAACAGAACTCTTGATCGGTCAAGAATTTGTCTCCAGATGCATGGAGTTTTGACTTTGATTAAATGATCATTAATTTAACCACAAAAAAATGCAGGTAAAATTGATGAGTCTAGTGTGTTGCAAAGGAAAGCTATAATCTTTTCTTTTCCTTTACTTATTTTTTTGTAACCCCCTTCTTCCAGCCCTCCCAACTGGACCAAAGAAGAGGTGGAAAACTAGGACTCAGCGAGGCTGCTGTTGTTACCTATCTTCTATGTACCTGATGATGTACAAACTTAATCTCAGTTAATCCTCACACCATCCTTGAAAACTGGTCATTTAGGACACAGGAATTCAGAGAGCTTATATAACTTGCTCAATCCTGTAAATCGCAATCAGTTTCTAAAGCTCGTTTTTTCTCTCTCCAAAGGCTCTTTAATTTGGAGGCTCAATCCAAAGAATCCATACCATCAAATTTAAATGCTCATCAGCTATTTACAATGATTTTTTCTAGAATACAACTAACTCCTTAAGAAGAGGTATAGTCATGTTCACTTTGGTGTCTAGAACCTACCCCAGTGTGGTGATATTTAATAGGGCCTTACTATTTTTCTATTGAACGAATGAATGAATGAGAGGAAGAATAAGCAAATTTGTTGCTGGACATAAAATGTACATCTTCAAATCAATCAAGTTTAGGACTTCTTTTTTCTCTGCAATTGGAATGAGACAACATTATACTGACTTTTGTAAGCTTTTATTCACAAACCCAGAAAATAGGAAACAGAGGCATAGAATATTTGCCTGATGGACCAAACCTAGAAAATGTATAACTGGTTATGGAAAATGTTTTTTTTTTTTTAAATTAGTTACTAAATAATTTTAAGTATTGTAAACTACAAGTACAAGGTCAGGTCTTGAATGATACCCTATTCAAATAAAACTAGTGTGGCAAGCTCTGCTAGCATACTAACTCTATTGCCAGAGCAGCAACAACAACAAAAAGAAAAGAAGAAAAAGAGAAAGAAGAAAAAATTACAGTGATTTTTCTTATGAGCTACTAAAAATGATACTTATACCTTCTCTGATACCTCCCACTCATCTCATTTATTCATTCATTCATTTAGCAAATTCATTATAATTATTACCACCTATTGTTTTCAACACTGTGCTGGATTCTGAAGAGTATGCCACGAACTTCTTTTTTTAATGTATTCTGTCCTGAGAAAACAATACCAGAGTAGAGGTGAGAAAATGACAAATCATGCAACACAAGGAAAAATGCAAGGCAGTGTGAAGACAAATGCTAAATTAATTGGCCCTGCACCTTAAATATAATAAGAAGGCATAATGGCTGTCACACCAACTATAATATATTATTAATACAATGCAATGAGCAGTCATACCTGAATCCTATTTTCTCCAATTTTTCTTTATTTATATCTTTGACAAGAGAAATAGTCCTTGTCAAAAAGTGTTACCAAAAGAAAGTGTGAGAGATCTATGGAAGTGTTTTGAAGTTGGAACTGAATGTGTCTGCACCCTGAAGCTTTGAGAAGATAGTGACCATGATGGGTTTCCCAAAGATCAGCTCCCAGGTGTGTTGGTGTGTTTTTGTTTATTTTTTTACTTCTATAATTTTATTTATTTCTAGATGTTCTTCTAAGCTATGGCCTAGTTCCGTGGTAAATATTGTAATATGGGTAATGGTACAGAACACAATTATAAACACTGCTTACATTTAAGGATACTTATCCATACCTATAACAAAACAGGAGGTTTCAAGAATTTCTGCTAAGAGGAGGAGATATATGAAAAAGCTGGGCAATTTCAATACATTATCAATGATAAAAATTCAGGAGAAAAGTTAGCATAAAGATGTTTTTATTTCAGAGTATGAGACAAGTTACAGTAATTATTTTATCATTACAAATAACAGATGAGTTTCCAAAATCAAGATTACATCTTAATGAATTCTTAAAGACTTTCTTTAGTACTGTTATAATTTTTCTACTGTGTAGACTTTAACAATAGCATGCTCTGTGTGTGTGTGTGTGTGTGTGTGCGTGTGTGTTTAACTGGCCTGTTTGGAAGGATAGTAAATGTTGTATTTAATATTAATTAGACTTTATAAGCGTATTGAGATTTGTTTATATTTGCAAATAGATGTCTTTTTCCCTTTGAAAATAATTCTTTTTCAAATATAAATGGAGGTATAGGAGATGGAGATCTTGGAGTTTTAGCAGTTCCAGAACATACCCATCTTTATCATATTTACAAAACACACTGAAAGAACATCCTTTACTTCATTCAATGATGTTGGGAGCTGAAGCTGAGGGAATAAGACCTCACACAACACCATCTGTCTGAAGTGCCCTGTGGAATGCACTTGTGCGTTATAGTGTGACACTACTTTTTTGTTATATCCTTCCTCCAAAGTTGAGTTTTCTTAGAATCCAACAAAGTTTAAGCTTCAAGGCCTCTCACTTGCAGAGCCTCCTTTCAAGGCCCTGAGAGGAACTCTAGTGATATTGTCCTGGTTTATGCTGTGTTAAACTTTGCAAAAGAAATTTTTAACTGCAGTTGATTTTAGAGCATTCTTTTTGCCTACTTTCCCTCCTTCACAATTCTCCTCCTATCAGGTGGCATTGAAGAAGCCATGAGTATATTTTGGATCTGGCTCAAAGAAAGTTGAGATGGGGCTACATTTAGATTTTGTTTGGGTTTAGTGGAGTATATAAATGTGGTGTCTGTGTATGTATGGTTGTTATTGCTAACTGTTCTGGTGGAGAAATGACATCTGGGAATATTCCTACTACCTATACTAAGTCATTGGGCCTAAAATCTTGTTATAAATGTGCCCCATAAGTATGTGGGTAGTTTCTGGCTCTGTTTTTCCTAATTTATTCTTTATTAAGACTATTGAAATAAAATGATTCTATCCCAAACCTTGTATGTCTAGGAAAAGGAAAGCTAAAGCTCAAATTTACTCCTTATTCCCACCAGAAAAGGTACAACAAATTTTAAAGATTGCTGGTGCTATGGTTTTCATGTTTTTTTTTTTCCCTCCAAAATTCATATTGAATCTAATCCCCAATGCAACAGAATTAAGAGGTTGGGGCTTGGGGGAGGTCATTAGGTCATGAGGAATCTGTTCTCATGAATGGGCTTAATTATCTTATAAAAGAGGTGCAAGAAAGCTGTTCTCTCCTTTTGCCCTTCTAGTATACCTTCCACCACATGAAGACACAGCCACATGGCACCATCTTGAAGCAGGGAGAGTAGCCCTCACGAGACATCGAAGCTGCCAGTGCCTTGATCTTGGACTTCCCAGCCTGTAGTACTCTGAGAAATAAATTTCATTAATTATAAATCATTTAGTCCCAGATATTTTGTTATAGCAGCACAAATGGTCTAAGACAGCTATTACATTTTTTTCCAAATTACTTTAAAAATTTTCTTTTCTAAGGAGTTCTCAAAAAAATGCATGAAAATAGGCAGTAACCCTGATTATATATGATGAAAGCATCCTAAAATAGATCAGTTTATATATATTTTTATAATTTCCCACTAATTATTATATTTTCATGACATATTAGATAAATACTATAATTCACACTCTAATTTTCTCTGATAATAATATATTTATCAATATAAAATTAAATTCAGAAATCTGTATTTTATTGTTTTTAAGCAATTAAAAAGAGGGTTTATCAATTTTGTTTTCAACAAAATGAGTTTCATAGGTGCTCACATTTTTCTGCTATTTATTTTTACCCTGTTAGGAAATGCCAATAAATGAATAAAAGCTGTGTCCCCTTGACATGTAATGAGGGGGAAAAAAGTCTTGTTAATCCTTTCTTAATATTTTCAATTTACTTTGAAATTGTCTATTAGCATTAACACAAGATTTCATTGTGTTGTTTCTGACTAAGCTAACTCATCATTATTGGAAAGGTGCAGGTGATTAATACAGGCATTAGTTTTTCAGGCCATTTTCTTGCACAAGAGATATGTGGACCATTTTCTTGTGCAGTTTCCTTTAGCTTGTTCCATGTAGCTTCAGAAAGAATAATACCTTAAATATTTACTTTAGAAAGGAGACAGGCAGAGGAAAGATACAATCCACAACAGAGACATACATTAGTGAGTCGTTAGGCTGATTCCTTCAGTGAGCACCTCCTATGTATTAGACACTGCGGTAGTCACTGGGAGTACAATGGTAAGCAAAACTAATGCTGCATCAGCCATTATAGGACTTCAAACTGGTTGAATAGACAGAGGAGAGAAAATTCCAATATTCAAAATAGGATATGATCAAAAGCTTAAATTAGCAAGCCCCCCAAGGGAAATGGCAAGCAGATGGGCTTGACCTTTATGGAAAGTATCATTAGGAGGCTGTGAAATAAGATGTTGGAGAGGTAATAAGGAAGAGAAAAGGAGTGGCTCAAATATTGGAAATATTATTTTTTAATAAAATAGAAAACTGAATTTTACATACAGTCTAGAGCATTATCCGAGTCAAACTGTAAACAGATGTGGCAGCTTGATGAGTTTGCTCAAGCCATAAGTGCATGTATGAAGCATAATTTAACCTAATTGGGTTATGTTAGACTATGGAATAGTTTTTTGTTTTTTTTTTTTTTTTTTTTTTTGGTTTGGTTTTTGGACATCTAGGATGTTGCATTTTAAAGAATAGATGTCATACTTTTTTTTTTCTTTTTTTTTTTTTTTGGTAAATGTGATTTTGGAGGGGGAATTTAAAAGATGTAATTTATCAGTTATTCAGGGGAAATCAATTCCCAAAACATGAAAGCATTGTAGAAAAAGTAGCATTTATTCATCTGTTCAACACTTTTTCTTTCAGTGTCTGCTGTGTGCCAGGTACTACTTCTGTGTCTCAAGAGTAAGATGTGGCACCAAAAAGAAAATTTCTCCACTTTGCGTTATAGTGAGAGAGACAGATAAAAAGAGGAGAAACAAATTACTATGTAATACAATGACAGCTGGTGACACATGTGCCATGAGGAACAGTGGGACAGGTGTAGAGAGGGATGGAGGGGGCGGTGGAGTGGGTGGCATGGATATTTCAGACAGCATGAATAGGGTGTGAGCAAAGGCCTGAAGGAAATGAGGAATGAGCCATGTGGGTATCTTGGTGTTGGGGGGAAAGAGAGGTCTTCCAGGCAGAGGGAACAGAGAGTGTACATACCCTGAGGTGGGAACCTGACAGGTTTCAGAAACATCAAGAAAGACAATGCGATTCTGAGCAAATAGAATTGGAAGGAGAAAAGGACAGAGAGGTAATCATGTAGGGCTTGTCAGTAAAACTTTTGAATTTTATTCTAAATACCATGGAAACCAGCTGGAGGGTTTTGAGCAGAAAAGTAAGTAACTAGATCTGATTTGTATTTCAAAAGGATCTTGCTCCTGTGTTGGAAAGAGACTGTAGGACATGATGATAGAAACTCGAAAGTAGTTAAAAGGCAATTAGCAATAATCTAGGTAAGGGATTTGGTGGCTTGAATAAGTGAAAGTAATAAAGGCAGGCAAAAGTGGCTAAACTCCAGATATATTTTGAAAAAGGAGTGACAGAATTTGCTGATGAGTAGAAAGCATGAAGTGAGGAAATGAGTAGAGTTCGTGACGACACCAAAGTTTTGCATCTAAGCAACTGGGTAACTGGGCATGCCATTTACCAAACCGGGAACTATGAAGAGAGGGATAGATTTGGTAGGGAATGGATAAAATGAGATAGAAAATCTAAAGAAATTTTGGAGAGATGTTCTTATTCAGTACAAAAATAGAAAGTAAAAGCAAGAAAGCAAGAGGTTACATGAAAAAGGTGAAGGCAGAAGTCTCAAATGATACTTTAAATGCAGCAATTGTGTTTGATAGAAATTAAAACTTTTTAAAAGCACTATTACTTGACTTCATAATTGAATAGTTCTGTTGTCCCAGGCCAGGAAATATCCTCACATCATTCACAGCCTTTACATTGAATAATCATTGTATTATCATTATATTACACTCCCAGGGAGAATTACTTTAATAGCATATTAGTATGTCAGTTGCTTGAAGCCCTCAGACAAAAGACCTACTTTAGCACAGTAGGTCTGTGTATTCATGTCTTATTGTCGAGCTTGAAAGGGAAGGGGCAGCAATCTAAGTGTCTTGCTCACATGGAAGGTGATGGCAGCCCTAGAAGATAATGATCTTCCATGGGGTGGTCAAATAGCCAGCATGCTGTTACATGCTACTGATGTGTGTTCCCAGAGCAATTTTTTACTCCAAAGTTTTCAATTTTCCTAAAGAAAAAAAAAAAAACAACCTTTCACAGGCACAGATTTTTTTTGTGAATGCTTATGACAGAGCATTTCCTCTTCATTCTGGGTCACAAAGCTGCCTATCTATTAAGGATGGTAAAAGTCAGCTTTGATAAATAGGAAGCCTATTTAAATTCTCCAGCTCAGAGCCATTATCTCTCTGTGCCTTTTAGTATTTCTCATTCCCCATTTTCAAGCTAATGGGAAAATGGGGAGGAGGGTATCTCTTCTAAAATAATATATGGCTTTGATTGCTGGAGTTTGGTTGCATAACAATTTGTAAGTCCCAAATATTGATTACATTAACCTCCAACGACAGTTTTTATAGCTGTAAAATAAATAGCACGCAAGTTGGTCCTAAAAGAAAACATGGTAAGACAATTCTTTGCACTTCAGCCCCTGATACAATTCCCAATATTACAGCTTCTCATATTTTTGCTTTCTAGTACTCCCACCCACTCCATCATTTTAGGAGAAATAACTTTATTAGGTGTGGGGTTTGATTTTTTTTTTTTTTTATCACACCCTATTGGAGCTAACAAGTATAAGGTAAGAGATCTTACTCTTACATCGGGAAAGGAAAAAAAAAAAAGAGTGTCCAAAATTCCAGGGGGTAGTAGGGCTAGAACCAAACCTACTTGTTTCCCATTAGTGCCTACGATTAACTCAGGATACCATAAGATGTCCCATCCAACAATGTTGCTGCTTAAGATTTTTCTATTAATATTTACCCAGAATAATCCCCCTGATCAGCAAGTTGAGTTTGAATCCTCAAGTACATTTAAACCTAGATTACCAGTTTTGAAATGCAAATTATCTCAGATACCACTAAGCAACTCCACCCTGCAGAGCAGCCAATTTTCCTCAAACCATTCCCTCAACCCCTTTTCTCAGACGGATCCCTTGACCATCCCTAGCTGACCCCTCTGCTACACAGGTCTCCTTCACTAAGACACTGGCGTGTGCTTCTCTTAGGACTGATCGTATTTTATTGTCTCAGTCCTCTTCATTGTGAGTGATCATACTAATAGCTAACATCCCAAATTGCCTAGAACAAAGTAGGAGTTAAGTAAATGTTACTTCAATTAACAAATTAATTCTAATAACACCATATCTGTAAGAGATAACATTTTTGCCTTTGAACAGTTTAAAGTCCAATTAGTGACGTGTTGGAGGGATTGCTAAGGAGACGATGGTAGCTGAAGGAGAGAGTGCAGAGACCCTGCTGGCCATAAACCCCTGCCTCCTGGAAATCTGCACAAATCCTTACAATTGAAAGAGCCACTGATTAAACCTTTAGGATTGAAATCTACATGTTACCTAATATTTAAGAAAACCTGCCTTATTAGCTGCAAATATAATTTAAAAAACATAAAGAGAGAAATCACCTTTTCCTTAAAAATGCAAAGTACTTATTATTGCTCCTGGATCATCATATATATATAGATTATCTACTTCCATTTGTGATATTCATGGAACTACAATATGTAAATGATTTGAAATCATCAGCTAAAAGACAACCTTTTAAATAAAGGAATTTAAACATAGTATATTCCGTTTTCTCCTTCCTTATGTCTAGAGCAATTCTTTGCTTTGTATTCACAATGATGCTCTGTCTGTTTGGAGAAAACCTGTCTTAAACATAATAGCCTAGAGGAAAGCAAAGAGACTCACTTAAGAAAAGGCAGCCAAAGGAGTTATTATTGTTTTTTTCTTTTTTTAAATAAGAAGATGAGAAACCAGAACAAAAAGGTTAAGTAATGAAAACAAAAGGGATTCTGGAAGTGAATAGTGTGGCCCAGTTAGAGTGAAGTAATTTTCAGTTATATAATAAAGTAATTAAAAAAAAAAAAGAAGAAGAAGAGGGGCAGGCGCTGAGAGGGTGCTTAGAGATGATCAAAGTCTGTAGCTGCCTCCTTCAGGAAGCCCACCAATACTTCCTTCTCTGGCCTGCAGTTTGGGACAGCGTCTTAACGCACAATCATATAAGAAGGCCTTGCCTTCTTAGAAGATATGTCTTTGGCATATATCTTTGTCTCCATGGAGATTTCAACACATACCTCTTAGAATCCTTCAGTCTAGAACAATGCCACTAAAATACTTGGTGAGTGAATTGGATCTAGTGAATTAGGTCACATATGGGAGAGATATTTAGAGATCTCTATATCAGGACTTTGAGAGAGAAAATAGATGCTAGATCAGACAGGAAACAAAGGTATCACATCAAATCCAACAACCTTAACCTAGAGGGCTTTAACATTCTCTCAGCTCAATTAAACTTTAGAAGGGCTTCTTCCTGACTCTGGGACCTGACCTCTCTTTTCTTAGAGCATTTACCTGAGAAAACCTGTGAATTCTCTGCTTCTTTGAGATGTAAATATGTTTAAAAGCCTCTAAGCAGTTTTACAAGCAGAGAATGTTTTTCTCAAAAATGTGGGAACCATCTTTTGAAGTGTAATTATCAAGGAAGATAGTGCCCCATCTCCCACTCTGTCTAGGAGGGTAGGAGCCTAAGTTCTGCTGGTGCCTTGCTCCTAGTTGTGAACAAATATAGGGGAAAGTTTACTTTTCCCATGGGTAAGGCCCATTAGCAAGACCTAAGCCTATGGACCCTCCCCCCCCACCCCCCCCCACTACCACCATGGCTCTTAAAAACTCTCTGGCCCTTCATTAGCATAGCTGCATATCCAGTTTTGATGTGTTTTCTTCCCTATTGCTGGCTATAATCTGGAATGAAAATCAACTTCTGCTTGCCCATCTTGTCTAATGTGATATTTTTCTTTAATATACTGCTGGACCTAGAGCAAGAAAGGAAAAGAGAGTTTATGCTTAGAGTCCTTCTGTGTCTGATCCTTCCTTGACAGGATACTTTTATAGATTCTGTCACTTTCTTCAGCTCTTCCAGGGAATGGGGCATAGGACCCTTTCATTTGGGAAGTCACCGAATTCTACTCTTTCCCAGTCTGAAACATCACCTTACTATTGTAAGGCTGGTGGCAGGCACCCCTCCCCTCCCTAATGGAAAAAGAAGAAGCCCACGAGACCTGCCAAGGACAATGCCTGCAAGGCCCAGCTAAGTTAAAGACGACCACACCTGGATGGTTACCCTGATAAGAGTCTCGGTTCCTAGAGTCCACACATACCACCGGCCCCTCCTATTTCTCAGTACCCACCCTAAAACTGCAAGGGACAATTCCTTACTCTCCCCACCATAAATCTTCCTGCCAAAGAAACCCCTACCCCCAGCCCTAAAAACATTTATAAACACACTCAGAGTTCTGGGTGATGCGACTTCTCGGGTCTCTCTCTCTTCCAGGACCCGAGAATCTTGCCTGGGCCCCTCTCTCTTGGGACCCGTTACCCTCACCCAGGAGCACCCCAATAAAGCCTCTTTACTTATCCCTTTCAACTCTGCTTGTCTTTCTTTCTCTGGCACCGGCCAATCCAAAAAACCTTACAGCTATTCCTTTTCTTCTCCTTCTTCCTTCCCCCTTTCTCATCTTCATTTTTCTCCTCCATCTCCTCCTATTTCTCTCTGGCCCCACCTATCTCTTATAAATGACAATTATTCCATTCTCTTTGAACTTAACCTTTTTAATGAGCTCAAGTGTACAGAGAAAATACAGTGAAATCTATTTCATTCTAATATAAACAACATGGTTCTTTCTCCTTCCCCAAAATAGACATTGAAGCAAGGAAAGCTAAAGGATCAGGCTACCTTCTTAAAGGGGAGAGAAGTGGAGACAAAATAGTAGGCACAGAAAACAAAATTAAAAAAAAATCAACAAAATATCCTGTTAAAATAGCATGACCAAATTATTTGCCCAAGGGAGAAATGAGATTTGGGCATCCAATATTTTTCTGCAAGACAAGGTGGTAGGCAGCCTGTAGACCAGCGGTATTGGTATCACCTGGGGCTTTCAGAGTCACGAACTCTCAGATCCCATCTAGACTACTCAGAGCTGACCACAGTGTAATAAAGATTCCAGGTGATTCCAATGTTCATCAAAGTTTAAGAAGTCCTTGCATAGAGAGCAAGCTCTGGAGCCAGACTAGTAATAATGGCAATTCAACAACCAGTACAGCTAAGCAATTTATAGTAGTACTAACCTTTTTTAAATTGATGATGAGGAAGCAAAACAGTGAGAAGTAATGTAACTTCTCCAAAGTCACAAAGCTAATAAATTGAATCAGGAAGTTAAATATAATAAAACAAGTTGAAGCCCTAACTTCTCTGTTTACTGGCTAGATGACCATAGCAAGTTACCTAAACTTTCTGAGCCTGTTGTCTCATCTGAAAAAATGGGGGTTACATATACATCCCATAGTTGTATAGATTAGATGATATTACTTGTATAAAAGAAGCATATGCACAAATATTATTAATATTTATAATGCTTCAACTCATTTCTGAAAAAAATTAGCCATCCTGTTCAGGAATAAATATATTTAATCATCACTATGATAAAGGAGAGATGTGAGATGTGGGTGAAGGTAACTCCAACAGGTTTATGAAACAATACTGAGGAGAGTTTCCTTAATCTTCAGATCTTTGGTTGTGGAAATACATGATATATGCCAAGGGCAGAGACTAGAGGAGAAATTGACAGATCAGAGACCTCAAAGAGGAAATGAAAGAAGTAAAGTCAGGGGAGGAAATGCTTAAAGGGACACCTTTGGTGTCAATTAGCAAATGTTTTTAATTTAATATTTGTATTTATCCAACCCTCCCATGTTGAAGGTTAGTATAATCAATCATTTTGTCATGCTTTTTACTTTAGGCTTTCCTCTTACTTTGTTTTTTGCTTCATGTCTTTTCTTTTTTCTTTTTAACCAGAGGTTTACTCCATAGGGTAGAAAAAGATGAGAGAAAGAGAAAGTTGGAACCTGTTGAGAAATTGTGAGGTTAAAAATCATGTTCCTGGAATTCTGATACTATACTAGGCCTGCCAAGCCATAAGGCAAACTGAGAAGTCTCCTGCAGTGTTTTCAAAGGAACCAGATACAAAAACAACCTAAAAACAAGCAGTATGAGGTGTGAGAGACATCATGCTGTTGCAAAGACCCTCCCTCCCTTTAACCCAGGCCCATGTACACTGTGTGGGAGCACACATTCTCCCCTACACGTAGACACACGCGCGCGCACACACACACACACACACACACACTAGAGGTTCTGAAATTTTAGTGTAAGCAATACATATGGAAAAGAAAAAAAGTTGATTTAAATTTCCTTTGAAATATATTAATATTTTTGCCTTGAAATTTATTGCCAAGCACATGTCACATGGGGCATCCTACAGAGCAGGCTGGGAACATTGCTAGGGCTCCTAATACCATCTGAAGCACCAATTTTCTAATTATCACCTACTTACTACTCCCTAGAATGAACCTGTTAGTGTATTTTACCGTATTAATAGATCTTTTATTAGCAATTATGTTTCAGAATTGCTTTTCATATAAAAGCCTTGCACTAACTGTGTCATCTCATTGATCTTACCTCAATGTGCTCCTTACCCTCATTTCAAATGGCTAATAACTTGCTAATATAACTTTACAGGTACATTTTGTACCTTTCCCTCCACCAATTGTAGACATACCAGCTCATTAAACACTGTGAAAGAACACAGGTGAAAGCCCTTTCTTTTAACAAGCCAGCAGTGTGAAACCAAAGTCTAAGCCCTTTTTCTGTAATGATCTTGAAGCACCACCCCCATAATACCAGAAGGTATGATGTGGGGAGGAAATATCTCACAGAGCTGCTTCTACAAGGGATAATTAATATTTGGGCTGTATTTCTAAAGGTTCCTTTCACACGTTGTTTTAATCTTCCCATTCCTATCTGTGTCACTGCAAGGTCTTGTCCGTGCCGTTAGCCAGCTGAGTTACAAGCACACCAAGGTCAACTTTAAACAGTGGAACTTGTGTCAAGGCACACTTCCACATTAATATAACTTGCTCTAGCCCACATCTACTTCTGCCACATAAAAGAACAACAAGTTGCTATCATGTGGCAAAATAGCACTAAGGATGGTGTGACTCTGCAGGAATTGTCATGGGATGGTGGTTGCTAACACAGTTACTAACTATAAAACACAGGCTTTTTCTATTCCCAGTAGTCCTTGTTGTTGCATTTCATTATCTGGAGGTTAAGTTGGAATGAAAGGTGTTTGCATTAGTCCCAATTGTTTAAGAAACTGTGTGCAGGTAAGGAAGAAACATGCCTGAAATTGTTTATATTTTCAATAAGAAAACAGAGCCACTTAACAGTAGAACCAATAAGAATTTAGTAGAATCTTTTACTGATTTTTCCGTATATTTATATGTAACGGATATTGCATACCTGCCAGAGCACAGAGCTTAATTTGAATTTCATTACTCCAGCTAAATTAACACAAGATGACAAAATTGTTCAATAATTATATTCTTTTATTATACCCACTGCTTACGCTTTCAAATAAAATCAGTCAGATCTTACAAACAGTGGTTTTCATAGGAGACTCTTTTAGTGAATGCCTGCTTCCAAAGTCTTCACTCAGAGAAAACCCCCACTGACTTAATTCACTTACAGATATTTTCTTAACCTCTCTCACACGAACATAAATGTTCATGGGCTACATCCAAGAAGTTAACAAGCCTAAGATAACAGCTCGGCCAAGCTACGGACTCAATTCCTGCTTCACTTTGAGGGAGAACATGCGATGCTAGCAAAATAATGAAATGCAATACATCAACCTGTCTGCCTAGAGAACTCAACTTGTTCAGAATAAATTAACTTAAGCCACCAGTCTGGAGAGTTGAAATGCAAATGAACCAACATGGCTGAATTACCAATTTCATCTAGTTTCCACTACAGCATTAGTTTTCAGGGACTGGAATACAGAGATAGTGGCTCTCACCACAGTGCTCCTATTATGCTTTATACACACTGATTTTCCAGCCTTTTCCTCAATGTATTGTATTTATTTCTTCGGATGACTTTTTCCACCTAGGAATTCTAAGTCCACTGTAGGTTGGGAGCATACTTTTTGTTTCAGTAAGTGCTTGTCAAATGAATGAATAAGTGAATGAATTACAGACATGTGTGTCTTAATGACAGAGATACATTCTGAGAAATGAGTCCTTAGGTGATTTCATCGTGTGAATATCATAGAATGTCCTTACACAAATCTAAACAGTATAGCCTACTACACACTTAAGTATATAGTATACCCTATTGCTCCTAGGCTACAAACTGGTATGGCATGTTACTGAATATTGTAGGCAATTGTAATGCAATGTTAAATATTTGTGTATATGATACAAACACATCTAAACATAGAAAAGGTACAGTAAAAATACAGTATAAAAGATAAAAAATGGTATCCCTGTATAGGGCACTTACCGTGACTGGAGATTGCAGGAATGGAAGTTGCTCTAGGTAAGTCAGTGAGTGGTGAGTGAATGTGAAGGCCTAGGACATTACTGTACACTACCGTAGACTTTATAAACACTATGCACTTATACTTCACTAAATTTATAAAAAATATTTCTTTCTTCAATAATAAATTGCCCTTAGCTTACTTTAATGTTTTTACTTTATAAACTTTTCAATTTTAAAAATCTTTTTGACTCTTTTGTAGTAACACTTAAAATGCAAGCACATTGTACAGCTATACAAAAGAATTTTTTCTTTGTATCCTTATTGTATAAGCTTTTCTCTATTTATAAAATTTTCTTTTATTTTACTTTTTAAACTTTTTAGTTAAAAACTAAGACACAACCATACACATTAGCCTAGGACTTATACAGGGTCAGAATCACCAAGACATCACTAGGCAATAGGAATTTTTCAGGTCCATTATGATCTTATGGGACCACTGTTACATATGCAATCTGTCATTGACTCAAACTTCGTTATGCAGTGTCTGACTGTAATTGAATACTAAACATTTCCATTTTCTTTTCAAATGACTTGAGCTCTTCGTTTCTAAATTTTATTATTTGTTTAATATTAATACTATTTTATGTTTGCAGATATCTTAAATTTCAAATCTGCCACCTCTCTTTACCTTGCTAATTATTTTTCAAAGGCCATTTCAAATGTAACCTCAACCATGAAGACTTTGTTAATGCCTCTAATTGTTATGATCTCTTTCTTCTTGGAATACTTACAGCACTTGAAATGCATTTCTGTTTCAGAACCTTTCTTATTCTCTTTAATGTATAGTTATTTATGTATTTTTTCCAAACCTACACTAGGCTAAAATTTGCTTAAGGGCAAGGACCACTTTTTTATCAGTTGCTGAGTTCGTATTTGATTCGGTGCAACTTAACAAAAATTACTGGTAACAATATATGAGCCGATACTAGAAAGCTATCTTAATGGTTTCCAAAGACTAAATCAATAAGACATGCTCTCTGCTTACAAAAAGTCCCAACCTTAGAAATAAAATTAAAATACTTGAAATAGAAACTAATTCACCAAAAGGATGAATGTGGGCTAAAGTAACTACAGATATCTGCATAGATGAAGAAGTAAAATTTTAAAGAAGAAAAAGCTTAGAGAAGAAACAAGAAATTTAATCAATAAAAAGGCAAATATTAGGAGCTACACTGTAGTATAGATGAATGAGCTCTGTCATTTGCTAGTTCATGTGACATTGACACAATTGCGAATCTTTTGTGGTCGCTGTAAAATGGACATAATTATGCTCATGGTAGTTATTGTGAGAAGAATGAGATTTCTGAAGCATCCTCTAAAGTCTAAGGTTCTACACAAATATAAGATATTGTTTTTAAATACACAGAGGATATGGATGCAGGAATAGGAGGAAATGGCACTGAGTGGGAAGGGGAAGGTCATATTGAAAGCTCTCGAAGTCAAACAGAGCAGCTTGGATTTGATGAGGTCGAAAGTAGAATGTGTGTATATATCTTTAATATGTGGAACGACATTATAGGAACAGTATTAAAAAGTATAATCGAGAAGTAATCAGCAGGTACCCATGATGGAGAGCCCAGAATCAAAGAAACTAAGCTAGTAGGAATGTAGGCAAGAGATGACTGAAGCCTGACTAGGACAATGGTACACAGAATGCAGAAGAAGGGGAAGACCCAAGAGACATCGTAATGGAATACTGAATAGAACTTGATGAACGAATAGGGATACAATGGAAACAGGCTAAAGATTAATAAAACTGAGAACAAAGGAAAATGGATGGAGGCACAAGCAATGGGTAAGTGAAAAGGGAAATTAATGTAATGTTTTATGTTGGATGCAAAGTTGGAAAAAATGGTCAGTGTCAGAAATTTGGGATCTAACTAAAGTCCTATAGTGCAACCACATAGATTTTAGAGAAACTAGGTAAGTTATTACCCAAAAAAGTTGATCCAGCCCTCAACTTTCTGGATGAAAAAAAATCATTGTCTTGAGCAATACTGCTCTCGGGAAATACTGCTGTCACAGACAGTATTAGACCTGGCAGTTTTAACTCTTGGAACTTTGTGTCTTTATTATAGTCCTGCCTGATTATTGGAAAAAAAACAAAAACAAAAAAAACCTTACATAGACGAAATCAACTTTTATTTTCAAAATCTAAGTAAATTATTTATTGCCTACCTGGCACTATTACAAATGTAATGAAATGCAAAATAGATAATCAAAGACTCTACACATATTTACAAAGTGTTTTATACTCTAGAAGCTAAAAGACAGGTCCACTGTCCCTTCAAAATGCTATAAATAGACTTTTTAATTTCAGAATCAGTCATGTCTGATTCTTGAGTCATCTTGTACAAAGAAGAATTTTAACAAGAGAGAAATTCACATTTCTTTGAAGACCCAGTGTCTTATGTAAGCCTCAATAACTTGAAAACCTACTAAAGTAAAATTCAGTGTAAGGGGCAAACTCACAACTAATGGTCACAGACACGGTGAGCATTGTAGAGGGGAAGGGCATGCCTCTAAACCTCGCTTGGGTGAGGTTTAGATTTATGAGACATAAAATGCAACCAGAAGATATTTGCACATCAGTGTTTATTACAGCATTATTCACAATGGCTAAAATGTGGAATCAGCTCAAGTGTTTATCAAGGGACGAATGGATAAAAAAGATGTGGTGTACGTACACAGTGGAATATTATTTACTCATGAAAAAGAAGGAAATGTCATTTGCAGAAACATGGATAAATCTGGAGGACATTTATTAAGTGAAATAAACCAAGCACAGAAAGACAAATATTGCATTTTCACACTCTCTTGTGGGACCTAAAAAACAAATTGATCTTAAAGAGGTAGTGAATAGAATGGTGGCTACTAGAGATTGGTAAGGGTGGTGGGACGGAATAATGAAGAGGTGCTGGTGAACGGGTAATTCTGTTAAATAGAAGGAAAAAGTTCTGGTGTTCAGTAGTGCAATAGGGCAACTATAGTTAATAATAATTTATTATATTTCAGAATAGCTAGAAGTTTTCAAATGCTCCCAACATAAAGCAATGATAAATGTTTCAGGTGAATCATGTCCCAATTACCCTGATTTGATCATTATATGTTATATGCTTGTATCAAAATATAACATGTACTCCATGAATATGTACAATTATTATGTATCAATAAAAAAATTTTTTTAAAAAGTGGTAGGCACTGATGTTGAGAGCACCCTTTTGATCAAGTCTCACTTTATGAAGAAATATATCAAAGATGATAAACTTTGTTAAATGTGAAGATTTAAAAAAAGGAAATAAAAGCATTAAAATATGTTGTATTTATACATTAAAATGTATATAAATAAATGCTAATGTGTTTTAAAAAGAATCCACTGTTACCTCTGCTTATTGTGCAGTAGCTGGGCTTCTGCCTCAGTTTCTTTGGTTAGCCCTCCTTCTCTGAACTTCACTATTTTGACTATCAATCTAGGTCTTGTTAGATCTTTTCCCTTGGACATAAATTTTGTATATAGCCTGGCTTGGCCTGGCCATAAATATACTTCAAGTGTATTATGTCACCTGGATTTCTCTTATTATCATTCACTCATCAGATTTATTCTTTCTTTCAACAAATACTTACTGAGCACCTAATATATTCTATTTCACTCATAATTACTTTTATCTGCCTGATTCAAGTCTAACCCTCCTAATAACTCTACACTGAACTTCTTGCAATACTTTAATGGGATTAAGACCTATAGCCAAGTCTGTTACTCACCGCTCAATTCTAGTCTAGTTCTTGCTTCTTATGCCTCCTCTTCTCATGGACCCATGCTGCTAAGGTTTTAGCAGGCATTGTGTCTGAGTCTGTCCATGTCATTTAAGATACAAGGGATATTTATGTAATCATTATATACAGATATTAACGTAAGTCCCAAATGGGAGACTTTCTAAGGAAATTAAAACAGGTATACAGTGACTTACACTGTAATATATACTTTTTTCAATTTCCTCTATGAGCTTGCTGTATTGCAATCACAACTCCATGTTTCTTATGTTTTTCCATCTACCATCTGGTTTTCAACCCCTACACTGATCCCTATTCACCTATCTGTCCAACCGTTGTTCACATGGTAAATGCCAACTTCTTTTTCAACCCCAAGCTCTGGCACAATATCTTGTCTGTCATTTTCCCCTTTGTTTCTTTCCAGCGTAAATTATTCCTGACTCTGTGGAAGTTTTAACAAAGCATAAATTATAAAGGGGCTGCTTACCCAAATCTTCTTATTCTTCATACCACAGTCATAAGTGAACTTGTCTAGATGATCCCACCTTTATAGATATGAACCTAAGAGAATACCTATACTACCAAAAAGGTCATTTAATTATGAACTGTACGATACAACAAAATACTGGTTGAGGGTGACAGTTCCTACTATGGAATGAAAATTATATACATTCTAATGCAGCTATCTTTTTTATAGAGTGTCTTTTTTTCCTATGGGTAGATGCCCAAGAATGGGATTCCTGAATCAAATGGTAGTTCTACTTGTAGTTCTTTGAGGTATCACCATATTACTTTCCACAGAGGTTGTACTAGTTTGCAGTCCCACCAGCAGTGTATGAGTGTTTCTGTCTCTCCGCATCCACGCCAACGTTTATTGTTTTGGGACTTTTTGATAAAGGCCATTATCAGTGAAGTTAAGTGGTGTCTCATTGTGGTTTTGATTTGCATTTCCCTGATGATTAGAGATGTTGAGCATTTTTTCATATGTTTGTTGGCCATTAGTCTGCTTTTGAAAAGTTTCGGTTCATGTCCTTCGCCACTTTTTAATGGGGTTGTTTGATTTTCTTGCTGATTTTCCTGAGTTCTATATAGATTCTAGTTATCAGCCCTTTATCAAATGTGTAGCATGCAAATATTTTCTCCCATTCTGTAGGTTGATGGGGTTCTACTCAGCTACAAAAAAACAATGGTGATCTAGCACCTCTTATATTATCCTGGATAGAGCTACAGCCCATTCTACTAAGTGAAGTATCACAAGAATAGAAATATGAGCACCACATGTTACTCACCATTAAATTGGTATTAACTGTTCAACACTTATGTGCACATATAGTAGTGACATTCATCAGGTGTTGGGCAGATGGAAGAGAGGAGGAGGGGATGGGTATATTCATACTTAATGGGTGTGGTGCGTATTGTCTGGGGGATGGACATGCTTGAAGCTTAGACTCAGGTGGGGCAAAGGCAATATATGTAACCTAAACATTTGTACCCCTGTATTATGCCAAAACAAAAATTAAAAAAGAGAAAATTATATACATATTACTTAGTATAATTATATAAAATCTTATTTTTTGAAAAAGCTCTGCATGCAGCTGGGCTACGACACAAATTCTGTTCATCTTCACTAAGGAATGGTGGAAACCTTTACCCTAACATGGCACCAGTCCAGCTGGAATGCCTCTTTGTGGGTTGTCAACATTATGCTGATCTTCTGTCGATCCCATACAATTCTTACCTTCTAAAAGTCTGTTCACAGATGTTATTTTCTTATCACAGGATCTCTATCCTCAATACTTGCTTTTAAAATTGCTGAATTTTGATCATAAATATCTCATCTGGGGAAGAGACAAATTGGTCATTTACCAAATCCATTTCATCTTTCTTGTGAGCACACTTTATTATATTTCCACTGAAATGCATGTAGGAGCCACACCCATGAAAATCTTCACGAGTGATTCTTCATGCTCTGTTTCTCTTTGACTAGCTGAAAGGGAGAAGACCCTGAGGACCAGCTTGTGAGCCATATGTTAAAGATGGTAAAGTTACAAAAATAAAGGAGCCTGGGTTTCTACATCACTGTTGGAGAAGGGATACCTGCCTGTCTAGAACACCTGTTTAGGCATCATGGGAAAAAAAATAATGCACTGAAATTTGAGGTTGTATGTATTATAGCATCTAGTATTTTTAAAAACTTGACATATAATTTATTTACAATATAAAGAGCAGAATTATGGATAGATATACATGTAAATATTAATATGTACAAAAATGCTAACAATGTGGGAATATTAAAATTCATACACTTTGTTTAATGATTTCATGGAGTTGCTTTTCTGACTTTCCCTGTCATATTCTCTATGTTTAAATATTCAGAGGGGAAATCATACATCTCAGTATTATAGATATAAACTTGTATAATCAATTGTTGATAGATGGATAGTAAAGTAACTTCCATTTCCCATTTCAAAATGTCAGAGCTAGGATTCAAAACTTCCTGTCATGAATTCACTTAACAAGTAAATATAGCATTCTCTCATTTTCTACACATGAATCTGCTTTCAGGTTCGATGTTAGAACTTTCTAGAAGGGGAGAATGTACAGATGTGTCTCTCTAAGACCTATTCTTCTTGCCTTGGTTCAATTACAGTTCATGTATTGTCCAGACTGCCCAGGAAGTGGTGATTACAGAGAGGATGTCATGTCTGTCGTGAAAATACTTTGGTTCATCAGGATTCAAAGATATCCATGGTCTGGTGCCCATAGTGCCTCAAAAGGCAGTGTAGAGCTTTGAAGCAATCACGTAGGCCATGAAGTAAGCCCCTTAAAGTCAGACAGAAGGTAAGTGCTGCCCACAGGACCCAGTCAAAATACTGCCTTTGGGCTTTCAGGTGGTTGGTACTTCTTGCATTTGCCTTGCTCCCAAACAGAATGTCCTCTTTGTCTGCTTTCCTTTGTATCACACTGATTCTGCATCCAAGAAAAGGAAGGCTCAATGGGCATGGTGAGAATGATATGTTCCTCCACCTAAAGCTGATGGCCTGGTGGGATTTCCAGCATTTCGAGCACAGCCTGAAGTTCTTCCTCACCGAGAAGTGGTTTGGGTGTTGGAGGGTCCTCCTTCTATGGATCCAGATTCAGAAAAGGTCATGCTTTTTCCTGAATCTTCTGTGGTTGACAGATATTCATCTAAAAGGCTTGAGGTTTCTGCAGAGTGCTGATGTGATTGATCAAGCAGATGAGGTGGCTCCTCAGTTGGTAGCACCTGCTGCTGCCACACGTGTGTCTCAACATGTGCAGGCTGCCGAGTGGCTCTTCTTGAGGTTCCCATTTGACCATCACACCCTAGGGCTCTTTGCCCCACCACTGCATATAATGGGATGTGTCTTGCTGACCCAGACCCTGTAACTGTTGCTAAGGATTATCAAGTTGCAGCTGAGTTGTGTCCTTAAAGAGCAGTACTGCCAGGCCAGCGTGTTCACTATCTTTGTCATCCTGGCATTTTCCTTGGTATGAAGGTCAGAACGGAGTCTGAGTATGTGAGAGCTCCCCTCCTAGAATCAGTACAGTTGACACATGATACATAAATTTCAGTGGAAGGTGTGATATCCCTCCTCTCAGCACAGCCTGGGGTGGGCTGGATCATCATTATTTTTGATGCCTGGTTCATGCACCCCTCAGAGGGTGCCCAAAGACCAAAGGACCTATGCAGTGGAGGAAGAGCTGGTACAAATAACGGGTTGCTGCTGAAAGAATTGGAGGGAGGAAAGGGATGAGAGCTGCTTGGGAAATGTACAGGTTTCTTTGCTTCAGCTGAATGGTCAGATGAGGTCTATGACTTAGGCCTTCTTCCAGAGAATTCATGGGTCTACTTCTGCTCTGTCCTGGGAGCTGAGCTCTTTGTTTCTAAAACTTTATCTGAATTCTGGATTATGGAATACCTATTGGTTTAGCCAACTCTTCCCTGGTAGCAATTTTAGGGAACTGATTAATCTCAAAGGCTTGAACAACGATATTGGTTTGTAACCTACTGATGGATGTTTGCTTTTCCCTGGTTTCTTTGAGTAAGTATTTGTGAGTCCAAGTCTGGAGATTTTTGTGGCCTGAGTTGCTCCTCTGCTGAAGAGCATCAAGTCAACTCTTCCTGAGGTAATGTGTTCTCTGGTTTTGAAATGTAATCTATATTCTAGACTCTGGAATGCCAGTGTCTTTGGCCAGTTGTTCTTTGGTAGTTATTCCAGGGCAGGGGGCTCACAGCAATCCTCCTTCACAGGAGAAAGCCACTTGAAGTGCTGGCCAAATCCACAGTGGGAAGAGTCCCAGGATTCCACAGAGACTGTTGTCCCTCCTCAGCAGCTCTCAGAAGCACAGAACTTATCAAGACCCAGACAGATGGTTTTTACTTAGTATGGAAGATATTTTTCCCTTGGGCACTATCTCAGTGCTTAAAATTTAAGACACACTTTACATGTTTTACTAACCCCCATCTTTGTTATGTTAGGAAGTCTATGCAGGTTAACTTATATTATATGTTCTGTCCAGGACAAGTAACTCTGTTATTCCATCTTCCACACAAATGTCCATTCTCATATGCAGTACTGTCACAGGACTCCTGACCCAGATGTGGAGTATTTTTAAAATATTGTGAGAGGTAAATAAGTTCCTTAAATTGGGAATTTGTCCCAAAACCTTTTTCCTCAATAATACTATTCAACAAATACTTATTAAATATCCACTTTGTGCAAGGCACTGTGCTGGGCTCTATCTGTGAATAAAGTAGTCTCAGCCCTTTCCCTTATGGAGCCTCAAGTCTAGTCAAATATGCTGAGAGGGAGTAATATGGAAGGCATATTTTATTCTTGTTTCTAGGAATTACACTTTTGTGATGGTTACCTGAACTTAAAACACATTTCTGCTCAATGTCATTAACACTTTGAGGCAGCTAAGGAATATAATACTTAAAATACATTTTATGTTGCATGGGTTATAACAAACACAGTGTGTTATGATATATTAATATTTACCTGCCTTTATTCTGGCTAGTTTGTACATTCTTTATCATAGGAACTGTATTTTCCTTATCACTGCTCTCATTGTCAAGCACAATACCTGACACAGAATAAACCCTCGATGAACATTTGTTCAGTAATTTCTACATATAGTGCTGTGATCAGGATGCCAGGGCACTATTTCTGCTGTCCTCATTTCTCACCTTTTACTATTCACGTGAGAATCATGGAAATGTGCCATACTGATTGTGAAAAGGGTTCAATCAATGCTAGCAGGAATCTCTTCATTAAACCTGTTGTTTTCAGTTCTGACTCAAATCCCCTTTCTTCTTTCACTGTTGCCAACATCTCAATCAGATTTCTAACTCATCGAAATTATTTCTGGGTATATACACCTACTCACACTGGAAAAAAACAGCAGGGCAATCTCATATGCTTGCCCTTATTTCAAGAGAAGTGACTGTGAGGGTATATTCATCAATCACTCTCTAGAAAAAAATGAGAGGAATAAAATCTTTGGGAAATCAATAATAAGGTGAGTGGGTGTGCAGGAGACAGACGGTAAAATCTTGAAAATCAGAGTAATTTAAATGACAGGATTTCCTCGCTCTAGATACGATATGAAATGTCAAAATATTACTGGAAATTTTTAAAATAACAAGTTTCAAAAAGACTGCTGAGTATAGTTTTCTGAAAATCGTTGGCACTGACCTGACTATCCATTCCTACAGTGACAGTAGCAACTCTTTCCAAATGCATGATTAAAAATAAGCACCACATGTACTCACCATCAAATTGGTTTTAACTGACCAACACCTAAGTGCACGTATAGGAATAACATTCATCGGGCGTTGGGCAGATGGGAGTGGGAAAGAGGGGATGGATATATACATACATAATGAGTGCTATGAACACCATCTGGGGGATGGACATGCTTGAAGCCCTGACTCAGGGGGGAAGAGGGGAAAAGGACAATATATGTAACCTAAACATTTGTACCCCCATAATATAGCAAAATACAAAAAAAACTTAGTCATTGGGTATCATAAACTATACACAAATTCCTCAGAAAACATGCATTGCATTTTGTAAAGTAAAATTTTGATTTAGATCTTTACTTTGTGGTTTCATGATGAGGGGCTATCTATATATTGCTCTTAAATGCTTAAAAATTACATGAGCACACACATGCATATATATATATATACACACACACACACATATTTATACACACATATAACCTACTGTATTTATAGTATTAATATGTAATAGTGTAGTATGGTATAGTATATAGGAATTGTTTATAATGTTTTTGTTACCCTGCAAAATTATAAGTGGTTTAGGGGATAGCCATATCAGATATAAGTGGTTTAGGGGATAGCCATTTCAACTTTTTGAAATAGGAATAGGTAATACTATCAACTTTTGTCATATAGATATATTAATCCTAAAAGTCAGATACTACAAATTTCAAATAAAAATGCCATTAATCTATATGGCTTCCCACAAATATTAAAACCCAAGGCAATTCTTATATTAACCATCCAATCATACTGTGGTATTTATAGGGTTGCTCAAGGAATGGAATGATCCACTCCATTTAAAATGGGAGGTAATATAATATTCAAAACTGAAACATGTTGGTAAATGCCAGAGGAAAGAATAACAATAATAATGATCATACATTAATATACCAGACAACACAAGTGCCCATCAAATTGGTATTAGCTGATCAACATGAGCACATATAGTAGTAATATTCATCAGGTGTCGGGCAGGTGGGAGGGGGAGGAGGGGATGGGAATATTCACACCTAATGGGTGCGCTGTGCACCATCTAGGGAGTGGACACGATTGAAGCTCTGACTCAGGTGGGGCAAAGGTAATATATGTAACCTAAATGTTTGTACCCCTATAAGATTCTTAAATAAAAAAAAATATATATATATCTCAGACATTTCACATTTTTATGGCATGAAAAACACAACTAATGAACAAACAGAATTAAATTTCCCCAAGTAAATGAGGAGTAAAAGAAGAAAGACAGTATTCTCCAGAAGCATATATATAAAAATTCAACAAAAAGACCTTAAGGTGAGAGATGAAATCCTTTTAGGAATTAACCTTGACTCTGGAAGGCAACACTGTTACAAGAACAGCTACACTGACTAGGTGAATGATGATGTGAAAATAAGACCCCAAACCATTCATAATCTAACTCCTGTCCCCATAGTTCCTATGCCTTAAAATGCAAGTCTGAGCATATGCCCCTAAAAAAAAATTCCCACCCTTTACCCTCAAACTTCAAGATTATCTTATGGGAGGTGATGAATAGGACTTTCAGTTAATCCTGAGCAGGAATTCAATTTGATTTCTCCTGAGGCAGCATCCTGCCACCCACACATTATCTACCCCTTCAGCTGAAATAACTCTTAGAATTCAAAAGCACAAAAGTTCCAAAATGCAGAAAATGCATCTTTGGTACTATTGAACAGCAGTTCAAATCTGACCACACAAATTTAGAGAGATCATATGAAACCCGAAGCTGAATCACAATACAGTGAATATATGGGTGCATCCACTAATTGTAAACAGCCCTATGGGGAAAAAACTAAGGGAACCCATGTGGGAATAGTCACCAAAACTTTAGTGCATTTCAGTTTATGGTCACCCCTTACTACCAGTGCCTGGGGAGAGTGTGGGGCAACAACAGAGAAATGGTCATCATGAGCACCTCATTTCCACATTCTGCACCCAGATTGTTCCACAGTGTGAAGAGGGTACTTTTATTTACTTAATTTTCCTTTTCCCCATACAAGTTCTCTCTGTTTCGAGACCTCTTTTTATAAGCCAAGATCACCAAAGTGGCAGCTCATTGTTTTGATCCCTTAAATTGGCATTATAACACAAACACATTCAAAGCAAATTTCATCACACCAGACAAGAACATACACCCAGCTACTCTGGGTGGGTCTCCACTTTGATGCTTCCCTAATATTATTTTATGCCAAAGAAGTGAAAATGTGGTTATGATTTCCTGAGTATCACAAATCATATACAAAGCAAAAAGAAAATTCCATTCAAATTATAATTTGTAAATGGGCATTAAATTTCTATAAAAACAAATCTTAAGTATTGTACATAATTATATTTTTAAATATGGGTAACTCATATGAGAACATAGAAAAAATGCAAATGGCCAATATGTCACCACCTGGATAGAACCACTGCTAGTATTTTGGAATATTTTTTTACTTTTTTCTATGAATTCATCAATGTGTTCATACATGTGTATATATAACTAATATATTTTACTTTTACATAGCCTACATTTTTACTTAATATATCAAAACTATTTGCCATGTAATTAAAAACTCTTCATGGCAATAATCTTAATGGCTACCTAACATATCATACTGTTTTTATTTTTCTAAAATGTGGAACATTAGAGCACACACTTTTTGGTGGTCATTCCTGACCCCTTCTCCCTTGCCTGCCTCTCATAAACACTGAACAAACCATTTACTCAATTTCCCAGGCTCCTTGTAGTTAGGATGACCAACGGATCAAACTTTTGTCATAAGGGTGACTACTAGGAAAGTTACTTTAAAGGAATTTGTTTTCCTTAAATAAAAGAATGATGGGGTTTATAGTTTTGAGTAAACAGATCACTATCACAGTTAAATTTATTTATGTTATTTTATTTATTTTTTTTTCTTCCTCTGTTACTCAGGCTGGAGTCCAGTGGACCCTTCATAGCTCACTGCAGCCTCGAACTCCCAGGAAAGTTAGTCTTTTTAACTTAAGCCATTCCAGCAGATATGTACTAGTATCTCATTATACTTTAAATCTTTCTGATAACAATAATATTGAGCACTTTTTTATGTGTTTTCATAGCATTTATACATCTTATTTTATGCTGTGCTGCTCAAGTCTTTAGCTCATTTTTATTGGATTGTCTCTTCATTATTGGGCTGTAAGAGTTTATACATACACACACACACGTATGTATACATCTATATCACCAGTCCCTTGTCAGATATATATTTTAAGAATATTTTTTCCGATTATGTGACTTTCTTATTCAGTTTTTAAATAATGTCTATGGATGAGCAGAAGTTTTTAATTTTGTAAAAGGCCAATATATCACATTTAAAAATAATTATAGCTTTTAATCCTAAGAAACCTCCCCCAAATCACAAAGACATTTTCTTCTAGCAGCTATATTTTAGCCACTGAGTATAGGTGTGTGATCCATAATAAGTCAATATTTGTGTATGTTGTAAAGTAAGGATCAAGGCTCATATTTTTTCCAGTAGATATCCAGTTTTTTCAGCATTTGTTGAAAAGATTTTCCTTTCACCATTATACTGCTTTGAGACTTTTGTTGAAATCAAAACATCACATATGGGTAGATATATTTGGGGCCTTTCTTCTTTTTTTACTTTTTTTCTTCTTTAGATTTATTTGTTGATCTTTAGGCCAATGTTACACTGTGTTAATTACTATAGATTTCAGTGAATCAAAAGATTGATTTGGGAGGTAGTGACACCTTAAAAATATTGAGTCTTCTAATTCTTGAACAAGGTCTATTTCTCCATTTATTTATGTCTTTTAAAATTTCTCTTAGAGATATACTGCAGTTTTCAATGTAGAGATCTTGCATGAAGATTTATTTGCACTAAAATTTATTCCTAAGTACTTTATTTTCTACTGCTACTGTAAGGAAATTTTTTAATTTCAATTTTCAAATTTTGTAGCTAGTATCTAAAAATATAATTAATTCTTATATTGCTGTTTCCTTAAGTAACTTTTTGAAAGACTAAGTTTGTCTACATAAGCAATCATGACATCTTTAAATAGAAAAATTTGTTTTTTCATTTCTAATGTTTATGCCTTTTATTTATTTTTCTTACTCTATTGCATTGGTCAGGACCTCCAGAACAATGTGCAACAGAAGTAGTGTGAACAGGGAGAATTATGCCATTATTTCATCAATGTTTTTTACCCAATTATGTTTTTTCTGTATTTCTGAGACTCAATTATACACATGTACAAATACACAGGTAGATGTTGTCCCACAAATCTCTCAAGTCCATTCAATTTTTATTTCAATAATTTTTATTTCTATATTTCAGGTTTGATCATTTCTACTTACCTATCACAAAGTTTTCTGTCTCTTCTGTTATTTCCAATTGTTCCAATTTCCATCTGAAATTTGTCTTTAGAGATTGCATTTTTCAAGTTATGGGTATTTATTTAGTTATTTTTTTATTTTCTCCCATGATTTTTTCCATTATCTCATATCACTCTCATATTTTACTTTGTTATTGAGCATAGTTATAACAACTACTTTTAACATTTTTGTCTGTTAATTTGAACATCAGATACATTGCATAATCAGGTATTCTTGTTTTTGTTGTTTATTTTCATAAGGAAAAAGTAACTTGACTCAGTGTTGCCAATAAAAAGAGAATGAAGATCACTCTTCATTGTTTTCATCATGTATTAGGCTATTATACAGGGATTCTTCCAGTTGGACTTTGCTGAACAAAGTTAAATCTCTGCCTTCACTCCTTAATAATCTACCAGAAACAGAAATAAATTGTTACAGTACAAAAATGGCATGCATTATTTCCTTACATAAGCTTAATACATGGAATACCACACCTTCAAGCATGTACCACACACACACACACACCTTTCATCCTCCACTCTCATGTACATTGCTTTAGTGGAAAATCCTAGCTGTCAGAATGCCATATGCTACTGTACCCCATCTTCACCTTCCTTCTCTATTGTGTCCTGGTAACATAGGCCCCAAAGTATGTAAAAATGTACTAATGGTACCTAGGGAGGGGATGGTCCTGAAGCCAATAGTACACAGCAGAAATCTTTAGAATTCAATACTGTATGGTAGGGGATTAATTTCTAGTTTTCTTGTGGCACAATCTGCATCACAATACTAGAAGTATATAGTAAGGAGAACTGAGGTCTATTCTATTTCAAAATAACAAAATATGTTATGATGCTTTTTCTTACTTCAGCTCTATTTGATCTATAATTATTGTAATTTATTCTCAGTCTTACACAAATGGTACTCTTAAATGCAGTTAATTCCAAATTAATCAGTTAAAACATTTATTCAATTTTACAATGTAATTAAAATGATAATGATAAGATAGCAACAATAATGATAGAAGATAATATTAATTGCATACCAGCCACCATAGAGAGCTTAGGTATCCCCTATTATTTTCTACTTTAAAGAGAAGCATTGATGGGGATAGTTGAGGTATGAGGGCACTATTTGGCAATGATCACAGGGGTAGCTTTTTGAGTAATAGGGAAAACAAAACTCTGCTTCTCCATAATGTGTTCTTTGCCTTTTTCTAGTGAGGGATAGTATAGTATCTCTTTAGAGTGAATTCTTTGGATCCTCTTTTGAGACCTTGATCCTCTGCAACTCTTTAAGGCTGGTACAAAGTGGCTATTTAACTATTTGGGAATGGTTTCTTGTCTTGGGAAATCCTAGAACAGTAGTTTCAACAGAAGGCACTTTAGCCCCTCAAGAGACATTTTGTATACTACAATGAGCAGGACAGCCCTCCACAACAAAGAAGTGTTCATGTTCAGTCACCCCTGAGAGCAACATAGCAGTTGAGAGTGAGTGGTCACAAATGCCTCAGATGAATGAAATGCTGTCATATGCACTTCTGTTATTAGAATTAGAGTGATACCATGAAAAGGTGAGGGCTTTGGAATGGGAGCATTTTGGATTAAATCTTGAGTCTGTGAGCTCTTGGGCAAAATATCCAAAATTTTAGCTGTCACGTTTTCTGAACACTAGAAAAAACAGATAATTAAAATATATTAATATACTTTGTAGTTATTTATAATTTTTAAAATTAGTTCTGTCATCTCTCTGTACCTATACAATTCTTTCTTTATGTATAAAATGGAGGTGATAATATTTATATAACAGTTACTCTGATAATGAAAATTAGAAATAATATATGTGAAATACTTAGTATTTTGACTTGCATAATGTAAGTACCTGTGTCACCTGCTTTGGCTGTGTCCTTTATCTTTAGTAATTACAGGCCACAGTTTTTCAACCTCAGTATATTGATATTATATAATAATTTTTGAGCCATTCTCATCTGAGCTTTTCTCATGTTCACCTTAAGTGTTCTTCTAGTGCTTCTCAAACATGGGAACATGGTGGCATGCGTAGATGGTGAAAATATTTGCTCAGTAACTTTGGGTAAAGAAAGGTATTGTTTGCTCATCACACTGAGGATTCAGCTGTTCCAAACCCTCCCTGGACACAAGAGCTAAAAGGATCAATAATTTGGCACACCTGCAAGCCACATACGTGTGTTGTAGACTCTGATTAAGAAGGTCTATTTAGCATCACATGTAGCCATTATGAGACTTCTCAGTTTACACCACTGCTCACTAAAATATGGTGGACAACACAATTAATATTATATCACTAAGAACATAAATTTATAACCAAACTCAAAATGATTACTGTCATGTTGGATGTCCTGTCTATACAAACATAATATTTTAGTGTTTACTAATATTTTAAACAATATAGAAAGATTATTTCAAACACTATCCAAAATATTAGTGGGGATATATTTTTAAAAAGTTGCCTCTTAAGAGAACATGAATGGCTAGGATCTTTCACTCAATATGTTTTCTCTCTTCAACGACAGAAACCAGTAAGAAAAAGTGAATTTTGATATAATCATGTTCATTTCTAGTGCACCATTAATCCCTATTTTTACATGTTATTATAATTCACTTTACCAAACAAAAACAACATTTGTAATGATATATTAGCTCAAATTAGGTGTACTGTGTCAGGAAGTAGAAATATGAATCTCAGACAAAATAATATGTCAATATGACTGAATTTCTTTCTGTGCTTGTGTCATTTTGAGCCTATTTTCCCCCTATCAGATTTCAGTCTCTTCAAATAACACATCCCAACCCCCATCACACCATTATACATAAGTTTTAAACCCTTTTGAATTAAATAATTTCACAGTTTCCTCTTGGCTAATCTTTTTCTCTAGCTAATCTAGAATTTCTACAAAATGTGAACAGATCAAATAATCACATGCATTCTATTTCTTACTTGAATGTGATAATTGTTAACATCTTCTATTACCATGGATAAAATCACATCAATTCATCTCATCAAACATGCTGAAAAGATTAACCATTTGTAGAAACAGAATATATTAAATACTCTAGTCTATTTGATGAGGTTTTTTTGAATTCTGATTGAAAGAAATGGTAGAATTTTCAAATATGATATCTCATATCAGAAAGTGCTTTTTAGTAGCTAGAAGCTTTTACCTGCTATACTAACAATATTTAGTAATTTAATAATTTAGTGTCCTGGTGAGAGAAGTCATATTCTTACAGAATTCTAGAAAATAAGATGCCTGTCACCTGTGAAAGAATTGTCCAAAACCTAACCGCAACAATTCAAATATCATAAACTCATATGCCCACTGTTTCAAAACAAATACTTGATACTTGTACCCTGTACTTTTTGGTTTTTACATAGGAATTGAACTTAAAAAAAAAAATCTTTGTGATTGATGTTCTGTTGATAACCAGAAAAGCTTAGCTCTAACCCAAAGTAATTTTTAATCTAGAAACCATGTTTATAATGGCAACTTCAGCTTAGAGCTACACATATACAAATACATATACATATAAATACACAAATTCCTTCTCACTGCTTATTCTAACTAGAGAATTGTGTTTTTGATTGAGAAAAAAATCAAAAATAGATTTTAAATTTTGACTCATAATTTGCGGAACATTAAGAGAAACTTTTTAAAATATGAATCTGTTTAGTCTTTCCCCTGCTTAAAAAGTCTTCATCAATTCCCTCCCTTGACTGCAGGATAAATACTAATGCCCTTGTTAGGCACCCAGGGCCCTTTGTGATTAGACCTAAGCTTATTTCTCTGTCTCCCCTCCTCGTGTCTTCTGATTCAGTCAGGTCTATCTGATGCTTCTTGAATCTTCATACCATGATTATTGCTAATTCATGCCTTTGCCTACAAATGCCTATCCCAGGCTTCTACGTCTAAAGAGCCCAAGTATTTTTTTCCCAATGAGAGTAATCAGCATTCCTGCCCTACTTTGTCCCTATGGCCCTATTTTGCCACTCGATCTTCTTATGCTACCTTGTACACATCTCTTCCTCAGTTAGAACAAAAAAAAAAGTATAAAGAACAGAAAAGTTTGATCCTCCTTCAAGAAACATACAGGACCTTAGAATGTGCATTTTTACAGTAAACTTACACTTATTTTCACCTAAGCTTATTTTCCTTAATAACCCCATTTCTTTAGTTAATTTGTTTTTATCTTGTCATATTATATGAATACATTTTTCAAATCAATACATATATCTGTGAAACAGCCTTTATGAAATTAATAAAAGGCCATAAGGTAGGACCTGTGGTAGGGGTTTCAACTCTGCAAGGATATAGGCATAATTAAAAAATATATATAACAAGTCACTGTTCCCTAGCTTGCTTTCCTATAATTGCTTACTACTCAGGAATCATATAGCTGATGGTCCTAAAGATTCTTAGCTTTCTTCATTGCTCCCATAGATAAATCACTCTTGTGAAACTTAAGGCTAGTTTTTGAGATATTTTCCAGGCCCTGCATTCCAGTGGACCAGCTGACCCACCCAGACCAGTGCCCCATACCAAGGAACTGATTCAACTGGTTTGAGACCCCTGGCCAGAAACTGACTCAGCATAAGAAGACAGTTTCTAAACCCTTTATGGCTCTGCCCCAAACCTAGTCAATCAGCAGACCCAATTGCCTAGCCCTTTACCTTTATCTTTAAAAACCCTCGCTCCAAATTTCAAAAAGACAGATTTGAGACATTCCTCCTGTCTCCTTGCATGGTACCTGCGATATTAAACTCTTTCTCCACTGTAACACCTGCTGTCTCAGTGTTTTGGTTTCTTCTTGAGCAGCAGGCAATGAACCTGGTTAGGCTGTAACAGCTGTATTAACTTAAAAGCTGGTATCAGAATTCTTTTAGAGAAAATTGCCTTTATTAGGAAGCGTGTTTTTAAGCCTGGAAGAAAAGGTAAGCCCCTGAGGGCATGCATTGGCAGGCTTCAAGACAACAAAAGAGATCATCAAATTGCTCTCCATTAACAACAAAGAAGTATCTCTGGTAGGAAAAAGAAAGAAAAGAGGAAAGGAGGGGGAGAAGAGATTACAGCAGTTAGGTTCCAGTTACAATTTTGAATATTACAAAGGGATTTCGGAGCAGAATTATCTTAAGATTAATGTTAAGCTGATTTTATTAATGCAATATATACTTTTCGATCTTCCATACATCAAGTAAACATTCTGCACCAAGGGGCAGAATTCCACCTCTGGGATATCTAGATCTATAACAGGAAAACTGGGAATGATATTGTAAGAGATTCCCTAAACTGAGCTGATTGTAAAAGTGGGAGCTTAGAATCAAGTGTAACCATGGTAAGATAGGAACCTCTTAAATTTGTAAGAATATTGTGCTAGACACTGATCACAATCTATGGAAAATAAGTTAAGCCAGTTTCAGCTATACTTTTGAGGACAGTATGACTCCACTTGATAGCCAGTATGGAAGAAAATCAATCATAGCACCATTAGCATAACATTTTGTTTGAAAATGCTTAGCAGGAGAAGCCTCCAAAGGCTTGTTCTAATTTGGGAAATAAAGGATATAATTTTTATAGGACTTTGGCAGGATGAATCATATTATTTTTGGATAATTTCAAGAACAGTGTAAGGACAAATACAAATTAAAAACAAGAGGTTTAATTCTTCTTGTTGAAAATAAAGGAAGAGACTTCTTCCCACTGCCTTTTCTTAGAACATTCACTTTAGAAGTCTTGTAAAAATCCTTTCACTGTCTCTTTGAAATGTATGTAAATCTTTTTAGAAGCAAAAAAAGCATCTTGCCAGCTTTATAAACCAGGATGTCTTTCTCAAGGACCTGGGATCCATCTCTTTCAAATGTAATGATCGAAGGAGATAGTACACTTGCCTCCCAGTTTCTGTGGGAGAGTAGGAGTTTAATTTTAGCAAGGACCTGGTTCCAAGTCCCAAAACTACCTCCTGTCATAAAGATGTAAATTTATTTTTCTTTTATGTAAAACCAAGTAACTAATACAGGTGGTCAACTCAATTACAAGGTAAATTTGGCATGAACTATGTGTAATAAATGGTGTTGTCAAGCTTTCTTACTTGAGAACTAGTTATTGTTTATCTCAAGAATATGTATGTAAGATTTGTACGTGCCTGACTATATAAAAGAGTGAAATTTCTTTCTGTCTTTGCAATCTCTTATAAAAAATTGCCTGTGATGCCTATCATATTTCTGTTTAATGTTTATTCAATAATAAAACTCTTTTCATTCTCTACTACCTTTGTGGAGAGGTTTTCTGGGTTGGAAGAAGAATTTGTTTTCAATTATATTTCTCCAACAACGTTGGTCAAAAAAAAATTGTTCTTATTGCTGCCCAACCAGGTTCATTTGCCTGCTGCCCAAAAGGAAGCTAATATGCTGAAATAGCTGAGAAACAGTTTGTTCCGCATAGTGCTAGGCAGGGAGACAGGAGAAAGTTCTCAAATCTGCTTCCCCCAGAATTTGGGAGACAGTGTTTTTAAAGACAGTTTGGCATAGGCAACTGAGTCTGCTAATTGGCTGGGTTCAGGGAGGAACCATAGGGTTGTAGAAATTGTCTTCTTTGCTGACCAGGTTCTTGGATGGGAGTCAGTTGAGTCAGTTCCTGGATATGGGCCACTGGTCTGGGTAAGTCAGTTGTTCCACTGGAATGTGGGACCTAGAAGAGAGCTCAGAAACTCTCCTAGGTTTCAAAAGGGTGATATTATCTATGGAGAAAGCTAAGAATCTTTATGACAATCAGGTATATGACTCCAGAGTGGCAATTATAGAGAAGCAAACAGGGGAACAGGGGCTAATAATTATCATTATTTTCAGCTAGACCTGTGCCTTATTTTTAGCTAAGCTCTTTCCACAGTTCTTGCCTTGCATCCCTTTATCAATTTGTAAAGGTGGCTTCATTCTCACAAAAGAGAGGGATTTTTCTTGCGGATTAGCAGACATTGGGTAATTTGCAGCCACTGGACAATTTGGATTTTATTGAGAAAGAAGGGAGGAGAAGTTGTTACAAAGTTAGGGACTAGGATCTTGTGCAAGAGAGGGTGGGGAAGAATAGTCCTAGAGGGGGTGGGGATGAAGGACCTGTAAAAACTTCAGTGGAGAATTCTCATTCTTTCCATGCCTATTACACTGGGTTACAGAAATTAGCAAACATAATTATTTATTGATTTGAATGCTCCCTCTCCCACAAACACACTGACATCAAATGGATCGAATAATGAATATTTGTATCTTCAATGTCTAGAATATACTACCATCAAATAGATAACTGAAATTAACAACTAATAAACTTTTGCAAAGTTCTAGGACTCCACCACAAATTAATTTTAGAACAGGTCTAGCTATTGTGCAATATGCTGGTTTAAAGTAGAAGTCTTCTTACGGGTTAAGATGAACTTTTATGTCTTTAATGACCTTATTTCTCATACGCTTTTTTGGAAAGAGTAATTGAGCTTACCAGAATCCACAGTCATCTAAAATTTGCACTTGCAATTTGGCTTTTTCCCCTATGGTAGATTTGTTTGGTCAGTTGGGGGTTTGGTTTGGATTGGTTTTTAATCTCTATTCTTTTAATAATCTAACACTTTTTCACTATCAAACATTCATTTATTCTGCTCATACACCATAGTTTTTTCAATGATAGATCATTATGAAGACTCTTCCCTAAAGGACAAGATAGTAAAAGGAAGAACAAAGAGAGTTAAAGAAATTAAAGGATGTGGTTTAAAAAAAAATGCCAACCAAAGTTATTTTAGCTAATTTTCTTTCAGCATACTCAGTGCTTGCACCTTATTTATATTATAGATATTCTTGGGAGAAAATAATGCCTTCTATATGCTCTCCATAACATAAATGTAGTATTTTGATGAATCCAGTTAAAATTCTGCTTCTTTTATTTTTGTTAGATGTGGTTCTGTAACATTGAAAATTTTATGTCAAGGTTATATTCTGGAATTTTACCACTCTGAAACATTAAGTTGGTGAACACTAACTCCCTTTGTTTTAAAAATCAAGCATATGAGAAACAGAAGGTATACTGAATGCTTTTTCAAAGACAAACAAAAATAATTAGCTATGGAATTTTGGAGCTGGAGAAAAGCAAGAAGGATGTATAGTCTAAATCTTATATTTGGAGATTGAAAAATAGTTCAAATACAATTTAAAATTGAAGGAATGACACTTTATTAAATAAGAATGGAAGAACATTGCTAATTTTTTTCTTAAAAACCTTAGGAAAGGAGAACACCAGGAAATGTTAGTGAGACAAAGCAGTGTAAGAAACATTTGCATTTTGAGGTCATGTTAAGCTTAGGGGTAGAGTTATAAATATGATGACAGATCTTGAAGCTTTACGGTGTCTGCTGTAGGGGCCAAGGAAAAGCTTCTTCTTTGCCCTCTGAAGGTTCACTGAAAAATCAACACACAAGAAGACATTAATTGGAGGAAAGGCATACAAACTTATTAATGTGAACACAGGGCAGAACAAAAGAGCCATTACCCCTAACCCCCAATAGGGTTCAGAAGCTTATATACTATCCTGAAGTTATAGAAAGAATGGGAATTTAGGTTTTAGCAAAACAGGTTATGTGAAGGGGAGAAGAGGTGGCCTGGCTAGCAAAGGTGGTTTTGTCGTGTAGATGAAATCTCACAGGTAACCGCCCTCAGAGAGGAAAGATTCTTTCAGACATTTAAAGGTGTCAGTCAGACTCAGCTGATTTTTCCTAGATCCAGACAAGGCAAAGCCTTAGAGAAAACCTGACTGCACCAATTTAGATTCTCCATAGATGCAAATCTTCCCCACAAAAGACAGGTTTGCAGGGTCAATTCTGTTTGTAGGTCCTCGGAACAGCCATCTCCAAAATATGTCAAAGAAGTATGTTTTGGGGTAATATATTTTGATTTCCTTGAGTCTCAAACTTTAAGAAATTTCACATATTAAAAGACATACTGGAGAAATTTTGGTTAGAAGTTGTTAGATAGAGATAGACAAAGGAGTGAAAAAACAAATTGGGATAGGCAGAAAAAAACAAATTTAAATATATCATCCCATATCTTTTTGAGTCATTCTCTTAATCCTGTGAATAGATCAGTTTGGTTAAACATCTCTGCACCATTCCAGGAGGTGACATTGTAGATGGTCTATGCCTCTATATATGACACAAGCAAACAGCTCTTTACCAAGATGCATTTCTGAGAAAACAGACAAAAAACAAGGTTAATATCTGGCGTAGTCTTTAGAATGGTTTTTCTATAATTTCCGAAGCATCTTCAGATTGCAGTGGCACTCTGACAGATTTTCCTGGATTGTAGTTTGAAACAGGTGCCCCAGTAAACTTTCCGAATGGCTCATACATCAATAGGCATGAAGGCTGTTTATATATCAGTTGCTGTGATGATTTCTCTCAATGCTTATATCAAATTGTCTAGCTTCAGTTTGCAGGGCTTCAGGAAAAGCATAGTTTTAATTTCGAGTGATTTCAAGTCAGAAAAATGGAAGAAAAATTTGAATATTTTAGTTTGGAGGCTTAGCTAGGAAAATAATTTAGGATTCAGTCCTAATTGTATGAAAATAATAAAAACTCAAAAAATATGAACAAGACTAGAATCTAATAATAGGTATACTATAGTTTTCTTCTGAAACATAATTTTTCTCTTTCCAGTCTCCCATGTCTACCAAAGACAAATCATGGTAGGATCAATTTATTTGTAAAATAAATTTTAGTCTTTTTATATTTTGCCTGACTGCTTAAAGTGCAGCAAAAATAGTGATTAGCCATAAAGGTTCTTTTTAAGTTGGCTTTGCTGGAACTTTTTATAAGGAATTTAAGATGAGATTTTTAAAAGCCTATTGAGGCTAAGAAGCCAAGCCAAGGACTAACCATCAGACTGTGCCTGTAATACCTGCACAAACTGGGTGAATTTCTCTCTTCCTGAAGGCCCCCAAATGTCTTCAGTTTCCTGAAACTGTCAGAAGGTAACATTCTTTACTCATTGCAAGGTTAGGAAACTTGCAAGGGAATCATATAAATAATGTACCAGGCCAATCTTTCCAAGGGGCTTTTTATCATCTCTATAATGTCAACCTAAATTCCTCTAAGTATATTTTTCCTAGTCATATCTGAAAATATATCATTCCAGTCAAAGTCTTGGTAAAATAATCAGAGTCTCCAATTGTGCCCTGTTACAGAAGAAAACAAATTCTAATTAAACTTATGCAATTAACCATATTGCCATAAAATGAAAATATTCACAATTTCTGAATTCTGGAGAAATCAGTTATAGAGAAAGGTAAGGTTTCATTTTTTATCTCAAAAGTATACTTTATTCAAATTGCCACACAAATAGCTCAAAAGAAAAAATATCTTGAGTTTGGAAAACAAAATATAAAACAAATCAGCTATGTTTCAAACAAAAAAGGAATTTAAAGAAAGTATTTCAGTCCTCTATTAGTTCAGTCCCAGATAATAACTCTTGTTCTGCTTGATGTTGAGTTAGTAATCTTCATGAAGTTTTTACATAGTCCCATGGCAAGATCTCCAAAGTTATTAGACACCTGTATTCAAGAATATTTGTTAGGGTTCTTTCTGTAAATTTTCTTGAAGAAGAAGCTAAGTTTGGCTTCTTCTTTTAGCCAATTATAAACTACTTTATGAGAAAAATCAAAGTAAAACAATAATTATGGATGACAAAAGACTTAGAATAGCCATGGTTAAAGAGACAATTGAAAAAGAACTTTGATTACTTTTCTGGCCTACAACAATTTAACATAACAATCATAATTATGACTAATAACATCTACCAGGACATATCAGAATTTTTGGAACACATATTAATTACACTTGTACAAATATAACTCAAAGAAATTTAAACACCATTTCTTATTTGACAATGCTTCCCATATGATTTTTACAGATCAAATAAGGCTAATTTTAGCATTTTAAATTTTATTTTGTGAGTTTATCAAATATCAAAGGTTTAAAACACTTGATGTTAAAATAAGAAAGGTTTCAAACACTTGCTCAAAATAGGATTGCATGTTACTATAAAATAATAGTTATTCATTTAGCCATAGTGATAATTAAAAGATTTCAAAAAGCAAAAACCTTGAATCTTTAATGGAGAAAATACTGTTTTCCAAATAATCAAAAAACCAAATAAAGACAACATGTAGCAAACTCTATTTTTTTTTTTGCATTATCTTCAAAAGGTTAAAATTTTTTTTTTTACTATTTCTTATTAATACTACACCAAAGTCTTGTTCCAAAGAGAAAACCAAATTCTACCTTTGCTTTAGGTTATTTTTAATGCTAGAGCTAATTTTAATGAAACCTTATAAACAGATTAATCAAACCTCAATCAGTTTTGACTACACAAAACAAGATTTCCATATACCTTTCATAACTGTTACGATTTTTTCCATTCTCTTTCTTTATCCAACTATCTATCCCCATTCAGTTTTAGGACCTTAAACATACTATAGTAGAGATAGTACCAATCTGTTTGGCCAATAGACCCAGGCAAAAATGTCTCAAATTCTGAAGACATTTCTATTTTATTTTACCCACAGTTTTAAAACTACCTTTATTTACCAAAGATTCCTAAAGTCACATGAACTTGAAAGGAATTTGGGCTTATTTCCTTAAGTTATGAGTACTCATTTATTTATGATTCAATTTGGTACCATATAGACAATATATAAACATAGATATGTACACATGTATGCAAACAAAATACAGACAAGCATAAATAAAGACTTTATAGCTTTGCTTTTAAAATTTTAGCCATAAGACTGGTAAAAATCACTATTATAAAAGGGCAGTTGGACTCAAACTGTGCCTTTGTAAATGGAAAATGTTGAAGTTTATTTGTCCCACTTGGTGGCTGTCTTTACTGAGTTTTAGAGAAAACAGGGTGGCAAATTTACATCTCAAAACACAGAGAGAATTTAAGCTTTTTAAAAGGAGTTTGGCTATGTTCCTTAGAGGGTGATAAAAAAAAAATGGATGCCAAGATAATACAAAATCGTAAGAAATCACCATTGAATTTTACAAGAAAAAATACAGGTGAGCCTAGAGGAAATTTAGAAATCTTTTCAAAATAATGTGAATGCCAGACAGTCATATTTTAGAGACCAATCTAGTTAGACAGGTGGCTTTTTAATTTAGTCTCTCTCTATTTTCCAACTGGATCCTGAACTCTGGGTGCAGCCCATTAATGAACAGGGCCAAGAAAGCATTTGTGATATTTGGGATTAATATTTAAATATGTGAAAAGCAGGCACAGCTGGAAGACAGAACACCTAGATTTTTAAAACATCAAGGATACCACTTTTACATCAAATTCCCTGAAGAGGAAAATGCCATGGGACCAGGCTGCACACCATCTCCACAGTGCACCTCAACGCAAATGCATTCCCCTGAAGCTGGTTGATAACCCCACACCAGTTAATGTACTCTGTGATCAACCCATCTCCCATGAGAGTCTTATACCCTGATGGTAATGGTTTCTGCAGTTATCAAGTATTCAAACCTACCTTTTTATCTAAATGTGCCAAGAAATGAGTAGCCTCCTGCAGTAAGAACCATTCATTGCAAACAACCACTGCCAGCCACCTCCAAAATTGTAGCTCTTATCAGAGACTTCCCAGCCATCACACACATAAAGGTCAAATTCTCCCTTATAGTACAAAGTAATTCCTGGTACCTCCCAAAGACAAAAAGATCAGATAACTTAATGCAAAAGAGAGCAGAGCTTCAGATATGAGAGAAGCTTGCCCTTGACTCTAGAGACTCGGCAAGGGAGACAGGAGACTCCAAAAAGGGGGTGGGAGTACCTTTTTCTGTGTTTCTGAAGGGGTCTCAGAGTCATTTGAAGTCCCTTCTAGATCCTTTCATGTGCTATCAAAGGTGGAAAAAAAGGAGAATATAAGTGGAAGGAAATGGAAGAATAAGTCTTAAAAATGATAACTCAGGGAGACTTTAAGCTTTCTGAAAGGCCCATATAATTTTACATTTTTCTCAGCAAAACATCACATCAACCAGAAAGGAAGTAAACAGAGGGACCAAACATATGATTAAAAAGGAGTTTCAGTTGACTGAGAAAAAAATCTCAAAAAATAGAACCCAAAAGAGAAAAAGCAGAAATGCCTTTAAAAATTTTGTGTGGGGGGATATATATATATATATATATATATCTTGATATCAGCTTTTAATTAAGCTGACTTCTGACCATAGAGTTCTCTTAAAAAATAAATCTTTTAAAATTTGTTATTAGATTTTAGCCAGAACAAAGAGCTGATATTCCTAGTTTTGAAACTTCTTAACCAAAGATACCCTACTTAACCAAGGATACATGAAACATCTCCAAAGAGATGCAAAGCAGTCCTTACAAGATTCAGAACCATCCCAATGACAGCTCAAAGAAACAAAAGCTTTGCCAACTGCAAATAGGGTGCAACCCACATCTGTCCAGTGATATTTTCTAGGTCTCAGCTTCTCAGCTGACCATCTATGCATAAAGGCTTGAAAAGTCCCATGTGCCCCCACAAATGGAAGACAGGAAATCAAAAGCTGTCTATGGAATGGAAAAGAATCAATTGCAAATAGATATCCCTTAAAGTCAAAAGTCATGAAAGTATAAAAATGAAAGTGATGGGGAAAGGGACAGGAAATTTAACCAAACCCACGGTGGGGGAAAAACAGAATTTTAACTAGAATACAAGTTAGTCTTCATAGTGAATCCCACAGTGGATACAAAGCAGGCAATTTGAGCCTACAAAAAATTTAACTTTTTTTTAGTTCAGATTTTTGCTCTTTAATTTTGTCTAGAGAATTTCTAAGACTAGCTATAGCACAGTTATGTCTTTCTTTTAATTTAATCTTCTCATAAATACAAATAATCTTCCCACAAATACAAATAATTATTTAGAATAAGAGATCTGTAAAATCTTTTCTTTTTGATTTAGGAGTCTTTTTAATTTAAAAGATTCATCTTCTGGCCACTGAAAATTTTGAATTTCCAATGATGTACTTAGAGGGTGACTAAACCTTTCTGACTAAAATATCTTTCACAGGTTTATTGTAGATGTCTGCTATAGTCTGACTGTTTGTCTTTCTCCAAAATTCATGGGTTGAAACCTAATCCCCCATGTGTTGATATTAAGAGATGGAACCTTTGGGAAGTGAGTAAGATAAGTGCCTCATGAGTAAGATAATTCCCCTTACAAAAGAGGCCTGAAGGAGCTTGTTTGCCCCTTTGCCATCTCCTCCCACCATGTAAGGACACAGCAACAAGGTGTCATCTATAAGGCAGAGAGCCCTTACCAGACACTTAATTTGCTGATGCCTTGATTGTGGACTTGCCAGCTTCCAGAACTATGAGTTATAAATATTTGTTGTTTGTAAATCACCCAGTCTAAGGTGTTCTGTTATAGCAGTCCAAAAGGGCTAAGACAATGTCTTTTTCTCACATTAGAGACTTTTTTTCTGAAGAAAGAACATTTGAAGCTATATGTCAATTATACCATAGTGTAGGCCTAGATGTGTAACAGATTCATCCTCCTGTCTTCCACTCTGATAACTAAGTAAGAGAAGATTTGAATGGAGGGTTGAAGGAGGAAGACAAGGTCAAAAGAGAAATAGAGCATGGAACGCTATTTTAGAAGGGCAGAAGATAGGACTTGATCACGTGAACAGAGAGCATTAGATCTCAGGGAAAAAAGACATTAGTTGGATCAAACACCAGTGACAAATTTTCACTAAAAGATACCACAATTTAATTAATTTAGACCTAGCTTGAACACAAAGGTTGCCATTTTATTTTTTATAAAAACTACAAAGAATATATTATTAGCCAAAATATTTTGCTCAGTTTACATTTGATGTGAAAGCCATTTTTTAAAAAGAGCTCATTTTCTTCACTTATGTTTCTTATATTACTTGCCAGCTTGCTAATTTATTCAAGTTAGCTACAGACGCCACATGCACATTCCCACTTTTTAAAACCACTGTGAGGGGAAAATCCTCCTCTATTCTAAAATATTTGGTGTTTTTTCCCTAAAGAATCTACAATGAACATAATTCTAATGTTTTATAGCCCCTGAAATTCCCTTTATAAAAGCTGAGAACAACATTCTGGCCACTAGAAATCTTCTTTGTAATGACACTGCCATCCTGAAGGAGCAGAAAGGCCATCTTTCAGTCATTCTTGGTAAAATGGACTATATCTTCTTTTACAGCACTGTCTTATTCCTTTTGTGTTGCTATAAAAGAACACCTGAGACTGAGTAATTTATAAAGAGCAGAAGTTTGTTTGGCTCACAGTTCTGTAAGCTCTACTAGAAGCACAACACCAGCATCTGCATCTGGCGAGGGCCTCAAGGTATTTCCACTCATGACAAGAGAGTGGAAGCAAAGGAGAGAGGAGAAGATATCAGGTTCCTTGCAACAACCAGTTCTTGGGGAAACTAAGAGAGAGAACTCACTCCTGCAAGAGTGGCACCAAGCCATTCATGAGGGATCCATCCTAATAACCCAAACACCTCCCACTAGGCCCCACCTCCAACACAGAGGATGAAATTTCAACATGAGACTTGGTGGAGCCAAACAAACCATATCCAAACCATAACAAGAAGACAGTAGCTTTTTCCTATTTAGTATGAATATGAGCAGTCTGAGGACATTTTCTAAACTGCACCTGCATGAACCTCAGAAATTACAGCATGATTCTCAATCTCATTACAAATGTCATTGACAGTTTCTTTAGCTTACTTTTTTTTTTTTGCTTTCAAATCATAAACTCTATCTTCTGTTTTCTATCCTAAGTACACATATCTAGACTTTCCTGGAAAGAGCTGGAAAGAGCAACTGTACTTTATTTGTAACCTTTTGAAATATACTATGGTAATACTAATTCATACACAAGATTGTAAATAGCCCATAATTCTAAATTGTGTCTTGTAGCATTTTTAATGCATGAATTTAATGTGCTCCTTTTTAGTTGTCTCTACCTAGTCCCATCAAAGTCACAGAGAGGTCTTTGGGGAGATTCAGGATTAATACTTTAAGTAGTACCTGGACTCAGGGATGAAACATAAAGGAAAGAAGAGTGAATACATGAAATACATATTTAAGAAAATCTTAGCCCATAAAAGTATTTTTTACAAAGTTATGAAAGCTTTGGGTGGATCTTTGATTCATTCTATATTGCGCTCAGCACAACGTCCAGCTCAAATGGGCATTTCATATAAACCTATTGATCATGACACACAGATATGACTGTTAATTATACCAGAACAAGAAACCCAAATTACCAAGTTTTGTTAAACCTTTTCAGTGCATTCTCTCCCAAATTTTCCAGTTATTTAGAATGATAGAATGTTATAATTTCCCATTTATGTTCTGGGACAAAAATGCCATTTTTTAAATATCCACATCACCCACCTTTATACATTTTTCATTAGGATCTTAAATGCCCATGATCGGAATTGGGTAGTATTCATTTTTGAAAACTTCCATTTGCAAGTATCTCCTTCCTGGGAAGCTGAAAATTCTCCCAGGAAAAAAAAAAAAAAGGATCTTCTCTGACATTTAGGTATACAAAAAAGTTTTTGATGGGCTACAATAAGCCCATTGAAGCTAAACTTCAAAATGAATACCAGTGCCCTGAGAAGGAACTCACCACAGAGGAAAAGTAGCCTGGAAGAATATCTGGGTGCAACACCAAGACCTAGGTATGTTTGGAAAGGACAACTAGGCTCCAGCAGGACTTGTGCTGATGGTGGAATTCATGCTGATCCAGTCTCCTTGACACTTGCCGCACGTTTTGAGGAAACAACAAAGGGCAAAATTTCTGAAAAAGACATAAAGCCACTTTTGGCCCCAAAGGGTGCCTCAATACATCCCTTGACTGAATGCAGGATCATTCCTTTCCTTACCTCATTAAATCTGGGCATGTGATTAGTGGCCGTAGCCTCAGACTTCGGTTTTTTTTGTTTTGTTTTTTTTTTTTTGTAGCATCAGAGCCTGGCTTCCCTACAGACAAGGTGACTGACTCCTCAGGTAGGGGAAGCCCATTGATTGCAGCAGCACTGACCAACTAACATGTTGGTGCGCTCTATCTCCAGTGAACCACAGACTTCCGGGTGAGAAGCACATTCCTAGTTTAATGAGTATCTTTGGGGTTTAGAGAAAATACCTGAGGAAGAATCCAGGGAAAAGAGTGGATTTTTTTGCTAATTAATAGGTGGAGACTGGAGGATTGAGACTGGAACAAAATGTAAACATGCCCTTATTTGATACTGAATTGTCTGACTGGTATCCCTAAATTTTTCCTCTGTAATCCAACCTGTAAGAACTCTAGGGATTATCTGGGATAAAAGCAAACTAACAAATAAAACTAACGATAATATACAGTTTTATTAAGAAATAAATTAAAATATTGACTCAGTGGTATATGAATAAAGAAGTGCCATTGTTTTTACTTGTCCTAGTTTTCCTGTAAAATGTCTGTGAGCTAGTTTAATAAGGCTTATTATATTAGAGTTTTCTCAACCAAGCTCCCTGCAGAGGAGGCGCACATCCCTCAAACTGAATACTGATCTCCAAGGGATGTTTATTTCCCTCCCTTCTGAGACCACCTCACACACACCCCTGAACCAGCCTCTTTCAACTGATGCCAGAGCCATGATTCTCACACTGAGCAGTCCTGACATTCCTAAGGGATTGACTCATTTCCTTGCTTACTGTCACCACCTTCTCTCCTCCTCTTCCCTGCATCCAGGTGTTGTGTCCTTGTCCACCCTGTGGAGCAGTCACTTCAAGTTTTCAGCTTTCTCCAATCAATCTGTCAGGCCCTTATTCAGTGGTGCTTCCCCTAACTGCATGATGTTCAGTGGATTTTTTTCTTCTCAATTTTAAGGGACATGAAATTAGAAGAGTGAAAAAAAGATTGCTGCATTTTAGAATAAACAAAGAGTTTCTACCAATCTACTATTTGGATATTATAGGCTTTATTTTAGTTTTTCTATGTTTGTAAGTTTAGAAAAACTTTTCTGATTTTTCTCATTATTTTGGCAAAATAATTACACACTAATTAAAAGCATGTAAAACATTATCAATTCTTTGTTAGTTTCATATGGCCTTATCTTTCCTAAGTTATAGCTTTTCGGAATGTTTAATGAAAAGAGAGAAACAAAATATCTCTAAATAAATATATTCCATGAACGTTTTAAATAGCAAATGTAATAGTGTAGCAAAGAAAGTAAAAATGGTATGAATTATGAGTAATGACAGGGTAGCATTTTTCATAAGACTCAAAGTTATTATTGGTCCACTACACCCCCAATCCAGAGTAACCAATAACTCAAAAAAATCCTATTATCCTCATATGCCAAATCCACTAAAGCCCAGAGAGAAATGACAATTCGCCTGTAGCTGCAGGAGGCTGAAGGAAGATTTTAGGAGAATGAAACTACCTTGCTTCAAGTACCACATGGATCTGTGCAGTAGCAAAATATAGGCTAGTGTTATTTAAATATAGTTAATAAAGAGTCCACACCTTAAAAATCTGAATTGTATATACAACTACAGTCAGAGAACACAAGAATTACCTGCACCTTGGATAACAAGACTGACACAAGGAAATCATCACATCGATATGGTGACCAGACTTGTTTGTGACCAAAAAAAGGATTAGAAAACAATGAAACTTCATATTGTACATGGAAGGATGAGAATGGAGACATTTAACATATGTAGTCTAAATATATTTCTAATTTCCAAGTTATGAAGGTACATCAAATTGCTACTGAAAAGAGATCCAAAAAGCAATGGTTTGAATAAGATAGAAATTTGTTTCTTCCAAGACTGACATGAAGGCTCTAATCCTTGAAGCTGCCTATGGTACAAGCTGCAAGGGCAGGTCTACCATTTTCTGGGCATTGTCATCATCTGCATGATAGAAGTGAGTTTCCAACTGTTCTAACCAGAGGGCATGAAAAAGCCCATCTGAAAGCGCAGTACAAAGGACTTTTCTTTTCTACTAGCATTCCACTGGAGGAAGTTGAGAGCAAAATTTGGTGGACAGCTAGCAGGATTGAATTTAATAAGAGGGCTTCATGTAAATAAAAATACATTTTATTCTTTGTTTGAGAGAGATGGATGGTTGGGTGAATGGTTGGAAGGATGATTGCCATTTAGTAACAGCTTTATAAATACTATGTAATTCCTTTGATCTAGTTCACCTAATGACTCCTAACTAACCTTTTTTCATTAGCAGGTACTTAAAGGCCAGACTTTCAACTGCTTTTGTGTTCACCATTTCCCTACAAATAAGACACTGGAAATGTGGCAGAATGCTTTCATGACAACTGCTTGCGGATTTCCTGATCTGGGTAGAGGAAGGAATATATTAATATTAATAATCATATTGCAATCTATTCAAAAGAAGAGTTCAAAGAGTGCATTTAACACAACTCTTTTGAACTAGATCATTGGAGAGTCCTAGAATCTAAGTACCACTCTTTCGGTTTCTCATCACATTGATCTCAGCAACACCCAAATAAAAAGAACAGATTATTCTCAAAAATAGAAGAATTCTATAACTCGGCTGAGCTGTGAGCAGTTGCAGCATCTTTAGGAAGTTGCATAGAAATAGGATTACACAATTTTAAAAGAAGCTACTATCAGTATTTGTTAGGATTTTAAGCTCATTTCACTGACAAGAAACAGCTCCTTCATACCTACAAAAATAAATGTCTTCTATCACAGCTCTTATTTGTAGATCAGCATTTTTTATGCCAAGTAGAAGAGCAAAGTAAGGAAAATAACATAGAAAAATAAAAGAGGTAGTCATATACCCTGGTTAAATATAAAGGCTTTACAGCCAGACCAGCTAGTATGCAACCACTACTTGTAGCTTTGAATCCAGCCAAGTTATTTAAACAGTTTAGGGCTCAGTTTCCTCATCTGTAAAAAGGATAGTGTGTTTATTTCATGGTAGGATCAGAAGATTAAATGAGAAGACGTAAAGAAAGCACTTGGCATAGTGCCAGGCCCACGGTAAGCAATCAAAAAACATTTGACAGTTACTATTATTTACCCTCTCATTGACTGTGGTTTTAAGAATAATCTTGACCATTTTTATGAATTATTATAAAATATGATGTGGTCTCTTCCCAGGTCTACAATCTGCAATGTCTTTCATTAGTACTTAAATTGGTTGTGAATATGTACACTTCCACAGCATTTCAAGATTATGTTTTCCTATATGTTTCAGTGGTGACCGATGGTCAAAACATCACTATGCCTGGGAAACTGGTAATGAAGCTTATAGAGCTTATTGAAAGTGCCATTTGACAAAATATATTAGCCCATTTCAAAATGTCCTCTCTAGCTCTATTGTATTTCAAGTTAAACGCCATGCAAAAACAGATCTAAAAGGCTCCATTACTTGCTTATTTTCAAGGGCATGAGGAAAATGTCAGTTTGCAAAGTAAAAACTGGAGTCTCGGTAGTGTCTCTCAGACAAAATGGTGGAAAGCAAGCTAAGCACAGAACAGTCACTGGTAAGGATTCATCACTTATTAGGAATCATTGATGTTTCGTGATTTCCGAATCTTCTTTAAAAATGTAATCTGCTCATTTCACTATTTCATGGCATCTTTTCTGCATCCATTAACGTAACGCTTCCTTCTACACCAGTGGGAGAGGTTTCTCTCTCCTGAAATGTCATCCTACATAAATAAGTGTAGTGCAAGCCTTCCGTCACTGGAGTAGTTAAATGATGGCGAAGCAGAGCAATTGAAACAGAAAGAGAAGTCACCTTGACAGTGTAATAACGGGGAAAAGCAGCTTAAGGCACCAGAGCTTTTATTGTGAATGAGTTGAGTGAGTTTATATCTATTCACCAAACAAAATATACTTAAATAATATTCCAGTTTTGAGACAAATCAAAGAAACTCTTTTTCAAAAATTTTAATACGCTATTACAATAAAACATACATACTTTGAAAAATAAAGAAAAAATAAACCATAGTTTCTCTAGACATTATGCAGGTTATTGATGTCACTTTAGGGTCTTTTACAAAAGAATGTGGCTAAAATACAAAATAAGTGAAGTGCTTGCTATTGTCCTTTAGTACAAATTCTAGGAATCCTTAATGATTTAGATTTTGTTTTGTTGTTGTTATTGTTTAATATCCCATAATAGGTATTGGAAAACTGGTTAAATTAAGCAATTTGGTATATTTGGAGCTGTGCTATCCAAAGTAGATATTATAAGAAAAATAAAGACTACAAGACATTTAGAAAATAAGCATACCAATTTAGTATACAGAGCAGAATTTTTTTTTCTGATTTAAACACATAATTTTATCAAATGCCATTTGTCATCTCTAATGTAGACCCATTTTTGAACATCGTCCTTATGGTTTATTACCCACTTCAGGAAATGGCAACTCTTCACTTTACATAATAATAAAAGTTTTTTCTTTAGAAGATCACTTTGAGTCACAAATATGTAGAATAATTTATAACTTTTAGTTGGGCAAAGACTCCATTTTAATGATCTGGACCGAAATTAAACTGCCAGCTCAGTATTATTGGCATTTAAATCCCATGTAGGAAATACTGCACGACCCAACAAAGAAAATGAGAGCTTTCTGTAAAAAATTAGAACTCTCAGCCTTAATGTTTATTGCCTATCAAACAGATTTTCTGTAAATTTAATAAAATGTAATGTGTTCCTGCTTTGATGCATTAACATTTCCCATCACACTTTCAATGGCATGGTGATTATTGCTTTAAAATTAGATTAAACTTGGGCAGGCCTCAAAGTCTAAGTTCAAGAGCTGTTCAGTTGTTGTATAACATTCTTCTGGAAGTGATAGAAATATGGAATAAGATGCTGAGGTAAATTGATCAGGGATATGCCTTGTAGCACGCCACTGGCAAACGGAGTTGTTTCATGGAATAGTTACAGCATAACTTGTTTTGATAGAAGCAACTAGAGAACTTTTTAGTAAGTTCAGGCCCAAGGCCAACTGGGAATGTGTAAAATCCTGCGCATGGGCTCTAGACAGGAGCCGAGGAATCTTCCTCACAGGTGACCCAGAAGTAACTGCTCATGTCTCATTGGACTTTCCAATAACATCCGATATTTCAGCTGGGAATCCCTGTCCAACACCATCTTTTGCAATACAGAGTTTACTGCCTATGTACGCGGTATGCTTACAACTTCTCTCCAATTTTGTACACACACTCATTCACAGATAGGCACATGTTCGGTTATAGGAATATTTTTTTCTTTTCTTAAACATCCTTACACTTGGATTTACTATAATTTTTCTTCATGTAAAGCACAATGAAAACAAAAGTTGATGCCATAAAGCTCTCGCTATAGCACTGAAAAATCGAGAAACACCTGCTGGAGTATCAAGAGATAAAATTTTTAGCCTTCTTTGTGTTCTCTCTATATATTTTTTTCATGGTTTTTGAACTTTGAATGTTTATTTATGAGTATATATCAGTGGTGATTTTATTTACTGAGACTAAAAATAATGCTACATAGTGTGGCACATACAAAGTATACTTATGAAGAAAATAGAAGAGGATTTTTTTTTTGAAATTAGAGTTTCTCTTAGAAAATGAGATATTTTGTTTCCTAGATCTTACTGTGCCCTATGAAAGGGCTATATACCTGAGCAGGACACAGGCAGGGCTGATCCCAGACTGAATTGGGATCTCATCCCAAATTAGGAGATCAGAGTAAAAGTGTAAAAATATTAAATGGTCTGGATCTAGCTATAGGCCCAGGCTTAGTCCTGGAAGTTCCATCAACATAAGTCTTGATGTATTTTGCTGAAAGCAAATTCTTAAAGAGCCAAGACTGACAATTGTCTTCATATTTAAATGACCTTTTAAAACTATTACATTAAATCCATAAAACAGCTATATGCTGTTATAATATAGCAGAGCCAGTAGATATCCTGACATTTTTTCCTCAGCATTATCCTTTTTTGGTTCCATAAGCAATGCTATAAATTTTAAGCACAGCCATCTTTTATAGAAAAAGGTATTTAACATGAAAATTAGCCTTCAGCATTGTTTGACCTGAATATTACCAAATTATAAATTCATTTCAGCCAAGCAGATCTCAGTGTTTCTCAAATTCTATACAACTATTTCATTGCCTCTGCCAGGCTGAATTTATACCTGAAAAGCAAAAGGTACAATAAGCTACTTCTTAGCTTCAACTATCTGAATCATTAATTCTTTTAAAAATTTATTTATTTCAATATATTTAGGGAGTACAAGTGGTTTTTTGTTACAGTTGTATAGTGATAAAGTCAGGGCTTTTAGCGTACCCATCACCTGAATAATGTACGTTGTACCTGACAGGTAATTTGTGATGCCTCAACCCTCTCCTACCCTGTCCCCTTCTGAGTCTCTAAAGTCTATTATACCACTCTGTATGACCATGTATACTCACTGTTTAGTTCCCACTTATAAGTGGGCATTTTATGCTCCACTGAATACATGTGAGGTTTTACCAGACAAGTTTTGTTTCAATAAAGACATTTCCCAATTTATAGCTTTGCTACTTCTCCATTCAAATGAATAACACTCTAATACCTTTGAGATAAGGTAGTGGAGAGATGTAATGTAATGTAGAAGTGACTCTCCATCCCTTTATCTTTCTAGATCCTTAAAGGTAATGATTGTGCAACTACAATTTCTTCTGCATTCCACCTACAGACATGCATCCACTCATGAATTTACATAGTCACAATATCGTTGGTATTTGTTTTTCCATTCCTGACATACTTCACTTAGGATAATGGCCTCCAGTTCCATCCAAGTTGCTGCAAAAGAAATTATTTCATTCTTTATTTTTTTATGGCTGAGTACTATCTGAGTAGTATTCCACTGTGTGTGTATGTATATATGGATGTATAAACACACACACACATATATATACACACCACATTTTCTTTCTGTAATCATCAGTTGATGGGCACTTAGGTTGAATTCATATCTTTGCAATTGTGAATTGTGCTATGGTAAACATACAAGTGCAGGTGTCTTTTTGATATAATGACTTCTTTTCTTTTGGGCAGATAACCAGTAGCGGAATTGCTGGATCTAATCTTTTAGTTCTTGGAGGAATGCCCATATTGTTTTCCATAGGGGTGTACTAATTTACATTCCCACCAACAGTAAATATTTCTTCCCTTTTCATCACATCCATGCCAATATCTATTGTTTTTTGACTTTTTAATAATGGCCATTCTGAATGAGATAAGGTGATATCTCACTGTGGTTTTAATTTGCATTTCCCTGATGATTAGAGATGTTGAGCATTTTTGTACATGTTTGTTGGCCATTTATAATACCTTCTGTTAAAAAATGTCTGTTCATGTCTTTTGCCCACTTTTTAATGGGGTTATTTGTTTTTCTCTCGTTGATTTATTTGAGTGCCTTGTAGATTCTGGATTTTAGTCCTTTGTCAGCTATATAGTCTGTGAATATTTCCTGTCATTCTGTAGTTTGTCTATTTACTCTTGATTATTTATTTTGCTGTGTGGAAACTTTTTAGTTTAATTAAGTTCCATTTATTTATTTTTGTTTTTGTTGTGCTTTCTTTTGGGGTGTTAGTCATAAATTCTTTGCCTAAGCCAATGTCCAAAGGAGTTTTTCCTAAGTTTTCTTCTAGAATTTGTATGGTATCAGGCCTTACCTTGAAGTCTTTAATCCTTCTTGAGTTAATTTTTGTATATGATGAGAGATACAGATCCAGCTATAATTTTCTGCATGTGGCTTTCCAATTTTCCCAGCACCATTTATGGACTAGGATGTCCTTTCCCAAGTGTATGTTTTGCTGCTTTGTCAAAGATAAGTTGGTTGTAGGCATATGGCTTTATTTATGGTTTCTCCATTTTGTTCCATTGATCTATGTGTCTGCTTTTATACCAGTACAGTGCTGTTTTTGTTACGATAGCCTTGTATTACAATTTGAATTTGGGTAATGTGATGCCTCCAGATTTGTTCTTTTTGCTTAGGATTGCTTTGGCTAATTCAATATATCACTTGGCATGTATAAATCATTGATGACTATGTAACCATCTCCCTTTAGATGACATCCTTTCTTTGGACTCATGATCCCTAATGAAGTAGCTCCATTGTTGCTCCCAATTGCCTTGTCTCTATATAATAAATATAATGATTACCAGTTGTCCCATTGGATTGATATAGAACTTCAGGTTAAAGTTTAAGTGTATAGTAGTAGGGATCTTTTCCACAAATTGAAAAAACCTATTTTTCTCAAATTATCAAGTCTCATCTACATCAAGAGATACTAGAAGCAATTATTCTTTCAACCTGTTCATCAGGGAAGAAAACTGAGTGAGTTTTGTCTTCTGGCATAATTTCTTTTTTTTTTTTTATTTTTTTTTTTATTTTTTTTTTTTTATTTTTTTTTTATTTAATTTTACAGAATCAAAGAGTCTAACAGTATATCTTGTTAGATACAGTATGTCCTCATAATGTATACATTATTTCTTGTACAATGATATGAAATAATATGGGAAATATTCATGATAAATTATTAAGTGAACAGTGCAAGTTAAAAACAATAGTTTCATATTTTTTCCCCACCCCTCCTTTCCCGAGTCAGCACCTTCAAGTGTTACCACTCCCCAAACGGTGCGCAATGCACTCATTGTGTAGGCATACCCCCATCCCCTCCCCCACCCCCCACCTCAGTCTGATGTCCAATTGGTGTCGTTTCCAGATTTGTATTTAGGTGATGATCAAGGAAACCAATTTTCTGGTGAGTACATGTGATGCTTGTTTTTCCATTCTTGGGATACTTCACTTAATATAATGGGTTCCAACTCTCTCCAGGAGAACCATAGAGATGTTGTATCTTCATCATTCCTTATAGCTGAGTAGTATTCCATGGTATACATATACCACAGTTTACTAATCCAATCATGTATTGATGGGCATTTGGGTTGTTTCCACATCTTTGCTATTGTGAATTGTGCTGCTATAAACATTTGGGTACACGTGCCTTTGTTACAGAATGACCTTTTTTCCTTTGGGTATATGCCCAGTAAGGGATTGCTGGGTCAAATGGCAGGTCTACTTGAATCTGTTTAAGGTACCTCCATAATGCTTTCCACAGAGGTTGCACTAGTTTGCAGTCCCACCAGCAGTGTATTAGTGTTCCTGTCTCTTCACACCCATGCCAACATGTGTTGTTTTGGGTTTTTTTGATAAAGGCCATTCTCACTGGGGTTAAGTGATATCTCATTGTGGTTTTGATTTGCATTTCCCTGATGATTAGAGATGTTGAACACTTTTTCATATGTTTGTTAGCCATTTTTATATCTTCTTTTGAAAAATTTCTATTCATGTCCTTTGCCCACTTTTTGATAGGGTTGCTTGATTTTTTCTTGCTGATTTTCCTGAGTTCTAAATAGATTCTTGTTATCAGTCCTTTATCTGATGTGTAGTATGCAAAAATTTTTTCCCATTCTGTAGGTGGTCTGTTTATTCTCATGACTGTTTCTTTGGCTGTGCAGAAGCTTTTTAATTTAATCATGTCCCATTCATTTATTTTTGTTGCTGCTGTGATTGCCTTGGGGGTCTTCTTCATAAATTCTTTGCCTAGGCCAATGTCTGTAAGAGTCTTTCCTGCATTTTCTTCTAGAATTCTGATTGTATCACGCCTAAAGTTTAAGTCTGTTATCCACCGTGATTTGATTTTTGTGAGAGGTGAAAGCTGTGGGTCCTGTTTCAGTCTTCTACAAGTGGCTAACCAATTCTCCCAGCACCATTTGTTGAATAGGGATTCTTGTCCCCAGAGTATATTCTTTCCCGCTTTGTCGAAAATTAGGTGACTATATGAGGATGGTTCTATATTTGGATTTTCTGTTGTGTTCCACTGGTCTGTGTCCCTGCACTTGTGCCAATACCAGGCTGTTTTAAGAACCACGGCCTTGTAGTATAGTTTGAGGTCTGGCAAATTAATACCTCCCATTTTGTTTTTGTTGCTTAAAATTGCTTTTGCTATACGGGGTCTTCTTTGATTCCATACAAAGTGTATAATTATTTTCTCTATGTCTGTAAAGAATGATGTTGGTAATTTAATAGGGATTGCATTGAATCTGTAGATTGGCATAATTTCTTATGGCCTATCCCTATAAAGGTTTGAAAAAGTGAAAGTGTAGTAAATGCCTGGATAATCCAATCAACACACAGAATCATAAAAAATAACCTACTTTTTACATCTCTTACTCAAGCTTACATTTGTATTATGTCCATAATTCCCAGATTCCCACTTTTCTGAAGATTCCTGAAGATAGATTCTAAAAACAAACAAACAAACAAACAAACAAAAAAACCTTACCATCCAATTTCCTGAATGAAGCCAGTGAGTTCAAGGCAGATTGTGTTCTTGCAATTCTTGCAATTTTGGCATTTGCAAATCTGTTATGAAAGAGTTACATGAAGACTTGGTTTTCAAATCTAGATTATTCCCTGTCATCATATCTCAAATGAAATTACTGTTCTTATGAAAAACTTTCCATTAGCATCAGTGACAGAGGGAAAGCCAAGGCTTTAAACAGCAGAATTCATGAACCACAAAACCCAGATAGAATCTCGTGTTACATTTCACAATAGGTCTTATTTACCAAGGGTGCCACTGCAGAGACCTGAGTACCAAAACAGCAAATTGCCCAAAAGAGCCATCTCCCAGTAGAACAACTGATGAGAATCATGACTGAAACCATATAAATAGATTACAATAATATGCAACAAATTGCACAAATATTAGAGAGTCAATCCTAAGTAACAAGAAAACAAAGAATTACATTTCAGTACTTTTAGTTTGACTGATTTGAACCTGGTATTTGTTCACTCTAGTGAAGAAATGAAAGTTTCCATAATCTGAATGTCTTCTTCCTTTACCCGTTAGCCTAGTAGAATAAAAGTACTTTCTAAATTAGTGTATTGGCTGTGAAACTGCCCAATAATAGTAACACTTATGATAACAACTTACCCTGGAACCTACCTGACTTTTAATTATTTCAATAAATTCTCACAAGTGCAGAGTTAGATACTATTGCCCTTATTTTAAAGATGAGGAAATTGCCACTTAAGATCATGAATAACGAGCCAAGCAGTAAATCTGAACTCGTACCCAGGTCTTTCTGATTGCAAATTCCAAGCTCTGATCCACTAAACTAAAGCACCTGTTGTTTTAAGGTAAGTGTACTTCCATTGAAAGAGAGGTCACAGCTACCGAAAATTCAGCAGCATTTCTGTAGAAGAATTACAATTCCTGAAATTCACTACCTAGACTCTCAATATTGAAAAAAAAAAACAATTAGAGAAGACAACTTCTCTCTCCAGGAGGCTAGTAAATGTATTATTTCAATAGAGAATATGTTTGTGTCTAAGAAAGTGAGAATTATGTCACGACCTAATGCATGAAAAAGTAGCCATTGCTATTTCTATTAAGCTGTTTATAGCAAGAATTTTTAGAATATAAATACACTATTATACAGCATTTTCTACCAATAGCATCATTGTTCCCCTCCATATGTTCTTCCTGTAGGTGCCTAATGAGTTCCTGCACATGAAAAATGACAAGGGAATCTGAGGAATAATTCCAGCAACTGTGGCATATGGAGACATTGTTTTCAAGTCCCTTTGCCTTGACTTCTAGGCAAAGCAGAAGGAATACCTGGCAGTAGAGGCTAGAAAAATCATCATCCCTTGCTTGTAAAGTTCTACTGTGTCATCTGCTGCAAATCTCAAGCTATTCTGTCAGGTTTTGTGTTGACAGTGATAATGTTAAACTAGGCAAAATTTCTGTCACAATTTGATATGTACTTTCTATTGTCCATCCTGTAGTGAACATTTCTCTGCCACTAAGCTCAATTCCATGATTTTATGAAAGGAATCATTAGGACTTTTGCATTCAGTGTGCTTAGTCCTGCAGCATTTATAAGGTCCTCTTGTGTTTCTGAGTGTTTTATGCTCCTCTGAATGCTTGTGAGGTTTTACCAGACAGGTTTTGTTTCAATAAAGACATTTCCCAATTTATAGCTTTGCGACTTCTCCATTCAAATGAATAACACCCTAACACCTTTGAGATAAGGTGGTAGAGAGATGTAATGTAATGTAGAAGTGACTCTCCATCTCTCTATCTTTCTAGATCCTTAAAGGTAGTGACTGTGCAACTATAATTTCTTCTGCATTCCACCTACAGACATGTATCCACCCATCAATTCACCCATTCACAAATACATTGAGATTATTCTTAGACTGAGCAAATTCTTTTTTTTTTTTTTTTTTTTTTTTTTTTTTTTTTTTTTTTTTTTTTTTTTTTTTTTTTTTTTTTGAGACAGAGTCTCACTCTGTTGCCCAGGCTAGAGTGAGTGCCGTGGCGTCAGCCTAGCTCACAGCAACCTCAAACTCCTGGGCTCAAGCGATCCTACTGCCTCAGCCTCCCGAGTAGCTGGGACTACAGGCATGCACCACCATGCCCGGCTAATTTTTTTTTTTCTATATATATTTTTAGCTGTCCATATAATTTCTTTCTATTTTTAGTAGAGATGGGGTTTCGCTCTTGCTCAGGCTGGTCTCGAACTCCTGAGCTCAAACGATCCGCCCACCTCGGCCTCCCAGAGAGCTAGGATTACAGGCGTGAGCCACCGCGCCCGGGCAGACTGAGCAAATTCAATACCTCCTTCCCTCACACTTTTGTTCAGTGCTGCCTACCAGTACATACATTTACTTACTTTATTATATGCCAGTCCCCAGTTCGGTCTTTGGTGTCTATGGCAGTAACAGAATTGATACAGTCTTCATTTGGTATTATCACTATTTTTCATTTTAGCCATATTAATTAGTGTATAGTGATAGTTCACTGTGGTTTTAGTTGGCATTTCCCTAGTGGCTAATGATTTTCAATATGGTTTTGTGCACTTATTTGCCATATTTATGGTCTCTTCAGTGAAATATTTATTCCCGTGCCTTCCACTTGGATTGTTTGGTTTTTAACTATGATTTTTGGGAGTTCCTTCTATATTCTAGATACTAGTCCTTTATTGGATATGTAGTGGGAAAATATTTTCTCCAATTCTATAGCCTGACTTTTCAATCTTTTCACATGATCTTTCACAAAGCAAAAGTTTTTTATAATTTTGATGAGGTACAATTTCTCATTTTTTCTTTTTATTAATCATGTTTTAGTCTCAAGTAAAAAAAAATTGTTTGCTTACTTCTATATCCCAAATATTTTCTCATGTTTTTCTGTCCTAAAAGCACTATAGTTTTACATTTCACATTTAAGTCCACAATGTTGAGTTAATTTTGAGTTAATTTTTGTATACAATGTGAAGTTTAGGTTAAGTTTTGTTTGTTTGTTTTGCCTATGAATCTCCAAATGCCCCAATACCATTTTTTGAACAGTTGATTTATATTTTTAAAGGTTCATTCTGGCTATTTTGGAGAAAATGGATTATAGTAAGGGGTGGGAATAGGAGTAGGGTGATCAATTAAAAACTTTTTCATTTGTCTAGGTAATAATGAAGGTGAATTGGACTGTGGTGGTAGAGGAGAAAGGGAAAAATAGAAGCAGTGTATTTGGAGCTGTACAGTTGAATAGCACTGCTAATGGATTCGATGTGGAGATAAGAACAGAAGGGAAGAATCAAAGATTACTCTAAATTTTTAGCATGAGAAACTGAGTATTTTGTAATTTTATTTACAAAATTAGAGGAGACTGAATCAAGAAGGTTTGGGAGTTGAGACAGGGGAATCAAAAGTTGTTTTGCTCATGTTCTATTTGAAATAAAAATTTGACATCTGAGTGGAGATGTCAATTATGTACTTGCAGTAATGAGATTGGCATTCAAGGGCCAGATCAGGGCTAAAGATTTGAGGAGTCATCAGTATGAATGACATTACTTAGATGGGAAGTCTAAATAGAGAAGAGAAAATTTTTCAACAGTTTTTGGATCAAGATATACTCATATATGTAGGTTTCCTAAATATGAACAAGTTGAGTAACTAATAATCTAACTTAGTAACTTTCTAATTCTATTTAATTGTTTATACTTGACATGAATCTGTGACTAAAATATTTTAATATATTTTATTTTATGCATTTATTATGTAAGATATTACTACTGATCTAACTGAGATGATAACAGAACTTAGGTTAGAATCTTGTATATGCCTCATGGCAGCTCCAAAAATAGAATGCAGTAAAATAAAAGGCCTCAGCTTGTCATGAATGATAGTTTATCTTTCCAGGATAGCTTCTATGAAATATTAAATAAATATACTGAAATAAATTACCATTGGACAAATATTATATTATTAGAATCATTAACTATGATTCAAAGTGAAAACAATCATCAAAATTCCACTCAATTCTTACATTTTCTCCATTCCAAAGAAATCTCGAATGGATTAGTTCTGAGTATAGCAGAAAAATTCAAGCCTGTTTTGGGGTAGATCAAAGTTTATTTCTGGGAATCTTTAGTCAAAGATATTGGTGGATTCCTGTATTCTGAAAGTTTGTTCAAGAATGAGCAACTGAAAATGGAGAATAATTTACCTGAAAATATTGATGTGACTACACAGAGAGCTCTATAGTGATCTTCCATTGCTTTAAAAAAAAGTTGCAAGCAAAAAATGAGACTACTTTAAGTGTAGGCTTGTATACTATAAACTTGTGTAAATATTAACTGTAAGTCATGAACTAAGACATGGAAAATTCTAATAAAACTGAATAATCTCCTTAATTTCTTTTAAAAGCAACCCCAAATCCCTCTGTTTTGGCCAGATATTGTTATATTATGCTGTTAGGTAGTTGAGAGGGATTTGCAAAATATAATGGAAAGTACTATATAAGTACTTTGGAGTTTGGGAAGGCTTAGACTTGACATTCAGCTCTTTTATACGTATTTAGTAGCTCCCATACAGTTACTCATATATCTGAATCAACTTCCCCTCTAAATTCACAGTGATTATGCATAATCCCACATGACTTGAGTAAGTACAAAATGAAATTAAATAAATCAAGGGTCTGCTATTATAGTAGGTATGTTTTTCAAACACCCTTTCTCTAATTTCTGTTTTATTTCTATCTGCTCTCTCCAAAGGAATCACTTCTCTACTGCAGAAAGGTAACTAACAGGCAAAATAAGATATCAGACGCATATATAAGAAAGGAGGAGATTCTTTTCATGGATCCATGACTCCATTTCACACAGACTATCTCTCAGAATTCATGAAAGAACTCACAGATGACAGCACCAAATCCTTGAGTGGTGATCATTGAGGAATCACAGGTAACATAGATGACCAGGGATAGTAAGCGTAGTTCTGATTTCCAAAGATTGAAAGAATAATAAGGGTTGGATTATGGTACAAACAGTTGGTGTATCCCACTCTAGGTCACACAATAATTCTGAGTAACACAGAATTCCTTTGACCGTGGTGTTAACATAGATATTGTAAAGCATGGTTGAGCCATGTAATTTTAAACAAAAGACATGTAAACCTTCATATGTTTGTTCTAATTCTAACCTTCATATTTGTTCTAATTTTTAACTCAGAATAATACGACATTTATTTAGGAATGTGAAAGAACCTTGGCTTGTGATAGCATGTCATCTGTTATCATAGTTATCTCTTATTTTGTTTCTAGTCCACAGGAGACGTTAGCTAGATAAATAAACAGTGTTGATCTACATAGAGAGTTCTTCCTGGCCTTTAACCCTGACCTTATTTGTACAGCATTCAAATCAACTGACCTGAAAAATTACAGGTATCTTTGCATATTATTCACATGACTATGGAATTTTCCCATACAGAGCTTTAGGAAACCCCATGATTGGTAACAAGTCAGTGCACATGAGCAAGACTCTGTAGCCCGATGTCCAGGATTCAAATCCTCCACCACTTATTGGCTGTGTGACCTGTGCAAATTATTTAATGTCTGTTTGCTTTAATTTCCCCATCAGCAAAATACGGACCATAAGAATACCTACTTCATGAATTTGCTATGAGGATTAAATGAGTTAAAATTTGTAGGAAGCTTAAAACCATATATGACACCTACAAATAAATGTTTATGAAGTAAACAATTAATTAAGTTATTGTTTTAATGTAGTCTTTAAATTGATACTGCTAACTGACTTAGAGCTGGTCTTTTGAAGAAAAATAGTCTCATTAATATAATAATTGGGAGTAAGAACATCAAATATAATATGATTTAATGCTTAGAATAGCATAAGACTGTCATATACACATAATATTTACTCAAATCTATCAATGTTTAAAAGACAAAGTGCCTGTAATCATTATAATATTAAAAACATGTAAGAGCCACAGTATAGTATGACCTTGTTTTAATTAACAATGTGATGTTGGAGCTTAATAGCTCTACTGATGGAAAATGTTATACAGATTTCATCAAGAGCATCAACAGCCATGTGTCTTCTCTGGCACATTCTAATAATGATAATAATATTAGAACGCATTTGTCTAGCACTTTTAAATTTGCAGATAACTAACCAAACTTTCACTTAATCTTCACAATAGTCCTTGGTGGCAGACAGAACAGATACTATTCTCTATATTTCACAGATGAGAAAACTAAGGCCCAAAGAGTTTAATTTGCCCAGGGTCACAATTTATTAGTTCACATCCCAGATTTCCTTCAGTGCCCTCAAATAGTGCCCAAATCACAAATCCAGAATTTCTGTCTCACTTATTCTTTATACTCTTTTCAAAGAAAGCAAGAGGTAAATACCTCTTTTACAATGGGGAAGCTCAGCAGGGCTTCTCTTTACAGTCGTGCGAGATGGGCACGACACAACTCTAGTTGGTGCCATGTGCAGAATGGTCTCTGTATATGGTGCTTCCTAGATTAGTACAGTGCCCAACCTGTGCAACCGCATGCGGCACATAGGAAGCAGCTACTTTTCTCATCCAACAGCCTAAGTCAGAAGCAGCAAGCAGCAGTGAAATTGACATCCTGATTTCCATTTCATTGTGTGGTTTCACAGAAAAGAAAGGGGGAAAAAAAAAGATGAAATCAAACAAAAGTAACTTTAGAGAAAATCTGTCACTCAGGTTGAATTTTCTCTTACTTGAAATTCACCCTGTCTATATTCAATTGAATAGAATGACATTTGATTGAACTGACTGGAAAAGAAAGTGACAAGATACATCCGGATTCAGGCTCTCAAATTTGGTTTATTGTTTAGTGCAGCAACCCCTGAAATTAAATGAACACATATAGGAGATTCATCATAATGCTATCTGTGGAATCCTGCTATAGGGAAACAATGCTATTACAGAGTTCTCCCACAGTTAAACTCCCGAGATGGACTCAATATTCTGCAAAATAGCACATTGGATTTATGTGAGACTGGGGCTTTTTTTTTTTTTTCCATTTTTCTACTTAATTTAGAAATCTTGTAATTGGATTTTAAAAAGAGCCTTGTGAAGTAATTATGTATAATACATTCTCAAGTATTCTTTCTCAGTAAACCTGTAAGGGACAAAAAGAGATCTCTCATAGTTTCTCTTTTTCAACTGCCACACAGTTCTCTTTGAAACTGGTTCCAATATTGAGTCTTTTAAAAGAGATAATGGGTCTTTTTAACTTTTGAAAACTAAATGGGAATCACAAGACAAGAAAAGGAGCCTAATGTTTATTTAGCCAGAAGTAAAATGTGGAGGGTTAAATGAGTTTCACGTAATATCATTAGAAATGCTACTAGAAATAATTAAGCCAACAAAATCTTAAGCATCTATTAGTGTTTAGAGATAGTGACAATATACATCTGTAGTTGTCATGACAAAACAGCAAAGAATTAAAAAATGTCAAAAATTAACTTTGTAAGCATTATTACAGAAGAAATTTACCAAAAAGCATTGAAGTTGTGAACAGAAAAGATGATCAATGCTGGGAGCATTTTCAGAAAAATACTTGAAATGACTGACAGTGAAATAGCAATAGATCGTTTATGTACTCCAGAACAAACATTTTTAAAATTGTAATTTGAGTGTGTTTCCTAATGCTTTCCAAGCAGAAAAGGAAATATTTTCCATGAGAACTCACCAGCATGCACTGACAACAGTGATCAGATAATATCCTTCTGCCATTCAACAGCACAGAAATTACGAGGGGCCATTAATCCTTCAGATTGTTTAGCTGTGACACTTGTGATGTGCAGTACAAGAGATTTAACTATCAGCCAGAAAACAAAAAGATTAACGTGACATTTGCACAGCAAATCACAACCATGCTCCATTTGCCAGAATCTTCTTCCCTAATGGCTGATATTCGGCATTTCCAAGTAAGGAACAAATTAGTCAATCAACAAAAATCAAACTGAGATATTACCAATTGTACCTATGTAGTGTATTATTACATCATGCAATGATTCCTTTAATAAGCACTGTGTTGGCTGCTTGCTGCATCCCAGGCACTGTTTCACAACAAGATTACCAAGAGGCAAAGATTGGGATTGCAGAAATTAGGTAGACAGCAAACAAATAAGCAATTACAAAGACAAGCAGTGAGAGTGTGGGAGAGGGACAGATAAGTCTGTCTGGGGGGCGTCAGGGGAGACTTGGCAGAGACAGACACTGGAAGGAAAGCTACAGGGCATTTTTTTCTGTCTCCAATCATTTTACCAAAAAAGAAGTTTTGAGAATGGATTATAGATAATCACCTCATTAGCAACTTTAAATCTATGCAAAATATTTTAAATTCTAACCGTAAAATTTCAGCCAGACACACACACACATACACACACACACACACATGAGACACTAAGATTAAATATTTAACACTATCTACCATTTGTACAAACCCGAATTAAGTCCTTGGGAGTTTGGTTCTGGGAAAACTTCCCTTCAAAATAATCTCACCAATAGTAATCTTGTGATAACATCTCAATGTTCATTCACTTAATTTTATGGTGGAAATATTAATTAGCCAGGAGATTTTTGATAATCTAAACGTAAGTATATGAATAGAGAAAGGCCAGGGAAAGATGGGGGGCAGTGTCCAGCCTCAGAGACAAGAGAGGTGTTTGTAGGAGCAGAGTGCATTCAAAGAACTACATAGAGGGGCTTGAGAGTGATAGGGTTAGTAGTCTAAGAACATAGTGCATGAAGAAGTAGGCAGAGGCCAGACACTGGCACGTCATATATGTATGGTAGAGAGTATGGGTTTCATATGAGGACACTAATGATGAGTCATTGAAGAATTTTAAGTTGATGTGTATCAAAAGCACATTAGGGCTGAAAAGATTTCTTGGATAAGTAAATAAATTATATTTAAGGGAAATAAGAGTAGCGTGAAGCCACTAGTGGTAAGTGATTGAAAAAATGGCCTCAATTCTTCATCTTTTCCTGTACCTAACCTTGCAATATGACTTTGCTGCAACTTCCATCAAGAGGTGGACTCTCTTTCCTCACCCCGGCAATAAGAACTGGCCTTACTTTAGCCAATAGAATATAGCTAAGGTGAGGGTGTACAGTTCTGAGCCTGGGGGCCTACCTTCATTTTCTCAGAACTCTGCTTCTGCTATGAGAACAAGCTGGACTAGCTTGCTGGAGGATGAGACACCACTTGGAAGTAGCCCAGTTGTCTCAGCTAAGACCATCCTAGACCAGCACACAGCCACATATCCCTAACACACGCGAGTAAGTCTACAGAAACAGCAGAGCCGCCTGCCCGACCACAGACACAGACAGTCAAGGGAGTGGGTCCAGATGAGACCAGCAGAACCTCTCAGATCATCCATAGACTTGGGAGCAATAATAGATGCTTGTTGTTTTATGCCATTGTGTTTCATGGTGGTATGTTACATAGCAATAGGTAACCGATACACCACTCTAGCCACTCTTCCCTTGATGTCTTGTGGGTGGACACAAAGACAAAAAGTTCACTTCCAACTGAAAATCAAATATAAAATTTTAAAATAGACTACAAACTGCTTGCTAAAGTCCTTCTTCTCTAAAATACTTAGGCACTACTGAGGTTCATAATTATTAGCATGATCTATCCTCATCAAAACAATAGGCTTCTTTTGGGAGCATTGTACTTCTCTATTCTTCATACTCTCCCCATTTTATTTTCAGCCCACTCTGTCTCCAGTGCTGCCCCGCAGCTTCAGTGCTTCATAGAATTTATCTGAAGATTCTTAAGCTAAGTTGCTAAAAATTCAGTTTATTACCCCTCCCAGGAGGGATAGCATTTGAAGAGAAGGTAAAGCTTATTACTTATATTTTTTATTCACTGCATCTAAAACCGTTTTTTTTTTTTTAGCATGTAGTAGGAACACAAAAATATTTGTTAAAGAATTAATGGATCACTTTCCCTTTTTACTCTTCCCTAATAAAACTGCTTTTCACTTTCAAAGTTATTTTTCGTCTCTCTGCCCCTATCTAGATTCATAAACATTAATCCCTTTTATTTTACTTGCCCTCTGAGTCATGATATATGCTTTCAAGGACATATAAACTAACACCCTACTTACTATCTACTATTACAGAGGTTCAAAGCCTGGCTCTGCCCCTTACTATGATGGGACACTGTGGAAATTACTTAACCTTTCAGTTTTCTTATTACAAAATACATAATTCGATAACAATAATGCATGTCTCAGGTAAGATGAAATTAAATATTAATATTACATGTAAAATACTTAGAACTTGTGGTATTGAGCAAGTACTTAAGAGATGCTAGCCTTTTTTTGTATCTTGCCTCTCTGCATCCAAGGATGATCTCAGCCATTCATTTTTCACTCTTCCTTTGTCCAGATTGTAACACTGATGGAAAGTGACACATATCTGCCAACTTGTGCCTTGATTGTCTTTTGTGCTCTTAACATCTAGAAATATTCAAGACAAAAGTTTGTTTCAAATATTTTCTGTTCTCATTGGAGATTACAAACCCAAGTCCATCCCTTGTATGCTCAGCAGATGCATCTCATCTTCTTAAGACCTGTATGTGCCATTCTCTCAGCACAGAGGCCCTTAAGCGTTATTTTTCTTGGCTTCACGATGGCCAACAAACATAAGAAAAAATGTTCAACATCTCCAATCATCAGAGAAATGCAAATCAAAACCACAATGAGATATCCCTTAACTCCAGTAAGAATGGCTTTATTAAAAAGTCCCCAAACAAGAAGAGGGGACTTTATGTCTAGGATGAGATGCAGAGAGATGGGAACACTCTTACACTGCTGGTGGGACTGCAAACTAGTACAACCTCTGTGGAAATTAATATGGAGATACCTCAAAGAACTCAAAGTAGAACTACCATTTGATCCAGCAATCCTACTACTGGGTATTTATCCCCAAAGGAACAAAAGACATTCTATAAAAAAGACATCTGCACTTGGATGTTCATAGCAGCACAATTCACAACTACAAAGATGTGAAAACAACCCAAGTGTCCATCAATACATGAGTGGATTAATAAAATGTGATATATGTATACCATGGAGTTCTACTCAGTCATAAGAAATATGGTGATATAGCATCTCTTATATTATCCTGGATGGAGCTGGAGCCCATTCTAAGTGAAGTATCACAAGAATGGAAAAACAAGCACATGTACTCACCATTAAATTGGTGCTAATTGATCAACATTTATGTGCACATATGGAAGTAACATTCATAAGGTGTTGAGCAGGTGGGAAGGGGTAGGAGGGGATGGGGAAATTCACACCTAATAGGTACTGTGGGTGTGTGATGTCTGGGAGTTGGGCACACTTACAGCTCTGACTTGGGTGGTGCAAAGGCAATATATGTAACCAAAGCATTTGTACCCCCATGATATTTTGAAATAAAAATAAGTACATGTTGATTGGGTATCAGGCAGGTGGTCGGAGAAGAGGGGATTGGTATATTTATACCTAATGGGTGTGGTGTGCACCAACTGGGGGATGGACACGCTGGAATCTCTGACTCGGGTGGAGTAAAGGCACTATATGTAACCTAAACATTTGTATCCTCCTAATATGCTGAAATAATAATAAATAAATAAATAAAACTAAAAAATAAATAATAAAAAATTTAAAAAGACAGAAAAAATGATGAAAGCTATATGGTAAAGGTAAAAGGATAAAGAAAGTAAAGGATAAGGATTAAGAGCTACCTCCTACAGGAAGCCTTCCTTGGTTATCTCAGTCCTGAATTAAATGTCCCTTTGGTAATCATAAATAAATAAGTAAATAAATAAATTTCTCTGTAGCTTCATTCTAGTGCCATCGTTGTTCATTTATCTTATCTAACAGAAGAAATGTATATTTCTCTCTCACACTAACACTTCCACTTAATATTCCCACCCTCATCTATTTCTTCTTCCTCCAGAATGTTGATCTATCCCTTTTTAAATCAATTTCTCCTTCTCTACTGATTCTTTGTCCTCAGCTTATAAACCTTTCTGGCCTTTCCTGTCTGAAAAATATTTTCACTTATTAGTCTGTCACTAAGGTTGCTCTTTTACTTTTCTTGTAGCCACATAATTCTAGAAAAAGTGATTTAAATGTAACACCCATACATCTTTCTCTCCTATTTAGCACATGTACCAGCAGGCCCCAAATCCTTTTGTGTCATGTATGATATGAATGTATTATTTTCTATCAATATGATTTTTACACAATTTAAGAGCAAACAGAACTGTGCTATCTTTCACAATTAACGAGCCACCATCTAATAAATGCTTACCATGAAATAGATTTGCACTGAGCCCTTTACATGTATTGAACCTTCACAGCAATCCTATGAGGCAGACAAAGTATTTACGTTTTACAAATAATGATTCAGAGACTTAGTTAATTTCTCTCTCATTTATCTATTTATGATCTCAGAGCTATAACTTAACTAAGTATCAGTAGCTCAGGCACAAGCTGATAATCACCCATGTGCTAATCATTACTGCAATGATTGCTCCTTGACTCACGGTCTGTTGTACTACCAATACTGCTCTGTGGAAGGTCGCCAAAGACGTAACATCAAATGCCTCTTTACTGTTTTATCCCATTAGATTTCCTATGGAATTTGGTCCTGCTTATTCTTCATGTATTATGTATTTCTCTCTACCTAAATATGGAAATCCCTTCCTTCATCAATTACTTTTTACTTTTAAGCTTTCTTTTTCTCTTTCCTGCCTTGTTCCTTGCACCATATATAAACATACTTTTATTTCTCCCATATTAAGAAAAATGCACGCTTTTAATTCTGCCTCCCCTGCATAACCATTACCCTGTTTTTCTTTTTCCCTTCCCAGTGAAAGAGAAGTCCACATGTGCTAGTTCCACTTTACAATCTCCCATTCACTCTCCAACCCACTGAAATCTCAATTCTACAACAAGCATTTCACTGAAACTGGTCTTTCCAAGGCTGACAATAATCTCTAATTACAAATCCAATAAAACCTGTTCAATTCTTATCTACCTTGACCTTTCTGAGTGTTTCATTGGCATTTTAAACTCAATAGCCTTAAAAAATGAACTCATTGTCTCCACCTGCCCCTCAGCCTGTTTTCCTCCAAGTTTTTCTCTCAGATTTAATTGAATCCCTATTATCCCATTGGATATCAGGACCTTCTAGAGTTCTCTTCCTCATCTCCCTTTCACTCATCCAGTCATTTCATCCATCTCATCATTTCCACCTTGGCAAAACCCTTCGTTAGTGATTCTCAATTCTGGATGCACAGTAAATTCACCTGGAGAGCTGTGTCAGAAATACTCATGCACAGACCCTAATCCCAAACCAATTAAAAGAATCTCAGAGAGTAGGGTTGGCGTGGGTATGTTCCAAGAGTCCTCAAGTAATTTAAATAGCAACCAGTATTGAGAACCATTGTTTCACATTTTCCTTAGTGTTATAGTTTAAGCTCAGGACCTCAATAAATCTCTCCTAGATTATTTTAATCCTCTCTAATTTCTCTTCATACCTCCAATATCTCTTCTTTAAGACTTTCAAACCTATTTTTGCTAAAATCTATAAAAATTTAAAAAAAAAAGCTTTGGACATGTACTGCCTTGCTCACATAACTTCTAGAATAAAATTCAGTTGCTTTGCATAACAGACAGGACCTTCCAGAAAAATTTTTAAGGCATAGCACATACCATTTAGTAACTTGCAATATATTAAAGAAAGACAGTTATGAAGAAATCAAAACAAATATAAAACACTTATAAATCTTTTATACACCCACTTTCCTGTTGGTTAGCAGTGTTATACACATGTAGGGCATTGAGAAATTATCTGTTGAATTAATTTGAAAGGCCATTTTTAAGGCTAAACTTGAGCTAACCCCCAAATTCAATTTAACCTAAAGTGCTTGTGCCTAGTAAGCATTCAATAACTGTCAGTTAAATGCCATATAATTGTAATATCTATATTACCATTCACAGTCTCACACAGTGCAAGTCAAAGCAATGAAGAAGAAATCTGCAAGAAATCTGTAAATATATCTATTCCAATGCTCTTTCCCCTAAGCATTCTATATATAAAATAAGAGGGAAGGAAGGAAGGAAGGCCCTAACCATAAAAGTGGTAATGTTCTACCATGAGTTCTCTATGTGGGTAAGGGGAACAGGAGATGACCAGTATATGTCTCTCCAAACTTTTCAGTTTCTCTAAGCAGTGTGTCTGATGTCATTCTAATTCTCCCCATTTAAATTGGTGAATCAAAATGAGGAAGGGCTGGATGATAAAAAAAAAAATACTATTTGATTCCTTTGCATATATTGCTCTTTCAGATGGATGCATCATCTAAGAATTGAGAAAATTATCAAAAATTTAAAAAGATCAAGTCCCACTTAATCACTCAATTAATTATCATGCTATTAGCTATTGTGTATTATCAATAGACACAATCCAATTGTGTAGCATTGTATAGTAGTGCAGGATTTGGTAAACAAGATCGAAGTCTTTTTTTAAAAAAATTTTAACCATAGATGCAGATTCTCAGATCTCTTCCTACCTATTAAAACCAATACCATATTTGAAAACCATACCAAATTTGATATATGGTACTGTCTGATGTTAAAACTGGAAGTTTCTATTGTGTTAAGACAAGAGTGTATAAAAATAAAACTATAGTATGTTATTTAAAAAATAGAGGACTTTGAAAGAATTATCTTAGATTAGTCTGTGATTGGCTCATACTCTTATGCTATTATCTAATCCACATTCCAACATATTACAATGGAAGGATACCAAGTTAATTAAAAACGATTTCTCTCTCTCTCTCCCTCTCTCTCTCACACACACACACACACACACACACACGCACACTTGGAAACTGGTAAAATCCAAATAAGGCCTGTATTTAGTTAATAGTCTTGTACCAAGGTCAATTTCTTGCTTCTGACAATGTTCTGTGGTTTTGTAAAATGTTATGACTGGGAGAAAATGGGGAAAGTTTACACAGAAACCCTCAGTGCTAATTTTTGTCACTTCTTGTGAATCTTAAACTATTTCAAAATAAAAAGTATTTTTTAAAAATGCGAAGGCTAAATCAGTCATATTTGTGATTTAGATGAATATCTCCATATATAATATATTTTAAAAGATAAACAATGTTTAAAAGATAAACAATCTTTAACAATCTTCAAAATAAAACAAATTTTCCATATTGCTAGAAAATTATGCCACTTACGCTAATAGTCAAGATGTGAGCAAGTTGCACCAGTGTACATATATCTATTTCAATTGTTTCCTAGCAAAGACACAAGTCAAATATTGGAACTTTGTTCACATGGCAAGATTTGCCATGGATCTTTATTAAAAAAAGATTGAAGAATTTATGTCAGCTTCCTCATGAATTCAAAGGTTTTCATGGATAATAACTGAAGTGCTTTTTAAATAAAACACAAGAAAACAGATCTCCGAATGTAACTTATGAAAGACAGTCCATTTTATATTCCAATTTTATTCACCTTTTCTGAATGGTCACAACATTAATCTACTGGGGATAATCTAGTTAGTATATTTGAAATTCCATGTATTTTTTCTATTAATATGCATGTATTACACTTGTATATAATACAGAATTTCCAGTGTTGTTTCAGAGGACATAGTTTAAAAAATGAGTAGCATTATCTGTAATTTTAAACAAACCTAGGACAAATTCATAATTTCCAAAATAATATAGTTTTCAACTTTGTTACAAAGAAGCTAATGATATTCTAATTGATGCAAAAACTCCAGCACAACTGTTATTCTTTTCTTTATGATTTCATACAGTCTTGAAGCATTGTGAAAATCCACTCTTGAGCCATCTAATTAGTTTTATGCATAATTAAAATGGAGGCAAGAAGTCATTTCATTCCAAGTACTTGTGGGCAGTAGATTTTAGTTCAATGTCAGAAGTATATTTTTCAAATTTAATTTTTTAACAGATTTTACACTTTTAATTGTTCTTCCCTGAAAAGAGTCTGTGTAATGTATTGGGCTTTGAATGTTGTTACAAACTAACAGACTTAAGCTCTTCAGGATATGTGAGCCTCCATCATGGAAAACAACATATGTCTAATCGGCCGTGTCAGTGAGTTTTAAAAATACAAAATATTTCCACACCTTCTCTAACATGACAGAACTTCTAAAAGGACAATTTCTGAAGCATCTTCTGAATAGTCTAAAATGAGTAAAACACAGAAATCTATCCCTTTACATTCCTTCAAATTATAGGTTTACACAATATTATTTGAATGGCTATGCAATTTCCATTCTTCTCTCCCTTCACATCACAAATCAAACAAAATAAATGTAGTATAAAATTATACATTCTGTAATAACTTAGAAAAAAAAAGTACATACATGTTTAAGGCCTTTAAAAATTTATGACTTTCCTGTAGAACCAAAAACCACAAATGTTAAAATGGCTACAAAAATGTGGACAAAATACTGGCCTAAGAAATTGTTTGAATGGGACAACTATAAGCAAATATTTATAAATTTGAGGCCAAAAAAATTTAACAATTTTTCCTATCAACAGACTGAACAAATACATAAGCATTCAGACAGTCATTGGGATCAAGCAAGAGACAGTCTTTTAAAATGAGATAGAAGAAAGGACAGTTTAAAAAAATACTAGAAGAAATGTAAGTGAATAACATTCAAGCTAAGAAATCAGAAACTCACATGCATCCCTGGCAATTTTTTGAAACTGAAGGCTACCCAACAACTTGACTGCTCACTGCTGACTTCTGTGAAGGGAAAAAGTAAACATAAAAAAATTAAAGAAAAAAAACCACTTAAAAAAAAAAACTGAAAGGGAGAGTGCTCTAGAGATACAAAGTATTATAGAATGAAAATGGTAATCCAGGTCTAACTACTACCTATGTAACTGACAAAGAGCTTTAGTAGGGTGTTGTTAGCCTTGGGGAAATATGTGAGCTTGTCTATACATTCTTATATGATTGATGTATTCAGATAACTATTACTTCTCAACAATAATTATTATCAATGGATATATAGTTCCATTCCTTTAACAAAAGCAACTTTAAGATGTTAAAACATGTAGGCTTTCCGAGCTCCAAGATTAGAATATAAATAAAATTGTCTCAGTCTACACCATGCCAAAGAAGTTCTCAAAAAAAAAAAAATGTCATTAAAGCCGTGTGTAGTCCCACTAGCCAATGAACATAGGACCCAGGAACACATCCATGACAGAAGGACAGTACACTGGAAGATAGCTTTCAGAAACAAGAAAAGTAGTCACATCCACAGCCAATACCCAGCAGGTGACTGTCTTTAACATCACCCTGAAAAAAACAACTCTTCCTCAGCTCTGCAGATGGCAAGTTCAAATTCTTTTAGCAATTTTACAAGTTGAACACAGTTCAAATCTGATGAAATCTTCATGACATAAAAGTTCATGTCTTTTTAAAAGTCTTGATTTCAAGAAGAGTCCAATGAAATCTCTTGGAAACAGATCCTGGTGGGCCTCTTCTGAGTGATATAAAAATCTTCCTTCGAGGTCGCCCCAGGAGTTAAGTTTCTATGCATATGTTCAATGTCATCAGCCTTGAGGATCACCTGATTTATCCTTAGTTAATGGGTTACCTACAAAGGAGGAGGAAAATATAATTAACATTTCATAACATAGACATAAACTTAAAATCAAACACAATGAGAAATGAATAGGTAATTCAAACTGCTGGTGTTTGCTGTATCAAATACATTGCTGAATGTTAAAGGATTACCATATTCAGGTGTTTCCAACTTATAAAAATATACCAATTCTTTTTTTTCCCATTGTCATTTCACAATATTTTTAGAGTTACTTTCACAATTATCCAGATTGTAACCAGGATGATCTCAACCGGCAGCAATGATACCCCTCTCAGACCCAGAATGATTCTGGAATCCCTATTCTTTGTATAGGCTTGATGGACATAACCTAAAGACCATAAACACATCATATCAGGCCTCAGTGAAGAAAGACCTTTGTTCACAGCAATAGAATCAGACCACATTCTCAAGAAAGCCCATGGCATTAGCTCCATAAAATTCATTCTTGAAATAGTTTAAAAAATGAGGGCTTATTTGATTCAATTATGTTTCAAAAAAAATCACCTATTCATAATGACAAAAAAAATATTTGGGGAGAGAAACTATGAAGAATAGGAAAATGTATTACCAAATTTCAAAGCTACCTAAAAATTCTCATAAAATTGAGTAGAGTATATTATTAATGCTATTTTAAAATTACTGAGGAACATTCATACTGACTTTTCACACCTACTAAAGTCCAAAGAACGTTTATTTACAGGAAAAAACAATAATAACAGATAGAGTACTTGATATATACATATATATCTCTATATACACAGATAAATAGATACAGAGAAAATAAACGCACAGGAAGAGAGAGAGGAAGTGGGAGAGGGAGAGGAAGAGATTTCTGCTGTGTCAATGAATTTCTGATTCTACTTTAATATCAGACAGAGTATTTAGAGTTACCTAACGGTTCTTTTGTAGCAACAGTTATAACAAAAAGTGATTTTTAAAAATTATTGTGGATAATTTGATTTTATTCCATTAAGTGACATAGTTACTTGTCCTTTGATAAAACATTTACAAAAAGCTATTTTTTGTTCGTTTTATTGTTTTCTGATCAATTATAAAAAAAGTAATATATTAAACAAAATAATAAGCTAGCTGTACACTTTGCTCTGCCATGGCTAGTCTCTAATTATACTACAAAAGGGAGATGTAAAAATCAAAGATGCATTTCATACATGGAAGCAGTCATCTTATTTCTGTCTCTCTGGTTAGCTAGTATTCCTGAGGAAGGTGTTTCTGCCTGCATACTTGAAACGTCTTACTCTCATGCACAGAGGAACCGTGAAAGGAATTGAGCTGAGGATTGAGGGTTCCAAATACATGAATGGCTTAATGACCTTTGAGATTCTGGAAGCAGGAGATGTCTTAGGGCAGCAATCTCATTATCAATTTGTCTGCCATTCACTGGTCATTGTATACAAGTTCTGTGAAGAGGTCCCAAATTGAGTGTCACTGAAGAAGAAGGTGGGAAGAAAATATGACTATTTCTAGGGACATTTTGTCACAGGTTGCTAATGGAGATAGCTGATCATTGTGAAAAACACAAACATTATTTTTATGGTAAACTTTGTCCACAAACATTTATTTGACACGATTATTGCTATCCATTGGCTGAGAAAGATTCACTTGCCCCTTCTAAAAATCCTCTTCTTTAGGATTTTTCTCTAGGAAAAATTATGAAACATAATATATGGACCATATTTCCAAAACTCGTGCTGAAAAGACAGGAGAAGGAGGAGAGAGAGAGAGAATAAAAGAAAGAGACAGACAGAAAGCAAATGGTTAGAGAGAGAGAGTATAAAAGAAAGAGACAGACAGAAAGCAAATGGTTAGAGAGAGAGAGAGAGAGAGTATAAAAGAAAGAGACAGACAGAAAGCAAATGGTTTAGCCTCAGCAGGGATTCAGTGTAGGCGACTAGAGAAATATAGACGTGAACTGGAGGAACATGGTGCCAGGGCTCCATGAAAGCAAGCAGTATGTCCCGTTGACCCACTTCAAGCCCAGGTTCTAAGTAACCTATTAGTGAGTATGGGAGATGCATTCCTATATCTTCTTTCCAACCTAAGTACTTGACCCTACCGGTTTATATAAAGCTGAAGAACGACTCTCTCAACTACTTACATATTAAAGCTTTCTTTTCACATAATTTTGTAAATAGACATTCAAATTTACAGTACGCTACCAAATGCTTATGTAACTAAAACAAATTTTTCTTCCATTGCTATAGATTAAAATATATATGCACACAGAAACATATAAACACATAAATATAAGTATACAATCCACACCCTTGAGAGTATCATAAATATACATTTTTATGATACTGTGTTTCCATCAGCTAAATAATTGCTAGAAAATAAAATTTAAATGTGACAAAAAGAAGTAATTGTCTAAATAAGCATAGATTGCAGTATAAAGGGACTTTTTCTCACACTCAAGTTTTATAGAATATTCCTGAATTATTAATCCTAAAAATATCCTTGCACATTTTATGAAAGAAAGAGTAGGGTATAAATCATTTCTAATATCAGATGAAAAGTAGACAATCTGTTTTAGATTTGATTTGTTAAGTGACTTGATTTTGATCAGAGGACACGTGGTTCAGCATGCAGAGCTCTGCATTTAGGCCCAAGTGGCCGTGTTGCCGTGACAATCAAGTATTATAACGTTTATGAAACACCTAGCTTTGCCAACATTGAAGGACTATGAAAATATAAGTTTTGGATTTGAGGTGTTCTTTTTTTAAAAAAATGCATAAAGCTTATCAAGAAAGGCACTAAAAGTAGAATGAATGGCTCATACATTTTGACATTTAGTCAAAAGTTAGAGGACTATGTTGAAGGACTTCAAACAAAGGCTAACTAATGGTTTGCCCTTTTCAACACAGTATAAAGATGAACATGTATGAACATGTATCCGCACCCTCCCTGGCAACCTCCAGATTTGTACCAAATGAAATATCAAAACCAAAGGTTTAAAAATATATAGGAAATGATTCTGAATAGGGGTACATTATCACCAACTGAAACAGCCTAATATGTAGGATCCAAATAGCATTTTAAAATAAAATTGATACCTAAAATTAAATAAACATTCAACCTGTCAATGATTTATATGCTCATTAAGTAAGTCTGAGTGACCCAAGTTTAAATTCTTGCATGCTAGTTGGGAGAAAACAAACTAAATGCTATTTTACCCTTGGTAGACTATAAACTGGAACATTCTGATATGTGAGAATTACTTAAGCAGTATTTATAGAATCCAACATTTTAAAAAGTAAAAGTAATTTTTAATACATCAAATTAAGCATTGCCATAGTTTTAGAACTTAAATACCACTCTCTTTTCACTCAAGCCATATTTTTTGGAAGAGGCCAAACAGTAAAAGTTTTACCTTCTAACGAGTATTTTCAGCAAGTTTTCAGTAACTAAAAGCAGGAGGTTGCAATAAAATCAGTTTTACAAGATGGGAAATAGCATTTGCTACCATGAATGCACACTGTCTTCTTGTTCTGAGGGCAATAGATATAAAATACTGCATGAGGGAGAGAAATGGTCCTATGATCATTATGGTTATGCCTTGAGCTTCATGTGCTATAATCACTATCTCAGTAAATTTGCCTTTCCAAAGGCAATATTTTACACAGCTGTTCTTTTTTATGTAAATCTTATTTGTGTGTGCTGCACACCAGCCAGTTTGGTAGGTGAAACTACTGGGCTGCTGAACACATGCAAAATGCAGAGATAATAATAGAAATAGCTTCTCTAGTTACAAGCACAAAGCTATCCTGCTAACATTAAGCAAAAAGCACTAATTCTTCAGGATCAGAGCATCCGCTTATCCCAGGCCAACAAATCTATTACAGTGCCCTGATTTGATTTCCCAAAACTTCATGTTAAAATCATGTATTTAAAGTCAGTTCAGCAATTTAAACTGAGAAAATAAAACCAGATGAATGGCATATATGATATTAAATTTGAAATTAGGTGAAGTTCATTATTTTATACTGTTTCCATTTTATATTTTGATCATTATGAAATTTCCTCTGCCTATTTACAAATTAAAGTAAATTAGGAAGCTGGTAGAAAATCTAAGAATCTATTCTGTCCTTTTATACAATTCTTAAACCTTAAAATTCTTAAAATCATTATATTCATGAACTCTAAAATTCCTTTTTTCTCTCTTCAAGTCCTGCTGACTAGGTTATCAGTGGGAGACAACATATTACGGTGAGAAGCACAATGACAAATAGCATGGGCTCTGTTAGGCAGACTGCCTGGGTTCAAATCCCTGCCTTATCACTTGCTAACATTATAGGCTCGAATAAATTATTTACACTCCCTGAGCCTTAGTCTCCGCATGTGTAATATACTATTATGTTTAAGTCAGATAATTCCTGCAAAGTGCCTGTCCCAGTAAATGCCTTTTAAATACTGGCAGGTGGTAGCAGTGGTAATTCCCAAACAAGACACAAAAGGTGACGCATAGGATACCTGTTGGGGAGGGGAGTATTACTTCTTGTTTCACCACAAATACTGACTTAATTAAAGTTAGTTTTCTGTTTCCTACAATAACTCATTTTGCAATTATTTCTCTTCATAATCTTGTTAATAATAAGTGACGTTATCAAGAATGAAGCACCACTGTTTCGACTAGCTCTGGGAGAGACACTGTCTTTTCAGACAGGCAGTAGAGAATCGTGGTTAAAAGGATTTGCTCTGAAGTCGGGCTACCTAGATTCAATGCTCAGTTGTGCTGATGACTCGCTGTGTGATCTTGGACAAAACAGTGATACTATTAGTGTCTGTATCGTAGGGTTGTATGAGCTGAGGAATAAATGAGTTAATTGCTCATGTGCTTAGAGCCATGCCAGGCACTTAACAAGCACTATATATTAACTATTATGATTCACATATATGTTCATTTTTAGGCATCTGCATGCATTGAATTTCCAGTTTTATCCCTGATTATTTCTCAGCTCAGGTTACTAGTCTTCTCAAATACATAATCCCATTCTTTCTAATTCTTTCTTTCTCTTTCTAATGCACCGGCTGCCATCAGACTTTGCATTCAGGACATATATTTAGGAAATCAACACTGCACTTTAAGCTTAAAAAATAAATGGGGTATGATTACACCAAAACAAACACAGATTTGGAAATTTCCTTATTCTTTATTGATGGTTCCTCTGATACTGTTTTTCTTTAATGGAGTGCTATCCCATATTCCAGATTATTTTTTGAACCTCAGCTGTTCAGTTTGCCAGTCTACATAAATTTGTGAAATCACTGCCAAATCTCCACAGCATCTGTGTGCATCTTATATAATATCAGCTCAATTTACAAAATAATATGCTCTCTTCTCCAATGTGGTTATTAAAATCTTGTTAAGTGGGACTACTGAACAACATTTATATTCTTGTGAAGATAAAATGAGTCACCTACACACAAGAATAGAAGAGACAATGCATTATAAATATTGCAATCATTTACATTTAAAGAGTTAAATTTCCACTAAAATACCCATGTTATCATAGAAACATTTTTTTTTGACTGATGAACATTCTTTATTTAAACAACATTTAAACATTTCCTTGGAAGGCAAGGAAATGTGACAATATTTCTAAAAGAAGGCAGCAGGTTGAAATGCAGGACGTCTAATTTTTATAATACGGCTGCTTAATAACATCACAAATAGGCACAATTTCAAACTAACATTACGATAAATTTAACTTATTCCATAAAGGTAACAGGAAGAATCGAATACCTTCATAATCCTAAGTGCTGCTTTGAATGAACTTTTCCTTTCTTTAAATATAATTGCTGCTTCGCTACAAATGTATTTTTTTCACATAGCTCTTATAAGTACGTGAATTAAGCTCTTGCTTTACTTTTTGTGTACTAAATGTGCAATTAAAACATCATTACTCTACAGTAGCAGGTTTTCTCATTTAAGCTAAAGAAAAGCTGCCATTAGGTTGGTTGTAACTGTACATGAATGCAGTTGTCCTATCTTAAAGCACCTTGTACAAGGAGGTATTACAAAATGAAAAACACCTCTTGGTCTGGGATATTGATGCATGAGCATGCTGACCAGATAGCTTTCAGGTAAGGTGAGGCACTAAAAGGAAATGACATATAAATCACCTTTATAAATATATCCATCGATATAAAAAATCAAGCCTGTATTTTACTTTCATGGTAATGGAGGCAATTCCTATAACCCTGAAAATCATTGTATTTCCATATCACATTTTAATTTTACCTCCGAAGAACTGCTGGTGCTGGATTGGCCTGAACATTTCTTTTAACATTTGGGATATGTTTTATATTAATACTTCAGTTGTTTTATATTAATATGCTTCATATTGATACATTTTCACTAAACAACCTTGAACCATTCTCAGGTATCTGCTTTATAAATTCTTGAAAAATTGAACAGTCTTGGGTGAGTGGAAAGATAGTCATTTCAAATAGAGAGCATTTCTATAGCTTACTGATTATACTTAGACGTAACTCAGTGTGAGTCTGTTGTGGAAGCAAAAGTGGAAAGTTTCCGTGGTCTTGGTGTAGAATCTTTCTAGGATTCCGAACAGGACCAGAACACCAGATATGACTGAGGAGAGGCTGCCTTATTCTGCTAGTTAAGAGACCAAGAGTTTCATACCAATGTTACTATCTGCTAGTTTTAGAACTTTGGCTAAGTCATTTAAAATCTCTGAATCTCCAGAGTTCTTATCTGTCAAGTAAGTTGGTCGGACCCAGTGAGCTAATAATTCCCTCCTAGCCCCTAGATGCTGTAATTTTTCTTAAGAAGCATTATTTCTGAAAGAGATAAAACTTTGCCCTGATTCATCAGTGGCATAACCACTACTACGACTTCATTTTTCTAAAAGGCCCAATCATTATATTAGAATGCAGAACTAGTGAGCTCTTACCACAAATACAACATCTGTCAATGGCTTTCAGTTTCCTGTGCTGTGCAAATGAAGATCTCGACTGGAAATGAATCTTTTGAACAGATGGACAAGCACTATTTCTTGGAACTTTGAAAGCTGTACAGTGTGCCAGCCATGAACTCTTCTATGTGACTCATGGAAGCAGATGACTGTTTGCATTGCCATTTATGCACATTCATCCACTGAGAAGCAGATCAACTGATTCTCTCTGCTTGACATTCACTGTTAGCAAAACAAAGCATTCTCTGCTTTGTCTGTGGGTAGTTAATAATCTCCTTTGGGACTTTAAAAAAATTTGTGAAGACAAAACTTTACTTCTCCTTACTCTAGTCCCCCAGGATATATATTTTCTATTTGTTTCAGGTGAAAAATTACAAAAAAATAATTAAGATAAAAGTGAAAGGCAACAGCTTATAGAATAAGCAGTATTCTCTTGGAAACATCTATCTTTAAGAGAGGAGAACAATTATTTTACATGCCTGGAGGAAATATGAGTAGATTTTTTAAGGTATTAATTTCATATGCCAGCATAGTTCACACATTTTTAGAGACAGTTGAGATTTTGAACTCAATTGTAATGTACTTTACCTGCTAAATTTGATATTAGGTTCATTTTTTTAGGCTTGCCTCCCATTTATAAAGGAGTAATTTGAATCAATAGTTTTTATCCACTTTCTGCCATAAAGCTTTAAAAGTTTAAATCTAGTCAAGAATCACCCTCCTCTCATGATTGCAAAGATGTGGAAACAACCCAAGTGCCCATCAATACATGAGTGGATTAATAAAATGTGGTATATGTACGCCACGGAGTTCTACTCAGCCACAAAAAACAATGGTGACCTAGCACTTCTTATATTATCCTGGATAGAGCTGGAGCCCATTCGACTAAGTGAAATATCACAAGAATGGAAAAACAAGCACCACATGTACTCACCATCAAATTGGTATTGACTGATCAACATTTAAGTGCACATATAGTAACAACATTCACTGGGTGTTGGGCAGATGGGGGGGAGGAGGGAATGGGTATATACACACCTAATGGGTGCGGTGCGCACTATGTGGAGGATGGACAAACTTGAAGCTCTGACTCGGGCGGGGCAAGGGCAATATACATAATCTAAACATTTATACGCCCGTAATATGCTGAAATAAAAAAAAATTAAAAAAAAAAAAGAATCACCCTCCTCAAGAACTGCAGCCTCACTACAAAAGCAAGCTGTAAAAATTGTGCTTAAAAATGAGTTTAAGATAAGTGAAATTTAGGTAGAAGAAGGGCTAAAACTTGGAAGAAATTCCTTCTGATCACCTAGAGATTACTAAGGGAGCAACATTTTCTCTTAACTTTCTGGTTGGTTTGACTTACAAATACAAATGGCTCTTGGTGACAACCTTTCCTTGAGATAACTTGTCTGAATGAAGAATATGTTGTTGTCCCTTGACAAAGGACTTGATGTAACTTGTGGAAGGACAAAGTGAGTACCAGCAGTTTTTGAGAACATGCCAGAAGCAGCACATACTCTCTCCTCTCCATCTCTATCTTCTTCTATAAAATTAAGAGATGATCATTCCATATGTGGTAGATCTTAAAAAACAAAAACCCAAAAATATAAACCCTTTCTGTAAGTTCTAGACTAAAATCCATTTTTTGAAAGACAATGTAGCATAGACAGTGATGTTCAACTTGTTTGGTGTTTTTTTTTGGTTTTGGTTTTGTTTTTTTCCTATTTCCCAGCTATAATCCTCCCTGGATTTTTCTAATAATCACAACAGTTCAGGAGTCTCAAATTTCCAAATTTAATCAAAATATGAATCTTCAAATCTAGCTATTTGTAATTTCTTAGATGCTGGTATAACATAATATTCAATTATGGGGAAATTTAAATATATAAAGAGTGGACCTTTAGGTAAGAACTGCAGTCTTCATTTGGTTTATGGAGATTAAGTGAAAGTATGATGATTTACTACTTTTCATGTTAATTTCCAGATAATAGCAGGTTGGACATTAATAGAAGTTCAGGAATATGCCCAGGGTTTTGTACTATCCATTTCCTATTCTTAGGACAGCAAAACTACAGAGCCATTTTAGGTGATAACATTAGGTCCACCAACAATAACATATTGGCTCTTTGTGGCCAATTTGTTTGATGTAAGGGTCTCACATCTGTACAAGGAATGATGTCTCTTCCCATTTTTTTATAAAAGTCATTCAATATCTTTCTTTACTAACCACTGAGGCAGTCTTTGCCCTCTGATCCCCTAAAGCTGTACCAAGTTCATCGTCTCCTCCTGAAATCAGGGGCACTGGAATGCTAATGATAACTACAAGAAAGAGTAGGTCGTAGTTAATCCTGTTAACACGGTGTACACACTTGCTGCTCTGTGAGAAATAAATCAAGCCGGGAGCTCATTTCTGGAGTTGTTTTGAATCTTTATTTCTCAACAACACTTCTGTCCCTTCCTTAGAATCCGACCAACACTAGAATTCATCACAACTAATGCTCCAACATGGAGCCAAATGCTTTTTGAATGTGGAAAAAGCAAAAATTGTCACCAGGCATAGCAGAAACCTTCTCTTCCTACTTCTCCATTTGAACTTGAAGAGTTTTACACATTTGCCTAAGGAACAAACACATGTCAGGTACTCCACTGTTCAACAGATTATTACAGAAAGCAAACCTGGGAGAGAGGGAACATTGCAAAAAGCATAAAGCAAGACAATAACTTCCTTTACCTCAAAAAAGGTCACAATGGGGATAGATTTGTATCTCTTCTAGAGGATTATAAACTCTTAGTACATTATTTTTAATCTCAAAGAAATACTCATAAATGAGACTTAAACAGTTTTTGTCAAAAATCAAAACAAGGATAGTAAGCATTTCTCATGAATATTTTGGAAAGCATTCAATTAAAATTCAAATATTTAATATTTGTGATCTTAACCATTCATAGGCTTTCCTGAACCTCTGTGCCTATGGCAATTTATAATTTGCTGCAGGATGAACTGGAATCACACACACTTAAAGACTGATAAATGGTACCAAGTCATTTTGTGTGTTTTTTTTGTTTGTGTGTTTGTTTTTGAGACAGGGTCTCCCATGATCATAGCTCACTGCAGCCTCAAACTCCTGGGCTCAAGCAATCTCTCTTCCTCAGAGTCCTGAGTAGCTGGGACTACAGGCATGAACTACCATGCCAGCTAATTTTTCAATTTATCTATTTATTTGGTAAAGATGAGGTCTTGCAATGTTGCTCAGGCTGGTCTTGAACTCCTGGACTCAAACAATCCTTCCCCTTGGCCTCCCAAAGTGCTAGGGTTATGGGCATAAGCCACCACTCCTGGCCAGGAGCAAGTTATTTAACCAATGTAAGGATCTAGTCACCCACAGGTATTCACTTGTTATGCCAAGTTTGTTGTTCTTTACTAATTATCAATTGTGTAATCCTTATTAATAGTCTGAATGTATATTTTAAAACATCCATGATATTTCACAGTTTTATAATTCTATATCTATATCATTTTATAGATATAGACAGGCTTTCAGAAGTTTTCTTTATACTCTTTCCCAAAGTACTCCAGAGAAATCAAAACATACTATTTGAATTTAAAATATTTGAATAATGATTTAATAGTTGAGTGAAAAATATGAATAACAATAACACATACTAATAAATCACATGGTAGAGTAGCTAGTAATTTAGAATCAGACAATAGAGAATTTTTGGTAGTATAAATCAAAAGTAGAGCAAAACATTTTCTATATAAATTTGAGAGGTCAGAATAGTTAAAATTAATAGCAAGGAATAAAACTAAACATGTAATAATAGAAAAAGATATTTTCCAATTTTGGAAATATTTTGTGTTTTTGATGAGTAAGAACAGACCGTCACTGCTAATCTCGACCTCTCCCTACCAAACTAGAAAATGTAAGATTAAAATGATCATCTGAGGAAGAGTAGCACTTTTGTGTTCTGGTCATATTGCCTAGTTGGATTTATCCAGATATATTAGAGCCAACACAGTCATGAAGTGGGTCATGGTCATGACCTGCAGTGGACACATATGGCTGAAGATAAAAGGATGAAGCTTGCGAAAATTTAGAAGAGCTTTATATCCTTTACAAAAATAAAAGGGGCAGATGGAGAAATATACCACTTACATACTTCTAATCCTCCATTTTCTTAACATTGTTCAAAAACACAGAAAGTCATTCAGGGTATGTTCTTTAATTTTATATATCCCCATTGAATATTTTTAAGAATAGCATAAATTTTTTCTATATGTTTTATCTCTTATCAGTTTCTAGTCATCTTTCTAATCTGTTTCCTACTCTCTGTCCCGTTGCCACTATCTTTATCAAGGTCTTTGTTCCATCGGGTTTGTACAATTGCAATAACTTCCTGACTGGTCTCCCTGACTTGTCTTGCTCCTTGCAGTTACTCCTCCTCTTTGCCACCGTCATGCTGAAAAGCGAAATCTATAACAGTGTTCCATTTACAGAAAGTAATCTAAACTCTTGTTTATGATCTATAAGGTCTGTCATGATTAGACTCCTACCCACCCTGCTTCATCTCCCCTTCTTCCCAACGCCTCCTCAGAACACATATGCTTAACTCTCATCAAGCCTCGCTATTTAATAGTCCCAGGACTTCACATGCCCATTCTTGTCTCCCTATCTTTGTGTTCATTTTAGCTTCACCCGAAATACACTTGTTTCAAACCCCAGAAGAAATGTTACCACTTCGTGATTCATCCATTCAGAACTTTGTCATTCTTCTATAAGACATATTTCATCATATATGACTATTTATTAACCTGTTTGTTTCTCTCTCTAAACTATGAGCTACTGGAGAAAAAGAATATTAGCATATATTTTGTTTCCTCCATGCTAAGCAGCATTTCAGGCACATAAATGATGGCTAACATTTATTAAATGAAAGGTTGAAACAATGGATGAATGGATAGGTGGACGGGTAAAAAAAGGAAAAAGTGAGTGAATGAATAAATGAATGTATATAAAATGAAGAGTGATAAGCAATTTCAGAGGAAAGAAAACGAGAGCTATTATTTGGATTCTCTGTAAATATCAAGGGGAATGATTAGGTGACCCGAAGTTCACTTCCACCATTTTTAATTTTTCTAGGATTATTCCCATGATTCTGTAGTTTCAAGATTTGAAATTATAGATATGCATGGGTCCTGACATTCAGCTTCACATTTTCACCTCAGATATTTAAATTTATTCTCATTTGGAAAAGGTCTGATTTTTAAAACAAAATTAATTCATGAAAATAATAAGGCAAGAAGATAATAGCAATCTGTGATGCTCTAATTGGTATTAGACTAATCATTTGGGATGTGGAAAATGTCCAAATGAATACATAAAGGTTGGTGCTGGCATATTCATTACAGTTAATATTTCAGTTAGAAATTATCCTATTTTTTAAAAAATACACTTCTCTCTTGAGTAATTTCCATACCGCTGCTTAACAGGGTCAGGAAATTCTCATGAAATATTTGATGGTGCCAATTGTCCTACACCTAGGAATTACATGCTCACTTGACATCAGACAGGGTGGTACAAATGAAATAGCACCAGATTTCCTATAATGAAACACAGTAAACACATACCACAATGACTGATGCACTACGACCCCCAAATAATATTGTGCATGCAATCACACACACACAAACACACAAAGTCATGCACTCTCTATGTACGGTTCAGGATGCCTGATCTCTCCTCTGCCTTTTTCCCCATCAAATCTAGAGATTGGTATTTTAAAAGGCAAACATAAGTTAATTTTTGCTGAGAAGTACAGCAAATTCTCTGGTCTAGATTAGGATGTCAAAAATAGCTGATCATTCTGTACCTCAAGGAATTGGAAATCCTGCTGACCCTTCCCTTGCCTCCATCTCTCAAACCATAATTGTTGGCCTCAGAGGACAACTTAGTGAACATTCATCTTGCTTGTAAAACCCTCAGAATTTTTCTATGAGAGAGTCCCCATTTATGATTTACTATTATTACTGTTGTTGGTCCTTATTAGCAATTACCATTATCTTCAGTTTGTACTTGAGGACACTGAAGCTCAGAAAAATTAAGAGAAACTTTCCAAAGATGCTTGCAACCAGGGAGTGATAGTCTGGGAAATAGATCCCCATTTTGGGGCTTTGAACCCGGTGAAACACATTACACGTTACAGCCTGCCCCTGTCCTAGGTGTAAAGAAACTACAAAAATCACTGCCCTGTGGAACTATCTAGAGAGGCAGACAGATAACAGACATGGTAAGTAAAATTTTAATGTATTTTAGGCCATGTCAAGAGAAAAAAAATAAAGTTGAGAGGAAGAAAGAGATTTTGGGGACAGAGATGTACACTTTGAGTTGGCATAGACAAGGAATACTTGGTGAGAATGTGAGGTTTAAGTAAAAGGCTACGGAGATAAGAAAGCCAATAAAGCTGATAGCTGGGGGAAGAGCATTTAAAACAGAGGGAACAGCATGTGCAAATGACCTGAGACAAGAAGAGCAAGGAGGGCAGTGTGGCAGCAATGGAGTAAGCCAGGAGGAAAGTAGTAGGAGACAGTGTCACAGAGATTTGTTCATTTGTTTGTCTATGTCCTTGTTTACTCAATAAATGTTATTATGCCACTATGTTGCTTACTAAGGATCAAGTCATAGACAAAAGCAGATGTGGCCCTTGCTCTCATAGGGTCACAAAAAAAAGGAACTATAATGAAGTAACACACATGGTTTCAGAATTTCCTCCCTTTAGAAGCCTCATTCCTGGAAGTTGGAACCAGATAGAGCTTGGATGGACATGAGAGACCACATAGACCTCTTTTTACGAGCCCTGGAAGCCACTGATCTTTCTGTATAGCAAGTGATGGCTTTCAATGCTTTAGGGAAGGAAAGGGTGATGAGTGAGTGAGTGAGTGAGTGAGTGACGTGTGTGTGTGTGTGTGTGTGTGTGTGTGTTTAGCAATAATTTTTCCTGGTAAATGTTTTTAGCTGATTGATGGGGAGAAAAAAAAACCTCCTGAATGCATGATTTATTTCACTTCCACTCTAGCGATTATTGAGACTTTCCCTAGTATAAAAAACCAATCTAGAACAAGAAGGCCCTGTTTACAAGGAAGACTTTGAAGGGATGCCCCCTACACACACATACTCAATCTATTCAGCTGTTCTTGGATTAATGAAATTCAAAAGAAATGTTAATTCAGCCATAAGAAAAAAAATACCATATCTTGGCTTTTAGGAGGTTCTGAAAGGAAGAGATGGAGAAGAATTTAAACTAATATTTGAAGCAGAGGAAAAGGGATATCTTAGACCTATGCCATACATCGAAAACTGGTTTGAATATGTGCAGCAAAGAAAAAGTCAAAAATTATTTGGTTCATTTAGATTCCTCCTATTCAAATATTTATTCACATAATTTAGAGGCTAGACTGCCTCGGTTTAATCCTAGCTCTACTGCTTACTTGCTATGTAATTTTGGCAATTTCTTCATGCCTCAGTCTCTTCATCTATAAAATAAGGATAATAATTAAGCCTGTCTCATGGAGGTGATTGTGAGAATTAAATGAGCTAGCATATGTAAAGTGCTCAGAATAGTGCTTGGCCATTGTGAGAACTTAATAAACATTAGTTTTCCTAATTCTTGTGAAAATGAAAATAGTATACAAGCCCTCATGTAAGCAGAAAGTCATTTATGTGGTTTCCTTCTGAGGAATTAAACCTTACGTCATTAGTAAAAATATGATTCCTTCTTTAGCAATCATATTTACTGAAAATTCTTTTTGGATATTAATATTATGATATCAGCTTTCTTTATCTTAGTGTTGGCATAGTGTATCTTTCCCATTATTCTTCTATTTTAAATTTTTCTTTATTTTTATAGTTTAGATGCATCTCTATTAAACAGCATATACTTGAGTTTTGATCTTTTGATCCAGATTGACAATCTTTGTATTTCTCTTTTTTAAAACTTTTATTTATTTATAATTGGCACATAACAATTATACATATTTATGGGGTACAGTGTGATGTTTCAATGCATGTGTACACTGTATAATGATCAACTAGAAGTAATCAGCCTATCACTGCAAACATTTATTGTATTTGCTTTTTAATTGGATCATTTAGCCTATTTGCATTTGATATAAACACTGATCTATTTGGGTTACAAGTTACCATTTTCTGAGTGTTTTCTATTTATTCTATTAGTTCTAGATTCTTTTCCTCTCCTTTTTTGTTTACTAGTGTACAGAGCCTTTTCATCAGTCCATTGTTTCTTCAGTTGGCTTGGAAGTTACACACTCTCTTACAATTGTTTTAGTCGTGTTCTTAGCACAGCAGTTCTGCATTTTAATAATGCACTATTGTGTATTGTTTTTACTTGTTTTTGCTTATGCTGTCTCATCTACATGTATGACTGGTTATTTTTTATTGCATGCTGGATATCATATTTGCAAAATTGTTTATGGATATATTGTGAGACTGGGGCTGTAATCTTCCCAGAGAGGAATTACATCTGCTTTTGCCAATGCACCCTAAAATTCCATGTTCACCTCAATCTAATGTCAGGCATTAAAATAATTCAGATTGAGCCCTGTGAGGGCTATTTACTTCTGATTCCCTCTTACTCTTAGGGTTTAGCACTTTGAGTTTCCAATCAGAAATAAGAGAGGTTTACCAGAGCCCTCCTTCTTGCTGATCCCTGAACTATTGTGACAGTCTCCTGGGCTTTGCAAGGCCCTCAGTGCACTTCTAGTCCCTAAGCCACTTCCTCTAAAATTGACAGTTGCCTCCATGGAGCAAGTGACTCTCAAGATTGCTTAAAACAGAAGTTAACTAAGTTATGCATAGTTGGGGTGACTATATTTTCCAGTTTGCTTGGGATAGTTCTAATTCACATTTGTCCTGACTTTCCGTTAGGTTTATCCTAGAAATATGTTTTAGTATAGACAATAGATTGTATCATCACCCACATGGGGTAATTATCTATCGCATGGAAATTTAAATTTTATTAAATAACTCCTGAATTTTGAAGTCTTCAAGCTATGAATGGATGACTACCTAATGCAAGAATTTCAGCCATTGTGATAGGCAAAAAATGAGCATTCCTGGAAGCATAAAACATTTCTGAAATCCACTAAATCACATCAGGTTGCTAATAAATGTTTAAGTTTGGCAAGGGTTCTAGACATAACACTGCATTCATTTCTCCAACTTTACTATTATAAAGATGAGACATGGAGATTGTAATGTGAAAGATCGATTGTAATATTATCTGTTAGTTTTGCAGTCCAAGGCTGTGAACTCATAATAACGGCACACTCTATTACCTTTGAGATAGAAGATTTGTTATAACAAGGAGGTCAAATAGTCTTCTTATAAAAAAAATCTATTTAAAACACTGTAATATTGGAATTTTGTATAATATTCTCAAGTTTGACTATATTTTTTTCTATTATATTATAGAGAAAATTTCTATCATGATTAAAATTTTCTAATTTTGCCTAACATTGAAAGAGGATAATTGTATATGGATTTTAATTCCTCCTATTTTTTTCTTTTCTTTACCATGAGTAATTAAAAGCAGGCTAAGATGTAACGTAGCATACACATACTGAATGTTCATCTACTGGTGATGGTGATGATGAAGACAGTGATGAATATAGATTTTCAAAGAATTAGGCAGGCAATAAGAATAAAGTAATGGTTAAGAGTATGGGGTTAAGAAAATCGTCTAGTCATGGGATTATCCTGACTTGGCTGTCAATTAATTGTGTGGCCCTGCTATGTTACTACAAAAACCCTCAGTTTCCTTACCTATAAATGAAAACAATCCCTATGTTATCACACTGCTGTGAAGGTTAAATACAATTCTGCCTGTGGTAAGAATATAATAAACAGCAATTGTAAACACTTTTAAACCATACTTTGAAATACTTTATTAAAAAATTAATTTTTCTACTTAAAATTATTCTCATTATTCTATTGCTATTACAAAGTATGAAATTTAATTATATAATAAGGTAGTAAGCATGGATATATTTCTGACGCTTCAGTACAATGACTGTCCTTTACAAAGCTATGAATTTCCTGTATGAAACATAGGACAAAGTCTGCTTTATTTTCAAAGGCTATACTAGAGTCAGGATAAATTATAAAGAAGGTATATTATGTATATAATGTCTCCTAAGAGCAAAAACTTAGATAAAATAACATGTTTTTGTTAAAATGTACAGAGGTTTATAAAATCACTTAGATTTTAATTGTTATTCCATAAATAGGAATTATTGGCCTCTGCTAAATGCTGAATATCTATAAACACTTTCTGCGTCAGTTTCTGCTTGGTGTTTTGTGATTTAGTAAGAACATTAATGTTGTATTAGTAATAGCAAAATGGGTAAGGGTGACTCAGCATTCCATAAAAATTCCTTTACTGCTGTTAACAACCACTCCAGGCTAACCTTATCTTAAATGGCCATAGGAAAACAGCTACAAAAACTTAAAATTAAACAACAACAAAAAAATCCCCACAAAAAACCTAGCACATAGACCCATAATAATACTTCTCCCTCTCTGGTTAACAAAACATTTTAACCATAAAGAGTTTTTTTAGTGAGGTTGTCCTTGAATTGTACTAGTGGACGCAGAAATATTAGTTGAGTAAATGTCAATAATTGCGATGGTCAAAAAAAAAAAAAATGCCTCCTTCACTTTGTAGCCCCGATAAGCCCTCAAGAGATGTTGCTGAAAAGCCCATGTCTGGTGGCTATACAGAAGAAACTAATGTTTCTGCTCTTGCAGCATAAACTGGGAAAGAACACCTTTACAACTGATTAGTATAACAGGTTCCACTTAGCCCATCTGTTGTAAGTAATTAGAATGACCCAAATCCTGTACCCATTACAAACACTGAAATTTACTTAGTGTACCTCTATGGTTTCTGTCTAGGATGAAATTTTGTGGCCATTCCAAAAGAGAATAGGAGCAGACAGAACAACCGCCAGAATTCGGGCTTTCTGGTTAAAGCCCCAATTTAAATATGAACAAAGGTAGTAAAGGAAATCTTAAGATATCTCCATATTAGTGTTTATTTAACAATACTGGCTATTGTGAAATAATACTGTTCATATTTGAGTTATGAGAAAACTGGCCCAATTTATTAGCCTATTAACAACTTTCTTAATTTATGTGCTTTATTTAATACATATAGCCCTTACACTTGTCCAGGAACTGTTTTAAGTGCTTTACAAACATTAACTAATTTAATCCATATTAGAAACCTACTTATATTATTGTCCCAATCTCCAAGATGTGAAAATTTAGGAGCACAGATGTAAAATAATTTTCCCAAGGCCACCAGCTAATAAATTGTAGAGTCAGAATGTGAACCCAAGTAATCTGACTCAAGAGACTGGGTTCTTAATCATTACACCATCCTTGAAGGCTTTTTCAGAAGATCATATCAGTCATTTCTCACTGAGGTAAATGAACAGTAGATAGATATATATATGATAGATAGATAGATATTAGCTCCTGGCAATATATCTGTTGTGAATGACTGAGGCAGAGCCAATAGAATTTTGGTGCCATTCTTGGAGTCTTAATCCTACTAAATCAACACAGAGTATTACTCCCCTCCAAGGAATAAGATTTCCTTGCTTACACATTAAGCTAAATATTAATAGCTATGCATGGAACTCCAGAATGCTTTTATGACTATGATTCTTAGGCTCTGTTGTATGTGGTATGAGAAAAAATGAGATTATCTTCTTTGGCATAATCGCTTTCTTTCTATAAAATACATTCTTTTAGGCTTCAATAATTTAGGATGGAAATTTTTTAAATGACTTGTTTGCCTCATATATCTTCTCAAAGACTGCCCTTCCCAAACTAATCTGGTATCTCACAGATACAATAAGAGGTAGGTAACCTGCAGAGATAGGTCATAAAAAATATGTCAGAACTTCCACTGTACACACCTCTCAGAATGGCCACAATCCAGGACTAATACCAATATGGGCAAAGTAGGGGAGCCATAGGAACTCTCTTTCATCACTGGTAGGAATTCAAAACAGCACAGCCACTCCGGAAAGCAGTTTGGCAGTTTCTTACAAAACTAAACATATTCTTGCCATATGAGCTAGCAATCGTGCTCCTTGATATTTACCCAAAGGAGCTGAAAACTCATGTCCTCACAAAAATCTGTGTCTGTATGTTTATAGCAGCTTTATGCATAATTGTCAAAATGTGGAAGCAACCAAGACGTCATTTCAGTAGGCGAATGGATAGCTGTGGTACAACCGGACAATGGAATATTATTGAAGGTAAAAAGAAATAAACTATCAAACCATGAAAAGACATGAAGGAAACTTAAATGTATATTATTAAAGGAAAGAATCACAGTCTGTAAAGGCTTCCTACTGCAACACGCATAGTTGGAAAGCTATGTGATGTTCTGGAAAAGGCAAAACTATGGAAACATAAAATGATCAGTGATTGTCAGGGATTAGCAGAGAGGAAGAGATAAATATGTGGGACGCAGAGTAATTTTAAGGCAGTGAAAATGATCTGTATGATACTATAATAGTGGACACATGTCATTATATAATAAATTGGTCTAAACTCACAGAATGTACAAAATCAAGAGTGAATTGTAATGTAAACAAACTATTTGCTTTGAGTGATAATGATGTGTCAGTGTAGGTTCGTCAATTGTAACAAATGTACTATTCTGGTGGGGGATGTTAATAATGGAGGAGACTATGCATATGTGGGGGTAAAAGTTATATGGAAAATTACTGTATTACTCTCAATTTTCCTGTGAACCTAAAACTGCTTGCTATAGTTTGACTATGTCCCTTCTAAAATTAGTGTTGCCAAATGTGATAGTGCTAAGAAGTGGGGCCTCTAAGGGACGACTAGGTCATGAAGGCTCCTCCCTCATGGATGGAATTTAGACCCTTATACAAGAGGCTTCACACAGCATTTGGCTCCTTGGCCCTTCCACCTTCTGCCATGTGAGGACACAGTGTCCTCCCCTCCTAAGCAGCCACTGGAAGCAGAGAGCCACCCTCACCAGAGAATGAATCCACCAGCACCATGATCTTGGACTTCCAGCCTCCAGAACTATGAGAAATAAATTTCTGTTCTTTATACATTACTCAGTCTGTGAAATTTTGTTTGTCATACCAGCACAAATGGACTAAGAGATTGCTTTTTAAAAAGTCTTTTAAAAATCTTCCAATGTACACCAGACAAGAAAATATGTAATCTAAAGGGGCATCTTCATGAGTGTCTCAGGTTCAGCATAAAGACTGACTGTAAGTATATTTTATATATATACACACACATATATATATACATATGGAGAGAGAAAGAGAAAGAGAGAGAGAGAGAGATTTATTTTAAGGAAATAAATCATGCAATAGTGGAGGCTTGCTGAGTCCAAAATCTGATGGGTGGAGGCCAGCAGGCTGAAGACTCAGGAAAGAGTTGCAATCCTCATCCAAAAGAAGTCTGCTAGAGAATTCCCTCCTGCTCAGGGGAGCTCATTCCTTTGTACTCTAGGCCTTCAATTGAATGGATGAGGCCTACTCACATTATAGAAAGCAATTTGCTTCACTCAAAGTCCACTAATTTAAACATAAATCTCATCCAAAAACAGCCTGACAGAGACATCCAGAATAATGTGTGATCAAATATCTGGACACTGTGGCCCAGCCAGGTTGATACATATAATTAACCATCATACTTGACTTTTTGACTTTCTGAATATATAACCCCTATACTTACTCCCTTGTGAATAAACAAGATCATCTAATGACTGAGCAACAACTATAATACCTCTTGAACTTCTTTCTATTGGAGTTTGAAAAAGAGCCTCTCCATCAATCTGATCATTCATCTTATAAAATCTATAGAGGTAGTTGTCATCTGCAGTTTGAACAGGGATTAGTCTATACTCATGGTTGGTTTATAGAGCTCTCATACTGTACTACATAAAAAGAAAAAACAAGGGAACTTTCCTGGAGAATCAAATATACCTATTCTGAAGCAAAAGATATGTAAAATCATAGAAGGGTGAAGAAAAAAGAAGAAAATGTCCATAAATCATCAGCAAGACTCAACCAGCGTGACACACACCTAACTTTGCATAAACACAGAGTGCAACATTATTATCCCAGGCTCCTCTTAGCAAATTTCACCCAGCACTACTCTGGAAGAACCAAGCATACTATGTATGTATTCATTATGAGATGGAGTTGTACACATTTATGGGGATTAGGCTGAGAGAACCACTGTGCAGAAGAAATGAGAGGATGATATTAGGTTTATAAGGCCTCATGGGACCTTAACAAGTTAGGTAGACTTAGCATCGCACTTGCAACCTCAGATGGCCATGCTGGGTAAAATGGAGAATTAAAAATTGCCTGATACACTCTGACAATGTCTCCATCTCTCTAATTTCAGTAACCTTAGAAAGGCCAAACACTGTTACTAGTGAAAATAATTTTATCATGATATGTAGATTTTGTTTTAGTCCATCTATATGAACACTTTGTCTCATGTTTGAATATTTATCTTTAGTACCACATAGTGATGTGATTTAGTTTCACTGAATAGGGTCTCCTTAGAACATTATGTAGGTAAAATGTGCATTTGTCAAAAGTTACCATTAACACCTTTTATCATAAAATTTATTCATAAGGGAATTCCCTTATGACCCATCTAAGAAATCCTCAAAGCTATAATCTGGAAGCAGATGGTTCACATCTATATTATATATGCAGGGGTGTGCTCAACAAGTTGATTTCATTTGTGAAATTTAATCTCAAACAATGGTTGACTGGCCAGACATTTGCCTTCAGTAATCTCACAAATCAATCATATGTTGTAATTGAATCTAGAGGTTGAGATTTCTAATCATGATACTTGTTTAGATTCTCCTGACTGTCAGCCAAAGTGTCTGTTGAAAATATTCAATTTTATTTCTTTCAAGATGGAATAAAAGCATCTCAGTATATGAATCTTAGAAACAAGCTGACCAAATCAACTCTCCCCACAATTACTCAAACAGCCTTTTCAAGTATAGGGTATCTTAAAGTTGCAAAGCAGCGTTGCATTCAATTATTAGCAAGCATCTTTGGAAAATTAATTTATACTGCCTGGTATCTCTCTCTCTCTCACACACACACACATACACACACACACACACACACACACATTCTCTCTCTCTCTGCCTCCCCCAGTTTTCTTTTAACAGGACCAAGAAGAGAACAGGAGATGCAATGTAAGAGTAAAATGTGTCTGTCACCAGACGAGAATAAGCAATAAAAGATAACAGTAAAACAGCCAATGGTAAGCATAACCTCAACAAACCAGCCTTTTATCAACATGAGGCTAATCCCACCATAAATCATGGGAAGCCAACATTGATTCTTAATAGGAGCAAAATGCCATAATACTGAACCACAGGTGCAAAAAATATATTCAACAGTGAAATAATTCATTTTAATAAGTTGAATATTTAACATTATAATAAATAAAACTTTCTGGCTTAGTATAAACCATAAATATTTTTGCTTCTTTGTTTTAATTTGGCAATTTGAGTTTTATATTTTTGATCACATTTCAACTGAATGGCTGATTTTGCTGTAATTAATATATATTAAGATTTTTAAAGTGTTTTATAGGCTTAAAACACTAACAAATATGTGCAATGTTAAAAGTTTCCAATATCTTACTTGCTGGTGAGAATCTTAAATTATTTTCAATTTAATTAGAGTTATTACTGTGGCTCCAATTTTTTACACACAAAATCTTTCTTCCCTCTCTCTCCCCACTTCTCTCTCATATATATATTTAACTGGTTTAAAATTCCAGTTCAGAAAGGATCTATTCTGTGTTGGATTTGCCTCTATGAATAGGTCATCAATAGGAAGATAGTCTAGTTGAGAAAAAATTTTATTGGATTTTTTGTTCTCTTATGGCAGTACAATACCAGTTGTAAAGGTGGAAAATAATTCAGTTTAGTCTTGACATTATGGAGCATACTGTTTTGATTGTGTTTAGTCACTGTATACTAAGGAGACAAATTATAAATAAATTGCCCTTGAATGGCATCACAATCTGTTATCCTTGAGTTTTAGAAGAGTTATGGGCCATGCAATATTAAACTGCCAGTGTGCTCCCGTGGCACTTGTACAAACCTCTGTCCTGCCACTTCTGTGCATGGCAATGATTTACTGACTTTCTATCCAAATTGACTGTGAACTCTTGGACAGAAAAGAGTCATGATTTTCTTTTAAATTTGAATCCCCAAAGTCCAGCACAATGTCTGGCACAAAGGCACCAAGCAGACATTCAATTTATCTTCTCACAGTGAATGAATGAATGAACAAATAGACAAGCTTCCCTTAAATGGAGTTTGTTAGTTCTTCTAAAGAGCCTCACATGTATTCTTATTATTTAAAGTATTTCTAGCAATGCATTCTGTTTTCAATGAATGTATATTCTGCATATGTATCGTACATCACCAATAACCCCAACTCACTAGAAGGCAAGTTTTAAGATTATGATAAAGCAAATCATCTAATGGACAGTGAGCTTCCAGTATTTCTTGCAAATCCCACATTCAGAAAGAGACTTAAAGGAATATAATCTGCCCGTAGGTTCCACATCCTTGTATAAATGGACAGCCCTCGCTTCCTAGAAAGCTCTCCTTCTGCATTCCCCCAGACTCTGGTCCTTCCTGGTTTTCCTCCTAGATCTCTGTCCTCATTTCATGCTCCTTAGCAGGCACCCTCTTCTACATTAGCTGCTAAACTGTCTCTGATGCTCTTCTTTTTCCATACATTCCTTTTGAGAGAGCTTTCCTAATTAATTATTTTAATACCATCTAGGGAATAATGATTTCCAGATTTCTATCTTGATTTCTAGGCCTCTATATCAACTTATCCACTAGATATCTCCACCTCTTAATCTCCCTATCAATTACTATCGCCAAAGAAGTAAAGCCAGAAATATCTGAGAAATATATATTTTTTGAGTCTGGAATTTTTTTCTTTCATTCACTTTTCATATCCAATTAATTACCAAGTCCCATCAGTTCTATTTCCTGGCCCTCCACACCTACACTATCATCACTTCCCAATCTTATTTCAGGCCCATTTCTCATACCCTTCTCAATTCTATTGACCCATTGCAGCCAGATGGACTTCCCAAAGTGTAAACCAGACCCTTTTCTCTACTTACCTAAGGTTCCTCAATGACCCGCCATCACTTAGAGAATAAAATCCACATCATTCAGCATGGCATTGAAAAGCCCATCATGATATAAACTCAGCCTGTCACAATTCCCCTCCAAGGGATTCCCCAGAACCTACTTCCCCTCACATACATGCAATTACCCCATGAACTGGTTTCAATTCTGTGAGCAAGACATGATCTTTTACACCTCTATGCCTTTGCATAAGCTGTTTGCTGTTTGTCTTGGTAAACCTAGTCAACTTTATGGATTTCTGCTCAACCTTTAAATCACATATTGATGCCATCCAGAAATGAGAAATTTATTTCTCAAGACAGCCCATTCAATGTCATCTAGAGTTGACACTGAGAAAGTTATATTTTTTGTAGTCACACAGAACATGTCTAATTTTTTTTCTTTCATATGCTGTATCTTTGAATAATTTAAAACATGTTACTCCCAGTGCTTCTATTCTCTAAAGTAAATATCCATAAAATCCATTACATGAACCTCTTCTTTTCTAGCCCAGTAAAAGCTGGTGTCCAGGACTTTATTGGGTACCCTCAGATGAAGTCTGATCATTATAAAGCTCAACTGTGCCCTTTGTATTGGGCACACCTCACAAACAACTCTCTATTCAGAGGGGGAATGACCAGTCATGAATTGCCCAACAGGGAGCTAGGATTTACTCTCATCCTAGAGAGAACTGGGAATTAGGCCACAGCTGTGTTTTCCTGTACAGTCTCAGCTCAAATCACAGAGCATTTGGAATTCTGAGCTTGTGGGAAAATTACCTTTTATTTCTCAACTGCATCTTCACTCCACTCTCCAGGCTAAGAAGATAAAATTGGATCTGAAATCATTGATTAAGAGATTTAAATTACACAGAAAACATGTGAGGGGTAGAGGGGGACAGAGTCATGGGAGAATGTGTACAGGAGAGATTTCCTATATTTTTTAATAGGAGGTTTGTTACTCACTATAGGAAAAAAAAAAAAAAAAAAAAAAACAAGCACCACTAAATATGGTTCCTTGGACATAATCTTCTATTCGCTAAGTCCTAGGAGGTGCTATTCTTTTATTAAAGCGCTTCAGATAACCAAAAACAGGTAAAAGTGTTGCCTTTCTTAGGAATGTTTACATTTAAACAAATATCAAGGTCTTAAATGTTAAAAATAAAACCCTGACAGAATTTAAGCCATCAGCCATCAGGTAAGAGACAGAGATACTGCCCTTACCACTTAATTCATAGGATATGAGTAGCAGCCTAAAGATGTACCTTACAGTTGATAATGAAATTCTGTGGTTCCCAAACTAGGTTCTATTAGAATGTATAAACATTCACAATTAACTATAAAATTATATGCTTGATATTCAGAGTCACATCTACAAATAAACACCTAACTCAAATACCATAGAACCATGTAAATCTTACAGGAACTTCAAAGCACTCACATACTGCCCATTTCTCATTTTAATTATAAAATACAGGCCAAGTTTTGAAAATATAGCCTGATGATATATTTTTTGGTATTAATTTCCTCTAATTCTCTAAACAAATACCAAGGCAGACACTCTTGGCCCTATTAAATTTTTGTTAATTAAGTAAGCTGCTCTTAAATTTAAAACACTAGGTTTAAAATGTTACTTTTAATAATGCTACTTCCTGGACACCTAGCTTGGTGTCCTACCCACCTTGAACTCAATATCTAATTGAGGAAAAAAAATCTTCAATATATTAATCCATTTCCATCCACATCTCTTCATTAAAAACTTAATATTATTATAGTGATTACATGGTTCCTTAAGTGTTTTGTTTCCACTCTCCATATAATTTGAGATTTTAAATGTGGTCTAATATGAATTTCACTCATTCAATGTCTACATTTCTCATCACTGTAGTAAAAAATGTCCACCTACTTTTCTTAAGAAATATCAAATTCAAGATGTTATACCATATTTAGTTTTTCATTAACTTAGAATAAGTAGATATTAATTTCATTAATCCACCTAGAATAAGTGGATATTAATGTAAAATGTAAAACATACTCTTCCCATAGCTCTCTCCATCCCACCTAATGGCAGCTCCCTCATTCTTTTTGTTTAGGACAAAAGTTTAAGTCACCTCTGACATGCCTCATGTTGCCTCTCTAACACTAATTCTAACACTTGCCCTGGTTCACTCCACTCCATCCACAAGCATCATTGCTACCCCCCGTATATGATTTGCCCAGGGCAGCACCCATCTCAGGTACACTGTACTTGTTCTGCCTGTAAACCTTGTCCCCCACATAGCCATGTGGCTCATCCCCTCACCTCCACGACTTCAGTCAAATATGCAAAGTCCCTTGCTCAGCACTCTCCATTCCCTTCCTTGCTTTATTTTTTAACATGGCACCTATCACTATCTAACATTTTATACATTTTACTTACTTGTTTTTTCTCTTCCTATGAAGTGGGCAGAATCCTAAAGATGTACTTCCAAGATTTAAATTCACAGATTATTCAAACAAATACTAATCTAAGTACTGCTGTAAAGGGACTTTGCTGATATAGTCAGCTGACCTTAACAGGGGGAGATTATCCTTGATTGTCTAGGTGGACCCAATGTAATCATCTGAGCGGCCTTAAAATTAAAAGCATGAGAGAAAGGAAGAAGAGTCCTTTGGAGAGATGCAGAGGAAAAGGATGACAGAGGAGAGATGGGGGATAGGGGAGGTCAGAGAGCTTCAAAGTGTGAGAAGGACTCAATATGCCATTGCTGGTTTGAGGTGAAGACGGAAATGTGACCAGAAAATCAGGCATCCTGAAGGAGGTGAGAGATGCTCCCGATGACAGCTGCTAAGGAAACAGAAACCTCAGTCCTGTGCTTACAGGGAACAGAATTCTGACAATAACCTGAATGAGCATGGAAGCAGATTCTCCCATTGAGCCTCCAGAAAGAAACACGGACCTGTTATGGAAAGGTGAAACACACGCCCTGATTTCAGCCTCAAGAAACCCAGAGCAGAGACCCAGCTGAGCCACACTGTGCCCAGACCAGACGCCTGGCCTGCAGGTAATTATTGAGTATTGTATTAAGTCACTAAATTATAGTAATTTGCTCTGGCAGCAACAGAAAACTAGTACACCCTAATAGAATATAGGCCCTATGAGGGCAGGAATTCTCATCCATTTTTATTGTTTTGTTTTGCTTTGCTTTTTCCTTGCTGTGTCCAGAACTTAGAACAGAATATAACAAGAGTAGGCAATAAAGGCTTTTTAAATGAATGAATATACACAGCATACATATTCTTTCCCCTAAAATCTATATTTTACAAAGAGGTCTATAAAATTTTATGCCAAAAATATTGCATACAAATACTAAAAATTAAAATGTGAAAGGTAAATTGATTTGAAAACTTAGTTTATTCAGTAATTTTTATCCCTACAAGTTAGCAGTGGCCATCAGTTCCATGGAGCAGACACAGGAAACAATCAAATATCACTTCCTAAAGTTATGTTTTTCAAACTTCAGGAAGCAACATATGAGCAGGTAATAAAATCAATTTATGGGGTTGAGATTGGAAGGAAGGAAGGAAGAAAGGAAGGAAGGGAAGAAAGAAGAAAATAAAATCAAAATATCAGAATGCAACATTAATTTTAGTGTGGCATGTATGAGCATGTGTGTATCATGTGCGTGCTGGATCACAATGTAAGATATATTTTTATTGTGGGTACCATTAAACATAATTTAGAAGCCGCTGCCCTAAAGGTCATTATGCTTTGTGCTGTGGACCAGAGTACAATTTAGGGCCTGACTGGAGGAGAGATGAAGATAAATGAATGGGGGCATGCCTGTTAAGAAAGGGTTGATAAAGAACGAACTACACTATCCTAAACCTGTACTTAAATTTTCAAGGCAAGAGAGAGCATTATGACTGAAGAATTCACACAAATTTTACCGCCTTAAGGTAAGGAAGTGAACTTTTTCCTCTCGCAGTGTTCTTCCTTTTCCTTGGGTCTGAAATAACAGCCCTGGATACTGTTCAGATCTACCAGCCGAACAGATTCACTGAGCCTTGATATAAAATTCAGTATTACCTGGAAGAGGACAGCTTGAGGATTTCATCAGCAAAGCCTCACAAGACGCTATTTCTTTTCTCCCTTACAGGGAGAGAATTAAAAACCTAACACTTATCTATCTTCTGATATTAGCCAGTTATTAGTGTCATATAACTTTTAGCTGGAAAGGAAGTTAGAAATGTCCTTGGCATGTGGAACCAAAGAATAAATGTTGATTCAAATAACTTGAAATTGAATCTAACTCAATATCCTCATTTTTTTGCAGATGAGGAAGCTAAAGTAAAGGCTTATGCAATCCCATTATTGTAACGATGTTACTCTTGGCTTATATTTACCACTAATTCCAATAGTTATTGTCAATGGGTTGCTTATGGATAAAGAAAAGAATAATGCAACTGTACACTATTCATTCCTCCACACAATGGCATATTCCTTGTGGGCTGGGATCATGCCATACATCTCTGTATTCTCCTTAGTGTCTACTGTGATTGGGTAAATTAAATAAAATAATACCTGCAATGCATTCAGCAGAGTGCCCACCACACAGTAAGAGCTAAGTAAATGCTTCGATATTTGCTTTTGTTGTTTTGATTATAATATGAGCACTATTATAGAATGTTATACATAGGAAATTCTTAATATCTGTTGTTTTTCATTGCAAAATACAATGAAATAAAATCTCAATGTATACCCTTAAAATTAATTTATATTTGAAGGGACATTAAAAAAATTACAGAGATTTTATCTGCTTAAGGCCTTTAAATAAATGAATAAAGATGAAACAATTCCAATTAGTTAAAAATTACCCAGAAAAGTTCTTCTTACAGCATATGAAAAGTCAATAGATCTGGGATTTGTGATTCATAAAGATAATCTTTTCAATGATAATATAAAGCCTTATATAATATGAAGTTAAGTTCATTTTTTCCTTAGGTAAAAATCAAACATAAAAACTACGTGACCACTATAGTTTGAGGCTTCGTGTCCATACCAGTGGGCAAATCCTAAATCCTAAAAGCAGAATATTACTTCCTTTAGATCTTCCAGAGGGAAAGAATATCAAAATACCAAAAGAAATTAATCACAGTCTGTTTTTTCTGATGATTCCAACAATGTTAAAGATTTTTTTCTTCATATCTTACAAGCTCTAAAGCACCTTTCCCCCCTGCTACTTTTGTATTGTATAATTAGAATATAATTATGTGCTCTCTCACACTGGAAAGACTATTCTTTTATTAATGACTCTTTGAAAAGTTCTTTATTATTTATCTTTAAAAGTGAGTTTGAAATTAAAAGGCTTATATGACTTTTCCTTTCTTTCTTTTTAACTTAGGAGATATTGAAAGTAATACAAGAGATGATTATGGATGTTATAGGTAGTCTTAAGTTTTCCACAGTCAGAATGAGAAATATGGTTTGGGAAACAAATGTTGCATCTTCCATTCTCTCCAGATTAAATGCTTGGGGTTTTAAAGAACATGCATGCAACAAAATATTGATGTTCCAAAAATGGCTCTCTATTCCTTGCCTTTTCCCCTTGTTAGGACCAATAGAAAATGGGTCAGAACAAAAAAGCTTTTTGAATCTAATACAAAGACAGAAGGAGAATATAATTCACATTTGTAGTAAGTACAATGTGGGTTTTAAATTAGTTGTAAATACGGAATTTACCCAGCCCCTCATTTGTAGTCAGTTCTGGAAGGTACCATTCATCTCTGCTGAGGCCATGCAAGCCTTATTGCTATTTTGGGCTGACTGCTTTTTTTCTAACTTTAGGCTTATCCGAGCACTCCAGATTGGATATGGACAATTATAAGGGAGGGTATACATTATTGCAAATTTTAATCATTTCTTAAGCCATCTCATAAGACCAACATATCTTGCATAAGAAACACAAATAGCTTTTGGCTGAGAGCAGCTCTTGAATTACTTTGTAACCTATTCCTGGGTTATTTCTTGATGTTCAATTTGTGACTGGGATCTGCCAAATCAGGGCTCCAGTGGCTTCTTGGCTCATAGTGGCCACAATCACCTTATTCAAGACGGGCATGTGGATAACAAATCCAATGACTAAAATAATGACTCAAGTTCTTCTTAATAATATTGCTGCTCTTTATGTATAGTGAAACTACCTCTGTCTAACACTTCAACTGTGGACAAACTAATATTGTGCCCAGAGCTATTGCAAAAATTTCTCTTATCTCCTACACTTTTGGCACCATTTTAGTGGGAATGGCAGAGCAATAATAACCTGATGACCTTGAAAACTTTGCTTCTTTTTTGGTATCAGGGAAATTTGCCCAAATTGTTTTGTGATCCAAATATAATTACACATTTTTGCCTAGCCATTTGGAATGCCATGATGTTCCTTTAGTTGAAAATGTCTAAGCAGCTCAATTTTTCATAAGCAACATTTTTCTTGTGAAGGAAAAAAAAGGATAATAATTTATTTTGATTGTACTCAGGAAGCTCTTTTACGCCTTCTCCTCTTCTCTTATACATGATGATTTTTCTAAGTGGGAATCATAGACTTGAATCATAGAATTGGAGGAGATCTTAAAAGTAATTTAATCCAAACACCTACTGTTGCATGAATCCTCTCTACAATGTCTTAAGTGAGGTACTCTATTACCAGCTATTCTTCAAGTCAAAAGAGATAAAAACAGAAAGTACTATCCACTATGGGTGGAATAATGTCTCACAACTGAAACAAACTATAGGGTGTAGATGTGGTTTTCCCTACTCATGAGTCTTCAGTCCTTCATCCATTTTGTTTTATTACATCAGGAAGAATTTGTGAAGCAGAGACTCAATTTTCAGTTTGGATCATTGAGCATATAGCCAACAGGCCAACAGGGAGTGAAACAGCACTTCTAAAAAAATATTTTCTATGAGAATTTAGATCTCATGGTCTTGACCTTTTCATTTCAATGATCCAGAAATTTAAAGATATTTTTAAAGGTCGACCTTATATGAAAGGAACTATAGGAAACTTTTATCACTATTATTCAAGAATAAGTTAATTATTAATATCTAGTACAAAATACAGGCTAAGAGATTAGATTTTGGAATGGGACTGTGTATTTTAAACCCTGGCTCCCCAATTAATTAGCTATATGTCCTTGGGAAGTCACTTAACTTGGTTTTGGTTTACTCGTCTGTAAAAAGGAGATAATAATATTATCTTCTTCACTGGGCTATTAAAAGGAATAAATGAACTAATTCATGTAAAGCACTCTGTTCAATATATGGCATATATTTTAAGTGTACAATAAATGTTAGCTTTCCTTTGTTCACTAAAGTAGTAAAAACAGAATTTGGTTGTAGAGAGCTCACAATTTTTTTATTTGTTTCAGAATCGCAAACCTTTAGTGAATTTCCATGAGCCCTATTCTGAAGTAAAAATTAATAGTGTTATGGGAAAAAATATTGTCATGGTATAAATAGCTTTTCAGGAAATTTTATATTGTTAGAATTAATATGGATTGTACCATGTGCTAACTCAGTGAATAAAATAATTATTCGAAATAACTGATTATGCACTAAATGTATTTTGGAAAAGTATGCCAACATTTAGTTAACAAGGTATAGTCAAGAATAATCTGACAAAGTATGTTTTTATTTATGCTATTTGAAAGTTAGTCACTTCTGTGTATGTATGATTAGTCAATGTATTAGAGACATTACTTGGAAGACTGCATCATATATCTACATGAGATTATAAAATAATCCTTTTTTGAATGTGTCCAGACCAGGTTAAAAAAACTGCTCTGTTAAACAATATTGTAAATTAGCCAACCTCTAGTTTTATTTTACTTTTTATAAAACATCTCCTTATACCATCATTCTGTTCTATTTCTCAAGTATCCAACTCTAATCAATAGTCTGCATTCCCTCAAAGAAAAAAACAAACCAAGACAAAACCCTCATTCACTAATTCAACAACGAATTCAAATTCTGCCAGTCTAGAATATCTAATAGTAGCTAACTAGGAAATCAAAGAATAAAGCTATTTTTCACTTCTCTCTTCATCCCCCAGTGGTCAGTCATTTCAAAAATGAAATGCATCATTGTCTTAAGAGTATTTGTTTTGTATTGATCCTGAGATTCTGAAACTCCTCTCAGTAACCCATTGCAATGATTGTGAACTATTAACTAACTACTTAATGATCCAGAAATCAGGAAGATCAAAATAATTACTTTCATAACACAAAGAAAACCTTAGTTGGAAAATTTTATTATGAGTGACATATAAAATAAATTTTCCCAGAATTTATTCAGATTACCATACATCAGAAGAATAAGGGATTGCAGTCACCTTCCTAGAATTTAACATGCATCCTTGAGGTAGGGGGAGTTCACATTACTCTCAGTATCACATGAAGGAACAGTGATTGTTTATTTATCAAATTAAATGCCAGTGGATGATAATCTTTAGAAAATATTATTCTGAGTGAAATAAAAATGTTCTATGAAAAAAAAATTGAGGGAAAAATGGGAAACAAATATACTACGCAAAACTATACTCTCTCCTTCTACAACCACCACTTAAAGAGATACACACATGCACCCATTTTCTATTAATTCAGAGACATTTTGCTTTCCCAAGTTGGCTGTCCACTTACCCTAGTTGTTTTCACTTTATTCCCAGATGAACAGCTCCATCCTTTCCGATCTGGAAGAACTTTACATTCCTCCCCCTCTAGACAAGGCTGCATGTGGCACCACCATTTCTGTTCCACTATGGAAGCTATGAGAGAGAATAATCAACTCAATGTTTTATATTTGGGACTATTAGTTTTCCACCTTTCAAGATTTTCTAACTAAAAGAATTTTTCTTTTTAAAAAAATTTTATTTTATTGTGGTTAGAACACTTAAATGAGATCTATCTTCCTAGCAAAATTTTAAGTGTATAATACAGAATTGTTAACTATAAGCGCAATGTTGAAGGATTTTTCATGTGAAAATATAGGCTTCATGAAAACTAATGCATTGAAAAGAAACTATGTGAACATGTACATGCACCAATTTATAGAAGCATATAAAAAATGGGCCTGTGACCCATCGAGAGTCAATATTTTATAATCAGTGTGATATTTTCAATCAGTAGGCTGAAAATCAGAAGGGTGTTTGTTAGAGTTAACACATTATTTTTTTGCTGTGAGCCATAACCTCATCACAAGGAATAAACCAGGCTAATATGAGCATTTAATAAATTACTATTTATGGTAGCAGCAATTAAATAAATCCATGTAAAGATCTATATTCTATTATAATTAGGTGAAACTTCAAAGAAAGAAATTAATATTTTGATGCATCTTCATCAAAATAGATATTTTATGTGAATTTATCCACAATTAAACATTCACTTATATATGTGGTATTGATTTTTTTCATTTAAAAACATCCATTGGTTTAGAAAGCTATACTATTAAATCATACATTTTCATCTTTCCTTTCCCAATTAATTATATGTACCTTTCCCCCCACCATCCACCAGGAAATCAATACTTCATGGCATCAAAATAAGCACATTGACTTAATGGAACCTCATTATAATTCGTTTTGCAACAAAACGGCATAAGATTTTAAATTTCAAAATGCCCTCCAAATAACCTTATTTCCACCATGTGATTTACAGTGTGGTGTCCAGGATTGACCCCAGTTGATAGCATTATAATGAGGTTCCAGTGCTAAGCAGTCCCCAGCTGTGCTATCACAATGAGCAATGGAAGTCGCACCATCCACACAAGATGGAGCAGCTCGCGTGGTGCCTGCCACCTGCCCAGGGAAGCAGGAACACTTGACTGTTTGTGACCGTTCTTCTATCTTGTTCTTATTACAGCATCTGTGGAGTGCCACCACTTCGCAAGTTCCCGTTTTAACATGGTGAGCTGCACAAACAAAAGCAAAAGATAACATTGAGAACGCTTTGGACACTCCCCCACCCTTTTAAATTAGAAGTACATTAAATATAGCTCTGTAAGTGATCCACCATGCATGAAACTAGAAATACAATGATGCTAACTCCGTAATGCAGATTTGATTTCTTTTCTAAATGTGGTAGGAACATTTCCGTCAGTAAATGCTTGGTGAAGCAGGAACAATTAGTGACTAGATTAGAATGAGCTGTTAAAACAGTCTGATATAGAGGCAATATGTGATGCCATCAAAAACATATTTATTTGCATATGACTTTTTTGTTCAATGTGTTAATCAAAGTAAAGTAAACCCCTGGAAAAGGTGCCATGCAATGGGGCTGAGGCCAGCCTCATTCTCAAAGCAGATGGGTATGAATAAAGTTTATGTTCTTCTTGGGGAAGGGAACGTGAGGACCAGGCAGAGAACTGCCTCTCAGGAAATTAGAGGAAGAGGGTGGACCTCTACATCCTCAGTACTTTTCTGCCAAGCTTCCTTGGGCAGAAATTAACTAATTGACTGATTATTAAAATTACCATCACTTTTCTGGAAGTTCCAGCCAGTCCCAGAACCCAGGATCATTCCTTTCAATATTGTCTGAAAGGACAACTGTCACCAAACTGTATCATCAACTTGGATGAATTTATATTTGGCAACCAGTTGCCTGGAAACCCAGTCCAATAATCTGGCAGGCTCTCATACCCATTTTGTCAACCTTTAAGGAAGGTTACTGAGCTTTTGGGGATTTATGAAAATTTTGAAACTCATTTATCACATTATGACAGGGGTTTGATCTTTGTTATTTTCTTTTTTTAGCATGTGTTTGTCATAATAGTAACCATATTATGAAATGATAAAACAAGTTTTATCTGCTAAAATTAAAACCTTAAAAACAAACATTTGTTGAAACTTTATGCTCTCAGAAATTTTAAAATTTTGATTGATATAAAAGAACTTTAAAGAGAAAAGTAGGAGATCTGAAGTTGTTTAATGGTATAAGCATATTGAGACCCATTGCAAATGAAATCCACACATCATACATTTATATTAATCTTTCCCCTTGGAGATGAGAGGAACCAGTGTACAGTAATTTAGGCTAGATAGCTTGCTTAGATGTTTCCAAGCGAATCACACATATTGTCCACCTCTTATCCCTCCATGTGAGACCAAGAAACTCAGGTGTAACATACAGTTTTCACATGCAATCCTCCAAAGAACTTTGAAGAAGCAGATACCATGTCCAAGGTCATAAAGATATTTCTGCCACTGTAGACATGAATGGGCATGTTCTGTGTTTGACTCAAATTTAAATTTCTATGAAAGCTAAAATATCAAGAGCCAGATTTCTGTTCCTACCCTCTTGTGCTCTGAAAAATATTTTCTTAGCTAAGGATGAGTCAGTTTGCTTTAATTTACTGAATGCTTTATATTATAGTATACAAGTATAGTATACAATAGTATAGTATACTATTATATATAGTATAGTATAGTATACTATATAGTATATATAGTATAGTATAATACTCTGCTTTCTACATTCTACTTCACTTAGTCACATTTTAAGTGAATATCACACATCAGGCATGGTTCTGAGTATTGGAAATGCAGCAATGAATAAAAAGAACACAGTTTATCCCTACCCTCAAAAAGCTTATATAATAAAACAAATAATAAACATCCAAGTTAATGATTAAGACAATGTTAGATTTTTAAACTCCTTGAAGAAAGTACAGTAGAGTAACATGATTGAGAGGAATTGAGCTGGGATGAAATGTATATTTTTCAAGAGTCTCAAGCAAGGTCTCTCTGAGATGGTAATGTGAATGGTGAGCTGAAAGATGGGAAGGAAGCATCCAACGAAGATCTAATAAAGGAAGAACATGCCAAACAGAAGGAGCAGCAAACGATAAGGCCCTGAAACAGGAAAAAGTGTAGTGTTTTCCCTGGACAGCAATGGCCAGGGTGCCTGGACAATTGAGAGGTTGAGGGGAATGTGTCCAAAATGTAAGCTGAATATGTAGGGTCTGGTACACTATGGTAAGGAGATAGGATTTTATTCTCCTTACGAAGGGAAGCCTTTGGGTGGAAAAGGTATCATCTCATCTATGCTTTAGAAGTTTACTGAGGCTGCTCTTTAGAAATTGGATTGAAGAAGGTAAGAGTGGAGCCCAGTTATGAAGAGGTTGCAGGAGTCTCGGTTATAAGGGATGGGACTTAGACTAGATAACAGCAGCAGAGATGGGGAGAAGTAGCAGGTCAAGGATATTTCAGTGGAGACTTGGTTCGATTTACCAATGGATTGAATGTGGTCTATGAGGGAAAGCAGAATCAAGGATTACTCTTAAGCTTGGACTGAGCAATTAGAAGTTGGTGGTTCTGATAGATACAGAAAGCCTGGGAAAAGAGGAAGTTGGCAGAAGATCGGTGAGTTTAGGATATCTGTCTGTACTTCTGTTTGGACCACGTTAAGGATGAGATCCTTATATGACACCCAAGTAGAGATGTAAATCAGGCAGCAACCTTTGTGAAATAAAGCCTAAGTAATGACTAGCTAGATCTAGGCTGCTGATACAGACTTAAGAAACCTAATCCTATAGATGGTACATAAAGCCATGGAGTGAACAAGATTACCATGGAAAGGTTGCCCGTAGAGAAAGAAAAAGGAAAAGAACAGCCTAAAATCTGGATCTGGAATTGGGGAGATAGCATGAAGACTGATGAGGAGCAATACATGAAGCAAAAGGGAAAGTGCACAAAATGAAGGAATAGAAGACCAAAGAATAAAATGTTTCTCAAAGGAGGGATTGATTAGCTATGTCAAATTCTGTTGAAAAGTCTAATTAAAAGAAGAGAGGCCTGGTGTGGTGGCTCACGCCTGTAATCCTAACACTCTGGGAGGCCGAAGCAGGTGGATCGCTCAATGTCAGGAGTTCGAGACCAGCCTGAGCAAGAGCAAGACCCTGTCTCTTCTAAAAATAAAAAGAAATTATCTGGCCAACTAAAATATATATAGAAAAAATTAGCCGGGCATGGTGGCGCATGCCTGTAGTCCTAGCTACCCAAGAGGCTGAGGCAGTAGGATCGCTTAAGCCCAGGAGTTTGAGGTTGCTGTGAGCTAGGCTGATGCCACGGCATTCACTCTAGCCCGGGCAACAAAGTGAGACTCTGTCTCAAAAAAAAAAGAAGACAGATAATTGTCCATTAAAAAAGTAATACAGTGTACTGGTTAAGAGCATGTACTTCAAAGTCAGAGTAGTTGGATCCAAATCTAAGCTCCTCTTAATAACTGTTTGACCTTAAGCAAGTTACCTACTATCTATGGACAACAGAGATTTTTTTGTTTGTTTTTTTTTTCCTCATATCCAAAAGAGGAATATTAATAGCACCATCTTCATGGGGTTAATCAAAGAGTAAATGAGTTAATATGTACAAAGTGTTTAGAACACAACCTGCTTGTGGTAAGCACTACTGTAAGCGTTAGCAATTGTTAGCATTTGATCTTGGTAAAAAATTATGTTAACGGCACGATAAAATAAAAGCATCCTTGAAGTAAGTTTAGTAGAGAATGGAGGTGAGATTGCACAGTTATGAAAACTTCTTTCAAGGAGTTTTTCTGTAAAGCGAGGAAGGAAATGGAGCAACAGCTGAGAGGTAGCAATCAGTCAAGGGAAGCTTTTCATGGATACTCTGAATGCATGCTTGTTTGCTGAATCAGTCTCTTGCTGTCTCCCCAATTCCAGATCCAGATTTTAGAGAGAGAGAAAATGGGAATACAGGAGAGAAAATGTGTAATTAAAAAAGAATGTTCTTAAGAAGGAAAAAGGAATTGAGATCCAGGGCACCTGTGGAGCTGGCATTAGATTGGTATGGGGACACAATCTGTTTGAACAAGAGTGAAGGTGGGGTATGTAGGTACCGAGGCAGGTAGGTGTGAGTGGATTAGGTGGTAGAAGATGAAGCAGTTTCTTATCTGATGTCATCTATTTTTCCTATGAAATATGAAAGATGTTTGAGAGGAAAAAAGAGGATCTGAAGTAGATACTTCAGAAAGAGGAAAAGTGAATTTGCTAGGATGGAGTAGTCAGACTGCCTGGCAGGGAGTTAGCTCGTGCACACTGTAAGTTGCAGAAAACACAGCAGAATGGAAAATGAAGTGAAATTACAGAGCAGAGTGGGGATAAATGTTTCTATGATGATAGATTACTTTGGATGCTTGGAATTCTGACAGTGATTTAGGGAAACAGAGATTTGAGTCACAATGAGATTAGTTTTCCAAGTCTTTTGACTGGAAGCCAGGAAGAGATTGATAGGGTTTCTTTAGACAGTGATGCTGGTAGGCAGCTCACTGGGCTGAGACAGATTTGGGGAGACTGTGATGGCGGCTGGGGCTCTGTTCTCTCCCACAGACTCCAGCAGCCTGGAGCACACAGTGAGCTGTCCCTGACCTTTCCCCCGCCACCCTGAGAAAAGAGGCATCATCCCACAACCAAGTCTAGCTTACCATCTTTATTACAATGAAATTTTACTACACATTGGAAGAAAAAGGAGAACTGACAACTCTTAATCTGTTTTCTCCTTTCCAACGCAAAATCAAAATCAATTTCTACTTTGCCTGACAAGAAAAATATCAAGACAAAGTAGCTGTGGAACATTAGTGCTGTTCACAAAATATTTCTGGTTCCCTCCCTTCTGGACAAAGGTGCTACTGTACTTCTTCACCCCATTAAATTTAGATGTGGGATGTGACTTGCTTTGTTCAATGAAATGAAAGTTCAAGTAGTCTGAGTCACTTATGAGCAGAAACAAATAATATCAGTTCTGTGTGGAAGTTTTAAGAGCCAGTGTATAATTCACTATGTTTCTCCCCACCAGCCAGAGTGACCATTTATGTGGGTTTTTTTTTTTATTATTATTTCTTATTTAGCCAAATGCTTTTTTCACTTGGCTTCTTTTTTTTTTTTTTATTTTTTTATTTTTTTGTTTTTTAGCTCATTATGGGGGTACAAAAGTTCAGGCTATATATATTGCCCATGCCTCCCCATCCCCCTGAGTCTGAGCTTCAATTGTGTCCATTCCCTAGACAGTGCACATTGCACTCATCATGTAGGTGTACACACATCCCCTCCCCCCACCCCCATCCCCCCCAGTCAGAACTTCAAGCGTGTCCATTCCCCAGGCAGAGTGCATCGCACTCATCAAGTAGGTATACACCCATCCCTTCCCCCCAGCCCCAACCTCTGTCCGATACCCAATTGGTGTTATTCCCAAATGTGCACTCAGGGAAACCAGTTTGCTGGTGAGTACATGTGGTGCTTATTTTTCCATTCTTGGGATACTTCACTTAATAGAATGGGTTCCAGCTCTCTCCAGGAGAACCAGAGATGCCATATCGCCATTATTTCTAATAGCTGAGTAATATTCCATGGTATACATATACCACATTTTGCTAATCCATTCATGAATTGATGGGCATTTGGGTTGTTTCCACATCTTTGCGATTGTGAATTGTGCTGCTATAAACATTCGGGTGTAGGTATCTTTTTTATAGAATGACTTTTGTTCTTCTGGGTAGATGCCCAATAATGGGATTGCTGGCTCGAATGGTAGGTCTACTTGAATCTGTTTAAGGTATCTCCACATTGTTATCCACAGGGGTTGCACTAGTTTACAGTCCCACCAGCAGTGTATGAGTGTATCTGTCTCTCCACATCCACGCCAACATGTATAGTTTTGGGACTTTTTGATAAAGGCCATTCTTACTGGAGTTAAGTGATATCTCATTGTGGTTTTGATTTGCATTTCCCTGATGATTAGAGATGTTGAACACTTTTTCATATGTTTGTTAGCCATTTTTATGTCTTCTTTTGAAAAATTTCTATTCATGTCCTTTGCCCACTTTTTGATAGGGTTGTTCGATTTTTTCTTACTGATTTTCCTGAGTTCTAAATAGATTCTTGTTATCAGTCCTTTATCTGATGTGTAGTATGCAAAAATTTTTTCCCATTCTGTAGGTTGTCTGTTTACTCTCGTGACTGTTTCTTTGGCTGTGCAGAAGCTTTTTAATTTGATCAGGTCTCATTTATTTATTTTTGTTGTTGCTGTGATTGCCTTGGGGGTTTTCTTCATAAATTCTTTGCCTAGGCCAATGTCTGTAAGAGTCTTTCCTACGTTTTCTTCTAGAATTCTAATAGTTTCCGACCTAAGGTTTAAGTCTGTTAACCACCGTGATTTGATTTTTGTGAGAGGTGAGAACTGTGTGTCCTGTTTTAGTCTTCTACATGTCGATATCCAGTTTTCCCAGCACCATTTATTAAATAAGGAATCTTTTCCCCAGAGTATGTTTTTGTCTGCTTTGTCAAAGATTAGATGGCTATATGAGGATGGTTTATATTTGGATTTTCTGTTCTGTTCCCCTGGTCTGTGTGCCTGCACTTGTGCCAATACCAGGCAGTTTCAGAACCACAGCCTTGTAGTATAGTTTGAAGTCTGGCAAATTAATACCTCCCATTTTGTTTTTGTTGCTTAAGATTGCTTTTGCTAAATGGGGTCTTCTCTGGTTCCATACAAAGCGTAAAATTATTTTTTCTATATCTGTGAAAAATGATGTTGGTAATTTAATAGGGATTGCATTGAATCTGTAGATAACTTTGGGCAGTATAGACATTTTAACAATGAAAAAATATGGAACGCTTCACAAATTTGCTTGTCATCCTTGCGCAGGGGCCATGCTAATCTTCTCTGTATCGTTCCAATTTTAGTATATGTGCCGCCGAAGCGAGCACCATTTATGTTTTTGATAGTAGAGGCTACATCAACCTGAATCCCCAAGCAACATGGAATAGAGTCCCCACCAACCGTGATACACATATGAGTAACAAACAAATCCATGTGTTGCTATAAGCCTCTAAAATTAGGAGGTTGCTTTTTACTGCCACAAACTCAGCCTACCCTGACTCCACAGTAGCACTTTCACTGCTTCCCAGATTGTTCAATAGGGGATACTTTTCCAAAGGTGTCATTTGGAGGAGAAGTCAGTGAACCATGGTATCTCACAACCTGGATCATTCAAGTAGTTGAGTGATGTAGAATCATCACTCAACTGTTGAGTCAATGTAGAATAGAGATGAAAAAGAAAATGTAATATATTTATATAATTTGAGGGGTTGTAAGAAATTATCCTACAATGGGATAATTACATTGGCTAAGTTCGGGATGTCAAAGCTCTGGTGAAGAAAGTGTGCCTCTTTCTTCTTGGAAGAGAACAGAGGTGAAATGATGGCCATCGGTTACAATGGAGAGAAGGATAAAAGAGTAGCTGCACTGGGAAGAGAGAAATGCCCTCCTTCAGAGAATGTGATGCTAAATGAAGGAGATTAATAGCAAAGATACCCAGAAAGAGACTGATAGATCAGGGCTTTCCTGTCCTGTGCTTTCTCTTCACTGTCTGTGAGTAAAATGCACAAGCATGGATTGAGTTTCTTGGTAAGAACTGAAATTTTGTGAAAAATTCTCTCAGCTTTTGTTCTTTTTATTAAAACTGAAGGTGTAAAGCTTTTTGTGGAGGAGAAGAGAGGGATGATAAATGCTTTAAAAATAAAACAGATGAAAAATAGATAAGTAGGTAGATAGATGGATAAATAGATAATCTTATGCTCAAAGAGTTTAAAGACATGGATAGGAAAAATGTCAACTGTTGAATTTTTTTAATATTCCAGTAAATGTGCCAAGTGAATATTTCAAAGGGGGAAATACAGCTAGCAGAATTGAAGCATGGCATATGTGCACATATGTATAGTTTTCTTACTTGTCTGCTATATAACTTAACTTCTTATTATTGTAACCAAATTCTTGTAGACAAAGACTAATTTTTCATGTAAACTGCTCAGTATGTGGTATGTGTTTAATAAATCGTAAACAAGCAATTTAAGAAGGTAAAATTAATTCCTGTGGTTTCTTCTTTAAAAGGTTAATGAGATGGCAGAAAATTCAAGCAGTTACTAGAATTCTCTACACAGATTCAGACGGACCTCATGATAAAGTAACCTAATCAAATATTGTGGCTTTCCAAATTAACAAAATAGGTTTCGCAGAAGATCAGTTAGCATCATATTAAAATGATGCAAGACCCCCTGGAGAAGATTTAAATGAAAAACAACAAACATTATTTTTCATGTCACAATTCCCAAGTCACCAAAAAAACCCCCAAAAAACAAAACTAAAAAAAAGTTTCTGATAGTTTTCCTCCACAGATATGATACATAAACACAAAGTGTTGCCTCCTACATTTTTGTGAAATGACAGCAGAAACACATAGGTTTCATTAAATTCTCATGAAATGGGGACACCAAGTCTAACTGTTGCGGTCCAAGGTTACAACCTTTAAGTCTCAGTTCAATAATAGGACCATTGGCCCTACAGTGGTTCAGAAACACAGCCTTAAGACACTGCCTCTTAAATAACATCTTAAGATTTCTTCTATTTTTTAAAGTTATTATGACCAGTATATTCAGGCATAAAGTCTCATAGGCATTTTACCAGAACCTTTGTTTCCAATTTCTTTTTTACATGTTGAAATTTCTCGATAGGACAAAAATTCAAATTAAATAGCATTAATTTGTATATATGCATAGATTTTTTAAAAAATTATATACATGATACATAATATTGATAAATAACACACACATAATATGGTTACATTTGCTTCATAACCTGTATACCAATCATAAATACATAGGTATGAAATATGAGCTTGCAGTAGAATAATATTTATAAAAATCATTCACCTTGCTGGCCTTAGGTTAATAAGAGCACAAAGCTATGCATATCACATTCCATATATAAAAATAATTTACATATCTGTAAACAATTTATGGGAAAATGGTAATTGCTAACTGAATATTTTCTCTGTGCTGAGAACTAGTTCATTTTATCAACAAAACCACTGAGGAGGAAACTATAATTATCCCCAATTTACAGATGAATGTACTGAGACACAGAAATGTTAAGTAAATTGCCCAAGGTAAAATAACTAGTAACAGACAAAATTAGAGATAAGAATCCAGGCAATTTGCTTACAGAAATCATGATCGTAACCACTATCTTACAGAGCCCTACTATGGAGCTCTAAACACGTGCAATAGACGACAATTCCAGATGATGTGGAAGAATGCAGCAAGTGTATCACCATCCTTATATGCAGTGCTCGGGAGCCTTGACAGGACCTGGGCTCTGGAACTGAAATTCCTGAGTTCAAGCCTAGCTTGGCCCACACTATAGTTGAGTACACCTATAAGCAAGTCTATTCACTTTGTAAAGAATTTTGTTTGTCCATCTCAATATGGCTCCCTAGAGTCCTCATAAAGACCCACTGAGATAATGTGCATTAAACTGCTTTTAAATCATATAACATTACTTAAATGTTAATTATCTTTATTTTTTACTATTAAGGTAATTAATGAATATCAAAATGATGCAACAAGCATATAAGTGACAAAGACATGGCTGTCAGGCAAAGTTATATATATTTATAGAAGTTCTAATTTCATATTTCAAAAAATCCATATATATGTACTTAATTGTGTGACATGAGATGCATGTGAAAAAAAAATTCAATCTGACACCTAAGCTACAGAAGAGAGTAAATTTAGCATCAAGTTGTGAATTCATTCCTACTTGGTTTCCTCTCCATTAGATTTCAGTTCTTATTTTGTATTCTTATTTGTCTCATTGATTCTGAAATTTTGTTTGCCTCCATATACTCCTATTTAATAGTTTTGCCCAGCCTGACTAGCTCCCTGGAGAGTCTGCATTACACCTTCTAAGCAGAAATAAAGCATCACCTACATGCACCAATAGGCATGTGAAATACAAGCTAGTTAGTGGATTTAGGTTGCTGTAAATCACTTTGAATGGAAAAAATGTGCTGAAACAAAGACTTTTTGAGACAGCTAATTTCTCACTTTAATTCATTAGACTGAGAAAATAGGGCATATTTTTAGTCTTTCATGCTGAAGCAGTCTAATTAAAAGGAATGGTCATTTAAATAGCTCAATGAAGTTTCAAAAGTTCCCATAATTTATGAAGCCAGTATGATCAGAGAGGAAATAGCCAAGTGTCAATGACATGTTTACAAACTCTGTTTTTTTTTTAAACTGTTTCACTTTTTTTTTTTTTTTTTTTGAGACAGAGTCTCACTTTGTTGCCCAGGCTAGAGTGAGTGTCATGGCGTCAGCCTAGCTCACAGCAACCTCAAACTCCTGAGCTCAAGGGATCCTCCTGTCTCAGCCTCCTGAGTAGTTGGGACTACAGGCATGTACCACCATGTCCGGCTAATTTTTTCTATATATATTTTTAGCTGTCCATATAATTTCTTTCTATTTTTAGTAGAGATGGGGGTCTCGCTCTTGCTCAGGCTGGTTTCGAACTCTTGAGCTCAAACGATCCGCCCACCTCGGCCTCCCAGAGTGCTAGGATTACAGGCGTGAGCCACCGCGCCCGGCCCTGTTTCACTTTTATAGGAAAAAAATAAAATAAAATTATTGGATAAAAAAAAGATTGCCACTAAGGGATCATAACCATAAAATTTTCATTTAATAGTATGGTATCTATTAAGAAAAGCAAACTCTCAACCAGAGAATGTCTCTCTTAGGAGAAAGGGTCAAAGCAGAGGAAGATTGACTCCTGGGATAAATTTTAGATTCATTGCCCCTCGGTTCAATCACAAACATCTTCTACATGCACATTTTAAATGAGAACTGGTGTTGAGAAAGGTGGACCCGAAGGAATAGTGGTCCCTTATATAAACTGTCCAGCAACTTCTGCTTTAAGGCCTTTCTGAAAAAGAGGTACCAGATCAATCAAATCCATCTCTCTGGAAATTTGAACTAAAAGCCACAGAATTGCCACCTAGAAATGGACACGTGAACCAAAAGGTCGTCTGGCATCAGGAGTTTGGAGACCCGTGGAGTGCTTTGGGAAGCCTCCTGGTGCTGAGGAATGGGACTTGGAGGGGCGAGAACTAAGCACCGAACAGAGAGAGTTAAGAGACAGGGAGCAGGTTGTCCTGTGAGCGGCCTCGGGCCTGTCTTTCCTGAGGTCTTCCTGAAATTGTCCCTAAATTCCTGAAAACATTTTACAGAAGAGGTTTCAACAAGCTCCTTTTTTCCTCAGCTAACTTGATAATTTCTCTGTTTCTTGACCCAGAAATGTGCTGACTAGATGATTTCATTCTTTTTAAATTAAAGATATAATTAACAAAGGCAAATTATTAGATAGAAGTATTGTCTACCTCCACTTTTAAGAGAAAGGGACTAATGTCCACTTTCAAAGTGGGATCCAGGAAACTCTCAATCCAACAGTCACACTTCCTACATTTACCTCATGGTGAAAACTGATATTTCAAATGATGACCCTAAGCTATCTAAAATTACGACGTAGGGAAAATGGTCCATTTTAGATAAATGATAGACAGATAGATATAATTTTTCTAGTGGCAAGAGATAAAAAGCAAATTTTCTTCTTAATCCTAAATTACATAAAAAATGTAAAGAATTAGAACATCCCCAATTCCCAAGCACTGTAAGGGTACATTTTTTATCATTAATAATATTCCTATATGTTCCTAGGAAAGAGTGCTTTGCAGACCAAGTGCTTCTTGAGGGAAATGACACAATGAGTAGAAAGAGCCATGAAAAGAAAGATTGGAATGTGGGTTCTAGTGCATAGTTCTTTGTCCCTAAAGAATGTGACTTTCAATAAGTCACTTCGGTCTTTGGGTCTCTTCCCTTATCTGCAAAATGAAGAAATCAGACTACAATTAGAGTTAATTTAGACTTCAAAGTTCCTTGCAGTTCAAAACTTCTATGAGTTTATGAAGTGATTATGTTTCATTATAATGAGAATAATCTATTATACTTATCAAAAAATCAAAGTCAAAGTATAACAGATTCTTAATCCCTTCAAACTAACGCAAATTAACTTCATTTGGTAACTGAACTTAGTGAGAAACTGAGAAGGTAGTTTGTGAAATTTGTATTTTGGTTATATCTCTTATCTGTATGAAGTCATGAATCTTAACTGCACAGTGTAATATCACTAATGTCAATCTGCATCCTCGCATTTCTTTATGTACAAAACAGGTTGATTAATGTCATTCCATAAGACAGATAAAATTCAAAAGGTAACATACCACAGTGGATTGGCTAAGAATTCTGAAGTCAGATGGTCTGAGTTCAAGCATCAAACTCCCTTTTTCTTTTCTCCTGAGTTCACAACTAGACTATATTTTCCAGTCTTCCTTGCAGTTAGGTTTGAGCAATGACACATAGAATGTGGGTAGAAATGAGTTATGCTTCTTCAAGAACAGGCTTATAAAAAAACCTCAAACTCCATCAGCTACTCTCTCTCTTCCTCTTTCAGAGAGGTCAAGGTCAGTGCCAAGAGTGACTTTGAAAACCATGTGTAGAAGATGGTAGATCTACCATCAACCTGGGTCCCTGAATGACTAGGGGAGAGATCCACCCCCTGCCACCAACTGGATTTCACATAAGCAAGAAATAAGCTTAGGCTATATTAAGCCAATGATTTTGAGGTATATCAGTTATGGTAGCAAGCATTAGCCTAAATAATATGTAATAATATTGCTATTAATGGACCTAGGAAGGAGTTGGGTGTAGCCCAAGTGCTTCATAAGGAAGATGACACAGAAGTAGAAAGAGCAGAGAACAGAAAGATGGAATTCAAGAAAATGATTTCATCTCTCTTAGCATCAGCTCTTTATCTGTAAAACAGAAATTATGATATTAGCAACAATGGAGGGTTGTAATGAGGACTAATTAAGTCAACCTTTATAATGATGCTTATACCTAGTAAAGAGTGTTAGCTATCATTATTATGGAGACTAAAAAAATCTAGATCAGACCTTTGAATCTATTTATATAATGCAGATATCTAAGAGAGAATAATAGTTTTTTTAGAAACTTAACAATAGAGAAGAAGTCCAACCTTGCCATTTTTCAAAAAGGAAGTTAATGATGGGAAAACATAATCCTAGTTCAAAATCACAGGTCTAAAGAGTAGAAGATACATAATTAGAACTCAGCTCTCTTAATTTCTAGTTAGTTCAATGTCAATTCCATTACCTACCCCTGCCCCTCATCTCTTTGGTCAACAGATCTCTCTAATTCTGCCTCCTGTACACTTTCTTAATTTTCCTTTCACCTCTACAACTTTACTTCTACTGACTTAGCTTGGGTATTCTTAGCATCTTTTCCTTGCGTAACCATCACAGCCCCCTGACTGGTCTCCCTACTGGCTAGCTTGTTTCCCTACACACACACACAAACACATGCTTTCTACCATGGTAGAACTTTGTACAAGTCTTTCCACAGTATAGAACTATTTTTGACTCTTCATTTTTCACAGAATTATTCAAACTCTGAGCAGAGCACAAGCACCCTTCCATCACCCCACTTCTGACTTCCCCCGTCTCATTTCCCTGGGCACACTTGTTTCCTGGGCATCCTACACTGAGGTCACATAAACTATTTTCAGAATCTTATGGTATGCTTTCACATCTCTATGTCTTTGCACAAGCCACTACACTCTTTCTTGAATCCTTGCCCCCTTTTTAGCCCCAGGAAATATCTATCCCAGTTTTCAAGATTTAGAGCATTATATCCCTTCATTTGTGAAACTATTTATTACCTCCTCAGGTAGACTGAATCTCTCCTTCGTCTGATCAACATTTTCTTACTTATTTCTGTAACACCTGCAACAGTATTCTATATTTACTTTTTATGACTCTGTTTTCCTCTACTAAATTTTGAGGTCCAAATCCATGAATTTCATTGATAAATCCCTTTTTTGAAGCCCTGTTTGAGATCCATAATAGAAAATCAATATGCTTGATGAGTAAATCAATAAATAAATGGTATATTACAAGGGTTCTCAAAAGAAACAAAAAAAAACCCTAGAAAATTTAATAGTTTTTCCAATCCAGGCTTAGATAAACTTATTGGAAACTGTAAACATTTGCCCTTGCTATTTTATGGGTATATGTGTATGTGTGCTTAATTTTTTTCTAATAGAGAGCCACGTAGGCCTTCAGGAGAGATACACTCAATAAGCCCTGGGTTGGGAAGTCAAAAGCCCTGGCTTCTATATCTTGCACTGACACAAACTGATGGTTTAATCTTTTGTAAATCAGTTAATCTCACAAGTTACAACACACCATCTGTAAAATAAAGAAGTTGGCCATATGTGATGGTAGAACATTCAATATAATCTAGTAAAGAAAAAAATATGTCAGCTAAACACATTTGTATATTATAGAAGAAACTTCCAGTGTAATCAATAAAAACCAGTTCATCAGAGAAGCAATGTAGCATTGGACTCTGACCCAGAAGATCTTAATTTTGGTTCCAAATTGGTCAGGATAATTCTTTGAGGAAATACTTTATTTATTTTGACTTAAGTTTTCTCAACTACAAAATTAGAAGGATCTCTTAAGTTTCTTTTCAGCTCTAAAAATGTACTATATCGTACGATATATACAAATCTAAATGGATGGGGTACTAAAGCCAATTAATCTTAGGAAGTGATTATTTCCTGAAAGAAGGATGAACTTCTACTATTTCCTATATCTGATTTTACAGATTCATAATTCCATACCCTTCTATGTACAAGAAGGTTTTTTACATACAGGGTATTCTTTGAAGCCAGCAAGAGCCCTACAAATAGAAGATATCAGTATTATTCAAAAATGAACAAAATCTTTGCCTTCCAACTACAATCCAACAAAATCTATTCTTACACATGGAAGGTTTGCTTTGTTCCCAGTGATTGACATGAAAGGCAAATTTAGGTTATCTTTACACTTCAGCAATTTCAATAAAGAACATCCAGGTTCTGAGTGTCACTCTAGATCAAAGGATATAAATCCTTAGTCAAATTATTAAGGAGGACTAGAGGAGGCTTTTTTTTAGAGGTAAAATGCTAGTAGCTCTTTAAAAACTTATATTCTGTACAACTCATTCACTGAGTAAGAATTTTACACTGTCATATTAATTAAGCTTTTTGTTGTTGTTATTGATATCTTCTGAAAATGTCCTCTTAAAATCATTTTAGAATTCAGTTATAATGTAAACTTCAAATTAAAATAGAGAAGCAGCAGAATGTATTAGGGGAATCACTTGTCAGCAAGTCAAGAAATCAGAGCTCTCATTTGCACTCCACTGCTAAGTAACCATGAGATGGCTGCCCACTCATTCACACATTCAAGATTCACCCAACATCAATGAAGTGCCAGGCATTGTGCTATCTTCTGGGAATATAATGCCATGAGGAAAACCATCTCTCCTTTCAAGGAGCTTAGAAGGCAGTAGAGGGAGAGAGCCACACATGCAAAATGTAAAATAATACATGAAAGAAAAAATAGATAAGCCTGACCTCATTAAAAATAAAATTAAAAATTTCTGCTCTGCAAAAGACACTGTCAAGAGAATGAAAAGACAAGCTACAGACTAGGAGAAAATATGTGCAAAAGATGTATCTGACAAAAGACTATTATCCAAAATATGCAAAGAACTCTTAAAACTCAACAATAAGAACACAAACAACTCAATTTAAAAAAATGAATTAAAGACCTTAGCAGACACCTCACCAAAGAAGATATACAGATAGTAAATAAGCACATGAAAAGACACTTCACATCATAAGTCATCAGGTAAATGCAAACTAAAACAACAAGATACCACTATATACCTTTTAGAATGGCCAAAATCCAGAACGCCAAATGCTGGCAAGGATGTAGAGCAACAAGAACTCTATTCATTGCTTGTAGTAATGTAAAGTAGTATAGCCACTTTGGGAAGACAGTTTGGCAGTTTCTTACAAGACTAAGTATTTCCTTACCATACAATACAGTAATCATGCTCCTAGGTATTTACCCAAAGAAGTTGAAAAGTTATATCCACACAAAAACCTGCACATGGATGTTTATAACAGCTTTATTCTTGATTGCCAAGACTTGGAAACAAACAAGATATCCTTCAGAAGATGAATGGATAAATAAACTGTGGTACATCCAGACAATGGAATATTATTCAAGCTAAAAAGAACTAAGCTGTCAAGCCATGAAAAGACTTGGAGGAAACTTAAACGTACATGTCTAAGTGAAAGAAGCCCAAACAGAAAAGGCTACATTCTGTATGATTCCAACTATATGACATTCTGGAAAACGCAAAACTATGGTGGTATAAAAAAGATCAGTGATTGTCAGTAGTTAGGGGATAGGTAGGAATGAATAGGCAGAGCACAGAGGATATTTAGGGCAGTGAAAACAGTCTGTATGATATTATCCTGGAGGATACATGTCATTGTTCATTTATCTAAACTCATAGAATGTACAGAACCAAGAGTGAAGCCTAATGTAAACAATTGACTTTGGGTGATAATGAAAATGTAGAGGTAACGGGTAAATTGCTGTACTTCCCTCTCAATTTTGTTGTGAACCTAAAATTGCTCTTAAAAAAGTAAAGTATTAAAAAAAACAGAAAAATAAAGTAAAATAAAGTGATAAAGAAGCCATGAAGAAAAGAACTACAGATTTTGCTAAAATAAAGAAAAGAGGAGGAGGAATCAATTCTCCCTTAGGGAGGGGCAGGCAGGAGGAGGATCAGGAGCGAATTCATAAAGATGATGCTTAATCTGAATTTCATGAGATGGCTGAAAACTCACCATGCCACGTCAGCAACTCTGGCCTCGTTGAGTTTCCTGATCTGAACTCGATGATCTCTAAGTTCCCTTCTGGTTTTGTATTTCTATATTTCTATGTGCATCTTTAAGAACAGTATATATTTCTGTCTTGTTTACATGTGTGTATATTTAACCATAGTACATATACTACCTAAAAATTTATATTGAAATATTTCTAATATAAATTTTTCTAAAGAATAAACAGTATCTCCTAATCATCATTTAATTTCTCCGTATTAATCTCCACCATGATTATAAGCATCCAGTCCCGGTGTGTGGAGGAAGTGTAGCTTTATGCAGGTGAAAGAACACAGGACATAGTGTGAAATGTAGTAGTAAGTGGATATGGAGCAAGCGGCATTCCAGGAATTTATTTTCTTGAAAAGATCCCTGGTGTTAGTTTGTTCTTTTGCTAATTTGAATTTTTCTCCTAAAAGTGAAGTAAGCATGCACGGTAACATACACTCCTGGGCAGTGTAAAATGGCTACCATCCAGCAAAGCTAATTAATGAATCAAAGACCGAGGCAGCCTTCTGGTGGGAGGCAGCAGAGCATCTAGTGGTTACAAGAGGAAATCAGATAGATGCTGGCTTTTACACAGCTGCTACTAGCTGCGTGACTGTGAGCAAGTTACTTACACGTGAGCTCCAGTTTCCTCATCTGCAAATCAAGAATAATAAACCTGCTGTGCAGTATTATTGGGAAGATTAAATAAAATAAAGTAAGTAAAGTTCTTAATAGTGTGTCTGGCATGTAGACAGTGCTCAGTGGTTATTGGCCGTTGTTATTACAATAATTACAGATCCAGAGAGACTCCTATTACCTTTGTGAGAACAATCTCCAGGATAATAGGTACAACAAATTACAATGGTCTTAAGAGAAACTACCTTATGGATCTAGTCCTCAGCAAGTTATCTTCTCATCTAAAAGTCAGTAGAACACATAGTTGCATAGTCATTGATAACACATATTCCAAAGCCAGACTGATTGGATTCAAATTCTAGCTCTGTCACTTATTTGCTGGGTAACCTTTGCCAAGTTACTTAACTTCCCTATGCCTCAATTTTCTCATCTGTAAAATGAGAAAAAAATAATAACAATGCCTCATAGCATTGTTTTAAGGATATAATTAATACATACAAAATGCTCACAACAGTATCTAGCTTCAGTAAGTATTCTGCAAATGTTTGCTCTTGATAGAAATAACATTTCTTTTAACCCCTGTGGAGAAGTAGGAAGTAGTGTCATCAATGGCTCAATGACAATGAGAGAAAAGATGGGGTTGGCAGTGATTTTTTACCATGGTGGTAACAGCATTCTCATAACTCCTTCTTGCAGAAAAGGGACAACTGGGAGCTCATTCTCAAGGGTCCAGATGGACCTGAACGGGAAATCTTACCAATTATGCATGACCTTGCTGGAGTTATTTTACTCCAAAGTCTCAGGTGACCCAGTCATGCAATCGGAATAGCAGTGTCTACCTCATAAAATTGTTATGAAGATGAATAAGATCTTGAATGTAAGGTGGTTACCTCTATACTTGTGGGTATTTTTGTAGGAGCTCAACCGAGGGGTTAACTGGATTCAAGGCTCATTCTTTGGCCACTTGTCTGCATGGTCTCTCTGGCCCAAGAGGCAAGAAAGAAGAAAAACTGTCAAACTATTCTGCCACCAAACCCCAACCCTAGGAGCTCATTATCTCCTTATATCCATGCCCCAGTGGTGACCTGGCTTCTCATCGAGGACTCTCAGTGAGTCCCAGTGACTCTTTGTGAACATTTACTGACAACACTTACTTGCCACCAGCCATGACTTCGCCTTTCAGATTCCACACTATGACTCTCTCTGCCTCTAGCTCTCATTCTTATTCCCTCTCCCTCTTGTGTATGACTTCACTAATTCATTCATTTGCTATTTATTAAATGCCTGTGGTAGGCTAGGTATAGGAGACAAATTTCCTGCCCTCACGGAGAAGATACACGTTGAAAAAATCATGACGTAGCTGGACAACAGTCTAAGGGACTGATTTAGGAAACAGGCCACGGAATCATATTGAACTGGGTTTGAGCCCTGGCCATCTCGCTTATTAGCTGTGCTCTTAAACAAATTATGTACTTGCTCTAAACTTCACTTTCTTCTTTTGGAAAATGTGAATACCTATGTCCACTTTTAACTAAAAGAATAACCTCCTTCATCACCGTCTAGCTCTCACCAGCTTCTGGGAATATGCTGTAGACCAAGAAAGGAAAACAAATCATTTTGCAATTACCCTTTGCTTACAGAGAACAGTGGGAAAGAATACCTTGCTTAAAATGTGATCTATTAAAAACGGGGAAAAAACAAGTTACATTTTCAAAGCATTGGCTAATCTTTGTGTAAATAAAAGGTCACCACCAAATCTCTGTTTTTGAAAACACAAGGCAATGAGCCCCATTAGGGAAGGCGAACCACACTTAGCATCGTAATATAAAGCTCTGTGTTCACTGTGGGCAGGTATCTTTATATATTATGTTGCATTCAAGAAAATATTTTTCTTCTGAGATTATGTTTAAACAGTAGTCTGAGATCTACATTATCTCCTTGGAGGTAGAGGGGTTTGTGTGTATGTGTGTGTGACAGAAAGAGAGACAGAGGGGGAATTCAAAGATAATTTAATCCAATAATTGTACCTCAAAAAGCTGGATTGAATGAGAAAATATACCTTAACTATGTGACTGGTAGTGAAACCTCAGAAGAGATCAGAACTTGGGGTGGCAAAGCTAAAGTGACTACATAATTTATCATCCAAATTAGGACCCATTTAAGAGTAAAGGAGCATACTACTAATAATTAAACTGGAAAAACAGGTGTTAACTGGAGCTGTTTGGGTACAAACTGAAACACACACTCACCACAGCCAATGCCCACCCTGAATTGTTCTGCTAAAACCTGAGCTTGCTGACTGTGGCCTTATTCTAAACAGGTTTTTGAAAATGTGATACTATGAATTGTTATGTCCTATGAACTCTCTTGGTGGGGATGAGGAAAGAAATCATAGGAAAGACTAAAATCAATTGGTAGGGAGCATATTTTCCTATGTAGGGATACAGATTTTGTACTATGATACATCAGTGATACTCTCTTTCTCTGAAAAGTCTAGATGGTATATGCTGGAAAGGCTTATGGCTTGCACAAGTGACTACAGGCTTTCACTCTCAGAAAGCAAAGCTGCTGCATCTATGCTGTCTTTTCACTGGATCTTTTCTTTTCCTTTGTTTTATGACTATGAATATTAATCCCTAATTTGATAACACCTCTAGTAATGAAGAAAATGAAGACAGAATGCCATATCGATTTTAAGTAAACTTTTCTAGCCAACGGTGTAAATAATGAGGCTTAGAGGTATGTCTGAGGACATCAGATAAGGAGAGTTAAAATATGAAAATCATTAAATGCAAATGAAAACAATATCAAATATCCCAGAACATAATGTGTGTGATTCCAAGCCACGGGGCAGATGGAAGAGATGGCAGAGAGCAGATTTAAATCAGGAGAGAGGGCACACAAGGTAGTGAAGGAGGACAAATGCCAACAGTCACACTTGTGCCAGGGCAGGACACATGTCACATGTGGAAGAAACTAATCATGTAGGAACACCAGGTCAACTTCAATCAAATCTATAAGAACTAGAAACCTTCATACAGTTCTTCCCCAGAATGGAGAGCTTGTAGGTGTGGACAGAAAGGGGAGACATGGGAAGGCAGGTAACCAAGAGGGCCTGAATCTTCCCCAAGGCTTGACTAAATGTGGGACAGGTTTCTCTCTGATTCTAGTAGGCCCCTGACCTCCTTTTTTTTACACCATTTACTTTAGAAAACTTGTAATTCTTTCTTTGCCCCTTTGAGATATAAATCTGCCAGCCTCTTGCCAATTTTACAAGCCAGGAATGTCTTCCTCAAGAACCCTGGAGCCATCCCTTTGAAATTTAATCATCAGGAAAGATAGGGCCCTGTTTCCCTGTCTCTGGAGGAAGATAGGAGCCTAACTTTGATAAGCACCAATTAGCAAGCATGGATGGCCCAATCAGTTTCACCAATCTCCCCCTAGAGTCCTCTAGTACTTCCCCACTTGCTCACTCCATTTTCAAAAATCCTCCTGCCTTTTGTTTCAGTGGCTGTTGAGTTCAATCTCTGTCCTTTACCTCAATAATCTTCAACCCTATTGCAACAGTCTTTGCTGTTTTTAACAAGTGTCCAGTGCAATTTTTTCTTTTATAGGGGTGAGTTGTAGATCATCTGCTTGGACAGCTCAAAATATCATAAAGTCTACATCAAATTTGCTTGAGTCAGACAACTGTGATTTCAGCAGCTCCCGAGAGCCCTCTCCTACTTCACCCTACGAAAACAATCTCCTTGCCAGCTTGTAGAGGAAATAAAGCTTTTCTAACAAGGAAAAAGCCTCTCCTACATTCAGAGATCAAAGGCTAGTTGAGGTCATGCTTCAGTGTGAAGGCATTTTGGTGGCGGTATAATCAGTCAATCAGTAGGTGTAAATAGGTCATTATAAGATCCTTTCCTATTTGCATTGGGGAGCAGGAAGTGTGAGAAGGGTAGCAGGGCAGGATGGGCCAAGTGGAAAATAAAAGGCCAGAATATGAGGGTGTAGACAAATTTAACAGGATTTGCAGCTATGCCTCGAATCTGCCTCATCTACCTCCAACTGAGGTAGGATAAAAAGAAAGTGGGGGCTGAGGTGTTTTTGACAAGCAGCTGCAAACACAGGCAACCACACGTGGCTTGATTAATGAAGAAGTTCAGGGTTTATCAAACACATCTTCTTACAAAGTAGTTTAGACTTTAGAATACCACCATACTTAAAATCTGACATTGTTTCTCCACTTTTCTTTCTATGACATGCATCCAATTGGTGTGTTTTGTGTGTGTGTGTGTGTGTGTGTGTGTGTACCATAGCCTCAAGAAGAACAAAAGACTACTATCCCCTCATTACAGATATTGTTATTTTGAAGAAGGAAAGCCCCGCACTGTCAAGAATATCAGAAATACACAATAAATATATATCTTAAAATTGTTAATGAATTTAATAGAAAAACTATTGTAACACAATTACAAATTGCCACAAAAAACAATAGATTTTACTAAATAACCCACAGCCAACAAAATAATTGAGCTAAAATAATAGTAATTACAATTAAAAATCAAGAAGGGCAGCAATTTTTACTTTTTCTTAGAGATAGTCGCTAATCAAAAAAGTAAAAATGGGAATTTATGAGAGTTCATATCATTCACCAATGAATTAAATGCACAAAACTCTTCTACATCTTTGGATTTTTTTCTTGTACCTCCTGAACTGAGGCTTTTCCTTAGGAAAGAGTGAGATTTGGGACCAGGAGAAATGATATGTTATATACAGTGATATAAATAGCTACTTAAAAAATGTATATTTCCATGTAAATATTTGAGCCCAAAGGTATAAGTTTAAATTGTAGGCATAAAAAAAATTGTGTGCAAAGATTTTTTCCCATCCTTTTGTTAGTTCATCAAGTTTCAAGTTCTATGATAATTTGGGGATTTACAATTGAGGAGAAGTTTTAACTAAAGTTGACATTATATGTAATGCAATATTTATGGGCTTAAGTGAGGCAAATCAATTTATTTTCTATTTAGTTAAAATATTTAGCAAAGACTTTAAAGCTATTTCCCTTAGGAACAGTCCAAAAAGCCTTTAATTTCCTGATAACAAAGAGCACAGCTGACATTTATAATTTTTTTCTAGGAGACTCCAAAATTTAATCTTAAACCTTGAGGAAAACATTTGTTCTTGCAGAATTTATGATAAAATGCTTTACATATTTAGTTTTCAACATACTTTTACATCAAAGGGTCAATAAGTTGTTTGAAAACTACCTACATAAAACACGGCTTACAGATCATTAACTACTTGATGGACAGCCCCAGGCAAGGAAGTATAAACTGCCTGGAGCCCAAAGAAGATCAATCAGAAATACGAAAACAAAACTATAAAGGCATATTGTAAGAAATATAAAAATTAGTATTCATTTTATGTAGAATTGTTGAATAATGCTTCCCTGTTTTCATTAAGACAACTTTCTGTGAATAGGCTTTGACTTCACTTGTCTAATTATACATGACAGAATTAAGTTTATTTCTGGTAGTAAAATTAAGAGCTTGTGACAACTTTTGTCCCACCCATGTACTTAGGCAGTTATCAAACTGTATTGTAAGAATTGGTTTCCTCTACAAAGACAGAAATTTCTTGAATTTGGCACAAAATAAGTGCTCGGTAAATGTTTACTGGATTGAAATTAATGAGCACTACAGATCCAAGGACATATATTGGAGAAAGGATAGTGTCTTCAATAAATAGTGCTGAGAAAACTGAATATCCATATTCAGAAGAATAAAACTGGGCCCCTGTATTTCACCATATAGAAAAATCAACTCAAAATGTATTAAAAGCTTAAATAAATTACTAGAAGAAAACATAGGGAAAATGCTTCATGACATTGGACTGTGTAAGGACTATTTTTGGATAAGACCTCAAAAGCACAGGCAACAAAAGTAAAAATAAAGAAATGATCAAACTAAAATGCTTCTTCACAGCAAGAGAAACAATCAACACAAGGAAGAGAAAACATACAGAATGGGAGAAAATATTTATAAACTATACCTAGAATATATAAGGAACTCAAACACTGCAATAGCAAAAAAAAAAAAAAAAAAAGGAAGAAGAATCCAATGTAAAAATGGACAAAGGAGGAAGAGGAATAACTAAATTGTATATTCTATTACATTGGCAGTGGCTAGAAATTAAAGAAAGTGAACAGAGAACTAAAAATTTAATCCTAATTTTATCTTATCACCATACAACACACCCATCATTAAATGTGAGGTTCATTTAACTTTAACTTTCATTAGATAACATTAAGTGCTATTTGTACCCTTAATTCTCAGGTTTTGTTAATTATACAAAAAGGCAGTTAACTGATATTTTTTTTTAATTTTAAGGAAAACACTACTCATATTAACTCAAATATATGGACATTAACAATAGTAGCTAACAACTGCATAGCACCTGTGTGCCAAGACTATTCTAAGTGCTTTTCAGAGCATAACTCTTTTAATCTTCACAATAACCCTATGAGATAGGTACTATTATTAACCCTCTTTACAGATTTAAAAGAAGTTAAGCAACCTGCCTAAATTTACACAGCTAACAAATGATAGAACTGTGATTTGAACTTAAGACAATGTGGCTGGAGAGACTATGCTCTTAACCATTAGGCCACATTTACTATTTTATGATAACTAGCTTGTTCTCTCCTTTCAGTGATACCAACGAGGTCTCAAATACAGTAAATATTTTACACATTGTTATTAATAGGATTAAGAAAGACAAATGATTTGCCAAGAGTAGCTGCATAATAATTCCTTTCATGATCATTGTGAAGAATCACAAATATTTATTTGAATGCTACAAAGGGATCCGAGGTGGAAGAAAAATGGAAATATGTATTTCACTAGATCTAAGATGCCACTGATTGAAAATATATCACTATTTGATGTACTACTGAGAAAAAAAAAAAACTCTGCCAAACTATAATATGCTATCATTTCTAAATACACCAGGATATAAAAAGGAAACAAAAATATAACTAAGTCAATGAACTACAGTCACTTACCTAGGACACCTTCAATATATGGTTGCCTAATATAAATAGATGAGACTATGTAAAAGAAAATTAGCATTTCTTGAAATCTGCTACATCTTTCTGGGAATCTGTGTATTTGGAAGAAGACCATATGATTCTTTTAACAGATGCAGAAAAAGCATTTGACAAAGTCCAGCACACGTTTATGATAAAAACTCTTAACAAAATAGGCATAGATGGGTCATCCTTAAAATTATCAAGGCCATTTAAGATAAATCCACTGCCAATATCATACTGAATGGGGAAAAATTGAAACCATTCCCACTTAGAACCGGAACCAGACAAGGTTGCCCACTATCTCCACTTTTATTCAACATAGTGCTGGAAGTCTTCACTAGAGCAATTGGACAAGAGAGGGGAATTAAAGGCATCCAGATGGGGGTGGAAGAGATCAAACTCTCACTCTGCTGATGATACAATATTATATCTAGACAACCCCAAGGATTCAACCAAGAGACTCCTGGAATTAATAAATGAATTCAGTAAAATCTCAGGATACAAAATCAATACACACAAATCAGAGGCATTCATACACGCCAATAACAGTCAAGGAAATTATCGTTAGAGTGAATAGACAGCCTACAGAATGGGAGAAAATATTTGCTCTCTACTCATCAGATAAAGGTCTGATAACAAGAATCTATCTAGAACTTTAAAAAATCAACAAGAAAAAAATCAAACAACCCCATCAATAAATGGGCAAAGGAAATGAATAGAAACTTTTCAAAAGAAGACAGAATAATGCCCAGCAAACATATAAAAAAATGCTCAACATCTCTAAACATTAGAGAAATGCAAATCAAAACCACAATGAGATATCACCTAACACCAGTGAGATTGGCCTCTATCAAAAAATCCGAAAACAACAAATGCTGCCGAGAATGTGGAGAGATAGTAACACTCCTACACTACTGGTGGGACTGCAGATTGGTGCAACCTCTGTGGAAAAGAATCTGGAGATACCTGAAAGAGCTGGGAGTGGAAATACCATTTGATCCAGCAATAGCACTGTTGGGCATCTACCCAAAAGATCAAAAGACATTCTATAATAAAGACATCTGCACCAGAATGTTTATGGCAGCACAATTCACTATTGCAAGGATCTGGAAACAACCCAAGTGCCCGTCAATTCATGAGTAGATTACTAAAATATGGTATATGTTTACAATGGAATATTACTCAATTATAAGAAACGACAGTAATCTAGCACCACTTATATTTTCATGGATTGAGCTTCAGCCCATTATCCGCAGTGAGGTATCACAAGATCGGAGGAATAGTCTACACATATACTCGTCTTCAAATTGGTACTAACTGATCAACACTATGGTGCTCACATGGTAGTAATACTCTCCAGGGATTAGGGTGTTGGGGGGACAAACTCACAACTAAGGGTCACAGACATGGTGAGCATTGTAGAGGGGAAGGGCAACCTCGCTTGGGTGAGGCAAAGTCATAAAATGTAACCAGAAGATATTTGCACTTCAGAGTCTATTGCAGCATTATTCACAATGGCTAAATCATGGAATCAACTTAAGGGTTTATCAAGGGACGAATGGATAAAAATGATGTGGTGTATGTACACAAAGGAATATTATTTAGCCATGAAAAAGAAGGAAATTTTGTCATCTGCAGAAACATGGACAGATCTGGAGGACATTATTTTAAGTAAAATAAACCAGGCACAGAAAGACAAATATTTCATTTTCACACTCAAATATGGGACCTAAAAAAAATTGATCTCAAGGAAGTAGTGAATAGAATGGTGGCCACTAGAGATTGGTCAGGGTGGTGGGATGGGGTAATGAAGAGATGTTGGTGAAGGGGTAATTCTGTTTAATAGAAGGAAGAAGCTCTGATGTTCAGTGGTACAATGGGGCAACTATAGTTGACGATAGTTTACTGTATTTCAGAATAGCTAGAAGTTTTCAAATGCTCCCAACGTAAAGCAATGATGAATGTTTCAGGTCAAACTTGTCCCAGTTACCCTGATTTGATCATCGTATGTTGTGTGCTTGTTTCAAGATGTAACATGTAATCCATGAATATGTACAATTATTATGTGTCAATAAAAAAAGGAAAAGAAAAAAGAAAACAAGGAGAAAAATTATAAAATTATTCTCATAATCTAAGAAAGAAATTTCTTATGTAAAAAATAAATCAAAAAATGAGATTGAAATTGCTATTAAAATTGTGCTTTGATTTCAAAAGTCATGAATGTTCACCAGTTTTAAGTCCAGCCATTTATCTGGAAAAAATAGTGCCTTCCTTTAACTTGTCTTAAATTTAGTGCTGAACAATTTTGTGAAGCACCCTTTTGTTTCTGGACTATGGGAAATGACAGGGAGTCATTGTAAACCTGAAATTTACTAACTGTAGTTTAGCATAAATATTTTGTACAAACATATCTAAAAACTAGCAAGAAGTGCAGATGAAGAGGACATACTTCATCATGGCTCTCTCAAACAACTGTTACAAAACTCTCTAAACCAGACTACTAGCTCCAGAGAGAGCCGTTATAAATTCGCAAGAGTAATTCTTGGTTAAGTGTTTACTACACAGATGTTAGGCTGGCTACATTGGAAGAGCTGATTTCAGTGAGCAATTAACCTAGTCAGTCCAGTTGGATGTAGAATGGAGAACAGAGTTCACACAGCATCACACACCAACACCATCTCTAGTAGCCTTTAAAAGCGATACTAATGAATAGTTTGCCACAGCCACACTGCCAAGCATGCTCCTCTGCTTATTGCCAAAGGAAAAAGAAATCATCCATCAGCTTGCCTGCCAGCTACCAGTAACAGCCATCTGTGAAGGAAGACTTTTGCTCCTTTGGAAAAAAAATCAAGGAAAACGAAAATGTAAGCATTCTCTAGGGAGCTATGCACTAATGACCCAGTGAAATTAAGCCCCAAATAGTCCCAGGACACTACCCAGTAGCTGCAATGGACAGTTGGATGGATTTATAGCTGCTGAGTGAGGAAAAGGTTTAGACGAATTACACAGTAAATTGGCCTAGACTCAGCTGGGCACAAAAGTCTGAAAAAAATATATAAAACCACAGATGGAGTCCTCTATGTAGAAACTCTAGGACCTGGCTAGTTTTCAGCCATCTGACTTCAACCTCCTGGGTTTACAGACTCATTTCATTCAATCAGTGCTTTAGCACTGGTGAGAGCACGTATCTCTGAATAGATGATCTCATCTTCCACAAAGTCAAGACTTCTTCCAGGGCCACAGGGACAGATACAACTTTATTGCTAATGCTGCAATTAAAACGAGCTAGACACTGTCTATGAAAGGGTTCGCTGCCGGTCTACTAGATTTTTTCCTATATGAAATTTTTGCCTTTCAATTTTTTGAATTTCAACTATAGTAAGAAATATATTTTATATCATAATACAGCATCTACACATACACAAGGTTGTTTCCAAAATATTTGATAACCAGAGTGGCATCAATCTATCAGAATAGAGTATTAACCAAAGAGAACAAGATATCCCTCATATACAATTACATAACCACCATACTGATGCCAATTGTCTCAATTATCATGAAACAGAAGTTTTGGCAACACTTATTCATACTATGAGCAATGCACTCATATGTTTTATTTTGTTCCATCCTATTTCTTTTGTGTTTAAATGCTGATCATGACCTACTAAATTACTTTCATGATCAGATAATGCATCATGACTTGTAGTTTGAAAAATCACTGCCCTTGACAATGTGGTTCATTTTTTATTGTAGTAAATTATACATAACATAAAATTTACCATTTTAACCATTACAAAGTGTACAGTTCAGTGGCATTAAGTACATTCACACTGTTGCGCAACCGCACCACCATCCATCTGTGGAATTTTTCATCTTCACTAACTGAAATTCTGTGCCTAATAAATAACAATTCCCCATTTCACTCTCCCCTAGCCCCTGGCAACCACCATTCTACTTTCTCTCTCTATGAATTTGACTCTTACAGGTACATAGTTTACTTTCTATCTCTATGAAGTTGACTACTCTAGGAACCTGTGGTTCATTTTTGAGGAATAATGTTTCTAGGAAATAGGACACTAAGAGTATGTGTGCAGTGAGGGAAAGGTGAAACTGGACAAGGAACAAGAATACAACGGGACTGTCACCAAAATGCAAAGTTCTCTTATACTTACGTATTATATTGCTAAATGTCTTATAGAAATAGATTACAGACCAGTGATAAGGATATCTACTAAGCTATATGAGATGTTAAAATGTTTTATAGCATGTTATCCAATATAACAGATTATATGATCTTTCAGAGGAAACACTCAGCCTCAACCATTTTTATTCTCCATTTTTCCTTCACTGGGCCAAGTGCCAACAGTGTGAACCCAGCAAGAAGCAGCACATCCTAGAGTAGCTTTCAGCCAAGAAACAGGAGCAGACAAAGTTAATAATATGTTATAGTTATGCTTAGCAGTGTTTTTTTTTTTTTTTAACCTTTTGGAGGAAGCCACACTATAACTATTCAGACTTTGTAACTACTTAATTTACAATGTTTACTAAGTATTTAAGAATTTAGACTTTGTCATTAAGGATTTTGTTCCTATCTTGGGATCATGTTTTGATAAGTATGATGAAAGGAGCTGTGTGAGAACTAAGGCAAAGGATACAGCCCCTCCGAGAAGGCAAAGGAACAAAGTGCCTCCCGGGATAGGACTATTATCCAAGATTCTGGTAACCTTATAAGGTAAACAATCAGAAAATATATTCACATCTCCAATTTGGAAGTGATAAACTAAGGATACAAAAGGTAAAGTGTTTACCAAAGCAGTGGAATCTGGATAAACACAGAGGTCTTTGTTGTTCTAGTCCAGTTCTCTATTTGGTAAAGTATTACTCTTTCTATTCCTTCTAGTTCAAGATTGCATAAAACAAGTAAATCACATGGTTCACAAATAAATACTGTGATTTGGAACGATAATTGAGTAATGGACATTTTCATATGAATAATAACTAAGAAGATATCATAGAAATAATTTAATGGCATTTAAAAGGCAAAAAATATTTGAAGTAATAAAATTAGTGATCAGGAGATAATATAATTAGCCATAGCCATGAATAATATGTTGACTATCTTTCTATGTAACAAATATAACGTTAGTCACCTTTACCTATAATATCTCTTTTAATCTTGACCACAACCCTAAGTAGTTGGTAGTATTCTTGGCTGTAAACTCTGTATTCAAGTTTAAAACTTGCTGAAGAATTTATAATTGAGACCTTGCTTTCAGAAGATAAATTTGACAGCTTTATGAAATTTAAATTTACAAGGGGAAAGCTGAAGGTGAGAAACCTCAGTTCAATAATGGAAATAAAAAAACAGAGAGGATTTTATTTAAACACATTCAGTTAGTGTTAACAGTTCAATATTGGGGAAGAAATTCATCAAACACTTGTAAATGTGGGGCAAATACTCAGGAAATTGGCCTGAGAAAAGAGTCAGAAGTAACTTGCTACAATGGTGAAATCAATGAAGTTGCAAGAGAATGGAGATCATAGCAATGATAAGAGCTCAGAAATTTAGAAAAAGAGGAGGAAGAGCAGAAGAGAAGAAATGTTGAGGGATATAGGAGAAGCAGGATAATGCCAGGAATAGAAATAAATGAGAGACAGGTCGGAGAAGGAGATTGTAGGCAACTATGTCAAGCGCTTCGGAAGGGTTAAGGAGGACCCTTATGGAGAAGGGTCCTCATAAGTCATAAGGTCAAAAATAAATTCCACATGGAGCAAAAGAGAGAAAAGGTAATGAGATGCTATTATCATCTTTTTAGCTTAAGATACTGAAAAAACATCAAAGACTATTATAATACATGTCAATTATGAAGAATGCCTCAAAGCAATCCCATTTACAAAAAATAAGATACTTAGGAATAAATTTAACTAAAGAGGTGAAAGATCTCTACAATAAACTACAAAACACTGATGAACAAAATTGAAGAAGACACAAATAAATGGAAAGATATCCCATTTTCCTGAATCAAAAAAAATAATATTATTAAAATGATCACACTATCCAAAGCAATCTACAGATTCAATGCAAGATCTATCAAAATACCAATAACATTCTTCACAGAAATAGGAAAAACAACTTAAAATTTGTGTGGAACCACAAAAGTCCCTGAATAACCAAAGCAATACTGAGCAAAAAGAACAGAGCTGGAGGCATCACACTACCAGACCTCAACATATACTACGAAACTATAGTAATCAAAACATCATAGTATTGGTTAAAAAAAAAAAAAAGAAAGAAAGAAAGAAAAGAAACATAGACCAACTGAACAGAATAGAGAATCTGAAAATATATTCATATATTTATAGCCAACCAATTTTCTTTCTTTTATTTCAAAATATTAATATTACATGGGTACAAATGTTTTTGATTATATGATTGCTTTTGTAATGCCTGAGTCAGGTCTACAAGTGTGCCCATCACCCAGATAGTGGTCACTGTACCCCATTAGGTAGGTTTTCACCCATCTCCCCTTTTCTCACTCCCCACTGCTTGATTTCCACTGAGTTTTACTTCCCTCTGTGCACATGTGTGCTCATCAGTTAGTTACAATTTAATAGTGAGTACATGTGGTGTTTGTTTTTCCGTTCTTTATGTACATCACTTAAGCTAATGTTCTCCAGTTCCATCCAAACTGTTACAAAAGGCATTAATTCATCTTCTTTATGGCTGAGTAGTATTCCATGTTCTCTCTTCAGCCAATTGATTTTCAACAAAGGCTCCAAGAATACACATCGGGGAAAGGACAGTCTCTTCAGTAAATGATATTGGGAAAACTGGAATGTCCATAGGCTGAATAGTGAAACAAGACCTCTATCTCTCACCATATACAAAACTCTACTCAAAATGGATTAAAGACTTAGACGAAAGACCCCAAACTTTAAAATTAGTGGAAGAAAACAAGGTAAATGCTTCAGAACATCAGTATGAGAAAACATCTTATGGTTAAGACTTCCAGGCCGGGCGTGGTGGCTCACGCCTGTAATCCTAGCACTCTGGGAGGCCGAGCTGGGTGGATTGTTTGAGCTCAGGAGTTCGAGACCAGCCTGAGCAAGAGCGAGACCCCATCTCTACTAAAAATAGAAAGCAATTATATGGACAGCTAAAATATATATATAGAAAAATTAGCCGGGCATGGTGGTGCATGCCTGTAGTCCCAGCTACTTGGGAGGCTGAGGCAGAAGGATCGCTTGAGCCCAGGAGTTTGAGGTTGCTGTGAGCTAGGCTGACGCCACGGCACTCTAGCCTGGGCAACAGAGTGAGACTCTGTTTCCAAAAAAAAAAAAAAAAAGACTTCCAAAGTGCAGGCAACATAAGCAAAAATAGATAAATGGGATTTTATCAAACTAAAAAGCTTCTACACAGCAATGGAACCAATCAACAGAGTGAAGAGACAACCTATAGAATGGGAGAATATATTTGCAAATTATTCACCCAACAAAGGTCTAATATCCAGAATATACAAGGAACTGAAACAACAGAAAAAAACCAAATAAACCAATTTAAAAATGGACAAAAGATATGAATATACATTTCTTTAAAAGAAGACATACAAACGGCCAAAAGGTGTATTTAAAAATGCTCCACATCACTAATCACCAGGGAAATGCAAATGAAAACCACAATAAGCTATCACCTCACTCCAGTTAAAATGGCTATTATCAAAAAGACAAAAAGTAAGGAGTGCTGGTGAGAATGCAGAGAAAAGGGAACACTTACACACTGTTGGTGGGAATATAAATTAGTATAGCCATTATAGAAAACAGTATGGAAGCTCCTCAGAAAGTTAAGAATAGAATTATCATATGAACCAGCAATCCCACTACTGGGTACGTATCCAAAGAAAATGAAATCAGTATGTCAAAGAGCTATTTGCATTCCCATTTTTTTGCAGCACTATCCACAATAGCCAAGATATGTAATCAACCTAAGTGTCCATCAACAGATGAATAAATAAAGGAAATGTGGTATATATACACAATAGAATACCATTCAGCCATTAAAAAGAATGAAATCATGTCCTTCACAGCAACATGAATGAGCCTGGAGGACACTACATTAAGTGAAACAAGTCAGGCACAGAAAAATAAATACTGCATGTTCACACTCATATGTGGAAGTTAAAAAAGTTGAGTACATAGAAGTGGAGAATAGAATTGTGGTTACTAGAAGCTAAGAAGTATAGAGAAGAGGGGAATATAGGGGAAGGTTGGTTAACAGATACAAAATTACAGCTAATAGAAGAAATAGTTCTAGTGTTTTATAAAATTGTAATGTGACAATAGTTAATAATTTATTGCATATTTTCAAATAACTAGAAGAGAGGATTTTGAATTTCTCAAAACAAGGAAATGATAAATATTTGAGGGGATGGATAATGGGGATGATAATAACCCTGATTTGACCATTATACATTATATACATGTATCAAAATATTATTCTTAGCCCATAAATACTTATAGTTATTATGTGGCATCTAAAAATAAAAGAAAATTGTACTTAGGGAAAAAAAACAATACTTCAGAGAAATTCATTTGACTTGTTATTTTCAGTGTCAGAGAGCTCCATGTGTATGTTGTTCAACATTGCGACCATAATAACTTGGCTCCTAGAGTCTCCAAATAGTAGTTTCTGAACAGTGAAAAACAATATATTCCATTTTTAAAGAATGAAAAACATAAACACAATAACTATTTAATATTTTTCTTCCTGTGGAATATAGATCTGACTAACAATTTTATCAACAGAGTGAGTACAAAGGATAAATGAGACAAGTAAATTGGTAAGAATAAAAGATATACTAAATGACTGGAAAGACTTATGAGTGAGCCATGCCTATTGTTTCTGCTCTAAAGCCTAAAGTTCTGTTAATTTAAAGTCACTGACTAGAGAGAAATTGCCTTGGAATTCTAAGTCTATCATGGAACAGAATAGAAAATTTACAGGTTATTGAGTATGAAATATCTGATTTCCAAAAGTGCTAAGTTTTGACAGTTGATATCTCTGACATTTTACTTTGACACTTCTTGTTTTATTTTTATTGTGAAGGTACATCCTCACTCTTGCAAACACACATTTTGGCTTGTGATTATCTTTCAGATTTTTTTAGAGCAATTTTTGTGAAACTGTAGATAAGTCAAAAATTTGTGTTATTTTCAATATGAGTTCTATCACGGATCAAATGCAGCACAGACAGCTCAAAATATCAACGAAGTGTTTAGGAAAGATATGGCTATGATCATACAGTACATCAGTGGTTTAACGAGTTCAGTTCTGTTGATTTTAATCCTGACAATAAGCCACATGTGTGACCTGAGACCAAGGTGGATAATGATGAGCTGAAAATTATAGAAGAACCGAATCCATCTAATCCTATGCATGAATTAGCAGCAAGGTTTGACATCACTATTCCAACAATATTGGACCATGTGAAACAAATTGGCAAGGTAAAGAAGCTGGATAGATGGGTTCCCCATGAATTAAATGAGTATCAGAAGAGAAATTGTCTCGAAGCTTGCCTTTCTTTGCTGTCATGACATAAAGGCAAACCATTTCTACAACATATTGTGACAGGTAATGAAAAATGGACACTTTTTGACAATCTCAAGCATTTAGCACAATGGTTGGATAAAGATGAAGTCCCGAAACACAGTCCAAAACCAAATATTCATCAAAAAAAGCTAATGTTGTGTGTTTGGTGGTCCAGCACTGGTATTATCCACTATAGCTTCATGAAACCTGGTCAATTGATTATGCAACTAGTTGGATGAAATGGTAAGATGCTTGCGATTATGCAGCCAAGATTGGTCCATAGAGACAAGCCAATCCTCTTGCAAGACAACACTCGACCACATTTGCACAAACAATGCTGCTCAAACTACAGAGGCTGGACTTGGAAACTCTCCGTCATCCACCATATTCACCAGAACTTGCACCAACTGACTACCACTTCCTCTAGGCTTTGGACCACTTCTTGCAAGAAAAAATATTCAATTCTCAACAAGCTGTGGAAAACCTTTCATGATTTTATCGCCTCTCACTCTCCAGGTTTCTTCACTGCTAGTATAAACAAGCTACCTTTAAAGTGACAAAACTGTGTCTATAGTTTAGGTGCATACTTTGATTAATTGTACCACTTCTTGTTTAAGATGTAATAAACTACACTTTTGATTCAAAATCGGACATTTTATATTTAATGACCTAAATAAAAGCGGCATCACTGATAGCAATATTATAAAATTAACTCCCCAGTAACACAAAACAATATCTGATTTCATTCAGATTCTGCAACCAACTTTGTACCCAGGTTTCAGCATTAATATTCTGTTCCTTCTACATACACTAAATAAGATTTTTCTATGATTAAAAGCAACAGACTATGTCAATAATTGTATATCTTATGGATAAAAAAAATTAGTCTAAATCACCTTTTGGCATATGCAGTATCAGTCACTCTTATGCTGACATAATACTTGAATTAAGTATAATTCTTTTTCTAAAATTTTATTCAATTTACTACTATATAACTATAGTTCATTGATTTATTTAAATTAATATATTTAATAATTTCTAAATTGCAGCATAATAGCTTTTGTGGTCAGATAAATGAGTTCTCAAGAGCTTTGCTATTAAAAACCACTAAAATAACAAAAATATAGTGCATAATTCAGAATAATAAGAAAAATAACATTAGCTATAATTTATATATCACTCTCTATGTGCCAAGTCTGAGTTCACCCATCTTACATATATTAACTCTTTTAATATTCATAATAAGCCTACAAGAATAGTATTATTAACCCCGTTAAAATTCACTCAGTAAACTGAGGAAAGAAATAGTACTGAATTCAGTGCATTTGTTCAAAGTTTCTTTGTCAAAATACTCATCATCTCCAACAGACAATGTAGATTCTTCTAAGACTTGAAGTATCAGTTCACAGTTTTCATTCAAGCAAGACAGTAATATAATGGCTTTCCATTTTTTAAATTAAAAAAAACTTTATGGCTCATATTTCTCTTTTATAAACCTTCAAAATTTAACAAGCAACTGACACAAGTGTCCAATTCTCTATTAATGCTGCTAACGTAGAAGATATTATGTCCATCTCCAAATATATCTGTCACTAATTATGAACACTCATAAGCATATCTGTTAAGAACTTGCTATAAACAAAAGCATTCTGGTTAATGATGCCTTCTCCCCAGTTCAAATTCAGGGAGACTTGGATGAGCTCAGCAAGTACTCTCCTTGATTGTCTTCAGAGAAAGAGAAAAGAACGATACTTCAACTATTTCCAACTTATTCGTATGTGTGCTAATGCTACCCAGGAAATAGATTAGGTAAAGTTCGAAGCAGGGAACTGAGTCAGGAACTTCATTTTGTACTACAATGATTCTGGGTGCCATTTCCATAATACATCTGGGTCAAGGTTGTTTAGTCTGTTTACTCTGTGGACTCATTACTCCAGGAATAATGATTAATTAATAAACTCTAGTATCTTTGAAGCACTTTCTAGGTCCCATGCTTCTAAGTGCTTTATACCTATTATCTCATTCAAGCCACACATTAACCTTTTTCAATTATACCTATTATTATTCCTACTTTTCAAATGAGAAAATTAAAGCACGTAGAAGTTAAACAATTTGCCTAATACCACACAGCTCATAATTGGAAAAACCAAGAGTCAAACTAACAAAATTTCAAAATTCCAACACTATTTAGGAAGTCACCTATACCATTTCTATAGCATTCATATTCCTACATAAAAAGGATCAGACATTCTAAAACAACAAAGCAAGCCTTACTATGCTCATTCATATAGGAACAATTAAACCTAAAAGCGTCATTAGCATATAGCATGAATGTTATAATAATTGTATTTCTTGCCCAAAGTTAACAATTCTATTCTTTTAAATTTCAGAATCTAAAAAAAATTAAAAATAAAAATAAATAAATTTCAGCATCTATCTAGAAAAGTTATATATCTTGTATTTACAGGTGATAAAGATAAAATATATTATGACCAAATTGTATTTGAATGATGATTTAATAATCTTATTTAAAATAGTGTATGAAGATATAAGAATAAAGGCAAAATGTTTTCTAATATATAATATTTGGCCACAATAATTAACCACTAAATAAATAATTTTTTTCAAAACACATTAGCAGTTGGTACTTCTATGAATTAGTACCTCACAGCAACTGAGACCTGTATCATATACCCATCAGATTTTATACCTTACCACATTTGTGATTGTATGTATGTATGGAAACATCCAATTTTAATTCAAAAGCTCAAATTTCAATGCATATTAATATTATATCACACTAGATTTCAAAAATATTTTTTTGTTTTAAACAAAAATGTACTTAAAGTGTATTTTGAATTTTTGCCAAGTAAATTTTTTAAAAATGTCCATTGCCCATAGCTCAAATGGCAAACACTGTTTAGTATTTAATATTGTGGTGGAGATGATCATGGTAACACCATAACTACATTAAGTAATTCCTTTTGCAGGATATGCCCTTCAAGATGTCTTAGGCGATCCTTTTTGAATTTCCAGAATGAATACATACCTGAAGCAATAGGACTTCTGTTTAGTGGAATAATGTGGATATAGCAACTCATTTAATTTTACCTTTTAAAAATAGAGATATCAATATTTTATTTTATTTTAACATGACAATAATCTATTCATATACCCCTGAGCTGGGATGGTTTCTTCTTGATGGAGTTAATAAATTAAATTAATATATAAAACTTTTTTTTAGTATTTGACTCAGAAATACACAGCACTAACTATGAATGCACTTACATTATAGCCCCTACAATAAAAACTCAAGGATGGAAAGTGACAACAAGCTATTAAGATTGATTACTTGAGTGAAAGGGATGCAGAGGGTGAAGAACACAGTTGGTTTCCCCCACATTGTGTTGTGGCTTGGCAAGGAACATGCATGATTTTTATTTTTGTATTTTACACTTTTGTATAAATGTATACCAATTAGAAAAATGGTATATAATCATAGGGGTGTGTGTGTGTGTGTGTGTGTGTGTGATGCATCCCCCACTGCATGGATAATACCCGTAGTAACTCCATGTGAAAACTAACCTTTTAGTTAGTTAACTAAAGATGATTAGGATCTAGATAAGCTGAGAAGCAAAACAACACGTGAAGACATAGAAGCAGAAATGAGAGGAAAGGTCATGTATGTAGTTTAGCAGGAAATTGGGGTTGGATTAGTGTTTTTAAGTTTAGGCAGAAGAGCTGAAATTCCCAGAATGAAAATAACGTTGAAGGACTTGGTCTGAAAGTAGTAATGCAAGATGGGTTGAAGGAAGGAAAGATTGGAATCCATGAGATGAATGTCGTCACTGCCTTATATCCTTACACGTGCCTGCAGCACAATATGCAATCAGTAGATGTTTATTGAATGCAGGCAAAAATGAATGAACAATAATATCAAAATGGAAAGGAAGTCTGGTAAAGACATCTAGACATGGCAGTTATGAGAAGCAGACGAATCACAGATGACGCTCAAGTTTGGAGCGGTGTGAAAACACATAGCTTGAAAGTGTGTGTGTGTGAGACCACATCTGTGAAGAGGCAGAAAACATAGGTTCCATGTGCAATCTCTAAAGTCAGGCTGCCTGGGTCACATCACAGCCCTAATACTTACTGGTTAGCTAATTTCAGGAAAGTTATTTAACTACCGTGAGCCTCAGTTTGCTCATATTTAAAATAGTGATAGTTATTGTACCTTCCTTATCTTTAAAATGGCATTATAATAGTACCTATCTTACGTGATTAGTTGGGATAACAAAAGTAAAACACTTAACAAACTGTCTTACACACAGTGAGCATCAATAAATGTACCTTATTATTTTCACGGCTTTTTATTTTCATTTGCACTGAGTTAGCCTTCCTGTGAAGATTGTTCTTTCAGATGTGGTTTAGGTTTAGTTGGCCAAGTCTCAGGGCATTTGTCATAATGAAATTATGCCATCCACATATCTCTTTACTTAAAGAACAGCACAGGCACTGATTATTAACCCATAATTCTAAAAAATCCATGATTTAGAACATTTTAAAATTAAAAAAGCATCACTCCTACAACATTTTAACTGATAATACTATTTGATTTTCTTCAAAATTTCATATCTTAGTTTTTTATTCTAAGGGAAAACTAACTTTTGCCCATCATTGCATATAGACAAGCTTATTATGCAGTACCGTTTTGAACCTACTATACTATTTTGTCATCAGTCCAAAGTACCAAGCCCTTCTCAGCTTTAACAGTCACCTCTGCCATAGAAAGGGGATCTCAATACCTCCAAGCACAGGAGACTTAAGTTGGATAACACTAATGTGATTTCTATGCAACTTCCTAATCCCATGGTTTTCTGCCAACATAACTGGACACCCAAGTCTGCAAGGGAATCACAGGAGTGTATTAGAGTCCTCTTGGGAACCACACTTCCTCTCCCGTGATCTTTACCATCTGAACAAAGACTTCCCTTGCAGAAAAATAAATACAAGTTTATTCCTTTATAATTTACAGTTTTCCCAAATATTGATAAATGCACAACATAACATTTTTTTGCAAAATAAACCCTGCCCAACATTTTAAGAAATTCTGCCTCTATGATTTTCAGTGTATCAAACTTAAACCCAGATTCCTAAAATGAGTTCTACTCATTCTCTAATGGAGGGAAAATTGTTTTAAAGGAGACTTAACCATTACTTTGGGTTTTTTTTAAAGAGGCATATCTGTAACTTTAGATCATGACTTCTGTGTTTTTAAATATAGATGTTTCCACTTATTAAGTACACTTAAGGAGATTAAATGTAGCTTTATATAAAGAAGAGATAGGCCGGGCGCGGTGGCTCACGCCTGTAATCTTAGCACTCTGGGAGGCCGAGGCGGGTGGATCGCTCGAGGTCAGGAGTTCGAGACCAGCCTGAGCAAGAGTGAGACCCCGTCTCTACTAAAAATAGAAAGAAATTATATGGACAACTAAAAAATATATATACAAAAAAATTAGCCGGGCATGGTGGCGCATGCCTGTAGTCCCAGCTACTCGGGAGGCTGAGGCAGTAGGATCACTTAAGCCCAGGAGTTTGAGGTTGCTGTGAGCTAGGCTGACGCCATGGCACTCACTCTAGCCTGGGCAACAGAGTGAGACTCTGTCTCAAAAAAAAAAAAAAAAAGAAGAGATGATTAGGAAAAGCAGTGCTGGCAATCAAGAGCAGATTAGACTTATTATTCTACACAGTATGATTTCTATTGCTTAAAAGTGACTGCTCTAATAACATCTAAGCATTAATAAACTTTAAATAACATGGCAGGAATAGCTAGTTATCTCCTAAAGACTGGTACTGCCTTCAATATTTCAGAGTTGTTGCTGGAAAGCAGCTGCCCATCTAAGGACTACATTTCCCAGCCTTCTTTGGGTCTTGGTGCGGGTCATTTCACTAATTTCTGGCCAATGGAATAAGAGTAGAAGTGAGGTGTCCTATTTCCAGGCCTGGGTCATAAGAATCTCCTATACAATCCTCAGTGATCTCTCTCTCTACCCTCCATTAGCCAGTTGGAAGTACTTACCTAAGATGACCTTGTAAACCAGGTGTGGAAGAGGGAAGGATTCAGTCTGTTTGTTTCTGCGAGTTTAGGTGATACTAAGATCAACCTACCACCATTCCTGCCACTACCAAGTGGGTGGGAATGAACTTTTATATTATGTTAACCTATTGAGATTTGGTGGTTTATTTGTTATAGAAGCTAGAGTAACCTTAATTAATACATACAGTTCAATTACTACACGGTAAAGAAAAACTACATTAATGCTATACAACTTACATCTCAATAAAAATAAACATTTCTCAGAAAGGGAGGTTTTAAAATGGCAATGTCAACAGATTAATAAACAAATATTAGTTATTAGTAATAATAACACATGAACATTATTGTTTTTATAATTGGCTAACATTTATTGTGTGCTTATACTGTGTCATTCTACATGCATTATCACATTTAATTCAGGAAAACCTTAAAGTGGAAGAATATAAAGATGTTGGGTGACTTACCCAAGATTATTTAAATATTAGTTAGCAGAGAAGGGATTTAAAACACCCCATCAATTGTAATATTATTGTGCAGTTAATAAATAAAAAGAATATTAAGAAACCAATACAAATAAAGCAAAGGTGTAAGTTTATTGTTCATTCAATTAAGAAGTGTTTATGTGCAGGGCATGATGACATTCAAGGACTGTGGGAAATAAAAGTATGCAAAGGACATGGACCATGACACAAGCATATTAAAAACTAGTTGGAAACATAAACCATGCACAAAAATAACTACAATAAAATACAGTATATGGTAAATGTCCTATAATATTGCAGTTTTATGAGAATTTAGATGAAAAAGGTCACTTTTAGCAGGGAGTCAGAGCACACTCTGCAGAAAATAGCACTTAATCTGGCCTTTCATGAGTGGGTAGAATTCAACAGGCAGAAGCAGGAAAAAAATCTTTCAAGTGGACATATAAATATCCATAATCAAGAACAGGAAATGGATGAACAAAGAGCTAGAAAGACAAGTTGGGACCAGTTTAGAGTGGATCTTGAATATCAAGCCAAGTTTTGACTTTATTAAGCAGATACCAGAAGCCATTAGCAGAGTTCTATACAAGGTAGATAAATCTAATGGCAAGTATGGGTTGAACTAAAGGATTATAATGAGTCTTAAGAGCCTCGTCTTTGTAGTATAAGAAACACATCATGGCTGTAAGATTAATGATAGCCATAAGGCCCACTCGACTATCTCACAGGGCCCATACTATGTCCCACTTAGTAGCATGATGCAACCTGGTCTGGAAATTTCCACCTTTAGCCTGAGGATTTTCAGTAGACAAGACCACCTCAGCACAGATGTAATTCTCAGTGACCTTAAAACAAAACCTACCATTACAAGAATAGCTTAAACTTCCTTCATGAAAGAAACACCAGATAACTGAACTTGACTGAATACAGATATTAAAAAGGGGGAAGGATCCCTCAAACTCTGAGACTAGTGTCTGGGCGGAGATGCTCCCAGTCATCTGATGTCCTGACAATATCTGGCCCATGCCACCTGCCTGCTCCTGCTACCTGCCTTGCAAAAGCACTGCCAAAATAAACTGCTTGGCATCAGACAGTGTCTTTGATGTGAATTGAACCAAAGGGGAGAAATAACTCCTGGGGAAGCTGATTAACTAAGACCACCCAAGACCCCTGAACACAATGTCTCGTGTTAGTGTAAGGGTTGTTTTGTATTCTACTTTTCTTTTCAATAATATTTACTGAAGACAATTCAGAAAATACAGATAAGTAAAACATGGAAAATAATCTCTTGTTTGCTATTACCTCCTTCCCTAATTTCCCCTTAAAATAAAAACAAAAGATGCTTTGCAAAAATAAGATCAATCAATACTTTTTGCTTCATAACCTACTTTTTAAAACTTCATCATTATAATGATTGCACAGCATTTCATCAATTGGCTAGAGTGTAATATATTTAATAATGCTCAATTATTAGAAAACTAGATTTTACTCATTTTTTGACTATCATTATTAACTGTGACAAATAGCTCATTTTTAAACTTTGCCAATTTTATGTTCAAAAATAATCTCATTGCTTTAATTTGCACTTCTTTGATTATCAGTAAGTTGAATTTTTTCCATATGTTTTCACAGTTTGTATGTCATCCTACTGAATTGCGTAGTCATATACTTTCTGTTTATAAAATCATTTATCTTTTTCTTATTTTTCTAAGAGTGCTTTATATATTAATTGTAAGGATATTAACTTTTTTGGCATATATACTGCAAACCATATCCTAGTAAGCCATTTGCCTCTAAATTAATTTGGGGAATTTCTTTCATATAAAACTTCTCAATATTCAGATAAGCAAATCTTCCAATTCTCTTTTTATATATTTTTTTCCTTTAGGGAAAGTTTTCCCAATAACAAGAGTATGGCAAATATTAGCCTGAAATTTTTACTAGTATTTTGTTTATTTATTTGCATTTTTAACTTTCCTCTTTTAAGCTAAAACTGTATCTTGTTGCTGTTTGTCCCCATCACCAATAATTTTACTGGCTAAAACTACCAGTGTAGTGTAGCAATTAAGAATATGAACTCTATAGTCACATGTCCTGGGTTAAATCCTGGTTTACTCACTGGCTTGTGACCTTGGGAAAATCATTTTACTTTTCTGTGTCACAGTTTCTTCATCTCCAAAATGGGGATAATGAGGGTACCTACCTCATCCTGTTGGGAAGTCTAGATGAATTAAATCATGTAAAGCATATAATAATTTCTCAATAGGGAACTTATTGAGATATCCATTTATTTCACACCAACAAATTCCAGACCTTTTGCTCAATATTGGAGCACACTGATAGTCTAATAGGTAAGCAACATGCCCTAAGGAAGCTTACATTCTAGAAAAGTCTGTAGATAGTATGTAAACAATAAGGAGAATAACTGAAGATTGTGACTATTTCAATGAATAATGAATAAATGCAGTAATATGATAGAGAACAGAAGGGCTTGGCCAAGGGAAATAAGACAAGAGGCAGCCAGTTGCAGAATTTGAGGAAGAGCATTTGTGCCAGAGGAAGCAAAGAGTTCTAGGCCTTGATGTGAAGAAAAGTATTGGCATATTTAACAAAGCACTCCGGAAACTAACTAGCATGATTACAGTGGTGGGTGAGCAAGGTAGAGAACGGTGCAAGATGAAGTTGTAGAGGTGGCAGGAGTCCCATGGGGAAGGGCCTTGTGGACCAACTTAAAGAGTTCAGATTTATTCTAAGTTCACTGGGAAGATATAGAAGAGTTTTAACCAGGGTATATTCTGCTTAAACTCTCTGTGAATCTGGCCAAGATCTTATTCTGGTTTTTAAAAGATCATAGTGGCTGTTTGAGGAAGAATGGTTTAGAAAAGGGTAAGAGTAGAAGCAAGAAGCATATTTGGAAGGTGTGGTAGACAAAGTAATACCACTTCCTCACAAAGAGGTCCACATTCTAGTTCCAGAACCTGTGAATGTTACCTTACATGCCAAAAGGAGCTTTGCAGATGTGATTGAATGAAGGATCTTGAAATGGGAAGATCATCCCAGATTATCAGAGTGGGCCCAATGTAATCACAAGGGTCCTTACAAGAGGGAGGTAGGAGAGTTGGAGTCAGAAAAGGCAATATGGCAATGGAAACAGAGAAAGATAGGAAGATGCTATGCTGCTGGCTTTGAAGATGACAAATAGGGCCTAGCAGGTGGCTTCTAGACACTAGAAAAGAGAAGGAAATAGATTCTCCCCTAGAGCCTCCAGAAAGAACAAAGCACTGCTGACACCCTTATTTTAGCCCAGTGAGAACCATTTGTACCTCTGACTATTAATATAAGAAAATTAATTTGTGTTTTTGTAAGTCACTAAGTTTGTGGTAATTTTTTATAGAAAAAATAGGAAACTAACACAGAGACTTTTGTATTAAGTAATTCATGTGAAAATACTAGTGTCATAGAGTAGAGTAGCTGCAGCAGAAATAGTAGAGAAATAGGCATATATATCTGATATATATTTTCTAAGAAGATTTGATAAAATTTTGACTTAAAAAAGTAGGTAAATAATGACAACATTTATTAAACTGAGAAGACTATAGAAGAAAAGAAGTTTAGCAAGAGAGGAGAAAAAGAAAATGAAGAGTTCTTTTTTTTTTTTTTTTTGAGATAGCATCTCACTCTGTTGCCCTGGGTAGAGTGCAGCGGCGTCATAATAGCTCACTGCAACCTTAAATTCCTGGGCTCAAGGGATCCTCCTGTCTCAGCCTCCCAAGTAGCTGGGACCACAGGTGTGTGCCACCACACCCAGCTAATTTTTTTTATTTTGTTTTTGGTAGAGACGGGGGTCTCATTCTTGCTCAGGCTGGTTTCGAACTCCAGCTAATTTTTTTAATTTTGTTTTTCGTAGAGACGGGGGGTCTCATTCTTGCTCAGGCTGGTCTCGAACTGCTGACCTCAAGAGATCTTCCCGTCTTGGCATCCCGGAGTGCTAAGATTACAGGCATGAGCCACCATGCCTGGCCAGAAAACAAAGAGTTCTATTTGAAAGTTTCAAATGCCTGTTAGACACTCAAGAGGAGATAAGAGGTAGGCAATTACATATATTTATCTGGAGCTCAGTACAATGGTAAGGGATGGAGATATAAATATTAGAGAAAGAATTTGAGAGTCATCAGTAGTTATTAATAGATGGTATTTACAGCTATGAGGCTGATTAAATTATGTCTTCATGCACTAAATATTTATTGTGCATCTACTTTTGCAAAAGCTGGGCATACAGTGATGAACAAGACAAACACTCTCTTGTTCTTTTTATTCTAGTGGAAGCAGATAGATAATAAACCAAGTGAATAAATAAAAATACAGGGAAGGATAAGCATTGTCGTGAAATCAAACATGATGGTGTGGGTCTCAGGGCTATTTAAAATAACGCAGTTGGAAAAGTCTTTCTCAGGAATTTCCAAGATGTATTAGAGTTTAGGGGAGAGGAGTACCCTTAGATTGGGAGTCAGAGAAGCCTTTATTGAGGAGGCATTTAAGCCGAGATTTGAATGAAAAGGAAGCAGCCATCACTAGTGGTTTTATTGTCCTTCTCCCATCTGACTGAACACTTGGAAGACAGATATTTCCTATTTTTTGTACGCACAGGGTCTGGCACTGAGATAGCTATTATTATGATATATATTATAATACATATGCCTTTGAAAAATTATGTGCCAATAATAAGTCTACTAGGTTTGGGAGACCAAAAGAAACAAAAAGATTTTCTTGATATTTCCAATATCTCAAAATCTATTCATATTTGCAGAGACTGCACATAAACACAGCGACTGAGATGGCAATATACGAAGCAGTATGATATGTACTTCTGTCTTATATGCTACATGAAGACATCCTGATACAGTGAATGAAAAGTGTACTTGAATTAACAAGACAAGATTGTTAAACCTAATCTCTTGACTAATCAGACTGGGAAACTTGACAAGTAACTTAACTTCTGAGTCTTAATTTCCTGATCTGTAAATGAAAATAAACATAACTTCCTGGCACTGCATGTGACTGGGCCTAGTTAATCACAAAGAAACTATAGTAATAATGAAAACAATACATATTAGGACAATATGTCCCAATTAATATTAGGGTAAGTTTTTATTTCAAAATATTAAGGGGTACAAATGTTTTAGGTTACATGGATCACTTTTATAATGCTTGAGTCCCAGCTAAAGGTGTGCTGATCACCCAAATAGTGTTCACAGTACCCATTAGGTAGGTTTTTGCTCCCTCCCCGCCCCCTCCCCCCTAGTTGATATTTTAAGAGATTAAAAATGACAAAATAAGCTATAGAGATAGAGACTGTATGATGAGGAATTTATATGGTTTTGACTTACTGGAAATCTTAAATATACACAATTCCCAGACAATAATTTTTCCCCCAAGAGGGAGCTTTTTATTTTTTCCTAGTCCAAAGGTCATCTTAAAGTTAGTGCTTTAAAGATGTTTTCTGCGTTAAGTGGCAACTAGGTATGCCCTCAGTCTTTAAAGACCAATCCATAACTCCTTCCAGTTCTGATGCAGATGAGTGTAGCACGGAGCAGCCATAAAAAGGCCACAATGAGCAAATTTTAGCAAAAAGCAATAACAGTGATATATAAAAATGGCCACAATAAACATAAATCAGCCGCCTCAAAATGACATATTGATATAATTCAGTGGTCTCCTCCACCAACCTCTACCTTCCTCCAGGCATTTTTTTTCCCCAATTGCTCCAAACTTCATTCTCAGAAACTTTAAATCACAGTGAGGGCTCTAGGGAGCCTCTGCTATTCAGTTACCTTCACTTCTTGCTTCCATCATCCTTCAGCAACACCCAAGGCTGCCAACTCGCCCAAACAGACTCTGCCAGGCGCCCAGCATCAGCTGTATCATTCTTTCTTACAGTTCGGCAGCAGGATGCCTGCCATCGAGTATGGAAGCCACGTCCCCCTCCGTGGGGACTTTCAGCCAATCCACTCAGATCATTTCTCTAAAGCCTCAACTTTCTCTTTATCCTTCTTACTCTTCATTAAATCTTCACTCATTCTGCCTGTTCCATATTGTCACATTTGTCTTTTTCTGTATCAAATAGAATGTCAAACCTCATTCCGTAAAAATTATTCATTTCAGTGCTTATATTCATTTACCTGTGCTTAACAGGTAAATGTGCCAAAATAATTATTCACTTGGGGTAAGTAATATAATCTCTTAGGGTCTCAGTCTTTTTCTCACCCATAAAATTGGGATGGAATGAACTAAAATTCATGGATTTTAGACTTTTGTTAGATACTGAGATCCTTTCTCCAAATGCTATCGTACACTGACATATGGAACAAAGCCCTCCCATGGAGCACCACTCTGAGGCATGTTGGAGTGGGATTCCAGAGCTTTTCCACTGGATGCATCATCACCCTTCCTTAGAGTGGCACCGGAGATATTTCCAATTCTCAACACCCCAAGGAATACATGAAAACCTTTGAACTAAGTAATCGATAAGCCACTGTCTAGCTCTAATATCCAATCAATCTATTCTAAACAGTTATATAGTAAGAAAGATTGAGTGGCAAGGAAACTATAATATTGCTAAGTGTCAACTATTATTTCATCAAAATGCCTCATAAGCTGCATCGCATTCAATTCCCCCTAATAATGCTATTTTACTCATGGTTACCAAGGAAAAGACTGAGACTCAGAGAGTATAACTTAAGTTGACATATTTTGTAAGAGGCTAAACAAAAGATCATACCCTTCCTTCTTCCATTGTTGCACATTACCTCTAAACGAGATCACATCTTCTTAACCTAGTCCTCACCTACCCATTATTACCAGTGAATTAGATTCTCTTCCATATTTCGTTTTGAATGTGTTCAGTATGTCTGACCTATTATGGATGTTTGTATTTACTTATCCTAGTGAAAAATAGAACAATAGGAAGGAGTAGGTTTGTGTAGGGCACTAAAAAATAATAGTTTTGACTTAAAGAGAAAAAAAGAGAAGATAGCATTGATAAATTTATAAAGTTAAATATTTTCAAAATCTATTACTTTTAAATGTACTTGAAAAAGTTATGATTATTCAAAAATATTATTTCCAAAAATATATTTTTAATTTCCCTAATTCCATCTGATACCGTCAAATCCATAGCATACATTGGCTTTCTCATGCTTAAAAAAATCTTTCCAATGGTAACATGTGAAGATAAGCAAATTTAATCTCTCTTATAAGCAGTTGAATTCCATATCCTTAGAATACCTCCTATGCAAATCCAATTATCTCTGAATAACTACAGAAATAGTATTAGTTGTAGAAAACATACTAGGGATCTGAACTCAAAAGCTTGTTAGATATTGCATTATTATTCTCTGTTTATCAGCTTGTATCTTTCCTCAGTTTCTGTGTTATCTTTGCGCTTTTTCCTCTGGCAGATGTTCAAGGGTGAATTATGCAATTAAGAATCCAAAATTCCACTTCATCCAGATGCCTAATTTGCTAACTATTCACTTGTCGAAAACACTTGTTTACTATCTATTGCATAATGACTACAGCTCAGAACAGCTTCTGGTTTCCATTTCATGAATTGATACTGAGAATCTGACAAAAGTCCCGGAAGGCATTTTTCAGTGCCCATTCCCATGCAATTTTATTAAATTTCATAAATTCATCAACATCTGGGGGAAGAAACTTCCCCCAAAAAAGTTTTAAGTTCCAAAATCATTGGGTATTTTTCTTTTCAAAAATAAATCCATAGACAGGTTTGTGGAATAATAATAAAACTTTATTTAGTCTCTAAATTTTGTTAAAAGTGTAGGTGATCTTGAAAACAGATACTCTACCCTCTCTGGAAATTATATTTTTTTAAAAATGTTTGCACAAGTCTTAATAGTTATTGTTGAATTCTTAAAGAAAACTGAATTTACATCAGTTTCTCCTTCCCCAAGAGTTATCAACACACCCCATTACATCAAGGATTCCATCCACTGTGGATCAATGCTGATATGGTGATAGTGCATCTATTTCATTTATGTTAATATGAAAAGTTTATAAAATGGTGGTGGAGCCATGGGAAGGAGAGGGTAGTTGAAATAACAGGACACCAATCATTAATATACTGTGTTCAACCCTAAATCTGTCTCAATCTATCCCCAAAATGCAAGAAATATAAGCTGAGGTTAACTATAACATCTACATCCATTCCCTCACTAGTTTTTACTTAACTCTAATAAGCAAGCAAGAGTTAATGTAGTATGTCTATATGCATCTATCTGTCTATCCATCTATATATCTGTCTATCTCTTTAGGGATTCCAATATTCAGAACAGTATTTTTCAGAGTAAGGAATGAAAAAAAGAGTGGCAGGAGAAAGAAAAGGAAGGAAGGAAGGGAGGGAGGGAGATATGGAGGGAATAAGATACAGAGGGAAGGGAAGAGAAAGAGGGAAAAGAAATGAGAAAACAAAGAAAAGAAAGAAATCAAGCATAATGATACCACCTTTTGTTTCAACCTGACTAAACAAGGCATTCACCAAGTATTTGATGACCCTGTGACTAAATGAATGAGAAAACAAAGTGAAAATAATTCTACTTGAAAAGTAGATGGATTCTAGTTCAAGTTTTTTTCCCTAGTTGGAAATTCAAAAACTCACCTGGCCCCTCAGGATCTCATATATAAAATGAAGGAGTAGGACTAGATGAATTGCAATTCTAGCACTAACATTCTATGAGATACTTTTTTTACAGAGGGATCTATATGGAGATTCTTGTTCATTGTTTTGAAAATATTATGTAATCAATGGATGGATGTATCTATATTTGAAACTTTGAGAGGATGTCTGTACCTTCCCTAATTGGTTGGTGAGAGAGGCAGCTTATTTTTATTGTCTGCAGACACTAGGGATTCATTCAATCATTAGCTCCTTTTCTTCTTTTTTTCCAAAGATTTACTGTCTATGCTACCTATCGGGTTTACACTTCATTTGGTAGGGCTTTACACTCTCACTCACACACACACACACACTCACACACACACACATATGCACAATTAAGTGGAGGTGCTGAACCATCTCCTTACCATGTAGACTAATCACTGCACATAACAATATGTCTGCTAACTTACTTGCTCTAGCTAGAAGGTAAAATACTTCATACTGATGATTAAGTATTTAAACATAGGTTAATGACTTGAAAATTCTCAAATTTTTATTATATGGCATCTGTACTGGTTCTTTTTCATAGCTAATCTAGGAAGCAGTTAAGAAATAGAATGAAAACCAAGACATACCTACAGTTAAATAAAAATTCTCTTCCAGAAGCTAGGTAGGAGTTGTAACCATTATTAAGTACTTACTGAGTATTATCTTTTAATAAACTTGATTGCAAGGAAAAAAGGGAAGAAGAAAACAAGCAAGGTAAGAGAGGTAGGGAGTGAGGGTGAGAGAGAGAGACCCTTAGAAACAAGTGCTATTTCATAGCTGGTCTAGGAAATTGTCTCTGTATCATTTATACTGTGACTCACAATAACATAAATTTGCAAGTAAGACCTCTAATAAGAACATATTTATCCTCTATCCTTTCAATTCCACCAGGACCTGTCCAAGAGAACATTAATTATAACAATGTATAACTGACTTTATGGGTTTTAAATTCAGAGAAATTTTTTTAAAAAATTAACTCATTTTTTTCTGCCATGCCTCAAAATGTGTTCCAAAAACTTCAGAAAAGAGAATTCTTAAGTCATTTTACCAAATTTTGAATTATTTGTATTTCTGTAGAGCTTTTAGTTTATAAGGCATTTTCCTAGGCATACTCACCTTTGAGTTTCACAGTCTACCTCTGAGATAAATTGAAATTGTTAGCCCCATTTTATAGACAATTATAGTTCTAAGTGATTAAATGAATTAATTTAACTATGAGCTAGGACAGAAAATCAATTATAATCTAAAGCAAGAAATGCAAGAAATTTATGATAGGTTTCATTGAAAATCTCTTTTTTGAACACATTTTGCATATGATAATTTCTCATTCATTCTGAAGGATCTGTTTGCATGAAAAGATAAAATTAATTTGTGTACTAATTCAATCTGTGGCTATTACAGCTAAAAAAAAGTTCATCTCTCTTCACTGAAGATGAAAAAAACATGAATTCAAAATATTAAAATGTGGTTCTTTCATCCCCTAAATCTTGTAACTTGGGCATCACAGATTCAAATTAATCATCTATTGTAACATCAATGCATGTGCCCATTTGCCATGAGGTCTTGAATAGCATTAAATTGGGAGCACTAGCAAGTAGTGAAGGAAATGAGTGATGTTGCTTTCATTCCTTCCCCCACTCCAATCTACAGAAACTTCAAAACCACCTACATAATTCTAAGTCAGAATAAAAATGCAACTGTGAAGCATCAGAATGCAGAGAAAATAAAATTGCTACAAAACTAAGAAACTATCAGGTAGGAAAAAATATTCACTGTGCACCTTTCTGTTGTTCAATGTCACTTCTTCTGAAGGTCTCCCCAACTCTTCAGATGCAGGAACTGTTCCTTCCTGTAGATTTGTTCCAGAGTTCATTCATATCACCGTACTCTTAGAACATTGTATGATGATTTTTTTTATGCTTCCTTTTTCCCCACTGGATTATGAAATACTTAAAAGTAAAAACTAAGTCTTGACTTTTGTATTCCTAGGGCCAACATACTGTCTAGTATGTGGCATATACATCAATATGTATGAACGTGTAAATAAGTAAATGAACGAATGACTCATGTTGAAGGAAACACAAATATATTCTTTAAGGAGTAGAAGTTAATCAGGAACAGAAAAAGAGCCAGGAATATAACCAAGATTCATTTTCAAGATGCTTCAAGTCTTTACGATGGATAATTTTGATTGCTCATTTATTCCATACATGTTCACTACAGAGTTTTATCTAACTTAGAAAATAACATGGTAGTTATTTTGTATTCCCTATAAATAAGCTAATAGCTAGCATATGCATTTAAAAATCTCATTGAAAAATTATGTGAAAGAATCTTTTGATTTTATTCTTCATGTACCAAAATAAGCATAATATCTGTATAATTTTTACTGTTATACCGACTGTAAACTTTTTATAAAAACATTCCAAAGCCTGTTTCTTTGGATCAAGGCCGATTTTAGTAAATTATATTTAACTAAATAAATTTCAGTGGAGGCACCTTTTAATTTTGCTATCTTAGAGCTCAGGGTCTCTAGATAAGCCACAAATACAGCTTCAATCTGGGCAAATCATTCAACCTCTGAGCATTTCTGTTTGCAAGTCAATAAAATAAGTAGTTGTACCACATGACCTCGCAGGTTCTGTCCTGCTCATAGCACTCTGTTTTGGTATAACTGCTCTTCAGGAATCTTACTATAAACTCCACGGTGGTTTTAGCAAATAATGATAGTTTTGTTTCACCCTTCGAACCTGTCAGGTCCTTCAATGTTTATATCCTCTCAGTGAGAATTCAGGCATGAATGTTCAGGGGGAAAAGGAGGGGGGCTCATAGAATAATACAGCAGAACCTGAGATAGGACTAATGCATGAATAAATAGAAATTATATGCCAAAAGCCATTGGGTGAGACTTTATATTGGCCCCAAAGATGGCCAGCCCCTTATGTTCACACTCTTGTAAGAATCCCCTGGTTTTGCTGGTGTGTGTGAGACCTGTGATTTGCTTCTAACCAGGAGAAGATGACAAAGTGATGGAATGTCACTTCATGATTATGTTATGTTATATAATACTGTCCTGCCACCAAACTAACTCCAAAGTCTCTCTTCCTTTCTAGCTGTGAAGAAGTTGCCATGAAGTAAGTGGAAACCAATGCTATAAGGAACTGCTGGTAGGCTCTAGGAGCAGAGGGCAGACTCAGTCCTACCACTGCAAGAAAATAAATTCTGCCAGTAACGTGTGTGAGCTTGAAAACAAATTCTTACCCAGATGAGCCTCTGATGAAACTAAAGACCCACCCAACATCTGAATTGCAGCCAGGTGAGACTCTAAAGCAATGAGCCCATCTGTGCTGCACCTGGACTCCAGACCCACAGAAACCATGAGATAAGAAATGTGTGTTGTGTTAAGCTGCTAAATTTGTTACGTAGTAATAGATAACTAATACACCTGTGAAGGTAATAGTGGTCTTTCCATGCCTACACTTTGAATTGGGTGCTCATTAGTGCCATATACTTAAGTAGTAGTAAGCATGCTGACCCATTTTTATCTCCTCTAGCAAAACAACAATAGATATAGCTATTTTATTTCCAAAAAAAGTCATAAAATTTTGTTCTCTTAGAAAATGAAAATAAAGCACACCTTAGAAAATGAATGAGGAATTTATTTGCAAAATAACCTAGAAGTTCTTTGACCATTTTCCTTGCATCTTGGATCTACTAATACTGATAGCAACAAGTCTTAAATTCACTCATTCATTCACCAAATATTTAATGCACTTCTGTTTTGTAGAAACTGTGAAAAGTGCTCTGGGAATACAGATATAAATAAGACATGGTTACTCCCCTAAAAGAAATTACAACATTGTTACACTAAGTTTTTTTTTTTTAATTTCAATAGATTTAGGGAGTACAAGTGCTTTTTTTTTACATGGATGAATTGTATAGTGCTGAAATCAGGGCTTATATTATACCTGTCACCAGAATAGTGTAAATTGTTCCCGATGTACCTGATAGGCAATATTTTTTATCCCTCATCCCCTCCCATTCTCCCCCCTTCTTAGTTTCCAATGTTCGTTACACTACACTAAGTTTTGAAAATGTTTGTCAAAGCAAAAGAGTTTAAATTATTTACAATACTGTATGTCTTAAAGGATCATAATTTCAGAACAGAGAAAAATAAATGTGTTGTATTAGAATAAAATTGCCTATATGGACCCATCTATAACATCTTTTTATTAAAACATGATTTCAGATAAATGATCATGGGAATAAAATTTACTCTTATGGATGGGTAATATTTCAGTAGCTGGATTATATGGAAAAGAACATTCTGGGGGGGAAAACAGTGAATAAAGGAACTTACAGGTAAGAATGAAGGACACATTCAGAAAACAATTGTTTTGACTTTCGACTTGAAAAGCATGATGGTTTATTGGAAAAAGCAAGAGTACAGGACATAGTGTCAGTTAAAATATATTGAGTGCCCAAACTAGGCTGAAATGGAAAGGAGGATCCAGACAGAAGAGAAGGACATTATGGATGTGGACCCTAGAATAAGCACAACTGATTGTGTGAGACAGATGATACAGAGAAATTGAAAATGACTTTAAAGTTTCAAACCTGGATGAGAGGGAATAGAATCATCATTAACAGAATTAGGAGAATTAAGAAGCAGTATTGGTTTATGTGGAGAAAACAGCTGAGTTTGGTACATGTTGGATTTAAAGGGCTAGTGAGATAGGAGATTTGAGAAGGAAAAAAGTGAGGCAAATAAAATCAACGTGATTTGATAAAGGAACTAAAACTTCAGTTTCAGATGAGTGGTGGGTTTACAACAGGTAAAGAAGTAAATTGGTGGAAAGAACATGGAGATAGTGACTACATATAGTACCCTTTCAAAGTGACAAAGCAACAAGTATCTTGAATAACAACTTAAAAAAAAATTAGAAGATGGCCAGGTGCAGTGGCTCATGCCTGTAATCCTAGCACTTTGGGAGCCCGAGGCTGGAGGATTGCTTGAAGCCAGGAGTAGGAGACCAGCATGAGCAAGAGAGAGACTTCATCTCTACAAAAAATAGAAAAATTAGCCGGGCATGGTGGCACGTGACTGTAGTCCCAGCTACTTGAGAGACTGAGGCAGGAGAATTGCTTGAGCCTGGGCACTTGAGGTTGCAGTGAGCTATGATGACACCACTGCACTGTAGCCCGGGCAACAGAGCAAGACCCTGTCTCAAAAAAAAAAAAAGAAATAAAGAAAAGTTAGAGGGAGAATGGTGTTCTTAATGTTTGTCAGGGTGTGACGCTGTCTTACTACAAGTCAAAAGGGGAGTTCTGGTCTTTGTATTCTCAAAATATAAAGAGTCCACAGAAATACATAAAGCACAGATTTAAAACATATTAATAATTTAGTTATTTTCAGCACACATACACTTTGGAACATAGAAAGTCCCTTTTCTCTTTGGGAAAATTGATGGAAAAAAAGACCTCCTATACCTATTTTGTATAGAGTGCGAGGCATTGGTTCTGTAAAAATGGAAAATATGCAAAGTTGTGATGAGTGAAAGAATTGATGAAAGTTCCAAAGAATCCGAAGTTATTTTATATATATTCTTTGGGCAATTTTCTGACATGCTTTCCATTTCTTAATACAGCACCCTGAGTTGAAGTAATGACAGCTAGACTCAGGATTATAACACCTATGTTTTCAGCTATGAAAAGCAAGTTATTTCTTGATGATGAGTGTTAGCTCCAGACAAGCAGATAACACCATGCCTTCTAGTCCTATAATTTGCATTCTGTTTTAGAAAATTTTCTTTTTTTCTGTGCTTTCCATTTTCAGAATACATGTAGCACACAACCTGGCAATAACCAAGTGCCACTCTTTTTTTTCACATCTCCATACATTTAACACAGTTCTATGCAGAAAAGATGTTCCTAATTTCTTATTAATCTGTGTGTGTATAAATTTAAAATTGTATGTTAAATGAGAAAATGAATGTGAAATTACTGGCAAAATGATTGCTAAATAAATGCTTAAAAGAAAACATGGAATCTGAGAAATATAGAAAGATAAAAAGTTTTGAAATAAAAGAAAATTGAGAAACAGTTATAAAATTAGAATCTATGTAATGCAAAAATATAAAGTATTAATGGCATCATAAAGCAAATACTTTATGAATATTTGAGTGCCCATGAGTTACACAGCTTTTTGACCCAGTATATATTAATTTCCCAGTGACCAGAGCATCTCAACTAAAATGCAAAGTTTTACTTTCAGCTTTGACTCACAGCAAGATGCCTTATATTAATAATGCATTATGCATGATCTATCCTATGTTCATCTCCTCATTTATTTATAATCTTTCTATCTTTTCTCTCTCTCTCTTTCTCTCTCATTTAGAGCTATTAATAACATTTTATACTTTGCTAGATTTTCTTGGGTTTTGTGACATATACTTAAGGGGATGCCAGAAGATCAGTAAATAAATACAGTTTTAATTTCTAGTAGCAATATTTCGTTACAAATATCAGAAGGAATTGCATTGACAATATGACTCATACACCAAAGACTGAAGATTGTTCTCTAATATTCATGTTCTCCTTCCTCTATAGTAGTAAAACTTCCCAATCTTTAGCTGAGCATACAACATTCAGAATAAATAAATCCCAGACCCTTGCAGTTGTGGATAGCAGTTTTGGTCAAAATGATGCCAGTAGAAGTCTTATGTGCAATTTCCAGGTTGTACCTTTGAAAGGGAGTGGCTCACCCTCTCCTTTCCCTTTTTTGCCATCTCAGACCATGGAGATGAGGAGATCACACTAGGAGGCTTGGGCAACAAGACAGAATTCTTCACGCTTGATGAATTCTTGCAGTGGAGCTCTAATATAATTCCAGAATTTTATGAGAGAGAAATAACCTTTTATCTTGTTTAAAGCAGTATTATTTTGGATCTTGTCATATTGCTGAACATACATCCTTGTGAGACCAAAAATTCATCTATATTATTGAGGAAATAGGAGGTCCACTACCATTACTTGTTCCTAGACATCATGTTCATTTCATCTTCCTTTCAGATTTATAGTTCTACTTTGAAAAAATGATCATATTCACACAATCTCAGAGCTAGAAAGGGTTTTATGTAACATTTAGTTTGGTGTTCCCTGGTGTGTATTTAACTGGATAGACAGTAGTCTTGTGAGATAAGACTAAAGGACAACAAAGTCAAAAAAGTTTGTAAAACACCTAAAATTCATTCCCTTCTGGAAAGATTCACAATGCATATTAGCATATGAAAAACATGAATAATCCTAAAATAAAGGGACATGTTTAACTTTTTAATTTTCCTAAGAATAGAACATAGAAACATTTTAAACACAATATATATTAATATGCTTTATAACTATTGTTCTGTGGATCATTCTTTGAGGAATTTTAAATCACCAGATAATGCATACATCCTCCACGTATTCAACAAATGGTTCTTTAATTCTTGCTTGGATATCTTCCAATAACAGAGACCTCACTACTTCAACAAATGATCTATTTCACCACTTCTCACTTTTGAAAATAAAGATGTTAATTAAGATAGATACTAATTAGTTCTATTAAATGTGACCATGCCTATCTTTTTGACCTCAGTGCCACTGTCCACAATACATTAAGTAAGGTTTATTTACCAGTTTAGTAACGACAAAGAACTCATTTAAAACAACCTGTGTACTCAGACTACCTAGTGTTTCAATTTCCCTTCAGCTGGCAGCATTAGATCAGTTTTTTTCACTGCGTCAAGTATTCTACAAGTCAAATAAGAAGGTGTAAATTGGGCAAATTTTGCTTTCATTGAATAATCTGATAACACAGAAAAGAGCACTGAAATAAAGTCAATTATTTTCTGATCACCAAAATGACCATTTTCATTACTTGCCATTTGATTAGAAATTCAAGAATCACAAAACAAAAGAATTATATAAATAAAATGCACACTTAGTCTTCCTCCAGATCCCATCTCCTAATCAATAATTGTTGCCTGAATACATAGTCATAAATTCATGTTTGTGGACCACATTGATTTTTCATTAGTCATGATAATAAAGTACAGTCTATTAGAATTTTAAAAATAATATAAATGTACTAAAATGATAGAATTCACAGTACAGCCAACTTTATAAGTATACACAGTAAGACAGTTGGTGGTAGTAACAAATAGACTATAAATTCAAAAATGGTTTTACTAAGATTGCCAATATTTGAAAAAAAACTATCCAAATTATTTCTTGACCAATATTTTAAACAAATACATACCTTGATCAATTTATATGCGACCAAATTGCTTTCAATAATATCATTTGCTATACTTTTATGAATTAACCAATTGTATAGTTTTCAAGAATTTTTTTAAAAACTGCATTCAATAAGTTTAACTATCAAATTGATTTCAATCAAATCTCTTGGGCCTCACTAATGATAGATTTCAGCATTAAATTTTAGAAGTTTAATTAAAGAGAATCAATAGTGATTCCACTGAGCTCTGAGTAATATGTAAACTTTTGAATAGCCATCTGATGACTCCACATGGACAGTGCGATTCTGAATACCAACATATTCTTGAATAAATTAATAATGTTCTTGTTTATTTTCCCAATTATAATTTTAAATTAAATTTATTTAAATGTCACATTAGTAAGATTTTTGTGGGTATTAATTAATCCTATTTAAAACTAAAAACGTCTCAGAACACATTAGGTTCCTGAGCCATCTATTGAGCACCTGTATTCTTATAAGAAGATGGGCATTTAATAGGGCGGGACTAAAGTTTGGCACCAGCCTTGTTATTAAGCTCAAATCTACTGTAAGGGTTGGGTTTCAGACATGACCTTGAGAAGCCAAATATTCAAAAGCCTCTTTCAATGCCATTTCTAGATCACTGAACTTGTATATAATTAATGATCATGTAATGTGTAGATTATCATCATTTCTAATCACAATATGAACACAAAGACAGAGAGTAACATGGATCCATTGTATGTGATTATGTGATTTCAAGGCAATCTCCTTATGTGCTTATATATTGAATAATTATTTCAGTCACTAATCCAATTTGTTTTTCTAAGAGTAAAATGCCATAATAATTTATATTTAATAACAAAAGCTCTTAATTTCATGTCAATAAATGATTTAAAGTATACAAAAGTTACATTAACAGGGAAATACATGTATTTAATAAATATTAGGAAAAAATGCATTAGCTAGATAACTTTAGGAAAAACATGTACTGTATCTTTTGAGCCAAAAGTTTTTATGAAATGTAAATTGTAATGTAAGGTAGAATAATATAAATAATATCATAATTCTAACCTCTGTAGGATTATTTTGCTTCTAAGCATTTATAACATTAAAAATATCTAATGATATTCAAATCATCTTAGGCTACATATAAAGAACACAGAGTATAAAAAAGGTTTAAGAAAAAAATGCCATGCCTCAAAATATATTGCTCCTCCATCTACTTTGATGGAAAGTGAACACTTATTTTATATCACAAATAATGTAGTAGAGTGTCTTCAGAAACATTGTAGAGGAATGCAGAGAAGTTATTGTTCCTGCACTATAATGTCAACCATTTAAACTTTGTGTACTTGATATGTGAGTCACTCCAAGCCAGCTGAGACCCTAGGGAAGCCATCTCCACTATACTTTGCCCAAATTCCTGATCAAAAGAATTCATGACATAATGAAATCGTTGTGCTTTTTGTCACTAAGTTTGGGGTGGCTTGTCTTTAGCAATATATATCCAGTGCATTCATAGCTCTATTTCTGACCATTTCCAGTGTCTTCTACTCATTTTTCATCCTCTTTAACCCTGCAAGCACTCAGTCTTTAAAGCTCTTTTTCATGACATAGCACATCATGATTCTCTCCCTGCCTCAGTCTTTTCCAGTGAATTTCTCATTTCCTCTAGCAAACTCTCAAAAGAAGGCATTTGCAGAGATACTTTCTTCAATCTCCTTCCCCTGTCATTCCCTCTTGACTAACTCATTCACTTCTAGGATTTAAATTATCACTTGATTTATTCATTAATTCATTCAATAAATATTTATTTAACACCTACAATGTGTCAGACATTGTTGTAGGGACTGGATCTATAAATCTGTGCACCAAACAGACAACGTCCTTCCTTTGATGGTACAGACAGTCTAATAAGAACAAACAGGAAAAAAAAATCAAATAAGCATATAACAATATAATGGTTTAAGTAGAAATAAGTGCTGCGAAGAATATAAGGCCAGATGAAGAGATCGAGATTGATAATAGAAGGGTTCTATTTTATATAGAGTGGTAATAGAAAACGTATTTGATAAGGGGTATTTATTTAATCAGAGACCTAAATGAAATGAAAGATCTAATTCCACACGTATAGACAGATCATTCCAAGAAGAGGTATGTGACCAGAGTATTCTAAAATAAGGAAGCAGAGATAGCTGGAGTAGAGTGAGAAGCAGGACAGTTATAGGAGATGAAGCCTGAGGATAGACTGTATATCACCTCTTGGCTATCATTAAGGCTTTGAATCTTTTTCTAAGATGATGTGGGAGACACATATAATCAAGATTCTTGTTCTCCTTTCCTTTTAGGCAATAGAAAAAATACACCTCTCAGTTGGGCAAAACCTTTTTACTAGATGTGGCCAATGAAATATGAATGGAAGTACACGTCATGTCTGAGTTGAGGCAGTAAAAATATCATGCAGGATGCTTCAGTCTCTCTCTTCACCTGCCTTAACAACCAAGAAGTTTGCATATTCCAGTTGGTTAAGCTACAACAAGGCTGTAGTTTGAGTTTCTTGAGAATTTGTTTGGGAACTGAGATCACCAACCCTTTACCTATGAGACATACAAGGGGACATGCATGAGTGAGAATTTTTGCAGTGTTCACCACTGAGATGTATTTCTGCAGTATAACCTAGCCCACCCTAGCTAAGGATGAGAAGCATTGGAGTTATTGAGAAGTAATTTGACCCATGTTTTAAAAAGCTCACATTGGTTACTGTGTGGAGAATAGACTGCCTAGAAAAAGTATGAGTATCATTGAAAGTCAATAGCAATAGCCCAGATGAGAGATGATACTAAAATGGATTAGGGTGGTAGCTAAAATGACACTGTCAAAATTAGATCACCTTTCAGAGTAAAAGACAATCCTATTAATAGCCATGACCTAGAACTGCCCTGGCAAAATCAGATAATAGCTATATAGGTGGTAAAAAGCTAAGAATATATTTTGAAGATAATAAGATTTGTTGATGGATTAGATGTTGAACGTGAGAGAAAGAGAGGTTTCAATGATGATTCCAAAAGTTTGTCTTAGCAGCTAAAGAATGAAGATGAGGAAAGCTGATGAGTAGATTTGGGGCAGAAATTGAGGAGTCAAAATATGATATTGGGAAAGTTAAATTTGAAATGCATATTAGAAATACAAGTGGAGATGTCACTTAATGAATTGGATATATAACTCTGTAAAGAAAGGGAAAGGTTGGGGCTGAAGATTAAAAAAATTTAGAAGTTACGAGTGCATAGTTCAGAGCCATAGGACTGGTTAACTGCACCATGAAGTCTAGAGGAATGAAGAGGTCCAAGGACCGAGCCAGAGAGATGAAGAGGATCCGTCAATGAGACTGAGGAAGGGTGGCCAATGAAGTTGGAAGAAAACCAGAAAGAAAGGGTCTCTAAGAAAACTAAGTGAAGAAAATATTTTAATAGAGAGAAACTACACTCTGTTTTACTACCTACTGTCATGTCAAGTAAAGCAAATACCAGGGGTTTACTACTGGTTTTAGAAACACATAGCTTGTTGGTGACCTTGACAAGAGCAGTTTCAGCCAACTAATAGAAACCAAAGTCTGACTGAGGTTTTTAAAAAGAGATAATGGAAAGATAAAAAGTGGAGATAGTACATTAAGGCAACTCTTTCAAGGAATGTTGCTCTAATTTGGAGCAAATTAATGAAGCAGGAGGTAAAGTAAGTGATCAGGAGAATGTTCTTATTAAAATGTAAGTGTGTTTTTATATTAATAAGAATAATCCCATAGAGATGAAATAATGGATGATGCAGAGGAGAAAAAGGCCCAACTGAAGAAGTGAAGACCTTGAGTTGATGAGAAAGGATGTTATCTAGTATAATTCGTAGAGGGTTTTCCTTAAATACGGGCATGGCCAGTTCATCCCCTCTAACAGAAGAGAGGTAGAGTACTGAGTAAGAAGATGGGCTGATAGGTCTCCATTGTATGGGAATGCCAGAGTTCTCTTGTGATTGTTTTTACTTTCTCAAAAAGAAGAGAACAATGCCAACAAATGAAAACCATGAGGTAAGAAGATAAAGAACATTTAGCAAGAAGAGAAATTGTGAAATAGTTTTACCAGTACACAAGTGAATTGATGAGGGCACAGGTTCTAGTGCTCATGGCTGAGCACCAGAATCACCTGGGGAATCTTTATATGCTATCAACACTCATACTCTACCCCCCCAAAACTAAATCAGATCTTCTGGGATTAGGACCACGGCATAGTTATTGTTTAAGAGGTACCCATGAGATCTTTAAGTGCAACTAAATTTGAAAACCCTGAATTTAAAGTGAGATAATGGAGCATTATTTTCCCCAACTCTATCCCCCAGAAACATTCAAATGTTTGTTCCTGATTCTTGGATCTAAACACATCACTCAATCTTCAATAAATTTCTATTGCCTAGCCAGAATGAACAGGCAAATATCTCTAAGATGGCACCTAAGATCCTTTATATGATATACTGTATATGTGTATATATATATAGAGAGAGAGAGAGAGAGAGAGAGTTGGGGGCTATATGTATAAAATACAGTCCTAAACTACCTTTCTGAATTCTCTTGCCCAGATACACTGGAGTGACTCAATACTTCAAAGATGCCACAAACTTCCACATCTCTTTGCATTCTGTTATGCTGTTGTACTCCATCCACAGTCCCAACTTCAGTGCTCCCAAACCTGACTGTGCATCAGAATAGTTTCGAAGAGGGGCATTTAAAACACACATTATAAAGCCTCACTCCAAGATCTGGGATAGAGCCCACAGATGCTCTATTATTAGCAAATTTTTCACATGATTCAAGCCAAGGTTGGTCCACAAACCAAGGACGGAAACTACTGTACCTACTAATTCCATCAAAATTCTGCCCATCCTCCAAGATCCAGAGAATATCTCTTTACCATCATCCCTTCTTACTGAAATTCATTACTTGTTTTTCTCTTTGCTTAGTAATAGTAACAACTGTCATTTACACTGTGTTTATTCCATGTGCTAGACACTTATCTAAATGCTTTTGTATATATTAAGTCACTTAATCCTCACAAGCACCACGAATCAACACAGTTTAGCTATGGCTTCTGCCCTGATCTCCATTGCTTTGCTCTGGGGCCCAACTGTGGACATGTGTCCAGCTTATAGAGATCTCCTGCTTCTTCCCACTCAGGAGAAATGAAAATCTGGCAGCATGAGCAGGAAGTCAGAGAGCTCAATAGCATCAGGCTGTCTGGTGTTGCAGCTTGCTCCTGGATGCCTTACCTGCACATCAGCTCTTATGTCTGCTATGAATAACTCCACTGATTCACAATATTGACCTCACCCTGACCTAGTGACTTTGGCTGCTGCAGAGGAAATCTGGCAGACTGACAGTGCCTTCAGGCCACTCTGCAGCTCGATTTCCAAAAGAGCACACCCACAGGTTATAAGTCTCCACGCAGCTGTGTACTGACCTGGTGTATGAAGCTTTGTGCAATGTTTTGCTAAGAGGTCAGTATGTGTTTTCTCAAGTCCCTTCTTGGGAAAGACATCAATTCATGGGGGGCTATCTTAATTAGATAACTTCAAACAGTGAACAAACCCTGCAGATAAAAATAAGTAGGAAAAAACTGCAAGAAATATTGAGCTTTAAAATCCTATGGTTGATTTTTTTTCATATGACTGGATTCTTATTCTGTCTTGATTAAATGACAGCCATTTTTCTTTAGCATTCCCTATTCAATAAAACTGATAATATTATATAAATTATTGAAACCATAGCAATTATTCTTTACATCAAATCATGCAATTTTTTTTTTTCTTTCATGGTTCTAGTCACTTCAGACTTAATTCTTGGAACATGATCTTTTTTCTGTCATTTTTAAAATTTCTCTTCCTCTGTGACTCTGATCCTCTGTAATTGCTTTTGTTGTTTCAGCTGCTCTGTCTTGACTGCTTTCTGCTTTTCTAACTAAATGCTAATCCATTTTCTCTCATTGCCTGAGGAAAAAAACAGTTCAATTCTAAACTTCCCTTTCTTCTTCTGACTGTAAAATAATATATAAAACTTATAGACAAGAAAAATAAAAATGAAACACAACCCAGAGGACTACTGCTTAACAGTATGGTTTTTCTTTTCAGGCCTTGATATGTGTAGATATAAATAACTATAATAAATTTGAAATAATGTTATATATAATTTTTACTGTAATTTTTAAAATTTTAATATCAAACTTTAGCTCTTTCCATGTTCTTTAAAAAAGATTTTTGGCCGGGCGTGGTGGCTCACGCCTGTAATCCTAGCACTCTGGGAGGCCGACATGGGCGGATCGTTTGAGCTCAGGAGTTCGAGACCAGCCTGAGCAAGAGCGAGACCCCATCTCTACTAAAAATAGAAAGAAATTATATGGACAGCTAAAAATATATAGAGAAAAAATTAGCCGGGCATGGTGGTGCATGCCTGTAGTCCCAGCTACTCGGGAGGCTGAGACAGGAGGATCCCTTGAGCTCAGGAGTTTGAGGTTGCTGTGAGCTAGGCTGACGCCATGGCACTCACTCTAGCCTGGGCAACAGAGTGAGACTCTGTCTCAAAAAAAAATAATAAAATAAAATAAAAAATAAAAAAGATTTTTAACGTTTGGAAACAAATTTTTTTTAATGACTGTATAATATTTTACCAAACACTACCATGATTTATTTAATTATTTTTATACCACTGAATGATTTTTACTATTACATACAATGTTTCAATGGACAACTTTATAGCTATTTTTAAAATGTCATTAAAAAAACTTTGAATACACATCCTTACACATAGTTTTTTGACATAGGTCTGAATTTTTCCTCATATATATTTCTAGAGGCAAAATATTACTGAATTAAGGAGCAAAAACATTCTATTACTTCTTTCATTCTATAAATATTTGTTAAACACATGCCAGATCTTTTCATAAACTCCAGAAATAGATCCATAGACAAAATGCAGTACTCACATTTATAAAGACTTCAGTTCAGCAGGGGATATAGTAATCACAGAATTGTACTTATCATCTTAAGTATTGAAAGAACAGGAAGTACAGTGGAAGTTCCCTTAACCGACTTCCTCTTAGACAACTCTGGATTATCTGATGTTCTCCATTTTCTAGACTTAGATTAATGGTTTCCCCCAACACTGCAGACTCTTGGTTAGCTGGCTACTTGTTTATACTGGTTAAATTATGTGCTTGCCAAGAATCACTTGTATGTGTCCTAAAACATACTTATATTAGTTGTACTTATTATATTATTATATATAATATATATTATTATAGTATATCATTAAAATTATAATATTGCATAATTTAATTAGCTATTATTAACACATTGACTGCCACACTAGAGAAAAAAGTTTTTTCCTTGGGGCTATGGTGTTTTATTGTGCAAATAGAATAAAAACTTCGAAAACAAAATGATCCTTTCTAACTTAATAAAATATTTGGTTTTTTTTTATTGTTTTCTGTGTGTGAGTTATACACAACTTGAAAAATAGTTCTCACAGCTCCTAAGGTGAAGAGATGTGTGAGTTACATATGCTTCACAAGGCCCTGGGCTCAAAACTAGTGTGAGTTATATACAAATCACATGGCACTTAATATGTTAAAAACATTCGTCTTTTGTGGGGTTTTTTTGTTTTTTTTTAATTCAGGAGGTTTGTTTTTTTTTTTTTTTTTTGAGTGCTCCTCAAAATTTGGAAAAAAACATGAAATGCCCGGGTAAGAGTCAACAAAGACAAATAACTAAAAATACATTTCTTAGGAATTAGGTATGAGTAAAGAAAATGAAAAAGATTAGGAAAAATAATATGTGGGAAGTTTCTGCATTCAGATTATTCTGCAACTGTCTTAGATACTTGAATCTCAACCTGGAAATTTTGATGATACATTATAAACTGTATTCAGAGGGCCCATCTCAAAGAAAAGGCCTTCACTCTCCATAACAGATGGGTGAATTAATACATATTTTTGGAGGTTTCAAATGCTATAATTTCCTCCTTAAGTCACCTATTGGACTAACTAACCATTGCTGGTCCCAAGGACACTGAATAAATAAAATATCCCTTAACAAAATCAAGGCTCTTATAAAATACTTCTGAGCTGCTATTTTCAACAGTTCAAAGTAGCTTCTCTGAAAACAGTATATTCCTCAGAAGTAGTTAATGAGTACCTTTTTGGCATAAATTAGCAAATTAGCTAGCACTTAGTATTCAGAATCTTTGCCAATTTGAGATATATATGTGTGTGTGTGTCTTCCTGTTATAACATACATTTAGCAAATTAATAGTGAAATGAAACCAATTTTTATATGTTTATTAAGAATTTGTATTTCTTTCTTTGTGAATTCCATGCTAACCTATAAAAGTTTTTGTAGGGTTTTTTTTCCCCTTATGGATTTGGATAAGATTTTTAACATATTTAGGCTATTATGCCATTATTTTTCATAAATAATTTTGAAATCTGTCTCTACAATTTTAATTTTATTTGTAATGCTTTTAACTGACCAAAATTTTTAATTTTTATATAGTCAAATCCATCACTCCATATCTTTCATCTCTAAACTTATCTATCTTATGAATGATATAACAAAAATTTTGACAGAGATTGCGATTTATTAGATTCTATCTTAATGCCACTTATTTACTTTTATTCTATTGCTATTTCTGTGAGTTTGTAAAAATCAAAGATTATGTGACACACTTTTGTTATTTCCAAATGTGATTCCTTCTCCACTCTTTAACATCTCTCCTTGTAAGAATGAAAATGAATATTGTTCTTTATTTACATTATAACTCCTAAGCTATGGACGCTTCCTTACAATTAAATAAACTGCAAAGCACATCTACTATATAACTAATCTTAGTAACAGCATTTAAATGTCAGAGGCATGCATGCATTTGGTGTAGACACCATGTGTGTTATATGAAATCCATTAATGTTCCTTTAAATGAAATGAATTAGAATCTTTTAACTTTATCTCAAATGTATCACTTAATATGTCTGAACTACTGTGTCTGAAATTTTGTGACTGAGTCCAGGAGTTCGTGCCTACTTCAATAATTACTAATCAGATATCTATTCTTAGGAAGATTTGGTGCTAATTGCTGAAGATAACCCAGAACAAGGTAGACATGGTTGCTGCATTCCTCAAACTCACATTTTAGTGGGAGAAAGAGAAGGAAAACATATTATACCAATAAAAAAGTAATTACAATTTTAATAAGTATTATGAAAAAGTGCAAAGTGCTACCAGAGCTTGTAATTATGGTTTTTTTGAGGAAATTATATTAGCAATGAGCAATGAAGGGTGGAAAATAATTAGCCAGCAGAGTAGACAACATTTGAGTTGGCTGTGTGGGTCACAGAACTTAGTGGGAACTCTGTGTTGCTACATCTGTTTTATGTGAGCTTAGCTCCCAGCCAGAGCTTATTAATGTGGGCATGGGCATTTGATCCAAGGTGAGCCATTTTGGGGGAAGAGAATCAATGCCTCTCTAGTGGTAGAATAGTCAATACAGGAAGGAGACTCAGCACATTCCTATGTCTCTGTTCTCTGCATGTGGAGGAAGGAAGTTGCAGGAGGAGAAAACGAAGTTTATATTATAGAGGCATGGAGATGAGAGGCAGAGACAGAAAAAGAATCCAGGTGGCATTTAAGTTCCTATTCCAGGTATCCCCAAGGCCTGGATCACGTATGCCCTTCATACAGTTATGCAAGATCCTCTAGTATGCTTCCTATAAACCCTTCTTTTTCCAAAGCTTATTGAATGTGTTCCTCTAACTTTCAGCCCAAAGCATGCTAATTCACATAAGCAGGTAAAAGAGGAAAATCACAGTTTAGACAGAAAAGACAACATATGTCAAGGCTCAAAGCAGACACAGACATTGACAGAATCCTTCAAGATGGAAAGAAAAATTATCTGAGATGAGACTAGTCAGGCAGGGAGAACTGGCATCACGTGAGGCCTTATGGGCATGTACAGGATTGGAGATTTAGCCTAGGAGCAATTTTCACATTGATCCTACTAAAGCAAACAAAGGCAATTCAATGATTGAAAAATGTGTTCTTCCCAGGCATTATTTAACACTTCAACAAAGATTTGGAACACCTATTATATGCCAGGTACTGCAGAGGTGTGGCTGAGAGTGAGGTAGCAGGGGGGAGGACAAGCACTGTATTTTCCAGAAAACATTATTTAAAAGACATATTTTTTAATAATTTTGAAGTAATATAACATTTGTAAAGATAATAATGAAAAAACCTTGAAACAGTGATTCTCAACTGAGGGAGTCCCCCACACCCACTCCAGGGACATGTGGCAATGTCTAAATACATTTTTGGTTATTACAACTGGGGTGAGGGACTGCTGGCATCTAATGGGTTGAAACTAGGGATGTCAATAAAATCCTACAATGGACACAACAGGGCCCCACAACAAAGAATTATCTGGCCCTAAATATCAATAGTGCCAAGGCTGAGAAACCCTACCTTAGAGGAAACAAGGTAATAGCAATGAAGTGGGGAAGACAGACAAGAGAGATATCAGTATAGCAACACTATAAATGCTGAAATACAGATAAGCTTGTCTTACTATGGGAGAAAAATAAAGGAATATCAAACCCAGTCTAGAGGTATTAGGAGGACTTTCAGATGAGAGATGTCTTAGTTGTTGCCTAAAAACTTGTAGGAGAAGAATCAGATTCAGTATTAAAAGAATGAGAAAGAATTAAGCAGGCAAAGTTGGCATAGACTTGGGGAAAAGATTCCAGGCAGAAGGAGACTCACATGCAAAGGTTTGGAGCCATGAGAGTGTGTGGACTGTCCATGGGGCTTGAGTTCTCAGCACGTCTGGAGCAGAGAGCTCAGGAAGGGGCCAGGCTAGAGATAATGCCGGAGCAGTAAGTCCCTGCTGTCCCTGGAGAGGCAGTAATTCAAAACCGAATCCAATGCTTCAGTAGTCAAGTTAACAGAGCACAGAGTTGTGACTTGGTGTATTATGAAGTGGGAAGCAGTGGCATTTTTAGGTTAATTCTGACTTAATATGCTTCAAGTCTATTTTTATATATGTGCCTGACTTCTGTATTTCACTGTGCTGGGATATTTATATCGAGAGTGTGATAAATCAGTGATAATGTTATTTGGCATGTTTCACAACCAGTCATTTTGACTGACACAGGAATCAACATAGTATATTTTAAAATTTCTTAAGCTTACTTTTGTTATAAGACTGCTACATCCACCTCCATTATTCCTTGACAAACCTTCCTTTAATTTTGCATACATATTAGTGTTCAATGATACAACTTTCAACCAGAGAGCAGACAAGAAACTGCACAGATTCTAGGGATGTAAGCCTAAACCAGGGGACCGGGAGATGATAGAACAAATGAGCCAGCCTAAATGTCTAAGGTATAGAGCAAGACAACTTGATACCAGTTGCCAAGGAATTATTTATGTTTCTAAGGAAACTCCCAACACAGCTTGTTGTCTCCAATGTCTGTTACACTTTAGAAATTGTTCAGGCTTCCTTCTTCACTTAAAGGTCTTTCACCTTTTTAAATATTCAAGATCTCCAGTTAAAGCAAAAGTTTACTATTTTCATGACTAGCCTATTAAAGGAACAAAGGAAAACAATGATTCTTTTTTAGAGGGTTTTAATTCAGTTTCTATTCTAAGAATGTCACACTAAGACAGTGGGAAAGTGAGAATGATGGTAGACAGATGGACATTTGGGAGACCAGTAACAAGGTCATGAGGTAAATTCAGAATTTATGTAAGGTCAAGACCAACAGTCAGAAGTTAAAAATTATAGTGGTACCTATAATCAAGGCGAATGAACGCCAACCATCAGCATGAAAGAGTCAAGATCCCAGTTATAAAAGAAACTTCCTACTGGAACACAGCCTATTCTCACAGGGCACCCACTATGCTCATCCACGTCTTTTATGGTTACATACAAATTTTAGGATTTTTTTTTCTATTTCTGTGAAGAATGTCATTAGTATTTTGTTAGGGATTGCATTGTATTGTGTATTTCCAAATAGCTAGAAGAAATTTTGAATCCTCACCACAAAGAAATAACAAATATATGAGGTGATGAATATGCTGAAAACCCTGATTTGATTTTTACATAATGTATACATGAATTTACATAATGTATATGTATATGCATCAAAACATCACACTGTAACCCATAAATATGTACAATTATTATGTGTCAATTAAGAAAAAGAAAGTTAAAAAGCAAACTGTCTGATAAATGGAGTATACAAATTGGTTAAGAAAGAACATAGAGTTGGAAGGCTAAATGGAGCTCATATAAACTGAGTCATGATTTGAGTTCCTTACCCCTCCAATTTCAAGATTGGTCAGTGCCAGATTAGCCTTAAGCTGTAAGAAAAATACCAGGAGATTTTAAAGTCATTGTCTTCATACAGAAGCATTTTCCTTTTTTGTTCATGATTCACAGGTGTATAGATAATAGTCACACAACACTAGGTCATGAATCTTCTCAGCCACCTATATAGGTACTATGCACATCGGGACAAAAGATAGGAGGGGAAAGAAGAAAACAAAAATATGGCTTAGTCTGCTCAATCAAAGAGCTTCTCCCACATGGCAGAACTTGCCCTTTATTTTAGGAAAATCAAATGGCTAATATCAAGTATAACTTAGTGCCTTCATTCTAAAGGCAGATGCTATTTCAGAACAGTGTGTTTTTAAATTTTGTTTTAAGTTAAACTCCATTATCCTTGAAAACGTCAGGTACAAATCTTCTGAAATGTCTGACATTTTCATTTCTAAACAATGAATTGCATAAATCTGCATGAGGAATAAGAAGTCAAATTAAGAACCTGAGTTTATTCAGGTTTGTGAGATTTTTGTAATAAGCCCACTTACAAGATTCTTATGTCAAAGTCCAAAGATTCAGTGAAATAATTCCTAGAAATCAGACTAAAACATACATACATACATTCTATGTCAGACAAAATTCAAACGATTCTTACTCTTTTAAAAACCTCAAAAGTGTGAAGAGCCCTTAAATATTTGATGACATTTTAATTTAATCAAAAATGAAAAATACAATACAATAACTGCAGACTGAAACACTGGGGCAAAACCAAAGAGTTATTAAGCATTGCAGTAGACATTCTTTCTCTTTGAAACGGCTTGCACAAGTTATATTTAAACTTAAGCCACAGTTACTTAGTAGGGCAATCAAATCCTCTTTCTGAGGAATCTTCACTTAATCCTGAAATACACAAATCTCAGATTCAGTGCATGGTTACAACTGATGTTGTATGAACTTGAGAGAAGATGAGTGGGCACATGGAGACGCAGAGCTGAGCCACGGAGGGAGCAAGGAACCAGACACGTAGAGGGAAGTTGAGATGAATCACCGTGTGGAGAGAGAAACTAAGGGAACTCAGAAAATGTTCAGTCACCTTTTAGGCAGGAGAATTGAGTCAACCTTCAGAACAAATTTACCTCACTAAAACCACATGAGGAAAAAGATGGCAATCGTGAAAGGTTATTTTAGATAGTCCTTTCTGTATTAAACTAGAGATCTGAGACCCCTGAGTCAGATAAAGAAATTATTTCTGTGTTTGCTGAATTACTCTGCTGCAATCTGTTCTCAAAACAAAGTTGGTGTACTGTTTGGGAAGCAGTGGGACTCTAGATATTGCAAAAATTATATTTAGGGGAAACCAGGAAAAAAATGAGGTTGACAAAACAATTGCAGAAAAAGCAGTAGAACAATTTCAGAATCCTGTATTTGCCATTTTATCATGCTTTGGATAGTCCATATGTAGAGTAACCTATATTGTATAGAGGTAAATCCTCAAAAGATCAGAAAGGGAAAAGTCTGTTTTGGATGATTAATTGAAAGAGTTGGGGATGTTAAGTCTGGAGAAAAGAGGTCTAAGAGAAGACCAGAGTCAGCAAATATTGAAAGGTCCATTATATAAGAGAAATGATCATGTAATGCTTTGCTCTCTGTCTTCAATTGGTTGAAATTATGCACTAGATGTTATTACTTCTAAGTCTGAAAGTAGACACATATATACTCACATAAATATATAAATATATAAACAAATTTATAAAGATGTGAAACATAACTTTCAAACAATTTGATCTTTCAAAAAATGCAATAGATGCACTTGTGAAGTAGCAAGCTGTGGTAATACATTAAGCTGAAGTCTGGAGTGTTGCAGAAGGGAGTCATGATTGATTAGAAGTCAGAGTATATGACCTTCAAGCATTTGTTCAATGCTGAAACTCCAGCTCAAAATGTTCAGTGTTATAAAAATAATATAAACCTGGCTTATAAGAAGTAGTCCTAAACATGTTTAATAATTTATACAGAAATATAGATTATTGGGGCAGTTGGTACTTTAAAAGATGACAGTTTTATAAACTTACATTTTTTTTCATTATTCATGTAATAATTTCTGCCCTGAAACAGCCAAATGAGACCCAATGAGAATTCCACTTTAAACTGTCTCAACATTTTAGCCAATAAAAAGGTACTTCAGCCTTGAGCATAAGACTTTGACACCAAGTGCCAAATATCTCCACTTTGAATAAGATTCATGTCTTTCTAAGTGGTTTTCTGAATACTATTAACATTTCCAGGCATTTTCAGCAAGACTGAAATCTGGTCATGTAGGGGGATTCAATATTTTAGTATTCAGAACTGAATTTTACATATGGAGTCATTTGTTTGTCAAAATAGAAGGAAAGTTTTGCTTTTTGTTGTTACAGGAGTACAAAAGAAAGGCACATTTTCCACACATTTTCAAATGGTTATTATTTTTTGAGATACATAAATTTATATTACCGAGATTAAGGTCTTCACTATTTAGGTTAAAATGGATCATTTTTATAGGAACTAGGTTTTAAAGCTCATTACATCTGAAGATTTCCATTATGATCTCATTTGAAATGAAAGTAAACAGAAATAATAATTTTGTTCTGCTAAAATAGGAAGGCACTATGCTTCAATAAAATGTCATAGCACAGTTAACAGGAGAGGCAACAAATTGGCTAAGAAGCATGACTCAGGAACAATTATCAGTCATGTGAGAATTCATTATTATTAAATAGTTCATAGAAAATCATGCTTGTCTATGAGGGATTGCTGTCTGTTTTCTCATCCCTAGATGGTATATTGTTGCCTACCTTGAAAACAGTCCACAAAGCAATGTAATCTGTCACTATCACAAAACTTAAAAGTGTACATACATTGTATAATTTTATGTTAATATAATACATATCGCTTATCTAAATGTCAAAGAAATTTACAATCATGTTGAGTTCAGGACCAGCTACAGAACAATATCTAAGTCACAAGGAATTAAGCAAGATGAAATAATATGCTTGACAGGTAGCTGTAGGTTTCTGGGGAAAAAAGGTGGCAGAGAATGAACCTGAGAAATTTCATAAAGACAAGAAAGCCAAACAATAAACTCTGAGAAGTTTCCAAGGCAATTAGTTGAGTTGGTGTATAAATTTTTGGTGCTTGAGAGAGCTCCAGCCTAAGCATATCCATAGCAAGCATAGCAGTGACAAAAATATAGGTGTTTCTTTATTGTGACACAGGCTATCCAGTGAGATCACTGATATTTAAATTATCCTTAATAGTTTTAATTAGGTTGCCTTGTTTTAATTTATTCAGTCAGAGACACAGTCTCTAGAAAAAAGGGAAAGCATACGGAGACTCCAAATATGCCCAAGTGCTTGGTAACCCCCAAATTCTGGTTCCCAATATAATAAGCTTTGAAACATTGAATCATGCAATATTGTGACTCCATGAGCAAACTTTGATTTATTAACAAAAACAGGATCTTTAGCAGAAAAACTTTCCCTATGAGGAATTGGTATTAGGTCTTTGAGAGAAGTTCATATTTGAGACATTTTTCTAAAATCCCCTAAAGGTATATGGTAGGTTAGTATTCATCCAGGAGATTAGCCATTTTCCAAAGAGGTTTGGAATCCAGCATTTGGATTTACAGCCGGATATTTTAAAGTTCCCCAGTGTGTCCAGAGGCATAAGCAATTATTTGATAAGTCTAAAGTCTAAAGCATTTTGTCACTACCACTCATATAAATGACCCACAAAATAAGGTTCTACAAGAATACAAAATGTACAACATATTATCACATGGAAAGAGTCCGGGATATTCCTGTTGATAGAATGATAAATGGTTGCCTAATCCCACTTTATAAGACCGTAATTCCTTCACTAACATTACAAGAGAATAGCTGTGTTTAACTAGACACAGAATTCATTATATAAAATAAGCTTCTATTCTGCTTTGCATGATGGTATTGAAAGTCCTATTGGTCTATGTTTTGAAATAAAAATACCATATTTAGAATCCAGACTGCGAGTCTAGGCCCTTTTTGAAATATGAAACTTTAGCTAAAGAGCAACAAAAGTCAACCTTGGAAGATGGCAATTCTAGTACTGATCAATAGTAATATCCTAGAGCATCTTCATAGGTGCTATTACCGTATGTCTGGTACAACAGATGGATAGACTTTTTTCTATACCTATTAATGCATTAGAAATGTTACTGTTACTGGACAGCCCATATTCCTCAGTGCACTTTCCTCAAGTTATTAAGATATTGGGCTCTTTTTTTATTTTGAGCAGACGAATATATATCTCCATTTCCAACAGCATTTTCTAAATGATTAGATGCAAAGTCAAAAATACCTATGAAAGATGAGTAGTAATCATTCTAGTACTTCTACCACGGTGATACAGCATTTTCACTAAGGAAATAATTTCTTAAAAGTTTACGTCTTATTTAAAAACCCTGTACTCTGATAAAAAAAAAAAAAAGCACGAAAACAGATTCAAATATGGAAACCATAAAGGATAACTATTTTTAAATGCTTCTGTAATACAAGGATTTACTTGATAAGCTATTGTTTTTGTTTACATAAATTAGACGCTGTTTCAATTAAAATTAAAACTTGCTTTTTGATTAAGCAAGAACTTGAATTGTACCCAAGAACAACTACCTGCCCACAGACAGCTCTGAAAATGACAGTCACATTTTGGTAAAGGTATGTAATTTCCTCCACAAAAATACAAAGAGATCTCAACAACTGAGGAGTACTGTGAAAGGTCTGCAATCTCAAAATCCAAGCTATTACACCAGAAAAAGTGAAAACTTGAGTTCATCTCCCAGGGGTATTTCAGCAAACAAGTTATTTTGTGGTCATAGCTTACAGACATCCTTTTCTCCTTGCTTCCCACACAGATTTCTCATTCTTCCCTTAGCTGCCTTCCAAACACCTACACTTTCCTTCTCATACAAGTCCTTTACTCATCCATTATGCACCAGCCATCTCTTCCTGTCACTGACCCACTCAGGTTGACACATATTTATGTACTTTGCAGTAATTTTACTTTTTTCCAACATAAAATGGATTTATCTGTATCATTTCTTCTGCTGTTGCTATATATACATGAGCACATGTTTTGTCCCTGTCTGTGAACAGGTAAGATTTTATTGCCTATTCACTGTGTTCATAGTTTTATTACACTAATATGTTTTCCTTTAGTTGATGAATTCCTTGAGAGCACAATAATCTATTCATTTTGATGGTCTCTTGGTGCTTAAGCAGTATCTGGCACATAATAGATGCTCAATACATATTTATTGAATAAATGAATGATAAATAAATTACTGAGAAACAAAGTCTTTGGAAGAAAAGAAACCCATAAGAATTTGTATTACTTCTAAAATTTAATTGTAGTCAATATTTAACATGTATAAATTACTTTGAGAAACACATTATAAGTAAAATGTGTAAGAGAAGTGTATTAGGATATAATTATTTGCATGTTAATGTGATTGCCCTAAAAAGAGGGGATTTTCCTCAATAAAAATGATCTTTCTTATCAAAGTTCATTTAACAAAAATTTTAGAAACATATACATTTTTTTAAAGTACTTCACCTATCTTTGACCCAAAAGTTTGCAAGGAATTAGCATTCTACAAGAGCATTTGCCATAGTGTTTCATAACAGTGTTAGGGTAACATATCTTTGTTAGGAAATAAGAACAACAGTAACTGTGATTTCACTTAAATGACATCTATTTTGAGATAAAATATTTGCAGAATTAGAAAATAACACAATAGGCTATAACTACTATACAAATAACCCAATAACTTATTAAAATGACATGCTGAAATATTTTCTCTCTGATTCCTCTATTAGTAGAGTTGTCACTTTTATCTATAGCTGATTTTCATTTCTCTTCATAACTCCAATGCAATTTGTCTCAAATTAGGAAAAAATCTGTTAAATTGATTGATTTTTCTCAGCATTAACCTTTCAGTGAGCTAGTTATAACTTGAAAATACATTATAAAGCAGGTTGATTTATTCTATACTAACAGGTGACACTGAGTTTACTCAAAATACTGCCAGAGATACATGTTTACAAAAGCAGATAAATTTCACATATAGGCAGACAATTAAAGAGCTGATTATTGTATGTATTATATCATATTTCAAAAGAGAAACAATGTTCCCAATGTGACTTATGCTTTAATTTTATTTACCAAAAAATGTCTTTCAAAACTTTCAATATTTGTGAAAGTAATTTTTAATTTTAATTTTAGTAAAATTTGATATTTATATACACCAAAAATAATAACTTACATTTTATGAAACTTGAAAAAATTTTCATATGCATTATCATTTTTGAGCTCTACACCAATACAGTGCAAGAAAATGGGCACCTATTATTTCTATTTTACAAGTAAAGAAACTAAAAGGTTCAGAGGTAATGTTTTACCCAAGGACATTAAGCTCAAACCCAAAACCCTGCTGGCTCCACATTTTCTTCCCTTTTCACCACTTTGACCAGATAGGCATCTTAAGCACTATTTCAAATTAGTCTTTCAATCTGTTTATCCTACAAATGCAGTCTTCTGTACTCACTGTGAACTTATACACAATTTATTTAGGAAAGCAGACATGTTCATTATGAGTGATCAGCTAAGCAATCATTTTGTTTAGTAATTTAATAACCGAACTTGTGTCCTGCTTACTTATTTTCATAACATCCAAATATGACAAGACTTAAATTACTAAATAGATTACTTCCTATTACACAGACATCCAATATATTAGTGATATAGAAAAGGAACTCAATTTGAAAAGTAGAAACTATAGAAAATATTAAAATTATTTTCCAGTGGTCTGATGCCTTATATTATTATAAATATTGTGGAAGAGTATACTTGGGTGACTTGATAAGAAGGATGTTCATAGATCTAAGACTAGGACCATGGTGTGATTGAACAAAAAATTAAGTACTTTGTTAGGCCACCATCTTTTTTAAATTTTTTTACATGACACTTGTGAAAAACATATAGATAAAGAAATTATAAGATATATAAAAGAACTTTTCCTTCAAATATTTTGCCATGTGAATTCCTTAAAATGCAGACTATTGATCTAGTAGGTCATACTAACTCCTCCAAATCTTTAAAGTCTGTTAAATCTATATGTTCTTAGGCCTTTTATATATGTTGATTAATGATTAAAAAAAAGAATAGTACTAATGAAACAGGTATCATAGTAACAGGAACTGACTAACTCTAGGTCACACATTTTTAACAGGGATAATATTATCCCCCAAACGGGTGACAATTAGTTTATGAGAGGTGCAGAAATCTTACTCTCTTTATCTGTAAATCATAGATATATATGTAGTGCATAAATATATATATATAGTATATATGTGGTATTAAAGTTTCAAGGGGGGAGGGATCAATTAGGGAAAAAATGTCTAAAAAAAATCTCCTTAGAGGGAAAAAGTGAAAAAAAGATGGTAAAACATTGCTCTAGGTAAACAACTATTAGCAAACTCTAAGTTATTAAACAATTCAAGACCTCTTTAACTTCCTTTAATTTAAGGTGATGAGGATCAGTCATGGAAATACTTTAAATAAATTATCTAAAATAAGTTATGGAATGCTTATTGATAGCTGCACAGTACCCATTATATACCTGAAAATAAACAAATACTTTTCTTTTAATGAATCATGCATGCTCAAAGATAACAAATGCTTTATGATTTTCATCTCTTTTTTTTTTTGAAACACACAGCCATATAATCATAACATAACTTTATTCAATGACCATAAACTCACCAACACCAGAAAAACTATATTCCATTTTGTGAAACATGAAGATTTATTCTCCACATGGTATACCTGTTCTGTTTGAGTTTTTTTGTTTTTAGAAAAAGTTCTTGAACCATTTATAATAGTATCAACAAGCTTGGGAGAAGAACTATAATGAAAGAATATTCCTTTCATAGTCCAACTAAACAAAGTACACATAGGAAGGTATACTAGAAATAATAAGTAGAATTGCTTCATTTGTTTTAACTTTAAATATCTGGATACTATTCCCCCAAATACATTCTAAACTGAAAAAAAAAAAAAACAGTCATTTAAATAAGAAAAAAAATTATGTAGAGAAAAAGACTTCTTAAATATAATTTTAAATTATTTTTTTAAGACAACACTCTATTTAATGCTGGAACACTAAAATTATCAATGTTAAAACAGGGGGGAAAAAAGCAAGCATGCCTACTTTCACCACTGATTTCTCAAACTCTTCTGTAACTTCAATGTTTTGAAATAATGAAATCTAAATTTAATATTCAGCATACTTAAAGGAGAACACTATATCACAATTTTATTTATTCTAGGTACTAACAGAAACAGGAGATGCTGAGCATGAAAGACATGGATCTACCCTCACAGAGCTTACCATTAAATTAGAAAAATAAGCATTAACAAATAATTATACAAATAATTAATTCATTACAACTTTGATAAGAGATATAATGGGCACAAAGTACCATGTGACCATATAACAGGGAAACTAATCTAGAAGGATAACAAAGGCTTTCTGGGAAGAGAATGTACATGAATAATAGCTTGAAGTTAGCAAGACAAATAAAATGCAAAAAGCATGCAAAGGAAAATGCTGTATGAAGGGGCACAGTGCATTCATAAAATTGCAGAGAAAATGTGTCTGGATCATTTTGAGTAGTAAGAAGTAAAGTGCTCAAAGAAAAAGACAGGAGAGAAACCATGCAGGGCTTTGTCAATCATATTACAAGTTTTGAACTCAAGCGTTCTAAGGGAAGAAGTAAAATGATCAAATATTTATTTTTAAAGCTCACTTTAGCAGGTATGTGGAGAATGAATTAGAATCAGGAAATTTTGGATGAGAAGAGAGTTGCAATAATTCCAAGGAGATAAAGGCCATGGAGACGGAGAACAAGGGTCATATTTGAGAGATGATTAGGAATTAAAAGTATTTGGATTTCACAATTGACTGGACATGGTAGAGAGGGCAAGAAAGGTGTCAAGGATGATTCCAAAGACTCTGACTTAAACAACTGTGAACAGAAGCAAGGGTGAGCTGTGGAATGGGAAATAAGCTGTTAAGAATGCTTTCTGAGCCTTCAGATTTAAACAGCAGCTGCTCTGAGAGGCCAAACAGAAAACCAGAAGGATAATGGCATTCTTCCTTGACTTCACTATAGCAGGAACCAGAAGAAGGTAAGAATGTCTTGAGAAACTGGAAAGGAAGCCCTATCAAGTCCAAAATTGAATGCATCTATTTAGTGCCTAACAAAGCAGTTCCAACAAACACTAAGAAGAAATCAGTAAAGAATTCCCTACTTACACGCTGAGAGCAGAATACCAACGAAGTATACACAAGGTGGAGAAATTCAAGAAAAGTCTGGGACAAATAATAGAAAAGGATGAGAACAACAGGAATAAAAGCAAGGCCTGTAAAAAGATATTTTTAAATCAGAGAAAGATATAGTACCCTAAAAGCAATATCATAGCATCATTTGAAAATATACTACAAGAGTTGGGGGTGGAGAAGAAGATACTGGTCAAAGGGTACAAATCTTTAGCTATAAGATGAGTAAGTACTAGAGTCCTATCAAACATCACATAGTATACCCTAAATATGTGCAATTTTTATTTGTCAGTCATACCTTAATAAGTTGGAAAAATTTAAAATACTACCAGAAGCAAAAATAAAATACACAAAGTTTCTGCTTTGTACTTCCATGTAGGTCAAGAAATACAGACTTGCTCAAACCAAGGATGAAAGATGAGCTATAACAGCAGAGTGCAGAGTAAAAATTTGGAGCTGGAAACGAGTTATGTGAAAATAAAAGAAAGAGTGACAAGATAAGGAAGAGTATAAGAAAATTTAAAAGAAAATAGCAAAATTAAAAATATCATTAGTATGTTCTTTATTAACATGGGGATTGAAAAATATGCATTTAAGTAAGAGTCAATGGCAACAAAATCTTGGAACCAACTTGCTGGCCTCAAGATAGCAGAATTTCTAGACTGGCAGCCCAGGATTTTCAAAAGAATAGGGGACTAGAAGCATCCGGTCCATCCTGGAAGGAGTGACAAGTTAAGGGTTATAGTTGGAAGAATTTGTGAAAACTGTCTGAGAAGCAATTAAGTCTCTGTTTACTCTCCATCATTTCATGTCACGGGGCAGCTACACATCCACCAACCTGCTAAAAGGTTGGTGGGGTTTGTTAATCTATTTTTATTTGAAAGAGAAACATCAAGACAGAGGGAATCCTCTCCAACTCATGCTATGAAGCCAGTATCACCTTGATACCAAAGCCAGGAAAAGATGCACAAAAAAAGAAAACTAGAGCCCAATATTCCTTATAAATATAGATGTAAAAATATTTAACAAAATACTAGAAAACCAAATTCAACAGCACATCAGAAAAAAAAAAAATCCACCATAACCACGTGGGCTTCATCCCAGGGATGCAAGGATCATTCAACATACAGAAATCAATAAATGTGATTCACCACAAAAACATAAGCAAAAACAAAAACCATATGATCATCTCAATCGATTCAGAAAAAGCATTAGACAAAATTCAGCATTCTTTCATGATAAAAACCCTCAACAAACTAGGCATAGAAGAAACATATCTCAAGACTGTAAAAGCTATATATAACAAACCCACAGCCACCATCAGACCAAATGGGGAAAAGTAAAGCATTCCTACTAAGAACCGAAACAAGACAAGAGTACCCAGTGTCACCACTTCTATTCAACATAGTGCTAGAAGTCCTACCCAGAGCAATCAGGCAAGAGAAAGAAATAAAGGGTATCCAAATCAGGAAAGAAGAGGTCAAACTGTTGCTTTTTGCTGATGATATGATCTTATATCTAGAAAACCTCAAAGACTCCACCAAGAGACTCACAGAATTGATAAATAAATTCAGCAAAGTCTCAGGTTACCAAATGAATGTACACAAATCAGTAGCATTCCTATACACTAGTATCAGTCAAGCTGAGAGTCAAATCAAAAACTTAATACCATTCACAATAGCTACAAAGAAAATAAAATACCTAGGAATACACTTAACCAAGGAGGTGAAAGATATCTACATTTAATAATTTCTATGTGGAAAAATTATGGGTAACTTTATATTTCTTGATATTTCTCTTCCTTCCCAAAGTTTCTCAAATAAACATATATTACTTTGAAAATTCAATAAAAAACATAATAAAATGTGTTACTAAAAGTTCAGAATATGGTCACTTTATGTTCTGGCCATTCTTTCTCGTAGGACATTGATCCAATTGTTTTCATCAACAAGATTCTTAAGGCACTATGAATTATAAATTAGTGCTCTTAAACTTTGTTGTACATGAGCTGTAAGTCAGCCCAGATGAACCTAGTATTATCCCAGCTAACTATGATGAAACCATTTTAACTGTAAGAAAATTAGCATTCTAGATATGTCTCCAAAGGATCTGTACCACGATCTTCTTTGCTCTCTGCTCTCCAGCTAATCTTCTCTGAGCTCCGGAGAATTCTTTCCTTCATGTCCCAGCACCTTTCATAGGTGGCTGCTTCTGCCTGGATGTCTACCCAACCCTCAGTCCCTATTCAGATCTCAGCTCCAATGTCTCTTCCCTAGAATCCCTACCACGCATTTTACAGTTTATATGCTTTTTTCATCCTGAAATACTCTTGTTTACAGCACTGTAATACCATTTGTAATTAAATATTTATTTGTATGATTACCCAATTAATGTTTTTCTTCCCCACGATACTATAAGTTCCACTTGGGAATAGGTCACATCTGTTTTGCTCACTTTTTGCATCTCCAGAATTTGACGTAAAGCCCAACACTTAATGGACGCTCAATATATAATTTTTTCATAGATAGTTGGTTGGATGAATGAATAAACTATCAAATGAACCAACAAACAAATTAAGAACTACCAAAAAAATGTTAGTGGCTATCCCACCCAGGGTATCAACTAAATATCAGTTTTTTTTTTTTAATTTGACCATTACATATCATATACATGTATTGAAACATCACACTGTACCTCTAAATACATACAATCATTTTGTGTCAATTGAAAATAAAATAAAATTTTAAAATTTGGGTTTTTTAAAAAAAAATCCATTCAATCAAAAGTGCTAACTCAGATTAATACCATGTATTACAATGACTATAACATATTCAACCTTAGCTAATCAAACTAACCTTTTGGGGTTTGATTTTTGTATAACTCTCACCTGCATGGATCTCTTTCACACAAAATACAAATCCTTTTGCAACCCAAATACCCAATGACGACTCATTCTTTTGAGATTTAGTTTGGATGTGATGGGTAGGGAAAAGAAAAGATGAGAAAACATATTAGCCTTCTAAGATTAATGACTACATTTTTCTGTTGGGAACTTGGAGTCCTAAACTAAAACGTTTCCTCTCCAATCCCCGATATCAGAAGCTGTACCTAACATAATTGCTTCCAAGGGGGAAATACTACTTCTATTTTCTGACTGGCTGTCACAATACTCTGAGTTAATCTCCCCCGGAATGCCCAGCTCAATATAATTGTAAGAATTCTGGGCAGAATCTTTCTGTGGCAGTTTGAGCAGTAAACTTATTTGTCTGTGTGTGAGGGACTGTTAGTTCCCAAAGCATAGAAGATTTTATTAAGAAGATGACAACAATTTCTTATTTTCAGATATCTGGTTTTTCACATTCAAATGGTCTGGATTTCTACAGTGTTCCTACATCATGTTCAGAAAATGGACTAACACAATTCTCCATTTGATTGCTCTTGAGAACAGGGTATTTTCATAGAGCTATTTATTTATTCAGTTCTTTCATCTTCTACATTTACCTGTTCTGTAGCGACCTATCACTCTCTCCTTTACACATTCTGCTCTTTGCACACCATCCGCCTTGCTGTTTCTAATAGTCTCCGGGCATGCTCAAAAGTATTTGTACCTATTGCTGCTCTGCCTGGAACACCCTTCCCCCAGATATGCCCCTAGCTGGCTCCATTGGAAACTTTAGATCTTACCCAAAGACCTATATAAAATTATAATCTCTCCTGAATACTTTCTATACCTTTTTCTTCCTTAGATATTTTCCAGAGCATTTATACCATAAAACATACCATTTGGTTTATTTTTCTTTGTTTTATCTATTTTCTCTCTTCTAGGATAAACACCCCATGAAGACAAAGATTTTTGTCTCTTTTATGTACTGCTATATTCTCAGCCCTTATTGTGGGCACTCAAAAATCACTGAGTAAACAAACAATGTTTCTAATTGAATATTAGAAATATTCAATCTGAAATATTTTTGTGAAATGACCAATAGGGTAGTAGTACTTATTCCTGCTTTTACCAGAGAAAATAGTAAGAGTCCCATTCAACATAAAGATACAGCTGTTACCTGGTCAGTCTGGGCTCTTCATACTTATAAACTAGCAAGAAAATAAAGGAGTTAAAAATCAATAAGGTAACTTACTCTGATAATCATGAGTAAGAGGGCACCCGTTGTATATCAGTGGCTGGCAAGAATATGTTAGGCCCTTGGATGATTCACTGGGACATCTCATGGCATTCCCATGCCCAGTTATAACTATCAATGCATTAAGTTCAACAACCATAGCATTAAGAGCATGGAAACTCAAGGCTCAGAACTCTCAGGAAAACATCAGGCAGGCTCCTACATGAGTAGAAGTACTAGCTGAAGGAGAGAAAAATCTAGAATGCCTAGGGGTGGGGGGAAGACAATTGGTATTAATAATGGCCTTGCTACCACCTGCATTAGTGTACCACCCCCACTATTCTTCCTCAAGTAAGTTTTCTTGGGAATTGTGACCAACCAGAATCTTGGATAAGCTTTGCCTGGATGGAGTGACCTTAAGTGAGAAGCAGGTGGATCTGAAGGCTACAAGGAGTGAACTGCTGTGTACCTTTCCTCCACTTGCTGTAAATGTTAGCTGATTACAGTTCATAGACACTCCCCTTCTCTGGAGACTTACCTCTGCTAAAGAGGAGCCACTTCCCCAGGGAGGCTGCTCCCTGCCATGGGGAACAGACAAATAGCCAATGGCCAATGGACACAAGTGTAGAAAAGGCCATCCATTTTGCCTCAAGAAGGGATCATCTCTGTGGAACAATTCACATTTCAGAGCTTCTCCAAAGAACCATACTAATCTATTCCAGATGAGACTCTGTGTTTAGTTTTTAATCTCCTGCTCTATCCTGCTTCACTGACTCTCCTCCTGAGAGCACTCTTTCAATAAATCACACAAGCAAGAACAAGATAGAAATGATCTTAGGTTCTCACCCTAACCACTTAGAATGCAAATATATCCTTCCAAGGGTCAGATACACCCCAGATATCTCCAACGTCTGGGCTTTATTCCTAGGGAGATAGCGCCCCAGTCTTTTTTGTATAGTGAGTACACTAATGTTCATTTTGTGAACATGTTCTACAACTTATATACACATTACACTTACTATTTTATGTGTAAAATAGCTCATTTTGAGCTATTTATACTTTCTGTACAAAAAGAGCATTTTGTACAGAAAATATAAAGAAAAGAAAGGAAGGAAGAATGAAAAGAAGAAAGGTGAAAGGAGGGAAGGAAAGAGGAGGTGAAAGACCTTTCATAAAATCTTCATCCAAAATATCAATGGCATGGTGGAAATGGAACAGCAAAATGACAAAAAAAAAAAGTCTGTCTTCTGTAATGTACTTGGTTTGGCAATTTAAGTAAGTTTTCTGACACAATGTGTAATATCTCATGTGCAAGAACTCTTTTCTTGGCAAGATATAAGAAAAGATATTAGTTCTGGAGTTAGTATACAACAGAATACAACTTACAAATTCTTAAAAGTGGCTTTAACAATGGTATGCAATATACACTACAGGCAATCTCTTACAGACCCCACAACTTGGCTTTGGAGATGTGAAAATATCTTTATCATGAACATTTGCTGTGCCAGGCTGACACCCACAATTCCTATGAATCCCCCCACTTTTCTCAATTATTTTTTATGGGCTGGCAAGAGATATGGGGGTGACCAACCACTGGGGATAGAATGGATTGTGTATGTTCTCTTGTTAAGCCCAAGGCAGGGCCTGACCCCAGCAATTTGTAGCTCTTATAAAAAGTGAGTATGTAACACAAGTTTGTCCTGAGGTCTGGTTCATTGTTGCCAATTTGGGGCCACAGTGAATGTCCTCCTCAACATCTTTTTAATTTTACACTGAAAACAATTATTGAAGAGAATTTAAAGTCTGCTTTGTAGAGCAGTGTGCTATATTAAAGAAAAGGAGAAAAAATATATGTTTACACACACAAACACACTGTGCATAGAAAACAGAATTATGAAATATGAAGTAGCTCTTCATAAAATTCTATTTTGCATGATGTCTCTCTTTGGTTTGAAATACAAAGGGAAGAGGTTTGTCTTACAGGCATCAGTCCCTCATACCACATCTTTCCTCTCCCTTGTGTCAATGTTCTGTGTAATGCTAATTAAATGGACATGTGCAACTAATTTAAGTGTTACAGAATTCAAAGCAGTCTAAATTCCCCCTTCACCCAAAAATAGAGTAGGAAAGTAAGTTTCTAGTCTCTAGACTTTATGGTAGACTGAGAACTGAATTGTAAAATCATATTTCTCAGAAAAATGTAATTGACTTCTCAGGTTATGAATACTTGATTATAGTAGGGACAGTTCGGAAATAGCCCCATTTTAATTCATTTAGAGAAGGCAGTTATTCATTATGCTGAGTCTTATGGCCAAGAAAGAGAACAGAAATAGCATAATTTTCCACTGTCAAGCTGAACACACATATAGAACAAATATTCTCGCTCTGTTCTATGGCAGAATTGAGCCTGCTGAATACCATACAAGGGGTAGTGGTAATCACGGTCAAAGTGGTACTCTGGCATAAAAAAATACAATCCACAAAAAGCACTGAAAGAAAATTTACATATAGACATATTATTAATATACCTATTATTCAAGATGCTTTCTTTATGAGGATGAGTGCATCTGAAACTCATTTTTAATACTTTGACATCACCATCATAAAAGAGAAGGAAAGGCAAAGATACAATTTCATTTTCTTTGAACACTATTTGCAGAAATGGCAGTAATTCTGGCAATATCATGTTTTCCTTATCAAAGCCATCTTAAGGATAACTCTGCATTTTTACGTAAAGAGAATTACCAGGGAAAACCTATACATAATAAAATTTGATAAGTGGAGACAGAACACAACAGTCTGTGTTAAGGGGAGTCATCTTCCACAGATATCATAGTTGAGAAAGAAAACAGAAGAGCTTACCTTTATGATGGTTTGCACTGGATACAACTTTCCCCCACAAGGTTACAATAAATATTATTATTAGCAGTTTTCCTTTTGTTGCTTTCTGTAAGTATCTCTTACTCATCCTGAAAAATAAAAATAAGAAAATCCTAAGTATGTGGAAATCGTTGCTTTTTCATTATAATTGTGCTACATTTAAAGCCTTCCACAACGCCTTAACCATTGGACACCTGAAAATTTTATTACTTGTATTTAAAATGCTATTCACTGCATATAATCTATGAGCATAGAAAATAAAAGTTTTCCAAAGTACCTTGATATGATGCAAGAAATAGATAAAGATCGGCTCAGTCAGTCTTCATCCACTTAATAGCCTAAATCAGTTAGGAAATATTATGATTTTTCTCTTCATATAAAGGTAGATTTAATTTATTAACAAAATCCAAGCCACAGTCATTTGAATAATTGTTAAATAAATACATTATTACTTTGCTTTTTTTCCTAAAGATTCCTTCTTCAATGCCAAGTCAAATGGTTAAGGTAAACAGTTTAGATAAAACTGCTTAGATGAATTCCTGCACAGAATAAAGTCACTTCAAATCTATTATTCCTAATGTGCTTTTTAAAAAAATCATCTGGTAACATACCTTCCTTATAGCAAACTAACCTGACCCATCTAATACACACAATTCTGCTACAGGTGACACAATGTTGTTGGAATCCATCTTGCTGTACTTTATCAGAAGTAGGAGAAAAATGGAAGAACAGAATGAAAAATACCAAATTAACATTTTCAAGTTGAGCCCATCAAACTTGGGAAATCAAACAATGTTAAAACAAAATAATAGCTACCTAGAATAAAAGTTCCCCACCTGCTTTCTTCAGCACTTTATACATTCTTTCATTTGTTCCTCAGAACAAATTTGTCATGTAGGTATGTCCACCCCCATTTCATATGTGACAATATATGACATTCCATATATGACAAATATTTCATATATGGAAATTTGCCTAAGGTCACATTTCATGAAAGAATAAAAATTCAAACTCAGAATTGTCTACATCTAAAATTGTTACGTTAACCCCTAGCTAAGGGATAATAAGCAAAACTGATATGAAATCAAATCCATCTGCATTTATTTATAAGGGAGGTAAATATATGTATTCATTACCCAGTGTCTTTCAGGTTTAGATCCTATACTCAACTCCATTTTTGCTTGACCTGCAGATTCTTCCCTGCCCTGGTTTTAACGCAACTTCCTGGGGTCACTTCCTGACCTAGGCTGATTCTTCTTTCTCTTGATTCTCTTAAGTTATTCTTTGCCTTATACCTTCACCTCCCAACCATTCTATTTCCAAAAATATGACTTAATGGTAGCAATGATGGCTGTACAATTTCAAACACATGGATAAATGCATGAAAAAATAAATATATTATGTATTTTAATATAGATATATGCTTATATTTCGTGGCGTGGGGAAGCTGTGCTCATTAATTCAGATGTTGAGGAGGCTGTATTATATGATTTAAAAGCATCAACTCCTGTGTCAGACTGTCTGGATTTGAGTCCAAGCTCTCCTGGCTTCTAAGTATGTGACCTGTACACAATTCTACTTCTTTTGGATTTCCTACTTTGGTTCCTTCTACTGTAACTCAGAATAATGTATGTGAAATACCTGGCCCACTAACTGGCAAGTACTAAAAGTTCAACGACTATGATATTAGAGAATATTTAATCATTTGAATATGTTTTGTCCTTGAGTACTTGGCAGGCTAGTCTCATTCATGAGATGATTGAAGGAAGTTTCAGTAGCACCAACAGCTGCTAACTCTCCATGGACCTTAGTCTTGTGACATGCCAAAGATAATGTACAAGGAAATAGGTATTTGAACCTTTAGATCAAACTATTTGAGTTCAAAATTATACTTCCTGCTTACTGGCTCTATGATCTTGAACAAATTACTTAACAACTCAGAGTATCTTTGTTGTCAGTAAGATGAGGATGATAATAATATACTTCATTGTGTTGTTATACGAAGATTCAAGGAAATAGTCCATGTAAAGGGCTTCACACTATGCACAGCATATAATAAATCTTAATCACTGCGATTATTACTCAATTAGACCAGTATTTCCCTAAGTGCATTCTGCAAAACAGCAGTTTCATAGAATGTTAATACAGTATTAGTAAAAAACAAAATGCGAAAAATATTTGGAAAATTCTGAGTTCAACAAATTTAACCATATTTTTTAAACAAGAGGCTTATTAAGTATGCCTTTTTAGAAACATTTTCTGGGAACCCTCTCCACAGAGTAAAGTAGGACACTAATGTCCTCAGGAAGTCGCTCAGAGAAATATTGAGCTACAACAATAATCTGGTGTAGCATTCTTTCTCAGTAAACCAAATGCCCATTTCAAATCTTCCATTCTATTGCCATTGTTTCCTCTCTCAACACTCTTAATATTAGTTTTGTTTTAAGATTCTTCTCTTTTTTCCACATTTTTTCAACCTACCTCCCCTTCTGCATCCAATCCCTGCAACCTTATAGGGTACAATATACCCTATATCAGATAGCAGAATGAACAGAAAAACTCATCTGACAGGAAGAGCTGCTTAGCATAATTCTTCATAATAGCTTTCCCACAGCAAATGGCTCTGCTACATGGGCAATGACCCAGCATATTTTTCCACACCATCGTGCACCCATCCAATGGGATGACAGGACTGATAACTAGATGTATGGAAACAGAAATACCCACAAAGTTTCAAAGCTGTCAAATAAAAAACGAAAGCAGAATGAAGGTCAATTTTGGGGAGGCTGTAATGACTGCTGTTTTTTACCTCTCGTGCCACCTTAACTCCCATCCAGTCAATTACCATGATTATCAATACTACCTCCTGAGTATCTCTTACGTGTATACATGTATATGTATCCCTAGTGCAATACTAGAATTCAGACCACCAAAATTTCTCACTGGCTGCAGCATCCTAACTGGACTTCTGCCACCCATATTGCCCTCCTCTGGACCCGACGGCAGATCCTATGTCTGCCTTTTTCACTACCTATTATATTTGCAGTATTTATATTATTACCAGTGCCTGAAAAATATTGTTGACTGAATGTAATGTGTTCTTTATGCTGTAGCCAAATATGTAACTATGATCTTGAGACATCCTTACTTAAAGCTGTCACGTGATTCCCTTCTATGCTCAGAAACAAACAAACAAACCAAAACAAAAAATGGCCAGAATCCTTAGCAGGGTATAAAAATTCCATAGCACAGTTAAGAAAAAAAAAAAAAAAAAAAAAAAAAGCTTTGCTTCTTTTTTATGTCTCTAATCCTATTTTAAGCCCTTTCTCTCCACCTCTCTCTTCATACACACTCATGATCTGTATTTTAACTCAACGAAATTTCCTTAATGGCATCCAGCTAGATCTCACCTCCATGGCTGTCACCATTCTCTTCACTGGTCAAGGTGCAGGTTAGAATTCCTCCTGCAGCATTTGCTCAAAACTATGTTGAGTGCCCTTCTTTATGCACAACTGCCACACAGTATTACAATCCACTTACTTACTTCCATTCATCACTCTCATATATGATAACTAAAGACAAGAACTGCGCCCCACAAATTTGTGAATATGTAGGACCTAATCCAAGGTCCCTCTTAATAACTGGTAAATGAGTATTTGTTGAGTGTTGGTGGGGCACAGCCAAATACATTCTGTAGTTGTCAACAGGAGGAAGAAGCATGTGTGTGTCACCTCCTTAGGATGAAATTAGGACAGAGCAAACAGGAAGAAAGAGAGAAAGAGGAGGGTGTGGGACATGACAGGGCAAAATGAAAAGGAGGCAAAAACAAGGGAAAAATCCAATCCTGAACATGTTTCATTCTGATTTTTAAATAACAATCAAGTTGAACAAAGTGAAATGTAATGTAGTGATCAAGGATTTTTGACAAAAGGACAATAACAAAGGGAAAAAACCTAAAGGAAAAAAGAAGAATGATACATTTCTTCTTGTCCTTGTGTGAGAGCACACGGGGAGGGACATTCCCTTCTTATTCTATTCGCTAACCACTGGGTCTCTGTTTAAAAATTTCCACCACAGCTTAGATTGTCACATTCATCTGTAAAAACAGCAAAATTTAAGTGAATTTTACAACAGCAAAAATTGAGTGAAAAGAAACTGGAAACTGAAGGATAAATACACATAGAAGATGAAACCTTGAAATTGCTCCCCAAGCAGCAGCAGCTTGCAAGGAGCACAAGGGAAACAGGAAAATTGAGAAATGGTAACCTTGGCAGTGAAGGATGTTGACGTGAAAAATTGTCAAAGTGGAGGACTGACAATTAAATCTCCTGGACTTTCTCCCACTCATCTCTGCTGTGTTACATGTTTCCGTTACATTCACTGAGATGTAGACTTTTCGTTTTTTTCAAGCCCTTCCCCTCCCACTAATGTTAAAAGTACATTTAATTGTAAAAAAGCAAGAATTATAAAACTGCTATGCTGTGAGAAAAATCATTTCCACCTAAAAACAGAATGTAAATTTAACTGGTCTATAGACCAGAATGTGGAAGGAAAAAAGAATGGGACGTCTGATGTGTAGAGGAGATAAAAGCAGGGGCCTGGAATCCAACCACCTCGCCTCCCTTTGAGCTTAAGACACTTTTGTGGAAATAAAGGTCATGTAAGGCAATATATATTTAAAAGCCTTTTTAGAACATTTATGTACATTAACCTAAGATTCAGACAAACCTGGTGTTAACTAATTACAATGGCATAGCCCTTAACAGACAAATCTAATACAGAAATCGACTGTTAGGGTAGAATGCTCCAGTTGATAAGGCCAGTGCCCTTTCTCCTCATAGAGACCAGAATGATTTTTATGAAATGTAAATCAGATCACATTTGTTTAAAATCCTAGAATTTACCTGCTCATTGAAATGAGAATAAAATCTAAATTTCTTGCTGGAGACAAAGCCCAACATCATCTTCCCTCTTGACCTCTCTCATCTCATTTCACATCCCTATTTCCCTCATACCCTATGCTTCAGCCACATTGGCCTTCCCTCCATCCCTTCTGCCAAGCTTGCTCTAGACCTTACACTAAATGTTCACTTTGCCTTGAAGGCTCTCCCTCCTGTTTTGCATAGTGGTCTGCTTTTCATAATCACCTCCACAGAGATCACCTCCAGAGCATCCTGCCCTCCAGAGTCCAGAGAGACCCACCCTGCAGTCTTTCTCTGTCTCCCAATATCCTGTAGTATTTTCTCTATTATTATAATCTGAAAATATCTTATTTACTGCTTCATACATTCATGCAAATGTTCATTTTCTCTTCTGCCCATTAAAATGTAATTTCTATGAGGGTAGAGATCCTACCTGTTAGTCACTGCTCTAGCAGGTAGACCATCACCTGGATCATGGAACATCAAGAGATGAAGGAATAGGTGTACTGATTTTATAATTAGAAGAAAAGAAGTGAGTCTTTTTAAATGGAGATGTTTTATTACTTCTTTTAACTAAAAAAGTTAAATTTCCATTATATTCAGCAATGAGGAATGGTGATGTCAAGAACAGTGTACATATTTGTTGAATAATGGAAGATGAAATGAAAGGAATGAGTGGGAGGTGAGGAAGTGGAAACAACTAGACTATTCTTTCAAGAAATATGCAGAGAAGGGAAGTAGAGCAGTGGCTAGAACAAGGTGATGGCAAAGAGATGGAAAGGGAAAGGAGGGAAGGGGAGGGGAGTGGTGGGGAAGGAAGGGAGGGAGGAAGCAAGGAGTGAAAGTGAGGATAGATTATGAAGGTTAACTTTCAAGTGAGATCAAAAAGTAGGTAACATCCACACCAACATTTATTGTCTGGGGACTTTTTGATAAAAGCCATTCTCACTGAAGTTAAGTGATATCTCATTGTGGTTTTGATTTAGAGAGATAGGAACACTCATACACCACTGGTGGGACTGCAAACTAGTACAACCTCTGTGAAAAGTAATATGGAGATACCTCAAAGAGCTAAAAGTAGAACTACCAGTTGATCCAGCAATCCCATTACTAGACATCTACCCAAAGAACAAAAGACATTCTATAAAAAAGACATCTACACTTGAATGTTTATAGCAGCATCATTCACAATTGCAAAGATACAGAAACAACCCAAGTGCCCATCAATACATTAGTGGACTAATAAAATATGGTACATGTATACCATGGAGTTCTACTCAGCCACAAAAAACAATGGTGATCTGGCACCTCTTGTATTATCCTGGATAGAGCTGGAGCCCATTCTACTAAGTGAAGTATCCCAGGAATGGAAAAACAAGCACCACATGTACTCACCATCAAATTCATATTAACTGATCAACATTTATGTGCACAAATAGTAGTAACATTCATTGGGTGTTGGGTAGGTGGGAGGGGGAAGAGGGAATGGGTATATGTCTAATGGGTGTGATGTGCACCATCTGGGGGATGAACATGCTTGAAGCTCTGACTCATGTAGGGCAAAGGCAATATATGTAACCTAAACATTTGTACCCCCATAATATGCTGAAATTTAAAAAAATAAATTAATTGTCTTTAAAAAAGTAGGTAACAGTTTTTATAAATGTAAAGCATTCTACAAGTATAACTTATTATTCTTATTAATTTTAATGTCCTTATTTTTATAGAAACAAATGTATCATGCAAAGTAAATTATTTTTTGTTCTTGCTAATAGAGTATTACAATAATCTTACTAAATAGAACATCTAGAGCCATAAGTTTGATAAATACTATGGGTGTATATAGTATATCCAAATTATTTACTGAAATAGCAATTATTTTTTGAGGTAGGCAGTGCAATCAGTATTGAGATATTAATAGATAAAAAGATAGATACATTAAATAGGTATAGATAAATATTAAAACATAACAGAGTCATATGCATCTATTTTGTAAATATAAGAACATAGAGTAAAAGTTTAGGAGATAATCATGTAACTCATACATATCTTTGTGTAATCATGTATGTTGTGTGTTATATCATCCCAAAACTGAGATCATTAATTTTAATCATTCTTATTACTACTATTATTTTTGCTTTCATTTCATATTATATATCCAATATCATCACATTATAGTATTTTAAGCCACATTTACCAAGCACATTATTTGAATCAGAACCTTCCTGTTGAAGAGCTAGTATCTGGATTTCCCATTTACAAATTATCATCAAAAGTTTATAGAGTTGCATTTCTATATGCCGGTCATATGATTATCTAATTAGATCATATTTTCTTAGGTAACTTTAAAACGTAGACATTGGAATCTAAATCAGTTTCTCAAATCTGTCTGAATTGAAATAATTGCTTTAAAATACTCACTATATTTGTTGTATCAGTGTTTTGTAATGAATCTACCTTTTTGATTCTGTTCAGTAAAGTTGACCCTGGAGATTTAGCCAAGAAAGCTCTATTGGTTTCTAAGGATTTCCTGGCAGCAAACACAGTCTTATTAAGAACCACAATTATATACTTCCTTCACCCAAATTTTATGCTTCCATTCATTTCCCCACAATGCTGCAATTTTGGTGGGCACAAAAGCCCAGGAGCACTATTGCTTTATGCATAGCAGTGTATAGCCAGATTGTTGGATTTGTGTAAATGCTTTTGCCACGCACAGATTGAAGCGGTATGGAATAGAAATGTATTATCATTTAAATGATTTCTCCAGAAACATACAATATTCTAAGCCTCCAAGCTCTAATACCCAAAACAGACAAAAAACTCCATAAAGCAAAGATAAAGCAATCATTTAAGATTTATGGGAGCACTAGAAAAACACCTGAAATGATCAAGAGTAAGCTATATCACTGTGCATCTATTATTACAAGCGAATCATTTGCCCTCCTATCTATCTATAAAATGGGAATGTCATCTATTTTTTTCAAACAGAAGTGTCATGATAATAAACAAGAAATCATGTGACACTTTGAACCTAAAAGGAAGATATATGATAAATCAGAGATATTACTATTTCATCAAAGGTCCTTCTCTCTGAGCATGGGCTTGTAAGTCAGAAATACATGCCCAAATATGATTCTGGGCTCTAATACAACATAGTTAAATAAATTTGTCAAATCTGCTTAACAAAAAGTTTTGAGTCACAATGCACACATATGAAATGCATGAATACTATTACATATTGGTAGGATTGTTATAAAAAAAATACATTTTTAAAATATCTAACACAAAGCCAGGCATAAAGTAGACACTCAATAAGCTATAGCTATTTTTATATATCATTAATAATATCTGAAACATAACCTCCTAGCTAAGAATGAATAGTAAATAAAAAGTCTTTGAATAACCAATTTTAAAAGTTTACATGTTCTAATCATAGGTGAGAAATGAAGCTACCTTTTAGGAATTTATCCTGAGTCTAAAGAATTAAAAGGTAAGAGTATAATGCAATTGGCTAAAAATAGAAGCAGGGATGACTGATAAACAGTGTCTTCTGACGGCTCTGCCAAAAAAATTTTGATACTGGAATACATCAACTCTAAAAATGTATAGCATTCCAGGATCACTAAGTATAGGAAAAATACTCTTCAAATGCCTCTAGAAATACACAGAGCACAGCATGCTAACTGTAGTTATTAATATCAGTATGTATGCTATATATGTTTTTTTCTGGTTTTATACCTTAAAATGTGCTGACTCATTCAACGTCTCATTCAACCTTCATATTAATTCTTTGAACTAAGCTCTTCATATATTAGTATCCTCAGATTACATATCAGAATCTGAAAGAATAATTTGAAGACAAGTAATAAGCGGCAGAGGCAAGTCTTGAATTCAGATCTTCTTCCCACTGGCTCAGTCCTCGTCACAACAGTGAATAAATAATGTTCCACATACTCTATAATGAATCCTAAAAGCATTTGAGGCATTTTAGACAAGTATGCACTAAAAAAAAAGGCTAAAATGAAGTGCTAGTTCTCAGTTATCTAGAACATTATCAAAAGAAAATCACCTCATTGCCATGATACTGGATAAAGGAAATACTATGGTACCCCATTACTGTGCCAAATGGGGCTATAAAACGATCAAGCTTTAAATGGTGCACCATTTACCATCCGTACACACCACATGATCTGGTGAACAGTGAGTTAAAACTTTCAGAGCTAAGTGCACTAGACTAGACACCATTCCATTGAGATTAGAACCAATGGAATTGCTCCAGCAGAAGTGACTTTAGGTAGGGTTGCTAGATAAAATACAGGATGCCAATTTAAAATGGAATTTATCTGAAATTCCTATTTAATTGTGTCATACAATTTTATTGCAAAATCTTCCAACTTTACTCTAGTTTTCAACTATTCATGTATTATTTTAGCAAGACACTAACACTGACTTGTATGTGCAAGCATGCTTATCTAAAGAAAAACAAGCTTAGAATACTATAGAAGTTGGTAGAGATTAAAATAATAAAATCTTCCTTTGTTTTTTGATCAACTCTTTTCTGTATACAAGATGAATAACTTGTCTATACTTCTACTGGGCAATTGAGAAGATCCTGAATTGTTTATTCTAGTTAAAAACATAGCAGATTTAGCCTAACATGGCAATTAATTAAGAGCACAGGGATTTGAAGTCAGACATGGGGCTTTGAGATTTGGCTACATACTATTAATAGCTGGTAGAGACATGCTGTTTGACTTCAAAAAGCCTTAGTATTCTCTGCTATAATACTGCATAAGATTACTTGCCTCATTGAGCTGTTGGGATGGCGAATAAGTTGATTTATGTAAAGTACTCTGCACAGATCTTGTCACTTAGTAAGCAATGTACGAATGTTAGCTATGACACAGTCATTTAAAGTTCTCCTGTGATTAACTTCTTTATTCAATAAGGAATAATCAGTTGATTATTTTATATATCTGTCTTATGAGCACCAAAAGACATCAAGAAGACAACATTAAATGCATGTCTTTCATTCTTAAATTCCCTGTTGGAGCATTTTACTATTTTCCCAGTGACTGTAGATAGCTTGATGGCAGTGTATCCATCATATTTAAAACTCATATCTCTTAGAATTCTTATAGTTTCATGACTTAGGTTTAAGTCTGTTATCCATTTTGAATTAATTTTTCTGAGTGGTGAGAGGTATAGATCCTGTTTCTGTCTTTTATTTGTGGCTATCCAATTTTCCCAGCACCATTTATTGAATAGGGATTCTTTTCCCCACTCTATGTTTTTGTCTGCTTTGTTAAAGAGCATATGGCAATGTGAGAATGGTTTTCTATCTGGATTCTTTGTTCTGACATTGGTCTATGTTTCTGTTCTTATGCCAATACCATGCTGTTTTGGTTACTATAGCCTTGTAGTATAGCTCGAAGTCTGGTAAAGTGACACATCTTGATTTGTTCTTTTTGCTTAAAGTCACTTTGGCTATTCAGGGTGTTTTCTGGTTTAATACAAAGCGTAGAATTATTTTTTCTAGATCTGTGAAAAATAACATTGGTATTTTAATGGGGATTGCCTTGAATCTGTAAATCACTTTGGGCAGTATAGACATTTTAATAATGTTGATTCTGCTGATGCATGAGCATGATGTGTCTTTCCATTCGTTTACATCTTCTGTGATTTCCTTCCTCAGTGTTTTGTACTTCTCCCTCTAGAGGTCTTTCAACTCTTTGGTTAAATATATTCCTAGTTATTTTATTTTCTTTGCTGCTATAAGAATTCTAGAAGAAAACGTTGAAAAAACTCTTATAGATATTGGCCAAGGCAAAGAATTTATGAAGAAGACCCTAAAGGTAATCATAGCAAAAACAAAAATAAATAAATGAGACCTGACTAAATTAAAAAGCTTCTGCACAGCCAAGGAACAATCAATAGAGCAAACAGATAACCTACAGAATGGGAGATAGTATTTGCATGCTATATATCCAATAGATGGCTAATAACAAGAATCTACAAAGAACTCAAGCAAATCATCAAGAAAAAAAAATCAAACAGGACCATTAAAAAGTGGGCAAAAGACACGAACAGAAGCTTTTCAAAAGAAGATAGAATAATGGCCAAAAAACATATGAAAAAATGCTCAATGCCTCTAATCATCAGGGAAATGCAAATCAAAACCACAATGAGATATTACCTAACTCCAATGAGAATAGCTTTTATCAAAAAGTTCCAAACAACAGATGCTGGCACAGATGTGGAGAAAGGAACATTTATACACTGTTGGTGGGACTGCAAATTAGTACAACCTCTATGGAAAGTAGTATGGAGATACCTCAAAGAACTGAAAGTAAGTAGACCTATCATTTGATCTAGCAATCCCACTATTGGGTATGTATTCAAAAGAAAAGAAGTCATTTTAATAAAAAGACACTTGCACTTGAATGTTTATTGCAGCACAATTCACAATTGAAAAGATGTGCAATCAACCCAAGTGCCCATCAATTTATGAGTGGATTAATAAAATGTAGTATATGTATCCCATGGAGTACTACTCAGCCATAAAAAATGGTGAACTAATACCTTTTGTAAAAATCTGAATGGAACTGGAGACCATTCACAAGAATGAAAAAACAAATACCACATGTGCTCACTATTAAATTGGAACTAATTGATCAATGCTCATGTGCAGATATGGAAGTAAAACCCAATGGAAATAAAGCAGGTAGAAGGGAGGAGAAGGGAATGGGCAAATTCACACCTAACACGTATAGTGCACACTATCTGGGTGATGGACACACTTATAACTTTGACTCAAAGGGTACAAAAGCAATTCATGTAGCCAAAACATTTGTATACCCATAATATTTTGAAATAAAAAAATTCATATCTCTTTCTACTTCACAATATTAACTTTAAACTACATTTTTTTCTCTGCATTTCTGTTTGATATTCAGTGCCATTGTCCTTACCATTTGTTTACTTACTTTTTAAAATTATGAGCAGGATTCAAATCTGCTCTTCCTCCCAAAAATAAATAAAATGCAGTGTGATTATAGAGTATGACCAAAAATGAGATTTCATACTGAACCACTGTATCGAGATACAATATCAAACAATAAGCCATCAGAAAATTTGACTTTGATTGAGCCAAAATTTAAAATATATTAAAGCTATTTAATGGAAATAAACCTAATTTATATAATTTAATATAAAATGCATGTGTAGTACCAAATCTTGACGGTTTGTAAAGGGAGGCTGGATAATTGAGAGCTGGGTAACATAAAACCTCCTTTTATATTTGATCTCCTCTCCTACAAAAACTTCAGGCAAAAGTAACAATGAGTAGAAAAATTTGGATTTAGGCCGGGCGCAGTGGTTCATGCCTGTAATCCTAGCACTCTGGGAGGCCGAGGCGGGAGAATTGCTTGAGGTCAGGAGTTTGAGACCAGCCTAAGCAAGAGTGAGACCCCATCTCTACTAAAAAAATAGAAAGAAATTAACCAGACAACTAAAAATATATAGAAAAAATTAGTCAGGCATGGTGCAACATGCCTATAATCCCAGCTACTCAGGAGGCTGAGACAGGAGGATCACTTGAGCTCAAGAGTTTGAGGTTACTGAGAGCTAGGCTGACTCTGCGGCACTCTGGCCCTGGGCAACAGAGTGAGACTCTGTCTCAAAAAAAAAAAAAAAAAAAAAGAAAAATTTGGATTTATTTCTTCCTAACCTCTTACTACAATGGCACTAAACCACTATACTAGAAACAGGATGTTGGAGACAGGCAGATGCTTTGAGAATATAGACAATCCACAAAGCATCCACTGTTGCATGATACAGAGGTAGGTACATATCACAACTGTTGGGTGGAGCATCATTAAATAGAGTAAGAAAGAAAACTACCAATTATATCTAGCCGCTCATAAATGGGTAAATCACAAATTTATTATAGTACTTAATTTTGTGACTACATATGATAAAAAGAGAGAGAGCTCTGTATATAAATAACATCTAAGTTCCACATGCAGGGTTCATAACAAAATATTTTCTTTTTTTAATAAGGCTTTTATAGCAATTAAATATTCTATAGTAATGGAACCAGTTCTGAACATTTCTTCACTCTATTATCACTGGGACTAGTTAAGCTTTTGTTCTGGGGTACCTGTTCTCTTGGGAAATGAGGTACAGAAGAAATCCACTTCAGCTCAGCCTCTCCTCCTTCATGCTAGCAAAGGAGTGAAAGAGTAAGTGAAAATGATGAAAAACTAATCTTAGGGGTTCTTTGTTAGGATAAAGTTTGTGATCCAAGAAGGATGTTTATTCTCACTGTGGCTGCAGCTACAGGTATGAAGGATTCTTCTCTGTGTGTGTTCAGCCATCCAGTATGGTTAATATGCCATCAAACACTAGCTTGTTAACAGCACGCATTCAAGGCAGAAAAACACCTTTAATGGGAAACCATTATAATATAAAACCTCTTCTCAGCATAGATCCTCCTCACAGGTAAGTGAACTAAAGAGCTAAAGGTATATATCCAAAGCTCCCCGTCATGTAACCATCCCACAAAAGGCAGCAACATTAACACATTTCAACCTTACCATCAAAAATTATAAAAGTAAACAAACCATGAAAAAGATAGTGGCAGCTATGTGTTGAAAGGCATGCTATTCTACGTCCTCAGAAGAAACCAATAGAAAGGAGTCCAAGAAGAGACTATTTAATCAAGTTCACCAGAGTTCACACTTCTCTCTAAGAATAATAATTTAAGACCTGAATGTGGCGGATCATGTTTGTAATTCTAGTGACTATGAAGGAACAGGCAAGAGGATCACTTGAGGCCAGAAGTTCAAAGCCAGCCTGGCCAACATAGTGAGATTCTGTGGCTAAAAAAATAAGAATAATTAGCTGGGCATTGTGGTGCATGCCTGTTGTCCCAGCTACCTGAGAGGCTGAGGCAGGAGGATTGTTTAAGCCCAGAAGTTCAAGACTACAGTGAGCTATGATCACCCCACTGCACTCCAGCCAGGGCAACAGAGCGAGATTTTGTCTCTTAAAAAAAAAAAAAAGTAATAATTTAAATGACAATCGAATGTAGCATCATTAAACCCCCAAGCACAGCAACTTCACACAGCACAACTAAAAAAACAATGACACTGAAAGCCACACATTTTTATAGCTACATTTTATATAGTACTCTTTGTATGTGACAATATTTGTACATAACTTCACGTATCTTAATGAGCTGTCTTTGAGGGAAGAGTGGAACATTGTCAAATTTTAATACAACAAAGTACTATACTCAGCTTTCAGCTAATAGCTTAAGCAACTGAGAACTCAACTGATTAAGAAGCGAAGAAGCAATCATTCTGTGTTATAGACCTCAGTGTACAGTAAGCCTCTGTAATATACAGCTTTCTGGCTTATTCCTTTTGCAATAAGATTTCGGTTCCTTTTTAAATCTCACTTTTTTACTTTTTCCAATATCTTAGACTTTCCTTTATGAATAAAATCAATCATATAATATACACTAACTCAACCTTCTCTTTGCCATCAGCTGCTTTTTTCCGCACCTAACATTTTCCTTGTGGGATGAATTTGGTTTTCTCCCTCATGGTGCAGGCATGTCTTGCAGTATACAATCACACTGCACAGCAGCAATCAAGTGGTTAAACGTGCAATCTTGAGAATTTTCCCAATGGTAAGATGCATTATATTGTGAAATTATGTCCCAAGGAGGTTGTGGAAGCCTATTACCTGACTCTATTTTAGAAATTGGTCCACAGAACACCCTGAGTAGAGGAAAGCCCTACGTTAGAGAGGTATGCAGGACTGGTCCAAAGTACAGCCATTGTGATTTCATATTTGCTGAAAACCTACTGACCTTATTTCTTCCCAATTCATATCCTCTTACTTCAATTGTTCGGGACAATAATTCAAAACACATCAGATAGGCTATCATACAAAATAACTGTGCCAGATACCACTACAGTTTAGCAACAATTTAACCAGTAATCCCCGAGTTGACACTCTTCTTGCAATCTACAAGGGACAAGAAAGTGCTTTGTAAACTGTTTAGCAGTCTACAAATTAGACTGCTAAACATATTACCAAATCATATTAAAATAGGTAATATGGTGAGTAGATAAACAGATTGTGGTATAAACAAATAGTGAAATACTATTTAGCCTTAAAAAGCACATTTTGACACATGCTTACAACATAAATAAACCTTGAAAACATGCTAAGTGAAATAAGCCAGACACATAAGTACAAATATTATATCATTCCACTTATATGAGGCAAATTCATTGAGAGAAAAACTAAAACAGAGGTTACCAGGACCAGGATGGAGGGGGAAATGGAGTTATTATTTAATGGATATAGAATTTCTATACAGGATGACTAAAAAAAAAAGTCTGGAAATAGATGGTGGTGCTGGTTGTACAACATTGTGAGTATACTCAATGTCACTGAATTGTACCAAAACATGGCTAAAATGGTAAGCTTTATATTATGTTATTTTTATAAAAATAAAAATTAAAAAAAAACATAAAATGGCAAGAGTTATAGTGGGAACAGCTCTGCTCATTGTTTCTGCCATATAACCTACATTCATTTTCTTCATGACACTTAAACAGTATTTGAAATCATAATATTTACCTATTTGTTTACTTGTTTATTGTCTCCCTCTCCTCCTACCATAATACTAACCACCATAAGAGTAGGAACCTAGGCGTGCTATTTTACTACTTTCCCCACAGCATGCTCCTTATCACAGAGTAGGTACAGAAGAAATATATGTGGATTAAATGAATTAGTTAATAGAAGAAATACTTCATATGTCTTTTGAGTTTGGTTACACTGCATGATCACATACATTTTCTTATGCCTGATAACATTTAATGTCTCCACCTCTTGTAAGCAGAATACTTTCAATTCTTATTTATGTGAAGGTCCTGTATCTTTAAACAGATCACAAGCTCCTTGAGAAACCATACACTATAGCTCCCTTTCCCAACAAAGTCTCTTACCTTTGCATAGTGCCATACTAAGAACTTTCACAGCCATGATTATATTTGGCACATATGACTATAAGGCTAGCAGACAAAATCATCCCCCTTGCAGAGATGAGGAAACAGGATTAAAGAAGTGAATTTTTCTTTTCTTTTCTTTTGTGAGACATTGATTTTTTTTAATTTCAAAATATTAAGGGAATACAAATGTTTTTGGTTACATGGATCACTTTTGTAATGCTTGAGTCATGGTGATAGGTGTGCCCATCACCCAAGTAGTGTTCATTGTACCCATTAGGTAGATTTTTGCCCTGCCCTCCTCCTCCTTGCCCCCTGCTTGATTTCCACTGAGTTTTACTTCCCTCTGTGCACATGTGTGCTCATTGGTTAGTTCCAATTTAATAATGAGTACATGTGATATTTCTCCCATTCTGTAGGTTGTCTATTTGCTCTGTTGATTGTTTCTTTAGCTGTGCAGAAGCTTTTTAGTTTAATCAAATCCCATTTATTTATTTTTGTTGTTGCTGTGATTGCCATTGGAGTCTTGTTCATAAATTCTTTGTCTAGGCTGATATCTAGATGAGATTTTCCTACATTTTCCTCTAGAATTCTTACAGTTTCATGCCTTACATTTAAGTCTTTTATCCATCTTCAATTAATTTTTGTGAGTGCTGAGAGATAGGGATCCTGTTTCATTATGCATGTGGCTATCCAATTTTCCCAGTACCATTTATTGAATAGGGATTCTTTTCCCCAATGTACATTGTTGTCTGCTTTGTCAAAGATCAGTTGGCTCTAGGTACATGCTTTTATATCTGGGTTCTCTCTTTTTTTGTTCCATTGGTCTATGTCTCTATTTTTGTACCAATACCATGCTGTTTTGGTTACTATGGCCTTGTAGTATAGTTTGAAGTCTGGTAATGTGATGCCTCTAGATTTATTCTTTTTGCTTAAGATTGCTTTGGCAATTTGGGCTCTTTTCTGGTTCCAAATGAAGCATAGAATTATGTTTTCTAGGTCTGTGAAGTATGACGTTGTTATTTTTGATGGGAACTGCATTAAATCTGTAAATCACTTTGGGTAGCATGAACATTTTAACAATGTTGCATCCGCCAATCCATGAGCATGATATGTTTTTCTATTTGTTTGTGTTCTCTGCAATTTCTTTCCTCAGTGTTTCATAGTTCTCCTTGTAGAGATCTTTTACCTCCTTTATTAAGTATATTCCTAGGTATTTTATTTTCTTTGTATCTATTGTGAATGGTATAGAGTCTGTTATTTGACTTTCAGCTTTACTGCTATTGGTGTATAGAAATGCTCCTTATTTATGTACATCGATTTTGTATCCTGAGACTTTGCTAAATTTATCAATTCCAGGAATCTCTTGGTGGAGTCTTTGGGGTTTTCCAGGTACAAGAGCATGTCATTAGCTAAGTGATTTTTCCAAGGTCAAAGTTAGTAAGTGGCAGAGCCAGAACTCAATACCAGTCCTTCTAGCTCCAGGCCCAAAGTTCTTTCCATTAAAAGTTTGCTAATGAAAGCAATGATTCTGTCATATTTTCCATACTGTAAAATAGAATACTTTTAAATAATTTCGACTAAATTTCTTCTCTCAGCTTATAAAAAAGATACCTTGACCATAGGTTTGTTTTAAATGCTAAAAAAAGAGGCAATAATACATGGCTAGAAATAAGTTTAGCCAATTATTTGCTACTATAATGCTATGTATACAGTCATGTGTCACTTAGTAATCAGGAAACATTCTGTGAAATATATCAATAGGCAATTTCATCATTGTGCAAACACCATAGAGTGCAAGTACACAAACCTAGATGGTATTACCTTCTACACACTTAGGCTATCTGGCATATTGTTCCCATCTATAAACTTGTACAATATGTTATTCTAATGAATACTATAAGCAATTATAACACAATGGTAAGTATTTGTGTATCTAACATACCTAAACATTAAAAAGGAACAGTAAAAATATGATATTATAATCTCATTGGACCATCATTGTATATGTGGTACATTGTTGATGGAAACGTTGTTATGCAATGCATGACTGTATAGAGAAAGCTGTCTATAGATATGTAATGTGGCCAGTAGAAGCCATGCAGGTAAATCAGTGAAGTGAGGGCTCAATCTGACTGTCTAATTCATCTCCAGGACCCTCTCAGCTCCAGCTGGTTGAGGACACATATGGGAAGGGGAGCTTCATCCTCCCATTTTCCGTGAAAAGCCAGAAATCCAGAACTATATCTTAAATTTCTCCATTTTTAAATGTTCTCAATTAATCCCATTTTAAGAACACTTTGTATGCCAAGTACAGCCTGTGGGCAGAAGTGTATGGCCTCAGATCTAAGCCATCATATTTCTGAGTAGGTTTCAGAACAGACAGCAATTTCGAGTCATGAACTGTGTAAACTCTGACTTGGATCAGAAAAAAAAAAAAAAAAAAAAAAAAAAAAAAACAAAGCAGGAAGAGAGCATACAAAGAGAAAAATAACCTTAAATGAATTGGTTCTTTTCCCTGTGCTTCTTACTTACCACCATTGAAAATTGTGCCTAGACTTACAGACTTCAAATGAGTGCTGTTACATTAAATAACTGTGCTTACAAGAGTACTTTAAAGTCCTTAGATTTGACAATGTTTAGTGTACAACTGCAACTTAAAACTAAGTTTGCCTTCAATGGGAGAATACAAAGGCTAAAAACAGAGTATTCATTCTTGCAAGGACAGGATCTGATGTTTCCACTCTATACTTTAGCAGTGGCACATAAAGATTATAATTGAGAATGAAAGAAAGAAAAGGACCTACTGAAAAACAGATGTCTTGAGTTAGAAGTAGCAATCACAGCATCTGCACTTTGGCGTCGGGTGGAAAACACTGAAGGAAAACAATAAAGCACAAGGTATAAAAATATCAGAGAAGTCAGCTGGTTCTTTTCAGCTGGTAGGAACAAAAACTAGAGTACAAAAGGATATTTAGAAGACTTTGGTAAAATTCTGAAGCCTTAAATAGCTTATGGCTCAGATAAGCTGGGAAATGGAGGCAAAGAGAGTAAAAGGAGAATAAAATGGCTGTACTTATTGTTTCTCCTAGTGTAAAGCTTAAAGGACAATTCAGAACTGGCTCAAAAGCAGACTCTTCCACCAAGATCAGTATGATTGCTTCCTTGGTGGTACCATTGTTCAGATGCCAAAGTCATTCCAATTTATTGCAATAAACTTTCCGGAAAGCACCTTTCAAAATGCCTAACTTGATTTCCCTGGCTAACGTTCTAATCTGTCTTTATATCCTCTACTTACTACATGATAACACAGAAAGAACACAGGATTTGGAGTCAGAATACTTGGATTCTAGACTTGATCGCCTGCTTAGGTAGATGATTTCTGGAGTCATTTTATCCCTCTGAGTCTCAGCTGATCATTTTGTACAAGGAAGTTACTACTACTTGCCTTAACAACTCACAGCATGATTGCAAGGATCCAAAAAGATAACCTATATAAAAGTGTCTTACAAGCTTTAACCATAACAATATATTATCTAAAGAGCCAAAAGTGCATCATCCAATAAAACTACAGCCTAATTGATCATTCAATGAATATTATCAAACATCTACTGTTACCCTAAACACTGGTAATATAGCTGTGAAAATGACAGGCAAGTTTCCTGCACACATAGAGCCCACATTTTGATTAAAGCTGTAAATTCTTAGTTTAGGGTTTAATGATAATGTAGTAAACAAAAAAATTCCTCTTTCAGCTAATAAGCAGATTATAAGTTTGTGATAATGTATTGTTTGCTTTCCATTAATTTCCATAAAGAAAAGAATATAATGGCATATCTTAATTAAATCCAGAAAGACACTTAGCCTAAAATCACATACTCAAAGTATTGTTTACTATAGATGCGTCATTGGAACATAGTAATTATTAAACAGTCACCACAGACACACTTGCTATCAGGCAAACTTAAGGGAAATGCAGCTGCTTACTCAAAGTTTGGGTTGCAGAAATACCGTACATTCATCCAAAATAGCTATTATTGAATGTTTATTTTATGCAAGTGAGCACCACTGTAAGGGATCCCAAGATTAGAAAGCCTCAGTTTCTTCCTTCCTTCAAAGGACTAGAAATAAAGGAATAAAAGTAAGATTTGTGAGATAATGTAAGAGAATGATGCATGAGTATTAAATAAAGTATTATAATAGTTTAGAAAGAGAGACCAAATTTAGGGAGTCAAAAGATGCCTTCATGAAATTTTGCCAGACCAACAGTCAAAATTCCAAGTTAGATTCTAATTCTGTCTTCACTCAAGTCTGGTTATATGAACTGAAGCAAATTACATTAACCCAGCTATTATATTTATAAAATAAAAAATCAAACACTACCAACCACCTGATCATCTCAAATTCTTTTGGAAAAACTCAGGATAAAATGAATATATTTATCTGACTGCCATTTGCTCCACAGTTTCGTAGTTGCAGTACACAGCATACATGTAGCACCCTTGCTATTTCTGACGCTAAGTAGGTCCTCAATAAATGTTGATCCTGGGTCTGAAGCAGGAAATAATTGAACTAAACCCTGATGTATGGGTAAGATTTTAATAAACAGAGGTGATAACAAAGGCATGTCAAGTCAAGGGAACAGTCTGAGGAAAGACATGGAATTGGGAACATGTAAGGAGTATGAATGACAAGTAATTTCATTTGGTTCCACTCCAAAGTCTATGAAATAGAGTTATAAGAGGTAAATCTGGAACGATGGATCTGACCCAGATGTTGAGGATGCTCATGGCCAAATGAAAGTGTTTGCCCTTCATGTAGTAGGTACCAGGGAGGCACTCAGGAAATGTATCATCTTCAATGTGTAAAATCTATACAAACCCTTTTCATCATTTGATTATCAAACACCCCCAAAGAAAATCATTCAACAAGCTCTTGGATAATGTACTTGCCACTAGTTCATATGACAGTATTACTATTTTTAGTTAACGTAAATAGAAGATGCTCTTTGAAGACTCGCAATTCCAAATACTTACAATAGACTCCCTTTTAGTAAAATACCAGTGGATGCCTCTCTCAATATTAGATGCATTGCATTTCTCAGAATTTATTTTTAATCAAAATGTACTAAAAATTTAGGAAGCTAAATGGAAAGATTTTTATCAATAAAGTACAGAGTTTATCATTTTTCCATGAAAACTTCACTATACAATTCATGAATCACTATGGCATTCCGTATAAACACAAAAGAACACATGATAAAAGTATGTTCTCTAGGCTACCAATATGCCTCGTGTCTTATAACTACTATGCAATATGCTTACACACTGATTATAATAAGAGAATGCAGAATAATTTGAGTGAGAGAAAGAGAAGAAAAAAGGAGCTCTATGATAACTAATAGTTAAGCTAAATAAGATAGAAACAAAAACATTTCAAACCTGGTGCTCTGCTTCCTTTTTTGAGTTTTCCACTCTGTTCTATTATTAAAATTCAGCCAAGTTTCTTCACTGAAGAAGTAAGACAATCTTGCTAAACAAACTTTTTTGATTTTACTGTAGGAAGCATCTAAAATTATAAAATTATAATTTCTTGTTTTTATAAACCTCTTTCAAGTGGACAAAATGTCTTCACAGGCATAATATAACACAATAAGTAAAATGTTATTACCTATATTATAAAAATAAGAAAACTGAGGCTCAGAGAGGTAGAGTGACTTGACCAATAGAGACACACCCGTGACACCTTTAAAACCCATATCCAGGTCCTCTGATTATAAATTTCTTGTTGCTTCCACCACATCATCCTACAATCATATTAGTAGGAATGTTATACACCAGATGATGAGTAGAGAAAGAATTCTTGGCTTTCACAATGCTGCTATTTTGCACAAAGGCAGAAGGATGACATAATGCCAGGGCACAGGACAGCTTTGTTCCTTTTTTGTTCCTCTTCCATAGTTCTACATCTTCCGTACTGAGAATCGTATAAAAATAATCAAGTTCACAGAACCACTGACACCATCTGCTGACACCACACTGTACAAACATCAAATGCAGATGATAATACAATTAAGTTGTAATCTACTTGGGGATACTATTCAATTTGTGAACCATCTGGGGAGTGTGTGTCCTCCACTTCAGTTCACCTTTGCTGTTTGCCTCATCCTGGATTAGCGCTTTCTGTCTTAAGGTGTGAAGAACAAAAACTGCCGCTACATTAGAATGTAATTCAGAAGGCAACAGGATGCGGTAATACCACATAATGGTCCCCAATGGTAAACGGAAATAATCTGGACTCTCTGTTATTAGAGCTTACAGACATTAACTCTTCTCCCCCACTCATGCTGTTGACCTGACTGCTGACATCAGCAGTCTATGTCATGTCTAAACAGGCTTAATTCTCACTTTCTGATTAAGAACACTGCTGATACGCCCTCCAAGAAAGACAGGAGACAAAATGATTCTCCTCACTTTTTAGGCTTTCCCCCCCCCCCGACTGTGTACATTAGACAGCATGTCTAAGGATACCGCCTTCACTCAGTCACAAGAACTAATCAAAAAGGAATCTAGTAAGTACAACGAATGGAATGCATCTAACTCTAGAAATAACCCTCATAAATATGACAAATAATTGGTTAATATTTGAGATGGGATATGGGTAAGGAGAAAGCATGTCTCCAAAGCCAGAACCTGTCTCCTCTTCTTTAAGCTCAGATCTCTCTCCAGTCGTTAGATTCAGACCGAGAATTTGGAATAAAAAATTTAAGGAGATCTGGCCCATTACCATGGAACTCACATCATATTTGTCAGTGTGGCTCTCATGTGGTGTCAGTGCTGGACATTTAGCATCTATCATTTTCCCAGGCCTGACTCTTTCTCTTGGATATCTGTAAAGGACCTAATTTTGTTCTTGCCACCCCTCTAGAATATTGTCCCTGAAACTCAGTCCTGGTCTTAGCTACCTCTTGATAATCTTTCCTAACATTAATTGCCCACTTGTACCTCTTCTGGCTTCCACAAGAATACTCTGGCCTATGTTTCTTTTGCCTTATCACCTAGATGTCATGCTTTGCTTACCAGAATGGATGCTTAGCACCCATGTTGGGCTTGATCCTGGCCTTGGATGCTCAGAGTGATAAGGTCTAGTCTGGGTCCCAATGGTCTGCATCTGTATCCACTTGCTAATATTGATCACTCAGGGCTTATAGTCTAACTGAAAGAGATGTACATTTTAAATAAATTTGTTTCTTGACTTTTCTTTTCCTATATTATCAGCTCTTATAGGCACTTAAAATAGCATAGAATGAAACAGTGTGCTCATGAATTGGTAGGCCGTTGGACATTATCAGCTATAATTATGACCACCTTATTTGACATTGACAGTGTCATGGCAGTGCTGAATAGTGAGTAACTCAGGAGCCAGACTTCCTGGATTAAAACCCTAGCTTTGACATTGACCAACTTTAGGCCATTGGACAAAATAAACTAACAAGTGCTTCAATACATTCAACTATGATGCGAGGAAAATAATAATGCTTTCTCAAAGGGCTGTGAGGATTCAATGTGTTAATACATATAAAGTGCTTAGAGCAGGCCCTGACTCATAACAAATGCTCAACTAGTCTATACTCATTACCTGAGCAGGCTGTCATCTCTAACTAATAAGAAAATAGAAAACTCAATGTCGTACTGAAATCCGTTATTATTAATAATTCTTCCAAGAAGACTTTGCTGCCCCTCCCGAGGACAAGCTGAATTTATCTCCAATAAATTAGTGACTGTTTGGCAGGAAGATCTGGAGCACCAGTTCTGCCTTGACAGCTTACTGCCTGTGTGAAAGTTCTTTTATCTGTTACATGCAGAAAATAATGCTTCTTACCTAGCAGGGTTAGCCTTATTACTAAATTAGTTCAGGCAGATACAGCATTTAGAATGATGCCGGAGATATAAAAAACACTTGCATATTAGCTTATTACCATCATGAGTGTAGTCCACACAATAGTCAGGGAGAGGAAATGATGAAACTGAACATCCCTTAGTGATTAGATCCTGCAGGTATCCATGCGCCTGGCAAATGGGGAATTTGTCATTAACTCCAGCCCCAATCAAAACTCTTCCCATTGAAAATAAATTCAAATTTTAACTGAAGTCTAAAGAAGAACACATCACATGGAAAAAACACAGAGCACTTGGAGCAGGAGGCAATCGTGGCCACAGCCTCCTGCAGACAGAGAAAGCAGACAAGCAAGAATAACAAGGCCCTGTGACAACTCATATTTAACCTTTCTGAAAATTGCATGGACAGGTTTCAATTAAAAGATTAAGTGGATAAAAAGACTCTCAGGATAGAAATTAGGGGCCCCGATAAGGATGCAACAATCTAACACATACTGGTTGAAGGCAAAAATGGTGTGGACACAAAAGAGGATCAAAGGAATCTAAAGGAAAAGAATTTGAGAGTGAAACAAAGTGTGGGTGTTACCAGATTCTTATGAGTAAGTCCTAGAAATGAATACCTGAGTTCCACTCCATGCCATTTGTAGTTGAGTGTAAACATGTATTAGTCACATAGTACATTTCAGAGCCTATTTTTGATTCTAAAATGTGGATACAGTTATTTTCACACAGAAGCTCCTCTGACTATCCCCCTTCCCAGTGGAGATTAAACTCCTCTGGAGTCTTTGGAGACTGTACACCCGTGTTTACGGCAGCACTGTGCCGGCCGTGATGGCTAACTATCTGAGTGACCTTGGGAAAGTTAGCTCATCCTCTCCCTCTCCGTCTCCTTGTCTGCAAAGGGAAGAAAATGCTGGAATCGAATCGTGATTCTTAAGTTAGCTAGCCAAGATACAGTTAAATAGGTGCATGACATATAAGTCACCAAGTGAAAGGAAGTCACCGCTTTTGTTTTATGGATATCTAGACTATGTTGACTCTTGAGTATTGCAATCAAGATTCTAAGTGACAAGATCGAAAGGGACAAATGCAGGCAAGTAACACATCTCTTACAATGTGTTCTGCCTTGTTCCGCATGGCTCCATCCCCACAACTAGGCTTAACAAGGTTTGTTTTCTCTGGAATGATTTTACATTACAGTCTGGTTTACCAGGAATAAGCTGCTTGAGAACCTGGCTGTTTCCTTTGCTCTCTGCGTACCTTGCAAGCATTTAACATAGTTCCAGACACAAACCAGGCTGTCAAAGAATGAGTGATGAACAATCAACAAATGAATATCAAACAGGAAAGAATTGCTCTGAATCCTGAGCTACGTGCTAAAGTCAGCAGACATTTAAACTCATGAACAGAACAAAATTATTATTATTATTATTTTAATGTTCTTTTAATAGTTTACAGCTATATAAGAATCAGCAATGATTTTTTAAAGTGAATTGTGTCCACCATTATGTTGGGAATCTTGAAGTGTTTTCATTTCATTACTAGCATATCTTTCTGTCACTTAGAGACTTTTTAAATTGTTTTGTCTGCCCCACATGTTCTAAGAAGCTTGTGTGTTCTCTGTGCATTGGACTGCCAACACAGAAAAATTATCCACTTCCCCATCAGCCACTGATTTTTTCCATTACCAAATGAGAGGTTCTAAAGGCCCACGATGACTAGGATAAATCACTCCATTTCTTTTACTCTATTAAAGTAGATATTTTATGTTCCACTGCCACAAAATCCAAGATGAACACCAGAAATAGCCTGTGAGTTGAAGACTCTCATTTTAAAATGGCACCACAATTTATCCTATTTCTTACTGTACCATGATCATTACATTATTCATTAGAACTATTTGTTTTTTAGGCAGCTGTTACACAGCTTTTGCTGAGTGTAGGCTTCCAAGTGCAAGCTGGTGATTTAGAGAGAGATCTTCCAGAGATAAGGTCACTTTGTGAAATTCCCACCTGTGTGACCCCAGTGTGTTTGCATAAATATAAATTTGCTCTATGACATTCCTGTCATGTTTGCTCAGTGAGCAAGTAATTTGCCACTCTCATTACTCCAGGTACAACGTACCTTGTGAAAAATCAATCTTCTTCCTGCTTCATACATCACAGCTTCCCCCAGTCACCCTTTGCATTCTGACTCGGAAATGCAGCTGTGAGGTAGAGACCCGGGTCTGTTTCAGCAGGCTGCATTGTCCAAAGGGGCTAATGAATGTTACAGCTCACTGGGAAAGCCCATTTTGGGGCAGGGGAAATGTCTGTGTACAAAGCAAAGACACTGTTTCGTGCAAAGCATTTCCCATACCAGAGGGAGAGAAGTCTTAATAGCAGAACAAATAAGTAGCTATAGGGGGTTTAGTGCACAGTTTTTCAGAAATATTAATCTACCATCTCTTCAGGCCACAAATCATTTCCTCTGCCTCTTGACAGGCTGAATTTTGACTTTGAAAGACAATTCATCGCAGGATCCTGACTGGCTATAATATGCCAGGTTTTTCCCCAGGGACAGAGCCAACTCACACCAGCAGATGAAACCATTTTCAGTGTTTTGCTTGGTGCTGATTGCTGTTTTTTCACCAATGTATCCACCTCAACATCATAGCATAAGTGCCGGTGGGGGAAAAAAGCAATGGGAAAAAAAAATACTTCCATCCTATGTATATTTTCAAATCCAAAGAAGAGTAATATGCTGGAATTTTTATGCTGTACTATGGCACAAATCTGTTTTATAAAATCATTAATTCAAGTGTCAGCAAATATGTATTGAGTATCTATTATGTTCTATTCTGGGAGCTGTAAGCAAAGTAATTAACAGAAGAAACATAGTCTCTCCCTTCATAAAATTTATATTCCAGGAGAGAGAAAATAAATGAATACCTAAATTAACCAATGTGGTAACTGCAAGTATTGATCAGTGCGGTGAGAAAAATAAAACAGAGTCATGTGATAGATGGTGACAGAGGGTTGTGGGTTAAAGCAACATTAGATAGGAGGATGAAGAAGATGTGGCCAAAGGATCCAGCTGTGTCAAAATAAAAAGAGGGGAAGTATATTTTGGGCAAAAGAAAAGGAATAGGAATAGAGAAACAGTAAAACAGAGAGAAGGTAGTGTGAGAGGAGTAGTAAGCACGAGTCAGAAGAGTGGTATTGGCGAGAGTCGGACCACAGAGACCACGCTGGCTGTGATAAAGAATTGGGGTTTATTCAAAGTGCAGCGGAAAGCCATCAGGAAGTGGAAGCGAAGGAAGCTTTCGAACAGCAGGGCATGATCTTATTTACATTTTTTAAAGATCACATTAAAAATTGCTGCTGCATGAATAACGAGTTGCAGGGGGTCAATGTAGCAGAGGCAGGGAAACAGGTAGGAGGCTGGGGCTACAGTCCAGGCAAGTTGTGACGACGATGGCTTGACCTACAAAGCTATCCATGGAGATGAGCAATAAATATATTTGTGATATATTGTGGATATCTAGACCTCAGGACTTGTTCAAATATTTGATGACAGGCTCGTAAAGAGGAGAGGAATCCAAGGATATAGTCCAGATTTTTGGCTCCAAGAATTAGATGGGTATTAGCATCATCAGTAAGATGGAGAGGAAGTGGAAATGAATAATTCTATTGGAACATACTAAGTTTGAGAAGACAGATGTCCAAGATGTCACTTAGAAAGTTGGAAGCATGAACTTGGAGCTTCGGGAGAGGTAAACTAGAGCACACAGATAGTATTTGACACCGTGTATACAAATGAACTCACCCAGGCCGGGGGTGTCAGGTGGAAAACAGGATACCCGGGTAATTTCGAATTTCTGATACAGTGAATAATTTTTGAGTATAAATATACCCAAAACATTGCATAGGACATACTTATACTAAAGTATGTCCCAATAGTTTATGGACTAGATAAATAAATAAATGCACATTTGTTTATGTGTATGATGAAAACGTGGATACAGTGAATATAGAAACCTCTTCCAATAAGCTTCGCCATGAAAGGAAGAATAAAAATCGGGTGGCAGCTATGGGAGGACATGAGGTTTGGGAGATACAGGAGGATGTGTGCTTGGATGGGAATGATCTGGTGGAGAGGGAGAAGAGGACAATTCAAGAATGAGAAGGAAAATGGCAGGACCTAAGCCCTTGAAAGGGAATATGATCCAAACCATGAGGTGACTTTTAATAGTGGTGGAGACAATTCTTCCATTTTAACAGAAAGAAGACAGTGAATATGAGTATGGTGTCTGTTGGTTTTGAATTTTATAAACAACTCCAAAGATACATGTACAAAAATATATTCCACTTATAATCAAATATCTTTCTGGCATTTTAATTTGTACAAAATTACCCAGCAATTGTTTACTCACACAAACAAATATAGACATATTCAAAATGAGTTGTTTTGAGACACTTTGATAGCTTAATGAGTGATTGTTAGATAACTATTTATGAAAAAAGTGTTACGTTCCCACAGTTCCCTTTATTTTTCATAAACCTGGGCAGTATAAAATAGCCTCTAAACTGTTACAACTTCAAAATTGAGATTTTTATAAATGGAAATCAGAAATTTCTAAATACCATTTTCCGTAACAACTGTGCCCTGACATACATCATTAAATAGAAAAGTTTTGCTAATGCAAAGTGAAAGCAAATACTGCCAAGCTCCAGAGAAACAAAGGTCAGTTGCTGTGGGAATCACCCTTTGGACCTCCTGACCTTTGCATGTGTTGCATTAATGTGAATATTTGCATTGGATCTACTCCAAAATAAAAATGAGGTATTCAGTGATACAGTTATAAATGCAGCTCAGCAGCAAATAGACAGTGCTGCATTTGGGGCAGCACAAAGAAACAGTAAAGATAATTTTTAAAATAGATATAACTTTAGAACATCTTTAAGTATCATGCAGCCATCCATCAGTCACCTGAAGTCCTGATGATATTTGTAAATGAACACAATTATTTGGCCCATAATACTTTATGTTCTTATTGACAAAAGAGTGATAGCCTGATAAACAAAATTCCCTGGTTTATTAAACAGTAAGCATTGTCTGCATGGTTCCTATAATTTTCAACTCAAAGCTCAGCTAAAACAACCTTATATTCTTTTCAATATTTAAATGAATTTATCTCCTATCCATATCCTGCATTTGAAGTCAAACTGATTCTGCTTTTAGACCCTATAAAACATGGATGCAGTAAAAAAAATCCTGATTATTAAACCAACTAACATGTGGTTACCTATCTGTTACATGATCCAGATTAAACAGCTTCTTTCTCAGCATGTTTATTAACATTTAAAATTTCCATCTGCTCTATCTTTGGATAATAGTTATCTTAGTTTCCCTATATGAACACAGGGAGCAGAGACAGAGCAAAATCTAAGCTCCATTAAAGACCGAGGGCCTTATACACCTTGCAGGGTCTGGTACCTATGAGGAAGTCAGTAAACAGGGATGGATGGAAGCATGGATGGGTGGATGGATAGATGTATGGATGTTCAGAAAGACTATGGGGAGAGGAAGTTATGAAATTTAGATGATAAAAAGAGAATCATAAATATACTCTATCAAGTGAGAAAAATGAGACATAGTCAAGATTTTTAACAACTTAATATCCTTCCTAAAGCAATGAGTCAGTGACGAATATCTTAATTCCATTTAAAAAGCCCATTACTTCTACATCCTCTCACCCTCCATAAAGAATACACTATCCCTCCTTCAATCTACCCATTCACATACTCAAAAAGTGAAACAGATCTCCCAGAACTTAACCCAACGATATTCCGGCTCTTTCGGCTAGATTTACATCCTGACACCTGGGATTTATTCAAAGGTTCCAAAGCAAACACAAATACAGTGAAGCAGAGAGTTGAGAACGAGTTCACAAGGACTAATATTCCCAAAAATAACTTCCATACTTACTTTTAAATAACCTTAACAGTTCATACAGTTGGCAACTCACATCTCTAAATCATAAATCAGGGAAATCCCTTCAGAGCGTGGACATTTTGGAGGCTGGGACTGTGTTATTTTAATTGTATCCCAGGAGTCCACTGCAGCACTAACACATAGTAGGTACTCAATACATAGGTTTATTAGATGAATGAATGAATGACAGAATGAAGGTATCCATGCCCAAGTACCCTAGTAAGAAGTAAATTACAACCTGGTAATCTCATGTTCTAACCTTACGCATCATAGAATAGATTATGCAAATACTTTAAGTATTTGGTTTTATGTAGAAATTACCTCTCCCCCCAAAAAAAACTGCCTTGTAAAATAAGAATTTCATACAACCATAAATACATCCATCAATTAGAGGAAAGACAGAAGGCAATGAGAGAGAGAGAGAGAGAGAGAGAGAGAGACAAAGGAGAGAAAGAAGGAGGAAAGGAACACAACCATTAAGTGTTGGTGGGTCAGTAGGATGGTACCTAAAATCTGTACTCATAGATGAGGCAAGGGGAAGCCAGTTCCATATTTTTTTCATTTCTTTATAGATATTTATTAATATTTAAAGCCTTAAACTTAGCCAGAGCTAAGTATGAAGTACACAAAGAAAGTAATGACTCTGGGGTTGAGAGTTAATAAAATTCTGGAATAAAAAAAATTAACAATGGCAGTCAAAAGCACAAACTAAGCTAAGATCTAATTATATTATACTTTCATGAATGTAAAAAACATTATGAAATATTTAATAATCTACCAAACTCCACATTTTTCATCTACCCAGGGATTCCATAGACTTGCATGCAATTATCTCTTCAGTTAAATACACAGCACTTGGCAAGTGCTTGGATTCACAGTCACATCATTGTTCGTGATATTACTGGGCCACTTCAAATGTCTGAAGCTCTTCCCTTGTCATTCTCTGTGCTTAGAGAGGTTCAGCTTATCAGGATTTCAATCTGCTTGTTTTAATCAGTGCTTCTGCACTATTTGCCTATACCTTACATGTGAGCCTTTTGGCAGATGATTTATTTGACTTGATTTTCTTTATTCTTATCTTGCCAGCACTTCTAAAATTGAATGAAGGAAAAAAGGGAGAGGGCTCAGCAGGCACTGAACAACATGTCACATTGTCAACAGAAATGCTAAATATATATTCTGATTCCTAAAAGGCCCCAGAACCTGAGCTAAGTTTTTAAAAAGAGATGTAACTGTTTGCATTATCTGTAATGTTTCCTTTCTTTTGCCTGCCATCAAGCTATTTGTGATACAAATAGCACATGGAGGATATATAAAGTTATCTGATAACATGGTAACCCGGGCAGTATCATATCTATATTGAGGGTCAAAAATAATCTCAATAACTGATTTTATGCAATATTACTTTGCTATACTGTTTCATACATATGTTATAAAAATAGGTAACATAGGTAGAGTTAGGAAGCATTATAATAAAACAAATGTGAACTACCACCTACTAAACCCATCACCAATTTAATAACACTAACATTACCATTTCTCTTGAAGGAAGAGTTCCTGGGTATCTGCAGTGGACTGCTTTCAGAACTCTTGAAGATACCAAAATCCATGGATACAATTCCCTGATATAAAATGGTGCTGACTGTATATCCTTAACCAATGTATTATTTCACTTTGCTTGGTTTGAACATTATAAATATGATGTCATACTGTGTACAATCTCCTGAAACTTGCTTCTTTCACTCAACATTATACAGGCTGTATCTATGCATTCCTCATCCATGGATTCACCAACAATTCAATTAACTATGGATGAAAAATATTTGAAGAAATGTTTGCATCTGTATTGAACACGTACAGACATTTTTTTCACTTCATTATTCCCTAACAATAGTATAACAACTATTTACATAGCATTTACATTGTATCAGATTTTATAAGTAATCTAGAGATGATTTAAAGTATATGGGAAGATATGCATAGATTATATACAAATACTAGAGCCATTTTATATCAGGGACTTTAGCATCTGAGGGAAGTCCTGGGACCAATCCCCCATGGATACTGAGGAATGACAGTATTTCAAAGATGGGTTTGTGTTGTTGCATCCAATTGTAGTTCATTCATTTCCACAGTTGTATAATCCATTGTGTGAATGTAACAAAGTGTACTCATCCATTTCTTGTCAATGGACATTTGGGTTATTTCCAGTTTTTTGCCATTATGAACAATATATCTAGACGTATTCTTACACATGTCTCTTGATTCACATGTGTACAAGTTTCTCTAAGATTTATACATGAGAAACGACTTATTTGTCATAGGGAATGCATGTGCTTAACTTTACAAGATAATACCAAATTGTTATCCAAAGTAGTTGTCCTAATTTACATCCGATCAGCAGCAGTGTCTCCATCTTGCCAACATTTGATACAAAAAGGGTTCTATTTTCTTCACATTCTAGTGGGTACAAAATGGTATCCACTGTAGTCTAAGCTACTCAGGAGTCTGAAGTGGGAGAGTCACTTAAGTCCAAGAGTTCTATGCCAACCTGGGCAACATAGAGAAACCATGTCTTTAAAAAAATTAATAAATAATTTTAAATGCTTTTTAAAAATGGTATCTGTTAGTCTTAATTTGCATCTTCCTGATTGTTACTGAAGAGCAGTACTTTTCATGATGTTTGCTTTTAACCTTATGATTTTTATTACTATCCATCAATTTCTAAACAATGAATGTTTTTTCAAGTAAACAATACGTATCATTTCTTTGTTCCCGTCACCAAGACACCAAGATCACATTAAGTTTTTTCATTAAATTAGTCAATCAGTGTAGAGTTTTGAGTTGGGGGTGTGATTACCAGTTTCTGGTCTACTTTATTACAGGTGTGTTAGAATCTCCTTTAAAGAGCTGCCAGCCACTTTTCCGCAATCTTTACATGATACAGGCCTACATATGTCCACTTTACTGATAATATTTTCCTAACAGCATTTTGTATATTTTCTAAGTAGAGTTATCCTAATATTACCAAACTTGACTTGCTTTCAAGTTTTAACTCTCCAATTCCACTTTTTAAAATAACTTTAATTCTATTCTGCAACTTTGTAGTTGAAAAATATTCTCTAAATTTTGTTACTTGCTGTGACAAAACAAATATATAGTACTCCTATAGCAAAAAAAAAGACACATAAACAATATAATTACAATGCAAAAACTTTGATTTTTCTCAAGAGGCCATTTGAGAAAAGCATGAGTACTTGGCCTATAAAAAATTATTTTTTCAGATAAGATCAGAAGAAATACAATGGAATTTAAAATTGAATTGAAGGTACCATATTGATCAAATATTTGGATCCACACAGCTTTGTTACATTAAATACCTGTCTCATACAGCATGAGGAGACAGTTTTTGCTTGTTATACCATGTCAGTTAACAATTATGATAATATGAGTTTATACCCTGCCCCTGATCTGCCAGGATACCATTTCTGAGAATGTGATCTGTTTCTTTAAATACTTTTATACCTAGGCATCACATTTTACTTATTCATGGCACATGACTAGAACAGCAGTATAACTTCTATCAAATGCACAGTTTTATGACTTTTAAAGCACCTAGCAATGGCTGTGGATAGGGCTTCCAGCTCTGAACCTCTGCCAGTTAAACTCTTTCATTAAAATCTGTTTTCCAACCTAAGTGTCCACCAACTGAGGAATGGAGAAAGCAAATGTAGTATATAAATGCCATGGAATACTACTGAGCCATAAAAAGGAATGAAATAATATATTTTGCAACATCCTGGATGGAACAGCAAGCCTAAGTGAAATAACTCAGGAATAGAAAACCAAATATCACATGTTCTCACTTATAAGTGGGAGCTAAACTATGGGTATGCATAGTCACACAGAGTGGAATAATAGACATTGGAGACTGCAAAGGTGAGAGGATGGGAGGGGAGAGAGGGATGAAAAATTACCTATTGGGTACAGTGTACACTATTCGGGTGATGGGTACACAAAAAGCCCAGGCAGGTCTCACCACTATAAAACACAGCCATGTAACAAAACCACACTTTTACCCCCAAATACATTGAAATAATAATAATAAAAAAAAAAAAAAAACCAAAGAAAGAAAGGTTAGCTTGGAAAAAAAATCTGCTGATTTAATCATGGGGCATTAACATTAAATAACCTGTACCTTTCTGGTATGATATTATAGGAATCCATCCTCTTGGTAACCTTTTGAATCCAGGCTGTCTACAAAATGGTATAATCTAAAAGTTCTAGCCAAACTATGGAACCAAGGAAATACATATTTCTGTAACAGCTTTACATTTAAAGATGACCAGTTGTCACTACCTTTAAAATAAGATGTCAATACTATGACTACTTCCTATATTTCTATCCACTTCAAAGCTGGAGATGGCATATAATCAATGCTCATATTAAAAAATAGCACAGAAACAATCTCCCAGGCTAGAGTTAACGTCATTGTCCTCATCCTCATCGTCTCTCTGTAACATCAACACGGTTGAGTGTGCCCTTGTTTTTGAAACACTTTCCTCCCGTCTGGGAGTGAGGCACTGAGCACCCTCACACTCTTGGCTCTCCTACTGCCCTAGTGGCCTCTCATTCTCAGGGTGCTTTGCTGACATTTGTTCTTCTGGCTCACCTCTCAATAGTTACTGCAGTTCCTAAAGTCCTGTTAGAGCCTTCTTCTCTATTTTCAGTTTCTCCTCATATGATCTCATTTAGCCCCACAGCTTTAATAAGATCTCCCCACTGTTCATTCACAAACTTTTCCTCCAGTCATGACATCTTATCTGAGCTAGACTTGGATATTCAATTGAGAATTTGGTGTCTCCAAATAGATAGCTAACAGGCTCCTCAAATTCAATATGTCCTAAGTAGAGTGATGCATTTTCCTCCTTTTCCCCTACCCACCCTTCTTCTCCCATTCTACTTCATTGCACCACCATTCAGCCAAGCCAAAAATTTCTAAATCGCCTGTGATTCCTCCCTTTCCCTTACCCCCATTTCCAACCTGTCAGTTCATCTTATGCTCACCTTAAATACACATCAAATCTATCCACTTTTCTCCATCTTTATCCTTGTCCAAGCCTGGCCTTCGCTTCTGCAGCGGATTCCTATCTGATCTCTCTGCTTGCACTCTTCCACCATACAATTCTTTCTCCTAACAACACACAGAGCCATCGTTTTCTTCTCTACATGTAAATCTTATTACCACTGCCCCTACTTAGAAATTTCCAGTGTACTACTAATGTACTATTACTTAGAATAAAAATCCCAAGTCCTGACTGTGGCCTGGTAGACTAATGGTAACCTAGCCCTGTTCTGCCTCTCCCATTTGATCACCTATCCTCTCCCTCTCACCCACTTCCTTTGTAAAAATGCCAAACTCAAGTCCTCACATCCTTTACACTGCTTATTCATATCTCTGCTCACACTTAATCTCTTCAGAGAGGCTTTCCTGACTATCGTGTGTAGCTTGGCACCCCATTCATTTCCACCACAATGAACATCACCATAAATAATAATCTATTTGTGTATTTTTGGTATATTTTATGACTTCTGTCATTAGCATCTAAGTTTCATGAGAGAAACCTTTTCTGTCTCTTTCACTACTGTGTTCCCAGGTACTGGGTCTGGAACAGGGGCTAGTTCAATAAATAAATATTTATTTATTTATTTATTTATTTTGAGCAGGGTCTTACATTGTTGCCCAGGCTAGAGAGCAATGGTGCGATCATAGCTCACTGCAACCTTGAACGCTTAGGCTCAAGTGATCCTCCTGCCTCAACCTCCCAAGTAGCTGGGACCACAGATACACAGCACCACGCTAGGCTAATTTTTTTTTTTTTTTTTTGTAGAGACAGAGTCTCAGTATGTTGCTCAGGCTGGTCTCAAGCTCCTGGCCTCAAACGATCCTCCCACTTCGGCCTCCCAAAATGCTGGGATTACAAGTATGAGCCACTGTGCATGAACAATAAATATTTATTAAAGAAATAAATTTTAAAAAGCCCTTTTTCCTGATACCAATAGCCATCACAAAACAAAGCCTTGAATTCTTTTTATTTTCATGTCAAATTTAATAATTTTCTGTAAACTGCTTGATTTGTGAGCTACTCTTTAATTTTAAGAAATAGTCATTTAAAATTTCTATGGTTTCTCTGTATGTCAACTACTATAGGTGAGTCAAAAATACAATTGCGCTCATGAAGTCAAAAAGTTCTCTTTTATTTTTACTTGTGAGAAAATTCAAGAGCAAGAGCTTCTTCTCTACAAAGTCAGTTGTAATTTACACTCATTAAGCTATCTGCCTTTTCAGACAGTGGAATAATTATAGTCTAAGTAATTTGAGAAAAGTGCCTGGCTTTTGGCAAGTCCTGCTATTCTTTTCAAGATCCGTCATCTGAAATTGCTGAATATTTCTGTATCTTCAAAGCTATGCTATTGGGACACTAAAAAATTGCCACAACATTATAGAAGTTAGAAACCTCAAAGGATCCTCTGTATCAACTATATTATTAATTCGATAAAGATATAAGTTTGATCAGCATCAATACACTTTGGCAGCTAGTGGTGCTGTTCTAACAATATGCCACACTCAAGGAGCCCCTGGTTTTGCAGCCACTATCCCAAGGTGAATGTAAACAATCTCCAATGTAAAAGTTTGAACATTTGGATGAAAAATACTGTACGTTTTTCCCTGGAGGGACAAACTCCCCCAAAACTCATGTATTTAAGAGTCAGAGTAAGAAGAATGAGAGTGTAGTGATTTTAGATATAAGTTCAAAATTTAGCTTTGCCTTTTTCTAGTTTGTACATGAGCATGTTACATCTGCCAGGCCCTGTACTAGGTGGTAGGGCTATAAAAATAAAGTAAGATTTGCTCCTTGATTTCAAGTAGTTTAGAGCCTTAGTTTTCTCCTATATAAAATGGGAATAATAATACTACTTCCGCTGATGATCAACCAAGATAAAGAAGGCAATACACTTAGCACAAAAGAAAAGACTCAATAAATAACGTATTTTTGTAATTCTCAACCAGGTTACACTAACTCATGGGCTATGTGATTCCCCCTAGCAACTTCAGTATACATCAAAAATAAAAATTTAGACTCATTCAATTCTACCAGCAAATAATTCCACTGTAATTATTGGTTTAGGCATAAAACAAAAGATACTACAAAAGTTTATTTGCAAATTTTCAGTGTGCCTAAAGGTTCATTTAATAAATACTTCATTGTCCTCGACTCTTCAGTTTAATGAAATGGCACAAAAATTCAATGTACTTATTTTATTTAATAACAAAGATACTTTTAATGTAATATCTTTAGCAGGTTGCCATTAAAAAATAGTCAGAGGAAATTGTACATTCAGCCGCCATTGGAAATTCAGGAGGTTTTGTTCTTAGTTTCTGGGTCTCCACTTTATAACAATTGATTGGTTATGTCTAGGAATATAGCCAAATAGGATTATTCTGTTGTGCAGAGAATTACTGTACCTAATTCAGCAGTACATGAGTCTCCTACAGTGTAAAATAACTATTTTATGATTATATTAAAAAGGTAGTGTCTTATCTTCTCATATCATAAGAGATTATATTACTGTTCAAAAGCCTAGGCCATTATTAGAGAATAATTGTGCTAATTATTTGAAATGATCACGAGAAGTACCATGAAAGAAAGTGGTACTTTGTTAAATTGTCAGTTCTTTTGAAATAATAGTTCAATAACCCAACATTACTACTATTTTAACACCAAGATTCTAATTTAGAGAGTTATAAATATCTACAACAATCATGATCCCAATTAAAGAAAATAAATCATTAGCTTAACCTCTCAAAAGTTAAGATGGTTTTGATATTATTAATATTTTGTTAATATGGAGGATCAAGTTTGATATTTTATATAAATTAATATGTAAACTGCAAAGTGCTAAACAAATGTACAGAATTAGCATCACCAGTTAATATCACCAGACAGATCATTGTTACGTATATTAAAGACTGTGGAGGTCTTCAGGAAAAATGTCCTTATATCAAATTAGTATGAAATGAGATTTTAATCAGAAGAAAAGCTCTTGTCCTCTTCAGTTATGAAAGCAAAGTGTAATGCAGAATTTCTTTTTCATCCACAGGGGAAAATAGCTTTATAAAAATTACTAAATGGCAAATACTCATTTTATTAAGTTCTCGAACTAAATGCCTTTGACAACTATTTATTGCCACCAAGCACACAGGCACACTCTCTCACACACAGGTCCCAAAGCTCTGTCTTTCCCAATACTTTATCAATTCATCTGAGTTTCCATGGAGAAAGTGTAAGGTCAGTAACCATGTTGCTAACATACACCTTTACTACTTTTAATCTCCCTTTTAACAAAGAAAGTAGGAAGTCTGTTCAGAAAGTACCCAATCATTGTTAATATAATAGGAATGGTTTGCATGACATCAGAGTAACCCGCAGCCAGGGAGAGTGGACTGGAATGCGCATGCGTGAACAATGATGACTTTGCTGTACTAGTCAGTGGGGCACTAGATGCTGTTGAGCGAGCATTTTGTACTGTGTGGCCATTGCATTCAAAACAACTGAGCAAGTAGAGCAATGAATCTGCATCAAATTTTGCCTTAAGCTTGAACATTCCCCTGTGGAAACTATTTGGATGATTCAGAAGGCTTTCTGGGATGATGCAATGAGTACAGCACAAATAAAATTTTGGCACAAATGCTTCAAAAATGGTTGAGAATCTGCTGAAAGTTATCCACGTTCTGGAAAGCCTGCAACAAGCAGAGCACCTGAGAATGTTGAACGTGTACCGGTTAAGAGACACTGGGAGAACTGTGTGAGGTCCCATGGTGCCTACTTTGAAGGAGAATGAGGTGTCATTGTCCTATGTACAATGTCTCTTGTATCTTGCAGCTTCTCCAATAAATGTTTCTATGTTTCATATTACATGGCTGGATACTTTCTGGACAGACCTTGTATACTACCTGATTCAGAGTGACTGCAGAGAAATGATATTAGTTCCCTATGGGTTGTCCAGAAACATAAAACTATCCTAAATATTGAATCTTCATTTGCAAATACAGAAGAGTCATGTAGATCACCACATTGCAGCATATCACCCTTGGCAAGTTATGAGGATGATGTCATAAACCCTATTACAAGGATGTGGATTCCAGGTAGGCTCTGGAAAATATCAAGAATATGGATTTTACAAGTGGAAAATCTAGTGATACATGGTGTTAAAATGTCCCAGAACTTTAAGTCTGCCAAGAACCATAGGCCTAAATGCCCAAAATATGACACCAAATTATGATCCACTATATATAATATCATCAAAGAATATGAGCCTATTCATTGTAAATTTAGGCAAACCTCTTTATAGAGTGATGTAAACATAGCTTTACCTGCATCTAGAATGAGGAAATTAACTAGAATACTAGATAATATCTCATGGTCTTTCCCATTCCTATATTTCATCGTATGATCAGAATGCTGTATTCTTAACAAACCTAAACCAAACCGATATTAACTTTTCCCCAAAGTCAGTTTATTCCCTGGTTCAAAGTGTAATTTTTAATCCTAGAGTGATCCGATAGTGCAATTTCAGGAAGCAAGTTTTCCGTGAAGGAGCCTGCATTTCACTGTCAGAGAGTTACAAGGGATGTCAGTTTGTAATCCCATGGACACATGAAGGATGTTCACATATCAGGAAATCTGGAGAGAAGGGCACCCAGGGCCCTGCACAGGATGAGTAGTCAGTCACAAATTCATAAACTATAACAAGCATTTTGACCTTGAAGTCACAACAGTTTCAAGGTTCTATTTTCTTATTTGTAAAAATGGAGGTGAGTTAGCAAAGTATGAGGAAAGTCATCCAATTTCGAAGCATCCTACTAGTGCCTGGGAATGCACGGATAGGTGAGGCACAGACTCTCCTCAGGGGCAGAGATGGCCCGCAGGACATTGTATATACAACCCTGGACCTAGGGGGCGGCATCTAGGTTAGAAAATACGCATTTGGGAGTCTTCGGCATATGGGAGAGAGAGTTAAGACTGAGAGGCAGCCAGGAAAGAGCTTGATGTGATCAGAGCTGTAGAAGAAGATCAATCCCTGTAGAAAGACCAATATGTAAGGAGAGCAAAGGAAAAATGCCTTCCAAAGACACAGAGTCATGAAAAGTGCCAAGAGAGTGTGAGGGTTAGGCAGACAATGCAGATAGCCCTGTGGGAAGGAATTAATTAGCAGTGGTAGATGCAGTAAAGAATAATAAAGGGATAGAAAACTACTTACTAAATGTTTATAGAATGGGGGAAGGGGGAATTGAGAGTGGCCCCATCTAAAGGCCTCTAGCTTTTCCACAAACTGAGAGGCACCCTAACCCATGGAAAATCAAAGTGGATACTTTGAGTAAGGTCTTAAAGAGAGTGGTCAAAGTTTGGAATATTCACTGGGAAAAATCTTACAAAAAAATTTTCTAGACTACTCAAAGGAACAAACAATATACTTACCTGTACTGCCTTTTTAAATGTGTACAGAGGGTGTATTCATTCAACAAATAATTATTGAAGGAGGTTACGTGAAAGGACAAAGATACATGTGACAAATCTCTGACTTCAAGGAGTCAGCAGGGTAAGTAACTTTCAGTGCAAAACAAGGCCCAAAAGAGCATCAAGAGAGGTATTTACTGTGTGTGTGTATGTGTGTGTGTGTGTGTGTGTGTGTGTTTGTGTGTGTTGAGAGCTGGAGGTTATACGGAGCCATCCATACTCTCCCTCTCAGCCCCTGGGAACACAAAACATGAACTAATAAGACGATACCCGGAATTTAGGAGTACAACCCCCTGTATGGAAGGAGATGTTTTCTTATTTTATCCATTGATATTATAATTTGAGTGCTAAGAATATAATTTATATGACTAACTGAAAACTGCTGGAATGAGACTCTCCCTCTCCTGACTGCCACAAACTACAGCTAGCTGAGCACAACCAATAGCTAAAGCCACTGGGGTGAATGAACAGCTGTGACTCTGCCAGTCTCTCAGCTCAGTGGATGACATTCTCCCCAGAGGTCGACTCTGAGACAGATAATCAAAAGCACCTGCTGGGCAGGGCTGGGGGCTAAAGTGGTATAAACAACAGTCCTTGCCACCAAGGAGCTCCCAGTTTAATTGGAAAACAGAACATCACTATGAGAAACCTTAACTAACAATAAGATGTTGTGGGCTGGTCAAGATAACTAGAGAGGAATTAGTCCCAGGTTATGCATAATTCTTACCAAATTCATGCTATAGACTGAGATCTACTAAAAGAAGAAAAAATACACTTAAGGGAAAAACTGTGAAAGAGGTGGGAATTGTGCTGGGTCTTGAAACTAGATACAGGGCAAGACTCCACACAGTGAAGCAAAAAACAGCCAGTCCTATTGTCATTAATTAGTGTCCCCTTTGCCACCACTGCTGATAAACTCACCCTGTGCAACTCGGAGCCATCTGTGTTTCTTCAAAGCCCTAACACTGCCAAAGATTTGGGCAACTTTATTTTAGGAAGCATTTATTTCAAAGATCAGATGTTTGACTGTTTCTTTGTCTTTAGGACTTGCAAAAATAAGACAAGTAATTTTCCTGCTTGTTGCCTGCGTGGCTGAAGAGTGACATCATGTACAGATGTTCACAAAGGTTGTGCTTATTGGTATTTTGTCCTCACAGTTTTCAGAATCAAGTAGCCATACTCATTTTACCTTATACTTTCTAGACCAGGATTGGAAAGGTTCTTTTGGTTCAGATTTTGTATTTTACCAAAAAAATAAAAAAAGCAATTTAACAAAATTAGCACTCTTATAATCACTCAGCAGCAGAAAGATTTATTCCCTGATTTTTTACTCTGTGATCCTATATTCTCTTCGCCCATCTAATTTCAGACTCTGGCCAACATTGCAAGCAAACAGAAATTGGGATTGGCCTGATCCTCTGCAAATTCCAATCAACTATCCTACCATTTCTCTTACACTCATTATTCCCAAGTCAGGCAAGTTCCATGGACCACCAAGCTAAGTTGTGTTTAACTCTTTGCACGTCTGAGTCAAATCATGACATTTTGCACTCACACAGCACTTTACATTAGTATTGCCTTGGCTACAAAATTAAATCTCATAGTGAATTCATTGTCAGGCTGTGGTACAAGTACTGAAGATCACCTCAAATCTTTAGAAGGCCCACCTTTCTCATGCATTCAATGATCGGGGTTGTCTGTCCTAGTTTGTTGTCTGGAGCAGAGCAAGAACAAAACTAGGTTTGGTACCAGAGGAGTGAAATGCAAACACTAGGTTTGGGCAGAGAGTCACAAATAGAATTGAGGCTAGAACGAGGATTGATTACAGAAAGAGACACCAAGAGTTTGAGAAGGTGAAACATCAGAATAACATTGAGAAAATAAGAATCGAGACTCAGATGAAGGCAGTGAGCAATCAAACTACAAATATAGGACACAGAAAAGGATGTAAAGAACCTCAAAGAAGAACCAGACCAATGCCAAATAGAAATTGATGCTTCATCCCCCTAGCTAACAATTCTCATCTAGCCCTTATTCAGGAAGAACTTACAAATTTTATCCAGACTCCCCAGTGGAACCTAATGATACTGATAGTTACAATTTATCCAGTGCCTGTGTGCTAGCACTTTACATTCTTTTTTCTCATTTAAAGTTCAAAAGGGCATTTATTAATTTCTATTTGTGCATGAGAATTCCAAGGCTCAGAAAAGTTTATTAACTTCCTTAAGGTCGCTCAGCTATTAAGAGCCAGAGCTGGAATTCAAAGTGCTCATTTCTCTATAACATGCTGTTTATACTGAAGTTTATACATAGAAGAATGCATGCAGTTCTCATTCTATATCTGTGCTGTCTAATATGGTTGCCACTGGCCACATGTGGCTATTGAGCATTAAGTTGTGACTAGAGTCACATGTTAAAATTACAATATTTGGGATATATTGAGTTACATAAAATACATTGTACAAATTAATTTCATATTTCTTTTATTTTTGAAACGTGGCTACTAGAAAATATATATATATGGCTCCTATTATATTTCCATTGGTAAGCATTATTCTAGAATATAAGTTCAATCTTTCATAACAAGTTATTTTTCAAACAAAACATAGAACCTATAAAATCTTGGTAATGGAAAAACAATATCCAGGGGAGGGACCAAAGGCCCCAACTTTGCTCCTTGTTTCCTCTTCTTGCTAGAATCACTCTGCTCACTGCTGCTACCATCATACTGATAACCAAGTGTGGAAACAGACTCCTCTTTTACTTCCTCTTAGTCCAATTAAAAAAAAAAAATATCTCTTCAAAAAGATTTTTGAACTACCATGATAAAACAGAGGTGAATCAAAGAAAACACAAGGAACCTGAAAAGAGACCTCATTACAAATCAGAAGTTTCAATTCTGACCTTAATTAACTTGCATAAGAGCTTGTAAGCCTCATCCTACCTCAGAAAAGAAGCAGCCCTCTAGGTCTGGATCATAGAGCGAAAAGCTTATAGAATCCACACCGGTTATATAAATGGGAGAAGAAGGTCTAGTGAAGCACCATAAGTAGTCGTAGGAAATGTGGTAAATTGGTGATATCTTGCTCTCCAAAGGTATCAAATTTGAAATTTTAGGAAACACTCTGCAATAATTGTCAAGGAGGTAACTATGAACTATCTTTCCTCCAGTTTTGAGGCTGTATGCTTTAACTCGTTAAAATGAAAACCAAATTTATTTTATTATTTTTTAATGAAGAAGTTGAATATTTTATTATTTTGCTGCAAAGCTGTTGCTCACTGTATGAAAATAGCACCAGCAAATGCAGTATATTGCAAAATTAAGATGGTATCATTCTTCATTTGTGCAACCAAGAAAAACTCCACTTACAGTTATTTCCAATGGAAAGATCATTAATTATTTCAACCCAAATCCTGGTATGGATGTAAGTGAGTTACACTATTATATAAGGCTTAAAATAACAATGTTATCCTTGAATTACATAATTTTTATAACTAGTTTTTACCACGGATCATTTCATGAATTCTGAATACTAGAGCCTAGTCTAAAAATCGTAGGATATTGTAAAATAAAAACATGCATACTGTGTCTATTTACAATCATTAGAGAGTTAAGGAGTATTTTCTTTCATTAGCATTGTTGAGAGTAGTTGTTATTATGTTATCTATATGTCACTAATTTAAGACAACTATGCTGGATTAAGTTATTTCAATTAAGTTATTTTTTAGGGGTTCCATTTTCAATCCTCAGTAGATTTTACATATTTCTCATATGCTTCTTTACTCATTAGTTCATCTAGTTCTGAAGGGTTACTCAGTGGCATCTTGATCAGCCAACCATCTTCATAACAAGGTTTGTTAACAAGTCCTGGATTTTCTGCCAGAGCTTCATTAATTTCAGCTACTTCTCCTGATAAAGGAGAATGGAGCTCACTAGCAGCTTTCACACTTTCCAAAGCACCAAGCTCGTCTTGTTTGTTTCATTTTGTTCCAGCTTCAGGCGGACAACAGTAAACAACGTCTCCCAAAGCTTCCCGTGCAAAATTGCTGATTCCCACAGTTCCAGCACCATTTTCTGTCGTTATCCATTCATGTTTCTCTGTGAATTTATGCATTGAGAGCAGAGTGGGTCCCGTGCATAGCATCCAGGGGCCGACTGCAGGCTGCAGACCACAGCCCACACCTTCCATGCCACTCACAGCGCCATGTTCACCCGAAAACCAAATTTAAAAAGAAAGAACCAGAAAAGAAAAACAGTAGACAAAGAAGGTGCTAAGAAAGAAAACTGAGAATAAAACGGCTCTGATTACTATACACATGCCTTATCCTATACTACCCAAGAAATCTGCATCTTTACTTGACAATTATAACATAAAGCCTCCAACATTTCTCAAAATATTTCATGGACATGTTAATTATTGCAGACAATCATCCCTGGAGTTAACTCTAATTCAACAGCTTTTGTTAACACTGAAGGAAACTGGGACAGATATTGGAGAAAAAATTTACCCAAGGTCATATTATGTAAGATGCAACTTTGACAGCCTGACTATGATTCTGGCCTCAGTCTATAGGTCACATTCCTCTCTGTTTTACAGGAGAGAAGCCAGGAGGGTGTGAATCACAGGAAGCAAGTGGATAGCGATCACGATTTCTGACTTCCGAGTATCTGTGACATACCTAGTTAATATTTGTCGTGCAACTTTGTTTTTGTGGTAATATAATTCCTGAGAAAATTAATAGAGTCAGCAATAATGGGAGCTAATGTCCTTCATGCAAGAAAGCAACAATCTGGTCCAAGAAGAACATATGCCTCAAAGGCAGCTATTCCCAGCCTGAAGATTTCAGGATAGTGAGAACCAGGGTGTGATATAGTCACAATCCTTCAACAGATCCAAACATTTGAGTCCTGAGGGTTATGGTTTAACTATAGTCAGAATAAAAGTGACATAAGAAACAACTACTTAAATATGAATCTTTAGAAGTGGTTGTGCAGCACAGGGACACGAGCACAGGACTGAAACAAGGAGACTGAGCTACAGTACCATACCACACCAACCCAATTAACCTGAACCAGGACACTTAACATTGCTGGAGTTAAACTAGGTGTTCCCTTAATCCCCAAACAGTTCTAACAGTCTGGGATTCTGTGATGGAAAGATGTGACCTCTACACCTATTCTAAGTGATTATAATAAAGTCATGTAAGGACCAAATCAATCTTTACTACAGGCAAAAAAAGAGTGATGAGGTTTGGAGACACCAGGAAATCCACTCTAATCACTGCTGTATCTCCCCACACCTGTCCCTGATGCCCTAAGGATGAATACCCATGGGTAGAATTTCAGGCAGTATACGGAGAGAACAGTGTTCAAAGTCCAACTGGGAAGGCATCATTGTCAAACTTCACTTACTTCACAATTTTGTCATGAACCACCCCTGTCTCTCTCCCTGAATGTCTATTTAGGGCCTAAAGCTAGCCTTACACCAGAAGTAAGGGGAAGACCCAGAATGTGGGTTTCATGTTCACCACACCACCCACACTCCATAGCTTGCCCACAGGTTCAAAAGTGTGGGAGTTTGGGCAACCACCTTAAATGTGCAGGGAGCCAATGAGGTAACTCTCAGTCTAAGGCCACAGGCCTGTGCACTGGGGAGGGGCAGGTGGGTTGATGTAAGCCTGAGAACCTGCACCTCCGAGGTCCAAAAGCAGGAGAAGATGGATGTCCCAGCTCAACAAGAGAGAGCAAATTCACCCTTCCTGCACCTTTTTATTTTATCAAGCCCCCGAAGGGATTGGATGATGCCCATTCACACTGGTGAGGGTGGATCTGTTTTACTCAGTCTGTGGATTCCAGTGCTACTCTTCCAGAAACACCCTCACAGACACACCAAGAAATAATGTTTTGCCAACTGAATATCCCTCAGCCCAGTCAAGTTGACACATAAAATTCACCATCACATCATGTAAATCAAGTCAGAGTCCTCATCCATAAAAGGTATTCTCAAATACTAGAGGACAGTGTTCACCTTGTCGCTGACTGATCTCAGCCATCCCCAGCGTCTTCATTCCTTCTTCACATGAAATGTCATGGAACCCTTCATCATTGAGGTCATTCTCTTTTGAACAGGTTCCAGTTAAATTTGAGATCCAAAACTGAGCATAATAAAGGGAGAAAATATATATATATTCTCCCACATATATATTTTATATATATACACACACACATATATATAAGAGTTAAAAAATAGGCCTTCAGTCTGATAGATCTGTGTTAGAACCTCAGCTCTGAATCTACCAACTCTTTAACTTTCAGCCAGTCAGTTAACCTCTCCCAGTCTGTGTTTCCTCTTCTAAACTTCCATATAATAGATATCAGAAGGTTTCATTACATTCCTCAAAGGTTGCTTGTGAGGATTAAATTGTGACAAAGTATGTATAATACTTGATACAGCGTCCAATAGATAGCAAAGGTTTAGGTGGTTATCGTTATATTGTTAATGTTTTTACTCTCCAGCTATAATCTGACCAGCCCAAAGTAAGGTATGACTACTAAGTCATCTTTGAAGTTGTTTAAAATTTACTTGCAGACTTTTAATTGCTTGTTTCCATTTTTCACTTTTTGGTTGCAATTCTATGCTTTTGCTTGTTTTATTCTTCAGTTCCTAAGCTTAGTGACTCACCTACCTCAGGCTTTTGCTTTCATCCCACTTTCTTTTTTTTTTTGTCTTTTACATAACATCTTTAATAATATGTTGTAATATTATACGTTAGCTTTTCTAAATTTTCTATAGTTTAGAAAAAAAATTACTGACCATATGTTTTTTTTTTATTTTAAAATCTCACATTGAATTTATTTAGAATATCTTTGATTTTTTTCAATTTGGAGAGAAATTTAAGTGCTTCTGTACACGAACATAGAATATTTTCCCCATATATTTAAATCCTCTTTTGTGTCTCTCTTTTTTTTTATTCTTATTTCAGCATACCTACTTACATTTAGAAAAAAATTCTAAGTGGGTATACCTGAGCCATGAGTCACAGTAAATCTGGAGAGTGGGTTTACAATCTGTATCTTATTCCCAACTGATAGAATCACAATGAAAAATCCAATTAATCTAACTTGCGTTCCATTTTTTTCTTGAAAAATAATTAAGGAAGGATATATTTCAGGTTTTATGCTCCCTTATCCAAATTATATACAGATGCTGCATGGAAATATAGTCTTAATGGCTACATTAACTATGATAAGTTCACTCACATCATTGTCATTCATGTCTAATTAACCTAAATGCCCAACGGGGAGTAGTAAGAACTTGTACATGGCAAGGAGAGTGAGTCATGTGGGTCTCCCAGCCCCTGGTCCTGCCATTTAAATATACAAGGGTAGGAGAGGGAAATGAAGATTAGTGTTCAGGATCAAGAGAGGCAACGTCAGGAGAACCTGGAAGGACTACCTTACCAACACAGATTTGAAGTTGTTGGGCAAGGAAATTCTTTTGAAAAGAAAAGTATTTGTGAAATAATGAAATAGTAAAAACAAAAATCATAAGCATAAAACTTCCCCTATGAATCCAAATTTAGACAGCATTTTGAAAGGAGTACACAAAATTATATATTCATAATTTTCATCTCTCAGAAATTAAACATCTAGTTTTCTTTAATAATAAGATCAGAGTAATATTCAGTTCTTTGTATTGTATTCCTGACAATTATGCATCCGTGCTGCTTGATTATATACACTAATGAGGGGATTACTACCTCCCAAGGCATGGAATTCCATGGATTAGATCTCTTTTGGTTAGACATTTCTTTCTTTTATTTGATTGAACTCTATGTCCTCCATAAGTCCTCCTACCCATAACTGGTCTGTGCCCTCTAGAGCTATGTATCAGGAAGCTCAGCAGGCAGGAGATTGAAGAAAAGGAGCTGGTGGGTATTTGGGAGCAGTGCGTTTTTTCACATAGCCTACTAAAGTAGGCTGGGCTACTTATTCCTACTGCGGGAAACTCTCTCAGGGACCAGAGAAAGACAAGATGAGAATGTTTGTCTGTTACTTAGGTACAGGTCTATCAAAGTTACATAATCCCTTCATGAAGCATGGATCTCGAGGCCCCAGAAGCCACATAGTGAAAAACGTACCTTGACCAACAGGCTGCCAGAGCCTACCGCCATTAAAGAGAATTGATAATTAAGTTCTGGAAATAAAGAGTGAAACTTTGTTCAGGAGTGCTGTGAATCTTATGAATGTATGTAGTTCTAGAGAGGCAGTATTGGGTAATCCAGGAATTCTCGAGTTATACATTCATATATTGGGCATAAGAACCTTGTTTGTTTAAAATGTAGGCTATTGGACTCCATCCTTGGAGATTCTAATTCAGTGCCTGTAGTGGATGGCCCAGGAGTCTTCATATGTAGTAAGGGCAACAGATGATTCTGAGGCTTTCTGGGAAATATTGGTGCCATAGCTCAAACCTCTAGAGTCAGAAAAACCTGAGTTAATACCTGGGCCTTGCCTGTGCCAGCCATGTTTCCTCTTTAGTAAAATAGGGATGAGAATCATAGTTCCAATCTCTATGGGTTGTTACAAGGATTAAATAAGAAAATGTGTATAAAGTATATACCACACTGCCAGCAATGGCCCGTTAAGTAAATTGTAGCAACTGTTATTTTTATTTTTCATTATTACAATGTAGTGATTTCAACTTTCCCCCAAGGAATTACTTACATTATTAAGACAACTCTTCCTTCTTGGCCTTCTCCTATTTCTGATTTGGTTTGAAATACAGACGATATCTTTGGAAATACAGCATAAAAGAATCAACCAAAAGACTTGCTAATTTAATATTCATTATATCTTTCACAACCAACCCTTTCCCCTTTCAACTTCCCCTCCCTGGCCACTACCCCAGGCATTCTCACTGCCATTTCTCTTGCGCAGTCCCTCTCATATGTTGCTCTTTTTGCCTATAAAACTCTTCCAACTGCTTTTTATCTGTGAAACACTCAGATCAACTATCAATGCAATTTTCCTGATCATTGTATTTTATTTTATTGTATTTTTATTTTATATGTTATTACATATTTTATTTTATAGTTATATTTTATTATTTCATTGCATATTTTATATTTTATCATATTTTATTCTCTAATTTTAATTGCATAATGGTCAATTTCTTCATATATCTTCTTTGATCATGAAGATAAATCTGTAGCAAGAGTAGGAAGAGGAAAATGGGGCAAGGGATCATAGTTTATCACTCAACCCAAAACAGTAAAGACTGTTTCAATTGCTTAATTCAAGCCGATGCATTTTTTGCCTAGTCAGCATAACTTCCTCAATTTTCCACTTCACTTTCTTGATGTTGACTCAAGCTAAAATTTCTCAGTCTCATTAGTTCATTACTGATGTGTGATTATTATGTGCAAAATTTTAAAATAAAGTAATGATTTGCAACTGCAATTTTGAAGTACTTGGAACATCAAATACTGAGGTTAAATTATAGTGTCAATATCATATATAACTGATGTCACAAATCGGCATTGATTTAGATGGTAAATGAGACAGTGACTATGACAGAGTATTCACTTCTGCAATTGACAAATAAGTCATAAATAAGTATACTATTGTAGGGGATCAGAATATGCCACCCCAAAATGTGCCACTTTGGCATAAGAATTAGTTTGTGCTGGAGACAAATTAGAATCAATAGAAACAAAAAGAAGCCTTCTAAGAGCTTCCTTTAGCTGGCTAAAAACAGGAACTTCTGAAAAATCAGGACTGTTATAAATCTCCTCTCCCTGGGAAGTTTTAAAGCCATGAAAAAGATGGAAAGCTAAACCAAATGGGCCAGCAAGCCAACCTTACCAAAGTAACCCTTATCTTTCATGAGTATCCTCCATATATTTACCTTCCCATGGTTTGCTGTCCCTAAAAACTTAAAACCCCTTTCCTTTGTCATGTCACTTCTCTATAAATGTACTGTTCTTTGTTAAGATGATATATAGGCCCAAGTTCTAACCACCTCTTTGAGTTACTCATCACTTAGTTTCTCCCACAAATATATGTGCTGCACCTGCTAATATATTCTGTTTTTCTCTTGTTAATCTGTCTTTTGTCAGTTTAATTCCCAGGGTCCCAGTCAGAGAACCTAGAAGGGAATGGAAAAAAATTTTTCCTCTACACTATATATAATAGTACAATTTTCTAATAATATTAATATAAAGAAGTAAACTAAATAAATAATTAAACTATATAGAATATTAGATGGTGATGTTAATATTCTATGACACACCCAAAAATAGGACAAATGAAGAGTGGTCAGAGAAGACCTTGCCAAAAAGATTCATGCTTAAAGGAGATGAAGGAGTACCCAAGTAAATATTTGGGACAAAAATTCTTTCTGGAAGCACCAGTGCAAAGGTCAAGAGGTAAAAACAGGACTGGTGGGTTTGGAGCCCAGTGTGGCTGGAGCAGAATAGGAGAAGAACAAAGCGAGAGGAGCCAACATCAGAAAGGAAGTGGCAGGCCTAGTCATGATAGGACTCATTGGTTATTATGAGGAATTGGCTTTACTCTGAATGGCAAAGACAGTCACAGGATTGTTAAAGCAGAGGCATAACAACATCTGACTTAGGTTTCAAATTAATCACTCTGGCTGTTTGACTGAGATGTACTGGGGGTGGGGGAGAGCAGGGGAACAATGAGGAGACCATAGACTAGCCCAAGTCAGAGATGATGCCACCTTAGGCACTACCATGGCCTTAAAGAGATTTATGGTTCTACAAGCTGTCACATAGCACCCTATTCAGTTTGTGTTATCCTAATCTCAAGCACACTCTTCTGAAAGACTTGGAATTATTAATAATCATGATAGTTATAATCTCATGGAACACAGGATGCAAGGACTATGGGCTAAGAAGGCCAATAAAACTGAGTAAACAATTCAGTGTCAAGGGTCAAGGTGAGGCCAAGTCAGCAGAGGAAGCCCACCAAAGGCCCTGAGATCAATCACCATGCAATGTCCACACGGGAAGAACAGTCAATGTATCAATACAACAGCAGCAAAGGGCAAATGAAAAGCAACACAGACCATCTAACACACCCTTGACGCCAAAACAATTCAAAAGCCCTTGGACCTTAGGATCAGTCTTGCTGAGAAGGGAAACAGAGGAACATTGAATCTATTTATACAAAATAGACATAAGTATTATACCAGAAGTGACCACATAACCATAAATTGGCAAGATTAAGTCTCCTTTCCCAGAGTAACAATGAAGTCTTGAGAGCTAAACTAAATTCAGATAAGGAATTATAAAGAGGCTTACATCTTTGTACCCCTAAATGCTAAGCAGCCACTTCAATAACAGTAGGAGACATGCATTGAGTACTTAGTATCTAGTAGGCTCTAGGATTAAACACTTTACATGGATTATCACAGTCCTCTTCACAATAACCCTACGAGTAAACACTATTATATGCTCTGCTTTGCAGCAAGAAAGCTGAAGCCTCAACCTACTCAAGGGCAGAAACCAAGATTCAAAACTGCTGGATACAAAGCACCTGACCCTAATCACCCCAATCATCATGCTCTACATTGTTTCCATCCAGTAGAGCTAACCATTTATATGGTAAATACTTTAAGACATTACTTTAGTGCAACACTTTAGACATTGGACTCAGCCAATATCCCCAACAGATTTATTTCCCCACCAAATTTATGTTCCTCAAGACCTTGAAACGTATTCTCAGATTTTTTGGTTTCCTCTTACAACACCGAGCATGAGGAAAGGAATAACTAATTCCCAAGAATAGCAATGTCTGTAATCCAATTTGTCAGGTGCCATGAGGCACAATGGTCCACTTGGGAGGAGTACTGCCTTTGATAGCCTTGATATTAAATCCTAAGAGGATCCACAGCAGAAGTAATTTGTTGCCAACATCTTTATAAATACAGTGAGAATCTGTATCCCACTTAAGCCTGGTGATAGTTCGTTTCATAAAATAAAAGACTAGACTGACAGGCGAGAGATCATTTATTTCCTCTTACTACATATCAAAATAGTTAAAGAAATTATGCTGTTCAACAAGTTCTTGCTCCTCATGCCACCATCAGTTTAATCATTATCATAAATAATTATAGTTTTTCATAAGGCATTCTGTGATTAAAGTGTATTATCAGTTTTTTCAATTTTAGGATTACTGGAAACTCTGATCCATTCCATATATTGCCTTTCAGCACTCATAATTAATCCCTGCTATGAGAACAGCAAAATTAAACCTCATGCTCTGTGCTTATATTATATTGGAAATCTCAGATACCTTGGTTCATATGATATATGAAAATGAATTAGATGCAAATATGTAATATTCTGATTCAAATCCACATAATAAAGAGGGCACAGTGTCTGATCTTATGCCGTGTGAGTACTTACCACTGTCCAGCTGCTGTGAAATTGGATACCTTTTAATGTCTTTCTGTAATAAGCATAGTCTATGAAAGCCATTAATGAGAAAACCACACACCTACCGTGTAATTTTTGCGGCAGCTTACTGTGGTCTTTTGTGAAACTCTATACAATGCAAAAAATCTTTGATTTGTTCTGCTTCTCCCAGTAGTTTCAAAAACTGAAGGAAAATAAGCTACTTAAATCTCCAGTTTGGAAGGTGCAGTTTAACTCTAGCTCTATGCATCCCTGGTGGTCATTGCCAGTTTGTAACGTTACAACGGTTTTTGTTTTAAAATGCACAGTGGGCTTATATAGCAACTCTATCAGATGAATTATCTTCTTTGGGAAATCTTCTGGAACACAAAATGTAATATACAGCCAACCAATCTTTGTATCAGGTATGTGCCAAGAAATTTCTATAATCAAAATTCTATATACAGGGCTCTTGCTTGCCTACAAAAATGTATTTGAAGATAATTCTGCCTCACCAATGTTTTCATTTCTTAGAAATTTTATACCTAAGCATAGATTTCCTCCTTAGCCTCATACCTTTTTCACCTGAGCCACATCAAATAACATTAAAAATCACTGAGTCATTCCAAATTAAATTTTGTACCAGAAAACTAATTTCCTTATCCAAGTTACTAAAATAATGGATATTATTAGTATACACAAATGAAAAGCACCCAAATGGTATTTTAAAGGGAGAAAACCAGTTTGTAGATTTCCCTATTTGGAGAATGTTCTCCATTCTCTATTCAAACGTGGCCCATTGATTCTAACAGATTAGTACCATTTATGGCAAAAGATAAGGTGTCATGATACACATTCCTTTTCTACTTGTGTTCAAATGTTGAACAGAAACTTTAAGGTGGTGACCTGCTAGAGACAGTGATAAATAGATGCTTCCCAAGGCTGGGAAAAGAAAGAGCTAGAAAGGTAAAAAGTGAAAAACAGATGGTGGTACAGCAAGGAGAGGAATGATAATGCGCACAACCATAACTCTTTCAATGCTCCAGAACAGGCTCCCAAAGCATTTTTCTATTCAATAAGTCTCTGACTTCCTGCACCCAAATGGCTCTCTTCACCTTCCCAGAGCTGCCTTCCCCCTGGTAGAGAGTTGAATCCTTAATATGTTAGGAGGGTCCACTAGAAATTTTTCTGTGTGGTAGACTCTGCTGCATTTTAGAGCCACCAAGTCGAGTGTCAAATACTACTAGGCTTATGTGGGTCACAAGGTACTGTCTTCTGTGACTAAAGAACTATGAAAGCCAAGCTGGGTTAAAGACAACCATGAAAGTTAATATTAATAGAAAATTGTGCTTTCCCAGCTGAGGTTATTATAGAGTTCCCCAAATTCCTTCTGCAGAGTGAAAATAGATCTATGGAGGTCAAGGTACGGGAAGTACTTATGCTGACACAGGGAAGAAATTTTTTGTTACAAACCTGAATTTGTCTCATTTCTAGATTTATCCTTGAACCTACACAGCATCAAGGAAGGAACACAGAATTCAGGATCAAATAGATTGAGTTCAAATCCTGGTTCAGTCTCTTAAAGATTCTTAACAAAAACATGTTTAACAGCACTGAGCTATAGTTTCCACCCTTATGTAATGAGTAACACCTACATCATTTGATTGTCATGAGGATTAAATAAGGTAACGTACATAAAGTTACTGGTGCAGAACTTTAACCTATGGGCTTAAAATATGTTTCCTGTTTAAAATAATTTGATAATGGTAGATATAACAAGTCTAAAACTTTTCAAAATAATTTATTGGTAGTAGATATAGTAAGAACAATAACGACCTTTTATTAAATGCTTTATAATTTAGGCATTGTGCTGAGCATGTACACACAGTATTTCTAAATCTCATTTTAAAACCCCACAACATAGACGTTATTTAACAGAAAAAGTATCCCTATTAAGTAGTACAAACAGCAAGGAGAAAAGTGGACCAGTAAATGCAATTCTATCCCCTACTTTGAGTCAGGGTTCTTCTAAACCCTGACATGTTAGCATCTAACTCAACAGTAGAAAAGTTAAGTGACTTCTCCAAAGTCACACAGCTAAAAACGGCCCAATGCTCATTTTCATTATATATCCTAAGTGTAACAGTTTTTCCTAGTTGATGCAACATATCTTAAAACCTAAAAGTAGAACATATCTTTGAGGCCCAAATAAATCCAAACAAACTCACTGCCCTAAATCCTGTTGTTACATAGCACAAAACTGTCAGATAAATATTGTTCTCTAAAACTCTTCTCACCAGAAACCGACGGAGTGGGCTTAAGTAATGCCTATGAGAAAGGAGAATACCAGCACCTATAGCCTTCCCAGAAAGTCCTCAGGAGCTGGGCTAACAGTGACCCAGGGTCACAAAACTCCCATTTGGAAGAGCTCAGAGGCTCAACCTTGAGAAACAAAGTTTAACCATTACCACCAGTAATGACACCTGTTAAAGTTAAGTTCTGGGGGAAGGCAGAAAATATTATACTGGGATGAGCAGATCAACTCATCAGGAATTAATGATGAGTCCAAACACCAACTTTCACAGTCAGTGTCTCAGAAAGCAACCAAATTGTTTTATGAGGGTAAAATCCTTCCCTTACTTCTTTATCATACTAAACAGACTCTGAGATTTGATATAAAATAATCCCTGGGACCATCATACCAAGGAGATGCTTGTTTACCTGCAAAAGCCCTGCTTCCACGAAGATAAATTGAGCTCAACTTCTCCAGATGTTTCTCCATGCTGTTTGGGACACTTGACAGGGATAATTTTTTGCATATCAGAAGCTGTGTTTCAAACATTGGAGCGGGGGGGTTTCTCTGGAGAGAACATTCCACACTGTCTTTCTCTACATTTATCACATAGTGAATCCCATGTCTAGCTCAGGAAAGGAATAAGAAAATCATCTAATCCAAAATCTAACAAATAAAATAAATTGATTTTGCAAGATTCTCCACTTCTTGAAAGGAAGAATGATTCTATAATATTTACATGAGTAGCACTTTTCAAGAAATATATTTAATGTATGAAAAGAACACATACACAGATCAGATAAGATTTATAAAAAAAAAAAATGGGTCTACTTGGCTAAATTCAGAAACATTAACCAAGCCTGGCATGAGTATATCAAATAACTATTTATTGACTGTATGGTACCATCAACTGAATCAGGATGAGAAACAGAACTGCAAAGTGCTGTATGCGAAGTGCTAGGTTTTACTAATATATCCTTACCCTGAGAATATTAATTTTATGAGAATATGTTTTATTTTTAGTATGTCTGGTTCTGACAACATTTTCCAGAAATAAGTATTGAGTGTGAATGGCAAGAAACCCAAGTACCAAAATGATAAGAAATATTTCAAGCTACCTTTCCCAGAAATACAAGTTTTCTCAATTGATAGAAATTCATCATAAGCAACTGCCTATGTCATAGTTCTTCCAAAAATTTCACCATGCTCTAATTCATCAAAAACACCAGACTGAATTGCCATTTAATCCTTGAATCAAGGAAACACTTCATCTATCTATACATGTATAAACACCTTCCCACGTTCTTGATGTGCCACACCACAGCAATTTCACAGTCCATCCAATATATCAGCAACTTGAATTATTGATACAGTAGATACTTCATTACGGGATTTATACAGGCTTAATAAGAATCACAGTATTAAGAAAAAATAATATGAATTTCTTCAGTATATTCATTGCATAGAAATAAAAAAATGGTAAATATTTCTCAAAAACATTAATTTGAAATTAATTTTAAAAATCATTTTTAAAAAGATCAACTTTTGACCAAAACATAAAGAGAAACAGAGACTTTAAAAATTTGGATTCTGGCAGCCCTACTCCTAACTAGTTGCATGATCTTAGGCAATTTGGATTTCAAATTCCACATCTATAAAATAAAAAAAAAAGTACAATTTCTATCTACTCATAGACTTGTTTTGTGGAACAAATGAGATAATTTATGATACACACAAAAGTATGTAATGTTGTTATCAAGGGCATTTTCAAGTGAAAGGAGAGAAACAGGGGATTCATTTAGTGGCTGCCTGTCCTCACGCAACTATTTCTCTTCACCCACTCAAAGCAGGTGATTTAAAAATAAGTTATTGCCTGAAGTAGGACACAGAGAAAAAGGGCAATACCCTGGCATGGAATATTCACTCTTGGGTCAGTTACTAAGTTTCACTCAGCCTTAGTTTCTCTTTCTTCAAAACAGAACAGCTTACCTGCCCCCACCTGCACAGACATGTGACAATAGATTTAACAGTGTTGTTTTACTCAGCTTCTTCATCTGTAAAATTGGCTTGGGAATAATATATTTAAAGTTGATAGGCTTTTGCTTCCCACATTCATTTATTCAACAAATAGTCTGTTCTAACTGCTGCAGAAATAACAGAGAACAGAACAAAAAAATCTCAGGCCCCATTGAGCTTATATTCTAGCGTGGGAAGGCAGACAATAAACAGAATAAATGAGTAAAAATAGATAGTGGCACTGCCAGCTTCATAGACATGAGATCTGTGCAATTGCATAAGGCCCCACGCTCAGAACACTCTGTACTTGGTTTAATGCACTGCTGTGGCCATCTTGAAATCCTTAACACTCTTTGAACAAGAAGCCCTACATTTTCATTTTGTGGATGGTGATAGATATTACGGAGAAAATAAAGGGGAATGAGATTAGGGGATGTGCAGTGGGAGGTGGGAGGGATGGCCCTCAAGGCTTTAACATGACATTGTACATTGCGGCACCATACAAAGGTGCCCAGCTGAGGGGGAGAGTGGGGACTGAAGACTGCCTAGAGAAAGGGGGCTTTATTTTTTGGACAAATCTGGGTCCAGGCAGCTTGTTCGAGAGGTGACAATCACAGAGATTACAGTGTGCCTCAGGTATCTTTAGGTACAATCACCCAGAAGCCTGTTACTTGTCCAGCTGGGAACTAGTCATGTCCCCAGAGTTGGCATCATTTTCTTGTTTACACAGAGGTGCAAGTGAAGCTAGCAATGGGTGTGCTAGTCAGAGAAGGCCTTCCTGCGAAGGTGACACTTGAGTAAGGGTCTGAAGATGTAAGCAAGTGAGTTGTGCAGACTGGAAGAAGAGGGAGTCGGGCCAAGGGTACAGTGAATACCACTAGGATACTATAGTTAGGAGCTTATCATTTGGCTACATTGGGGAAAAGACTTTAATACCAGGTCGTCCAACATAGGAGCCACTAGCTATATGTGGCTATTGAATACTTGAAATATGGTTCATGTGAGTGAAGAACTGGATTTTTAATTTTAATTTTATTTAATTATAACTAACTTAAATTTTAATTTTAAAACTTGCTAGGCTGATGCCACGGCACTCACTCTAGCCCGGGCAACAGAGTGAGACTCTGTCTCAAAAAAAAAAAATAAAACTTATACCTCATTCAGTTATTTCCAAACTTTAATGTTGGTTTTTAAACAACATGAGTACATAAGTCTATCTCCTAACTGTAATTTTAAAAAATTTAAATACATATTACATGTTTGTAATGAAAATTTAAAGTCTGAATTAGATAATGCTGTTACTTTGAACTACACACCAATTTTGAGGATTTAGTATCAAAAAATTACTTAAAATGTATTAATAATTTTATATGGATTACATTTTAAAATAATATTTTAGACATGTGGGTAAATAAAATATATCATTAAAATTAATCTCAACTGTTTCTCTTTACTTTTTTAATGTGGTCAACAGAAAATTTAAAATTACATATTGGCTCACATTATATTTTATTGGACAGTACTGGTCTCGTGGATTAATACAGTAGGCAAAGTTAGATTTTGCCAAAATTAAGAATTTGTCATCTGTTTCATCACAAGCTTCTCTACAACTGAAAGATAATGCTGTATTGGGGATCTTGTGATGTTTCCACTCTGGAAATTTGCATGCACTTTCCATCCTGCTTGTTAAAAAAAACCGACACTAGTTCACTGGGCCATCTTCTACCTATCCTTTCAAAATTCTGCTCCACAAATACATACTCTAAGAAGATCAATTCTCTGACCCCTGAAAGTCAAGGTACTGTCATGTTCTTGGTATATAGATGATAGCCCCTTAATACATAATACTTTACATGTCTGTGTGCCCTACAAGACTTCCCCATGTTGAACCAGGGATGTGTCATTCAATTTTAGATCCCAAGAGTTTAGCATAAGTCCTGAAACATAGTAAGTCTCAAAAATACTTGTTGAATTAAGAATTGTACGCAGAATGTGTGATGGAGGTACAAATATATAAAGATATATACAAGCATACTTTAGGGAAACTCCCATTTATGCAGCTATCAGACTTATAAAAACCTCAAACATCTGGAAAGCAGCCACATAATCTGAAAGCAAGAGAAAAGCATAGAAATTACAATAAGAATGACTGAGTACCTACTGTGTGCCAGAGAGGTGCTCTGACAAGTTTCTTTCATTTAATCTACATAAGAATCCTTCATCATTATAACTATTAACCATTACGGAGTACTATTATCTGCCAGGCACTATGGTAAGCACTTTACGGATATCAATTTTTTCCATATTTACAGCTCCATAGTGTGGGTTCTGTTATGAATATGATCCCCATTCCACAAAGCAAAGAAGTTAAGCAACTTGCACAAGATTACACAGCTAATAAGTGTCGAAGCCAAGATTAAAAGCCAGGCAGTCCCTAATATTTGCAATCTGAAGTAAGCATGACCTTAATTCAAAGAGATTCTCATACAAACGTTTACAAATCTGTAAGCCAAGAAAAAACAACTAGAGGTAAATGTTGTCTATAGAAGCATATGAGGGCAATAGTCCCAAGAAATCTTGAAAATAAGGCAAATAAGATAATTAGAGATTTGGAAGTTCACTTTAAAAATTGACTAATATATTCAGAATAGTTCTGCTCATATAATATACAAAACCTGGAAGAGCAAAGTTATAATATTTAGTGATATATTAATATATGTAGGTTGTAAACATATAAAAAGCAAGCAAATGATTGTGGCAAATGAGAGAATCCTGGTTTCTCCTTAAGAAGAGAGAATTTATTATAATCATGGGAGCCTCAGTGGTGTTGTAAATGATCTATTTATTGACTTGAGTGGTAAATATTTGAGTGTTTGCATTGCAATTATTAAACTGTATATATGTTTTATGCAGCAACAACAGCAACACCTCAGCATCTTAGCTTTAGGGCCCATGCTCCATTGCACCCATAGGAAGAGGTAAGCAGAAGTTAGGTGATTGCCTCTCCCCTTAGCAGAGTATTGCTCAACCCTCCTATCCCACCTTAAATATCATCTACCCACCTAAGCCTCCCAAACTCTCCTATTTAAGTAGGTTCTCCCAGTCTTTTTACCATCATATACTGCTTAACATTTGTAATGGTTAATTTCACATATCAACTTGACTGAGCCATGGGGTGCCCAGATATTTAGTCAAACATTATTTTGCGTATGTCTGTGAGAATGTTTTTAAATGAAATTGACATTTGAATCTGTACACTCAGTAAAGCAGATTGTTCTGTCTAACATGGATGGCTCTCATCCAGTCAGTAGAGGAGCTAAATAGAACAAAAAGGCTGCCCTCCCGTGAGCAGAGGGAATTCCTACTGCCTGACTGTGAGCTGGAACATTAGTCTTTTCTTGCCTTCAGACTCAAATTGAAACATTGGCTTCTCTTGGGTCTCAAGCCCGATGGCTTTCAGACTGGAACTTACACCTTCAGTTCCCCTGGTTTCCAGGCCTTTGAACTCAGACAAGAGCAATACCAAATAACTCTCCTGGGCTTACCAACTATAGATTATGGGATGTCTCAGTCTTCATAACCACCAGAGCAAATTTCTTACACTAAATCATAATCATATACATATGATTTAGTGTAAGAAATTATACTATATATACTAAATTATAACTCCTGTTGGTTCTATTTCTCTAAAGAACCTTAATACAACACTAAAGACTATAAAACTCTTGGTAATTTATTTTAGGAGATGTTTTTATTTTATATGCATTTTTGTTATGGGAAAACAACACATAAAATTTACCATCTTAACCAATTTTAAGTGTACATTTCAGTAGTGTTAAGTACCTTCACACTGTTATGACACAGATCTTCAGAACTTTTTAAACTTGCAAAACTGAAACTCCATACCCAGCAATCAATAACTCCTTTTTCCCCATTCCCCTTGCCCCTGCCCACTCTACTTTCTTTCTCTATGAATTTGACTATTCTAGGTGCTTCATGTAAGTGGAATCATACAGTATTTGTCTCTGGCTTATTTCACTTAGCATAATGTCCTCAAGTTTCAACCATGTCGTAGCATGTGACAGGAATTCCTTCCTTTTTAAGGCTGAATAATATTCCATTGTATGTATATGCCACATTTTATTTATCCATTCACCCATGGATGGACATTTGGGTTGCTTACACCTCTTGGCTGTTTTAAATAGTGCTGTTGTGCAAAAGGGTATGCAAAAATCTCTTTGAGACTCTGCTTCCAATTGTTTTAGATATATGCTGAGAAGTGAAATTGCTGGATCATATGGTAGTTCTATTTTTAATTTTTTGAGGAACCTCCATACTGTTTTCCATAAAAGCAGCACCATTTTACAACCCCACCAACAGTGCACAAGGGTTTGAAATTCTCCACATCCTTGCCAACATTTACTTCATTTTCTGTTTTTTTTTTTATAGTAGTCATCCTAATGGGTATGAGGTGATAGCCCTTGGTTTTGATTTGCATTCCTCTGATGACTAGTGATGTTGAACATTTTTCATATACTCATTGGCCATTTGTATATCATATTTAGAGAAATGTATATTCAAGTTCTTTACCTATCTTTAAATCAGTTTATTTGATTTTTTTGTAGTTGAATTGTAAGAGTTCTTTACATTTCTGGATATTAAGCCTCTATCAGATATATAATTTGTTTTTGTTTTAAGAACAATAAATTTATTGTTTCTGGAGGGTTTTCTCCTACTAGTTTGGGAGCTCCATGAAGTCTATGTCTGTTTCTTCTCTGCAATAAAGCCAGAACCTATTATAATGACCAGTGGATAGTAGACAGCCAGTCAACGGGGATTCATAGCAATAAATAAATATCACACAGCTAGTAAAGTAAACAAGGGCTTTGAGCCAATTCTCTATCATCAACAATCTTTGCAAGACATTACTCCATAGGAAAGGTGGAATCTTTTTTCGACTGGAGCCTACTGACTTCTTATTGGCTAAGCAATTTAACAAACATGTTCGTATGGCTTTCCCTAGACTAGGATTTTGCCCTAAATGATCAAAACTGCAAACTGGATGCTAAAAGTTAAGTGCTGAGGAAAGGATGCTGCTAGAAGACTTGCTGAGAAATGAGACCTAACAAAAAGAACGTCAGAAGAATTGCCAACTTCAATAGCAAGCTGAGGGTATTCGGTATAGGGAAAAGCAGTCTCACACATATGGACTCCTCCCCCCCCCCCCACCGGGGGCTCATGGAGCACAGGAGGAAGAGTGATACTAACAAAAATGATCTTGCCAAGAAGAGGTTAAATTATGTGATTTTTTTTTTTTACAGGCAAGTATATAACATATTATAGAAAGATTTTTTTAAACAAAATGGCTATAATTAAAGAAGTCTGGTGTTAAAAAATTAAAAAGAAATATCAGCAATATGGACTATGTCATCACCCAGAAAACCTCATGTACTGAAAATAACAAAGAAGGAATTAAGGTGCATGCGTGTGATAAATGTGCACATATATGTAGAAATATTGTGGCTCCAAATAGACAACTGGCCATTGGATGTGAGATGAAAATTAAACCATGGGAGAGACGAGAGGGGAAAAGGTCAGACCACATGGGAAAGCCTTGGCGACTCTGTGTCTGGAAAACAAAAGCTAGAGAGAAAAAGGAGATGAAGAGTGCTGAAAGGAAAAGTAAAGATGGTATCACAAAAGAAATGCAGATTATCCTTTTTCCTTCTCCAGATGACATTGAGGTACATACTATGAATTTCAAAATAAGCCAGGAAATCAATATACAAAGCTAAAAATGTGCCATAATGTCATTCATGGGTTCTGGAAGGACTATCATTAATGGTACCCTTGGCACCCTTTGGAAAATGACCCACAATGATACCCTACTCCTTCAGGCTTACAAGAGGTGAGGACACCCACTGAATAGGATTTGATGCCACAGGGAATCTTGGCATTGGTATGTAATTGTGTCCATGTTTACTATATCTTATTTCCTCTTACCCAAATATCTATTCAGATCACTTATGTTGAGTACCTGTACTATACATCAGTATACCCAGGAAGGCCAGGAGGTAAATATTAGCGACAAATAAAAATATATCATGAAATCAATTAACTAGTAAATTCATGTACAAATATATTAGCACAGGGGCTTCATATATAAAGTAAACCTGAAATAAGTTAACATTTATAAGATATTTAGAATAGTGCTTGGCATATGAGAAATATGTGTTAATTTTTTTAAAATGTGAGTGGGCATATATATTATATATACAATTTATTTACTAGCTCAGAATATTACCTATTATTTTCAAAAAATCTATCTGAAAATGGGCTGCAAAGCCCTGCCACAATGCTATGTAGTTTTTACTATTTTCCTGTCAGAGACTTTACAATTTTACTGTAGAATAAAATCTTTGGCTTGCCAAAGATATTCCAACTTTAAGTAAATCTTTAGAGGTTGGCCTTTGGCTTTTCTTATCTTGGAAATAAATAGGGGAGTCTCATGGATAAGCAATTGTTGCAGTGAACTAATTTTAATTTTGCTATTGTTTAAAGTGCCTAGAAAGAAGGATGAGAAACAAAAGGAAGAGAAGGTGCTATAAATTGTGGAAGTACACTGAAGTGCTATCTGCTTGTTTTTGGTTCTAAAAGTCTAGGACTTCAAAAATAATCTAAACATAGGAAACCGATTGTAATGTTTTTCAGACAAGCAAGAAAAATTTGGCTGAAGCTAGAATGGTAGCAGTTAAAATAAACAACTACTATCTCAATGGTTAAAAAAAAGTTGGCTGTGTGTGTGGTCAAAAACTGATCAAAGGAAATAAGGAAATCTGCCTTAGACAGGATGCTGGGATTACCTACACCTGTACTTCTTGAGGGCAAAGAGGCCCTGAACTCCAAAGTATCTTCCACTGTTTCCCCAAATTCACCTTACTGCTGCAGTCTCAATTCCCAGGTGCCCAATGCATAGAACGGTAGAAGTCAAAGGGGTCCCAGCAATTATTTACCTCCCTTATTTTACACAGAAAGAAACTGAGACCCAGAGAACTTAAGCAACTTGCCTGAGGTCACACAACCAGTATTAATCAGAGTCGTGCCCAATCTGCTTTCTGCCACACTACACTGGTATAGCCAGTTTGTTTATCTTTATGGTTTCTGCCCAGCCATGTCACTATTGTCTCATTGTTGTCATTTATCATCAGCTCTAATAGTCACCTAATAATTTTTTACTTCAAATATACCACAACACTAGGATCCCGATGATATAATCAGCATCCTAGTTTCAAATGTTTACAATGTCAGAATTATGAATTAAAGCATATCTCTGGCCGGGCGCGGTGGCTCACGCCTGTAATCCTAGCACTCTGGGAGGCCGAGGTGGGCGGATCGTTTGAGCTCAGGAGTTCGACCAGCCTGAGCAAGAGCGAGACCCCATCTCTACTAAAAATAGAAAGAAATTATATGGACAGCTAAAAATATATATAGAAAAAATTAGCCGGGCATGGTGGTGCATGCCTGTAGTCCCAGCTACTCGGGAGGCTGAGACAGGAGGATCGCTTGAGCTCAGGAGTTTGAGGTTGCTGTGAGCTAGGCTGACGCCACGGCACTCACTCTAGCCTGGGCAACAGAGTGAGACTCTGTCTCAAAAAAAAAAAAAATAAAATAAAAAATAAAGCATATCTCTGCCAAACTAATCACTATGTGCACCTATTGTGGAAGTTGGTTGGTCTTAATGTTTAAGGCTGCAGTCTGAAGTTTCTGTAAGGGGCAATATTCACTTCATTTTGAAAAGTTAAATATAGCTTAACTAATACATACTTGAGGAAGAAATGCAAAGCATTTTAAGTGATAGATATAATTACCAAAGATGGCCAAAGTCAGAGTAGCAACTTTACTTCTTCCTGGTGTTACCGATGGCTAAGTGGTGAAAAAAATGTATTGCCAAAGAAAATAATTTTCATTTATACCCCCACATTTTTTCTCACTTCTGTTTTTGTGTGTGCACACGTCTAGACCTGAGTCTCTGCAAAAGCTATCATCTATTTAGGTGATGATTGACAGGAAGTAGGGACATAGAGCCAAGCTAGACATCTATGCTGCCCATTTGCCACTGCAGACTCTCTAAGGTAAAAATGTCCAACCTGTCAATCAATATTTTGGTGTGTTCATTAAATAATTATTTTTCTCTCTCTAAAAGGTAATGATAAAAAAGTTAATGAAACTTTCAATAAAAAAGATTATAAAAAAGTAAAATATTAAATATTGAAGGTTTATATCAAATTTTTTCCACCCTCAATTCACTTTGTATGCCCATTTCAGCATTTTTATGTTTTTATTCCCTGTGCTTGTGGTCCAGTTTTTGAAATTAACTTAACTTGTTCTTCCCCCAATTTCCAATAATTGAATACTTGTCTTGCTGGGATCAACATAATGAACTTCAAGAACTGACAAAGTTTAGCCCACTGGAAGCAGAAAGACTTTCAGAAACAAGATACTTGCCCTCCACTATTAAAAGAAAAGAAAGAAGCAATTGACATCTTTATCTCTCTCTATATATACTTCATGTAGTTACACCATGGTTTTCTAATTCGTTAATCTTTAGGATTCTTTCTCTTGCCTTAGGAATTGCATATCTAAAGCTGTAGAAAATTTATGAGATAAATGAGAGTTTAAGAGGAATCATTTAGATGTCTGAGTCAGGTGTTCTTCCTGATTAAATATGTGATTATATATGAGATTATATATGTGGCCATATAAAGAGTCAAGTGCCTGTTTTTGTGCCCAAGGTGAAATTTTTTAGATCATTTTTCTCCTTTTATATTTTGTAAAAATAGAAAGATATATTCTGTTAAAATAGCCCAGAGAACCAAGACCAATTTTTAAATATGTCATTTTATTCTGGATAGCACAAGGTTATGTTTTTCAGGAGTAACTTTACTTGAGTAGATGTGAATTTTGAGAAAATGGTTAATGTGATGGAATCTTCCAGGGCTATTTGATGTATGAATCTATACACAGCTACCACTTAATTAAGTGACTATGCCTTAAGTTCCAGCTGGTTGGATACTTAAATATGAATAATACCTAGCCTATATTTTCAGGAACTTTACAGTATTTCATGGGAAATAATGAAGTGGAAACACAAATAAACAGTACATAAAGAAGAATATACATGATAATGAGAGGTATGAAGAAATTATTTTAGCAGTCCAAATGAGAGGGAAGAATATCTGTGTTATTGGAGATGAGAAAGGGCTTCATGTAGTAGGTAACATTTAAAACGTGCCTTGAAGGATAAGAAGAACTGTGACAATTGGAGGGGGGCATTGAGTTCTATGCTAAAGACACAGTATAATCAGAGGCAAAGAAGAGTTGTATGTATTGGAAGAACTGAGCATATTTAATGGGCTGAGAGGAGCAGATTAGCTGGAACATATAGTACTGAGAGACTAGCATAAGACCAATGTCTGGCAAGATTTCTGCTTAATTTAGTAGTCAGTAAGAAGTCAAAAAACTTTACTCAAGGCAAGACAATGAAGTATCTCTTCATCCCAGCTCTTCCTCATGTTTATCATTTCCTCCATGAAGAAAGACTCTTCTTGAGGTGAAGAGAAATGATAAATAAAGATTTAACCAGTTCAATGTTCTGAGAACCTATTGCCTCCACCTGAGAGTATTATGCTAAGGCACTGTTTGTACTTTCCAAAGGAAAAAAATGACACTCCCCTAAAAATAAAAAAACATAACTTTGTATTTCCACAAGCTACCTAATCTGTATTTTTAAGGTGGTTATTTGAGTTGGATTATAGGCCTTTGTAACAAAAAGTTAAATGAAAAAGATATTAACATAAATCTACTACAAAATAGGCACAAGTCAACACCGGCTTCCAAGTCAAGAAAATGATTGAGAAACAGTAACTTTTTCAAAAGGTGTAATTCCAGTGAAGTTACATTGTAGGATAAGAACAAACAAAATACAGCTATGATTCAGCCTTTCTTTGAGACTAATAACTACTGCCAAACACTCACTGGGAAATTCACATTTCTTACAGCTTGAATTATCATTTATTTGCTACATTTTGTGAGATTTTAGCCTATACAAAAATAATGTGTATGATTATTAACCAGTGGCTTCAGCAGGGAAGATTCTTGTCACACAGGCTATAACAAGGAGTTTTATGATTTCTGTACAACTGGAAGAGCTTGCCTCAGTATCTTCCCCAACCTGGAGGTAGCTCATTCACCAAAACACCAGGACACGGTTAGAGAAACTCAGTACCATAGAAAGTCACATGTCATATTGACACAGAGGACAGAGAAAAGTGTGAAAAATCAAGCACAAAGATAGGACATTTCACAGATAACAAGTCACTATACTACATAGGCATTTTTTAAAAAGCATATTAAAGTAGGATATACTTTGTTAAATTTGTTCTTATGTGTATAATGTGTTACTAGTTTTTTTTTTTTTTAAAAAAAAAAAACACCATTTGGTATTCTTGCTTAGAGAATACCAAATATCAATGGGGCGGACTTAAGCTGATAAGACAATATAACCTTGGTGCATAAAGTAGACACAGCAGGTAATCAGCATCCTTTATGGAACTTTGTCCAAATGGTGCTTAATTCTATTTGGGTGAGCTACTTGTTACAGTGTTCGATGCAATCTCGATTTGGTACAAAAAGGGAAACTCATGTACCTGAATGCAACTTTAGGATTTGAAACTAGAACACACAAAAAATCTCTAGCTATTACAGTACCACACAGATATTGTGACTTCAGGAACTTTGTCTCATAGCAAGCCCTATTTCAGGGTTCATTGACCTACACAAAATCATTAAACCACAGAAAAGATTTATTAATCTGAAGTCTTCATTTATTTTATAACTCTTAGACGCTTACCAGGTACTGAGATAATGTGAGATAATGTAAGATATTATAACCCTTTCTGAATACTCTCATATCATTATCCCAGGAAAGAATATATTGAGGGCCTTGAAATAGTAGACTACATTATCTGGAAATAATATTAGCTTTACTAAAAAGGGTGAATCTTAAGTTTCACATATTATTAGAGTTATAAATAATATCTGGATTATAAACTTGCTAGCTGCCATTTATTGCTTAACTTAGAGAGAAAGTATGTTGGGGGGAATGTAAACATAAACATTAACTATAAAAATTAGATGAAAAATTCATGCACAACATTAACCTGTTTATTGTCATACAATAGATGCTTCTAGAAAAATTGCGTTTATCCAAAATGTTGTATATTAAGTTAATGTTAAATATTAAGTCTGTGTAAAAACCCCACAATCAAGAGAAGGGTTAAGTTTTTCTGAAAAGGACTACAAAAATAGAAATTCATAAATCTCACAAGTTTCTTAACTTACAATGATACATCATTTTCACACTGGACATCAGAGTGATAGACATGACCCAACCATTAGTTAAGCACATATGGTGATTTTATTTATACCAATTTTCCTGGCACCAGGAAGCTCTCATAATGTCCCAAATTTCATGATATGATTTTAGTTATTTTAAAACTTAAATAACTCCATAATATGTACAAATTTTTAAATTTAGTCTCAATTATATACTTTCTCTGTAAGATAAGAGCATGAGATTTAAGTGGGAGACAATAACACATAAATAACAGTGATCAGATAGCTTAATTTACAGGTGCTAGCTAGTTAGATTTTAGAAAAACACTTTTGTCCTGTATTTGCTATAAATTTTCAAGTATCCTAAACCAGGATCAAAAGACTTCACTTTATCGCACTCTCTTTCAATGGATTCTTTATAAAGAATTCTTTAATATTATATTCCTTCACTGGCTTTATACATGCTAATTTCCATACATTAATATTTATTGAGAAAAAAACATAATCCTTATCTTTTGTAGGTGGATAAAGGATTTCACTGACAAAGTAAAATAAAACATCTCATTTACAGTCATGTTTCTCCCTCTCCTCCATCTTCTCAAAATCCAAAAGAAGGAAGGAAAACACACAGTAAATTATTGGTTTGATAATTCCTTTGCCTTGAGACCCTAATTTTTCTAAGAAAGAGAATTCTAAAATGACTACATTTTCAGTATACATAATCATATCTGAAAATGTAGTTGAGTTTGTTTTTCTTTTAAAAATCTGAAGTTTTGTTTTCACAAAAAACCAGATGGTGGTGTTTTTTTGTTTTTTGTTTTTTGTTTTTTTTTTTAATTCAAGGGTGGTAGTAGAATTTTGTCTTGTTTGTTGTTGGTTTTTTTTTTTTTTTAAAAAAAAACAGGTGTGACAATCATTTTCTCCTGCTACTGTATTAGCACATTTAATTGCTAAATTCACAGGCAGCCCTCTCAATTCTTTTACTAGCAGATGGTGAGTGATTTTCAAAGAGGAGTAAGGACTTTTCAAGAACCATTTCAGAACAGTATGAGATCTGCTCTTTCCTCAATGTGTGTGTCAACCTCTGGTGAACACTAAGGGAAGTCACATAACAGCATCGACAGTGCATTTGCCTTTAATTACTTGACAGTTTTCCAGGTTTTGTGAAATTACTCACACATTATCTACCAAAGCATTATGTACTTGCAGTAACTTTCTTCAGATCACTTTATAACCATTAGCTTAATTAAAGCTTCATAATACTCCTACAAAATATGTATTAGAAAGTTTTACAAGCTTCTTTTTACTGAGTTCCCAGGTATATCATTGACAGAGACTGCAGTTAAATGTAAGTTCGGAACTCATAAGGATCAACATCTGCTTTTGAAATGGAAATGATTAGCTTTTAGAATAAGCAGACTGTCACAGACACAATTAGTTAATTCTCCATTATCCACCCTTCTCTTCTTAGCCAATAGAACTCTAATTCTGTCCAGAGTGACCATTGTTTAAGAAAAATTATTCTGATGCTTGTTAAAATAGTAGGGAAGACTTTATTCATGATTGTTGCCATATAGGAGAGAGATCAGGCTCAACCGTGAATGCAGCAAAGACATCTGGGGATTTATAGCCACATTCCACAGTGAAGGAGTCAGTGGGTGGAAAATTACTAAGAGGAGTCATCAAGAGTAAGGAGATTCTTGCTGAAGGCAGGCCAAGGACTCAGACATTAAAGGTGGGAGATGAAGAACTTGATCAGATATCAAGGTTGATCCAAAATCAAGAGTGAGGGAATTATTGCTAAACTGACTTAGTGTCCCTCTTGGCCGAGACTGGACTGAGAAGGCCAAAGACAGGACAGAGGCCAAGGTCAAGGCCTCATAGAGAAGAGGGTTCAGAGGAGCCTGACCAAAATGTGGTCAAGGAGAGATTCTGCCACTATATATCCAGCTAAAAGTCCGTATCTCTCTTGCAGCTGGGTGTGGCGTGTTGCATGGTTCTGGACGATACATAAGGCAAAGTCTGCTGGATAGTTTTGGAAATCTCTTCACTTTTCTGAAACATGCACTGCCTCTTTCCTTCACTTCCTTTCTGGACATACTGCACGTTTATTTTGGCCACGAGGATTAAAGCCACATGCTAAAGATGATGAAACAGAAAGAAGGAGCCTAGGACACTGATGAAAATGTAGATCGGGTTGATGCAACCCTTATTCTTTGTGGATCTCCTCCAACCTCCATCTACAAAAGCACTTCATCCTCACTCCTCAGCTAACCTCCGTTAGCAACCTGGTGTGTGTACTTTGGTATCTTCTCATATAATCCTACACAAATCTAAATGTGCACAGAAATGTTGTATACAAACACATATATAGAATTTACTTTTCATTTATTAAAATTGAGGCAAAGTATTAAACTTCTCTTTTCTCATACAATAATACCTCATGGAAAGCTCTCCAGGATATCCAGTATAGCTCTAACACTTTCCTTTTTTTTTTTTTTATGGCTGCATAGTATGGATATACCCTGTGGATGAGTGCTTTCTCTTCTGGTTTTCTGACAGAACAAAAATGCTATAATAAATATTTATTATGCTTATATGTAGATGCTCTTATTTCTATGATATAAATTCCCAACATTGAATTTCTAAATTTTTCCAAAGACTTTTGAAAGGGCCCATTTCCATCAATATATGAATAACTTTTTCTATACATCCCTACCAATAATTTGTGTTACTAGTCCTTTTTAATTTCTGCCATTCTAGTATTTATAAAGTTATATCTGGTTTTTACTTTAATTTGTATTTTCTACATGTAAATTTGAGCATTCTTTCATATATTTGTTGAATATTTACATTTGCTTTTCTGTGAATCATGTATTCATAAGATTTACCCATTTTTCTTAGATTGTTTGCCTGTGTCTTGCTAATTTTCTTGTTTATATAAGTATTAACCATCACTATTGCTTGTATTTTCCACATCTGCTCTGTGTTTATCAACTCTGTCTTGGGTATAGGTTTCCATGCATAGGTTTTAAATTTTTAAGTGGTTAAATAAATCCTTCCATTTTTCTTTGTAGGTAAAGGGTTATTAGTCTTGGTTAAGATTTTCTTAACTGCTATATTTTTTGAGTCATTTATGTATTTTTAATTTACTTTTTACATTTTAGTCAGTCTGAAATTTATTTTTGAACATGGTATAAGATGGGGATCCATTGTTATTCTCTTCCAGAAGAAATTGAAGCCACTATGTTTGTCAATACTAATTCATCATATTTATCATATTCTTATTCTATATTCTCTTCTACTAGTGTAGTTATCTATTTTTCTAATGACTTGATTACAGCAGCTTTATAGTATGTTCTGATATCTGATATAAAAAATGCCTCCTTGCCATTCATTTTTCACTTTTATTAGCTGTCCTTGGATATTCATTTTTCCAAATGAACTATAAGATCATTTTATCCAATTAAAAAATAAATCTGTTGGGCTTCTAAATAAAATGATATTAAATATATATGTTAATTTAGAGAAAGTTGACATTTTCATAATATGGCCTCCCTCCTCCAAGAACATGATATGACTCTCCCTTTATTCAAATTTTGTTTCATGGTTTTAATTAGATGTCATTATTTTCTTGGCATATATCTTCTTTTTAAATTTAGTTCTAATTATTTTACAGTTTTGTCACTGTTATAAAGATAGTGTTTCTAGGTATTTCTTGCTAGAGTAAAGAATATCTACTGATTACTTCTTTTAGTCCTTTACCATGTATTAACAGTAGGGTAATAGTTCAGATTCTCCATGTGGTTGGTTGGTTTTGAGGATAATGTCTTTCCATGTTGAATCTCTTCTGTATCATCAAATACTTTACTCAGTAGGATTCTTCGAATTTATCTGATTTTACCTTGTTGTCTCCTTGAGATAAGCAGATCTAGTGTTTTCTCCACAAACAGGAGATACCATTCAACTTCAATTTTATATATATAATTTATATTTATAATTTAGACTACCATTTTAACCTAGATTTTTATGAGTCCCCCAAATTATTGCCCTCCCACTATCTTTCCTCTGTGAGAAATCTCCCTTCCATGACTTGTTATCTGAGTAAGGCTATCAGAATGCTCTGACCTCTACTAGATGCCCATTACCTCAAATTCACCATATACCAAATGGTACTTTCTTTTTATCCTACCCAAATCTGCCCCTGCATCAGGCTCCTGAGTTTTGGCATTGCCACATACTCAGCCAAGTTAGCAACATTAAGTCATCTTTGATTCCTCCCCCTTCCTGATCCCACACTTTTCTTCATTCATTCATCCATTCACTAAACAAATATTTGAAGAGTTCTAAGTATTTGGCACAATGTAAAGTACTACTCATTTTGTTCTTTCTGCCAGATTTTTCTTTCTCTATCGCCTCTGTTCTCCACGTCAAAATTCTATTCGTCCTTCAAACCTCAGTCCAAATGATGTTTGGACTTCCTATATGAAGTGTTCTCTAATTTTGTCCCACTTCCCCCCGTAAGGATGGTTTTCTTATGTGCTCAGATATTTATTTACATACTATATCACAATACTCATTGCAATTTGATTTTATTGGAAATTTATGCATGCTTCCTTCACTAGGTTATACACATGTGCTTTACACATTTTTAGGTTACCATCAAGAAGTTAGAAAAGGAGTTCAAAGGTTAATTATCAATGCGTCCCAAAAATCCAAAAAGTTAGCTGCTACAGTCCGAATGTTTGTGTCCCTGACCGCCCCCCACAAAAATCATATATTGAAATCCTAAGACCCAAGGTAATAGTATTAGGAGGTGGAGCCCTTGGGACGTGATTGGATCACAAGGACAGAACCTTCATGAATGGGATTAGTGGCCTTATAAAAGAAGCCCAAGGGCGCTTGTTTGCCCCTTCCACCAAATGAGGAAACAGCTGGAGGCGCCATCTATGAACCAGAAAGAGGTCCCTCACCAGACACCAAACCTTCTGGTGCCTTGATCTTAGATTTCCCAGACTCCAGAACTGTGAGAAATAAATTCCTATTATTTATAAGCCACTCAGTCTATGTTATTTTGTTACAGCAGTGTAAAGAGATTAACATATTAGCAGAGCACAGAAACAGAATATTTGGGAAAATGTCATACTTAAGAATCATGCAAGCAAGCAATCACTTGGGAGAAGGTAACTGGCAGGAATAGCTCCCTGTCCTAGGAGAAAAGAGATGTGCTGGGTGAATAACTGGAAAGGACTCAACCAGGAAGCAAGGCAGCAGGTTCCCTTTAAACACTATAGTCCAAGAGAGACTGAATCTCAGCAGCAACACGTAAGAAGTCCAATTTCTAGGGATGGACTATTTCCAACATTACTTTGACAATATCGTGGAATTATTACTACTTGAGTAGCTATAAATGGCACTTGTGAAGCAGGAACAAAAATGAGGTTGCAAGCCAATCAATGGCCCCAACTCTTAGAAGCTGAAAATAGCATGGGATTGTGCAGCACTTGAAACTCCTAATCAGAGATACATTCAATTGCATTCAGTAAACATCTTTGGGTTAAAGGCTAAATAAAATCCACCATAAGCCTAGAAATTTTTGAACAATCTGAACCCTGCCTCCCTCTCCAGGTTCATCTGATACCAGTGTCCATCTAGCACATCCTCTGAGCTTCCGTTATCCTGACATCTTTTAGTGTCATCATGTGCCTCTTCAGATGCCCTCCACTTTTTCCTTTCTCCTCTCTAGCTAGCTCCTACTCATCCTGTAGATTTCCACTCAATAAGTATTACCCCATTCACTCATCAAAAAAGAAACTGTAAAGCTCTTGAGGACAGGAATTGCATCTTAATTGTCTTTTGTGTGCATGGTAAAATACACAAAACATAAAATTTACTATCTTAAACATTTTTAAGTGTACAGTTCAGTAGTGTGAAGTACATTCATGTGTTGTGCAGAAAATCTTCACATCTCTTCATTTCTTGCAGAACTGAAACTCTATACCCATTTAACAACAACTTCCTATTCCTCCATCTCCCCCTGCCCTGCGAAGCCACTCTTCTAACTCCCTGTCTCTATGAATTGGACTATTCTAGGTATCTCATATAAGTGGAATCATACAGTATTTGTCTTTTTAGGACTGGCTTTCTTCACTTAGCGTAATGTCCACAAGTTTCACTCATATTGCACCATATATCAAAATTTTCTTCCTCCTTAAAGCTGAATGATATTCCATTGTATGTGTATACCACAGTTTGTTTATACATTCATCCACTGGTGGGCACTTGGATTTTTCCATCTTTTAAGCATTATGAATAATTCTGCTGTTAACATGGGGATACAAAGATCTCTTCAAGATCCTGCTTTCAATTCTTTTGGATATATACCCAGAAATGGGATGACTTGATTGCATGATAATTCTATTTGTAATTTTTTAAGTAACTGCCATACTATTTTCTATAGTGGCTGTATCATTTTACTTTCCTACCAACAGTGCACAAATGTTCTAACTTCTCCCCATCCTCACGGTTCTAGTCCTTTTGTGCCGCTATAACAAAATACCTGAGACTAGATAGTTCATAAAGAACAGAAATTAATTTCTTACCATTCTGGAGGCTAAGAAGTCCAAAATCAAGGTGCTGGCAGGTTTGCTCATCTGGTGGGGGCTGCTCTCCACTTCCAAGATGGCACTTTGCGGCTGCATGTCCCAGAGGGAGGAACACAGATGAAAGAGCAAGAGAGCCGAGGGCTGCATGGAACCTCTTTTATAAGGGATCTAATTCCATTCACAAGGGAGGGGCCCTTATCACCTAATCACCCTTATCACCCTTTAAAGGCCCCACCTCTTAATATTATCACATTGGCCATTGAACAATCTGAATTTTGAAAACATCTGAATTTTGGAGGGGACATATTCAAACCATAGCACTCACTAACACTCATTATTTTCTATTGTTGTTGTTGTTTTTATCCTTATGGGTATGCGGTGGTATTAATGTCTCTAAAATCATCCACATCATCAAATCTGTGGCTGAGCAAATAGTAACGTTCAATAAATACTTACAGAATTAAACTGGAAAAGAGTTGAGCTCAGCAGCATCAGAGGAAAGCAGATGTACATTACATATTGTAATTCCATCTCAAAGAGTTTGGTATAGAGCCTGTTTTGCTCTCACTTGCAGCTATGCTAACACACTTCTATCTTCCTACTTTCTCATCTGAGGTGTTTCAAACTATCTGAACACATTGACAATACTAGAGTGGGAGATTTCATGAATAAATATGAAATTTCTTGTGTTTTGCCAATGGAACAGTCATTTTTCTATGTGTATCTTCTCTATGTATATATTCTATTGTATTAAGTAATTTATGCACATGTGTTGAATAATATCGCAGTTGACCTACAAGCAAAATACATATATATGACAAACAAATTTTAAAATTACTCCAAATTAAAGGTGAGAAGTGCAGAGAGACTTCATCATAGCATCTTGATCTTTATTTGTGGGTCACGCTTCAATGAAGAGGTAACATTTGAGTGTATCTTTTTCTATGTGTACATTCTTTTTTTTTTTTTTGAGACAGAGTCTCACTGTGTTGCCCGGGCTAGAGTGCCGTGGTGTCAGCCTAGCTCACAGCAACCTCAAACTCCTGGGATTAAGCGATCCTACTGCCTCAGCCTCCTGAGTAGCTGGGACTACAGGCATGCGCCACCATGCCCGGCTAATTTTTTCTATATATATTTTTAGTTGGTCAGATAATTTCTTTCCATTTTTAGCGGAGACGGGGTCTCATTCTTCCTCAGGCTGGTCTTGAACTCCTGACCTTGAGCAATCCACCCGTCTTGGCCTCCCAGAGTGCTAGGATTACAGGCATGAGCCACTGCGCCCGGCCGTATGTGTACATTCTTTTGTATTAATTATTCAGAGCAACATTTGTACTTTTCTGAGCTAGGCAAAAATTAATTCAATCAAGAGACACTAATTAACCACTGCTAAATATATATAAACACTGTGCTAGGCCCAGTGGGGTTACAGAGAAGAACCTAAAGACCTGCTCCCAAAAAATGACAGAGACCAGGAATTATCCTGGCTCCATAGAGGTCTTATACCAGGGGAAGGTCAAAGTCCTTACATGCAAAGTCCTCACATGAATTTCAATGTAAAGGGTAAGCTAAAGAGAATGTAATAACCACCCGTTACGTATCTAGTGAAATGATTTCATTCTAAAGAACATACTACATCTCCATTGTTCATTCTATCAGTTTGAATGCGTCCAGCACACCACATATACTATATCAAAAAGCACTGGCAGGCTGGCATTATTCATTCAATCTATAATAATGCAAGGTGCTGGAAATTGAAGTGAAAGTTGAACCAACTTCTTCAACCATTCACAATAATGTTCATAGAAGTATTCTCCTGTGGAATACCAAATATTTCAGCTCAAAACATGAAAAGCAACCAAGAATAGTGGCAGGAAGAGTGAAAAAAATATATCAGAAGAAAGCAGACTGATAAGGACTCACAGTCAGAATTTATGAAGTCCGTGCTTCTGCATAGAATTAAATGAATGGGGAAAAAAGATAAAGATGATCTATTCACCATTGTCATCCATGCTCCAACAAAGATCTTTATAGTTAGTCCAGGTAGTATAGACACACAAGCAATGAACCTCACAAACAGGTCTGCAGTCCCACGTTTCTGCAATCTTGGTTCAGGCTTGGTAATGTCATGGCGCTCGACCTTCGCTTAAAGAGGTCTTCTTCTTGGTTCAGTGGGTATTCATCATTGAACAGATATCACCACACTATATTATCACTTAAAACACATTAAAACCGTGTTCCTTGTCCCCTTCTCACATTAGCTACTCTTCTAGATGGTAATAGAGATTTAGAAAATGAAACTATAAAACTTCATTTCTGCTGGGTGGACCTTATTTTTTTTCTTTTTATTTCTATGTCTGGGCCTTCCATCATGCTATTTTGCCTACACAGCAAAGCTTCCATACTCTTCTACCAGCACTTCCCCTAAAACCCTGTCAGTATTCTCAATCTTCCCTAACTCACTCCATCCTTCAAGCCAAACACCATTTTCTTGGAGCTCCATTAGTGCTCTACACACAAATTGTAGTATAATAAGCTGATGCTTCAGCCACCCACATTTTACATGACTTAATTATGCACATTAAAGCTGCTTGCTAATTTTAAACCATTGTATAAAAATACGTGGCATACACACAGGTCTCAATCTCAGCACCATTGTTTCACGCCTCACATTCAGCATGTTGGGCTTGCTGTGTTTGAATGTATGCAGGTCTGCTTTGGTTGCTTATCTTCTTGGAGGTATTATGATTAAATAGGATAATAATAACAATAGTTTCCTATTTTTGACAGCTTACTCTGCTCCAGTCACTGTGCTAATCATTTGTCACACATTATCTTAGTCAATCATTAAAACAATGTTATTCAATTGAGTGGAGATGAGGAATATTATTCCAATCAACTATATTAGGAAACTGAGAGATAAAATAAGTCAGATCTTCCCACCCTAGAGTTGATATCTCTCTAAAATCTCACTTTACTAAAGACGATAATACCTCTAGTAATATTATCATCTCTAGGAAAGATGTTATCATCTCTAGTAAAGATAGAATCAGTGTTGACTTTAAAAACATGTAAAACTGATTGCAAATTCTTTCTCTGCCCCTCACAAGCTAGGTTACTGTGAGTGAGTTCATTGACCACTTCAAGCCACATTTCTTTATCAATAAAATAATGTGATTGTGAGCATTAAATGGAATTATATATATGAAATACAAAAAGCATGGACTATCATACAGGAAACACTGAACAAGTATTATTTGCTTTTCCCTTTCCCTTCTAAATAAATTAAAAGTTCCTCATCAAGAAATATCTTTATGACATGGTACAATAATGTCACCATAAGTAATCAATGAATGTTTTATGACTAAACATAATTTATTATTAAGAAAAATAATATTATTAAGGAAAAATATATTCATACACTAGTCAATTTTAAGGGAAAAAAGATTTCTTTAAAAAATATAATTTAAACTTTTTCTTTCTGACTTTGGAGCCTATTATCCATTACTGAGACTCTACAAAGAGTATGAAAAGTCACAATTTAACATAGGCTAAGTCCAAAGACATATTAAATGACTAAATAGGAGAATCGTGAACTACTCTGTGACTAATAGACTATTTCAAAAATGTCGGACCTGGGTCTGGTTGCCTAAATCTCACTTTACTCATTGGGTAAGAGTGAAATGAGTAAAAAAGTATGCTCCATAAGTATTTCTAGTGAAAGAACTAGTGGGTACTGAGTAAAAAATAAATAAAGACATACATATGCTCTCCAGTAACTCACAGTCTAATAGAGAAGACATCGATAATGTAATGTGCTAAGTATTTTTTAAAAGGTTCAAAAATAATGATATAACAATACAAAGAAAGGAGACATCCATTAAGCTTGAAGGATAGAATTCATTACACATTTGAACTTGCCCTTGTAGAAGAGTACAAATTCACAAGGCAAAGAAGGAGACAAAGGGATATTTCATCCAGAGGAAATTATGAGGACAAAGGCACAAGTATGTGAAAAAGTAAGTTGCAACATTTTCAGAGAATGTCAAGAAATTCAGTATGGCTAAAAGAAAGGACAAATAAAGATGCATGGTCAGTGAAAGGTTGGGAAAGGAAAATACAGTTGGACTGTTAAGGACCTTGACAGCCATGCTAAGAAACATTGACTCAAAGCAGAAGTTTGGACTCTACCATTTTCAACCCTGAAAATATTTTTATCCTGCCATTTTGACCTAGTTGTTCACCACATTTCTGTCTTCCTTCTTTAAAAAGTATATATGTATTGAATAAAATTTTCTTATTTTTATTCCTGACACTAAGAATGAAAAATAAGAAATTTTAAAAAGCAGTCAATTAGACAATTGATAATGGAGATTACTGGTGGATATTATCAAATCAGAATAGAAATGATGATGGCTAAAATTTCACCTGGTAAAATTTGTCAACAACTAAAAATTGATGGAAAAATAAAATTTTCTTAATGAAATTTATGCCTGATTTTCTTGTTCCCCAAATATTGGACTTGTTAGAAATAATGGTCACAAAAGAAAAACTACAATGTCAGAAGCTATAATTGTTAAATGTGATAAGAACAAAACTGGCTATAAAGGATAAGCAAGATTTAAATAAACAAAGGTGGAAGAACACATCTGCAATATGAGAAATGAATCATTTTGGCCAAAAGAAGTATTTTTTCTACAGAATTTATAATGTTAAGAATTAAATGGCAAATCAAACCCAAATTCTGAAGAACTTTACAATAGGCAAAGGACTTTGGTGATAACAGAAACTAAGTTCTTTTGCCAGAAAATGACATAACAGAAGAACTATTTTCAGATAATTGATTAGTTAACAAACATGCATTAAAGATTGAGAGAGAAGTCACTGAAAAGTGGTTATAGAAACAAGAGTCACTGGTTTAAAAGCTAGTCAAGAATAGTCATAAACATCTAGACTAAAATGGTCACATTGGGAGTAGAGAGGAAAAATTTAAAAATCATTTTTAAAGATGAAAAAAATGGTCCTCAAAGATTCATTCTATACAGGAAAAAAAAAAAAACTAGCAAGCTAAACAATACTTCTGGAATATCTGCATCTCACTCCAGGATTTCAAAAAGGAGAGGGGAATCCACAGTGTTCAATGACCCATTGGTTCTAGAAGAATGAAGACTGAAAAAAAATCACTGAACGTAGCAAAATAGATCACTATTGAACTTAAAATTAGAAATGGAAAGCAACCGGGAGGGTACAGAAAGCAGGGCAGAATAAAGAGTGAGTAGAAATCAAAGACACAAAGATACAGAATACTCATTTGAAAATCTCACGGGGAAGGGGAATTAGGAAAGACATACTGAAAAAACAGAAATGTCATCTGGGTCTTGAATGGTTAGTAGGAATCAAATAGAGAGAAAGTGGTAAATTATACAATATTCTTGAATCTACTCAACATCTTGTTATTGCTGTCATGGTGAGAGAACTTAATAGAGAAATAGAAGTTTGAGAGAACTTAATAGAGAAATAGAAGTTATACGCAACAATGAGTCAAGCAGCTGGGCAAGGGCATCAGCATTACCTATATAGGAAGAAAAGCTGAAAAGAAGGGAGGACCTCAAATTAGTTTAGTTAGGAGATATAACCAAGTGGTGATAACTTCACTCTCCCGACCCTTCTAAAGTTGTATGAACCCTAAGTCCCTGCATTAAAAACTTCACATTTGGAATTCACGGAGTGAGTTCTGTTTTCTTAGGCAAACCCTGATGGATACGCATGGTGTAAGGGAATTCGGACTGGATGAATTGAGGCTAGAAATGGGAAAAGGACTGAGCAGTTAAAACCTGTACAGAATGAAGAATCTGTAATGGAAGGAGAACAATAAGAAGAATGACTTGTATTTCAGAACAAGATCAAGGTCAAATGACTTGTACCTAAGAACAAACTGATCACTGGAAATAAAGATTATTGCCAGCACTTAGTCATCTGGGGAAGACACCTGAGCAACAGGATGAGCTGCCAAAGGGAAAGAATCATACAAGAAATATCCGAGGGCAAATGGGAGGTAACATTAAACTAGGGTCAACTGGATTGCAGATAGTTCAAATCAAATCCATGATTAGGAAGTAGAGGATCTGTCTTACACATAACCTGGTGACATAAATTGAGTAACTAGTACTTTGAAAATGATTTTCCCACCTACCTAAAAACCCTATTCAAACGCTAGTACCAAAAAAATAGAACACTTACTATATTACCACCCCAGATAAAGATATTTCTGTGAATTGTACAAAAGAACGGTTTGCTTTTCCCTTTCAAACACATAACTCCCACTAAAATAAATGCATGTTTTTACCTACCTGCCAAAGATAGATTATAGACACTGTTAGTGAAGGTCATTTAGGTCCATTTCTTCTGTTAATACTTAGGAGCATACCTGTAAATGCAAATTGAAAGTGCACTACAAAAATGTCATAAAATAAGAATTCTGAGTGCCTCTAATTCTCTCACTTATATAATGTTAACAGTAGAGGGAAAAAAGAATTTCATATCTTATTTTAATATCCTCCAAGGATGACTACATGTTGCAAACATATGTAATCTCTGATTTCCTTAGAAAATATCATTTAGATTTTTTTTTAATTATAGATTAACATAGTGGCTCCCAAACTTGTCTTCAAATTTGAATCAAGCGGGAGCTTTTACAAATTTCAAATCCCAAACCACCACCCAGAGCAATTAAATCACAATCTCCTAGGGTGGGGCACAGACCTCATTATTTTGTTGCAAATTCCCAGGTGAGTCCAATGTGAAAACAAATTGGAAACCAGTGTGTTAATATAGAACTCCTTAAAGAAAACCTGATTAGCCCTTGAGAGCAGCAGTTCTCAAACTTAGCTGCATGTCAGAACCACCTGGGGAGTTCTAAAAATCCCCAGATCCTGGCTCCACCCCAGACCAATTAAATTACAATCTCTGAAGAGACGGGATCCAGCCATCATCGTTTTTTTAAAGCTCCAGATATGCAGCCAAGTTTGGGACCAGTGCCCTAAACTATTAATAGAAGATAGTTTGTAACACTAATTAATACCATTAGATATGTGAAAAAAATAACTTCACTGATACAATAAAAATTCTTATTAAAACTCCAAAAAAGAAGAAGAATATGTATTATGTTATGTAAAGATAATGATGCTCTAGTAAGTAGATCAGCTTTTATGTTAACTACAATATTGAAAATTAGGACAGATACAGAAAAAGCCTAAGCAAGACAAAAAGAAGAAAAATATATTGTGGCTGTCATTTATATGATTGAAACTTTCAATCTCTACATAATTAATAAAAATATACACGCCTATTCTATTCTCTACACTTCCCAAATGTGTAAGTTTGAAAAAATTTAAAGAGAAAGAATTTTAGTGGTAGAAAAAGGTTTCCACATACTCAGACATGTAGATTAAGTGATTGAATAATTTTGAAGCAAGAATAGGTCAGCTCTTATCTCTCACTCCCATTCTAATCAGCAGTTTCTGGCCACTCTTTGGTTTTGTTGAAGATTAGCTCAGTGTGAACAAAATGCATATTACATTTCAAATGCAACAGAAGGAGTAGTTGAATAAGATGATTTGATGATACAACTTTTAAGTATTTATTAAATCTTCACTTTTATGTAAATATATTTCAGTGAAAGGTTTAGGTATCATTTTAAACAGATTTTATAAAGTATAATTAGATGTGCTGTTAGATGGGAAGACAAATTAAAAGTGCAATTCACACTGTTGCAGCAGCAGTGCCACCCAGGAGCATCTGATCTTTTGCACAATGCTCATGGCAGAATGTAATCCGGTCTACACAGCGCACATGATTACAGACTTGCAGGGATACCAGCATTTCAATTATCAATCAGTGCAGTTTCCTTTGATGGAAACACCTGTGTGCTACATAAATGAAGGCAAAAGGGAAGGTCTTTTCTTTTTAAAGTTTTGTAAATTTACTGCCTAGTAAAAATCCTCAGTTTTCACCAGTTCATCTTAGTAGTAGCTAAATATGCACTGCCAATTGACAGTATATGACAAAGTTAATGGCACACATCCATAAAGCCAATCATTTGGCGAAGATTTAGCAGTTGTTATAAATGGGAATTTCTGGTTGAAGCCAGATGAACCAACAGATTTCTTTTTTTAAAAAATTGTATATGTTTAAGATATACAACATGATATTTTGATATACATATACATAATTAAATGATTGCTACAGTCCAACCAATTAACATATCTACAATCTCATATAGTTGCTTTCTTTTGTGCTTGGTAACAGCACCTAATATCTACTACCTTAGAAAATTTCAAGTATACAATATTATTAACTATAGTCCTCATGCTGTACATTAGCTCTCAGGACTTCTTCATCCAACATAAGACATAACTACAACTTTATACGCTTTCACCTACATCTCCCCATGCCCCCATCACCTCTTCCCCCAACCCCATTTCTGGTAACCATCATTCTACTCTTTGTTTCTATGTATTCAACCTTTTTTTAGATTCCACATATAAGTGAGATCATGCAAATTTTTTTTTCTGTGTCTGGCTTGTTTCACTTAGCATAATGTACTCCAGGTTCATCCATGTTATCACAAATAAAAGGATCTCTTTTATAAGGCTGAGTAATATTCCATTGTATTCTATTGTATCCCATGATTTCTTTATTCATTTATCTGTTGACAAATACTTAGGTTGTTTCCGTATCTTGACTATCATGAATAATGCTGCAATGAAATGGGTGTGCACATTTCAAAACTATCCCCACAGTTTCTTATTCAGTGATAGGTGCAATTTTAGCTACCAAGGAAACAGTTGACGATTCCCTTTGGAGATATAGGTTAAAGGGTACAAACTTTCAGTTATAACATAAATAAGATCTGGAGACTTAATGTACAGCATGGTGACTATAGGTAATAATGTATTGTATACTTGAAGTTTACTGAGAGTAGATTTCAAGTGCTTTTACCACCACAAAAAAAGGGAAACTATGTGAAGTGATTGATATGTTACTTAGCTTAGTTGTGGTAATCGTTTCACAACGAATACATACATCAAAACATCACGTTGTACATCTTTAATGTATAAATTTTTTTTATTTGTCAATCATACCTCAAGAAAGCTTAGAATTAAAAAGGGGGGAAGCATTTTCTCAAATGGTGCAATTAGGTAACTAACTAACCTAAATTTTAGTCAAACCTTTAAAAATCACTTTTCCCTCTTCACCAGTGGGGAAGAATTGCTAATACATGAAAAAGTCAAAGATGATATGTTTTGCCTTTTCATCTTCTTCACTGAGCCACTATTGGACTCATTATTCACTCAACCAAAGGTGATATACTTTTCCCCAACAATCTGACTTCAAACATTCAAACATTAAAGAGAATATAAGATATTTTAAAACTATTATTTCTAAGCATGAAACATTTTAACTTTTTATATTAATTTGCATTATAAACTACTGTAATTCCAAATGAAAGATTCAAGTACACTTTTCTACCTAAGCTTCATTATACAGTTAATATGGTCAGCATTTCCATTCTCCTCTTAGCAAGATCTTTGGATACATAAAATATTTCATCTCCCAATTTTAAAATGGTTCCAAATTATTAATATTAAATAAGCACTTTTAAAATTAATTATCTCCTTCCCTGAAAGATGGGTTATGCTTTTCACATCCACACTAGAAATATTATAAAGCATTCTAGTAAAATATGAAACAAAAATACCTATTGTTTAACTTTCCTATTTGACCTTGTTTGCCAAGCGCACACTGAATGTTGTGGCTTCCATTGCTAAGCCCAGACAGTAGATGTGTTGCTGTCAGCAAGCCCTCCTGACTGAAACCTCTTATTTTGTGAAATCCATTCAGTAATCCTACACCTGGCCTCTAAAGAGAATAAAATTGTATTTGTATGTGTTACAGTTAGTAGACCAATGACATAAAATTGCCACTTTCTCTTGCCTAGAAAGCCTAGCTTTCTCTTGGTTGCTTTCATTTAATTCTACAGCTCTTTATAGTTTCCTAGAGTATGAAACTATTCTTTCCACTTTCTCTCTCTCACCATAAGATAAATCAATGTAAAACAGCCACTTCTGTGAACATGTCTTTCTTTCAGCCAGGCTCTCACAATGCAAACACGGTTGTGCCCTCATTTTCTAATCAGTTTTCAGACGTCCATTGATTCCACTGATTTCAGTAGGGTTTTGCCTTCTTTTAAATTAAGAATTCGTTTTATAAAAATCATGAACACATCCCTACAACATTGCCCATGATGAAGGAGCTCAGAAGCAGCATATCCCAGATTTTGCTTTGCAATGAACATGTAATGAGCCGTGTGACTTTGAGCAGGTTACTTAGCTTCCCTGTGCCACATTTTCCCCTGTGAAGATGAATATAATAATATTACCCCTCTCAATAGGAGATTGTGTGGATTAAAGGGATAATGTATATAAAACACTTAGTCCATCTGAGTGATTGCTCAATAAAATTAATGCTTATTTGGAAAGAAGACTTTAATGAAAATCTCCAAAAGGCCTAGCAGCCTCTATAAATATCTTCTAAAATGAATTTGGTGAATCTGATATCCTTATCAGCATTTATCCCATGTATCAAACCCCACATTCCGAAATATATGCCAAGTAATGTCACAATATTTTTTGACAAATATACTACTTGGGGAACTTCATAATTTTCAAAATGAAAATCCATTTTGAAATTGAAAAAGAGACGGGAGGCTGAGGCAGTAGGATCGCTTAAGCCGAGGAGTCTGAGGTTGCTGTGAGCTAAGCTGACGCCACGGCACTCACTCTAGCCTGGGCAACAAAGTGAGACTCTGTCTCAACAACAACAACAAAAAAAAAAAAAAAAAAAAAAAAAAAAAAAAAAAAAAAAAAAAAAAAAAAAAAGAAATTGAAAAAGAGGCAGAATGGTTCCTACAGGAGAAAGAAAGGAAGATCGGCATACAACTATGTCAGACAGAAGTACTAACGGAGAAGAAGAAAAAAGTCTCCTCCACACACATTAGACCTGAATTTCCTTGTGGTGCTCAGTGGTTCTCAAAGATAAAGATGCCTTTGATTCACCTGGGGAGCATTTGAATCTATCTGGGCAAAATGTATATTTCAGGGGCTCAACCTAGACCTGCCAAATTAGAACCTCTGAGGAGCAGGGGCTGAAAAATTGACACTTGATAGGAACCCCCTCCCAGGCTCCAAGTCCCACCAGTCACTGGGATGCCAGGAGTCATATGCCATACTTCAAGAAACCGTAAGAACTGAAGTCCCAAGGGAGCAGTAGCTATGCGTGTTGACTGTTGCCAATTCTTGCCTATATTTGCATTGCTTTTCAAACTAGGCATGCATGGATATGATCAATATTTCCTCAATTAACATTTGTGACTGCCTTCCAATCAGAAAAACCAAGAATCTAGTTCTCTAGTAACCAGGAAAGTGTGTGAAATTCATTTTCACAGGAGAATACACTTTGCTTCTTCAGTGCTAAACTATAATAAGTTATAATGTGAAACTAAATGACATTTGCCATTTTCCTGCAGATAACTTGATGTTATTCTCTTTTGCTATCGAATGAACTACCATCAAAATAAATTCAGGTCAAACAAACTCCCCCAAATACCACAGTTAGTTTGTAATTGTGCAATACATTGTCTAATTACCCTGCCACTGCATAGCACTTGCCACATAATTAGGTAAATAGTAATTATCCTTTGAGGAACCAATAACTAAGTGGAATTGGTGGATGGTAATGTGAATCACTTCCTTACTGGATAAATATGGGAAAGAGATCGTCAATGACGGCTTTAAAATTAAGTCACTGAAAAACATCTCAAAAGCCATCAGTTTTGATTATATCACATGAATTAAAAAGGAAAAAATAAAGAAAATATAGTGAAATGATGTTCGTCTACCGCATCACCATTTCAGAGCTTACAGCTGGTAGCATAAGTTCATCCTTATGAACTTACGGAATAGAGGATACAGGAAGAGTGAGAAAGGAATGAGGTCAAAGATATTCTAGCAACTCACTGAAGTACTGCCCATAAAACGTCCTGAACTGGATAAAGTGTCATCAGAATTGAAAAAGGAAAGAGAGTTAGTAAGAAGGAAATTAAGAAATGAACCGAGAAAATAATAGGAAAGAAAGAAAAACCAATCTTAGAGAAAAAAAAAAAAAACCACTATTGTCACAAAGCAAGAGCACAGCATCACCTCCTCCCCCATGGCAGCTCCGTCTCTACAGTAAGGTGCCTAGAAGGAGACCAGTTAATGAAAGATGCAGGTACGGTAAACTAGACTAGAAAAGGAGCCTCCGTGAAGAACACATCATGGAAATAAAGAAAAAAGAAAAATGAGCAGCCCTCTATGTTCATGCCCTCTCCCAGATTCCATAGGCAAGCCTTCCTAACACTGTGTCTTATGAAAGTATATTTTAAATGCCACACTGAGTAAGAGCATTATTGCTAATGCTTATTTATAAAATGATTTTTCTTTTACATAAGTTATCTTCAAAGTGTATTTCATGCTCATGAATTATTTATAATAATTCCAGGTACTCTTTCCCCCATAGGAATATATCCCTGGAATCACAATGTAAGAAAATCAGAAAAGATGATTTGATTTCCAAATAACAGACCTATGCATGACTTTCCTTTGTCTTTTGAACCCCAGGTGCAAGGAGATGAGTTAATCATATTCCTTAGTTCATAGTACATTATCATCACTATAAAGTCACTCTCCTGTTTTAGTTTAATTTCCAATTTATTCCTAATCTTCCCTCATCCCGTAGGCCCCTTGTATAAATTGCTTTGTATTTTTAAATATGCCCATATCTTTATAAAAATAGTAAGCTCATGTGAATGTTTAATTTATGTAAGTAGTATTAGACTATGTCTCTCATTCTTTTCATTTTTTTAACTCATACCAGGTCCTTAATATCCATCCAGAATGCTAACATCTACCCACGTTGCTCTATTTATATCTAGTTTATTGCCTTTAAGTGCCCAGTGTTAAGCATGCATCTTCCACATTTTACTTCCTCAATCCCACAGTTATGGATATTGTCCTTGCCTTCTCAAGTACCACCCCCAACACCACCAAAATAGATGAATGAGAGAGAAAGATAATCTCCAAACATATTCCTTTACCTTTGTGAGAACTTTCTATAGAGTATATCTAGAATATACTCACCTAGATATACTGTTAACTTCATTTCACTAAGTGTTACCAGGTTGCCTTTAAGAATGACTATATTCCCAATAGCAAGTGGGAGACAAAAAAAGGTATTTAAAAAAAAACTCTTTCCCAGGTGATTTTCATGTATTTAAGAGTTCTTCGATTCCCTTTTCCCACCCCATGGATCCACACTCTGTTCAAATTTAGTTTCTTTGTTTTCTTTGTTTAAAAGGTTTATTTCAGAAAGCACAAGGTCAACAACTGCTATGTAATTTGAGTGGAGTAGGAGATAAAATACGTTATAGTTTAAAACGTTCAGACATGGACTAAACTATTGGGAAGCTAAAAAGCTATGCAATGCTGGAATATGATACAATTTCTACAGAACATCCTATTTTCCTTTACAATAACCTACATCTCCCATAAATCTACTCTCCCACGTATACTCACAGGATCCAAAATTATACCCTTGGGGCAAAAAACAGCAGAAACTCCCATTCAGATGGCCACTGACTTTCAGCCTGAAAACTTTCTGCTATTATCACCAAACAATGAAAACCAGAAAAGGGTGGAATTCTAGGTACTAGGTCCTTAGGATTATTAATCAGCACTCTGAGAATCAATCTGAGGTCCTTTCACTTTAACAATCAGGGAAGTTGGTGCAATACCCTGCTCAGAGACTGAAAACAAACTTAATAGTCACTATTAGACAAAAAAAGCTAATGGCTTCAAGTTCTAATACTAACACTTCTATGATCTCAGGCTTACTCATTTTTCTTTGTATGTATTATTAGTGCTGTTCTGTGACCACACCAAGAATCCCAGAGTCTCTTGCTATTCACTCTGCCCTGAACTCTCTATGGCCACATATTCACATTCCTCATTCTCTCACCTCATTCCTGGCCTTGCTAAAGTGTCAGGCTAGCAGAGAGGCCTCCCCTACCACCCTATGCAGCACTGTGTCTCACACACTCACAAACACACACACACATTCTACCGACAATCCCTATCCTCCAACTCTGCTACATTGTTCTTCAAAGCACTTACCACATCTTCACACTAGAGTGTAAACGCCAAAAAAAGCAAAAATGTTGTTTATTTTATTCATTGCTCTATCCCAAGATGTAGAACAGTACCCAGAACAAAGAAGGTGCTCAAATATTTGTGGAACAAATTAATTTAGACTATGACAGATGCTGAAGATACAATAACAAACAAGAAAGCCCAAGCCCTGCCTTCATCGAGCTCTGGTAAGGAAACAGGCAAATAGACTGTAGAATGTGCAGTAGAACTCAGGTCTTCTGACTCACGTAGCTCTTTCCACTCCACCATGCTGAACAGTGTACAAAAGATGGGATTTGGTTATTTAGCGGCAGCGAGCATGAAAAAAAGAGAGCTGTAAAGACTATATTAGTTGCCTTTTTCCATCACGTACCCTTAAAGCCTTTGTGGGTTTTTCAGAGAGAGGCCACAATAGAGGAAGTAGCCATAAGGACTCTTCACAGACTTGCATTATTCTAAAGAGTATTTTCAGTTATGTTTTTTGTACATGGGATAGTATTTAGATCTTTAAATAAATTATCACAGTACTAATTTAATTGATGTGCATAAATTTACACATATACGTAACCACATGTGTCATGTAACAATGGGTACAGGAACTGACAACTGGAAATGTTTCATTGGTTATATAACTTGTCCTTATTAAGCTGTGGTGTTTATTGTCTAACAGAATGAAGGCAACACCAACCAAGCCTTACTAGAATTGTGATAGTGTTCTATCAGCAAGCAAGTTAGAAAATGAAGTTCTGTCCATATGCACTGGGATAGGAATAAACATTCTATGTAAACATTGTACGCCAGACTCTCCTTGACTAAACTTGAGAAAAGTGAAAGGAACTGAAGTTTTAAACACTATTCTAGAATGTAATTAAGAGAGAGGGAGCGGGGGAAGTTGCTTTGAATGTGAAGTTAGGCTGATCATGCAATTTACTCTCCAGAAGCCACATTTCTCAGTTGACAGACAGTGCTGTCTGACATAAGAGAAATCCAAACTAGTTCCTTCAATGAGAACTTAGGGACTCATATCCCAAGACTGGGGGAAACCCTGGACTTATTTTGAGTTACATAATATGTCCTAAATATGGGCAAAGAAAGAAACATAGAAATACTTTGCAAATAATTTTCCCTAGAAGTTTATTTTGTCCTGTTTATACTTTAGCTCCCTGGAAGCATAAAGGATGAAAAGTTAAGCAGCAGAGTCTTCTAATCAAACTTTTGAAGGGAGGAAAACAATATTGGTGTATTATACATAGTCTATTATTATGTAATACATTGAATTGTTACATATAGTTATTAGGAAGTTATTTTTAAAGACTCAACTGGGATGATCTCTGGTGAGTAGAAGTTGAATTCTCAGGTTTCTACTATTTACTTGTGAGTCACAAATCTCCACTGTTTGGGACATAGTACTAACATATAGGTCTGAAAGCATAAAAATTCATGAAAAAGAAAATAAGTTGCCAGCTCCTTCCACTTCAGAAGGTTTCCTGATTTCTCTAACTTTCTGATAACATGTTCCTCTTTCTCTTTGCTGTTCCTATTTTGGAAGGAGGGCAAAGGATTGCACCTATTTCCACTGAATTATGGTTTTCAGAACTACCAAATGAGACTGGTTTTTTTTTCTTTGAAGATTAAGAAATTATGTTATTATATATAAAATGATTTTCTGATTACTATATTTAGATGTGAAATACAGGTCTACATGTTTCCTGCTGATGGTTCATTTTGGAGTGACGAATGCATTGGTAATCAGAAGACTGGACCATTTGGTATTTCCACCAGCCTCTTGTCTACCTCAGCCTATATCCATCACCCCTGGCTATCATTTTGTTCATGGTACCCAATGGCTTCCCTTGGTGACCCCAAATATATAGCACACACTAAGTGACTCCATGCACACCATTCTTTTGTGTCATGTTCAGTGTATTTTCTAAGTCAAAAGAGTGACAGACTCTAATCAAATGATCTAAGTCCCAAGAAAAGATCTATCACTTTCTGGCCATGAGATCTGGTTTTAAAAAAATCACTTAATCTCTTCAATAGTAATCCTGCATTCTAACAGGATTAATTGCATCAAATGTAATAAAAACAAGAAGTGTTATATGGTATGAAGAAAGTATGTATACACACTTTGTTTTATATGCCTAAAAACCAAAATAATTCAAATTTTGAATAATTACATAGTAACATGACATTATATAAACAGGACCTGACAGAACCAAAAATAGGGAGAAGAGAAGTAGACCATCTAGGTCAGAGGCTCACATTCTTCAGTGCTGAGGCCACCATCTGCTAGTGATTCTCTTAGTCAAGAAAATGAACTTCAGCTGGCCCACATCTTGAGAAATTATTTAAAATAGAACATACAAATTATTTCCTTTCATCTTATGTAGCTGAATTCCCTCCTCCAAATAGAAACAGTCATTAAAATCAAAATTTTGCTATCATTTTAAGTAACCAATTTCATAAGTCTGGAGAAAAAAATATGTGTTTTTTTTTTCCTTTTCAAAATTCAAAGAAAACAAGCTTGCAGTACAGTTTTAAGCTTCTTGTTAGTGCAGCAGGCTCCACAACTCATAAATCATAATGTGCTTCCTTGCAGCATCCTCTTTACATGTAGCTGAATTAAAAAAGCAATAAGAGGTGAGCAAATATATAGCCAGTTTCTGTTCGGATGAGTGCTGTATCTATACATCTCTGCCTGCTCTTCAAGCCAGTAATCCATCAAGGTCCAGGACAAAGAAATAAATGGTTCTGGTCAACTCATCACTGAGCAAATGTGCTAATGTACTTCTCTCTGGGTCTGGGTGCTATTACTACATCGCCTGAGTATCAGGCACAATTTGCATTTTGCCTTGTTCAGAATGAAGATTGCCTTTGTTAGAAACTACAGGGAATTATTATCCCCTGCAAGCTGCTAAACTGCCAAGAGTCCAAGAAAGTCTGCACTCTTCCTGAACAATGGTTGACCTATAAAAAGTTGTACTGGTGAGAATACAATAATATCTAAACCAAAAATAGGCTAATCTAAAAGCACTTAAATTATTCAGGCTGCTCCTCCACCTAAAGTAAATTAGCAGAATTGGTAAATAACATAATAATGTGACATCTTAGAAAGAATCTCTTTTGTGGAAGGAAATGAATGGACACAGAGATGTTGCCCCTTAATAGAGTACACTCAAAAAGCTCAAGAGAAAAATTTGTTATTCTTAAATTGAAGCTCTCAGCAAATGTTTGTGGAGGCAAATTAAAATCAATAAATTTCCCAAAGGCTTAAATCACATAAAATAAATTAAAGATTATAAATTATCACTACAATGAATTTGTGTTCAATTAATATTCTTCCATGGAAGACAAATAGGAGCTTCTGATGGGTACAGTGGATTACGGCCAGGAAGAAGGTTGTTCTGGCAGTGCCCACACTTTGAGGGGGATGTCACCATGGCCCAGTCCTGAGCTCCAGACTGAATTTAGCACCCTCCTTCACAGGTCTCAATGAGAAGATTCCTTTCTCATGAGGGAGCTGTTTAGAGGAAATTATTTCATTGTTGCTTTCCCTTTCATATATAATATATGCCCTCTTCAATCTCCAATAGGACTCAAAGCATTTAAAGCAGTAGATAGTGAAACAGACTAAATGTATTCTAAGATGCCCAAAGATTTAGAGTCTAGAGAATATTTTATAATATTAAAATACAGGGGGGAGGGGCAAGATGGTGGTGAAGCAGCCCATGTGCACTGTTCTCATGGAGAGGATCAAAAGTTGCAGGTGGATGCCCACCTATAGATGGGCCTTCTTGGAAAGAATATTGTAAGTCACCAGAAAGCGATGGGGGACATTCAGGGTGAAGGAGCAGGTGACAGGGTGATCCACTTGGCAAGATCAAACGGTACCTGAGGAAGGCATCCACCATGGGGAAGGACAAGGGGAGGGAACTCCTGCAGGCACTGCGGCCTGGGCCGTGAGGGGGCCCCACCACAGCAGCAGACCTCTGGCCCGACCAGGGAGCTGCTTTAGAGTCTGAGCAGCCACAGTGCACGGGAGAGCAGGCACAGCAGGAACCTCCTACCTTCCCTTCCCGGGTCGCTGCAACCGACACTATTCTGAGTTCACAGGTCCAGAGCGCCAGGCGTATACCAGGCTTTCATCTTTGCCGCAGCCACCTCCCCGTAGTCCCCTCCAGGCCAGGGAGGGAACAGGCCGAGCAGGCACTCTTGCATGTCCTGTGACCGGAAGCTGAGCACTCCTCCCCACCATGTTCTGGATTTGAGCAGAACATGCCACAGATGCCACCTGAGGAGCCCTGAGGCTACTGCCTCTGGGGGACATGGGAAGGAAGGAGTAGAGCCCCAGCTGCCCAGAGCCCTGCCCACAGCCCAACGGACCCGTGCAACTCTGTGGCCCTACCCACCTCCGATCTGGTCTGATCTCAGAAGCTAAGCAGGGTCAGGCCTAGTTAGTACTTGTTTGGGGCAAAGTGTGGTGTATATACCATGGAGTATGGCTCAGCCATAAAAAGAAATGAAATAATGTCATTTGCAGCAACTTGGCTGAAACTGGAGACCATTATCCTAAGTATCTTAGGAATGGAAAAACAAGCACCACCTTACTCTCTAATAACTGGGAGCTAAACAATGGGCACACCTGGGCACAAAGAGACATAAAGGTCATTGGAAATCAAGGAGGGGGGAGGATGAGAGGGAGTGAAGGTTAAAAACTTGCCTATCAGGTATAATAAACACTATTGTGGTGATGGGCACATCAAAAGCCCTAATGCATTATAGAAGGTATCCACGTCATAAAAACATTTGTACCCCCTTAATATTTTGAAATTTTAAAAAAATTAAACAAAAATATAAAATTCATAAACCAGCTTAGTTAAAAATTAAAATGGATCAGAAACCATTTAAGAAGTAACAAAATCAAAAGAAGTATGTGAATTCATATGGAAAGACAAACTCTGCTACTAATAAATCATTGGAGGAGTTTTGCAAATGATACTTCCCAGGAAGACCTTAAGAAGCAAAGTACATAGTGTCTTCAATTCATTCATTTATTCAACAACTGATTACTGAAAACACCTACTATGTGCAGTGCAATTTTGCTTAAGAAAAATTCTTCAAACAGCTGTTTCTTGACTTCTGATCAAAGTCAAGATATTTAATGATATCATTAAATTATCATTCCACAAATAAATCCTACCAGAAAACTAAGCTTTTAGCTGAGACATGTTGTATTCTGGTGCTGTAACTTGGTCTAACAACAAAGTTGTGTCTCTTGTCCTGAACTATCTCTCAAAATACTGTTGCAAACATGCTTCAGCAGTTCTGCTGCCTGCTGCCTGATGTGGGATTCTAAGTTTTAAATTGATGTCAAACCACAGAAATAGACCTTCTTTTTTGACACTCAGGAATACAACTTACATCTTGTTTCAACGGAAACAATCCCACCTCAGTATATAGATAAACTGCAGGGGTGCCTGTTAGTAGGATCAATTTCTCTTCCCAAAAATGATATTTTCAGCTGCTCAAATGCCTCTTGCATAGTACATGATATAAGTGCCTTTGATCAGAAAAATTTTGAGGCAGATATTTGTTAATAGTGTGTTGTACTGATCATACTCTTTAAGATAATAAATTTAAAGGAACACTGCATCATGATGCTCCCCACAAAGAAGAGTTCGCGGCAAGTGGGTCCTACAGGCTGTGCTCACGGGTTTTGTGCAGCAGCGTAGAACTCTAAAATGGAGTTGCATGTGTCCTCTCATCAAGATTGTAAGAGGCCTAGTGATCCATAGAAGAGAAGGACAATAAAAATATCTACCCCATATAAAAATGAACTGTTATCCCTCCTCCCCCCCAAAAAAGGACTCATGCGTAAGACATATTGAAAAGCTCCTATCAACTTTCCCCCCACAGAGCAAAATATTGACAACTGTACTATGACTTTGACAAATACCCATCACATTCTAACAGTTACTTGGCTGTGTGAAATCACTCCTGTCTGACAGAGTATAAAAATATGTGCTCCCCAGCCTCTGACTGTTTAGCCAAATCCCTCAGCACCACCCCCCTTGCCATTGCCTTCCTCATGCAGAAAGACTGTTCACTGCCCTCCTTCTCAGGGCAGAGAAGCCAGAGCCAGCTCACAGCTTGTTTCAGAAGGCCGATGCGAGAATCTGGAACTTCTTTACCCACCCCCAGAATAGACATAGTTCAAAGGTGCATCTGGCAGGCATCGAATCATTTTTAGCAAATGTATAGAAGTGCTCCAAAATAGGATGTCAGAAAGCATATTGCCTTCAAAGTCTGTTAAAATAATGGAGACCGGGATATGCAAAGGAAAAGATGCCAATTATCCAGGCTGGAGCCTGCCCAAGTCAGAACAACTAATGCCCCTTAAATGTGTAAATAATCACCCTCAGTATTTTAATGAGTTCAGTAATTGAGAATCATCTTTTCTTCATCCATTTCACCTCCAAAACAGCACTCCCTACAACTCAGCCTCTATTAACAATCTTCTGAGACATTGATTGAATATTGACCCAAAGAAATGTCTACCATATGTGGCATCACTACAACTCTCCAATCAAAAAACAGCTCTAAATGTGAGATACAGCAAGTAAAGAATTCCATCTCACCACTTTGATTATATTTTAACTGCTAATACTTGGGAGTCAATGGACTTTATTTAAAAAATAAGGATAAAAAAATTCAAGATAGCTACAGTATAGTGAAAAAAAGCCCTGGATTAGCAGTCAGGAGTCTCAGCTTTCTATTAATGCTCTGTTCTTCCAAACTCTGTGACTATGACTATGGACCATTTGTTCATTTATTCTTTTATGCAACTATTTATTAAGTGTCTACTCTGAGCTAAGCACTATGCAAATTTCCATCAATCTCTGATTCTTTGTTTAAATGGCAATATTTATATCTCTTCTGACTAACACACAGGGTTGTGAAAATTAAATGAAATTACTTATGTGGTAGTGCTTAGCAAACAATAAAGCACTATGCAATTATGAAGCAACTATTATCAAAAACATTTCAACTGCTTGGATCTCTGCATCTGACCACCACATGGAGAAGTGTATAAGTTATATAAATGGAATCTGTGTGTACATGATATGCAAATTATATATAATGATGGATGCATTATAATATATAACCTATAACAAATGAAATATAATTTGTAGAATTAACAGAAATGGAGAGGCAGAATATTTAGGTGAGGAAAATAATGATCTTTTATAAATCCCCATAAACTGTACATGGGGCTAAAAGTAATTTACAATTTAGAGCACAATAAACTGAGACAATAGAATAAGGTGTTTTATGCTTTATTCTAGAAACAGATTGAGTTCAATTACTGGCTCTACCACTTATAGATGCTGCCTAGGAAAAGTTGCTAAATATCTGTGCCTCAGTTTCCTCGCCTATAAAATGCTGTCAATTATAGTATGTACCTACCCTCTGGAATTGTTGGGAGGACTAAATAAGCTAGCATATATAAAGTAAGTGTTGTATAGTGCATTGTAAGTCTACCTAAAGATGAGTTATTTACAATGCAAAGAATTTTCTTCTATATTTAAAGGAGTTAGAGATAATGATGCTCAAAAATCATTAAGTCATAAATCAATTCAGTAAATTCTGTTAGAAGTATATATATAAGTTTTTATGTCATTCTCTATTCAAAAATTTCCAAAGGCTTCATGTTATCCACTATAAACAGTCTAAACTGAACCACTGGATTTTAAAGCCCTATATTATCATCCACTATCCAAACATTTCTCACAACTTCTAACATGAATTCTACCTTTCAATTAAATAAATTTCTCCAGCTATCGGCTCTTTTCTAGCATAAATGCACACTATATCTATACTCTTTAAAACAAATCTCTTTTCGATCTTCCTTATTTCATTTCTTTGCTCCCTTTTACAGCAAAACTCCTTAAAAAGAGTTGTCTCTACTTGCTGTCTATACTTCCTTTTCTGAACTTACTCTAATTAGCTTTTGTTCCCTGCTAGTCTCTCTAAAACAGTTCCTGTCAAGGTCACCAGTGATTTTAACATTGCCAAACCCAACTGTCATTTCTCAGGAATCCTCTTACTCCTATGTTCAACAGAATTTGACATTACTGATCACATCCGGCTTCTGAAACACTTCCTTCGTTTTAGTCTCTAGAACACTGCTTTCAACTCTTCTCCTACATCACTTTTCAGTCTTCTTTGCTGGCTCTTTCTTATCTTCCTGATCTCTAAACATTGGTATAACTCAGGACTCAATCCTCAAACCTCTAGTGTCTCTCTCTCTCTCTCTTTCTGTCCCGCCCCCCCCCCCCAACTCCCTAGCTCATCTCATCTGATTATATGGCTTTAAAAATTATCTCAGGGAAAAGTTCTCTCAATTTTGTATTTTCAGGTTGTTCCTATCTCCTGAAATCCAGACACACATCCAACTTTCATTGTTTGGTTCCATTTAGAAGTCTAAAAATATTCACAGTTAATAAGTCTTACAGAAATCTTGATTATTCCTCCCATACCTGCTACTATTACTATCTCCCTAATTTCAGTAAATGAAAACTCCATTCAGAAGAATCTTTCTTGACTCCCTTATTTCTCTCACAATCTAAGTTCAACGTATCAGCAAAGCCTATCAGCTCCTTGTTGAAAATATATCCACTCTCTCACCTGTTCTCATAGCTTCTACCACTACCTAACCCAAGACCTCTTTGCTTCCCACTTGGACTGCTTCTGCCCTAGTCTCCCTACAGTCTGTTTCTACAAAGCAGCCAGAGTGAGCCTTTAACATAAGTCAAACTATGTCATTGTTCCCCTCAAAGTATTTAAATGGTTTCCCGTTTCACTCAAAGTCAAATTCAACATCTTCACCCTGGACCCCAGGCCTTACCTGATCTGGCCTCTACTTCCTCGCTAATCTCATCCATTGCTCCTCACTGCCTCCCAACTTCTTTTTTCTGCTCCAGCTACATCACTCTTCCTTTTCCTCCAATACATATCTCTCTATGAGAATATAAGTTCCATGAGAATGGGAATTTGGGTTTTTTATAAACTGCTATATCCCCTGAACCAAGAACAGTGCCTAGCAAATTCACACATTCGTTGAAGGAATAAACTGAATGAATGATGAATCTGTCTGTACTGTGCCATAAATAACAGCTCCCGAACATTGGGTGCCAGGCCCAATGCCTACCTTATGTCAAACTTTCATGAAAACCCTGAAGACAAACATTATCATGCCTGCTATGTAGATAAGGAAGATGAAATTCAGGAAGAGTGTATTTCATGTCCCAGATCGCACAGCTAGAAAGTGGCAGCACTGAGGTTTTAACCAGAGTCTGCGCTCTTTTCACTAGGCCTCTCTGCTCACTAAACATTCCACACTCATTTCTATCCCCTAAACTGGGCTGATATTCTTACCATATCTGCAGTGCACTCCTTCTGACTCTAAATCTCAGATGTCTACTACAAATCAATGCTTCTCTTATTAATTTCCTTTTTTGACATCCCACTCATCCATATAAATCATTCCAATATTTATCAATGTCTCCATTCTCAGGACTAAAGCTCTTAAAGTTTGTGAAGTATTACAACAATCTCCAGTATACATACTTATTATAGTTTTCTAATTTATACGTACATGTTGGTCTTATCTACCCAAACTCACACAATTTGGGGCTTTATTTTAGGACCTATTTCATGAAAATGTCTTTCTGCCTCATATATTGGCCATGGATAATGACCCTAGAAAGAGTTAAATGATGCATTAACCCAAAGGTACACAAATATGTAAAGAACACAAGGTACCTGGATGTCAAAAGCTACAAACCTCATTGTTGCCCTTTAAAAATTCCTGTCACTGGGCATAAGAACACAGAGAGTAGATGCCCATTTTCTCAGACTAATGAAAGTCTCATAGATCAGGATTTTCTTTTCAAGTCTTGCTAATCCCTCAGTTTCCCCATTTGTAAATTGTGAATACTTCACAAATGATTACTGTTAGGTACAGACACTGAAATAGATCTTAAATAATTTCCTAATGCAGAGACTAAAATGGGTGTGTTAGTAGGATGTTTATTTGCCTCTTGAGTGCTTCCATCTGTCACTCTCCAGTCTGCATTGAAGGCAGATGAAAGACTCACGTTCCTTAGACATCATTTGCCTCACAGGGCTCCCTCTCCCCTAAAACCCTACACAGCTCTCTGCCACCTATAAAAGGAAATCTAGACTTCTCAGTCTGACCCTGAAAACCTCTCACAACCAGATCCTACTCTCTACAAACTGAGAGCCCACAACTTGGTAACTAACACTCTTGTCCATTTTTAAGTAATTCAATTAGGTATCACATGCACCTAATGCATTTTCTCTCTCCTTTGTCCTCTTGCCCAGGTAGGCGCACCTGACCAGTACATTCTTTTCTATCCCTCACTTTAACATCGACATTCTCATCATCCTTCAGAATCCAGGCACCTCCACTGAGAAAAAGGAAGCCACCAACGTGGAACTCTGTCATCATCACGACCTCAAACAGACAAACCTGTCTGTTCATGCCTGCTTTTTCTTCTCTGTCATTACAATGGAGAAAATATCACTATCTTACTAACAATCACTGTCTCCAGCCATGCTCGGAATCCCCTAACCTCTTGCCTTTTCAAGACTTCTCTCAAGACCTCGCTCCTGAAACTTTAGTCTCGCCCTCTCCTGAGTAATTCTCAGTACACTCAAATATGCTCCAAAACATCCCACCTAGGGCGGGGCAGACACCTCACCTTACTTATCCCTCCGGTTCTTTCTTTATTTTCCCTCATAGCTAAACTCTCATTAGAGTTTCTATACAACCTACCTCCATTTTTTTCACACTATTCTTCTTCCAGTCCATTCTAATCATATTTCCACCTGTTTCTCCATCAAAAGTTTTCTGGCCAAAGTCACCGATGACTTCCATGTTGCCAAGTTTAATGAACTCTTCCTTTCTTATTTGTTTTTTAACATCCCAGTAGCTTCTGACACATTGTCCACTTCGTCCTCTTTGGTTTTCATAACTTTATATTCCCAGCTTTCTTCCCACTTACCTGGAGACTTTTCTTAGCTCCCCATTCTGTTTCCTTCTCTGCTACAGGGACTCTAAATGTTGGTTTAGGGCTTGGGCCTAGAGCCAGGCCATCTTCTCTGTCTATGCTCTAAAATATAACCTGAATATATTCACTTCTCTGCATTTCCATTGACACCATCCCATTCCAGACCATCATTTTGGCTAGCCTGGTCCACTGCAACTGCCTCCTAACTTGTTTCCTTGTCTCATGTTCCTTCCACCAGCCACTCAACAAGAGCAGTCCTGTTAAACATAAATTTGTTCACTTCACTGTCCTGTGTCATACCAGGGGCTTCCACTGCAGCCATGTGGGACAGTGCAGGACTGCTCAGCTATTCCAGTGAATGTCCAAACCTGGAAGAGGTGGGGGTTAACAAGCAATGCAACCCTTGGCAGACCGTGCAGGAGCTAGGCTTAAATGCTCCACTCTTCTGTGTCATAGGTGCACAGTTCTCAGGTGAATCATACACTGATTCTCCAAGTTTGCCCAGCAGGATTGAGTCACAGTTGCCCACAGCTGTAAACAGCTCAAAAATGCACCTTGGATAGGCCTTTTACTCCTTTCCTCTTTCTCTTCTCCAAGCACTCCACTACTATATCCTGGGATCACTTCCCAAAATAAACTACTTATGTGAAAACCCTTGTCTCAGGCTCTGCTTAGAGAGAGAGAGGGGTCCAAGTCTTAAGCAATCCCCAAAATCCATTTCTCTATTCTTATCATCTTACGAAGAGAAACCAAATATTCTGAATCTGAAACATGGCATACTGTCAATCAGATAAGATGGTCATAAATTCTGCTTAAGTCTACACACTTGCCAAGCTAATTCATTCAACAATCATTCATTCATTCATCAAATATTGATTGCCCACTATAAGCCAGGATCTCTTCTAGGTTCTAGAAATAACAGTGGTGGATATAACAAAACCCACACTCTCTGAATGTTATATTCCAGTGGGAAGAAACAAACAATAACCAAATAAATGTATAACACACCAGGTGGTGATAAGTGCTGTGATAAAAAAATAAAACAGAGTAAAGTGATAAATGATAGGGAGAGGTTGTGATCAAAGAAGGGGTCTCTAGAAAAGTGGTATCTGAGCAGAGATCTGAATGAAGTGATTCATAAGAATATCTGGGGAAAATCATTCCAGGCAAAGGGAACTGCAAGGGCAAAGGCCTGCAGTTAGTAATGAGCTTGGTATAGTCAAGGAAGAACAAGAGGAGAGCACAGCTGGAGTCAAATGAGCAGAGAGGAGAGTGGCAAGAGAGAGGGACAGTGGCTCTTACAGGCAAAAGCACAGAAGTTAGATTCCATTCAGAAAGCAAAAGGAAGTAATTGGAGTTTTGAAAAGGGGCATGGCATGCCTGAATTTACATTTCCATAAGATCACTGTAGCTGTTATGTGGCAAATTCACTGTGGGGAGGGCTTCAGAGGGAGGAGGGAGACCACTGAGAAACTTTCAACAGTGATCCAGGAGAGATATGACAGTAAATAAAGATGGAGGGAGGAACCCTTCCAATGACTTAACATGTGAAAGAAAAGGGACATGTTGGTTCTGCTTAAGCATTGTTTTTCTTGCAAATGAACATTTTGACAAAAAGTTGTTCACATTTGGTCAAAGATAATTTTAAAGGCACTTTTAAATGAGAATTATAAAACTGTTCTGGGATATTACACGGTGGTCATACTACTTATATCGAAAAGCTAAGTCTAATTTTTAAGCAATGTTTTACAGAGAGAACTTAGGTGAGTCCCCCTTAGTCACACTCTACAGGATATCACAGGTCAGATCTAAATAATACAAGTCAGGAGGGAAAAGAAAATCCTAGATATACTGTTCTAAAGATTAAAAAATCAAAATGAATTTAATGAACAAATTTATGAAAGGAATTTAAGGAATAAGCCAGCACAAGTGAAAAGAGAGTGGAAATTTTCCTTAAAAGTACAGTTGCCCATTCCTATCATTCAGGACATCAGTATGGGGGAAAATACCAGGTTTCAACTGAAGCTATAAGATTTCAGATTCGCAGATTTTTTTAAATAAATGTAATATGGCATAAATTTTTTAAATATTTCCAGAAAACTTTATTTAAAAAAAAACACCTTTTTCAAGTTCATTTGTTATCTCCTCCCCTGACCCACATCTTAAAAAGACAGTGTTCTCATAAGTATTGAGCCTAGATATAAAAATGCAAATAATACTTTTTTATTGTAGGTATCTTTTATATTGTAGATATCTTTTATATTGTAGATACCATCATAAGTAGGTATGTTTTTCCCTCTTCAAACAAAATTTCAGATGTTAAATGCCTTTACTTATTTTATTTACTATATGCTAAATGCTGTTCAAAGTGTTTTACATACATAAAAACATTTAATCCTCACAGCTATATTAGGTGTGGACTACTTTTTCTCCCATTTTACATATAGGGAAACTGATGCACCATGAAGTTAAATGTCTTGACCAAGGCCCCATAGCTGGAAGGCAGGATTCAAGGCAGTCTGGCTTTGTACTTTTAACCACTATCAATACCACCTCCTATTGTACTGTACAGATGGTTCAGAACAAAAAACAAAAATAGGAGCAGCACCTGGAAGATGGTAATTGAAGAAAAACAAGGGAGGGGCTGGGAGTAGACATCTCTCCTCAACAGCTAATTCTACCAACAGCAGGAAAGGCGCAAGTGACATTTTCTAATCCTGCAAACATCTCACCTAGAAATGTGAGAGATTCACCTTCCATATTGTGGGCAGCCTCTCATATCCTGAGGATTTTCTTCTAGTCATAGCAGTCAAGTGCTAACCTCCTCTGTAGTAATACTACAGCATCAGCATTGTGTCAAAGAAGCTAGGTTTTTAAACTCAGCTGCATGAACAAGATCTAGCTTCAAATACCAGGCTTCGTTACTTCTTATTCTAGAGATTTCGCTGAAGACTGGAAAATATTCTGGCCATAAGAAGAACTTAATATGAGAGGAAACAACTCTATTTAATTCCCCAGGGTTTTTTTTTCCCCTCCGACTTAACTGAATGACAAATTCAAAACACCACTCAACAAAAGCATGCGCCCCCTTCAAAAGTGGCCTAAAGACCCATACAATTCATGCAATAGCCTTAACACACAAATGCAATTAGCTGACTTTATTATAAACAATGGCTTTCCCTTAACAGTACCCAAATTTCACCTCATAAGAATCCAACTAAGAAGATTTGTCAGATATTAGTATCTATTATACATTTGTTAGATAAGGAAGCTAAAGGACAGAGAGCTTAAAAGTCTTGCATAGAATCACATGACCGGGTGAAGTGTGGAGAAGATTTATGGACATGTCTCCCCAAAAGTAAAGATTAGACCATTTGTTCATCTACTATTGATGAATCAGTCATCTAGCTAGCGACTGAAAGCTTGTCACGTGCCCAGCTCCATGCTAATCATTAAATTTCTATAGAAAATCATTTGCAACTCCCAAGCGAATACTTAAACCCCACGCCTGTTTCCTTATCTATGTGATGAGGCTAATACTAGTACTACATCCCCAAATTATTGAGAAGATTAAATGAGATAATGCATGTCAGCATTTAGCACAATGCTGGCACAAAGGATTATGGTAGATATAAAGAAAAATTTTGTAATTACAGCTGTCTAATAATGATCTAGTTCCTCTCACCATAAGGGCAAAGAGACAGGCTGAATGACATTTATTATAAATAAGGCATAAAGCCTACCCCAAACCTATGAGATGGTGGGAAAGAGGTAGCATCTTGGCTAACATACATTCTTCCCCCTATTAGCTGAAATGGCTCTCTCAGAAATTTTCATACATCTATGAAGAAAAACTTACAAACAAAAATTAATATGAATTTAATAGACACACCAATAAATCTGACTAGATTCTTAGATTAATCAACTCATTTGTTTGTTCATTAAGATCAGTGTCATTTCTCCTTTATACTTTCTGAAAAGAAAACCAAATACAGAAACGAAAACTAAATCACAGAAAAAAATTAATAGATGTGGCTGTTGTTCGCTTGCCCTTATATTTTAGCATTCTATTACGTACTGCTAATGCTGTCCTTAGTTTTTTTGTAGGTTTTAGCTATGCCAACTGGATTAAGAGAAGCTCAAAGACAGAAACTACATCATACACTTCGCTCTATATTCCATGCAACACTTTCTAGCCCATAGTAGGTAGCCAATACCTTGATAAAGCCATGATAGTTGTGAACTAGCTCCCATATCAAGTGGGCAAGGATTCTCATACATTGCAGGAAGGAATCAAAATTGGTACACATCGCTTTGGAAAAATGTTTGGCAGTAGTCACAAAAACAGTATGGATACATACCCTAAGACCTAGCAATCCCACAACTGTGATATATATATAACTACGTGAAAAAAAAAAACAAAACACACCAAACAAAACATGTACGAAGATGTCAAAGTAGTTTGATATGGAATAACCCAAAACTGAAACAAGAAATATTCTTCCAAAGTGGAATAAATAAGTAAATTGTGGTATCCTCATATTCTAGAACATTATGCAGCAATGAAAATAAACAAACTATTGCCTTTCGTATCAAAATGGTAACTCTCATAACATAATGCTAAGCAAAAGAAACCAGGCCCAAAGAAGTTCATACACTATGAATTCATTTATATAAAAGTAAAAAGCAGGTAGAATGACTCTATAATGATAGAATTCAGGATAGTAACTACCTTAAGGAGAGGGACATAGGAAGGATTTCTGGGGTAATGGTAATAAAAAAATATTTATGTAAATAAAAAGCCTCAGGATCAACATCATTGCATGCCTCTGCTCTCTTCCCTCTACCTATTGATATCACCATAATTTATGAATATTCTACAGGAATTACCAAAGGCAGGGGAAAGAACATCAGAACAAAAACATTGGCCTCTAAGATTTCCTTTGAGGTTCTGTTGCTGCCTCGAACTAGCTATAAAATTACTAACATTACTAAAATTCTTTATGCCTCTTTGTCTCTAAAATAAACATATTGGACTGATCTCTTATTCACTAGGCAACACAATACATAGTGATTCATATTATATATAAAAAGTAAAACAAAAATGTGATTACAGCTAATTAAAAACCATGTAAGCATATGGATCAAAATCAGAAGAAACTATGGGAACTATTGTTAGATGCTCTTAAGCGATCATGTTGTAAAGAAATGTTTTAATATTAATATAGATAAAACTTGCAGGCCGGGCGCGGTGGCTCACGCCTGTAATCCTAGCACTCTGGGAGGCCGAGGTGGGCGGATCGTTTGAGCTCAGGAGTTCGAGACCAGCCTGAGCAAGAGCGAGACCCCACCTCTACTAAAAATAGAAAGAAATTATATGGACAGCTAAAAATATATATAGAAAAAAATTAGCCGGGCATGGTGGCGCATGCCTGTAGTCCCAGCTACTCGGGAGGCTGAGACAGGAGGATCGCTTGAGCTCAGGAGTTTGAGGTTGCTGTGAGCTAGGCTGACGCCACGGCACTCACTCTAGCCTGGGCAACAGAGTGAGACTCTGTCTCAAAAAAAAAAAAAAAAAACTTGCAATCAAAAGACTACTCAGGAGGCTGAGGTGAGAGGATCTCCTGAGCCCAGGATTTGGAGGTCAGCCTGGGCAACATAGGGAAAGCCTGTCTCAAAAAGATCCCACGATAATATGAACAGAACACAGGATAGCATTACCAGAAAAGTAAAAGCCAGATGGTTTTGTGCCCAGCCAGGAGGACCCTAACCCTCTTATCCACCCCCGCCCCCCCCCCCCCCCCCCCCCCCCCCCGGTAGAACCACATTGCTTGTTCCTTTTGTCCAGCCAATGGGAAAAACCTTCAGGGACTGGGGATAATACGGTAGGACAGGTCACCGCAATTAAGTCTTGCAGTGGCTTATGCTTCATTATGTTTGTAGAAAGCCTCAGATACAGTACTTTGTATATTGTAGGTATTCAGTAAATATTCATAGATTTTATTCCTCGGAATAAAAAATAATTTTCGGGGAGGCAGACACTTGAATCATAAAAGACATTCTTTAGTTTCTCTTTTCACTGGGAAAGTAGCCTTCTTGTAACCTTTACCTTCTTTCTTTAACAAAAATCCTGGCTCCTCCCTGAACACCCTGCCTCCCTTGCATCTCTCTCAACTGTTGGCTTTCTCTTACAACCTTTGTGCACCTAGCTAGGAGTGAGGTGGGTGTCCTCCTTGCTTCTCATTACAGCTTCTTGACCATTCTTCCTCTCTCCTCCATACAATTTCCTGGCTTGTAATTTCATCTCATCAGATTACATCGCCCCCAAGCCCTCATCATTGGTATGGGCTCCAGACACATAAGTCATTTCCACTCATTGCTTGACAATTTTAACCCCTGGTTTACTATGACTTTCTAAAATACAATCTCTATCTTAATTTTTGCCTGTTTCAACTTATATATAGGTAGTTCCTCCAACACTCCTAGCCTCTGAATTTCTCTCCTCCAGTAATCATATTCTACACTGTATCCTAGCCACTCACTCCCAAGTCACATTTTTCACCTTGTTATTACTTACAAATCCTCCAGAATCCAAATTTCATGCATCCCACCTCCTAGGCATTTTCCATCATCAAGCTCATTCCTTCTAGTACCCCAATTCACTGCGACAGTGCTTAAACTCCACAAGTTCTTGCAGAGCATTAGTCGTACTAATTTTTCACTGTCCTTCATCCTTCTGATGTTCTCTGTACCCTCCTTACTCTGATTAAATTCCACAGTGAATCAGTAGAATCACTCCCTTGCATATACGCTTGACTCCTTTCCTCTCTCACCACCATCTCTAACCTGCATTATTGCCTTTGTCTCCTAACAGGTTCTCCAATTTCTATCGTTATCTACCTACAGGCTATTCCCAACAGAGCAGCCAGAAAGAGCCTTTTAAAATGTAAATCAGATGTCATCCATCTATTGAATACTTTCAAATGGCTTCCACCTCACTCAGAGTAAAAGCCAAAGTTTAAGCAATGCTTTACAAAGCCAACCACAAACTATACCCCTTAAGTCTGACTTCCCCTCCTACCCTTCTGCTCACTCAGTCCAGCCAGCTACACTGGTCCCCTCCTCACTGTTCCTCAGTCCCACCAGACATGCTCCTACCCCAGAGCTCTTACCCTGTGTATATCCCCATGACTTCCTCTTTTGCCGTCTTCAATTTTTTCAGCTTCTAAATGAGGCTTACCTGAAAGCCCATTTAAAATTGCAACCTACTCACCTCAGCCTGGCACTCCCAATCCTCCATGCCCTGCTCTATTTCTTTACCATTGCACTTTTAAATGTCTACTCTATTATATAATTTATTTATTATGCTCATTGCCTCTCCCTTGTCCACCACCACTAGAATTTAGAATCCATGAGGAGCAAAGATTTTGATCTGTCTTGTTCACTTATATATCCCAAGTACCTAGAAAAATGCCTAGTACACAGTAAATATACAATAAATATGTCTAAATAATTTAAACATAAATATGGTTCTCTGTGTGACTTGCTGGATTTCACTAGAACCAGAACCAGATTTGTGTTAAAAACTTTCAGATTCCTCATTTGCAATCTTTCTATAAGAAGTAGATGCGAAAAGAAGCTCCTAATTGACCCATATGTTATAGTCTGAAGTTGATTTCTACATTTTCCCCGATAAGTAAAAACTAAACATGTCCTAATTATAGATCCACAAGTCTGTCTACAAAAGCACATTGAATTTATAGTTACCTAAAATACTATATATTATAAACAGGTAGCAGTGAATAAACCATCACAATACCAATTAAGCAGAAATGCAAAATAAGTAAGTAGTAAAAATTATTATTTTACCTTAGATACAAACACTTAAAAGTAGCCATATTTAATTAAAGAAAGTAAGAAGAAAGATGGAAACTTTTACGCCAATTCTGAAGGAGACTTCAAGGCCCTTTCAAGGTTCTTAGAAACGGAGTCTTTGTTATGTCTATTTTCACTTCAAAGCATGGTTTTCTTTATCCCTGTTACAAGTGGATCATCAGCACTGCTCTCATACTTCTAGTCCATGGTTAGGTTCTTTTCAACTCATCTAAATGAAATAAAGAGGGAAGTAGAAAGGTGTTTCTGAAATTACTAGGCAACAGCTGGAAGAGAAAAAAACAAGAAAGATGTTAAAAGGAGAAAAATTTACTGAGCTGAAAATAGCTGTCTTGTAAAAGAGGAGCAAGCCTCCAGTCTGCTCAAGGAGAGAAGAAAGGGGAAAAAAAATGGGTGTCTCCAAGTCTGGTGGGAAATGTAACAGCGTGTAAATGGCCTTTGAGATAAGCAGAATGAGCAAGATAACGGACCAATTAGTGAGTTAATGAATAAGTGAAGGAACTCATAAGCAGTGAATTTACAACTCAAGGGTTGCTATCACTCTGGAAAGGAGGTGCTTGGGAAGAAGTGTTACTGTTGTACATTTTTACTCTTTCTTTGATGGTCAGTCATAATGGCTACCTTTTAAGAGTTCTCAAAAAATTAAAACTAGAATTACCATATGACCCAGCATTCCCTCTTCCGGGTATATACCCACAGGAAATGAAATCAGTACCACATAGAGACGTCTGCATTCCCATGTTCATGGCAGCACTTTTCACAATAGCCAAGACATGGAAACAACCTAATCGTGGGTCAATGGATGAATGGATAAAGAAATTGTGGTACACATATTTAATGAAATATTATATAGCCTTAAAAAATGAGATCCTAGCATGAATGAAACATTTATGAAGACATTATGCTAAGTGAAATAAGCCAAACACACAAAGAAAAATATTGTATAATCCCACTTATTCAAGGAAAATTTTTTTAAAGTTGAATACATAGAAACATAGAGTAGAATGGTGGTTACTGGGGGGAGTGGGGTGACCTACATGAGGAGATGTAGGTCAAACAGTACAAAGTCACAGTTTTGTAGGGTGAGTAAGTCTAGAGATCTAATGTACAACATGAGGACCATAGTTAATTATATTGTCTTGTATACTGAAATTTACCAAGAGTAGTGATTAAGCCCTTTAGTGTTTAGCTACCACAAAAAAAATGTAGTAATTTGCTTGACTATAGTAATCATTTTACTAGGTGTATGTATATATCAAAACATCATGCTATATACACTTTACATATATATAATATAAATGAATGAATGGGAAAAAAGGTTTTAGTTTTATTCATATTGTCTCCACTTTTGCCTCCCCCCCTTTCCAATCAGATCTTAAATATATATTATTGTGGCTTCAGAACACAAATATGTTCCTGGATATTAACATAGAATATAATTTAATTTTAAAATATAGCAAATGCATTCTTTATCATTCAGTTGTGTGCATATAGCACTTTCTAGTTTGCTAGGCATATTAACATGAAATTTTAGCATGATAGATCTTTCAGGGACCACATACCATTCATATTATATTAATAGATAATTTAGTCCAAACTCTTCATTCTGCGAGCAGGAAAATTAGGTCCAGAGATGGTCAATGTCTAGTCGAATGTCACAAGGATAGGCTAGAATGCAGGTTAGCTCTCTGTCCATCCTGCTTTCTTTCCCTAAGCCACACAAATAAATCAGGCAGGTATTACTGCATGGATTTTACAAATAAGCAAACTGAGGTATAGACAGGTTATTTGTCCTAAGTTGCACCAATATTAATAGTAAGTGGCTCCACTCAAGTTTGATACACATACCTGCTAGTGGAAAATCATGTCTGAGAAAGAAAAACTGCAAAATGAATAATCCTTGGGTAATCTATCCTCATATCATCTATTTATTAAAATTTTCATTTCATATTTTCATATCAAGCTCTTTTAAGAAAAATAAAGCTATTTTCCCTCTTTTAACACTGTAAAGACTCATAGAAAGGATTATTGGATATTTTTCTTCTCTCAGTTTATAAAAACTACTTTCAATCTCTCTTGGATGATTTGAAACAGTATAAAATCTAGCCTGATGATAAGAATATTGACTAGATCCTAAATTCCCTTCCATTTAGATGATTTTTTTAATGAACCGTATATACAGGATTTAAAAGTTTATCATGGGGGGGGATGGTGAGGTTTTTTGGTTTCTTCTTTTTTTTTTTTTCTTTCTTTCTTTCTTTTTTTTTTTTTTTTCTCTTTAAGCCTTCCTTTCTAATTCATCAATGCTTTTTTGGACAAAGGCAAACAGAGTTGTGAAGTGTGCCCTCTGCTGGTGAAAAGAGGAAAATTGTCACACTTCAAAGAGATCCTAGGAATTCATGTGAATATGTGCTATACCTAGAGATCTGAAATGTACTAGCCTAAAAATGCTTGATTTTTTAAATGGGCATCATATTATGATATAAGTACTTAAAATTGGAAATAAAATAAATTTACAGGCATAGAAACTGAAACTGAATGGTAGGATTTATATTTATTTCAGCACTTTATGTTTGCTTTACTACTAAGTCTAACAGAGGCTACAGCTAGGAAGAGAAAAGAAAATCATTCTGAGACAGATGGAGCCACCCCAATTTTTTTATCATGTTTTTCCAAGCAAACCATCAATGAATTATCAATTTCAAAATATCAGTCGCAAACACTGATACTCATATTTAAATTGGAAGTCACCAAATTCAGAGACCAGTACATCTTCTCCCCACCTATTTTCTATCATTGGTCATCCGTAAATCATTAACTTTTTAAATAACTGCTTACAAGACAAAAAGAGAGAAAGACTCCTAGCTTGTCACAAATGTTCATTATAAATGTATATGCTTCAAACTCAGAGAAGTTATTAATATTTAAACTGTACATTCTAACCTTAGCATAATATTTCTTATAAGAGTAAATGGACAATATGTATTCCTTATTATGGGGTGTTGAGAACCAGGTCTTTCCCAGGAAGCATGCTAGACACTGAAGGAAACTCTGGGAAGGGTGATGAAGATCTGTCCTGTGTGATCTGTCACTTGGCCACCTCTCCTACCATTCTCCCATGTTTCTTCTGCTCCAGCCGCACCCACCCCTTCCTGTTCCCAGAGGATGACAAGCACATCACCCCCGGCGGGCTTTTGCACTTGCTGACCCCTGTAATCCGGATGTTCTTTACACAGATGGACACATAGCCTGTTCCCACAGCTCATTTACGGCTCTGCCCTAGTGTCCCCACATCCAAAGGACCTTCCCTTGTCACCCTATATAAAATCACCACATCCCCTTACCCTGCTTTTCTCCCTAACATTTATCACTTCATGTTATTATAATGATTTTGTTTTGTTTATAATCCTTATCTTCCCACTAAGGAGCAAGCTTTGTGAGGCAGAGACTTTACTTATTTGGTTCACTTTTCTGTTCACAATGATTAGAAGAATACCTGGTTCATAGTAGGTAATCAATTAATATTTGATGAATGGATAAATAAATGAACTTATCAGGAATAATAATACAGAGATAATTTCTGCTTTGAATAGAAGTGTGCTCTAATGACTTCTAGGCTCCTGTCCTGTGATTTTATAAAGAAATATTATCTTGGAAAAACAGACCCCATCTTCTTTTTTTGATTACTAGGAGTATACTGTCAGAAGTCTTCATGACAATCTTTAAAGTTTTATCTTATTTTTAATTGACACATAATAATTGTACATATTTATGGGTACAGTGTGATGCGTCCATATATGTATATGTTGTATCATGATCAATTCAAAGTAATTAGCAAATCCAATGCCTCATTTATCATTTCTTTTTGTTGAGAATATTCAAAATCCTCTCTTCTAGCTATTTTGAAATATACAATACATTATTGTTAACTATAGTGACCCTACTGTGCAATAGAACACCGAACTTATTCCTCCTATCTAACTGTAACTTTGTACCCATTGATCAGTCTCTCCCCTTCTGCCCCTACAACCTACCCTTCCCAGTCTCTGGTAACCACTGTTCTACTCCCTACTTCTATAAGATCAACTTTTTTAGATTCCACATACGAGTGAGATCATGAGGTATTTGTCTTTTTGCCTGGCTTATTTCACTTAATATAGTGTCCTAATAACTTTTTGCAAAAAAAAAAAAAAAACAGTATAAATGAATTTTGGGGACACCATGAAAAAGTTTGATTGGTTATCTAAAGGATTCAATGCACTACCATGTAAAATGTTTTTTTCTTCTAGATTACTGTCATTTCTTTTTGATCAAATACTTTAAGACAAATAAAATATAGCAACTAAAACTAATCTATAAAAAAATACCACGTTGCTGGAATTGGTTAAGTGTTAAATGTTTCACATAGTTTCTACTCTTTTTCAAATTGAGCTTATAATAGAATAATGTTTTTAAGAACTAAAAAGGAAAAGGAGTAACAGAAAAAAACAAATTTTAATTGTGTGAGCATATGCTAGTACCTACTGTTTTTTTATTATAACACTGCCAAATCCTATTAAAATAAAAGTATTTTAACACACTATCTCACACTATTACATCTTCTGTGTCTGATCTAAAAAGACATGCCTAAAATTCGTCATCAAGAAATATGATATTCTATTTAAATATCACTACTACAAAACCCAACTTTAGGATGAATACATTTTATGTATGCTTGTAATCAGAAAAGAATTCACAAAATAATGAAATTGTTAATATGTCCAAATATTCCTAGCTGCTTTCTGGCAGTGCTGTCTGTCTAGATGCATCAGGATTACACACAAGAAAAATGATTGCAGTTATTTGGTGTTTTGAAAAATGTCTGACACTATCCATTTTATTGACAACATTTTAGGCCCCATATTGTACATGATGAGAGAACTGACCTCTGAAAGAAAATTGTTGGGTCGAATAGAGAAAAATCAAATGACAGAAATTGATAGAAAGAAGACTGTTGTTGCAGTCATACTTGGATCTTCTCAAATGACCAACTTTTTTAACCAGTAAATTTTTGTTATTTAATCATACTTCTCCACAAAAATCTACCATCCAAGTACATACTGCACAAGGGAAAACCCTTTATCACATATATAATCACCATTTTTTTTTAACAAAAAATAAAAAGGCAAAGCCTTTTTTTTTACCAGAACTTCAGTATCTGGTAATACCTAGAATAAGGATGCTAAATGTATAATCTCAAGTCTTTATAATATCTTTTAAAATAACGTATTTAAATAAATTACTTAAAAAGTCAATTAAATAAATTTGGGGGCATCATAAGACCAAAAGATGACAAAGATTTATGTGTCATCTTAATGATGAAATCATCTTGTTCCCCTACACTCATCCTTCTTACAGAGGTATCAAAAAGCAGGGGATAAAGCTCAAGTTCCTTAGATCTATTTCTTCATTTATTCATTTAACAAACATTTCTTCAGTACCTACTATGTACTAGGAACTAATAGCTGCTGGACATTCAAAGATTATACATAGTCCCAACCCTTTGAAAGTGCTAGAAAATATAACATGACAGAGAAGGCTTCTGATTTGGGGGATAACATTACCACTATGCAAAACTCTCAGAGAAAAGTAAAAAAAGACTCAAAACATTAGATATGGAGCAATTCAGAGACATTCATTTGGCCTTTCCAAATATTAAAGAATACAATTATGTAAAAGTCTGATATTATTTCAAACGACTGAGCCATCAAAAGTGACACATTAACCATCCATACTTTACCCCCCTTAGAATGTTCCTAAAACAAAGAAATGATAAATGCCTAAGGTAATGGATACCCCAATTACACTAATTTGATTAACTTGCATTGTATATACAACCATTATGTACCCATAATAGTTAAAAAGAAAAAAAAAGAAGTGATACATTATGTCATTCCATCCATTTATTACCCCTAGACAACAATAAAGGAATTATATTCCTTTTTTTGCAGATGAGAAAACCAATATTCTTAAAACTTGTGACATATACAAATTCAAAGAATAAGCATATCTTAGATCTGAACTGTGGTTTACTTACTAGTTCATGATTTTTTTCATTATAATATCTCTGACCATAGAATAAACTCATCTTCCCTCCTTTTCCATCTTCAAACACTGATGCCTTAGTGACAAAGTAGTGTATTTTTAAATAATTCAATGCATTGTGAAAACTGCCTCCAAATAGCTCTTCCACTGCCAAAAATAGAATAAAGGAAACTGGCCAATTGAGGTAATCTCACAACATGCTTAAATGTGGCTAAGAAACACATCATCCTACATTAATTTTTATATTTTCCTACCATAGGATTTATTTTTCCAGGATTCAAAATATATATACAAAGGCCGGGTGCGGTGGCTCACGCCTGTAATCCTAGCTCTCTGGGAGGCCGAGGTGGGCGGATCGTTTGAGCTCAGGAGTTCGAGACCAGCCTGAGCAAGAGCGAGACCCCACCTCTAAAAATAGAAAGAAATTATATGGACAGCTAAAAATATATATAGAAAAAATTAGCCGGGCATGGTGGTGCATGCCTGTAGTCCCAGCTACTCGGGAGGCTGAGACAGGAGGATCGCTTGAGCCCAGGAGTTTGAGGTTGCTGTGAGCTAGGCTGACGCCACGGCACTCACTCTAGCCTGGGCAACAGAGTGAGACTCTGTCTCAAAAAAAAAAAAAAAAAATATATATATATATATATACAAAAACATTAATTTGAAATTGTAGTGAAAGGTAGCCAAGGAGCTCCTGGGCTTGGATAAGGTAGACCAGAGTTAAAACACCAGCAATTCCACTAAGTTCTTCAATAAACCGGTTTGTGTCATCTGTAAAACAGAGCTAGAACCAACTACCACACTTGTAAAATGCTCAATTGAACATGAATGCTAGATAAATTATAGTTACTATTAGGGACCCTATGAGAATGTTCACGTTAAGTAAAATGACAATTATTTGTATGTGATTTTCAAGTGTTCTTAAATCATTTCATAGTGCATGCCCAATATTACAGCTAGAATCTAGAAATCTAGAATTTCTAAGGCTTAATATTTTAAGTCATATCCAGTAGACATTAAATAAAAGTGGTTTAACAGTGGCGATAAGAACTCCAACCCACCTGATATGCACCAGTGCATTGAGAATTGTCCATAAATGTTAATTATCTGTCACATTATTAGAAGTTTGGTAAGTCTGTATTTCTCCTAAAGCAAATATAGAAAACAAAACATTTTGTCTGTAATAAAACTCTTATTTTTATCACTTTTATTTTCCTTTAGGTGAATATACCATATTGAAACCAATGGGAGGCACATATATCATCTTTCTCATATTTCAGCATTTCAAAAAAAAAAAAACCAGACTGTTGGTTTATAATAGAGTATTGTTGTTTTTTTAACCTCCATAGATGCTTTGTGAAGGCACAAACGTATCTATGATAACAAAGAGACACTTCCTATTTTTATAAATACCTGCAAATTTCCATTGCTTACATTCTTATTGAATTTTCTCAAAGCACAAAACTATAAAAATTTTTGAAAGGAGTGAAACTGTATCTAAACTATTCCATCTCAGACTTTCTTCATCTTATCTCTCAAAGTATTCTACAGAAGCAAACATTTGGAAATTTAATGGAAAATAATGCAATCTAAAATGTAGTACTCAAAACTTAACCTTACTAATGACAAACAAAATCAGTATGTTTTTGGTTCTATAATACTGCTAAATATTTCATAATAAAATGCACCCAGAAGAGAAAAAATAAAATTATCTTTTCCCAATTATTGCAAAGTTAGGGAAAAAAAGATAATTTAAATCTAAATACTGGAAGGAAAAGTAGTTTGCATAAAACAATGTAAGTGCATTCATGCTGCAGATGAACATCACCCTGAAATTTGTCTAGTTAAAGAGTTCAGAACCTCAATGTGGATTTACACAACCTCCTTATTAAAATGCTGGAAATTAATGTCTTGTGCAAGAAGCATTCATGGTCCTACATTTAAAATCACTAAGGTTTACAAGGGGAACACTTAGATTGTCTGCACATGCCATCATGTGAATTTAGCCTATTACTGAGCATTTGCAGTTTATGGGCAAAACATCAGTAAATCAGTAAGTTCAGTAGGACAGGCTGCTTAAATGAGGTAGAATTTTACTACATGAAAATCAGTGAGATAAATTCAAGCTTTGTAGCTTATAAATTTGTGGTGTTTACTGGAAGCGTGGCACAATAGAAATCAATGCCTGCCACTATTCACCCACAAATCTCTAATCATAGCATGTAACAGGTTTGAACTAACACAGGATCAGGTAGAACACAATTTTCCTGGTTAACATATTGTAAAAGTAAGTGTGTTAATAAACATTCAACAAGAGAAAGGAAAGAAGACATCCTACTGCTAACGGGTTCCATTTGAAACTTAATAGTAAGTCTAAAACTCCAATATGTAATTCTTCAGGCAAATCCTACACCCAGATATTTAACACTACACACATCATCATCACACAGCATGGTGACTCTGTTGGACTTACTCTATTATAAAAATCACCCTTATTACTAGTCTAATACCACAGTAAGAGTAATGAACTGCATTGTAAGTTGTACAGAATCATGTAATGAGCTGCAATAATAAAATTGCTTTTCAGTGGAATGTGTTGAAGTCAAGTTGTTCCATTTAATAACCTATCTTACTCAACTACTTAGTCTTCAAATCTTGACCATCTACAGTTAGACACTGTTGGTTATTCAATGCGTAAATATGACAAATCATTTGAAAGTTAGGCAATAATATATAGTCACCTTCCAATATAGCACAACCAAAAGCCAAAATACCATTACACTTTTACAATAATTGATATAACGGCAACAGAGTCTATCTTACAAAGTCTCCCAGTTGGTCTCAACAATAAAAGCAGAGTGGGGCTAGATGTGGTAGCTCATGCCTGTAATCCTAGCACTTTGGGTGGCAGAGGTGGGAGGATCACTTGAAGCAAGAAGTTAAAGACCAGCCTGAGCAACATAGCAAGATCCTGTCTCTACAAAAAAATTTTTTTAAAAAATCAGCCTTGCATGGTGGTGTGCCCCTGTAGTCCCAGTTATTCTCAGGAGGCTGAGGCAGGAAGGATCACCTGAGCCCAAGAGTTTGAGGTTGCACTGAGGCATGATGATGCCACTGCACTCTAGCGGTGGTGACAGTGAGATTCTGTCTCAAAAAATATAGATAGATAGATAGATAGATACACACACACACACACACACTCACACACAAAATAGAGATTAGCTATCTGGGATCTACTTTCCATAAGTAGTGCCTGGGACACAGTAGGTGCTCCTCATATACATGATATCCGATTGTTGACTGATATTTAATGAACTACTCTGGAACATTTTAACCAAATCTTTAAAATACATATTACACCACTGTGTTATATAAACACATATTAAGTTGAAAGACCATACCAGCATCACAAATTTTAGTCCTATACTTTGGGCAACAAGAGACAAGGAACTAGGAAACTACATCCTCAAGGATACTGTATAAACTTAGCACATTAGTGGATCAAATTTGGCAGCAAGAGAACAACATTTGGGCCCAGAGAGTATATTAACCAACATGGCTGAGTAATTTATTTTGTTTTTGTGAGCTGAAAATAATTTAAAATCATGTTCTATTTTCAGATGCTTTTCATTTTGGCTGCCATAATTAAATATACCATAAAGCAACTCAAAGTCAGATTCAACTAGCCTTTATTAAATAGAACTATTAAATACCAAGCATTGGGTTAGAACTTTCCACATAAATTGGTGATTAAAAATCACCAATTCTGGAAACCAACCTACCAGTGCTAGAGTACATAGCTCTACAAAGCTGTGTCCAAATAGCTCCAGTGATAGGACAGACAACCTTCAAAAAAAAAAACAGAGGCCATGCATTTCATCCTTGAAGAGCTCTATTAACAAGTTCTTCCATAATCAACCAAAACCTGTTCTCTAAAAATATCTATCCTAGGACCTCCTCAAGTCTTTCAAACAAGCTCCAACATGAGAACACAGCTCTTCACAAAAACGAACAGTTATCATGCCTCCACTTCCTTTAATTTAAAGTTGTCTACCCCATCCTTGATCTTTCTGGTAGCATTCCATCTTTTACCTTCTCATAATTTGCAACTAAAATATCATTTATGTGTTTACTTTTTATAGCTTGGGCTCTCTATTAGGACTCGTGAGTTCAAGGATCATGTCTATTTTGTGCATCATTGCACAGCCAGCACCTAAAACATAACAAGTCCTCAATAAATATTTGATGAATAAATTAAGGAATAAATAAATTATTTGGATGCATAAGCCTATAATCTTTGATATCTATCATAATGACTCATTTTCAGAGAGCCCATAGGAGAAGAGAGTTCCTGAATTGGCTAGTCTTCTACATAGTAGAAAATCTCAGTAAATGAATTTTAAGTAAACATTCTTAAATGATGAAGATCAGCAACATTTGTTTATTCTATAAATATGTATTGATTTTCTTTAAAGTGCAATGTACCAGACACTGGTGATACAGTGGCAAACAGAGTAGATACAGTTTTTGCCCTCATGATGTGATAATGAAATTTAAAATGTTACTACGTAGAGAAGCAAAGTAAAACATTTATTGTAAGAAAATTGCATTAAGTTCACATCTTCATACAGATATGGCAATGAAACATCAATATCAATAATCAGATAATAACTACAACAAAGAAAAACAGAAGATAGTATGTCTCCATTTAAACCAATAAATCTTGGAGTTATAAAACTGAGACATGAGTAGTCCAACTCATAGATACAGAAAGTAAAATGGTCTTTTCCAGGAGCTGGAAGGACAGGAGAATGGAGAGTTAGTGTTTAATGGGTATAGAATTTCAGTCTGGGAAGATGAAAAAGTGTTAGAGTGGTGTTAGGATGGTGGTGATGTTCGCACAACAACGTTAATGTACTTAATGTCACTGAATGGCATACTTAAAAATGTTTAAAATGGTAAATTTTATATTGTGTGTATTTTGCCATAATAAAAACCACCAAAAAAGTAATTTTTTAAAAAAACTGTGTGACACACAGCAGTTATGCTTTCAAACAGCAGAGCAGTCATTTACCGTGCCCATGTGCAGAACTCTGGGTACTGAGCTTGTTTTTGAGTTCCACATGCACAAATGTGGAGAAACACTACCTATAGCAGGAACTGCAAGTGAAGGAAGACAACCACATTTGACAAATGATGTATCATTATGTGACTAGCAAGAAACTTCAAGGATGCAGACAGCTCATTTTTTACTTAAATTCTCTTTCAGGAAAGCTCTCCAGGACTATGAGACTCAGTGACTGTTTTTTAATTCTCTCACCTCCAAAACACAAGAAATTTTTAACCCTCAAGTTAAAAAGCTTAACTTTGAAAAATCCCAAGGACACAACCACCAGAAATGATTTCAGGATGAAACTGGGAAATACTGGTTAAGCTAATTAGGAAATGTTAACTCTGCCCAAATACTCTAACCACCCTCAGACCCTTCTTCACAGGCATCAGGGAAACAAAATTTAGAAACAAGATGCAGGTGGCATATTACTGGGGAAAAAAAAATCTCCTTTTCTAATATAAAATGTAAGGCATACAGTAACAATATTCCTCTGAGTCTTTCTCAGAATCAACCACCCTACCAATCATTCATCTAGATAACAAAACCAGAAACAGTGTCACTGCCAAGCCAGTCAAGCTGTCAACAACATTTATTATTGTGTGTACAGGGTACTAGTAGATGATACAAAAGAAAAAGTCTCATGCTTTTCCCTTCAGGAACTCATAATAGAAAGGATAATGATTTGCACCACGTATTTTGGCCTAGAGAGTTAGAATGCAATGACAGAAAGAGCACGAGCTCTGGAGTGAAATAGATCAGTGATCTAATCCCAACTCTACAACTTTTTAGCTGCATGGCCTTAATAATAATAGCTAAATTACTGAGGGCTTACCACGCACCAGGAAGTTTGGTCCATAATCTATCCCAGTTAATCCTCACAAACCCTATAAAGTAAATACTATTATTATTTCACATAGAAACTCAAGCTATTTAATTTTCCTGAGCCTCAGTTTCCTTGAGGGGAAGGAGGATTAATATCAACCTCATACCATTGTTTTGAAAGTTACATGAGTAAATGTGTAAAAAATAATTAAGAATCTGTGGGGTCTCGATGAATAAATATGATACCACCATTTAATTAAATGTGTATAGAAGTGGCACACATTTAGAAAAGTTACTCTAAGAAAGCACTTTAAGATCACTACTTTTTAAAATAAGTAGTCTGCACTGTTTATAAGTGCAATTGAATTCAGAAAATGTGTGTGCTCTTGTTATATCCAAGACTTTGTGCCAGGGACTGCAATACACACAGAGATACATGACACAACTCCAGAGAATTTATAAGAGAACATATTCTATCATAAATTAAGGCAGCTAACCAATGGCCTAAGGGTTGGGCATTTGGTGAAATATCCCTATTCTGGAGTGCATTCCGTTATATTATTCATCACTGTTTTGTCCTATAACTGCAAGATGACTTTTTTCATGAAAAATATGACTTTCTACAAGTTAAACACCAGGTAATTTCACCAAAACATGATTGCTCTTGTTTTCCACATTAATATGGAATATATTTTATAAACACCTGTACCAACTGAACACATGCTGATTTCTAATCATCGGTACACTATTCATTCAATAAAAGAAGATCAGCAGCCAGCATTCAGACATCCTGCTTATAATGGCAACCCAAACTGCCATTCAAACTCACTACTCTGTTATAATTATCAGAATGAATGAAAATAAAAGATCAATAATGGGAAAGCGGCTTATTCACCTTGCATGTCAATCTACTTTCAATTTCTAGTGAGATTTCCCAAGGTATTTATGGTGAAATCTACTCAGAACATTGATCTCAATTGAAAATCTTATAGTTTGGGAGAATGCAGGAAATTTCCCCATGGAAATGGAGAGAAATATGATACAAGGTACTGAGTATTCTTACAGTAGATGAGTACTGAGCCTGCATAAAATGTCTGAGAGAATTTATAATAGTGGGCACTATAATTAATGTGCACTACAAAATGCCTCCCATCTCTCCAGGTAAACTCCACCAAAGAATAGTTTTAAAAGCAAGTTAACTTGCTAGAATAACATCATTATTAGTCAAAATCCATTACATTTCACTATGAAATCTCCAGTATTATCCTTGTCCTTCATCTCTCCAGGAAAGAATAACAATACATGTATATGGTTATGTGATGTCACCATTTATCCACGTAAATCAAGCAAAGGCTTAAAGACAGTATTTTCTTAATGAATTTAGAGATTTCAATTCAACTAAGGTTGAAATTTAGTTTTAAAGCTCATCTTGTATACCATACATGTGCTTTTAGTTCTTGAGTTTCCAATTATTTTCAAGTTCTTGATAATACTTACATTTTCATTCAATTTTAATTTTATTCTTTTCAATGCTCAACACTCAGGCTACTTCACTATAAATATTGAAAGATAATCTCATCATTGTAGATTAAACTGATGCCAAGGCATCTCAACAGGATATTGGGAATTTACCTTCAACTGAAAACATTTCATTTTATTAAGTTGTTACTAAATAACTACCAATGCCAACTTCCATACTGGCACAAGGCATATAAAAATAACTTCAGAACATAGCAGAAAAGAGCAACATATGAAAGATAAGAATTAACTATACTAGTAATATATCCAGAGCCCCACAGAAATACAGAGAGAATGTTACTTCACCACAGTCCCCATCCTTTCACTGATACATGGAAAAGAGGAGACACTAATTCCAAAGGAGGTAGTTTTGAGCTGAATATTGAGGGACAAATAATAGCTCCCTATGCAGAAAAATAAAGAAAAAAAAAAAAGAGCATTCCAAGTAGGGAGGAATGCAAGACACAAGACCTAGAGGTAGAAATAGGCATGGTGTTTTCAGAGACTGACAATTAGTTGTGTCAATGAGGCATCACGGACAACATTAGAAAGGTGGCAAGAGGGGTAGGCAGGCAGATAAAAAGGGCAAAAATGAAAACTAGCTACCTACAAACCAAATTGTAAATATCCTTATTTGCCATGCTAAGGAGTTTAGACTCTATACTGTGAGACTCAATATTAGAGTGTAATTGCCTATAATATAGGCAACAGCTAGTCCTGTAAATTGTCTCCTTGTGTTTGAAAATGACTCCAATGAAAACATACTCCTTTACTCACTTCTTATTTACTCAAATGCATTGATTGAGCACTATCTGTATGCCAGGCATTTTGCTAGACCAGGATGGGCAAATATACAGGCCAAAGTTTTCCTACAGGCTGCTTTCATATGACCCACAAACTAAGAATCATGTTTACATTTTTAAATGGATGAAAATAATCAAAACAAGAATAATATTTCATGACCCATGATTACTTGAAATTCAAATTTTAGTGCCCCCAAGTAAAGCTTTATTTGAACATGGTCACATTTATTCTTTTGCATGTTGTCTATGGCTGATTTTGTGATACAATGGCAGAAATAAGTAGTTGCAAAAGAGACAGCGTGGCCTACAAATTCTAAAATATTCACTAAAACAGGAAAAGTTTGCTGATTCCTGTGCTAACCACTGGGGAAAGCAAAAAATAAGGTCTAATTATGGAGATAAACAAAGAAGCAGATCCATAAAACTCAGTATGGTAAGTACCAAGGAGCAAATAATTTCATAATATTGTAGGAGCACATACTAGAGACACACAGCCCAAATGTAGGAAAGAACTGTGAATTAGGAAAGGCTTCTGAAACTGAGATAGATGATGCTTTGAAACCAAATAATGGAGTACTTTATATGTCTTGCTAAAGACTTCATATTTCATTTTGAAGGCCATGGAAAGCCTTTGTTGTTTTTTTAAGAAGGCCTATGACATGATCAGTTTTATAGTTTAAAATAGTAATCCTGGCAGAAATGTATCTAATTGTACTTAATGCCTTTTTCTGGCATAGCAAACACAACATTGTGTTGTATACGGATTATTTCCTCTAGGAAGAACTAATAAGCATTCTTATCAGGCAATCCCATCATTTTTTCTCTCTTAATAAAATAACAATAATAACAATAAAGGCTGATATTTATTGAGTGTTACTATGTGCCAGGCACGTGCCAAATGCTTCAGATATATTAACTCGTTCAATCCTCACTCATATAACCTGGGCAAGTAATTCTTGTGGAACTGGATACATAAAATAGTATGATTAGACTCAACCCTTTTCTGGATGAAAACATTTCTAGTGTTCACACCACATATTTTTTTCCTTCCCTTAAGTGAATATATTGAACAGTTGTAGCATAACTTTAACTCCCTTTGTCAAGCAAGACAGGTATTTGAGTAATCACTCATTTATCCACCACAGCTATTGACCGAGTGTCCATCATGTATCAGGGACTGTGCTGGGGAGACTTCGGTATACACCAGCAAGCAGGTCTCATTGCCTGGGGTTCCCCATGGCTGAATGAGGGGAGGAAACACACCACCAATCTCAGACCTGAACCACAATCATTGCTCATTCCCTCAACCCAGGATGATACTGTTGGATACATCTAATCCATGAAATTCTTTGTATTAAAACAACTACCTTCTAAGCAGTTTTATGAGTGGATATTCTGGTAAGAGAGAGAATGAGACAGAGAGAGACAAAGAGAATTAATGAGCATTGGTGATAAGAATAAAGCCAAAACAGACAGAAATCACTGCTTCATACATAGCCAAGTATTGGTATTTTGGGCCTGTTTCTCAAGAGTAAAACTGATGACAAGAGATCATTACCTGGAATAACTAGGTGAGTGGTAGGGGTGAACAGGTACACTGTGGACAAGAGATGAGCCTTCCGCTGTGAAGTGTAGCATTTGCCTTGATTTATACTACAAAAGATGCAGGAAATGTTTTGGACCTCTAAATATTTTTCTTTATTAAATAAATTTGCTTTTGAGTTAAGATCGAAATTTGGTAATTATATATACATCTAGGATATAAAAGATGGTGTATTTTATAGACTTAATCACTTTATTGGAAAATTAGATGAAATCAGATGACACACAGGGAGTGGGCCATTTTACTGGAGCACTGCAAAACAGTACAAGATTTACAAACCAAGATTATGAATCATGAATTTGAATCTATGATATTATAACTAAAAAGGTGCCAGAGTGTATCTGGAATTTCTTCTAAATTTCCAACAGCAGCAACATAACTTTGAGACTCACCAGAAAACAACACAGAGAGGAAATGACAGCATTTTTTTACTTCCATACTTTTTCAATTCACCTGAGATGGATAGCTTCACTACTACATCTCCTCCTTACAATCTGAACTTGACCTGCTGCCAAATAGAAGGAGAAAAATTGGGCACAGGAAAAACCACAGCCCTTTCCTAAAAACTTCCTGCTTATATTTATCTCTCACTCAATTTTTTTCTTCACTGCACATCACCATCTTTATCGCCAGAGGGTAACTAACCTCAGTTACCTTATTAGAAGGTTTCTAGAAGAGCAAAACAGACATTTGTTAAGATTATGAGAAGCCAGAAGTGTTGATAAGTTCCAAAGTGTCTTTTTGTGTCTGGTTTAATTAGAAGTTTTCCGATATCAGAGTCAGTTGTCTTGCCACGACTGCTTGAAAAGACTCTTTGTTCCTATTTCTCTCGCACGACTCTGATGTGGAGACATTTTCTGCAGCATGCGGATCCCTCCTCCTCCCCTCACCCCACCGTAATTTGGTATAATCATCCTTGTCTCCACTAGGAGAATCTACCAGCTCCACAATCTCAGCATTCATTCTCCCTAGCTTTCTGCACAGACTCGATATACACTACTGGAAATACAGCAGCCCAAAATCCACACAGCATCAGTCACCTGACTGTGCTATGTTAATAGAAAATGAATGATCATAGAGAGTTAGGTGAATGGTTGCCTAGATAGAGACATGGATCTTATCATGCATAACTTCTTTTAAAATGATTTTTGTGACAAACAAGTTAAGGGCAAGATTCTTGCCAAGAGGATTAATGTGCATACTGAGCATATTAAGCACTCTAAGAGCCGAGACAGCTTCCTAAAACATGTGAAGGAAAATGCTCAGAAAAAGAAGGAAGCCAAAGAGAAAGGTGCCTGGGTTCAACTGAAGCGCCAGCCTGCTCCACCCAGAGCAGCACACTTTGTGAGAAGCAGCGGAAAGGAGCCCGAGCTGCCGGAACCTATTCCTTACGAATTCATGGCATAAGATGTGTAAAAAAAAAAAAAAGACCCCTGGACTGTAAAAAAATAAAATTAAATTAATTAAAAAATAAAATAAAATAAAGTGATTTTGTGATAATGTTCAAGGTGCCTATTGCCTGCACAACCTCTGCAGATTGTTTTTACTTTGCAGGTAGATGAAGTGAATGTCCCACGTGAGAAACTATTCTGATTTGTACATAATGACAAATACCTGACAGCTCCTCTCAATATGACATAAATCCCAAAAGAAATGTTATTTTGGACTGTTTGTACTTATAGGAAACAGTTTCTATATAATATCTATCACGCATATTCAAGCAGAGAGGGTGAAATTTAGCCAAAACATGTTATTGCTGTTGTTTGCTATTGCTATTGTAGGAAAATAAAATAAAATATGCTTTAATTTGCTTTGTATCACACTTATTAGAGAATAATAAACATTACATATTAAAGGCATCTAATAATGATAAATATGTTTTTATAAGAAAAATTAGAACAATTCAAATTTCATTTTCTAGCTCTGGTTTTTAAAAATTGGTTGTTCCATCTTAATTACAATGCAAACTAGAGTTCTGACCTCAAGAAAAATATATTTAATAAAAAATATTGAGTGCCTACTGTGTGTACTGCAGAGGAATACAAGATAAATAAATAGTTTATTCAAGACTCTAACTGGTAATACACATTAACACAACAAACAACCATCCCTGCTTCATTTTTATACCATATATATTTCAGCACATGCAAGAACCCAATCAATGAGGATCATGAATAATTTGTATTCCAATGGGGAAAAAAGGTTCCTAAAAATATAATAATTAGAAGAGACTTTTACATCATCCTTTTTAGATGAACATAAACATTAACCATGAAAAGGATTAATTAAAATGAGTTTTTTGTCTTCCTGTAACCCTCTGATAATGAAATGGAAAGGTTGTTGAGGTATTTATTCTATTTGTGTGATTTCCATTGATCATTTGTTTCAGAGACGGTTTATTTGACTAGATAGACATAAGCACATACAGTCAAAGATACCACATAAAGAGGAAGAAGGAAGGAAAATGACAGCCCTTTGGAGGTCTGCCCTGAAAAGCCCCCCTGCTCGGTCTCCCCACAAGAGGCAACAGGGCAAACCCATGATGGATTTGCTTCCCTCTCCCTCACGTGAATCTCCAAGTTTCTTGGTAAATCCTGGTAACAGCCTTGTCATTAGAATAGGATGATCTTATTGATCTGATTTTCTCTTTCCAGCTCCAGCTCCACTTGCCCTTTCATGGTGTGCGCTTCCTTGTTTGTCTCACAAACAGATCTGACTCCTCCGTCAGCTGGCAGACAGTGTTCGTTTTGTCCAACTTTGTGTGGGTTCACAGAGCCTTGGATATGGTCTATTTTTTGAATTTGCTGAATAATGCTATTGTTCGGTTTATTCTTTACCTTCTATTTTTAGCAAAGGTTTCCATTTCAAAAGGTACTCAAAATTGTGATAAATATTTTGGTGATTTTGAGCTTAAACAAAATGGCTTCAACAAAGAAAAGCATTTAGAATTATAAATTTGCGTTTAAATGCTTGACCATGCTGGCAATCACTTATGTGGCAATATCAAACAGCATGAGATAAATCAGAACACAGTTTGAAATTATAGGCCTAACTTACTTGATTTCATAATAATTTTAGGGTCTTGCCTTTAAAAATCAATAGCTCAAAGACATATTTTTTTTGCCGCAGGGAATTCTCTTCTCTTTTTCAGTAATTACTCTCCCATGGTTTACAGAATGGCATATATAAAAGCACTATTTCTATAACAATTATTTCTAATTTTTAAATTTAGCTAAACAACATCTGCCACATATTTATAAGTATAAAATTAGACAAAATCATTGAACTGAAAGCAGACTAATTTAAAATATGTAAATTAAAATTTTCTAGGCTGGACCAAGGATTTGCAAACAAGTTACTATTTTGAACTGCATTTGTGTGATTGCAAGATAAAGAATTAACATTCAACATACAGTTCTTTGGCATAGCCCTAGAAACAGGATAGGAACTAAGAGAATAATATTTACAATCAAACAAATTAATAAACTAGAGTTGTGATCATGGGACAATAGAGTAGTAAGGAGAAAAGCTACTAGAGAAAATTAAATTATCCTGAAGAGAAGTCACGTAAATTTAAAACTTCTGAGAAAATGAAATTTATTGCAACAAAGCAAGAAAACATTCTTAGTTTCTCTTTGTGCTAATGTTATGATTGATAATATTTATAGTTGTGTAATACTTTTCATATAAGAATCCCAAAACAGGTTATTGATTTTTTTTTTCTTACACAGAATACCAATGTTGTCCTACTTTATAGAGAGTTAATTTTTAACCCCTTTTCCCAAAAAAGAACTGTCATTTTGCCATTTGCCAGCTCCTGTCCAAGGTGTATTTTTGTATTCTAAATCTTCTGTGCAGAAGATACTATTCCCATCTTAAAGAAACTGAATTACACAGGGGTTCGTTAATTTGTCCAATTTGTCACAGACAGAAAATGGTAAAGCAGAGATTCTATCCAGATTATCTGTCTGTAGAACTCACGGGCTTAACTGTCATGCCTTACTGCTTCTGCACCACCAACCTCTTTAGGAGAACCTCAACACTAGCTCCAGATTTCTGAGGTGCCGTAGGCTAATCCCCTGATTCCATGTTATCCAATTCAGCCATCCTTTTTCTATGTTAAAGGACTTTGAATCTCCAGCCTGGATCTTTCCTTCCTAAATCATCTGCTATAGAAGTAGGCTCCTGCATCAGACTAGTTGAGTATAATTTGCATGAGGCCATATTTTGGTTGAAGGAAGACAATGTCTCTTGTGTTTTTGCTCCAAGAGAGAAAATTCCCACAAATTTTCTCTATTAACCTAGTACCACATCAAGTTCTGAAGGAATGTATGCAAAGGCAAATGCACACACTTTTGTGGATTTAGTCTGGCCTTCTACAGTGGCAAGCTGAGCTGGGCTCAATGACCTAGTCTCTCTGGACCAGTGGCAGAAAGATAGTTCATCGGCTCCTTCAGAGCGAGTCCCACTCGCTCCTCCTGTCTTTACCGTCTGCACCTTACCTCTCTGTCTGCAGGAGAAAGCAAGCAGGGCTTGGAGAAAGAGCTCTTCCCCTTAAGGCTCAGAGCAGAGACATTTATGAAATAATTCTCAGCTACCAACTATTGAATGCTTACTAGGTGGCTAATTCTACAGTCCTCTCTGGCCAAACATGTCAACGCAGCATAAAAGAAAACCATTGTGGGAGTCACCAGAATCCATCTTAGCTACAAGTTTACACAAATTATATAAACTCAGTTAACTATCCTAAGTTTTCTCTGAACTATTGCTTTAATCATAACAGAAGGCTCTCAAAGCTCCTGACAGCCAGCAGTTGCAGAGTGACGGCAGCCTGAGTGGCCACCTGTTGTGAGGTAGGAGCCAAGAACAAATCTGAGTAAAATCAACTTTGTTTATTAAGCGGGAAAAGGGACATCTGCCATAACAGTCAGTACAACCACCCCAAAGGACAAACTACAGTCCAAACTACCTCCCAGTTCCTGTTTGCTTTTGTCCACTTCTCCTTCACATTTAATCAGGAGTCTCTGCCACTTATTATCTGTACTGTGATGATATGTTACCAAAGCATAATGATTTTCACTTTTACAGCATAAGCTAAAACATGTGTAATCAACAGATCTGCGTTAGAAAATTAATAAAAATAGATGTTTTAAAAGACTGAATAATATGTTAAATACTGAAAATGGAAAATGTTCGGACCATATTTGATTATTTTAATTCAAAATTTTTGGTCATATTTTAACCTTCACTAGTTGGTTTTGAACAATCTTTTTATGTTTGGATTCTAAATGAAATCAGACAAGCTATGTCCCATCATTCAGTTAGGATTTATAATCTGTAAGGGAAACACCCAGTGGCAGTAGGGTTTTAGTTGGTTGAGTTGAATTGACAGGAAAGAAGAAAACTATCAATTATGAAAGACCTAGCATGTGTCTGATGTGCTGGACAGATTCACCTGCATGTTATCTTTTTAACACTAATATTATTCTTGTTAGGGAGGTATTATCATAACCATTTTACAGGTAAGAAAATTATATTTCCGAGAGGTTAGCAAACTCATCTAGGGTCATACACACAATAATTAGCAGGTCTTCTGCTTGCAAAGCTGCCAACTCTAGTAAACTATGCACTATATATTAATAGTTTCCATGCCCTATGCCCGAGGAACTTAGATTCATATGAGAAGGTAGCTAAGTATCAGACAGTATGGCAGGACACCATGTACTGACAGGATAACCATTCTTTTCAAAAACAAATGCCAAAGCATGTGGACTATAAGGCAAGGGAAAGTGCAATCTCCCTGTACTTTTATATCACCTCATTAGTTAAGAATAGGACAAGGTCTCTCTAGCATAACAATGAACTGAGGTGCAAAGAGTCCAGCCCTCGTTATCATGACCACATAGAAGAACTACATAAGTGTCTCTCTCATAATTTCTCTCTCTCTCTCTCTCTCTCTCACACACACACACACACACCCCATGCAGGATTCCAGAGAAGTTTCTAGAGAATCAAGATGAGCATAGCAGCATCACCACAGCAATGTTTGAAAGAAAAATGGTCTGAGAATTAACACAGGGCACTGCTTTCAGAGCTACATTTACCTCCTATTGAGGTCTCATCTGGCCTCTCCTGTAAATAAAGAATAATCACAATTATCTATTCCATGATATCATCCAAGTAAATTTTAGCAACATAAGGTCACACAATTTAATCTATAGGAAGAATCCACAATGACCATTCCTGCCACCCTTCTCTTTCATCATCTGCCGCTGAGAAGGAAAAGCCCAGATAGGGTCAAAGACACACTGGAATCCTTGGGGACCCAAAGATAGTGGTCAGAGTAGGATGCCTGACACTGAGACTAAGGGGGAGCTGCAATTACTGGTAATGACAAGGTCTGGGTATGAGCAAGGAAGTGTTTAACTGAGGTTGGAAGATAGGACCATGGAGAAGTAGAGTCCTAAGAACTGAGAGGGTATTGGAAGGATCATCGATGTATTAATACATATTTAAATGGCCAAGAATTAAGACAGAGGAGAAATATGGGAGAAAGTGAGAGGAAGCCACAAGGGGAACTGCTGAGAAATGAGGAGAGAGGACCTGAGGGTTGGTAGCAAGACAAATAAGAGTAGTTTAAGGGAGTTTAAGAGAAAGGCAAGAGTATGGTCTGAAAAGCAATGAGGAACAAGGAAGACATCCATCTTACTCTCAAGCCTAGTAAGATGAAGTCAAGTTATAGCAGAAAAAACAGCCACCTCTTACCAGGCTTGCAGTGAAACAGCAACCCGAGGGACAGCCAGTTGTCAGAGCAAGCAAATAAAAGGAATGTCCAGAGAAAAGTCTGAAACTACAGCAGATTTTGCTAATAATGGTTCATGGACTCTAGAAAGCATGAGGGAGGGGAGTGGAGGTCTAAGGGGACAGAACAGAGAATGGACAGAGGCAGAAATGATTACACTAGGGAACACGGGGGTTGGTGATCTAGGAAACTGAGAGTTTTAACTGACTGACTTAAACAAGATTAAGGACGCAATGAGATTTGTCCCAACAAATTCAAAGCAGATGATGAAGGTGAGGCTGAGTTTCAGCGGTAGGGGAATGGGTTCCTGAGGCTGCCTCCTCACCCTCAATGATGCAGGTAAAAGGCACAGGGTAGGTGTGGACTTAGTCTCAGTGCACATCCAGTCCTGACTACACTCCTATGTAGGTACTATTATTATTCCCATTTTACTTATTAAAAAGAGAGTGAATGAGTTAACTCTACACTGTACTTAAAGCTCCAAGGTAAAAGAGTCATGGACTATAAGAGCTGAGTTGTTTCTTAATTTAGGGAGAAGATTCTGTACCTGGAGTAGAGACACAAGTTGCAGAGGGTGAAAACCAAGGGGTGGGCCCGGTGTGAAGGGACCAAGGCCTTCTTGGCTACTAAGAAGGCCTTTGAAGGCCAGGCTCATGCCTGTAATCCTAGCACTCTGGGAGGCTGAGGTGGAAGGATTGCTTGAAGTCAGGAGTTCGAGACCAGCCTGTGCAAAAGCAGGAATCTGTCTCTATAAAAAATAGAAAAATTAGCCGGGCCTGGTGGTACCTCCCAGCTATTTGGGAGGCTGAGGCAGAAGGATCATTCAAGCCCAAGAATTTGAGGTTGCAGTGAGCTGTGATGATGCCACTGCACCCAGTCTGGGTGACAGAGCAAGATCGTGTCTCCAAAAAAAAAAAAAAAAAAAAAAAGGCCCTTGAGGCCAGATAAATCTACAGAAAAGTATAAAGAATGTACATATGCCTGTGCATATACACCCTGAGAACTTGGGGATTACAAATTTAGTAGTCAACTATACTGCAAATTTCTCTTTCAAAAAAAACCCTAAGATCTCTATGTTCCAGAATGGTGCCACCTCCAGTGATATATATATTTTATAGCTTTTGAAGCATGATTCAAATATTTATGGTGGTCTACTTTATTGTTAGCCTTTGTTTTTATTTTTTAGTGCACTCTAATATTTTCAGGATGCCTTTTCCAGGCCAACTTAGTTTCTTATCTGATAAGCAAAATATAGCTAGTATTTTATGAAGAATGTTGTGAGGAAACAAAAAGTTAATTCTTCTTAATATTAGCAGAGATTTTAATTAGGCCCTGCTTGCCTTCTATTATCAGACTGCAAAAATGTGGTCCATAACCTAACATTGAAAATTTAGCTGTTAAGTGTGCTTAAAAAGCAGTTATTGATGGCACAGTACCAACCTGGAAATTTATAGCAAGCGTTAGTCCAAGAGGTCTGTGGTGAATGATGAATTACAAACATCTCTGTTGGGAAGTCTAACAACAAAATAATATTCAAAATATGAAGCAGGAGGATATAGCTATGATGAGGAAAAAACACACCTGAGAGAGGGTGCAGGACAGAACTTCATTGAGTAATGTGACCTTTCGCGATTTCATTCCACCCAAAATTTCTCTGCTGGAATACAGTTACACATATTAGCATTAATTGACATGCACATTCAGATTTAATCAAGCTTTGCCAGTATCTCTGATGACAGTTCTGAGAACCATTTTGTAAATCAAACATATGTGAAAAGGATATAAGGAGTAAAAAGCATTATGTTTGTGCTAATAAATGTATCTGTAATAGTAATTTAGTATTATTCGTATTCAGACTACTACGAAGTATATACAGCCTCAGGACTCTGTGGCATGAAAAACTGGTACTCATATTACCTGTCAGATTTTTTTCATTGTTTAAGTTTTTTTTCCAAAAAACAACTCTCCTATAAGACTTCTTGATGCATTAATAAAAAAATCCTGAGGTTTCTTTTTAAAGAAGGCAAAAACAGCAAACGTGGTTGGAGCTACTTATATTTATGGGCATCAAGAGTGTTGTTAGCTTCTCTTACTCTATATTAATCAAACAAACAGAGACAGAGGAATATGTGAAGGTTCCCATATTCTTCTATTTATCTAAAAAAATAAGATCAGAAAAGGAAGCACTATTCTCACCTAAGAATATATCCTCCCCCACAGCCATGATTCGCATTTCCTCATGGATTTTTTATGATTATTATTCTACCCTCAGGGGATTCAGAGAGTAAATAAAAATTTATGATCCAAACCTCAGTCTCTTCCTCTCCCCCAGCTGAGGATCTGCCCTGCAAGGAAACACATACCTGTACTGCCAGCCCATCCACCCAGCCGTGTCAGACTGGCACCTGGAAAGTTATTCTGTCCTGTCAGTAGAGCAGGACTGAGCTCAAGCTGTTCCCCTTGCTTTTCAAAGGCAGGAATTATTGTGGGTTATATCACCCTTTGGCAGAAATATCACCCTTCCTGTGTCTCCTTATGAAACACGACCACATGCCCACTCACATTGTGGGGTTTTTCTTGAACACACATATATTCCTGAGGGCTAAATGTCCAAGAACTAAGAACTTCCCCAAACCCTAGGATCGGGAAATAGATAATCATTAAAAATGGCTTTCGTTCAATGTCGATCACTGAAAGAGAAAATATCAGCCCCTAAGAAAGAGGTTTGCTTTTTATAATTCTGCACATTCTTCCCATATTTGATCAGATCCCAAAGACCCTACTCCCTAGACAAAAGTTTCTTTTCATCAAAGAGAGTTAATGCCTCAAGAGGAGGGCAGAGTCTCCAACAACACTGTCATTATCATCTAATTCTTTACCCATTCCTAATTGCTAGCCCAAAACCAAATGACTAGCAAAATAATTTCTATTAAGGATTCTGTCATAATATGAAGAAAATTCTTACAGGTGTCAGGATGCATGTCACCAACCTATGAATAGGTTGTGTACCAACTGTTCTTATCAGAGTGTTTTTACCTTGAGATGCATATTCCAACAGATTCACTGGTTTAAATTATGGCTAGGTTCTCTGGCTGGTCTATAAAAATCTATTTGAACCATTATATTATATATCTAGGAAAAGTACAAATAGAACTATTTCACATTTGTTTCACTATTAATTAGAATATTGTTTCTATGGAAAAATGAATGCAAAGTTTTATATTTATTTTAGGCTGAGCCATATGAAAATGCAATTTTTGTAGGACAAAAACAGCTGAATATCAGTAGTTTCATATGGTTCAAGCTGATCCATTCGTTGAAGAAGCCTTAACGGAATAATATGCCCAAGATAGAAAGAGATTGGGGGAAAAGATGTGCAAGACATAGTCCTTACATTTATAGATCATCACATCCAGTGAACACATGAATGGGTATAATAGGTACATGGCATTATAAGCAGCAATCTGATGCATTTTGACTTAAGGAAAACTAAAAACAGACCATGTGGTTTTTTATTACGGAGCAGTGTAAGCAGCAGACATCTTCACCTTGAGCCCATCCTCAACCCCACTCCCTAAGGAACAGGATGGAGCTCAGGCACCACCTGTCAGATAAACCACACCAACAGGAGTCAAATGTTTATTATTAGACTTACCTACCTCAGAAAGGTAAGTCAATAAGTCAGCTCATGCTCTACAAACATACTCATGTATCATGGTCTATAATTCAAAGTGTCATATTACTCTCTTTAACTGTAATGCTCATTCTAATTTGTTTCAGGTAATAAATAGATTAATCAATTTAATAAGGATATTCAGTCTGTTTTCCATCTGAAAAATCTAGAGGACAAACACCTCTGCTTTGTGTAGGCTGCATAATTACCCTAACTACATTTGACCAAGTATATATTAGACGGGAAGCCAAGCAGCATGTTTAGATCACAATATGATCCCTTGTTCCCAACCCCAAATTACCTTGTTAATCTTCAATTTAATTTCTCACAGATTTCTCCATAGTCACTAGTATGTTATATTAATATTTTTAAACTCCTATGAAATTATAGCTTTGGGAATTAAATGATATAGTCTTAGAAGCCAGTCCAGCTTGGACATAATTTTAAAATGTTCATCACCTTTCTTAATATAAAAGAAATATTCATTAATTTTTTAAGAATCAAAAAATGCAAAAATAAAGGAGAAATTTAAAGTCATACATAATTTAGGTGAGGGGGTAAAATAAAGAGCATGAAATGGTAAATTTTAACAAGGATGCCTTTACATTTGTTGTATCAAACAAATGTACAAAATAACCACATCCATATTCTACTTTGCCTATAACTACTATATAAAACCATATATGATTAATACCAGATATTAATTTAAATAGAAATGACTTATAAATTTAGAGGAGAGAAGTCATCTATGTGTCAAAAATAGTAATGAGTCTAATTCTTTGTAAATCACTATCACATACATCATCTTACTTGATGACTCATTCATTGAAGAGACATGCATTAAGTGACTACCAAGTGCAAAGAACTATGCTGGCCACCGAGGATACCACAGTGAATAGTACCTGCTGTCCTGAAAATTATATTCTAGTGGGAAAGATAAGATATGAACAACCAATTACACAATGAATTATTTAATTAGAAATTTTAATAAGGTCCAAGACACAGGAATACATGGTGCTCTAAGAGGAAGGGGACTTTAACCTAGTGGAAGAAGTATGGAAAGCTTCTTTGAGGAGTGCTATTAGCTGAGCGCTGAAAGATTCAGAGTTAATTCCTACTAGGCAAATGAAAGAAGTGGGAAGAGGGTCCATGTAGGGAGAGCCACAAATACAAAAGCCCTAATATAAAAGGAGCAGAGGCTATGCAAGGAACAGAAAGGAAGCCAGTGTGCCTTGGAGTGGAGAGTGTGAGGGGAGGGGAGAAGAAAATGAAGCTGGTGAAGCAGGGAGGGTCCAGATACCCCATTCTGAACTTCAGAGCTATTGACAGTAGGATTCAATGATTCTTCATTGTAGTGACCTGTCCTGAATATTGTAGGATGGTTAGCAGCTTTCCTGGCCTCTACCCACTAGACACCAATAGCATCCCTTCCCCACCCCTCACCGTGAGAACCAATCATGTCTCCAGGCTTTGCCAAATGTCCTCTTGGGGAGAAAATCACCCCTGATTAGGAACTACTGCCACAGGGCCTTATAGATGATGTCAATAAATTTGGCCTTTATGCTTAAAGCAATAAGAAGATGTTGAATACTTTAAGAAAATGAGTCATTTTTCAAATAATCTGGGTAGGACAAGAGGAGATTAAGGAAAAGAGTGAAATTCTACAGCTGTCAGAGAAATGAAAGCTCTCCAAGCCTACAGAAGAGAAAGCAGGTCAGTAGGTCAACCACTGCCAAGATATTCTGAATTAGGTAACACTGGAGCAGGACCACCAGTCCTGTATTTCCCCCTTGTCCGTTCATTTACCTGAAGTTAGACTGCAGGGCCTTTTGCTCACTTGTGTCCACCATTCAGCCTAGCAGTAATGGTTGTTGGTGAATTGTGGGAATTCCAATATGCATACTGGGGAAGGGGTGGAAATAATTGTAGATGGAGATTATTAAAATATAGAATATATAGCAATGATTATACATTATCTTCCTTTCAGGATATAACATAAAACTAGCAAATCAAATATCAAAACCAAAGCAAATATCAAATACTGAAATTGAAGAAGTTGTGCCACCAGAGGCAGTTATTCTCTTTTTTAGTAGAAGTCTCATGGCTGTACTAACTGGAGACCTTTATTGGTTAGAACAGAAAGTCAGTCAGCTGTCTCCATCCTTGTTAACTGAGTTGCTTCTGCTCTTTAGGATAAACATGCAGTCTCTCACTGAGGTTTCTTTCTATTCCAATTCTGCTGCATTGTTATTTTTATTTTAATGAGTGTTTGGAATGTATTTATTATGTAATTTAATGGCAATAAGTAAGGTAAATCTGGATGAACTCTTAAACAGTTGCCCGTATTTAGAATACGAGAAGGGAATATTTTCTACAGTGACCAGGTGAGTGTTTACTTAGTGTCTCTGCCTCCAGCCTTCATCTTTCTCTCTCTTGCTTGTTTCCATGTATGGGCCCTGCCAGTGAACTTACTGTTCCTTCTCCATCTGTGCTCACAAATATTGCCCATCTGTGCAGGATGAGTTTCATTCAAACCAATAACCAAGAAGCAAGAGCCAATGTCCTTAAACATACTGCAATGAATGAACACTACCAGCAGAATCCCTTTGACCCACGAAATAGGTTAAGTCTTCAACAGCCAAAGCTGTCATTAAATTATTCTCCCTTGAGTTCTGCCTCCAAGTTTCAGGCAAATTCCTGATTTTTTAAAAATTACATAATTCTTAATTCACTCATGTAACAAGTAAATAACATATACCATGCCTGCTTCTAAATTCATGAACTTTGGTAGGCATCAGATTGACCTACACTGCCCGCTACAAATACATATGCCCAGGCCCCACTACAGACTTACAGAATAAGACTCACCAGAGATAGGGGCAGATTATCTGTACTTTTAACAAAATCCCCAAGAGAACTTGCATACCAAGTTCTGATGCACATCAAAATTTAAAAATAACTAGTGTATGGACTAGAGCAATAATTGGCAACAATCATACAATTATCAATTGGTTAGGGATAGATAAATATAAGTGACAATATAAATTATTTCACTCTAGACAGATGATTTAACAGTCTCCTCTACTAGATTAAAATCTCTTTGGAGGAACAACATATCTTAATGATCTTTATAGCCCAGATCCAGTTATATGGCAGTTAATAAATTTTGGAAAAATAAATACATCAATATCTATATATATGAATACTATAATCAGTTTTCTCCTTCCATTTGTATTTAAGAAAACTTCTATACTGCATGATCTCATTTATAAATGGAATCTTTAAAAAAAATGTTGAATATCCAGAAATAGAGAATAAAACAGTGGTTACCAAGAGCAGGAGGTGTGAGGAAATAGGGGGATGTAGGTCAAGGATACAAATTATCAAATATGTAAGATAAACTAATCTTGTGATCCAATGTGCAACATGATAACTATAGTTAATAATATTGTGTTATATTTGGGATTTAATATGATGCTAAAAGAGTAGATTTTAGGTGTTCTTAGTACAAAAAAGAAGTAACTATGTGGGATGATAGATATGTTAATTTGCTTGACTATGGTGACTATTTCACTATGTGTCTATCAAAACATCATGTAAACCTTAAAGATACAATCAGTCCTCTGTATCCGCAGGTTCTGTCTGCAATTCAACCAATGGCAGATTGAAAATATTCAGAAAAAATAAAAAATAACAATACAATAAAAATAAACTAATAAAAATGCAGTATAACAATGATTTACATAACATTAACATTATCTTAGGAATTATAAGTAATGTAGCAATCATTTAAAGTATACAGGAGGATGTGCATAGTTATATGCAAATACCACACCATTTTATAATATATAAAAGACTTGAGTATCTGCAGATTTCAGTATCTGAGGAGGGGTCCTGAAACAAATCTCCCCCTAAGAGATAACTGTATACAATAAAATTTTTAAAAGAAAAGCTTCTAGACATATATAAAGGAAGAAAAAAAAGTGAAACACCATGACCTTCACTTTGTTTGATCACTTATAAATTCTATGCAAGAAAGTACAACATATCAGGGTCCCAGGAAGGAAATGCATGTTTCACATATTTCACTCGTCCACCTTTTCCACCAAGAGTGCATTTTAAGTCTCAATTTTTAAAAGAAATGGAACTAACCCCTGTTATACATGATAGTCATAAAATTCTTGGGAAGAAATTAGATGACTCCCAACCCCCTCACCCCTTCTCCCTCATATACCACATTTGCTGATCTGACAGCTCATCATTGCATTATTCTTGCAACATCTGCCTCTGTTTCTTTTCAAAACCAGCTTAACAGTTTCTGTCCTTGCCACAAGTGACCCACAAACAAACAAAAAAAAATTCTAGCGCTTACACTGGATTTATGATATCAGTATCTCAAATGCAGGGGAAATGCAGAATCAGAATTATCAAGGTGCAGGTACAAAAGCATCCATCCGTTGGTTTGTAATGATATACAAATTTCATGCATATAACATTTGACATGTTAAACTCTATGCACCTTACACTAGTTCTCTATTTTATTTATTCTGAATCTGTCCAAAAATGACAAATGTTTTCCTACTTACAGAGCACTCCATGAAAACCGCTGAGTAAGGGCACTAGAATAGGTTCTTCATTCCTAATAAATCACTATAATTTATGTTGCACATGTCCTTATGGAGAGGATAATAAGAGGCTGATGTGCATAACATATTTCCTCAAAAAAAAGACATTCCACTGGGTTCTTACTCACTCTGGACATGCAATTGTAAAGCAGAAACTTGATGGTTGAGAGCAGAGCATTAAGCAATGTTGAGAGAGATCAGTTGCCAAATGGAGCTTAGAATAGGACTTTTAAAGGTAACTCAGATAAAATTAATGTTACATCACTTCAATATCAATGCTGCCTTTGTAATAAGTATGCCTGGGAATACTGCTAAGAACTCAAGGAAGGGGAAATTAAAAGGGAGAGAGGGCTCTTCCACCTGTTGCACGAACAGTCCTGAAATGCATATACACTTCTGCAATGAACTCATAAACCCCACCATTGTCACCAGGGCAGATATCCTCAGTGACTTGTGCATACCCGATCAAATTCAGTACTTCTCAACCTGCAGCATGCATAAGAATCACCTGGAGAACTTAAAACAGATACCTGGGCACTACCCTAGAGATTCTGATTCAGCAGGTTGAAGTGAGGCCCAAGCATTTGTATTTTCAAAAATCTCCTAGGTGATGCAAATGCTGCTGATCTATGGAGCACACTTTGAGTGACATTCTTCCAGTTGATATTTTCTGATTCCTTTTACACCTCAGGGCTGCTTCTGGGTATTTATTTTAACCTGGTCAACTAATGCTGAAGGGAAACACACGGGGATTTGGCATGTATTATACCACTCTGAGCCCTGCATAAATAAACATCTGTGATGTTTAGACTGCTAGAATCACCAGAAAGTGAAATAAAGGCAGGGTCCAATGTAAGACAGTCTGACTCCAAAGACTACATTCTTTTCATTACACCACAGTTGTCATTAAAGTCACCAGGTGGATAAGATCACTTAGGGAGAAAGAGAGGACTCAAAAGAGGCTGAGGTCCAAACCTTTGGGAATACTAATTGCTATGGGTTGAATTGTGTCCCCTTCCCCCAAAAATATGTTGGAGTCCTAACCCCCAATACCTAAGTCCCAACCTCACTTGGAATAGAGTCTTTACAGAGGTGATCATGATAAAATGAGATCGGTAGGATGAGCCCTAATCCAATATGAATTGTTTCCTTACACAAAGGGGAAATTTGGACACAGAGACAGACACACACAAACAGAAGACAATGTAAAGACACACAGAAAGAAGCCATGTAACTAGAAGCCAAAGAACACCAAGGATTGCTAGAAGCTAGAAGAAGCAAGGAAGATTCTCCTTGAGAACCTTCAGGGACAGCAAGTTTGTGCAGACACCTTCATTTCAAACTTCTGGCCTCCACAACTATGTTACAATACATTTCTGTTATTTAAGTTATCCAGTTTTTGGTACTTTGTTATAGCAGCCTTAGGAAACTAATACACCAATATTTACAGGAACAAAAGGAAGTACCAGCAAAGGAAGCTAAGTGGCCATGTTTAAAGGGGGAGGAGTGCTATACCACAGGACTCAAGAGGGAAGCAGTCAGACTGAATTTAGATTAAGGGGACACATGTAAGAACTTCACAGAAATTTCCTAAGTAATTATTTTCCCTCTAAAATGACCTTTCTGATCAGGTGAACAACTTCAATTGGACGTGTGATAAGGAAATCTCAAACATTCTTGAGCATTTGAGTTTTTAACAGGAAAGAATAATAATGAACTCACATATCTAACAGAACCTTATTATTCAGAATGATTTTATCATGTATTTTTAAAACAATCTGATAAAGTTGGCAGTATCTCCATGTTTAAATCAGAAACCGAAGCTGAGAAGGAACTAATCTTTACAAGAAATTATAAACATGCAGGCATTATTTTATTAATTTTCCTTGTCTAATATTTACAACACTCTGAGGGAAGTGTCTTATCCACCTTTCACACGTCAGGAAACATAGAAATGTTAGGTAAATTGTCCAAGATCAGAGGTTTGGTAACTTAACATCTGTTACTCCCAAAACTCATGTTCTTTGCATGACACTATATCTGGCCCCCTTGTGGACTATTGAACTCCATGAAATAATTATTAAAATGAGAAAGGTACTAAAAGTAGTTTTATTAAACTATAGCTTTATAACCTCATGGAAATAGTCAAAAGACATTTATCTGAGAAAACTTACTTATAAAGTGGCTGAAGAAACCTTCACATAAAGGTAATCAGAGTTTATTGCTGCCAATATAAACTATTTTTCCCACAAACATATTAGCAAAATGGCTTTTCTAGTCAAGTGAACAACTTTGACTGGATTCAGGAAATCTCAAGGCAGAATTTGGAGGTCACCATCTGAATCACGTGTGTACTTATTCCTCTCCTTGAAAAAAAAGTAGAAAAACATCTCGAGACACAAACCATATGGTACATTACAATATCGGATTTAAGTATTTTTATTAACATCATGTTTTCTTGCTACACTCAAGATTAAATAAAGCTTTATGGTTTAATAAAGATTCCTCACAGGACTAGAGGATTTTTTTCAAAGTCTATCCTACTTCATTTTAAGGCAATTTTTCATTCAGCTGTAAATTCTAAAAGAAGATTTCAATATTGCTTAAAACACAAGAATACAGAAGAGCAAATGATATAGCATCATTTTTATTATTAAATGTTTATTTTCAGAATCACAGAGCTATAAAGAATCTCCAAGAGGCATTTAATTTATCCATGTAGTCTCGATGCTGTATATAAATGTATTTAAAAACTGATTTAAAAACAGCTGCCTCCATTGTGGCATCTGCTTCGTATTTGAAGGGAATTCTCAAGACAGCAGGAAGTCCTTCATGGGGAGTTCTACCTGTTCCCAAGCTCTTATCTCCCCACAAAAAAAAAACATTTGAAGGCTCAACTCCGCCCAGTGTCCAGGCCAATCCTGATTTTGTAGAGGAATACCATGAACAGTTCCGGCCCAAAACTTAGCTTCAAAGAGAAGCAGCATAAAGTCTCCTTGGCTGCTAATCCAGTTCAGGTGCTTGCACCCAAATTCTGACCATCTGGATTAGTCCTAACATCTGTAATCAAGTCTTTTTTTTTTATTATTTTGGTAATATGTGTAAGGCATGTACTTCTCCAAAATTGAGACTTTCCTTTCATCTGGCTAGTGTCCCTGCTGGAGTGGAGTCTTGCCCTGGATTCTATTCTAATGGCTGAAACCTTGCAATTGGACGAAGAGTTTCTTTGGTCTTACCAGTCTACATGTCGGCCTGGAACCCTAAGTACTTGCATTATATTACTTTACCTTACCTATCAAAACATTTATAACCCCATCATGAGCCTATATTTTGTCTGTTACTATACACTTTTATGATGTGCCTTACATATCATCAACTGCATTGAACCACACAAATCATCTCAATGCCTGTTCCATTCCAATGAAGTAGCCTTTAACTATAAACTATCCTGCCGAGGTTAATTGCGCTACTCTTCCCAATCTTAAACAAAATCTATGATGGCAACCACTTCTTGGAGCTTCCCTAAGGCAGAATTGTCAGCACCTTGTGTTTCTTCCCCTTCTTTAGGATACTCATCAACAAAACGTCATAATTTCTACAGAGCTCAATATTTTAATGAAATAAAACATTTATCCTCAAAAAAACACGAGATAGAGATGTCAATCATAAGTGATAAAGACAGAAGTAACATTGATAAGTAGTTATTTTTCATTCCTATAATAGAAATTTAAAATATGTCATTCTAATTAATATTTTAATGTGTGCATTAAATCTTGCTTTATTTCAGAAGGATTAATAATAATTTCATTTAATTAAAATTATAATGGTAGTTGAATGCCAAGAATTAGTTACATACATCTTTAAATTTTACTTGTTGGTATCTTGTTTTGCTTCAAGTAATTTTAGAAATATGTCATATATTAAACATTTTACAAGGAGTCTAAGTTCTTCAAAGGAAAGAACTATGTCTTGCATATAATGTGATAGCTCTATCCTATATTAAATCCATAAATCCCCACACATTGATTAAAACCACATGCTGGGGCATTTTATTGAGATTTGTAAAAGCTTTGCTGGCATTAGATTGAAGGCTATGTTAACAATTATGATAACTACTTTGGAAAATTAAAATAAACAAAGGAAAGCACAGAAAAGTTACAAATGGCACTTGCTTAACACTCTAAAGCAAATATAATCCTCTTCAATTCAAAAATCTCCTATTAATTACTCATGAGGCTTATTAGGTGTTCCACACAATTTGTAAACTTTTTTTTTAAATCTTTGAAATGCATACTTTCGGATACAAAGTATTTGAGAACCCACTAACAGTATGATCCAAAGCTTCTGTATCTTCTTTCTGAGAAGGAAAAGCAACAGTGGATGTTGAGAAACTGTAATTTTTGTTTTCTTTTGAGATATCAGGAAAAACTCAGATTCCAAAATCCCCTCCACTCCTCATATATTTCCTGTTGTTTGAATTGCCTAGAGCTTTTTTGGTTTAAGTTCTTAATACTAGTAAAATTGGCAACAATCTGGGTGTTTTAACTAACATATTAAAGCTGCTATCATTCTTATACAACTTAGGGTAACAAAAGCTCTATAATTACAGATAAAGTGGTAAGAGGAAATGGATCATGAGGATATCAGCAATAAGAGTCTGGGAAAGAGACCACCAAAAGGAGCAAAGGCATCAGATTCTGGACACAAAACAAAGCCAAGCACGTACATTTCCCACAAGTAAAGAAAACCTAAATAACGTGGGTTCTGGCTTACACCAGGAAGGCATCAGTGCGGCACAGGCCAACAGAACTAAGATTAGTAAACACTCAGGTGCCAAGTGATTTCAACTCAGTCCTCTTCTGTTTTTATCTGGCTCCACTGTCTGTTTCCACCCTGCTGGTAAATCAACAGTCTTTAGCAGACATTATTCTCCGTGCCAAACAACTTGGGGGCCAATTAGTTTTGGAAAAGTCCATGAGAACTAGAGCCTTTCATCTTTACATTTCTTCCTTTTTAGGTACTGCTATCCAAATGCTGGTTTAATAGCTGAGCTGAAAATCTTTCCCAGGTACGATGGGAAGAGAAGGCAAGCAATCAATCTTTTGCAAGCTTCCAAATCATGTGAGAACAGAATAAGACCTAGGATGGGCAGGATGATTTCTGCTTCTCCTCAAATTTGGCACAAAAGCATCTCCATCTGTGTTTCTTGGGCCCTTTGAAAAATCATTGTATCTGATATTTTAAGGCCCCAGATATCAGAGACAACACTCCTTTTAGGAGGAAGAGCAGACTGAACCATCGATTGGGTATAGCAATGGGTTTCTTTATGGAGAGACCTAACTAGCTTATCTGGCAGACATCTGAGGCACAGATACTTTTCACCTAATGTGGACACAGCCTAAGTCATACAGAGTAAGAAATAAGAACCTAACTCTGAGAAAATATAAGCTCCTACAAATTAAATTGAATTCATTCATGCTCCAGCTGCCTTGTTCATTTCCAACGTTTTTTATGCTGATAACCTCCCTCCCAACTTCTCTGTTCATGCTTGGGTTCATACATTCTCTTAATCTGTTAATTACCTGTAATAGTTATTCATCAAATACTATATGCTTTGGGTTGGAACCTACCCAAGAAATAAAAAAAAGTTTCATGCTGTTCTAGGAATAATTTATAAGAGGCAAATCTAGATTTCATCATACAATGCACATAGGATACTTCCCAGGGAGATGTTACTGTTAAAACAAAGCTGCTCATCCCTTTCTTTCAAAGCAAAGTAATGTGGATTCTGAAATTTTAAGCCCAAAAATAAAACATTCAAAAACAACAAGATATTTATGAGAAAAGATGTTATACTTTCAAAATTATGCTCTATAAACTTTTGCCATGTCTTATATTAGAAAACATCAACCTAATGCTGAAGCGCCAGGTATTAACCTGGGGCTATTTTACATGTTCTTGTTTTTAAAAATTGAGGAATACTGTATGTGGAGAATCTAAATGACATTTTTCCTTTTCCCTCTCCCCTGACCCAAATCAATCAAATTACAATGGCTACCCAGAACAGTATGAGGGAAACCTTATCATTCACAACATACATAGAACAAACAGCAAGGAGGCCTCTCTAACCAGCATTGCATGCAGAGACTCAACAAAAGACAGGAAAGAATACAAACTGCCTGCTGTAAGAAAGACCAGAGCAAGAGATCTGAGAGCTAATAGAGAACTTAAGAATAAGAACTGTGATCCAAAGAAAATCTGAGGGAAAACAAGATGAATGGAGAAATCAGAAAGGAAGAAAACTACCTAGAGAAATAAAAGGCCTCAGATAGACAAGGATACAAAGGTCAAAGTAGCCCACGGCCATAATGATGGGTTTGGAAAGCAATAATTCCATAATTTTCTCCTTAAAAACTAAAACTGGCTCCAAAAGATTAAAGCATGTTTTTGATACTATTTGACCCCAGAATTCAACCTGCTTCCATGTTTGTTTTATATCAGAGCTAGAAAAATGAGTCGGGATAAATCAGTTCCTGTGCTGATTTATCGCTATCCAATTAGGAAGCTCTTGGCTCACTGATCAGAAACAAAGATTAAGGGGAAAAAAAGATACTATAAAAGCTAAAATTTCTGCAATCTTCTATCTCAACTGACTACACAAAAAGATATGCAGAACTTAATTTAGTATGGGTTATAAATCACTGCAAGTGCTGAAGGAACAAAAAAACAGATGCTAACATTTAAACATGTTTCTTCTGGATTTGATGTATTGTTATCTCACTGATAAAAATATTTTTAAATGAAGCTTAAAATGCCCTTATTTTTACTGTGTACACAGATCATATTCAATGCAAAACAATACTTATGTAAGTAAAGAATATTTATACTGATGTATAATACTGTATAAATTTGAGTAAATATTGTTGCTGTAATTGTTATTTGGCCTGCTTCATTCTAAAGCCGATGCCTTACTAAATCAGCAAAGACATTGGTCAGGATCAATACATGAATAACTAACACCATGTGCCTGAGGGATTTGTATTGGTCTAATGGTTATTTGACAGATTACTGCTCTGTTCATTAGGAGATGTTAATATTTCAACAAAAATAAATGGCAAAATCTCAGGAATCTTAAGGTATAATTCATTTTTTTAGAAAATAGAAAATGCATGTAGAAAAACTATAATATGTCTGATTTCAAATCAAAAGTGTAGTTTCTTGTATCTCAAACAAGAAGCAGTAAAATTAATCAAAGTATGCGCCTAAACTATTGACACAGTTTTTCCATCTTAACGGTAGCTTGTTTATGCCAGCAGCAAAGAAGCCTGGAGAGCGAGTGGCGAAGAAATTGCAAAAGGCGTTTTCCACAGCTTATTGAGAATTGAATATTTTTCCTTGCAAGAAGTGGTCCAAAGTCTGGAAGAAGTGGTAGTCAGTTGGTACAAGGTCTGGTGAATACGGTGAATGACAGAGAGTTTCCAAGTCCAGCTTCTGTAGTTTGAGCAGCATTGTTTGTCCAACATGTGGTCGAACATTGTCTTGCAAGAGGATTGGCCTGTCTCTATTGACCAATCTCAGCTGCTTAATCACAAGCCTCCTCGTCATTTCATCCAACTGGTTGCATAATTGGTTGACCGGGTTTCATGAAGCTATAGTGGATAATGCCAGTGCAGGACCACCAAACGCACAAAATTAGCTTTTTTGACGAATATTTGGTTTTGGACTGTGTTTCAGTACTTCATCTTTATCCAATCATTGTGCTGAATGCTTGAGATTGTCAAAAAGAATCCATTTTTCATCACATGTAACAACCAGTTGGAAATGGTTCGCCTTTATGTCGTGACCGCAAAGAAAGGCAAGCTTCAAGACAATTTCTCTTCTGATGCTCATCTAATTCATGCAGAACCCATCTATCCAGCTTCTTTACCTTGCTGATTTATTTCAAATGGTCCAATATTGTTGGAATAGTAATGTCAAACCTCATGTAGGTTGAGATGGATTCACTTCCACTACAGCTTTCAACGCATCATTATCCACCTTGGTCTCAGATCGCCCACATGGCTCACTTTCAAGATTAAAATCACCACAATGGAGCTTCTCAAACAATCAACTCACTGTGCATTCATTAGCCACATCCTTTCCAAACACTTCTCTGATATTTCGAGCTGTCTATGCTGCTCCATGATAGACTCATATTCAAAAATAACATGAATTTTAGAATTATCCATGGCTTCACAAAAATTGCTCTAAAAAAATTTGAAAGATACTCACAAGCCAAAACATGCTTTTGTAAGACTGAGGATGTGACTTTGCAATAAAAATAAAACAAGAAGTGTCAAAGTGAAATGTCAGAGATATCAACTGTAAAACTTTGTAGTTAAGGAAATCGGACATTTCATACTTAATAACCTAATAGGATCATCTTAAATTTAGGAGAGTTAAATAATAATAATAAATACATTAGAAACTGAAATGTACTGGTTTATTAATAGGTAATGAACATTCTCTGATCAAGAGATTTTGGTCAATTCTGATGTCTATTCAGCACCTCAGTGGTAGCAAAATCTGTAATACAGAAATAAAGTAGGAAGTGGGGGAGGAAGAATAAACGAAGGAAGGCCAGGAGGCAGAAAGCCTGGAGTTTAGAGCCACCATTGACAAGCCGTATGATATTTGGCAAGCCGTAACCTCTCTAAGCCTCAATTTTCTCTTAATATACCAGCTCAACTTATGTTCCAGGATCATCGTGGTGATTAAATTAGATGGTGTAGGTAACATTATTTTATAAATGATAAAACCCTATATAATATAAATTTATTACTACTGCCAATGTTCAGCTTAACAGAGGAAACAACCTTAGAAATAAGGAAGAACAAATTTGGTTAGATGTCAGGTTTATTTGATCATAGAATACTGTTGAGGTTTATTAATTTAATTTCCAGTGTAGATTTTCAAACTTATTTATCCAAAGTGTTAGCTGGCATTTTTTATAAATACCTAATAAACAGAAAAACTTAATTTAGCCAGGTCATTATAAATTATTTCTTTCCTTGAAGTATACATAGCCACAGATATAAAGGAACTGTTATTTTACTATATAAGAGAGATTTTTAAAATATTAATAATAACCTGTTGGTCCTCCCTAAGTCTACTGGCCTTCAAGAATAATATAGTTCTGGATTCCCTGGAAGTTTATTTAACCAAATACAGGTTAAAATGGAGAATAGACGGTCTGAAAGTTTCAGAATAGAATAGTTTTCCAGAATAGAATAGATCTGGATGTGTAGGTCTTCAAAATACCACAGGGGGAAAAAAACAAAAGACACAAGCACATACATTCCTGCTTTAAAGGGAAAAAAAAAATGTGCTATGATACAGTGATCCCTGAAGCAAATCTTTTCAAATAATTCTTTTTCTAATGGTCACCTTAAGATAGAAATTACTTCTAATCAGGAAATGATCTCTCAAATATCTGAGCTGAATAGTTTTGATATGAGCAGATGAAAGTAACAATGCTCATGAGGTACTGGAAATTAAAAATCCTCATTTAGCAGTTAATTTTTTCTTGATTTCATTTCTCAAATTTTTAAATCTTTACTTGTCACCCTTTATTTACTGTTCAACCTTTGATCACAATGTTGTTACATCAAATCATTAGTATTTTTGCCCCCCACTAGTTTCATTTTATTGTTATAAATAAGCCTTATTATAACTAAACTCAATATTCAAATTGTACAGGTGATAGAGTAATAAAATGGAGAACTAAATGACTTTGCATAACCCAAGGCCTCAACCTTGTTATCAAGATTACGTCCTTGCACAGTAGACGACAGCACCACCAACAATGTGTGCATATTTCAGCTGGGTACCACATACACAGACCAAAGGAAAGGCATAGAGCACCCAAAGAATGAATAATGTAGACAAAATATCTCTAAGCAGAGCCACATTATGAGGCAGACTAGCCATGAAGCTACTCGTGTTGCCAAGAAACTATCAGTAGATATATAATAAGATGGAGAAAATTATATCTACACAAAGTAGTCTCAAGGTGGGGCTATACTAAAAAATACTTTGATAAGTCTCATTAGGTGGAGTACAACCCTCAGTGCATATGTCCAAGTAGGGATGGTGGCATGCCTTCTAGGAAAGTGGGTTTGGATTCACTGAGTGAGCTTCATGCACCAGCAAGCTGCCACCAGCACCCCTCCTCCACTCTTCCCGCGTTCCACGGCACTCCTGTGAATGAACGTTGCATGAAGAAATAAAGAAAACTTTCTCAAAGAGGCACCAAAGTATTACCCGACCAAGGCACCCAGATTTCACCTGACATGAACATATTTTCATCTGAGATGGTGCATCTGGCAGCACTGTGGATTGGAAGGGAGACAAGTAAAATCACAGAGAGACGTTAACAGACAATTGCAATCACCCAGGCAAGAAGTACCTAGCACCTGAGCTCAGACGGTGGCAGTGGGAACAGAAAGGAAGCAGCTGAATCCATGAGTTTGGATAAGGTCACATAGCGGACAAGCAGATGGTAGGGAGAGCAGAGAAGATCCTTATCTAACACACTTCCAGCTGAATAATAGGCAAAGAAGACAAACTATACTGAGTTCAGGAGGAAGTGGGAGAATGTGAAGAAGAGATGAATGTAAACCCTTCTGTCATGAAGATTGACTATGAGGGGATGTTTTGAATCATCTTAAATGTCATAAATGATCTTAAAAGAAACTCAACATATATAGGAAAAATGGATGTTAAAAGCATATTTTCAATGTGAAGTCAATTTATATATATGTTATTATAATATGTTATGTGTATATACTACTAAGTTTATTGAGTGGTATATTTTCAGCATTAAAAAAAGAGTAAGTAGGACTCTTTCCAAGAAATTGCAGTATGAAGGTCAACCCTCTGAACCTGGCACACCAACAGGACTGACACCATGCTGCAGTTAACTATTATGTATCCATTATAATTAAAACATATATATTTTAAAAAGAAAGTATTAATAGCTTCAAAACTTTGCAAGCTGCCATTTGAATATCCAAAATGATAATTTAGTTAAACATGAATTACTCAGAAAATGTGTGGATTCACAAGCGTAAAGCCAGACTGATGCTGGCTAGAGCAATTGCACTATGCTATGTCATTTGGGTATTCAGCAAAACTTCTTAAAGCCGTCTATTCACTGTACCTTCAAGACAGCCCATTCTTTTGGAAAGAGGATTTTGAGATACCTTTACTGTTACTACTACTGAGGAGCAAAGTAAATTCCTGAGACCATGTCCTCCAGCCTTCCAGGAAACACAGATTTTGAAAATTACAATTGCTTCTCTCACCAAGATGTCAAAAGATAAAAAAAATAAAAACTTTATTTAAAACTTGTTACACAATTCCACATCCTCCCTGTGTATGTAAAACAAATGGTCACATCTATACTTACTGGTTAATAACACAGTTCCTACTAACCTGGCAGTAAACTCCTACAACTAAGAAATAAAGTTACTTTAAAGAAGCCATGGACTAGGGCAAGCTTGTGCTGTCTCCTGAGAGCCAGTTTCATGAAATTTTTCCAACTTCATGCACAGTGATGTCACGTCAGTAGCTTATGTCTGCCATGGTGGGAGTATTTACACCACAGAAACTGGAAAACACTACAAATTACAGTTTTTGTTCCCTTCTAGAGAGCTGGTTGTTAAACCTTTGCCATCAGTTCTATTCTAAGCACCCTTTTCATCAGTGCTAAAGGCAGACTTGAATCCCTTCCCATCTCTCAGTCTGAAATAGTTCTCCAGGATTTCCAAAATGCCAACATTTACAAGTCTGAAAGTCCACTTTCTCCAAGGGAATACATCTTAACAGCATCCTTAGTGTTGCTAAATTATACCAGAGGGGAAAAAATACTTTTTTGCTAAATCAGCTTTTGGTATTGCTCTAATATTTCAGTTCCGTGCTTCCTGACAGCTCAGAGTCTAATTACCATTCTCCCATTCATCCATTCAGCAATCCTTGACTACCTTCAACCCAGTGAGGCATACAGATTGGTCCTTACTCCTCCTCCTCTTGCCTGCTTCATTCAAAAGGACTTCATCCAGATCCAGAAATACATGCCTATATTTTGTGGTAAAGAATACCAATCATATAGCTAATAACCTTGCTTCACAAGTACATAGTCCACACTCTATGCTCGGTGCTGACAATAGAAAGACAAATCAAGCACAGTCCCTTCTTCTGAAGGGTTGCAAGGTCAGCGGTGGAAAACCGATATTTAAACAACTATTTTCCTACTATATTTTAAGTAAGCTTCCAGTACGAATAAAAATAGAAAGATTTGGAATTCCAGGAGAAATTTGAAAATGTACAGTTTCACATTACATGAATACTTCAATGCAATTCATTTACTTAGTGCCCACAGTGAGCCAGGCACTATGCATACCTGTCACCTGTCCTTGAGGAGACAGAAGCTTGAAGGGACCTTGCAAATAAGTTTCATATATAACTTGGACCAGGCGTCAGCAAACAGTTTCTAAAAAGGGCCACATAGTAAACATTCAGACCATGCAAGATCTCAGAGTTCACCTCAGTGTCTTCAGCCTGAAGAAAATGGATAAAAAATACAAGATACTTTAAGCTTTAGTCAACTAAAACTCATTATAAAAAAGAAAGGAAAGGTATATTTTAATGTGAATTGCATTTTAAAGCAAAGGCAATAAAATGGTACTTCTGCAATCTCATAAACTTTGAATAAAAATGGAATAAATGCTTTGTTTTATAAAGCTCTTCCAGATACTTGAAACGTGAAAGCTGCTACTTTACATAAAGCAGCATTCTATTCTATAAAGCTATGTTCTAAATATATAACACTTGGGTACATTTCATGGCATTTTAAAATGCATTGTTTTCTGAACCTGCATTTATTGGTGATGTCAGGGATAGAGAATTATAAAACAGTGTCACAATTTAAGCCATGGAAACATTGTGATTACATCACAGGATCTTATTTTTAAAATAGTATTTTTATCTTCCATTAATAAATAAGATTAAGAAACAAAAATTATTCTCATACATATAGTAGGTTTTTCTAGATCACTATTGCTATATCCTTAATGTTTGGGTGCCTCCAAAATTTTTGTTAAATGCTAATGGCCAATGTGATGGTAGTAGGAGGTGGGACATTTGGGAGGCGATTAGATTATGATGGTAAAGTTCTCATGAACAGGATTAGTGTGCCTTTATGAAAGAGGCCCCAAAGAGCTCTTTTCCCTCTTCCATCATGTGAGAACTCAGCAAAAAGATAGTCATTTACGAGCCAGGAAGCAGGCTCCCACTAAACACTGAGTATACCAGCACCTTGATTTTAGACTTGCCAGCCTTCAGAACTGTGAAAAATAAATGTCTGCTGTTTATAAACCACAGAGTTATTGGTATTTTGTTATAGGAGCTCAAACAAAATAACTGTAACAGTCAACATTTAACCCATATATTACAGAATGATAAAAAATAAATTCCTGAAATAGAAAAGCATCTGTTCATCTGATATTTCCACATGCCATTTAGTCAACTTATTACTATAAGTATAAATATTTTTATATTCAGTTTCCACTGGCATTAATTTCAACCTGCAGCTGCAGAATTAAACTTATCAAAGATGATTATGTGTTATGCAGGTCACAGTTACTATTGTGCCACCATTTCAATGGTAAACTAAAAAGACTGAAAAAAAAGAAATGATTTTAAGTGACTACACCTAGATAATTTTTAAAATAGAGATCAACAGTTATCTAAAGAGATTAGCAATCTAATTATATTTTAGACAGTATTTTTCAAACTGCAGGTTGTGACCTATTAATGGGTCCCAAAAATCAGTTCAGTGGTTCACAACCTGCACTTTTTTAGTAAAATGATAGAATAGAATAAAATAAAAAGAATAGAGGCATTAGAGTATATCACATCTATTATAAAAGTATCTTTTCAGAAAACATTTTTCAGTTATGTGAGTATGTGTGTGTACACTGGATTACAGTTAACATCTTTCTTATTATAGGTTACTGTCAAAAAACTTTGAAAGTCAATAGAGAACTATTATGCATAAATGTAAGTATAAAAGTAAAATGCAAAACTCTTGACTCTTGCTTTCAATTTATCCATGTAGTTCACTTCCCACTCAAACCCAAGAATTCAATACATTCCCACAATATCTATAGTTCTGAGAAATACAGAAAAATTATTTTCTGCATTAAAGTCCAAATTCATTCCTGATGCTATGGTTTACATTTTTGAAAAATCGAAATAATGCTTGTCTTTTTTAGATATGTCTACATACATAAATACTTACCACTGTGTTACAGTTGCCTACAGTATTTAGTAAAGTAACATGTTGGACAGGTTTGTAGCCTAGGATCAATAGGCTATACCATATAGCCTAGTGTAGTAGGCTATGTCATCTAGGTTTGTTTAAGTATACTCTATGATGTTCACACAATGACAACATCACCTAACAATGCATTTCTCAGAACGTATCCCCATCATTAAATGATACACGACTATATATGCTACAGTGGGGTAATGAAAAAGCAGTCACAGATGTGAGGGAGAAAAATATGCTACATTTTTAGTATAATCTCTTAATATAATGTAATCAGATTGCCATAGGAGAGTGATCATTTTATGAGGTACAAGAATTTATTTTGGAAAGTGGAAGCACCACAAAAACAAGTAAAGCTATGAGGTGCCAAAGAACAACTAAGAAGGCATCACCATCTTTCATTCATTCAATATTTATTGAGCGCCTGCAAGTTATCAGACCAGACAACTCTCTAACTTTTGAAGACAAATCAGTGAATAAAAGTGATTTATATTCCAGTAAGCATTCTAGTAAACATGAGGGCATTGAGCTATTTATTTTAAGGGTGGGGAAGACATGACACCAAGAGGTCCAAGGGAGGCTCAGAAAAAAAAAAAAGAGATGCAAAACATAAAATTGTCCTACTTGGCCTCATTACGTAGAATCAGATGTGACCCCTGATTTTCAAGATCAAATCTACTATCTCAAAATGTTTGCTAAATCTGTCAATTACACACTTTGTCCTCCAAGGGGAACTCAAGCTTCTTGCATCCGGGATCGGAACCTTGACGGAGGGGTAAGGATTAAGACTAATTCTGGAATAGGATATGTGTGGTTTCATTGTGACCTGACAAGAAGTTACAGGCTTCAGGATCCTACAGTTGTGGAAGACGGCTGCTCTAGGATTCAGCAGTAGAGGGCCCGGCCAATTCGGTTTCTTTCCACCCTGAAGTTACATATAAGAAGGTCCAACCTCCACTACCTCCTTGTCTTAATCTGCTTGGAATGGTGTGGAGAGCTGAATCCACCTGTATTAGTTTTCTGTTGTTGCCATAACAAAGTAACACAAACTTAGTGACCTAAAACAACATAATTGTATTATCTTACTGTTCTGTACCATCTCGGAAGTACAAGAAAGGTCTCATCAGACTAAAACCAAAGTGTTGGCAGCCTGAGTTCCTTGCTGGAGGCTCTAAGGGAGAATCCATTTCTTGCTCATTTGTGTTGTTGACAAAATTCCGTTCCTTGCAGTTGAACAATGGAGGTTTCCACTTTCCTGCTGAATGTAAGCTAAAGGCCTTTCCCAGCTTTTAAAGGCCACCACATTCCTTGACTCACAGCTCCTTTCTTTTGTCTTCAAATCCAGCAACAATAGATGAAGTCCTTCTCACATTTCCCATTTTTCTTCCTTCTTTTTCTGTCTTGTCTCTCTGACCCAGCAGGTAAAGGTTTTCTGCTTTTAAGGACTCATGTGACCAGAGGACCCCCCTAGATGATCCAGAAAGATCTTCCAGCTCAATGCCCTTACTCTTGATCACATCTTTTGCATGTAAGGTAATATAGTCACAGGTTCTAAAGATTAAAACATTACCATCTTTGGGGAGCCATTTTTCTGCCTACCACACAGCCCTTGTGACTTGACTCCACAGTAGTCCTTAAGCGTGAAAGTTGTCCTGGCTATAAACAGAAGCTGGGTTGGGAAGATGAGGGAAAGAGTTTTATTAATAGCTTCTTTTGGTCATGCACAGCATGAAATGGGAGGTTTCAAATAATCATTATAATTAAATTGCTAGCTATCATATAAAAGTGATTTTAGAAAGTTTTGAAAGAGGAAATGACCCTCCTAAATACTGTAATTAGAACTTTTTTATTGGAGTCCACTTATTTTGTGATAAAGAACAAACAATAACTGCAAACTACGTAAGATTGAGTTCTTATTGCATGTCATTAAGATGCTTTATGAAACAATAATAATCTAAATCTATAATACCAAACCTCATGCTATGGTTTGAATGTGTCCCCCAAAGTTCATGTGTTGGAAACTTAATCCCCAATGGAACAGTGTTGGGAGACGGGGCCCAATAAGAGCTGATTAGGTCATGAAGACTCTGCCCTCATGAATGGATTAATATTGTCATCTTGAGCATGGGTTAGTTATCACGAGAGTGAGCTTCGTATAAAAAAAAGGAAGTTCTGCCCCCTTTTGCTTTCTTGAACTCTCTTGACCTTCTGCTTTCCACCATAGAATGAATGACACAGCCAGGAGGCCCTCACCAGATGCAAGCCCCCTGACCTTGGACTTCCCAGCCTCCAGAACTGTAGGAAATTAATTTATTTTCTTTATAAATCACCCAGTTTGTGGTATTCTGTTATAGCAACACAAAACAAAGTTACCATGTCACAATGGGAAATGTGTTATTTGTTTCCATAAAAACTTTAATAATGACAATGCATTAATGTCTTTCTTTCTTTAAGTTTATACTTGTGGTATTCTATCATTTCATTATAATTGTCTTTTTATGACACAAGCCTTTTCCATTAATTCAACCTGAAATGGCAAATTTAAAACTGCTCTTTGTGATTTCAGAGTAAATTCACTTATTCTATTTAGAAGACTAGTTTGTGAGCATTATTTAGTCATTTTAGTGTTCTTGTAAATGATAGATGCTTGTAAAGGGTAAAATTGGTTATAATATCGTACTATTAAAATTTTCCCCAAAATCTCAACATGAAATATTCATGGAATTCCTGGTGCTAATCTAAACCAATAACAATTATAATTGGGCTATTTATGTATCTACTTCAAGTTATGAATAAATCCAGGAGCCATATCTTATTACTTATCTGATAAAGTTTATCTGAAAAAATAGAAATATGTATTCCATTTATAGTTTGAGTTAACCTTTAGTCAACACCCCTGGGAACTTTTATAGCAATGGAATCCATTCAGTATGCAGGACTAGAAAAGACAGCTTTTGTAGAAAGGCAGATACAGAGACACTCATCTTAATGGTTAACCAAATTGTATTTGGCTGTCTTTCTATTATTTGCTCAATTAATGCTCTTCACATAGTAAATTTTTTGTTATCCAAATGGGTGTCAGGTATTTTGACATATCAAATACTATGGTTAATAGAGATATATATACAACATATAGCTTTCCTATAATCAAAAACCTTCAAGAACAAAACTTAATTATTGTTCATGATGTAGATATTCCTAAAAATGAATCCAAATACAAAGAAAGCCAATGATTTTTGGTTGCCACACCTAGAGAAGGTGGCTGGACACAAACACAAAAAATAGACAGATGATCCTAATGTTTAAGGGCAAGAAAAAGGAAACAACTCTAGAAAAACAAAAATGAGCTATTATTTGTTGTTCACTTATGCTTTTCCTGAAACAGTGCTAGGTGCTTAATATACATTAATACATTCCTTACACCACTTGTGTAATTTATGTGGTGTGAACATTTTAGAGATGAGGAGACTGAGGCTCAGAGGTAACTTTTAAAACTCACTTAAGGTCAAATAGCTAACAAGTAACAGAGACAGGATTTTTGATCTGAGACTGAGTTCAAGGTTCATACTCTTTTTAAAATTTACTAAAAACTTTACCTAACAGCTGTAAATACCATTATTTTTTAAATTCTGGGAGAAAAGATACTTTTATTTTGTGGGCTTTTAGAACACACTGTATCATTGTACATAAAACAACAAAAAAGTTTGTGTCTATTTAAAACCTGCATTTTTCAGACAACAAACAACTTACCTGCACTTTCTTATTAACATATTGCCAGTACATCATTAAGAGGGAGCCCAGAGCTAGGTGGAGAGCCAAAAACAATAAAAGGAAAATAAAAGCAAATATATATATCAGCCAAATATGTTGGACTTTGGTTTTCATATTTGCCTTTGGTGGATTCAAAAGAAAGAAAGAATACAAAGTCCTAAAATAATTATCCAAACGGACACTGGGAGTGGGTGAGGGATGAAAAATTACCTATTGGGTACACACTATTCGTGTACACACTATTTACCACTGTGTAATACACACATGTAATAGAGTTCAACTTGTACCCCCAAATCTATTGAAATAAAAAAATTATCCAAATTAAAATACATTTCTCTTCAATATAATCATTAAATATTCCATTTACTTCACATACAATTTTTCTGAACAATAACATATATGACTGAATTGTTTTCCCTAATAAATACTATTAAGGTACACTTCACTTCACTATGTAATTAATCTATCTGAAACCTGTAACAAAATGGTGGTCAATAATCACGTTCAAATAAGCCTAGTTTTCATGTAATCCATAGACCTTCCAACAACTATCACTATAGGAATACTACTGATAATCCTCACAGTAAGTCTCCTGTCAAACTTGCATCATTTTATAAACCAGAAGTCCAGCTTCTGTTGTCCATATTTTTCTAAATCATCAATATTAATTTTACTATTTTGACTAGCAATATGAGGCCTTGTACACACATAATTGAATGCTACATATAACATTACTTTAGATAGCTGCTTTTGCTATACTTTAACACAATACTCCCTCAAGATTAAAATCATGCAGACTTGTTTTTCCTCCAAGGAATTTAGTTCCAAAAACCAGTCATGGTGCAAGCATTTTCTGCAAGCTATTTTCATAATGAGTATAAGCTTTGCATGAAATCAGAATGTAATACACAACTTACATATTTTATACTAAGAAAGAGTTCATTAAGGTGATACACCTCACTCCCAGGAAAAGCCTGAGTACCAAACAGCTGTCCATATGTCAACAATATTTGTATGAGAAGTAAACAGGAACAGGCATTTCCAAATTACAGAAATCAAATATTCAGCAACCTGTTGCAGGCTTAAAGTTCTATGAATAAACAATCACTGATTATAGTGGAGAACCCCTTGGCTCTCATTTTCCTGCCTTGTCTTAAATGAAAATACCACAATAACGTTGAAAAAACCTGCAGCTGAAAACTCTAAATCATACCCAGCCTTGCAGAATTATTAATACTCGTGAGACTAAAAAATGTGCAATAGTATCTGGGTACAGGCCCACAGCCTAATATATTATAAACTTTTTTGAATTTATTCTTAGTATGTCTCTTTGCCATACAAAGGATCATCAGATGTGGTCAATTATTAAAATCATGCCGTTTGACAGCCAAGAATCATTGTGTATGCTGGTAAAAATTCCGATTGTGCATGTGTATGTGTGTGTATGTGTGTTAGTGATTAATGGGGGGGTGGAACTAGAACTCTGAGTTCTGCACATACAATATTTCACCTGTGCCCAGTCTTACAATCCATAAAATAATAAAAGAAAAATAAGTTTTTTCTTGCAAGTCAGTTAGAAAGCACACCAATAGCCTGCAGAACCACACTACTTTATTAAAAAGCTGATTACAATTATTAATGTCAGTGTAATCTGGAGAGCACCAGTGCATGCAGGAAAAGCTGCAGATAAACCCTGCCATTTCTGTGTGACTAGGAACAGTAAGTTTTTCAGAGGGAAAGGATTAGTAACTGAGAATTAGTTACTGAAAAGTAAAAACGGAATTCCCCATTCAAATAAAAGGCTGGGTGGCCCTTCTTTTCCGAAAACAGCCCAATTGTTTTAAAATAATGAAGTATCAGACAGACTATTACTCTCCTTACAATATTAAAAGAAACTTTCAAGAAATATTCAGCTATCTTTTAAATATCCAGATATCATTGAAAAAGCTAATCAAACCTCAGACTTCACAATTAGATTTGCATTTTTATAATATTTAAATGATTTATTTCAACTTGACTGTGTCTCTTTATTACTGTCCTTTTTTTTTTTCCTTTTTAATAATTTTTGCTTTTACATTTTGCTTTCTACAGGGAGGAAGATTACTAGTCTCAGATCTTCAATTCTACAAACTCCTTTCCACAATCCCACAATAACTCAATTCTATAGCCACTAGTCTACAATTCCTTTTACGAAAATAGAAAAAAGAAGGCTTACTTACCTCCTTCACTCTGAAAATACAAACTCTGATGCAACTCAGAACAGAGCTCTATATTTTTATTTTTTAATATGGGAAACATTGCAATGAATGTTTTCATAGATACATAAATGAAAGGCAGGAACTAGACCTACACAGTTAATCTTCAAGAAATTTTAAATTACAAACACCCCCACAGAAGCTGACTTTCGCTCTTTGTGGCTTCTCTTTGGTTCCCATGCACAGAATCAGTTACCTAGGCAAATCAACCACATTGGCATCTTGGCACTAACAAAGTTGTAGGATGGAGCTGTGAGAGAAAGAGATGAGATGGGATTCATTCTCTTTTTATAACCTCACTTCTGCTCTCCTTTGAAAAGCTGAAAAATAGCAAAGCTAAGCTATTTTTCTTGCTGGTACCCAAAGAGCAATTATCTCGTCTTCCACCTGCCTCCTTGGAACAGTCTTAACAATAGTTCAGCAAGGGGCTCATATATCATGCCAGTCAAATCATCAGATGGGCTCACTTTCTGTTAGAATATGGAAATTGAAAAATTTATAGACTCAAAATATTATTCAAAAAATCAATTTAGAGAATTTCTCCTTCTCCAAGCCAAATATTATCTTTGACTTCACATAAAGGGTTTCAGATGTTTTGTACTACTCAGCCATTGTCAAGAATCACTGGGAAATATGAACCAGCAGTGTACATGATTGCATCCATCAGAAATATTTATGATCATAGGAAATCATTTAAAAGTAGAAACGATGAATTTCTACTAATTGAATGCATCAGTGTTACCAACATCAATGCCCACACAAATAGAGGGATGCTACTCAGAAACGTTAAAGCCTATCACAAATTTTCTCCAGGTTTTAAGTTTCTCATGTAGGGACATCACAAAGCATGTACTCTCTAGAAGTGAACAAAGCCAGCTTTGAAACCTCAGTCACAAAATAAGCACAGTGATTTTGTACCACACTTTCCACAGAGAGGATTAGTTTATGTGAGCTATGGATGCCATCGTTAAATGGCTTCTGGGCTCCACACTAGTCTCTTGTCCTCCAAGATGACTCCTTTCTTATTGTTTGATGACAGCCATTCACCTTTTTTGGTTTATCTGTGACCCTAACAGCAAATCCCTAATGACATAGGGGCAGGACAGAATCAAAATAGAGATTTCTTTAAAGATATGTTTTGTTTATTTTCTGGAAATCACTAATCTGATACTCTTATTATGAGTTGAAGGGGCTGGGGATGACATCTAATCCTTTACCCTATACACACCTAATGCATTACCAAAATTACGAGCATGCTGAACTACAGCTTTCTGGGGCTTAAGCTACTTCTTGGATAAATAGCCACCTTCAGAAATACGCTAGAAGTACACTCAGATTGTATTTTAATAGCATGAACAACTTCCAAGGGCACATGAACAATAGAAAAGAAATGGCATAAACCTTATAATGCCACTAGCCAACAAGTGTTGAGCAGCCCCTAAGTACCAGGTAACATGTAAGTAAGTTCCTTACATGTGTATGTTGAGTCCAAATGCTTGTTTTTTATACTTGGAGAAAAGAAAACAAATAATATATTGCTACTCAGGACTCAATTGCTCCCTTTGGTTGTTCAAATTTTATTATACTTCTTCCACATGACAAGAACAACACAACGGTGACCAAGTACATGCTTCAATTTCAATGTGCATGTCCATGGCATTCATCATTAACATTGCAAAGGTTTGCTAACCCATTTTAAAATAAAAAATATCTTTATTTGGATTAAGTATAATGCTTGTTACAGCTAATGCACATATGTTAAGTTCTTCCTAATATTTATAATGTTGCAAAGTGGCCTTACTTCCTGAAGACATGTATGCACTTGCTTGCTGGTCTTGGGAGTAATATTAATTCATCCATTCATTCATTCATTCTTTCATGAGCTGTCTGAGACCAGCTCTCAGCAACGAACTAGAGAAAATTCCAAAGATACAGAAGGCTGTTTCTTTTTGAAGATATTTATTGCTTGTGCTGCTTTATTTTTAGAACATTATTGGGGAATTTGAGGTTAAAAGGTGTATTGAATGAGGTATAATAATAGCCATGGGCTGCAGAGATATCTTAATCTCTTTCTAACACTGACATAATCGGCAATTTTTTTAAGGAAACCTCAAAGGATATAATTCTTTCATACAGACAAGGAAAGTGTATGTATGTGTGTGTCTATGTGTATGAGAGAGAGAGAATATGCTGCAAAACTCAGCAAACACATACTGAAGAAAATAAGCATTAAAATATACCAGCTAAAAAAAAAAAAATACCAGCTAAGAGCAATAACCATAAAAGCAAATATCATTAACAACCTGATCCTTCACTTTCACTTGATTTAATTGAAACCCAAAAACTTTTGGTAGCAGTACTTTGCCTAGGAAGCTTATGTTGAATGCTCCCTTACTGATGGGGAGAGTGGCACAGCCTTATTCTCTTACCTCTGCTAGTAGTTAGGACTACACTTAAAGTTTTTTTTAAAAAATGGAATTATCCAGTGAGTTAAGGATGATCTGACAACAAATTCAGAAATCATTTGCAATTCAAAAACAAAAATAGCATCCAAGTTTTCCATATAAAAATCCTCTAACTGCCTTGGACTAAAGGGTAAAAAGGCTAAAAAGCCATGAATATCACTTTAGTATGCCCTGAGTTGTCAGTGCACTCTTTCTTGTTTATTTTTTCTGTTTTTTTATTTTTCATGTTTATGATTGCAGGGGGCAGTGTCTAGCTTATTATATTCTCATTGTCCAGCTTTTGGTTATAAAACACGAATGTGTCAGCTACATCAAATTTCAAATAGAATTCTCAGATTTGAACACATGAAATAAATTGGTACAATCCACCATCACTTAATGCCCTCATGTAATCAATGTGCAGATAAGTCTTGTTTAAGATGCAAACTGCAAAGAGTGTGACTCCAATAAAAGGGGAAAAAAAGTTTTTCAATAAATATGTACTAAATCTATTGTGGACAGACACAGTTCAAAGTACTGTGAAGACAGTGATGAAGAGAAGCTGTAGAGTTCCTCTCATGAGGCTTAGAGCCTAATGATCACAGGGTGGTAAATGGTATAGAAAGTCTGAAGGCAGCAACGTGATGGAAAGCAACAGGGCAGGCTTCTCTGAAAAGGTAGCACTTAGGCTAACATTGGTATGTCAAGAAGGAAACAATCTTTGAAGATACAGGGGAAGTTTAGCGTGTGGCTAGAGTATGGGAACAAGGGCAAGAACAGGATCGCAAAATAAGCAAAAAGAGTAGGCAGGAGCACAGTCGTGGGACTGTGTAAGCCTGACTAAGGAGACTGGATTTTCTTCTAGGTGACACGGGAAGCTGTGAGGGAGTTTAAGCAGGAGAGTAACGTGATCTCATTTTCATTTCTATTAAATAAAATGTTACCCAACTGCTCCACAGAGGATGGATTGGTAGGGGAAACAATCCAAGGAAGGATTCTTTTTTTTTTTTTTTGGAGACAGAGTCTCACTCGGTTCCCCGGGCTAGAGTGCCATGCCGTCAGCCTAGCTCACAGCAACCTCAAACTCCTGGGCTTAGGCAATCCTCCTGCCTCAGCCTCCTGAGTAGCTGGGACTACAGGCATGAGCCACCATGCCTGGCTAATCTTTTTCTACATATTTTTAGTTGTCCAGCTAATTTCTTTCTATTTTTAGTAGAGATGGGGTCTCGCTCTTGCTCAGGCTAGTCTTGAACTCCTGACCTCGAGCGATCCTTCTGCCTCAGCCTCCCAGAGTGCCAGGATTACAGGCGTGAGCCACCGCGCCCAGCCAATCCAAGGGAGGATTCTAAAGAAAGATGATGCTGACTTGGCTAGGATGTTAAGAGAAAGAGAGGAGACAGTCTTGGGATAAGATTTGAACATAGTGTTAATCATAACTGGCTAATGGGATAACTGTGGGGAGTAAGGATAACTTCTAGATATTTGGCTTGAACAACCAGGCAGAAGACAGTACCAGTACTGAGATGGGAAAGATTAGAAAAAGTAAACTTGAGAGGGTGGGAAGAATGAAATTTGGTGTTCTGTTTGAGATGCCTACACACACTAGCTCTTAGTGTTTTATTAAGAATACACTTTACTGCCCTAATATTTACAAAAATTAATACTATCATGATAGGCAGAGAGATTAACCTTCTTAAATTATGTTTTAGGCATGATTTTGTCACACCCATTGTTCTCCAAGCCTTCTGGCTTAGACAAAGTTGAACTCTAGAGAAAGATGAGTAAATTAAAATATAAAAAGGACCAACATCCTTGTGCACACATATCTTACACCACACCCTCAACATTAAAATGACCCATTCCAAAGATTAAAATACTGAATGACCAAAATATGATAGAGCAAAGTAAAAATGAACAAATCTGATCAGCTAACAGAGAGGACTTCCATTCTAGACCAGTTATTCTTCTGCAATAAGGACTCTTTAGTGAGAAAGAGACATCCAGTGTGAGAACACAGCTATTGCATGGTAAGGAAAAGCCCATCAACCTGAAAAAATGTTCTTGCTCCCATCTGAAGCCAGAGACCTTTAAAATCCCTTCCACCCAGTCAGCACAGAGGACAGAGTAAAAACTAAAATGAACTAATCCAAAATATTGCTTCTGGTACCAGGAAGTGCCATACCCAGTTTATAGCATTACGGAAATCAAAAGCAGGCAACACAGATCAAGGGACAGAAGTAAGGCAAAGAATAGAAACAGATATCTTATCCTAAATGCTCCCCTGAAGATTTCACTATTACTCAGGTATGGTTCCCTTCTGTGTACTATGCATTTTACATATCTTGTCTTCCTCCATTTAATCTTCACATCAGGCTTATGAGCTAGGTATTATTATACAGATGAGAAAACTCATGTTCAGAAAAGGTAATTTGTACGGTATTGCAGTTAGTAAGTGGTAGAACCAGTATTTGACTTTAGGTCTATTTAACTGCAAAATTCATATTAGTGCCTCCCTATTTTTTATAATTTGCAGGATACATTTCTGATTATAGAATAGGTACGCAGTACAGTTTTAGTTATCTGCCATTATAAAATGACAGGCCATGAACCAAGTGGACCCAGATGGCACTGAGATCTTCCTAGGTCATAACTATACAGATGAAAATGAATCCTTCTACAGAGTGGCAAGAGAGAGGGGATGGTTTCTAATGAGATGAAACAGCCCTCCCTCATGCACTGCTAAAGCAAATTAGGTCTCTTTCTGTCTTGACTATGTCATAGTTTACAATAGAAATGTTTTTAAAGTATGTGTGCTGAATTTGAGATCGGTGGGTGCAAACTTGCTTTCAATTGACTGACTTGCCTAGCAGAGCATTAAACAGTAACTGAACTATTTCTCATTAAATGTACAATAATTAACTTATGCAACACAGAAATTTAAGTTTAATACGTGTTGTTATCTTTTTCTTTCCCAGAGTTAACACACACACATGGGGGGGGAGGGAGAGAGAGAGAGAGAGAGAGAGAGAGATAGGTAATGTATGGCAAAGTCAAGATTGATTTTAGGATTCTGTGCCCAGGCAGTATATAGACCACCAGGTACCATAACATTCCAGCCAGCAGGATATCACAGGAATAGAGTTTGTCCAGCATACGTCATTAAGTAATTTATTTTTGCTTTGCAAAAATTCTAATACTTAATCTTGTTCAATCTTGAAATTAAAGGGTTCATTTAAAAGGAAAGATTTTTCTAAATGCCTCAAATTCTAATCTCTAATGTAATTTAATTGCTTGGGAAGTGACATGTCTTATGAGCTAATACGTAATTTATGAAAATTATCAAGTAGTGATAAATTTATTAACTTTGGAGCATTTGCAGTGATATTATATGTTTCAAAATTTTTTTCATAGCTAACAAATCCATAAATATAGAATGCCTTGAAAACAAGAAAACCTATTTTCCTCTTACTTCTGAAGCCACATCCTTCAATCATCAATTTATTTTCACAACAGACAGCATGAAGCAAGCTTATAAATGCAGTATTCACATCTAGCAATCCAGAATCCTTTTATCTACATGAATTTTAAATATTTAATGACTACAGGAAACCTGTCACAAATGAAAGATGGACATAGTGTTATTACATTTTCAGATACCAAGTATTATACCAAGAATACAACATTCTTGCTCATGGTTATTAAATGAAATGATTGTGTAATAATAACAGCTATCACTTGAGTACTTACTATATGCCAGACACTATTTACATGATATATTATTTAATATGTAAATCATTTCAATGTACTATGTATTCCATTAATAGGGAAATAAGGAAAAGTAGTGCCCATCATGTTGGACATATGTATTCCATTAATAGGGAAATAAGGAAAAGTAGTGCCCATCATGTTGGACATACCAGCATACTAATTAGCTGTTCTTCTGATAGTAATAAATTTGTAGGTGGACTATGAATGCCAAGCTAAAGGGTGTATAACCCCAGGCTCCCTTGCAGCTAGGAGTGGCCATGTATCTAAGCTCTTAACAATGGACCACATTAGACTCTCTTCCTTCCCATAGCTAGAATGGCCATTTCAGCTCTGTTTCTCAAAGCTGCCAGCCAGATAAAAACATTTAATTTAGGGCTATTATTTAACCATTTGGTGTCTATTCGTTCCAGCAGTTTGGCCTACCCTAATTAACAGATCATATATTTACACACACACATATATGCACATATATGTACATCTATATACAAACACATATACATGTGTTTTATAGTCAATTACCAATAAGAACTTTTGTTTTTACTCTTGCATCCTTATTAATCCATTAAATTTTTTAAGAATAAAGGCTGGGCACAGTGTCTCACGCCTGTAATCCCAACATTTTGGGAATCCAAAGTGGGAGAATTGTTTGAGGCCAGGAGTTCAAAACCAGTCTGGGCAACATAACAAGATCCCACCTCTACAAAAGAATATAAAAATCAGCCAGGTGCAGTGGCATGCACCTGTAGTCCTAGCTATTTGGGAGGCTGAGGCTGGAAGATCACTTGATCCCAGAAGTCCGAGGTCACAGTGAGCTATGATCACACCACTGCACTCCAGCCTGGGTAACAGAAAGAGACCCTGTCTCTTAAAATTAAAAAAAGAATAAGTACTGACCAAAACACCAAGAACACTCACATGAGCTACAAATAAAACTACTGCTTTCTGATTATTATATTGCTCATGATAACTAATTTCAATTGTATGGTTTTAAACTTGGATTTTTTGTTTATAAAACATTTTCAAAAGCATTTTCACTTGATCTTCATTACACTCTTTTTATTTTGTAGACCCTAAACTAAAATTCAGACCAGTTAAGTAACCACCCAAATATTACAGTTATCCACCGGCACAGAATGGACTAAACCAAAATCCATGCACTTTGTATTCAATACACTCCCTCTTTGTGGCAATATCTTTAATGTTTGACTTCGTAGATTAAACCAATACAAATTGTATATTTCAAAAGGGAAGTGAATTTTGCCTTGTGTTGTTATATTTTAAATTAGCTAAGACCAAATTTTCCTACTTCTTCATATTTGAGCATGTCTTATGTAATTTGTAGTATGCTGAAAGATCCAATAGACCTATGTGGAGAAATAGGAAAAGAAAAATGAAAAAATTTAAAGTTTAAAGTCTCTTAGGAAAAAGCCTCCAAATTATCTTCAAGTTTTATTAGCAGGGTGACTCTGTGAGACTAAAGGCATTAGAAATAGAAATCGATTTAAAATAAATAAATATTTTCAGTGCCACAGCTTTTTTGAAAATCACTTTTCTGCCTTGCACTTCATCAAAGTCTTATTATTGACAAGACAGTTGAGATAATTATATATTTTTTCTGTTTTCTGAAGTTTCCTTTGGGGTTTTCAAATATCTGCCCCAATAAAATCTAATATTCTTCTCATTACTCTTCCAAATTCTTCTTTTGCTGAGGTTACAAATCACATATAAGTTTGTGCATAATGGCCAAGAATCTTCCAGGAACATTCTTCACCCAATCCCATGTTATATTTAAATTTTACTTCTCCTACTCCCCAAAAGAAGGAAATAAAACAATAGCTTCCATTAAATTATTTTTCCAACAGGATTAGCCAACAATTCTATTGTCGTGTACACAAAGCACAAGGAATAAAGATATAATTTATTTCTGATCCCCATAACAATCTTCATGGGCTAGTAGTCAGACAGTATAGCCCTAAAGATGTAAATGGCTGCTCAAGGTAGCATCAAAGTCCAATAATATAAAACTGGAACCTCTGAAAAGGAGAAAAGAGCTCACAAGTGGGAGTCTGAAAGAAATGAAGCCTCAATGAATTTTAGATTCCTCATTATATTAGTCTAGATTCAGCTGATTAACTTTCTGGGATATTTCATATAAATGAAAATATTGCATATTCTTCTAATCCTAGATAATTATTTATGGATCCATTAACCATAAAAGGAATTATTCAACACTAGATAAATTATTAAAGTCATTAATTACCAACCTAGATAATTATTGTTGGCTGACTTGATTAGGTCTCTCCTTAAAACCAACAGTGTAAAGACACTTCTTTCAATTAATTTGACACTAGTGATTTCAGAAGCTGAAAAACATATGAACATGGTTTAATGAGGATGCTTTTATTCTACATTCTGTTTCCATTAATTGACAAAGAAATATTCACTGATATTTTGGCTCAAAGTCATTGCATAAGATTTCTTTCACATAAGAGTAAATTAAAAATTAAAGTTCCTTCTTAAATTAGCAAGTAATGATTGTTTAATTAGAAAAGAGGAAATGCTTGGTTACTTCTTCTGGATTGTTAAAAGGAAAGTAATATTGGTGGTGAAGGAACAAGGATCAGCATCAAGTGTGGCTGATTTCCGAGAAGAAATTTCTTTTAATGAGTGAATCATTAAATCCCTCTAAAACTATGCAACAGGTATTATCAAGCATGCACGAAATTTTATAAAGATATCAAACCTCTTTTCTCCCTTGGCTGACAAGATACCACTTTGTCCCAATTCTCTTCCAGACTCTCTGACAACTTATCAGTATTTTCGAGTGTTGCCTGCCTCCAGAGCTCTTTTCTTACAATCCTATGACCTCTCCCTAAGATGATCTCATCCACATCCATGAACTCAACTGGTGTCAATATGTTGATTATCAAAAATCCACATCTTCAACAAAACCTCATTCTAAGTTCCCAAGCCATATTTTAACACCTCTACTTTGATATCATAGGGACCTCAAAACACTGAACACACCTCTACTTCTATATTATAGGAGCCTCAAAAATCAACATGTGCCTAATTTGCTATAGACTCCCTACTCACATCCAAATAACCTGTTAGCCCTCCTGCATGCCCCTCTACATGAACGCTTTCAGTCTTCTCCTTCAGTTCTCTGACAGTGTTCCTCTGGGTACCTCCACCATTACCTATGCCTTCACATCACCAGAGCGATGCCATGCACCTCTCAAGGAAGAGGGAAAAACACCAAAATTCTCCACCTTGGTCTGCTTTGTCTCCTGGAGATCCACATAGCCTAGCTTATGGCCATGTTTTGCAAATATTTCTTAGAAACAATTCTTTAGCTTTCAACTGTAGCCTTGCTCTTTGTAGGACTCATATGTTGCCCTTGGAGTCAGACTGTGTTCACAATGCCATGTCATCATCTGCAACTACCCCTCTCTTCAACCTTGGCTCTTAGGAACCACACACTAACATCTCCCTTGTAAGACCCTTTGCTCCAAACAAGTCTATCCACATAAACAGAAGCCTAGAGAAACTGTGGGTCCCCAAACCCAGATACATTGGAATCTCTGTTAGTCTCAACTCTCTCTCTCTCTCTCACACACATATCTCCCCATATCAAATATATATTTTATCAATGTCAAATTATTTAATATTTCTAATAGGCTGATGGGACTGTAGGTAACAGTGTGGCTTGATAAAACTTTAACAGCATATTGTTACTAAATCCATGATCTAAAGTCAACATTTCTGTCTCAAAATAATCTAGGATATTCAAGTGACCCTCATCCAACCCATTCACTTATCAGACAAAGCTTCTCACAAAAAGGTACACCAAGTAGAATACTAATGGCAAAGACAATCCCTTCACTCTCTTTATTAGTTTTCTACTGCCACATCACAAACTACCACACACCTGGTGGCTTAAAACAGTACCAATTTATTACCTCACAGTTCTATAGGTCAGAAGTCCAGGCGCAAAGAGACTGGTTTTTCTGTTTAGGGTCACAGCTAAAACTAAGGGGTAAGCCAGACTACATTCTCGTCTGGAGCTCAGGTCCTCTTCCAAGACCATGTAGTGGTGGCAGAATTCAGTTCCTTGTAGTTGTAGAACTGTGGTCCCCATTCATAGGTGGCTGTTAGCAGGGGCTGCTCAGCTCCTAGAAGCCAGCCACATTTCTTGCCACATGGCCCCCTCCACCTTCACAGCAGGCAACAAAGATTCTATCTTGTGTTTAAATAAAAAAAATCCCACTCACTTTGAATCTCTTTCTTCAGAAAGATCCCAGTCTCTTTAGGTCAGGCTCACCAACATAATTTCCCTATTCATAGTTCAAGCCCACACTTGAAGGCAGAGAATTACATAAGGTGTACAGAGAATAGAAATCTTAGGGGTCATCTTAATATTCTGCCCACACACTCCACTTCCTGTTGATAATATTTCTTTTCTACCACTCAACCATGCACAAAATGAATTATCCTCTGGGCAGGAAGAGGAGGGAAAAATAGAGAAAGGGAACCATAGACATGGGGATGAATGTGTGCTACTGGTATAACTTCTTTGATTTGACACTATGTGAACTTCACAAAATTCTAAAATCTGCACATTATTCAATATGGATCTACTAAATTCCGGAATTTCCTTGGCCCTTAGTTTCATAATTTATAAAACCATGATTCCCACTTTGTATGACTACACATCATACATAGCATATTTATATTACAAAATTTGCATAATCTATACAGCCAGTTGAAGAAAAAAGCAGCCTCCTAAGCCTTTGACAAATGGTCTGTTTGATCTTTCATTAAAACATTAGCCTAAATATTGCTTCTATATATAGAATTAGAATAATATCTCTGCAATCATTTTAACTTTTCAAGTTACCTTCACAGTTATTGTCATATTCATTTTATCATTAAAAATCCATATAAAATAGGTAGAGCATGGACTACTTTTTTCATTTCATAGGTAGAAAAAATCCTGAGTCTGAGAAAAGTTAAGTAATTTTTCCTTAGCATGTTAGGAACAGAACCAAGAGCAGATTCCAATTTTCTTTTCATGTGGCCTGAGGAACTTCTTATTCTCCAACTTCTCATGTTATCGTTGGTGACAGGCAGCTTTATTTTTAAAGTGTGCAAGCATCACATCTTGTTTATCTTACTTTCCATAGGGCATAGCGCATAGTCAGTGCTTGTTGATACAACCAATAGTGAGCACTGCTAAGTGCCAAATGTGGTTCCAGACCGTGAGGGACTGGGGCTATCCTAACACACATGATGCAGCCCTGTCCTCATGAAGCTTAGCAAGTTCAGACGTCTCTTCCACGGAGAGTGATTTTTGACTCAGTCTCCAGGGAGCACCTGAACATTGGAGCACAGAGAGTCTTTTTACATAGGATATGAAGTCAAGCAAAGAAGACAGTAATCACATCACATGTTGAAATAATAGCCAGTCACTGACTCATCATAGTAGAGCATTTCAACTGAATTCCGAAAAACCGTCAATAAAAATTTAAAATATAGCCTCTAAGAATAATTTACATAATTTATTTGCTCACTAAAAAGAACAGCTAACACATAACAGTAACTGTGGGTCTACATATTCTATGGTGATTTTTCTTTTTCCATTTAATCCTTGCAACAACCCTCTGAGAGTAGGTCCTATTATTAACTTCCTTTTACAGATGAGGAAATTAAAGCAAAAATAGAAACTTGCCCAAGATCACTCGGCCAGTAAATGATAGAGCTGAGATATAAACCTTCACAATGTGGTTCAAGAATCCAGGCTCTTAACCAGTAGCCCTGTTGCCTCAATAAACATTTGCCAGTGTCTTCTAAATTCCAGGCACTGGGGATAAAAAAAAAAAATGTTATAGGATTATAAACTGAAGCAGCAATCTGATCTATCAATCCTGTAGGATCTGATGTGGCTATGATCTAATCTGAATCATTTCCTTAGATGGAAAATGCATTGTTAGGGTTTCCACAACTTTCAGAATGGTACTGACTTCTTCCTTCCACATTTTCCTCCTATTAGAAGACAGTTCTCACAGGAAAGAACAAAGGAGTTTCCCAAAAGTAGGAAAACGCTTACAGGATACCCCCTAGTAAAGGTCCAATTACATTTCTCTGGGTTACATACCACATCAGCTTTTATCTTTGAAACAACTCTATTCTTCAATAAAACCTCTCTCCTCCCCACCATCAAAACAAAACAAAATAAAACAAAATGGGGGTGAGTTTTCTTCACTAGGAAGAGTCTGGACAATACTTTAATAGTTTCAAACTCAAATCACATTTGACTACAAAGATATGAACATCATTTACAAATAAAATTTTATTTTGCCATTAACAACTTTGGTTTGGCTCCCAAGGTTTTAACATGAGACAGAGAAATGTGTCTTTTATTTTTAAAATATTCTAGTTTTGTATCAATCGTTAGCTTAATGGTCAAGAAACCAGTGTAGGAGTATCTTTAGTATATTGGACTCTTGACAGATTTTTCACCATCATTAAAATATCTAGAACATTTACATTATGTTAGTAAGCTTCGCATTTATATGACTTTTTTATTTTTTATCATTTAATTTGAATCCTTCCCACACTGCTGACTGTTACTTGGAGAATGCTTTCTTCTCTTGGTGTGTGTGCTTGAGTGTGTATGTTTCAAAAGATACATACAAGAAGAGATGCATCAGTATTCCCAGGGTGTTTTTAAACAGAACTCCAAATTCAAGAGAGTTATGCTTTAAGCATCAGTACATAGTACATTTTCAAAAAAGCCGATCTTTCATCAAAATCTGTAATAGGTATGCAAAGAGAGACAAAATTACCTGGCAACTGTGTTACATTTTTCTAATATTTTCTCTTACCTTTTTAAATTCGTTCCTCTCCTATAATTTTCTAATTCAAGTTTATAGGAAAGCATTTTTGAAAGCACAAAACCACTTCCCAATTATATGCTTAATACTTAAATACCTAACAACTTATCTAATACGTGTTTAAATAATGAGCCCAATTATGACAATCATTAGCATTTTTCCATTTGCTCTTCTCTAATTATAATAGTACCATACAAAGGTAGGGATGTAACACAAATGATGCTAAACAAAGTCATATTCATAAGAAGTGGGAAAAGTCTCTTGGCATATTTATTAATGCAGAGTTGAAAATATTTGCTAAAACCTGAGAGCAATGTTTGGACATGGGTCTGCAATAGTTTTTATAAGAAGGGAAATTTTGCTCCCCCAAAAATGGGGCAACAAGCATAGTCCTAGGCAAGTTCTCCCTCCAGTGGCTCATTGACTTCTGTTGAATTTTTCCTTCCTGATTAGCAGGCCTCATGCTTGAACTATCATGAACACTCATGTCTAGAGGTAAGGACTGCACAAAGTATTAACAGTAGAGTTTTCAGACGTATACAGACATATACAGGCCCCCAACTTACAATGGTTGGAGTTCCAATTTTTCCATTTTATGATGGTGCAGAAGTGATACATACTCAGAGAAACTGTACTTTGAATTTTGAATTTTGATCTTTTCCCAGGGTAGCAAGATGCCATGCAATACTCTCTCTGGATACTGGGCAGCAGCAACGACCCAGAGCTCCCAGTCAGCCCCTGATAGTGAGGGCAAACAACTGCTTTTTTTTTTTTTTTAATATTGATGAAAAGAAGAAATACAATGTATAGTGAAAATTTGATATCTTCCTGAAGAACACTACGCCTGCTAAACCATCAACAAGTGCCAGTGCCCCAGTGCCCCAGAGCCTCCTACCACCCATCCTTGACCTCACAGAAGAGAAAGTGATGACCCTGTGCTGCAACATCCTGGTCATCCAGAAATTCATTTTAGTTCAAAGCTTCAAATGTTAAAAATCATAAAAAGGACTAGATTTCCCCAGGTTAAATACAGAAACTAGCCAAGGTTGAAGGGAAAAGACATCTGACTTGAAGAATATGAAAAGAAGATCTATCCTGAAGCTCATTGTTTTCATTTCTTCTTCAGGTGAAAAAAGACACATCAACGTTATATTTACGTTATGTTATATTTTATCCCAATCTCATCGGATTGAGGTAAATTAAGTCTGATTAAAGTTTCAAGCAGTATAACTTCTAGGCCACATGTTTACAAAAGATACAAAAGTAGCAGAAGAAAGTTGGCCCAGAAGGTGACCAATATAAATTAAATAAATAAATAAAGTCTCACGCTGGCACGAGACTCCATGATTTTGAAAAGTAACCGTTTATTTGCCTTAGATACTTCACTTCAATGTCTTCTTTTATTCATTCACCCACATTTTACTATATGCCAATCCCTAATTTAAGGACTGGGGAGAGAATGTAGAGTAAGGCAGGCATGATCCATTATCTCAATGAATGTGTATTTTACTGGAACGACAGAAATCAAAAAAGTACATACACCCTATACAAAAATAACTCAAATGGATCAAAGACCTAACATAAGAGGTAAAATTATAAGACTAACAAGAAAACAGGGGAAAAGATTTATGACATTGGATTTGGCAATGATTGCTTGGATATGGCATCAGAAACAGAGGCAACAGAAGAAAAAATAGATAATTTGGATTTCCTCAAAGTTAAAAACTTTTGTGCATCAAATGATATTTATCAACAGAGTGAAAAGGCAACCCACAGAATAGAAGATATTTGCAAATCATATATTTGATAAGGAAATAACATCTAGAATATATAAAGAACTACAGCTCAACAACAACAAAAAAAACCAATCAAATCTAAAAATTGGCAGAGGGCTTAAATAGACATTTCTCCAAAGAAGATATACAAATGGCCAATAAGCATATAAAAAGATGCTCAACATCACTAACTATTAAGGAAATGTAAATCAAAACCACAATGAGATACCACTTCATATCCATTAATGGTGGCTACTAAAAAGAAAAAAGAAAGAAAAGAAAAGAACTAGTGTTGGTAAGGATGCAGAGAAATTGAGACCCTGTTCACTGCTGGTAGGACCACAAAATGGTACATCTGCTGTGGAAAACAGTACAAAAGATAGAATTACCATGTGATGCAGCAATTGCACTTCTGGGTATATACTCAAAATAATTGAAAGCAAGGACTTGAACAGATATCTGTACATCTGTATTCATAGCAACATTATTCACAATAGCCAAAAGGTGAAAACAACCCAAGTGTCTATCGACAGATAAATGGATAAGCAAAATGTGGTATACCCATAAAATGGAATATTATTTAGCCTTAAAAAGGAAAGAACTTCTGACACGTGCTACAACATGGATTAACACATTAACTGCCATAAGAGTTGTATTTAACTCACTCTAGTTTTAACCCTAGGGCCATGTGAAGCATGTGTAAGATCTTACTTGTCAATGTTCTTATTGTTACAATTAATATTGACCATTTAATTCTAAAAACGTGGATTAAAGGAATAGAAGTCAATAAATTTTGTTTTTCTATTCATGTTAACCTTTAAATTGCACTCAAAGTTTTTCTTCTATTTTTGTAATAAAACACTGTGGCCCCAAGAAAAAGTATCTAATTTTTTTGTGTGGCAGTCAATGTGTTAACCCTTAGGGCATTAGGCCAAGTGAAATAAGCCTGTCGCAAAAAGACAAATACTGTATGATTCCACTTATAAGGTATGTAGAGTAGTCAAATTTGTTCATAGAGACAGAAAATAGAATGGAGGTTGTCAGGGGCTGGGAGGAGGGAAGAATGGGAAGTTAGTGTTTAATGGAAATAGAGTCTCAGTTTGGGAAGATGAAAAATTTCTGAAGATGGATGGTGGTGATGGTTACACAACAGTGTGAATGTACTTAATACCACCAAACTATACACTTAAAAATGGTTAAAATGGTAGGTTTTTTATTATGTATACTTTACCACAATAAAAAAAAAGTAGATAAGGATAATTACAGATAGTAAGAAGTGCTATGAAAAAACATTACATGACTGCCAGTGATTGGAGGCAGGGTGAAAACAACTTTAATATGAGAGTGTTCAATGGAAGTGACATTTGACTGAGAAATGAATGACAAGGAAGAATCAGAAAAGTAAGTCCTGGGGGACAGCATTTCAGGCAAAGAGTGGAGAACATGCAGTCCTTGAAGCAGGCATGAACTTTGCATGTTGAAGGAATAGAAAGAAGGCCCAGTTGAATGAATCCTGGGTATACTGATAGGAGATAACCTACAAGGGATAGGTAAGGTGTTGCAGGCCAGGGAAGGGGTGTGCATTTCCTTCTAAAGAAGATGTGAAACCTTGGGGGATTTCTGAGCAAGGGAATTAAGTGTTCTAATTTGTTTGTAAAGGATCATTTTGGCCACTGTGGAGGAAATGCATCATAGGAGGGCAAGAATCAAAACAGATCCATTAGAAGTTGTTATAACAGTACAGAGTAGAGATAGTGGTGGCTTAGAATAGATGACAGCAGTTGAGATAGAGACAAATGAATATATTCAACATATGTTTTGAAGGTTAAGGCAAGAAATCCTGCTGATTTCGTTATGGATAGGGTGATTGTATATCCCATTGGCCTGAGGCAGAACTGATTGCTGTCTGTTTTCCCAGTGCCCTGTACAGTTAGTATCTCTTCCATTCTCAACAGCACCCGTGTTTATACAACAAATCGTATGGTTGTCCTAACTATGTGGAATAAAGGAGAAAGAAGAATCAAAAATAATTCCTCAGCTTGAGCCACATTTGTGGTATTGATGTTTCAAAGATGCACTATTAACAATATTGTTAAGGAAAGAAGACAGAACGAACTTGATACTCCATTTGTTTTATTCATGAGTCCTTTTTGTCCACAGTCACTTAACAATCTCATGTGCCCCTTTCTTTCCCAATTCATATACCAAACCTCAGTAAGAAAGAAAATAAGGCAAATCAAATTATTCAACTAAAAGATAGTTCAAATGACTGGTCAAAAAATAAAGAGAAAAAGAGCAATAAGAGCAATAAAGGAGAAAGCAGCATGTACAGGAGTAGCTCTTGGGGTGCTCCCAGTTCTTCTGCTCAGGCAGAGACAAAGAACATGGCACTGGGTCTTAGGTTTGGTAAGGCTGTGTTATAATGAGTTCTGGTCTGGGGCCTGGGGCCTGGGAGGGGTTTACACCACTAAGTGAATAGAAAGGAAGATTCCCAGGGAAAGGCAGCCCATAGAGAGAGTGCTTGAACCACAGAAAATGGCACTGGCCATGGGTTAGGAAAAACACCAAAAATGAGGAATTAAAGCTGAATGAGAATTCTTCCTTAGAAGGAGGACTGTGGCACATAAATACCTAGCATCTAAATAAATTAAAAGTGATTGGGATAGTTATATGTAAAATTAGAAGGCAAGAAATATGTTTGAATATCTGGAAGTTGTCACTCCCTGAGATACTCTCTAAGGCTGTCAAATTTTTATTGTTTTGCATTCTGGGAAAAAACACAGGCAGATATGACCTGAAGAAATACCTGCAATATATTCTTTTCTCTCTTTTTTTCTTTCTCTCTCTCTTTCTCTCTCTCTCCCCCTCTCTCATGAAAACACACACACACACAAAGATTTTATAATATATGATTGCTTCCTCTTTTCCTTTACCCAAAGGAGAAGTAGTAGAAATGAAAAAAATCCTCTAAAGTTTTTTTCTCAATTCTAAAGGCCAACAGATATCCACAAGGCCTAAATAGAATTTCAGGCCAACCCCAAGATAACAGTTTAACAAAATTAACAACAAAGCTTAGTACTAGAACTAGTCCCCTTTATTAATATTTGAAGACCAGTTGGTTAAGATTAAAAACTTTTATTACACAATGAACCAATATACTTTTTTAGAAAGTGATTGATAATTGACTGGGGACTATCAGTGAAAGTGATCTGGAGACAGAAGCAAACAGAAAGATTAGTTGTGTTTCAGAGGAAATTTCTTACTCCACCTGCTTCCCATAATTTCCAGGCTATTTTAAGCCTTGGCTTTGTGAACCATCTACATACTATGATTTCCAATATTATCCTAAATAGAAGAACCCTAGCAGTGCCCAAGGACTCAAGGCTGATTTTTTAATTTCAGTAATTGGATCTGTCAGTATATAGCCTTGGGATGAGCCAAACAGGTTATGAAGAGCACCAGAACTTAACTAGAGTCTAAATTCAGCTCTCACATTGTATATGCACAAGAGAGGGAAAGGGAGAGAGAATATCCCTTCAGAACAACCAAATCTATATTTCTGTTAACCTGGTCCAATTTTTTAAATACATAGGGTTCATAGAAGCATCTGAATGATCTTTTAAAAACTACAGAAATGAAACAGGCAATTGCTAAAGAGTCATTAGATTAGAAGGATTGGTGAAGCCCACTATTTTTTCAGGTTTTCAGGAATGCCAACAGCTTCCAGTAACATATTTGATTGAGCTTTTGCTTATGTAAATGTCATTCATCTTGCCATCATTTGCCTTATTCCCTTAACACAGTTCTTTAATCACAGAGATTTCCATAGATCCATCAAACCTTGCTCATTATTGTATCCTGTATTCTAAATTAAGTTAGGTAACATTTAGATGTTATCTTTTATGAGTTATGTGCCACCTGAACAATATCAGTTCTCAAAGACTGCCTGAATATTGTGATCCACACAGAGCTACCTTCAGGCCATTGCAGCAATTGCTCATTTTACTTAACATTACTCTCCCTTGGTTTCAATTCTCATTCAGATCTTGGCTTTTCCAGTGGATAAAATTTCAACATGCTTTTAAAATAAGTTTCTAGCCTCTAGTCTGGTAGAGTTAAACTCTTGGGGACTTTCTTCAAGAATTTCAATTAATGGACTGAATTGAAAAGCTTTTCCTACAAATAAGTGATGAGCTATGTAGGAAATTGGACTCTGAACAAAATCTCCTGGCAGTCATTTACACGTCCATAATCTAATAGAAAATTTTCAAACTCTACCACATATCAAAATTATACTGCAAAATCAAAGAAAATATGTTTCTACTTTGGAAAAATAGAAGCACACTTTTACAATTTGAAGAATAGTGAGGAGTCTAAACAAAACAGTTGGCATCACTGCTAGCAGTCTGCTGATTTGGAAAGAGAAAGAGCTTGCCTCAAGACTGTGAATAAGATATTTTCCTTTGACAATTAAGCAATACTTAGGGATGGAAATAGAGTCACTATCGATCCCAGTACTAGAGCCTCAAGGTCAACTGAAGAACTAGTCCATTCTCTACCTCTTTCCCACAATCATTTAATTATTCACTTTTTGTTCTTGCTGAACATGACAAATATTTTTTCCAAAGTATATATAATCCAAATTGCAGCATTCCTTTTCCAGAGAAAATCTTCCTAATTAGATCAAAATGAATGAGCAAAAGTATCTCCTCTTCGGATGTTCAGTTCTTTCCAGAGATTTGTCATTTCTGTCAAAACATTTCATAAATCCTTCAGAGGTTAGCCAGTTTGGGCCAAAATTAGACTTCCAAAATTAATACTGAATAATGCCAGCAAAGCTGGATTTTTACTTCCTATATACAGATATTTATGTCTATTCTCCATTGTTTTGCCACTTTCAGGTAATTTGAACAAAAGATTTAAATATCCACACACATTATATAGCAAAATTAGTCAAACAGGTATTTGTTGAGTGCTTAATGTATACCAAGCATTTTTCTAGGAGCATGTACATCCTTTTCTTATTTCAAGTGCTGAGACTTAGCTTGAAGTCCCAGTCGAAGTTACATCTTTTTCATCCAAGAAGTTTTCTGTAACTATTTCAGTCCACAGTGATTTTTTTTCTTTCTCTAAGCAGCTATAGCATTTATGTCTATATTTTTCACTTTAATTCAGGTAGTGTATTCCATTTGACATTATATAACATCATTATAGAGCCTGGCATATGCTTTGCATACACTATTAAACATTAAATTAACAATAGTATTAAATGTTAATATTATTTGCCTCTCTCTTTAACATAATATGTATACTTACATAAATACATGGAAACCCATTATATAACATCTCTCCTGACACAGGCCTCACCTTTTTACGCCATGCATGTTACAATCTTCCTGTCATTAAGGCTTCTAGATGAGGAGGGTCACCAAACTACCCACGAAGCTGAAGTGGAGGCAGGTAGAACATCATAACTGATAGCTCAGTTCGTAGTCTGACCCAGTAATTCCAATCTCATACAGCTATTAATATTTGCTATCTTTTTTCATTACTCATATCTCCAATTCAATTATTTGAAGGTCCTAAATTAACAGCCACACCTAGGTGATCCCCCCCCCCATATATTCTTTCAATGATTTGTCAGACTGAAGGTAAAGTGCAACCTCAATCACAACACTGTTTCATAACTGTCTCATACCCTCTCTATATTTTAAAGCATCTTTTGAGAATCTGCTATTAAGTGTTTAAATGAGTTTCCAAAGAAGAGTAAAGCATTCTAATGACTGCCAACAGAGTTATCAAGTGGAGTGACATATTGTTTTCAGCTAATCATTATTTGGTGTGATACTGAGCAACAATATTGAACCCTTTAAGCATTTAAATTTATTTTTAAAAGAATAAATAGTACCCACCGTTAAATCTACCCACCTATTGGCATCTATGCCCATATAGTCTACCATCTTTCTGGATAATGTAGATAAACACCCCATTCGTGCACTAGATCCCATGCCCTCATGCCTACTCAAGAACATTGATCCAGCCCTTTTCCTGCTTAGTCGTACATGAGCAGATGTCCTTCTACTAAATTGCTACTATAAATACACAAATATACTGTGATTTCTCTTTACTAAAAACAAACAAACTTTCTTCACCCCATTCCTCCTGTACCTTGATCTCCTATCACCTCATTTCTCAACTATTTTCAGCAAACCTACTTAAAGGAGTTGTTTAAACTCTCTCTATCTCCAATTTCTAGCCTCCCATTCTCTCCAATCAGGGCTTTGCTCCTGCCAAAGACACTCCTATCTAGGTAACAAATAACTCTCCTCTCCACTTCCACAAATCCCATGGTCAGTTCTTAGCATCCATAGTACTTAACAGAAAGTAATTAGCCCAAATTCCTTGAAATATCTTCCTCGCTTGACTTCCAGAATACCAAACTCATCTGATTTTCCTTTCTCCTTCTTAGCCTTCTTTATTGGTTCCTCCTCTTCCCCCCCACTTCTAATAGCCCAAATGTCTAGAACAGTACCGGGAACATGGCATAGGTCCAATATATATTTCTTGAATGAATCAATCAATTAATCAATCAACCTCATTAACAAATATATTGAACACCTATTAACAGTAGGTTAGGAGATGGCTCTGAGGTCAATGGTATGATTTTTTCTACATCTCCCACCTGCAAAGAGATATACTATCAAGGAAAAAAGGGCATAATGTTTAAACTTCTTTAGATAGTTTCAGAGACATGAGGCTCTGCAAATCATCTCCCCCCAAATCCCATATAATTTTGGAAACTATTGTAATTAAATGAATAATTACCCCTTATGGCCGGGCGCGGTGGCTCACGCCTGTAATCCTAGCACTCTGGGAGGCCGAGGTGGGCGGATCGTTTGAGCTCAGGAGTTCGAGACCAGCCTGAGCAAGAGCGAGACCCCATTTCTACTAAAAATAGAAAGAAATTATATGGACAGCTAAAAATATATAGAGAAAAAATTAGCCGGGCATGGTGGTGCATGCCTGTAGTCCCAGCTACTCGGGAGGCTGAGACAGGAGGATCACTTGAGCTCAGGAGTTTGAGGTTGCTGTGAGCTAGGCTGACGCCACGGCACTCACTCTAGCCTGGGCAACAGAGTGAGACTCTGTCTCAAAAAAAAAAAATAATAATAATAATAATTACCCCTTATAATTGTCAGACATTAGTTTCCAATCAAATTTACACATCAGAAGTTTTATTTGCTATATAAAGACTTTATAGCCGGGCGCGGTGGCTCACGCCTGTAATCCTAGCACTCTGGGAGGCTGAGGTGGGCGGATCGTTTGAGCTCAGGAGTTCGAGACCAGCCTGAGCAAGAGCGAAACCCCATCTCTACTAAAAATAGAAAGAAATTATATGGACAGCTAAAAATATATATATATATGGAAAAAATTAGCCGGACATGGTGGTGCATGCCTGTAGTCCCAGCTACTCGGGAGGCTGAGACAGTAGGATCGCTTGAGCTCAGGAGTTTGAGGTTGCTGTGAGCTAGGCTGACGCCACGGCACTCACTCTAGCCTGGGCAACAGAGTGAGGCTCTGTCTCAAAAAAAAAAAAAAAAAAAAAAACTTTATAGTCCATTGATAACCTCTTTATAATCAATATGTCTAGTGTATTTATGGATATTTTCTAGGACTTAGTAAACAACTTCATTATTTTAAACTATTATAGAAAACTTAGCTGTTACAATATTCTATTATAATGCATTATTGCTAAATCATTAATTTGGTTTTGAGTTATTGGTTAGGAGCACAACCTCCAACAATATTATTCTTTTGGGAAAATATCTGCTTCATAGAACCTTTTTCAGCAATGCATTGTAATATAAAACAAAGACTGAATGCATTTACATGTTTTTAACATAAGCTACTTTTGTGCACATTCTGTGGGTTTATCAAGGTAATATTAATGATGGAAATGAACATTTCAAATATGTGTAATTAGAATGACAAATGTTTAATGGTGAGGTGCAGTAATGGCAAAAAGAGATTATATATTTATATTGTCATTGGTAGAGGTTTTTTTTTTTAACTAATAGAATTCACACATTCTAATGAATTTTGACTTCAAACTGATTATGTATCTTAAAAGCAAAGAATCAATAAGATTCTTTGGGGAGTCTGTAAATTTTAGCTATAAAAGCATTAACCACTAGAGTTTATATATACAAATAGGTGTTGTTCCCCTCGAAGTGACAATCTTGCAACGCTGCACTATACTCCAATGTTGGTGCAATATACTCAGAACATTTTTGGAATTCCACCTTCAAACGCATTGTCAAAGCCTACATTACATTCTTTATTGTCCTCAGAGGGCCACATGTTCATACTTTGAGGGTGGATACTTTTTCTTACAGAGCCAAAATTATTCAGTGTCAAGTCCAATAAATCACATAAATGGTAAAATTGAATAATATAATCTTGAATCTAAAACAAGATTTAACTACAAAATAAAAAGGCAGATGTCTTTGTAGAGATTGTAAATTTGCTCTGAAGGCAAGTCCAAGAGAGGAGAAAATTTAAACTTGTATTGAGCAATTGCAGCAGGGTTGAAAGTTATGTAGCCTACAGGGGTGACTACAGTAAAGTATATCAATCAACTTCATTATAAATTCAGGAAACTTTGTGTTTTAAAAATTCTTCCAGCAGATATTTTGTAACTTTAGACACCTAAGTCACCAGGAGCCAACTTGCCCAGTCCTTCCCAGAGTTATTCTTCCCAACTTAAAAAATGTCTGTATTACTGACAAAGGTAGCTCTTGGCTCTTTATTAAGAAATAACTCTAGAAAGAAATGAGTTTTTACTTTTTAAAATTTCAAATGGATACATAGCATAAGAAAAAAATGGAACAAATGCATACCTTAGTTTTATCCCAGAATTATCTAATACATGTACTTGTTTATTTATTTTGGCTAACACTGAATGCTTACTCACTTCCAGATACTATTCTGAACACATTAAGTTTATTCAATTCTTTTCCTTTTAATAAGAACTTTGCAAGATACACTCTATTTTTAGCTTCATTTTACAAATGAAGAAACTAAAATCAGAGAAATTGAAAGACCACCAAATATCACATAGCTCAAAAGGACAGGACAAGGAGCAGGACAGAAACAAAGATAATTCAATCTACAGCCTGTTCTCTGAACTACAGTGCTATATTGCTTAGAATATCAGCCAAATTACCAGGACAAATTAGGAAAATGTGTGTTTCAAAGGTAATAACATAATACATGCTGGACTGAGAAGTAAAAACAGTAAAACATCAGGCATTGACAAATTCTTCTTAATTGTCCAGGTGTCCAAATATTAAGGATATTTGTAATTGTATCATTATACCTCTTTACCTCTCCCCAGATCCCAGGCATCAAGCCACTTGATAAGACCTTGCTAAGGAAACTAAATGATATAATGAAAATGTCCAGCTTGCATAATATTAGAAAACTGTCCCACCTCATCATATATACAACTATAGAGCAACCTAAGATGATACTATGAGAGAAGGAAATGCAGGGTCCCTGAGTGTCAGGCACTGAGCTAGGTACTGAGGCTGCATGTGAGAGAAGGGATATAATAGTCACCCTGCTATAGTGAACATCCTGAGGGGCAGACAATCAATAAACAGCTAAACAAATAAAATTAATAATTATGGGTGTTATTCTAATTATGAGGGAAATAAACATGACACTGTGGTAGAGAATAAAGGGGGTAGTTAGGAAAGGTCTACAATAGGGTCAGGCCCAATGCACTGAAACCCTGCAAGGCCAGATGGCACAACAATGAATATAATGTAGAAATGACACACCAAGAATTAGGAACCGAGTATCCATAACTGAATGGCACAGCTCAAATGAAATTCTTTTACTAAGGCAGACCAGAGACCCTAAGAGTTAATATGCCAAATTTCCACATGAGCCTAAAAAGGATTAAAAGGCAAAAAGCTCTCTTAACCTGAAGGGTTTCTCCCCTGATTCCACTAAACTTTGAATGAGCCTCTGAAAAATACAGCAGGTTCTGGGAATCTGAATTGATCCCCATCATAATATTGTTAATCTCATATGTATTCTTGCATTGCTTATTTTCTGGCTTACTATACCAACATTGCTCAAAGATAAAGAATCCTTTTTTTTGCCAGTCCTCAAGTTTGAACCAGTCTTTATGAACTGGTCTGCCTCCGAATGCGTCTCTGAGGATGTAATATTTAAAATGAAACCTAAAGGATAATAAGGACCCAGTTACGCAATGCTGCAAGAAAAAGACCCTTACAGGTCTGGTTCAAAGAGCAAACTTTTACAAAGGCTGATATTAGCAAAACATCTCTCTATATTGCCATACCTTTCCTAGTACCTTTTCACATTAACATTTCCCATCACCATAAAACCAGCATCCTATGATGAAATGTGGAAGCCATTATCAAAGGAAGCAGAGGGGTGACTGTTGGTTCTCTTATTTGGGAATCTTAGCTGCTTTGGGGCTCTTAATCTTTTAGCACAACCCAACTCCCTGGATGGATCTGGGATTCCTGACTTGGTGCCAAACATGATGCTTAGATTGAGAGGTGCTCTTTCAAAAGTCAAGCATCCACACATCACAGATAATACAAACTAAAATCACATAAATACTATGGAGAAAACAGGGGAAAGGTGAAGGAGCATTGCTCTAACTATACCTGAGTCAAAAGGAAACCGTTATTAAAAAAAAAAAAAAAAAAAAAAGCTAAGGCATGTAGGATGTCACAACGTGATCCTATTCATAGACAAAGAAATGCAGGATAGTAGCTGAAAAAGCAGAGGAATCATAGCTTAAAAATGGTTTATTAAGTTTGGGTGTCCTCGATTATAAATCCCAATTAAAACTTGAGTCTCCCCTTTTATTTCCAGAATAAGATAAATGGCCAAATTTTGCCTTTAAATTATTTTAATGAAAAAATTTCTAAAGTATACGATGCAATATCCAATATTTTTATAATGATAACTCAGTGTTACAAATGAAGCCAAATCTTCCAGGGAAGCTAGTATTGAAACATAGGAACAAATGGCTTAGCTTGTCACTCACATGCAATGTGCAAACCCTTCCCCAGACTGCTAAACTGCACTGATTTCCAGGCTTCAGGAATATCACACCAATTCTCTCAGGGGCTGTTGAACAGCAGGCACATGCGCCTGTGCATGTCCTCATGGAGCACATGCCAGAAATCACACAGTTCCAAGCTCCAGGTTGCAATGCTGTTCTGTGGGCTTTTTGCATTCTCTCTTTCTTTGACTTCCCCATCAAAATGTCTCCTGCCTACCACCCCCTCGCTATTTCTAATCTTTGTGGTTAGCTGTTGCAGCTGTTCCTCATTCCACAACTCTCTTTCCACTTCTTCACTGATTGTTCAAAAAGGATTTATTAAGAATTATGTCCCAAGCACTGTGTTAGGCACCAAGTGAACAAAACAGACATGCTCCTTGATCACATGGCACTTACACTGCAAAAGGGAGAGAGACAAACATATCATTACAATTTGAGGTGCTACAATACTATTAGAGGGAGTGACAGAAAGGAGCTCATTTGGACTTGGGCTCGAGAAGGCCTCTCTGAGGAAGTAGTAATTAGACTGAGGCCTAAATGATAGTAGGAGAGAGCTAGGGGAAAAAGCGAAGAGGAGGCTTTCAGGGCATAAGGTGCAACACAGGCCAAAGCCTGATAATTAGAGCTTGGCATACGTGGGGGATAGAGAGAAGCCCAGTCAATGGTAAAGCTGAAACTGCCATGTGATGAAGTGGGAAAAGAAGTAAGAGCCAGATCATGGGTTGTAGGACTTGTTAAATATTTTTAACACAAGGGTTGGCCAATGAACAGTTTTGACATAATCTACTTGATTATATTTTAAATAATTGCTCTGTCTGTTCTGTAGGAAAAAACTAGGAAGAAGGCAAGAGTGGAAGATACGAGGCCAATTACAAGGATATTGCAGTAGTCCGGGTGGATCCCACCTCTTCTCAGCAAGTTTGTCCATCTCTTCCAGTCACTCATGCCCTGCTTGATCTTTCGTGGAAAAGCTTGACTTGGAGACACCAGTATCCCTCAGGAATTCTCTCTGTTTTTCCACGTGGCAAATCAAATAATCAGCATGAGAAAAGTTCTGGCTCTTCTCAGCTGTGTTCACTGTTCTTGGAAGCTGCTTTTTCATGAAAAGTTTAAAGATGTTTTAAGCTTGTTAAGTTGATCCTCCAGATAACTAAAGTCTTTATATTCCCCTATATTATAAGGAGATATTTCCTTGAATTCTATGGGACAGATATATATTTTTAATATATATATTTTTTTTCACCAAGAATTTACTATTTTGGAAGTGAAAGTATATCTGCCGAAATTTGATTTTGATGATGAATGGTGTTGCTTTAACATTTATCACAGAGGTCTTTAACTTGAAGCCCATGAACTACTAAGGAAAGACCATGAACTTCCTGAAAGAATATGCAAATAATTTCATGCATTTGTCCTTGGAGGCTCTCCTGTAGAGATCCATAATATTCATCAGAGTTTCAGCAGGATTCAAGAGCGAGTGACAGAGTTTAACCTACCCATGGCTAGCAAGCTTTCCCATCATCCCTGTGGGCACATGACCAAGGCTGCCAATTAGAGTCTTCCCGGACACTGATAAATGGATATGAAGTTGGAGTTGCTAGGCTTGGGCTGCAGTGGCCATGTTCCCTGCCATACAAAAAAAAGTCTTCCAAAATAGGATGAATGTATGAAAAAATAGAAATATACGTTAAAAAAAAACCAGGCAGAGAGAGACAGATTTCTATCATCAAATCCTTGGTTATACTCATTAAGGCTCTAATTTTTGCATCTTTTCCTCCAATTCTGAAATCTACCCTAGTATTCCTCTAAGCTACTTGAGCTGATTAATTCTCTTTTTGTTAAGCAAGTTTGAATTGGAGTTCCCTGTCACTTGCAACAGAATTAGTCCTGGCTTATAAAATAACCCCCAAAAGCTTAAGAATCATCTCTTTAATGTAATGATCTGATATTAGAATTCATTAGAGACTTAAAGATATTAAAATTGAAACTGAACAAAAATATGAATTCATATTTGACCAATTAACATTCAGAGATATTACTATGACTTAGAGACCGATATATTTTTTACTGGATTTAGTTCTAGTGGCAGAAATTAAAGTCTAATTAGACACCTGCGGGAAGCTTATTAAATTATATTTACATATTAAAAATTTGCTTAACAAATCTAATAAAACATAAGATCACTTGAGGTTACAATGCAGATGGCATATTTTAGATAAATTTAAGGGAATTAGGTAGCTCGTATAAAATTATTTAATTCAGTACATATCATAAGACTCTAAAAATTCCATGGTAGAAAGGGACTTTCAATTTGATTCTAGTAGTAATGATGATATAAGGAGTAAAAACTGGCAAATCACAAAATATAGAAACACTCTGCCTAATCAATAGTGTAAGTCTCTAGAACATCCTCCAAATCAATAAGATATATAATAATGACAAGAACCACCTAAGAGTAAATGGAAAAAAAAGTGAATTGTAACACAACCCAGAACCATTAGTCAAACTATATTAAAAGTGCATTTAACACAAAAATGTGATCAGTCTTAACTTCAGTAGCACTGGCAATAAATAAAATTTATCTTTCCTTCTTCATAGAGAGTCACAATATTCCAGAAAGCTCACAAAGCTAGAAAACAAATAGTATTGAGACTCCTTAGGCCACTCTAGCACTTTACTACAGATGTAAGCTTTTAACCAGTTATCATCTGAAATGTACATTAGAAATTTAATTTCCAGTCAGACAAATAGCAATGCAGTGAAATATCATTGAGAATGAGACGTTTTAGATAAATTTCATCAAGCACATGAGGAGGTAAATAAGATGAATACATTAAGAGGCAGCAATATGCCAGGGCCTTACTGGCTGTACTTTAAATATATGTCATCCCAGGCCCATGGCACCCCTGCATGGTGGAAAGTATCACCTTCGCTTTGCAGATCAGAAACCAGAGCTCACAGGATTAAGCAACTCACCCACATCACTTAAACATAAGGGTGGATCTGGAATGCAAACACAGTCTGAGTCCAAGTCCTGTGTTTTCATCATATTATTCTCCCTCCTTTTAGCTACCAATTTTTTTTCCATTTAGACTGTTACAGTCAATAAATGCTATAAAATGGGAACAAATTATAGATGTAAATATCCCATTAAAATAGAAAATATCAAACATATTTTCTTACTATCTCAGGGATGATTATCAATACAAGTTTTGTTTGTTTTTTTTTTTCCTTGCTATTCTTCAGGGTAGAACTTTTGATTATTCCACTTACTGTCATTGTGTCTGCCACAAACACTTCCTCTTTGTAATACTATTTCACTATACACACACATACACACACACACTCCTTCAAGTTTCCTCTTCCAATCTTCTCTGGATGGGAAACAAGAAGACCATAGTTTTTAAGTACTATATGTTTACTAAGAGTCATTAAAATTCTAGAAGAACTCAAAAAGCCAATTTTATGTTACCAGAGCAAAGTCTTTGAAACCACTATATCAGAGGCCCCCTTGGTTTTATTTCTTTACTTCTAGTAAAAGTTATATCCTAAAGGATTGAAATTTCAGGAAGGAGGATTGGAGATAGAAAATTGCCTCCAAATACATGAAAAGTGGCTATAAATAACATTTATACAGTTTGGTCTGAGATTTCTGATAAACTAGCTGACTTCCAAACATAGACTCTAGCAATGATTTATGGACTAAATTGTATTTTCAATCCCTTACCCACCTATTAGCACCACTTTAAAATATTATTTGTTATGGCCCATATCATACCTCTTCTCCCATCCAGTCATCCTAAAAGAGCAGTGTGAATTTTCCTATTACAATGAAGGTCATCACTTGTGCACCTCCTCAATGCCAAGCACTGCACTAAGCACTAATGTACAGTGACTCATTAATTCACAGAACCAAGCAGGCCTGCCCATGGTGGCTGTGCACATTGTACTCTTCAACCCTTAGGAGTGCCAATCACATAGATTACAATGTCAGTGGTGCTCTTTGGGGATATGCAATGCCCAGAAAAGACAGTGGCCTAAGGGTAAGTACTATTTTATCTCCATATCACAGAAACTGAGGCTTAACAATTTAAGTGGTAGAAATATATCAGAAAAAGAGGTCTTAATCACTATGATATTCTGCATCCTATATTTTCCTATAGAATATTGTTGAACTGAGATACCTTAAAACATACCCATACATGCAGACATTTCAGATACATGTACACAAACACTCAAAATGCACCCATGGCCTAGGTTAGTAGCAGATTATCCAATAATAACTATGAATCAGAGCCTGTTTTTCAAGAGTGTTCCAGAATTTAACCAGGACCCAATATAGTTCTGAGGATCCTAAGAGATCCCTCAAAAACAAGGACAGCTTGGGGAGCCAGCACTCCAGAGATTAAGTTCCTTGACTAATAGCCAATGCCCCCCTGAGATCCCCAAGAGCCAATACATAATTGACTATTGGATTTAACCTACGCAGTCTCATGGCTGACACCAAATTATCAGACCATCTCCTAAATGAGCCTAGGTGCAAAAAACTGACACAACTCTGATCCATAATCATCCTTATCATGAATTTGAACCTGGAAATACACATTGAAGGCATTTTGCATTTACCTAGAGATGTACACTCATCATGCAATACTTGATAACCAAATTTCCCTAGATTGAGAGAGCCCAAACATAGGTCTGATTTCGAAAAACAAAGCACTGTAGTATGCAAGTGGATTCCAAGGCAGCTCTGCACCTGATGAGCTGCAGGACCGTAGGTGCAGCTTCTATAAGAGCAATCCATCAGAGGGCACGTACCATCACCACCCTACATAGAAAGTTCTACTTTGCCACAGTGAGGATGGACCATTTCTGGAATCTGTTTGAGAGCCCTTTCATTTCTTGTAATTTTTATTAAATGTTTATTAAGTACCAACTTTAAGCCTAATACTAAGTTTAGCATTGGCCAATGGTACATTGAAATGAAAAGGAATAGTTCCTGTCCTCAAGGAACTCACAATGAAAGGAAGGAGGATAATATAAAAATAGATAAATTCTAAATCACATAGTAGTGCTAATAAAATATGAACAAAATGATGAGAGAGTAATTAGCTCTGCCTGTGGGTGGTACAGGAGGTTAGGAAAAGATTGGCAGAAAAAAAGCAACAGACTAATGGGTCTTGGAGGACAAGGAGGAGTTTGCCTAGTTAAGAAGCTGAGGTGGAGAGCAAGTGGGAGCAAGCTGCTTCTTGCTGCATAATTAACTGCAAGAGTACAAGAGGAAATTTTATTCCTGCTTTCATGATACTATTGCTTTGTCCTTTGATTATATTTTATTCGAATTTAAAGTAAGTAACGATGGAGGAGTTTCACTAGGCTGTTATTTGGACTGAAGCGGAATGTGCTGGGCTCAAGTAGAAACTATTGCTATTTTTTAAATATTTTTCTGGGTCCATTTTTTGGAAATCAGCTACAGTATTTTGACTTTTCAACAGTTTATATTGTGAAAACATGAGATTTTTTTTCAAAAAAACATAAGTTAAATGTCTCAATTAAATTAAACATCCACATTTATTAAGATCAACTTAATACCCCCTGAAAATTAGATTACTCTCCCCAGTGTGTATTTAAATTGGCAGCTAGTGACTAGAATGAGGTGTTTCACATTGTTATACCACAGCAACACAGAAGCCTTTACAGAATGTAAAATTATTGCTGAGATGGTGATCCCTGAGATCTTTTCCAGTAAACTTCAACAGCTGAACTATCTATTAAACAGTGTCAGAAGAGTTCTAAATTACCATGGCTTTACAGAACTCCAAAGCTACCTCCAAAATATGAACAATTACTTTATTGTAATACAATAATGTACTGTGAACCCAATTTCCTCATCATCTCAAAGAAAGATAAAGATAAAATATATTAGAGGAAAAATAAGCTAGTAACTCATAATATTTAACCAAACCATATATCTACTGCATTTAATGCTCGTAGACTTCATTAAAGAAGACTTTAGGGCTGTCCTAAGCACAGATGCTACATCACCTGTCATCTGTCTTATCAACTGTCTACTACAGTCCTTCCAATGAGGAAAGAAACTTATGTTTCCCATATATATTCTGGATGGTTCCAGCCTCTATTTCTCTTTCTACAGTACATCCTTATGCTCATGCAGCCTCTAGCCCTGTCATCAATAGATGTGTGAACTCAATTTCATGACTTTCATTCATCTGACCAGAGTTCACCCTCAGAAAGGTTGAAATAAGGCATCTTTCAACACTGCACCTCACATTCATTACAGCTGAAATCAGAAGCATCACACCATAGGAAACATTGACCAAAATCCTGCTTGCTATTTGTTTAGAAATGTTGCTTCCCCAGAACTGCTGGCATTCAGCTTGCTAACATAGACTCCTTCTTGGAATCTGTAATAGTTTCTGTATATCCAGCTGGACACTTTCATTTCTGATCTCATCCTAAGGTCAAAGTCACGCACTTACCCCATCAGAACCTAGCAGCAATGATCTGTTATTGTCCAGTCCAATATACGAAGGATATCTTCAAATTAAAACAGCAACTAGAGTTGTGCAGAATGGCTATTTACAGACTACATCCTTCCTCGTAAACACCTGGGAGCTAGAGGGGCAGAGTGATATGCACTGATAGAAAATGATACAAATGACAAATGAGCAATGTCTAATTATTCAGGCGTTGCTCAGACTCAGAGACAAAAGCAAGAAAACTGAGAGTTAGGGATGAAGCTCCATCCTCCTCTAACCCTATTGTGCCTGTGTACCGCAGTACATATTAATGTAACATCAAGCCCTATTTTTAGACCTCTGCAATTCCACAGGCATAAATCATTACTGTGCCACAAGTCACCTTTGAGTTAGCAATGCCAAGTTTAACATTTTGCAGGATCCTACAATATAATTGAAAGCAAGTGATATTTAAAATGAATAGTGATAACTTTAATAGAATAAAATTAGCCTAAAAATAGATTGTTTGAGAGAATTTATTAAGTAATAATTAAAAGAAAAAGTGACAAATGTGCCACTTAGCTAATCCTATCTTCACAATAGCTTTCACAGTTGAATTTGGAATGCTGTTCTTCTGCAAAAAAAATGCCAATGAAACAGTCTTGTTTTCTTTTTACATAATACTGATTAATCCTCAGTGATTTTAGCCACCAGGGTTCTCTCTGAATTGAACATCTGATTAAAGAAGGAAAGACAGAGCACAACTAAAGGCACAAGTTGGTCAAAGTGTTACTTTTTTTAAACAACAGTCCATGTCTATTGTTGAGGAAATAATAATTAAAAGCAAAGTCATCTCCCAACCCAGAAATCTTATCTACAAGGGTAGTAAGAAAGATAACATTTTTTATTATTGAATAAGCATTAAAACAGAAATTCCAAAGATTGGAAGAAATCTTACTCTTTCCTATAGCCACGCAGATACAGAACATTACATACATATTTTTTTTTTTTTTTTTTTTTTGAGACAGAGTCTCACTCTGTTGCCCAGGCTAGAGTGAGTGCCGTGGCGTCAGCCTAGCTCACAGCAACCTCAGACTCCTGAGCTCAAGCCATCCTCCTGTCTCAGCCTCCCGAGTAGCTGGGACTACAGGCATGCGCCACCATGCCCGGCTAATTTTTTCTATATATATTTTTAGCTGTCCATATAATTTCTTTCTATTTTTAGTAGAGATGGGGTCTCGCTCTTGCTCAGGCTGGTCTCGAACTCCTGAGCTCAAACGATCCGCCCACCTCGGCCTCCCAGAGTGCTAGGATTACAGGCGTGAGCCACCGCGCCCGGCCCGATTACATACATATTTTCAAGATAAACAATAACTTGTCCTCAAGTAAGAGGACTTGACAGCACCATTTGTCACACATACTTCATCCTAAATTTACCTGGTAATTGGGGTGACCATCTGTGTTAGCTAACTGGCTTTATCCAGTGGAGAAGCAAATTCCTCATATTTTTACCTGAAGAGAGAGTTTTGCAATTAGGCTCAAGTTAGGCTCCTACCCTTTCACAGAAACTGGAAGATAGGAATGTGATATCCCTTGATGTTCGCATTTCAAAGAGAGGGCTGCCTGGTCCTTGAGGAAGTAAACTAACTGACACCAGGCCTATGCAGTTTTCAAAAGGATTTATCTACATTTCAAAGAGAGGAGAAAGTATTTATAATTACAAGTTTTCAAAAGTAAATACTCTGAGAAAAGAGAGTGGGGAAAGTTTCTTCCTTTGTTTTCAACAGGGAGAATTAAGCCTCTTATTTTTAATTTTTATTTGTCCTTACACCATACAGCTTTAGTGTGACTGCCATAATGCAAACTCGTTTACAGAAGATGTGTGACTACTGTGAGTCCCCAGAAGAGAAAATCAAAAACAAAAGAGCAAAATGAAAATGGTTTCTAAACCATTAAATCAGCACAAATTAATATGTCGTGCCAAACCACATGCATTATGGACTGCAATGATTATTGATAATATATTTCACCAAGGGAAAAGCACATTCTTAATAAGGCTTTGTCTTCCTGTCCATTTCTGACAGGGATGATGATTTCATTTTTAATTTGTTCAGAAGTAAATTTATAATGATAACCAAAGGGAAACAATTGGCTCCTCTGTATGAGATTATCTATACCATCATCGGCCATTAAAAATGTATTATATTGAGTACAAAGGAGAGTTTTGCATTCATCTAAATAATGCATGTTACCCTATAAAAATACAAAATGTATAACAGAGATGAGTTAAATGAGTCAACTTACCAAAATTCCAAATCAGTCCTACTGTTAGAACATATATTTGGTGAATGATACATTCCCAGACACATAGTTCAAACTATTTAATGAACTTTCTACCTATATACAGTAATTTTCCACTAAGTGCTCTGATAAAGCATCATCTAATGTTAGCATTAAGAGGGATGTGTAATACCAATCAATAGCCAAATAAAACAAAACCACCAGAAGTCAGAAGGGGATAATGCAGAGAGTAATGCTTTCTGATGAGACCTTTAGAGGGCAACATCAAAAGGAACCATCCAGAGAGCCTGCTGCCATTAGTAGATCACATGCAACATTTACGGAGTTGCTAACAGAGGTCCTATTTAATGAAAAATAGGTGCGATCTTAGCTCTTGCTTAATGTGCTTCAACTTGTCTAGGAAAATGCTATGACAAATGGAATAGCATAAAGAAAAGAATAAAAATTTAATGGAAACATTAAGGAGAATCCTAAATTCAGATATTATCCAAAAAGTTTTCTGGGTTTTGATTTCTGGGAAAATGGAGGAAGAGGCAGAAGGGAAGGGATGGTTCAAATTCGCAACTGGAATTTCAATGGCTGTCAAATCTAAAATCTGCCCTCAAATCTAATGTGTTTGGCAAATTAAAAGAAAGCATAAGAGAATCACTAAAGATGACACTCTGGCCTGCTGGCTGAGAATATGCAGAGTAACAGTAAACTTTTCTTTAGTGGATTCCCCCTTAATTTACATGAAAAGAGAAGCTGTTTCTCCAACACTCACCCCTAACATCCCACTGTGAAGACAGCTGCTTCATTTGCCTTTCAGCAAATTAAAAGTTAAAATAGCTTCACTGTCAGGAGTAGCAGCAGCAATTGAGAGGCTTGTAAAGAGCTTCATTTCACTGCAGTAGAGTGTTCTATTTCCAGAGGATCACCGCTACCTTTTGACTTCAGCAAAGAGTCTCCCAAGAAATGATACCCAGCCTCTGCTAACTATCACCCTCTCTGCTGCTCTCTCTGTTGACAAAGGTCAAGACAAAATCCCTGACCAGAAAGGTGCTGCTTTCTTAAGGATCCTCATGCACTGACTTTTGCTTTTGTATTCTTACATTGTTAAGATTCACCTCTATCTGCCCCCAGTAATAAAAGTAATTAATAAAAATTAAAAGCAAAACAAAAATTAGGTCACTCTGTAGTCTGGACAAAAGTCTGGTTATTCCACACTCCCTCCAAAAAAAAGATTAAGAATGGGAGACCAATAAGGATAAATAAAACTACTGGGAAAAAATATATACATCATTTCTTCAAAATGGCAAAAGAGAAAAAAGGAAATATTACCAAAGGGAAGAGCAAATAAATTCTGTCAGAGTCCTAAGTTTGGCTTGCACTTCATTTTTCCAAATAAACCAAATTCTGTCTCAAAAATAAAAGTAAAATAGTGAATTCTGAAGTATTTTTCAAGCTAGTTTTTTAAATTTTAATCTTGTTAATTTTAGTCGGGGGACCAACCTCGAGTCTAAATTTTCCTTAGATATTTTTTAGGATTCCAACTTACAGAAAAGTGCTAAGATTATTTTCTTAGCTAAGATTTGCATTCAGAAAGGAAACTGATATCGGAGATCTGGAAAAAGAGGTATTTCATTAGGATGATATTACTGGACTTTTTAACTCTTCTGCATTCATATTTTCCTCACTACAAATTCATAACAACAACCTCCTCTTTCTGCACTTAATGTATAAAAGTTTACTGTTTTATTTTAGCTTAAAATCTTCTGGGTGACTGAAATAAGAATACTACTAAATAGAATATAAATTACTGTAGTATTTATTACTTTCATGTCATCATTAGTATCTGCCAGAAGTCATAAAAATTATCTTCTTTTTTTTCCTATTTTCCTTAAGAAGCTGTAAAGAGTATTATCTAAAGAATTTATTCTTTTATTCCTGGTCTTTTCATGGTATTTTTTTTTTTTTTTGGCCATACTTTGTGATTAATTCCCACATGAAAGCTTTTATCATATATCAATGATTTCTAATGTGTAACAAAATTAAATTGTTTAGGAATGCAGAAATTATAATATCTCGATAATTGAAGACGGTATATTAAAACAACCAAGAATAACATTTTATATCATGAATCAGGCTGCTAAAAACCTCTGATTAACATTGCCGGGCATATTAATTATGTGATCAGTTTTAATATCCACAATACTGTGGAGTTGTACTCATATTCCCATTTTACAGAAAGGCAAAGCACATTACCTACGCTCATATAGCTACTAAATTACAGGGTCAGCCTTTGAATCAGAGAATACCTGGTAATACTAAGTAATGGCTCATGCATTTAGCCATTACTTAGTATTACCAGGTATGCTTATATAAAGTGCTACTATTGTATTTATAAAGGTTGCTTTTCTTGGTGTGATTCATAGCACTAAGAGTCTCCAAAGACTCCTCCAAGAATTTTATTTTTATTAGTAATTTTTTGTCGTAGCTGTTTTATGGGCCATATTGCAATTCAAGGGCTTCAATTAATTAAAAATAGGCTGATTTAACTATAGATTAGTTAAAATGCAGTGTGACTTTGGACATTTAGGCCAAGGCTAATTTCTAAAACTAATATAATACCTTTATTTTTACATATTTTCTCAAAATATAGACCTCCTTTGAGTAATTCTTCCCCTATAATTTGGCTATTTTCCATTGTTATTTTATTTCTAAATCTAGAAGAGAAACTAATAAGCTCATCCTGACCAAAACATTCTACATATGAAAACAACCAAAAGTTGCCTCCCCTTTTGTGCAAAAGTTGTGTATGTCTCCTTCCCCGGACCCCCACTTTCCATGTTTATATATCAGATCACCTGCATGCTGAGGCAGGAGGCCAGTATTTCACACTGCACTGATTTCTTTTTTCCCCTGTGCATGCCCGTACGTTACAAGAGCTATGGTTAGGTTTTTACAGTTCATAAGTCTCTAGCCTTGGATCAAGCCATGCTGCACCTCAATCTTTTTCAGTCCTTGTTAGCAGAGGCCACTGTATCTAAACTAAAATATGTAGAATCTACAGTGCCAGGTCCAAATCACAGATGGTAAACTCAGGTAGGTAAGAAATACAACTTTTGTATATTTATATTTCTATAACTGAGTGATGGAAATGTCATCTCAGTACATTGAAAGATGCATCCCTTCTCAACCTTCACACCCACCCTCACCTGTCCGCCCATAGTCCTGTTTCCCACAGTTGTCTGGTTTCTACCATATGGAGGAAGCTTAATTGTACCAAGGTGCAGAAGTAAGAAGTGAAATTCTTTTTATCATAAGCAATAGTATCCACCCAGATGTCCAGCTTCCTTTCTTGGCCTTGGTCACTGGCCCACGTGGGTGATTGCAGGATATGCCTCACACCCATCCCCATTAGCCCTATCATATGTAGCAGGCTCAACTTCAGTAAAACCACTTGACTCTGTCGTTCTCTGCATCCTTCTGTGATACAGCCTCCCAAATAAAGGAGAGTCAAGGGAATAACAGAAAATAATAAGGAGAGAGGGAGGAATCATAAGCTAATCTGGGAAAATATCATTGTAAAGAAAATTAAATATGACTTCTTTCGTCTGTTACTGGAAAAAATGAAAATAACTTTCATAAAATTTGGAGAGTTTGCTTGGCACTCTTTGTGGTTTACCCAAATTTCACTTCGAAGAACCTGAGAAGCACCTCAAAAGAGATAGGTAATCATCTTCCGCAGCAGCTAACGCCAAGATACAAGAAGCTCGCATGGGGCTACAATTGGAGGAGACACACCTCAGGCAATAAATAAGTCTCATGGACAGAGAAAACACGGTGGTTCCAAATATGAGCCCACAACCAATTGTCACAATGACAGATGCTTCTAATTACAGGTGTTCTTTTGTTATTAAGCTGCTCTCATGTGCTCAGTTCCATACACTCTATGCTCTAGACTCAGGAGTGTGTAGCAGCAGGAATTTATTTATTTAACAGTAGTTAATTTTCTCAAACAGTTAAGGGAAGGGGACCTTTAGTCCTTCATGAAAATGACAGAGATTTGGGCATAATGGCATTCGCAAATTTAATATCATAATTTTTTTTCTCTAATTTTGGGTCCTTGCTGCTTTCTCATGTACATTGTGAAGTATAGACTGTAAATTTACAGCACCTAGAACAGGACCTGGAAAACAGCAGGCACTAATTATGAGAATTAAGTCCTGGAAATCCTAGTCACAGAAAATAATGTTATGGGCTGAATTGTGTCTTCCCAAAATTCATATGTTGAAGTACCAATCCCCAGTACTTCAGGATGTAACCTTATTTGGAGACAAGGGGTCTAAAGTAGTAATTAAGTTAAAATGAGGTTGCTGAGGTAGGGCCCAAGCCCAATATGACTAGTGTCCCTAAAAGAAGAGGATATACCAGGGATGCATGCACAGAGGAAAGACCACGTGAGGACCCAGGGAGAAAACTGCCATCTGCAAGCCAAGGAAAAAGGCCTTAAGAAAAAATAAGTCTGCTGACACCTTGATCTTGAATTTCCAGCTTCCAGAATGTTGAGAAAATAAATTTCTGTTTTTTTAATATCACTCAAGTCTGTAGTATTTTATGATGGCTATCCTAGCAAACTAATACAGATGTGAATAACTACCTGGGTTTCATTACAAAACAGTATTTCCAAATTCTAAAGACTGCTAATTGCTTTTGTAAGCTGAAATTCCTACCCTTTTTATCAGTTCTTGTGTTTGTTTGGATCTTATATATGCCCCCATCATATTTGTATTGTATTGCACTTGCAATAATTCACAATAGATTTAATTTTGCTATTCCAGGATGCTTCCAGTTTTTTTTTCTCAATATAAAAAGCTGTGTATTTTAGGAAATGTGTTTTAGGAAATTAGATATTTAGATCTGAAATTCCACATACTGATGTACAGTATTCAGCCTGAGACCCCACGTTTCCAACAGATGTATTTAGCCTGATTTTTTTAATGTTCAACATTTTAAATGTTTCAAATACCTTTATGAATATTAAATACTTTTACGTTAAAAATTTGTTTCAGATACTGCCTTAATCGTTTTCTTTAGAAAATAAATAAAATCTAATTTAAATGAGCACCAAGAAAATGGGGTAGAATGATTCCTATGTTTCCTTTTATATGTGATAGACAAAATAATCTGGGAATGAGTTCTTAAAAAGCTTTTTATGAAACATATCAAAAAATTCATTGATAAATTACATAAAAATAGTAATAAAATATAGCCTGCCATGTCAACTCTTAAAACATAGTTAAAAACTGAATTTCCTTGATGTTCATATATTTGGAGCACTATTTCATTTTTTTCTTCCTCTTTGTTTCTCAGGTGTTCAGAATTGGATTAATAATAATCCTTAAAATGCTCTCAGCATCGGTAACTGTATGACCCACTTTTATTTATCTGTTTATCCATCTGTAATAATGTAATAAGAACACATAAATTTCCTCACTCAAAACAAATACTAAGGCTCTGGTCATAATCCATATTCAACTATGTGGTCACCTCATATGACATCCCTCTCCAAACTTGAAGCAATAACCATACTTCATCTTATACTCATCATTCCCTTCATTTCTTTGTTGTACAGAATCATTATATCTATGCATATTTAAAAGGACATTTCAGTTGTTTTAACTTTATAAAAATGGTATTATTATATATAATTTTTTAGAACTTGCCTTTTTTTGCTCAGTGTTATATTGTTGAGATTCGTCCATATGTGTCTGCTGTTGCTTATTCATTTCACTACTGTGTCATATTTTATTGTGAATATACCACAGTTTATTCATCCACTGTCCTACTGATTCCATTTAGGTTGTTTTCTGGTTATTCCTTAAATAGCAATGACATGAGCATCCTTATACAAGTTTTTTGTACATATAAATGAGTGTTATTAGACACCTAGGAGTGAAATTTGGGGGCCATAGGGCATATATATGTTCAATTTTTCTGACATGCTCAATATTTTTAAAATAATTACACCAATTTGCACTCCAACCAGCTAAAAACATCTACTGGATCTATATCCTCTCCAATAATTGATATTTCAGGCTTTTCAATTTTTTTCCAGAAGGAAAGTGTAAAATGATATCGTATTATTGTATTTATTTGTGTTTCCATGATCACTAATGGATGTGATGTGATGTAATGAACATCTCTTCATATTTTTGTTGGTCATATGTGTTTCCTCTTCTATGAAAAGTCTATGTATGACTTTCACTTATTTTTCTTACTGATTTTAGGAGATAATTTTTGTGCTCTTGACACCAGTCCTTTGTCAGTCATGCAGATTATGAACTAGTTTGTGATAGTTCATTTTCTTTAAGTGGTCACTTAATGAACTAAAGTTCTTAATTTTAACACAATAAAATTTATCTTTTATAATCAACATGTTTTATGCATTATTTAAGGAATATTTTTCTATATCTAGATCTAAAATACATTCATCTATATTTTCTGCTAAGTATTTAAAGATTTGCCTTTGACAGTTAAATCCTTAATCCATCTGGAGTTGGTTTTTTTAATAAAGTGTGGGGTAAAGATCTAGTTTCATATTTTTCTAAACATTTAATGAACTTATTTACTCTTAAGGCATTGATCTGTAGTTATAAGAAATTATTATTACATGATTCTTTAAAAAAAACTACCCCAACGTTCTAAAATTTACATAAAATTCTAATTACTTATATAATGTTTTTCTAAATGAAAGAAACCCTTGCATAATAGGAATTGAGATTACTAATTCTACCAAACACAATAAGAATGATTATAAAAGGAAGAGAAACATGAAGGTAATTTCCCTGAAGCATCCCCAATCCTCTTACCAACACATTTTAAAAATCTGTTTTGGCCGGGCACGGTGGCTCACGCCTATAATCCTAGCACTCTGGGAGGCCGAGGCGGGTGGATCGCTTGAGGTCAGAAGTTTGAGACCAGCCTGAGCAAGAGCGAGACCCCGTCTCTACTAAAAATAGAAAGAAATTATCTAGCCAACTAAAATATATATAGAAAAAATTAGCTGGGCATGGTGGCGCATGCCTGTAGTCCCAGCTACTTGGGAGGCTGAGGCAGAAGGATTGCTTGAGCCCAGGAGTTTGAGGTTGCTGTGAGCTAGGCTGACGCCACGGCACTCACTCTAGCCGGGGCAACAAAGCGAGACTCTGTCTCAAAAAAAAATAATAAAAGTAAAAAAAATAAATAAAAATAAATAAAAATCTGTTTTAACTAATTGAAACATACACACACACACACACACACCACTCCCCCCAACACACACACACACACACACACACACACAATGCACAGAAAGCAACAGTAACATGGAAAAGGCAAGCATAATCAGTGCTCCACATATCCACTTCCATTTTCATTTTTGCATTCCCACTATGATTCAATTTGTTTTATAATCATTTTATATTAGTTATTTTGAATGCTGCTTTACAATGAAATAGAATTCACCTGTACCTTATGTATAAGTAGGTCACAAATGAAGAAATGGCATGCCAAAAAGTCAATTAATTGCCAAATATCCACTATTTCAGAGGAGCTCTTGTTTCTCTCTTTCTGTCCCAACATGGTATTATTAATACTTTACATCTCTGTAAAAGTAAAAGGGTTTAACTATTTTAACTTCCAAACTATTTTACAAACATCTATTAAATATCTACTATGAGCAAAGCACCATGCTAGATACTTTAAAGAATAAAAATTTGCCCCATAATATAATCAGGGAGCCATAAATAAATCTAAAACTGGGCCAAGTGTGATAAGTTACATAACAGATGCACCCACAAATGTTGATTGAGTTCAATTATGTTTGCAATTACTAAGCACCTAAGAGGAGATAGTATTGCACATTTCAATAGTCCCATTAAATAGGTCTCATTAAATAGACTTCTCTTTAAAGAGTCCATTTAGTAATTTCATGATATAGGAATTTTAGAATAGAAACAGTGGTAAATTTTTTAGGCAACATCCATTTCCAGGCATGCTTTGGACCATAATGTAAACACTGGCATAGAAGATAATGAATGTTACTAAAATATTTAATGAAGGCTTTTCTCCAAAACCAAGAAAGAAAGTGAGACACTAAAGAATAGAGTCTTTCCAAACTCTACCTTCATATAGTCTATGCAGGCAGATATAATTCTAGTCTACTCAGTTACCTGGCTTTAGGTTTTCAGCCAATCCAACAGCATGAACAGCTCCAAATAAAGCTATGATGATTTTTAATGCCCACTCTAGGTCTTCTATTTTCCAGTCTTCCCTGTCTCGTATGTTTTCTGCACTCTTACTGCCTTTTTTCAGAACCTCTAGTGAAGCAGCCCATTTAGGCCTTCCATTTCCAAGGGATGCATCATAATTTCTATGAACTACCCTAGGTGAGTTCCCCCTCTCCTCACTACAAGGTTCTACTCAGTGTCACATCCCCTCTGAGCCTCTGGGTGTCTCCCATGATAACCCCTCCCTAATCGCAAACTAATAGACACCAATATGAGAAGTTTAGAGAGATCCCATTCTTTCTGGAAGAGTAAATATAAATCATGAGGCTTTCAAGTCAGATATAAAAAACTATGGTGCCACAAAAATCAGAAGGAAAACCTTTGTGCTTGTAATCATGAGACCTCAGATTAAGTCCAAAGTCCACAATAATTTGTATGTAACATTGAGGTAGTCATTTAACTCTACTGATACTCAATGACTGAATCTAATAATCAGAAAAAATAACAATGAATTCATATGAATGCTGTCATAAATTACATGATGTATGAGAAAGTATTTTTAAACTATAAAGTGATCTAAAATATGAGTGATTTTCAACTTATGGCAATGATAAACCAACAGGGAAGATATATAATTTGACATCCCTCAAGATATTCTGTGGTAATACCTATGCTAGGGATAGGACTGCCAATAAATTTGTAGGAAAAGACAGGGATAATTTTCTAAATCATGTCTTCGTTCAACCATTGACCCATTCATTTGACGTAAGAGTAAATGCCAGGTACAGGAGAAAGAACAGTGTCCAAGGTAGACGTGGCCCCTGCCCTCATGGAGTTTATATTCTATCCATGGTTCAAAACAACTGGAAAACGTGGAAACACAGCACGCACAAGCAGGATGACTGAATTCCCAGGTAAGCATTATTCTTACTGAAATAAGTACCAACTTTGCTTTTTACTGAAACAAGGGAAGCCATGCTATCTGATTTACCTCAATAAATCAGCCTGTGACACCAGCATAATCTTAAGCCATATGATCTGTTTCACAATTCTTAATGAGAAGACAAAGTAGTCTAGTTGAGACCTATGATTTTCATAACTGAAGCCTAATGGAATATTTCTATGCTTTAAAAATTAGGCTATTTCTTTCTGTTAGAGGGATCCTTTAGCTCTTTGATAATAACAGCTGACACTCACAGCTTACTAGGCATTCTTTTCAGCATTCACTTTTTATCTCATTTAGCCATTACAACTCCATGTAGTAGGTACTATTATTATCGTGCCATTTTATAAATGAGGGAAATAAGGCATAAAGAGGTTAATAAACTTGTCCTAGGTCATACAGCTATTTTTTTTTTTTTTTTTTTTTTGCTGGGCCCAAGATTCAAATCTAGGCTATTTTACTATACAGTCCAATTTGTACCCACTGTGTGATCTACTGCCTCCCCATAGATTCCTCTTAGTGGAGCGATTTATGGTTATAATAGATGAAGGGTCAGGAACCACTGTTCTATTTAACCCCAATCACTCCAGAATTCATTCTAGGGTGCTGAGTACACCCAGAAGCACCATTTACATGGGCTTGGTATGAATGGCACCCTCTAGAGGTATACAGTACTCACACAGAGTAATCCCACACAGTGACCCATATCCCAGCATAAAGCACACTTTCTTTTATGTAGCCTTCCTAGGTTGCCTTTCTACCATGGAAAGCCTTCTCCTCTCAGCATGCTTAAAACCAGTTAGCATCTAGTTAGCATCCAGCCAGTATCGCCCTTGAAGCCTTTCCACACTCTTTTAGCTACAAGGATCCACATATCTCTTCTCTGAACATCTACTTTTTGTTCACTTTGTGGGCACTTTTAGCTACTGCTTAGCATTTAGTCACCCAATGATTTGTGTTTGACCAAACACACTTATTTACTCAGCTGCATTTAAGTTCACTAAGGACAGAAAACAGCTTTGATTCTCTCTCCTTACTGCATACTCCCTCTCCATACACACACACACACTCCACACCTCATATAGTATTAAAAGTTCAATAATGCTGTTTGGATAGTTAGTGGACTAATTGATTAATCTATTGAATAAACATTCACCTGAACTTCAATAGCTTCCAAGAGTTTCTATCTCAGACATAGATGCGCACACGATGTGTGGGCCTGTGAGGTAATGGACTGAGGAAGTGAATAAAAAAAGCTTTCAATGGGAAATTGCCCTAAATATAAAAATCACAAGAAATGGAAATGTATAAGAATTCAATCTGAAAAATTTTAAAGGGAGAACAGACTAACTGGAAAAGTAAGAAAAAAAGTAGTTTTATATATATAGCATTAAAGTATCTTCTTGGGATCTGAAAATCAAATATTTCTCTCCATTTCTGTCACTTTTCTTCAGAAGATATAATATATCTCCCACATTTCAAATATATCTTAAAATTCGAATGGCTAACTCCTTCTACTATACTTCTTTCTTCTACTCTCTCTCTAATACACATACACACACACATCCCCTCCACATAGTCTGACCTCTGCCCCACCACAACCCACCACCCTAGCCCCCAACCCCACCCCATACAAATCACCTTTGGACAAAGAATTACTAGTTCTGAGTCATCAAAACAGCTCCTGAGATTCGTTCATGAACTAGGGCTCCCTCTGCCGGGCCTGCAGCAGAACAACATACAACTCTGTAGAACTGAAGGTTAAGGAACTCACTTCCCACAGAATATTCTCCTGTTTAAACTAAAATCCAAGCTCAATGGCCAACAAAACATAACAATTTGAAAAAAGAAAATATTTAGGACTTGCATAAATTACTAACAATAAATTAAGACAAGTGAATTTTAAGAAACTGCTACACAAATCAATACTTTTGCTCCTGTTTATTTCCATTTCTAATAGAATGGTAGATTTCAGCAGGGGATGGCAAAGATTGCAAAGATAATGATATAAAGCTGTAGAGAAGAAAATAACTTCAAGAACTAAAATCTAGATTACGTGTCTGTTTGTCAGAAACAAATGCAAATGAGTATGACTGAAGGTCATATAAGGTCTCTAAGCTTTCTAAGGAAGTGAAGAAAAAGAAGTAGCTAGGAAGTATTACTAAAGGAATATAAATCACTGTTGTTAACACCACTGAGATATACTAGCCAACCTAACAGTACAGAGCATATTGAGTCTACAGTCACACACATACCAAAAAATAAAGTAAAATCACAAAGTACATTACACATTTACTAAAGATAACAGATATGTAACTTATACGTCAAAGAGGAAATGGTAGATATTGATTCCTGTTAAAAGGAAATGTTATCTCTCATTGAATTGATTTGGTGCTTATTATAAAATAGAATGGTTAAATTGACCTAAAACAAACCATCAGACCAGGGAAAAGAATGAAAATAGATCTAAGACCTTTAAAAACCTGGAAATTATATTTAACTACCTGTAATATATTTATTCCTTAAGATAGACTAGCATTCTATCTATAAATATATCTTAAATCAGTCCTAGGGTGATCTTGTAGAATCATCAAATACTCAGGGAATTGGATATTCCACAGCTTGGAAATTCAGGACCTGAGCTTTTATGTCCAGATTCCAGTATGCATACTGGCAGAATCTTGAGATACTGGTGTAGCCAGTCCACTTCCCTTCTCAAATAATCAGCTGCCACCAAGTGTTAATCAAGATGCCAGCCCATGACTAGTTACATAATTTGAGGTTCCCAATGAAAAGTGAAAATGGAGAGCCCTTGTTCAAGAATTTTAAGATAGTTATAGCAGAGCAGGAAACCAACCAAGGAAACACTTCTAAGCACAGCCCTTCTAAATATGAGGCCCTGTGTGAATACATAGGTCACATACCCATGAAGCAGGCCCGGCTCTAGCCCCAGGTTAGTGGGTGGTTAATATTAATAATATATCTTCATGGGTCCCCATCCCCAGCATTCACAGACAGAGATACTGACCTCATCTTAGCATCCTCAAAGAATCTCCTTTTAGAGAGAGGCATCTTTACTACAACAAATACGGTTCAGTTTAGTTCCCTAAATGCATATTGGAACCTGTTAATAGAGCATATTTGTGTTCTGTCTATCCAAGTTTGGTTTTAGAGATAAAGCATGTGTTTAGGGAACCAAAGATCACTCATGCAGATTTTTTTCTTTCCTTTCTTCTGAGAAGCTATACAATTTAAATGGTTAAAACACAATCTGCAGAGTCAAACTGCCTGGGGTCAAATCCCATCTCCATCACTGTTCAAAGTCTGACTTTGAGCAAGTTACTTCAGCTTTCTGTTTAAGTCTCTCTTTAAGCTTTCTGAGTCTCACTTCCCACTAGCAGGTAATAATAGTATTACTCATAGGGTTGTTTATTGGCATATACTGAGGCATTATTTATAGAGTTTAACTTAGTGCTTGGCACATAAGTGTTCAATTTGATATTATCCTCATATAATAAGAATTTTTTTTCAAATGTAATAGAGTCCAGATCATGGAAAACCAGCTGGTTGTCTATGGGCCATCTGGCATTTAAAATCCAGTTGTGCTTAGTCTGGCTTAATGAATTATTCTACATAAAATTATTTTAGGTATGGCTCCCCATATCTTCCATATTCTCCATATTTTTAAAGATCTTTATTTAGTCATTTATTTTTTTCTTCTTTTTTGTTTTTTTCTACTTTTCTTTTATTATTGTTTTATTTTTTATATATTTAGTCATTTATTTTATTAGCCTATACTGAGTCTCTACTCTGTGACAAGCACCCTGCTGGATCATGGGGATGAAAAGATGAGAAAGAAAATTTCTGCCCTAAATAAGTTCTCCAACCAAACACTTAAGTGGATAATTTTAATATTAATACAATGTGTCAAGTGCAACAACTACTGGGAGGCAATTCTCCGTGGGTCTCTCCCATTTCTGCACCGTCCAAGCAAAGGCATTAACAGCTATTTTGTTCCAGACTAGCTGTTCAGAAATGTTTGTATGCCAGACTGCCTTGGAAGGTAGAGATAGTGTCTCCCTCCAGGATAGAGAGCAGACTTGTTTTCTCACAAGGCTAATAAAGATAATGTGTTCTTCCAGGGTAGAGTTTGAGCAGGTTTGCTAGTTATCCTCCTTTAAAAAGCTGAGGTTTGCAAAGGTTGAGATTCTTTAGTCGCGCCACAAACCCACTGTATGTGTGCAGGAGGGGACAGTGGATATTCCATGCAGAGAGACTCCAGGATGAAGCAGCATGGTATGGATGTATAAGTACAAACAATGCAATGATGATGACAACTGCCAGATGAGACAGGAAATGGGAAAAAAGGAAGCTGGAGAGCAACGAAAGGGCAGAACCTTGGAGGACATTTTAGGCCAAGTATTAATATAAACTTACTTCATAATGACCACTTAACTAACAATTTTTCACCATCATGGCTTTTGAAAAGTTATGCCAGTTTTTGAACAAATCTTTTTGGTTTTAGTAGAGCAACCTTTTCTCCCAAAAAAATCCACTAAGTAAATGCACTATAAGACGTGATATGCGATATGCTGATTTGACTGTTTTGGGGAGACACACTCACCAGTTTACTTGACTTCCCAGTTTTTAGTCAGAAAGCATCTTACAGAACCCATTTGAATTAAGCACCACATTGGAATGAACCCAAACATTTTTTGAGTGAGACGAAGAGAAAGCATCAGTTTATTATATGCATGCATGTGCTAGTTTCATCATGGGTTTTTGTATTACAAGTGGTTTCAGGTTTAGCCTTTATTTTGCCCGAAAAGTGTGCTATCGGTTAGAAAGTGAAGTTAGAGTACAAAATAATCATAAGCCCAAAATGATTGAAGAATTGGTGAAGAAAATGAGACAGAAAGAAGATTGCACCTGTTCCAAAGAATGATTCCATTGCTCTCCATCTTCCTCACGCCCCCAGGCCCACTTCCAAGTCTCTCCTTCCTCCTTTGGAAGATATAATAAACCTTTATTTTACATAGAAATTAGATTTATTTACTTTCACATTGTCATTTATTATTTATATAAACTCATTTCATTATTGAATTGCTACCTGTGAAAACTGTTTAAGTGTCTTAAGTTAGGACAAAATCCATTACAATTTTTCTCATTAAAAATTAATGGATTTTTTTTGGCCGGGCGCGGTGGCTCACGCCTGTAATCCTAGCACTCTGGGAGGCCGAGGCGGGTGGATCGCTCGAGGTCAGGAGTTCGAGACCAGCCTGAGCAAGAGTGAGACCCCCGTCTCTACTAAAAATAGAAAGAAATTATCTGGCCAACTAAAATATATATATACAAAAAATTAGCCGGGCATGGTGGCGCATGCCTGTAGTCCCAGCTACTCGGGAGGCTGAGGCAGTAGGATCGCTTAAGCCCAGGAGTTTGAGGTTGCTGTGAGCTAGACTGACGCCACGGCACTCACTCTAGCCCGGGCAACAGAGCGAGACTCTGTCTCAAAAAAAAAAAAAAAAAAAAATTAATGGATTTTTTTAACCTTTAGTTTTTCATTTAGCAATAGTATTTCAAAAATGAATTAAAGTCATTAAATGGGAAATAGTGTACTTTCAATTGCGTGGTAGGCTCTGAGGAGGCAATGAAGGTCTAAGCAGAAGAGTATAGCAGGTTATGAGGCCCAGCTCCCGAGTTAAAATGCCTGGGGTTAAAATGTGTCTCTATCACGTATTAGGTATGTCACCTAGAGCAAGTTTTTTATGTGCTTTAGTTTTCTTATCTTTAAACTAGAGGTAATAATAGTTCTGATATCATAGTGTTGTGAAAATTGAAAGATTTAGAAGAATACCAAATACATAGTAAGTACTCAATTAAATGTTATCTGCTAATATCGTTATTCTCTTCACAATCTGCGATATCTATAGCTCACTCTGACATCAGTGTAGAAAACAGATTTGAGGGTATCAAGACTGGAAAGAAAGAAATCCATAAGAGGCACAGTGAAGGCAAGAAAAATGGGTAGGGAATAAAAAGCAAGCACATGGTGGAAAATAATGTGTTCTGTTTAGGACATGTTGAGATTAAGGTGCCTGAGTGACATTCTTTTTTATTCTATCTCAGCAGTTTGTTCAGGTCAATTTTATCACTGCCTTCTAGAACAAAAAAAAAAAAAATTAAGTTCAATTAGGATTATGCTTTAAAATAGGAACCGAAAAATACATGGGTTCAAGAATTTTCATTGTTTACTCAACGTTGATCTATTCAGAGAAATGGCCCTAGGAGCCACATACTTGTTACTGTTAACGGCAACAAAATCAATGCACCAGTTTTGCGCTCAGATAATTCATTTCCTTGGAAACTCAGAGGCTGTAAAAGGAACATAAATCAAACCTGTGTTTACCCTGTCCTTCCAAAGGCTAATTATTCAACTTAGCTGAGAGTTAAAAGTTCCTAACAGAAAGGGTTAAAAACAAATGCAAGTAAAGAACAAGAGACCAGCACAGGTATGAGTGACAGAGTTTGTTCCTTTCACGCTCATTTACCCTCTTTTCCCACTTTTCCCACTTTACTTATTCACATAACTTTATCTCCCCCACCATTCCGGTCCCACTCAACACTCCCTTCTCCAACTCTGCCTTCTCAGTCCCCAGCACCACCTTCCAAAGCTGCATAAAATGGCAAGGACTATTCATAATTCATGTTTACCTTCCTTGTTCCCAGAAGAGCATGGCACATATTAGGTGTTTAATGTGTGCTTAGTAAAAAAGGAATCATTGATTACATAAACCCACTTCCTGGTGATAAGCTCCTTAATCACCTCATAACTGAAAAAGTGGTTCTGTGGATAAGATCAGGGCCACACAATAGGCAATTTCTATCATCTAAGTCTCCACAGCTGTAAATATCATAGATTATATCTGAATCCACGTGTGCAAGAGGTTACTACAGACATATAAAATTAATTTTAGTCTCATGCTTTAAACTTTTATTATTTTCCAAATAAATCAGAACACAATGAAAAGTTCTATCTTATTTACTGCTCTAGCTCAAATGTGAATGAGACAGTTCTCAAGAAATATTTAACTTACTGACTAATAAATAAATATATTCCTTTGGTTTTTCTATCCAGAAGCAGGTATTTATGTTTTACATTTTCTTGGATTTGTGCACACAAATAAACTTTATCCAAATAGTAGAAAAATTTTTTTCTTTTTTCTTATGTTCTCCCTGCAACCTAAAAATAAAAGCTTAGGATATTGTAATAACAGCTGTGCTAACAGAAGTACTTTTCCAAAGCCATGCCGCCTATTACTAATATTTTTGAAGTAGATTAAAAACTCATTAACAAAGATCAAGCTGTATTTAATTCTGTTGTAATGTTAAAAGTAAATAATAATACTCTTTATAAGGAAGAAGTAGCAATTCTAACTCAAATAACTGTCACGACATAAGAATTAATTGAGCCTCTTCAGATCATTATACTAGACAGCATAACATCTTTATTCATCCAGCAACCAGGAATCTCCACAAACCGACACTTACAGACTTCGCTAATACAGTAGTAATGGATGTTGATAAAGACACTGAAGCTCTGAAGATGCTACATTATCATCTAAATCACCAAAAATGCTCACTGTCATTTTGTAGTTTAACCAAATGTTACTGAATTTTAATTTGATAGAAAGCACTAACCTGCAGAGAAGACTTTCTCAATCTCAGAGCTACTGACATACTGGACCAGATAATTCTTTGCTGTGAGGACTATCCCATGCATTGTAGAGTGCTTAGCAGCATCCCTGGACTTTATCCACTAAATGCTAGTAGCTCCTCTCCCTCCCATCTTCCTGACAATCAAAAATGTCTCCAGGTGCTACCAAATGTCCCCTACAGGGCAAAATTGTCCTCAGTTGAGAACCACTGCTATAGAGGGTATACAGTGTGTGGCAATTCTTGAAGATCCAGAATACTATAATGTTCCATTTCCCAGCCATTCTGGATAAATGAGAAGTTTTTACATCATGTTTTAGTAACACTTTATTAGCTGGAACATTAGATTAACCCATGAATCCTATTTCCCAGTTATAACAGATAACAAAAGTAAACCCAAAGTACTTGCTCTATTCATGAATTTAACTTTCTTACATTTTAGCAGCTATTTTTAACAGTAAATTAGAAGACAAGGGGAAGTTCTTTTGGTAAATTGCTCCCATCGTCCCAAGTGACTTGGGGGGCCTGAGGGACTTTACAACCATAGCTGTAGCCTGGGGCATCATATCCCCCTTAGCATTTTCCCTTATTCTCAGTAAACAAGGTTATCCACATCCTTTCGACTGCTATCAGGAAGCCTTCAGGGTTTCTCCTGCTGTTGTAGAAACTCATGTGAAAAAAACTCACGTGAAGGAGTAAATTTTGCAGAGGAGAAAAAACTTTACATTTTCAGCTCAAAATTAAAATGATGAAAATGAAATACACAATTCAAGAAGGTAAGGAACAAGCGAGTATATAAACTAATATTGCAAATAAAGTAAGACCAGTTCATGATGTTTTTACTAGCTAACCCACTCCCCAGGATGTATGGTGATAGGGAAATGAATAAAAATTGGAGTTCTTTATTATTTAAACTTAGAAAGTGATTTTTTGCACGTGTTCCTCTTTTTGTTTCATTTGACATCTCCTGAGCTACCACAAAGTGGCAGGCACCGGGCAAGGGACGTTCACCAATGTTGAGAGTATTTCTACACACAGATACATATTACATGCTCCACATAATGGTCTTCTCTAGGTGACCCTTGAAATTCACTGACCCACATTTCCCATATTTGGTCTGCTTTAAATCTTCAGATGGGCACAGGTCAAGAAAGGGAGAAGAGAGGGGAGAGAAAATGGTATGTTGCGTAACATTTTATTAAACTGTACAAATCCCTTTCTCAACAAGAAAGTGAAAATCATTGTCAGTGGTTAGCAAACTGAAACCCTGACAAGTGATAAGCATCAACAAATTGCTTAACAAAATGTTAGCTACTGATTACAGTGTTGATGCAAAACGGAAAAAGCCAGCTGACATAAAATAACATGTTAAAACTGAAAACTGTACTAATGAAAAGGGACAACGCTGTATAGCTCATTGGCTTTTGTGGGGAAAAATGGCACATATGAAGCATTGCAAAAACAGGGACTGCAGTTCACTAGAGTAGCTACAATTTCAGGGCACAAAAGCAAACTGTCAGAGCCGATCCTCTGCTAAGTAATCACAAAATAAATAGATCACCCACAACCCCTTAAATTGTAAGGACTCTTTGGCTGGCATCCACACACAGGGAGAAAGAACCTTCACGTTTAGAGGGATTTTTTTTTTTTTTTTTTTTTTTGCTATGTAAATCAATTACTTTATTTAAAAACACTTAGAAAGTCCTGGAAGTGAAGAACTTGGGGAGTGTGACCAGAGTAGCGTTCCACAAATCCCTTTGTAAAGTTCAAATGACTCTCACTTGTGCTCCTGCAACACCCTATATGGGCTTCTTAAGCCCTTCCCAGGACCACTTTTGAACAGGGGTTATATGTACACTAACCAAATACATTACAGCCAAAGCAATATGAACACCTTTTTTTAATTTATTTAATTCAAGGTAGGAGATAAAGAGTTCACTTGAGTGTGAATTTTGTAGCAATAGAAAAAGTCTATTCCCTACCTAAAATGACCATTTTCAAATATTCTTTTTTAACCTTTACTTTAAAGGAATCATATGTTTTTATAACTCCAGTCTATTATCTCACTGTTCAGCCTATTAAATAAGCCAAGTCAGTATTCTCCATTCTTTACTTGCTGCCTTCCATTTCTATCCTTTCATTGTTTCTGACAGTTATTTCACTTGGAATTTAGTATTGCAGTCATTCCTGGCAATTTCATGGCCAGGTCAGCTTTTGTATTTGAGAACACTTGAAGATGTTCAAAGCTTGCATTTAGTTTACAACGCCACAATGGAAAACAGTGTGTTAAAACAATGAACAAAAATAGAAGAGATGCCCACGCAAAACTGAATTAAGTCAAAAAAGAGAATTTAAAATCTACACTGATAAAGTAAAATTTTCAACATGAAATAAAAATTGTATCATATTTCTTCCAAATTAACTTGCTTTTTAAAATAAATTATTTGGGCTCATATTCACATGAAGTTACCTTAGTCTTGATTTTGCCTTGAAATGCACTTAACATTAAAAATATTAAACTCTGATCACTTCTATATTGAGAAAGGCCCGTATTTTGCAATTCAATGAGCATCCAATGGACGTTGTGGGCATCTCAAAATATCTATTTCAATTCTCCCTTGGTTGACTCCATCCCTAACTCCAAGGCTGGGCTCTGATGTGTCTAAACCAGTCATTCCAACCCTTTTAAACCCATCAGTCAGTCCCTTTATATCATAAATATTTTGTAATATCCCTTTCCTTACTAAAATAAGATTATAAAATCACACAAAATTTCAAAAATCAATTAATGCTCAAAATAAATAAAACATAAAGTAGAAATAAATTTATTTTAAAAGTATTTCAATATGTAAATCAACAGACATGATATTGTAGTAAGATGCTTATACCTTTACATGGAATTACCGTGAAGTGAGACAACTACAAGTATAGGCGATAAGGTGCATGGCACAGACAATTCAAATACCAGAGCATCATCCCATCTGTGATATGATTTTTTAAATGGCTGAACAAATCTTGGAAAAGTTCTGAAGAAAACAAAGCAGAATATTCTCACAATACACCCAATAGCTACATTTCTAGAAAATTCAGTATATATTAAAATAGTGCCCCAAATATGTTTTATATTTAAATAGTTATATATTTAAAATATATTTTGCTAAAGCCTAGGTTCAGAGGATTACATAAAACTATACAAAATGTTTCCCCTATATATTGTCCAGAAGCACAATCAAAGGGTATGCAGAACATGGAAAAAATTCTTTGTGGTAAAGGCCTGTTCTGTGCATTGCAGGACTTCTAGCATGCCTGGCCCTCATCCACTAAATGTGAATTTTCACACACACACACATACCCAGCACTGTGACAACTCAGCATTCTCCATAAATTTCCATGCAAACACATTCCCAAAGGTTGGTATAACTCCCCATTGACACACTCCCAAATGTTGGTATAACTCTCCAGGTATTGGGAATATCCTTGTCACATTGGTTAGTTCAGTAACAAATATGGAACCCAGACCCAAGCAGTCATCATGAGAATTCTCCTGACTCTACTAAGGTCAACCTATTCAGCACAAATCTCAGCACTTATGATTGAAATTCTAGTGTGGAATGTAGAAAGAAAGTCTAGAACTGGGCAAAACTGAATCAAACAAGAGGGAAAAACCAAGAGATGGGTAGAAAAAAGTAAAGAGGGAGATTTACTCAATCATCCTGGAAGCCTTATTTCCATTGTGTGAGCAAACAATCCCCTGTAATACGTAAGCCATTTTGACCTTTGTTTTTCCATTGCTTGCAGATAAAGTTTTCTTGTCTTCCCTTACCCTCCCAGGATGCAACATGACTCAGGGAAAAGAGAAAGACAGAGCCCCAGGAAGGCAAGGAATTTGAATATGTGGTTTAATATTGTATCCCTAGACCACAGTGTGGTGCGTGGATGCCAATAAATATTAGGTAGTTAGTGAATGAACAAACAAACACAGGCCTAGACAATGATGGAATATATAGGCGTGGACTGGCTTCATATCTCTGCCACTTAGTACCTTGGATAACGCTGAGTAAATAGCCTCTCAGTTTCCTTACCTGTGAAACTGGGGGCAGTGTTCTTTCTACCTGCTCACCTCTCCAATTTCATCTTAAAATACTCTACTCCTAGATTATTATACTCAGCCACCCTAGCTTCTTTGCAGACCTTCAAACAATCCACTCTCCTTTCTGAAGCATGGCCTTTGCAAAGATTGTTTCTTCTGTTTAGGATGCCCTTTCTCTTCCCCTTCCTATGTTTGGCTTTTTCTGGTCCTTCATAATTTGTTTTAAGTGTCACTTCCCCCCTCAGGTCATCCCAGACAATCCTGTAGCCCTGCCCAGACTGCTTTCACAATACTGTTGATACGGACTAAATATTTGTATTTCCACATAATTCTTATATTGAAGCCCTAATATCCAATGCGATGGAGGTGGTCTTTTGGGAGGTAGTTAGGTTTAGATGAGGACATGAGGGTGAAGTCCCATGAGAGACTAGTGCCTTATAAGAAGAAGAGACCAAAGCACTGTGGAGCACACACTCTCTCCCTTGATCTCTTGCCTGTTTTCTCTCTCTCTCCATCCCACCTCCACCCCCACTATATGAGGGAGAACACAGCAAGAAGACAGCCACCTGCAAACCAGGAAGGTGGCCTTCCCCTTCCCCAGGCACTGAATCTGCCAGCACTTTGATCCTGGACCTTCCAGTCTCCAGAACTGTGAGAAATAAATATTTGTTGTTTAAGCTATCCAGTCTATGGTATTTTATTATAGCAGTCCAAGCTGACTAAAACAACTGACAAATGTTAATAACACTTATCACTATCTACACTTTATGGCCTTGATTTGTTTCCTTATTTATGTAGTGTCTCTTTCACTAGAAAATAAACTTCATGAAGATGGGAAACATATATATCTAGTTAATCTATCGCCAGCACCATAGCACATAATTGTCAATACATAGTTGTCAAATGAGTGGTTCCTACTTCCTCTCCAGCTCACCTCATACCTCTGTATTCTGTAGCTATATGGATTTATTTTGGTTCCTCAAACTGCTTTTGCACATGTCATTCCCCCTGCCAGAAGCCTTTTTTCATCCCAGCACTATCTACTCTCCTCCTGATCTCATCTCCCTTAATCTATCTAATTTCTACTGTTCTATCAGGTCTTGGCTTAACATCATTATTTTCCAGAAGGCCTTTTCTGGCCCCAAATATGAAGTTAAGACCCCCTACTATTCACTGCAATAATGCCTTGTCATAACACTAATCACATGTACTTTAATAATTTTTTAATTATCTCTAATCCATAGTAAACTGTAAGCTCTATGGAGGCAAGGACTGTGTCTTGGTCACAACTGAGACACATAGTGGGTGCTCAATAAAACCTATTCCCTCTTCCATAAAGACCAGTACCTAAATCTGAGGTTGTCAGAAGAGCCTATTGCAAAAGAGAGCCTTTGGGATTATTCCCAAATGACCCAAGCAAAGCCACATTCTTAGCAAAATCTGACTTCTCTAACTTGATATCAAACAAAATGCCAGTACTGAAGGACTAGATAGTTCAATAAATTCCTCTGCACTCCAGTGACAGGTGTCACAAGATTGCCATCAGATTTATGACTTGGAAACTCAACTACTCAACAAAAGTGAAAATCTCTTCATCACAAGGTTATAGAGCCATCAGAGTGTTACTACTACAAGGTGAGAAAGATTTAGAAAATTCACTCAAGGAATAAAGAAAAGAGTTATTTGAAAATGAAATTAAACATGAGGAAGGAAAAAAACGCGTAAAAAACAGATTTTATATACCATGGTAAAAAACAAAATTAAACAATAAAATAAGCTTCCTTTTAGAAAGTAAATTCAGAGACTGACTTACCACCTCTAAATTATTCCACTTATGAATATCATAAGCTCAATCAATTTAGTAACAAAGCTTGCATTATGCAATAAAGTGAAAAATCATATAAAGTGCTATTAGAAAAGCCTACCTTTTGGTTGGTCAGTAGCCAATTACAGAATGAGGATTTGCTTATTCTGTGATGTGAACTGATAAACAACATAAATCTCAGGGGAAATCATACATGTATGGAAGAAATACATGGTTTCTTCGCCCTGATTGACTTTTCTATGCTCTCTACGTATCTTGGGAGAAGAATGCTCTTTTTTTATGCCAGATGCATCATGATGAATGCTGATAAGACAATATTTGACTCATCACTGCCTAGATGGTTATTTTGCATGCAATCTTTCAGCTTCTTTGTCAATTCATTGACTTGCACACACAGCAGTATTTGGGGTATGATTCCTAGTTAGCTAGGGAACAAGCTGTAGATTTTACATTATAAAGACTTTATTAGGTGAAAATGTATATTCACTTTCATCAGTTTAGATAAAACTGATCCAAGAATCAATTAGAAGATCCAATAACCTTAAAAGTTACTATATTTAATACGGTGATCCACAATTGTTATGAATTATTTAATGTCAGCATAGATACTGACAAAAATCCAAAATCATACAGAATGGGGCAGTTTTTGTAACCTTTGTGATTTTTCCGTCAACTCTGATAATTTTCAAAGGAGATCTGCTTTTTCCCCCTCTATGAAACTATTTCATTCCAATATTTAAAAAATACAAAAAGCAGAGGACAAACTTTTCAGAACACAATTTCCCCCACAGGTTATGCGGGAATACTGCACAGAAAATATTAGTTATCTCCATAAGTCACAATGACAATAAGTATAATGTATAAAGACATCCCAAGCTTTTGCTGTAAACAGTATATATGCAGAGAAGTTTATAATTAGCAGTTGTTGGGGGAGTCAAAGACAGAAGATATTGATGACTGAGACATATAAGAAGCCAGGAAAACATCTTCTAACCACAAAGTGTTTTGTGGTGAAATATTTGTTAAGAGAATTAGCAGGAGTAGGCAACAATTTCTCTCACATGTGGGGAGTGGTATTTAGAGAACAGCCATTGGCTAAGTAAAGCTTTATAGAACAGTGGTTGGAAATGTTTGGGGGGCGGTGAACCCCTCTGAGAATAGCACAATCTTCAAGTTCTTATTCCCAGAAGAAAATATGCATATGCACAAAATTTTTTCATAAAATTTGAAGAGATTTCCTGTGACTAAGTCTATCCTTAGAACTTTCCTCCAACCCCAACCCCACTAGAAGTCTCTACTTTGGAGAAAATCCTCACCTTAAACATGGAAGTGAAGCTTACGAGGGGAAAAAAAAGCGCTACACTACTAGGAATTTGCTTTCAATACAATTGTGGCTATTTAGCAGAAAAGCTCCTATTTTTCATACCTGCTACTTCAAGAACAGATATACAGGGAAATATCCTGCACAGATTCTGTCCAAAGAATCAAAGGAACATATTTACAGTTCATGGGCAAACAAGCCATGATCCACTGAGCTTATGTTGTAAATTACCATATTTAAGCTAATGAGGAATTGAAGACAAGCATTATTTACGAAGTACTTAGGTATGCGAATTCCTCTATGTGTTGCTTTCACACATATTATCACATTAAATCTTCACAAGAACAATGGGAGTTAGTTATTATCATTCCCACTCAAAAACAAATAAAAGCGGTAGCTCCTAGAGGTTAACTAACCTGCCCACGGTCACAACGTTGGTAGATGGTGGAATTTGGATTCCAACTCAGAATTCTCTAATTCCAAAGTCCACCACCTTCTTCTCATTATATCCTATTTCCCCACAGCTAAGTTCATGGCACGATCATGCTTGGAAAACATGTCAGAGCCGAGGGCCTTTCTCTTGGAGCACATAGCTAACCCAGTCAAAAGAATCCCAACCCCTCCTCACCATCTCCACTGCAACCACCCTGCTACAGAGCCTCATCACGCCCAGCTGAATTACAGTAATGGCCTCCTCACTAGTCCCCCAGCTCCCACTCTTGCCTCACACAGTCCACTCTCAACATAGCAGCCAAAGTGATCCTTTAAGAGCATAAGTTAGATCACAGCATTGCTCCTGTGCTCAAACTCTGCAATGGCTCCCCAACATAGCATAAAAACTGCACTCCTTACAAAGGCCTACACAGTCCAGCTCCATCAGGCCCCATCTCTACCTCTCTGACCTCCCCTTGGACCTCTGAAATCCCTTCCTATCGACCACTCCAATCTTGCTACACTGGCCTCCTGGATGCACCTCTTGATTTTGCACCCCTTATTCCCTCTGCCTGGAATGCTCTTTCCCCACATGCCCCATCAAAAAATCTCCCTCACATCTTTTAAGTCATTTACCTCAATTGTCTTCTCCGCTATGAGGTCTTTCCTGGCCATGTTATTTAAAATTACACACCAAGTCCTACCTCCACATTCCTTATCCCCCTACCCTTCTTTATTTTTTTCCCCATAGTATGCATTATCATTTGATATACTTTTAATATTACTTGTCTGCTTACGTTCTGTTTCCTCCCCTGCTGTAGAATATAAGTTTCATAAGAGCAGGGATTTTTGCCTGACAGTTTATTGCCGCAGCTCCAGTTCCTAAAACAATGCCAGGCACATAGTAGGTGCACTATCAACATTTGATGAATGAATGAATGAATGAATGGTCACTGGCACTTCAAGTCTCAATTGATAGACCAACAGAAGACATTGAACTGTGTAGCCTTCTAGCGCCTACTTGCATGATAACTATTGTACACTTCACTGCACTCCAATTAAATGCAGCCTTTGAGTGTGTGTATAGTCCTCAGCAAAGTTTGGCCTCCCCTGGTACAACCAAACGGCTACCTCACGTCTTCTTTTCAGTTCAGTGCACCACTTAAGACATCTAAAACAATGGAGACAGAAGCATTCATTTTAAATTAAAATAACCTTTTTCAGAAGAGGTGTGAGCTTTACATTTTAAACAGGCTTGCCAACTTTATCCTTAATTCAGTAATGAGTGCCACAAGAATTAATAGATTTCATGCCACCCAAAGACCAAAAATCAGGTGAAAAAATAATTTCCTTCCTTTTTCATGAAGTAATTAGACATATAAGTGAAGAAATCATATGCTTTCATGAAATTGTTACGTGTGATTAAACAGTGACGGGCATAGGAGGAAGAATCCTTCCAAAGCTGTTTACCTCTTATACCAACCTAGGTAAAGATCCTGTGGAAAGGTGAGTTTGGGGAAAATAACATAAAGACAAATAAGTAGGCAAATGTGTTTTAATACTCCTGAAGACACGAATAGTCAACAAGATAGTCATTATTGTAATTACTTGGTGCTGTCTCTATCAGTACATCCAATGCTGCAAAACGAGTGCTCCTTACTGAATTACTACTAAGAGTTATGAAATTCTTACATATTTTGTAGGATTCATTTCCCCCATCTAGGGATTGTCATTTACAAAAAAGTGGAATAAGCTGAAACATTCTACCGCAGAGTATCAGCACCGCAAGTTGTGCTTCATGGAAAAGCAAAACACAAAATTTTATGGTAGAATATGAGGATTATGCCTACTATTTTATAGTTTACATATTGATTTAATACAAAATTAAACATAGCAATTCAAAGAATTCCTTAATACCTGTTCTCTTGTTTAGGAAGGAAGGATACTTTAGTCAACGTCTGCACAAGAGAAACATTTTCTCCATTTAGTAAACTGTGTGACCAATGACATACCTCTTAGAAACAAGTATTGCTGGAAATAGCATGTAATAAAAGACAAAGGAGTCAACACTTCAGGGAGAGGCTTTCTTATTATTCAAAAGGCATAATAAGGGATCTAGTCCAATGTCCTTACTATACCAACAAGAAAATTGAGGTTTGGATTTGAGAAGTGACTTGTCCAAGGTCACACAGTGACCAAGCCAGGATGAAAATAAAGTCTAACTCCCAATCTAATCATTTTTTCACTACCTTGTGGGCACTCAATAAATATTGGTTTCCAGTCCTTTAAGTAGCAGGAGGAAAGACGGAGAGAAAGGACACTGTCATTTATTATTGTTTATTTGTATTTTTTAATACAAAGACTTTAGAAAGACAATACCAGAGTGGCAATGTGTATTTTATTTCCCCAGAGCATGATGTGCTCTTGGGTAAATGTGTTTTATGAAGAGATTTGTCCTGGGAACTTGGCAGCTTTTACTGTAAATATTTTAACAGTTTCCTATTATTTAGTTGTGGGATTAAATTTTTATCCCAGCCGCCCCAGACTAATGTCTGCAGGTTATAAGTGGTTTTGTGAGGGAGTGCCTGCAACAGGAATTATGGCTTTCTTCATTAAAGAATGTTTTGGTAGACATTCAAAGAAAAACTTCCTCCTGTCCAGCAAGAAATCTGTTCTCAGCTTCTTCAGCTTCACATCAGCTGTAGAGAACTGCCTTGCTGGAGGTCAAGCCCTTCTGGTCCCACCCATATCTGGTGACCAAGTAAGGTAGGAGTCTAAGGCCTAGAACAGTTTGACCAGTGCAGGACAACTCTCACTCCAGAGCTCCCTGCAGGGCGACCAAGGCTCTACATCACAATTCAACTTCTACCTCCACCAAATCCTGCTTCATCCTCTTAACATTCACAAAGGTAATCCCTAATAAACATCTCACCCCTGAACTCTGCTTCAGCGTCTGTCTCCACTCCATCCAACCTGCAACAAATGTCTACTCCTGTTTCTCAGGCGGACACCCCAACACAAGCTTGCAGCCAAGTCTTGGGTGGTGCCCAGTTGACACTATAACCAGCTTTCCCAGGGCTGATAGTGCCGTCAGAAATAGGTTATGTCCTGTAAGAACAGGGAAATTTAAGAGACTAGCTGATCAAAAACTAAAGGCATTGCCCACGTCAGATCAATGAGTTAGCACAGGGGGCTGAGTGAAAACAGTCTTGACTGTAGAGCCCCTGGAAAGGTACACGCTTTATCATGACTGTTCACATTTTATCATGACCAGCCTCTCGGGGCCACCCACCGTGCTGGTGCTTTACATGTGTTGTCCTTTTAAATCCTCACAAACATCCTCTGCTCTGGGGTAGATTTCATTATCTCCATTTTGTAGTTTTGGAACTATTTCAGAGAAGCTACTATTAAATAAATTGTCCAAGGTCACCAATCTGATCACAGATGCCTGAAAAACACTTTTAACGATGAACAAAGTTCTTCATTCCACACAGAAAAGGTAGGTTTAAAGCCCCTAAGCATCTCTAGAGAGGAAAATTTCAGAGAGAACAATGACTGTGTGCCTGGAGCCTGCGTGTTCCATCCGTGCAACCTGACCATGCACTTGACCGTGTAGCACTGCAGGGATGGAGGCTAACCTCAGCTAATGGGTATGCCTTTCTCTGAAGTGGTTCAAGGCTGCTGGTGCCTGCCTCAACAGGTCCAGTTCCTGGTGCTGGTAGACAGTCTGTCCAAACAAGTACATCCAGCTTTAACCTGCAGAAGCTTTACCCGCATTTTTCTAGGTCTCCGCCTCCTGCTTTGAGGATAAACCTCCAACTTGTTATTCATGACATTCAAAGAATTTTGCCTGGCCCTTTGACTGCTATTCCAATGTTTAAATTTTTCTGTATGTTGCAGTTTACTGGGTTTTTTGTTTTTTTCTTTTTTGGTGAGTAATCTTTTGATTTGGCTTTATATCATTAACTACTTTTTAAAAATTTTTTAAACTATAAATAGTAAGAGACAATGCAAGCCAAACAATGAAGACAAAAACCATACTCCAAACAGGGGAAGCTGAATGCATATTTTATATAGTTAGTTCTGTCCAGGCCTTTTCTTTATCCCTAAGAGGGACTCCTAGGCAAGCCCCAAACTGAAGTCAGTCTACTAAGACTGACAAGAGGCATGCTCATCACTGATCCTGGTAATTTAGAAAACTCACAAATGAAATTTTTCCATGGAAATGCATTGAAACTGTCTTTAATGATAGATTATCATCATTTCTGTGGTTATTATCAACTAATTATTGAGTACCCTAATGCCAGACACACATTATCCTCGCCACCCAACAATGGAGGGATTTTTATCTCCATATGTGCTGGCTACTGGTAGGATTATTTTCTCCTTTTTATAATGAATAAACTAGGACTTATAGGTTAAGTAACTTGCCATTTTATGAGCTTGTGACCTTAGGGAAGCTGTTTAACCTGTCTGAGCCAATGTTGTCATATATAAAATGAGAAAAATAGTAACTACCAAAGCCTGATACAATGCCCATACCTCTAACGTGGGTGGCCCACATGAGGCCTTCAATTAACCTCTGTGGAATAAATTAAAGTCACGAGGATTAAATGTGACGATAATTATAAATGCTACGTGAAAACAGACTAGGACAGTGTGTGGCAAATGGTGGCTGTATCATTGTCACCCAGAGTTACATGGTGGTAAGTAGCAGGTCAGGAATTCTAATTTTGTCTTTCAGGTTCCAAATGCCTAAGTTTCTTTCACTCCACTGCATCATGTTTCAGATCATGGCACTACAGTGTTTTCAGAACAATTTGGAGCCTAACTAAAGACATACCACAACAAAAATTCATTGTGTCTCCCACGCATGCCTACCCACTGTTGATCAATATTGCAGAGCAGCTGCAGCACAATTAGAGAAGAAAGTAGGAGAGAAGTTCTATACAAGTCAGACCTTTCAATTAAATTCCTCAACTCCATCTCAAGCAAAGTTCCCTATGACATTTACTGGAAGAAGGTATAACAGCCTATAATTAAATTATTAGATTCCCCTTTAAATTTAGGTGGCTTCTCAAAAAAAATCCAATTAAGCAGATCCACCTTTTGTTAAAGCAAAGTATCAGAGATAGTAAAAGAAAATGTTTAATATTTACTGGATTGTAAGAGAGTACTGGATTGTAACTATTTGCTCTAACCAGCCCAAAGACCACTGGACCAAGAATTTTGTTTCATCTATAAAACTTGTCCAGGGTAACATCCCTAGAGCCTCGACACAGCATGTGCCACTCATGTTATCTATGTGAAAGTAGCCATCTAGATCAATGCAGTGCACAACCTGAGCAGCTGTGAGAAGCAGCCCTAACATATCTAGTAGCAGTCTCTGGCCACCTCCCACATCTTATTCACCAAGTCTCCTCTTGATGGTATGTTTTCTTAGAGATCCTTAGTCAAATTATCCTTTAAAGTCTTAAGGCTCTCTTATGTTTACCATGGAATCAATAGTTTTCTGGGTTTTTTTTTTTTTTCCTTTCCTGTGGGAAACAAATGGAACTGGCAAATTGTGACTTCTGTCTCTTGTTCTTAAGTAGGATGGGTGTATTCTTCTCCAGAAGACACATTTCAATACAGTATAGAGAGAATGAGATGTCAGCCAACTTCCTGTTAAAAAAAAAAAAATCTCTGTCCAAAATTATGCTAGCTTAGTGTTGAATATTGCTACTAAAAAGCAGAAAGAGCCCTGCCCCTGGAACCACTTTTATGGAGGCATGCAATCATGATTGGATATCATTTCCTGCCAATCACTTCCATCTCAGAACAGCTCAACAAAGAGGTAAAATCAGCGAAGCCTAAAGAAAGAATGACTCTGTCCTTAGAAAGAAAGAAAGAAAGAACGAACGAATGAACGAACGAAAGAAGGGAGGGAGGGAGGAAAAGAAAGAACAGAATGAAGCTGATCTAATTGGACATTTTGTGGAAAAATTTTTTAAAAAGAATTTGAACATGGCCAGGTGCAGTGGCTCATGCCTGTAATCCTAGCACTTTGGGAGGACAAGGTGGGAGGATCACTTGAGGCCAAGAGTTCAAGACCAGCCTGAGCAAGAGCGAGACCCTGTCCCTACAAAAAATAGAAAAATTAGCCATGCGTGGTGGCACACGCCTGTAGTCCAAGCTACTTGGGAGATTGAGATAGGAGGATTGCTTAAACCCAGTTAGATGTTGCAGTGAGCTATGATGATGCCACCACACTCTAGTCCAGGCAACAGAGTGAGACCGTGTCTCAAAAAAATAAATAAATAAATAAGAACCTGCACAGAGAGCTGACACCAATGTGGTAATATACAAATATTGTGTGATATTGTTTTGGATACAGAACAAAAAAAGCAGATTTATATCTTGGAGTGTAAAAGAAAGATTTCTTTCTTTTTCTTAATTTAAAAGACGCAAACATTAAGATTATCAAAACGGAGTCACCCCTAATATTTGGGATACATTTAAAGCAACATCCCAGGCCCTTAATTAGAACCCCACATATATCCTATGCCATATGGTGCCACCTCCCCATGGCTACCAATTTTTTATTAAGCCACTGCCCTCCCAAAATGGACTGATCAAGGATGCTTATATTCTCACTTCACAAGAAATTGGTCTGGTAGTTATGCCTCAGCCAGATGAACTTGGCCTTGCTGTCCAACCTGGCAGTGTTAATAAATCATCAACTACTTGTAACTAGTTTATTTAAAAGCCTGCACTCGGGGAGGTGGGAGAGGGGGACAAGGGCAATACACATAACCTAAATATTTGTGCCACCATAATACATTGAAATAATAAATAAAATAAATAAATAAATGCCTGTACTTAGTGAGGTATAAGCATTAAATGAATGTATTTTTCTCCAAAGCTTCCTAAGTGAATTGTCCCTTCCTCAATGTAGCAGATCATTTAACAACATCTTAGGTAGACTCCATAACTTCTTAATCAGCTTATGTTTTTAATAGTTTGTTCAATCTAACGTTCCAATCTCATATCAGATTCAAAGTTTTTCCCTCCCTCATCACTGCTTAGTTTGTGATATAAGAGACCTAAAGGGAGTAGAAAAAAATACATTCATTCACTCATCCTCCTCCTTCACCTTGAAGAGCAGTGGCCTCCCTCTGGGACATTCCCCTCTCTGTTCTGAGTCTCTTCCTCTTCAGGTGAAAGATAGAAAGGTCTCTTACTTGAATGGCACTAGTGGCTACTACTGGCTGGCCACGGATGAGCAATCTGGAGAAAATCTGTAGAAACTCCTCGCTCTTTTGTGAGGCATGTGCGTGGATTCTTTAGCTGACTCTGCAAGGTGTCCTCACCACTATACAGTTCCTAGACATGGCGGAACCTAGTTGTGGCCTGACCTTTGCTAGTGAGCTCTCAACTCCTGCCTCCAGTGTTACATGCCACAGCCTTTTGCCGTAGGGAGGCCCCCCTTGGGTGGGGTATCAGGAAGGCAACTTAAGGCCAGCTATTTTTGGTATCTTTTTGACCAATGAAAGATTTATGCCTTCTTCCTTGCCATGCCAAATGTTGAGAGTGTTGGCTATTCTCCCTCTACCTGCCTCCACCCTATTTCACTCCAGTTTTTCTTTCCCTGCAGAGATAAGCACAGTCCTTTGCCAAATCTAACATCTATCCTGGAGTGACAGTTTTCCCTTCTTGCAGGCACTCCGAAGTCTCTAAGAGTTTCCCCAAAGTCCCTCTCATTTCACCTTGCAAAGGGGAAGTCCCTTCTTTCTGCTTGGCATCATTCTCCAACCTATCTACCACACCACAGCACTCCCAAGATTGCTATGCTGTTGTGCCTACAAAGCCCCCTCTTCTTTAATAGTCTAGAAATGGGGGGTGGGGCTTGGGAAATGACTAGAGGTAGCAAGGCTTCTGCCTCTTAACCCTGAGTGAAGTGCATGGTCCCTGTCATGGAGACTCTCTTAAGAAAGGGAGGTGCTTAACCTCTCTGTCCCTAGCTTTGAGATCTAGCCCCTATATCCCAGCCAATAGAAAAAGTGCCACACAACAGCCCATTACAAGTAGAAACACGATCTCAGGCTTTAAGAGGCAAAGAGCTGCCTTTTCCATGACTCTCAGAGTTCTCGGGAACATTTCTGATAAGGACTTAAAATCTTTAGGATGTGACAGGATAAAAAACAGTCAAATAGACTCTGACCTGATAATCTTCCTTGGGGAGTTTTAAAACTGTTTGTTTACAGAGCCTGAAATCCTAGAGAGTGAGTCACCTTGGTAATGTTTGAGTCCTTTATTAAAACATGACCACTAAATGGACAGGCTTGGTGCCTCACACCTGTAATCCTAGCACTTTGGGAGGCTGAGGTGGGAGGATAGCTTGAAGCCAGGAGTTCAAGACCCATCTGGGCAATATAGTGAGACCCTGTCTCTAGAAAAAAATTTGTTTAAAAATTAGCTGAGCATGGTGGCACATGCCTGTAGTTCTAGCTACTTGGGAGGCTAAGGTAAAAGGACTGCTTGACCCCAGGAGTTCAAAGTTACAATGAGCTATGATCAAGCCATCTGGGTGACAGAGTGAGGCCGTGTCTCTAACAGAAAAAAATATATAACTACTTAGAAATGTAGAGACAAGGGAGGTTTATCCCACTAATCTTGATTAACCCTAGAGAGACTTTTCTGATTTAGCTGGTATACTCAATTAGAACTCATTCCTTCTAATGCCAGTACGACCCTCTCCTCAATTAAAAAAACATTAGCTATGTCTTAATGTACATGTATATGTATATGTATACCCTTGTTGAGGTATTCACGGATTCTTAAGACATTCCAACCAGATTACTGCTTTGTTAATGTATCATTTGCTTTTGACTCCAAGACAAAAAGATTCATGGACCCACTGTGTGTTCTTGATAAGAATCCCAGTAATATTTCTTCAGCTTCTCCGTTATAATTTCTCAGGAATCAACATGAATAGGAAATGGCTCTTGGGAATTAAAGTTCAGGCCCTATGAAATGGTGGAGAACGAGGAATAAGACATAGATGTAGCAATGCAAAAGCCTTTAGAAGGAGTTTTAAAACTTGTGCTCTACAGAGCCCTGGGATTCCTTAGCGGGGTCATAGGAACCTCCATGGTGGTGGGAAATTCAGAAATTGAGGCTCCCCCCCACCTTTTCTCTCCCACTCACACATTATCAACCAAAGTAGATCTGATTTCATCTGCTTTAATGGTGTCCACCTAAGATTTTTGTATGAAAAATTGGTTTTGCTGCCAAAATAAAGATTTTCTAGATGGATTTCCTTAAGTGAATTGAACGTACATATATCCTCTTGCCTTATCAAATAAGAATAAAAGCTGCCTTAAGGAGCAGCTGAACTTATTTACAAATTACTATCATAAAAAACAATGTGTTAGTAACCATGCCAAAATTCAAGCATTATTTTTGAGGTTCACACTTCAGTATTCAGCTATAAGTAATAAGTAATTTCTTTCAACTCTCACTGGGCCACAAAAATGCCTTCACGGAACTATAATTTAATATTATGCCTTGGCCTTTACCAGGGGTTGATATGAGAAACTACAATATGAAAAAAATTTCTGCCTTATTTGTGAAATTGCTGTTAAAGATATTGTCCATGTCTTTTATAAAGATCCATGCAATTACTCCCCTTAAAGCTAACAGCTAGAAAAGTCTCCTTTTTTTAAGATATCACAGAACTTGTGATTCTCTAGGTTTGCCTTTAGCTTCCAGTAAACTGAGAATTAAATTTAGCATTTAAAGTGGGAGGCAGGGGACCTATACTCAGAAGTTGTGTTTCCTGACTCATTTATCACCCAGTTCTCCTTTAATTCAGCCAATATTAATTGAGTACTCGGGTGCTAAGCACTGTGACAGGCACCAAGGGAACAAAAATTAGTAAAACATGATGCTTTTTCTAAAAGAGATCTTGGTTGAATGGCTCTTATTCATTATTTTGTTTCCATGATCTTTCTGTATGTGCACCTTTATTTGCAACCTGTCTCATATCTATGTTTGAAAACAGATATGGTATTATAGACAAATAATAACATAAATTAGCATGTTCTAGAAAGAGAAGGTATTGACTTAAATTTGCCTAGAGAGGTAGATAACTAACATTATCTATCTTCTCTCTTAGCCTCTTAAATCATCTCACAGACTCAACCTCTCTTCTAACCCATCCTACAAACAATTGTCAGATTAATTTCCTCAAAGTTCTATTCTGATCATGTCACTCATCTTCTCCTCAAAAATACTAACACTGCCACTACCACACATATTGCCCTCCAAATAATGTCATAAAACAGGAACAAATTACAGGTATTATTGGTGCAAAAAATATGGAACCTGCCTAAATGCTTTGTCCTCCATATGCATTTATCAATGGATGGGACCATACTGAAATAGGCACATTCAAGTGCTGAAGTCTTTGTCATTTTAAACAAATGGTCACAATAGATCCATGAGTACTTTCACCTAAAACACTAATTTATTTTTTAGCCATTTGGGATCTTGTATAGCTACCATGTACGTTAGTAACATTATTTCACAGGTTTGCTCACATTCGTATCACCATCATCACCTTCTTTTAGGCAGGAAAGGTAGTCTTTTTGTCTTTTACAAATGCAACAGCTGGAGTCAACTCTGATCAAGGTCACCTGGCCAATCAACACCTATCTTGCTTGCTTCCTCCTGTAGTGCCTCTAAGAAGCAGAAGGCAGCCCGTGCTAAGAGCCTCTCGTGGTGACTGCCCACCGTCCATGGATGCATTCCTCTTGCAGTGGTTGAAAGTCTTTCTCCACAGAGAAAGATAGTGCTCCTAGATTTTGTCACTTGCAGAGAAGCCTAAAATGTGTTGTCTATAAAAAGGAAAGTCTTCTATACTTTAAATGCTGAAGATTGCCCAGAATGACAATATATATGGTTCATTTGCAATAGCTGATGTTTGTATAGTTATTTAGTGACACATAGAAAAGACTTGATACTTTATGATAAGACTTTAGCACCAATTTAGTAATGCAAATATATAGTGGCATAGAGAAGAAAATCCTTTAGCCAGTTTACTCTCATTTCAACCATAATTTTTCCACTTTTCTAGCCAGAAAAGTGTTTGGTAACCTAATTTCTTTTCCTCCAGATTTGTGTATCTCGTACATAAAACAGAAATCTCTGTTTCTACATACATTTTTGCCCAACAGAGCTTCTATGCCATACATTAGAATAGACTCTATTATTTACAGAAGTATATTTATGGGGTTAGGAATACTAACAAGACTCAAGAAATAAATTCTTCAGTTATGTTTCATTTAGTTGTCAGATATAGTTACCCAGTGAACTAGTGAAACAAAGTAATATTAGCCTTTAGATGTTTATGGTTCTAGAGAGGAATAGGAAACACAATATAGGGCAGTCGTGCAAAATATTTTCAATAAAGCAGACATTTCTGATCTAGTGTATTCCTTTGGAACAGCAGGCCTATCCGAAAAATACACAATGGAATGCTATTGCTTTGGAAAATGTGCAAGCATCCTTACACCACAGTCAACTGTATCAGGGGGAGAAAAGATGATGTCTGGAAGGTTTTTCCTGCTAGAGTCATTAGAGAGCATTTCTTAATTACATTCACATTCTCAGATACTATTTTGTATGCATAGTGAACAATATAGAGAAAAAAACAAACTTGGCATGATTTTCCTGCAAACTACTGGGAGAAATGTGAACTGATGTCAGTTCCTTACATAGATAAAGCAGTTTAGGGGTAAGAAGACCCCTAAGAAGATAAGGCACCCTGACACTCCTCAAACTCAGGAATTCACCTTGACCCAAACAATAACACTAAGATGTGATAAATCACTCACCAGCTAGAGATTTTACTTATTCATTGGTTGACCACTTGCAGCATAAAGGCGTCCCAAGTTCTTTGGAGACTTGGAACCCAAAATTGTTTAATATGGATTTGAAGGATAGACAAGAACATGTTGACAGTGTTCTCCATTGCATGATAATTCATCTCCTGCTTTAAGGTCTGTGTTACGCTATTCTGAAATTCAGAGTCACTCTCCCACAGAAGTGAGGCATAGAGCTCTGATGGGGGCAGTGAATAATTTTAGCCTAGTTGTACCCAGCTGCAGCTACTTGCATGAGTAATTGCTTTTGCCCAAATCACCAGCATAATTGTGGCTCTAAAGACATAGATTTAAAAGCCATTGAAGTGTCAAATTATATTACAACAATAGAGCCAGTTCTCCAGAAAATATTCATGTTTTAATTTTAACCAATCTCCCATGTTTTGAACTGTTGCTATTGGGCAAAAAAATGCCAAAATGTTGTGATACGTTGATGTCTAGCATGACCAACAGAGGAGAGATGCTGTAACTGCATAAACTACTAGATTCTAAGTTTCCATGATGGAAAGGATCTATTAATAATACAAGCACCACCACCTTGCCCAGCTCTTGGCATATAAGAGACATTCAATAATTTTTTAAAATGAATAAATGCAACCTCTAATTTCCACAATTGGAATTAGAAGTCTGTGATGTGAAGGTAGAAGGACCAAGGATGATTCTTCTGAGAGGTGGCTATTGGCGACTCTCCAAAGCAAAGTGATGACTGGAGCAAAAATTGATTTATCTGCTACCTTTGGCATGTGTTTGGCACACTGACCCCTGACTTATCACGTCCCATTATTGTATTAGATGATATGGGAAACACAAAAAGAGGAACATTAGTTCTTGCTACAGAAAAATGTTCTAATCTAATTAGACAAGATTTCTAAGAAGAACAATAACAGGAATATCCAATCAAAACACAACATCAACTGTGTGACATAAATAAACCAATATAGTATAGTGAAAAAGAGTATAGGATACAGAGTAAAAAGACTTACGTTCCAGTCCCAAAGACTGTCATTTATGTGCAGTGCTCTTAGTCAAGTCACTGAAATTCTAACATAAGATACAAATAATACATGTGTGTATGTATGTGTCTGTGTGTGTGTGTGTGTGTGTGTGTTTAAGTATACAGGGTATAGCTCTGTCACCCAGGCTGGAGCATGGTGGCTATTCAAGGTGTGAACATAGCTCACTGCACCCTCGAACTCCTGGGCTCAAGTGATCCTCCCGCCTCAGCTTCCCAAGTGTCTGGGACTACAGGCACATGCCACTGAACCTGGCTAAATAAAATATTTTTATTAGTTGTGGATTACATGCAGATAAATGAATGTCAGGGTTGTTTCTGTACAACAAGAAATCCATCAGTAAGGAGTTGCTGGAGTTGGCTTGGTCTTTTAAGATTGCCAAAGTTATAGTTGCTAGAGTTCTCTTGACTTAGCCCTCTAGTTCCAAGAAATCCGTAACAGCTCTAACCACTGTTCCTGGGATAAAAGGAGAAAGAGTGAGCAGAGCAGGAGAATGGGGCAGAGGCTTTATCAGGTAAGATGTATAGATGTATAGCTCATTGGATAGATTATGTCACATGCCACCGCTGGTACCAAGGAATGTTAGAAAAATACAAGTTTTTACAGCTGGACACATTTCCACCCCTATCAAAATTAGAGTTATGTTAGTACAGAAGAGAAGAATAGAAATGAATAGGCAACTAGCAGTGTCTGTGTCAATATATTTACAGAGCTGGTGTTAAGAATTATAAGAGATAATATATTTGAAAGTGTTTTGTTAACCATAAAACTAACAAAGTTGAGTTTTGTTAAGTGCACTAAATTTTATACTAATTTCATATACATACAATATCATGGGAAAAGACCTTTAAATAAAATATATGTTATAATTTTTCTACTGTATAGACATATTACCTATGATATTAGATCACACAGGTACACATATACACACACCCATACACATCTGAAGCAAACAAGAGGGATAAATTTCTTTCTTTTTCTTGTGTATTTTAGACAATATAAATTAAAAACACATGGGATTCAGGTATGTTCTATAATATTAAGACACAGCATAAAACGGTTCTTTTTTTACTTTTTGCTTTATTTCTTTAAGTGTATTATTTACCTTTGATGACTCATTTTTTGTCTAAAAATGGGGTATAAATGCCCTTGGACCCATTTACATGTGATAAAATTAAATTGTAATTATGCAGGCTGTGAATTAAAATGCCTTGAGGCACAATGCTCTTCTCCAAAAAATAAAGAAGAAAATGACAACTGTAAAAAATTTTAAGCACAAAATTTTTAAAAATTTAGCTTCAATATCCAAGTACATACAATAGACTTATTGTATTTTTTTTTTTTATTTCAAGAAGTCTGTGAATTTCTTTTCATGTAACAGAAAATCGTTTGGGAAACGGATGATTTTTTAAATTAAACAAAAAGTCAATTCAAGAAAGAATATACTAGGAAAATCTTCTGTCTCAGTGACAATATAATTACAATGCCCTATGAAGACAAAGTTGGCACAGGAATCTGATTTTTATTGAATGTCAGAGTATACATGAACATTGCCATGCAATTTGAACATGTGTGGTGTCAGAGTAGTCAGGGATACTAAGAAGCAGAGTGTTTGGAAAGTATCTGGAAACACCTTACCTGCACCTGCAACCTACCATGGCTGACAAGATCCCCTGCAGTCAAGCCTACCCTCTCGTGTTACACCTCTGCCTCACTGAGTCACACCAGCTAATTCCCACCTGGGGCTTTAGCACTTGCTGTCCCTTCCCCAGTTTTCCACATGGCTGTCTCCTTGCAATTCTGATGCTGGCTCAAATGTCACCTCATCAGAGAGAGCTTCTGTGGCCATCCTGACTAAAGTGGCTGACATCCTCCTCCAGCCCTACTTACCCTAAAAGAGTCAATCACCATCCCTCTGCTTTTATCTCTTCAGAGTACATACGCACCACTACCTGACATATCTTATTTGGTTTATTTGTTTCTCTTATGCCTTCCCACTAGTATAGAATATAAGCTCCACCAAAGCAGGAGCACTCTCTGTCTTGTTTACAGCTCCATCTCCAACACCTAGAACAGGGTTCATCACAAAGTGCTCCATAAACATTTCTTGAGTGAAAGTTTTATATATATATATATAAAATACATACATGGAATGTCTTATTCTTATACGGATTTGATGGTCATAGGTTAAATCAGGTTCTCTATAAACTTCTCTGAAAAAAAGGCAATTACATTCATGGTTTATCCCAAATAAATTCTTTAAACCACAGTCAGCATTTCTATACTGAGTATAATCTAAAGAGATAGAACCTAGCACATAGCAGATCTCAATAATTATTTGCTGAGTTGCATGAATTCAAATTTTATTTACATTTAATATTTAAATGTGACAAAGTAATGAGAATATTTGGAAAGGACTAAGCTGCTGCATATAGGTGTAGGCATCTCAAATCATAAATGTAATTCTTCCTCATATAGTGTTTCATTAAAACATGCATATTCCACTGGTACCAGTATACAGAGGGAAAGAATCAAAATACCACAAGAAAACAGCTAAAGAGCTGACCCACACCTTGTCCTGGTGAGTGCCTCACAATTTATTAGCATGTTAGAAAATATTTTTACCACACTTTGTCAATTCTCAATGGAAACAGTGTAAAGTGAGTCTTTTCAGACCCATGAGCTAAATCCCTTAGACTAAGAACTCTTAAATTGTTATGTCACCCTAAATCTGCATATTCCCTCTTCACCTTGGGTCTCTGTTCTGTTCTGACTCAGCTCCTTCCTACCCAACCCTGTTAGTATGACATAGTTGTAAAAATGTAACTGGCCTTAATTTGGACAAGTTTCCTTTTTTAAAGCAAATATCCATTCTCCCCTCTTTAGCTTCCAAGACAAGATGGGAAAAATAAGATATCTAGTTAAAAGCAAAACAAAATGTCTATCTACTGAATTGCCTCCATCACTGAAACAAGGTTTATGTACTTACAAAATCTAAAGACCAAGCACAAAGACACAGAAAAGGCATCAGAAGATGAGACAATTTCTTCTCCAACTCATTTGAAGCAAGGAAAAGGGAAAGGAAATGTTAATCGTTACTTGAAATACTCCAGTTTAGAAGGAAAAGGCACTAACTCTACCTATTATACAGGTATGACAACCAAAGTCTTGATTCAATATGGAGTTCTAAAAAAATCATTACAGTTCAGGCTGTCAAAAGACTCATTCATTACAGAGGGAACATAATTTCTTCCTGTTCCATGGTATAACTCGACATGACACTGAAGAACTCTTCTGTTTCTGTAAATGTGTTAATGTGGCTAAAAGACATTTTTTAAATGATCAAGTTGTTTTGTAAGGTATTGCCTCAGGCAGTGCTATAATCAATCACTTGCCAAAAAGTAGGTGCACAAGAGAATAAAACAAAAACAAATAACTAACCAAAGGATTCTAATAATTCTGAAGAAACCAACATTCAAAGAAATAGCCATTAATAAAAATATTTGCGCTATCATTACCAGCAGAATTGCCACCATAAACTGAGCAGACTACGGTGAATTACTGAGCATCATAAAATTCTTAAGTATCTTGTAGGATGCATTTCCCCCATTTAGGAATTATAACTCAGGAAGAAATATTCTAAAAGGAACAGTTTGTTCCTTTGAGTGTCAGAACTCTAAGTTGTTTTAATGGAAAGCCACAATAAATATTTTTTATGGCAGGATCTGAATAATATGCTTCCGTTTTCCAACAAGTCTCAGCTTTTGAACTAAGTTCAGTGCAATCAAGATAAAGCAGGGGAAGACTGTGTTTGATATTCTTAAACTCTCCATGATTTGTCTGTTTCTGCACTTCTCAGGTGCCCTGCCCCTCATAAGCTATGTCTTTGAGCTTATCCTCTCACCTCTCTACCCTTACTCAAGTCATTCAGCCAAGAAATACACAGTGAACATTCTCTGTGCGCCAGTGTCAGTATAGTTTTAAAGAGCTCAGAGAGCCAAGGTAGCAGGTGTTGAGGATGTATCTGAAGTCCTTTTTGACAAATCTCCTGGGAACCCAGTCATGCAACTGCCCTTCCCCAACTGGAGATTTCCCTGTTGGGCTTTCTTCTCCCCCTAACATTTCTATAATCCCAAGATGATTAGGTACAAGAAAAAAACAATGTGTCTAAGGGCCAATGTTAGCTCCTAAGGGAAGCTTTCCCAGTCCTTAAGGTTGTTACTCACTCCTTTGAGCTCTCAGAGCATTTTGTTCATACTTCTATTAAAGACCTTGGCCAGTTGCATTGCAATTACTTGGTTTCTCCTAGTAAACTGTGATCTTTGTATATTTATCTTTGTACCCCTAGCTTTTAGCACAGTGCCTAAGTCAGAGTAAGTACTGAATAAATGTTGCCAAACATGAAGGAGTTAGAAAGTAATAAGAAATTGGTTTTTACCTACCATCTAGGGCTCCAAGTCATACAAAGAAAACAAGGCATGCACATAACTTTAATATATGACAAAAAGTAATGTGTACATAAGAGAAAAATACACTCCTACTGCCAATTTCTGACTTGCTCAATATGATTAGCTGCAAGTGCTCATGAGTGTAAAGGCAAGTTTATTTCCTACAGGCATGGCCCTGACCAATTCCTGTGTCCCTCACTCACCTGATAGAAGAGTCTGAAATTAGTCATTGCTCTTGAGGTGGTATTGTAAGGGCAAATGCCAATTTAAAATAAGAGGCATTTAAGAAATGAACTGCTTCATAAGGGAAGAGACACTCCCCATCAACATCTCTTTTCTTAGAGTCGCTACTTGAGAAAACTTGTGCAGCAGGTCCTTGAATAACATCATTTTGTTCAACATCATTTCATGCCATCTTGCTCCAAGGCCAGCCTTGTTATAACATTGTCGAGAAAAAAAATCAACTCCCAGTCAAGGCCACTGCCTATGGAATTTGTACAGTTCTCCCTGTGTCTTCATGGGTTTTCTCCAGGCACTCTGGTTTCCTCTGACATATGAGAGGAAAGCCATGCCCGTTATGTTCATTGGGCTGTCTGCATGGTCCCAGTGTCAGTGAGTGTGAGCGTGTGTGAGTGTGTCCTATGGTGGAATGGTGCCCTGTCCATGGCTGGCTCCCGCTTTGTGCCCTGAGTTATCTAAATAGACTACAGCCACCCTAGACCCTGAAGTAGAATAAGTGGGTTGAAAAATGAATGAATGAATAAATGAATTATTGTAAAATAAAAATTTCCTAAAGTCTAATGCACCACAATGAACGATGTGGTATGGAAGTATTCAGTGAGCATGCACTATTTGTTGTTGTTTGCTTTTGAACTTCGAGATGATAGGAGGTGCTCCTTACAACTTTCATTTTGCAAACATTTATTCCTTGATTTAACCCACCGTTTCTACAACTGTCGTTGTAGGGATCGTCCCTGAGCAAGAATTGGCTTGAGCTCAGAGTCAGCGAAGTGGAAGTGGACGTGCTTCTTGGGTCCAAAGGTCAATGGGTCCAGACCGCTCCTTGAGGCCAGAAGTCAATGGGTCCGGATGTGGCCCATTGACTGCTGAATGCTTCTTGGAGCTAAAGGTCAATGGCCTACTGAAATAGACAAACTGTTTCCTATGGCAAATAGCCAAGGTGTGTCTCATTGTCCTGCACGCAGGTAATGAGGTCCAAAGGTTAAGATGCAAACGTTTGCCTTCCCTTGAGCAATTTCCATAAGAAATGGAACATGTCACCTCAGGACTCTAAAGATAGTCACGTACCAGGAAGTAGCTGCTAGACAAAAGGAGTATAAAAATAAAGCGACCGGTGTTTTCCACACTGCAGTCTTTACCATTATGTGTGTTCGTGTTTTTTCTGTGTGTCTGTATGTATGTTTATGTGTTCATCCCCCGTTCTGTATTCGGCCCGCAACAGTCGTCATTCACTGATTCACCAAAAGTTGTGTAGATAATTATCTTACTAGTTTATAGTTAATCATTCTTAAGTATATGAAAAGCTCACATTTATTTCAATGTTTAATATTAGAAGTGTTTTGGGTCTTTATTTAGAACTTCAGTGATTTTTCATAACCAAAAATATGTCATAGAAACTTAATTCTTCTTTATATCAATTAGCTTATGGTAAAATTGGTTTCCTTGTACAGCCTTTCATTCAAAGCCACAGTTTCCAAGAACCTATTGACAATGTTAAGTGAGGACTTAACTATATAAGTTCTTTCTCTGTCTCTTTGAAATGTATGCAAATCTTTTTAAAAGCTACACAAACCTCTTGCTAGTTTTTAGAGCCAGGAATGTCTTTCTCAAGGACCTGGGAACCATCTCATGGAAATGTAAATAAACTTCAAAGAAGATAAAGCCTTTATCTCCCATTTTTTGTGGGAGGGTAGCAGCCCAACTTTGGCAAGCATCTTCCTCTATGTTGTAAAGTTATCTCTTGTCATAAAGATATGAGAAGTTTATTTTTCAGTTAGATATTAATAAATCTTACTAGCTAACACTGATGGTCACTCCAGGTACACTTAGGATGAGCTGTATGCGACAAATGGTGCTGTCAAGTCCTCTTACTTGAGGACTAGTTCTTGTTTATCTTGAGCACATGGATGTAATGATTTGTATCTGACCATGTAAAGGGTGAGATTTCTTTCTGTCTTTGCAATCTCTTAGCAGATTGCCTGTGATGCACAGCACATTCTGGTTTAATGTTTATTTAATAATAAAGCTGTTTTCTTTCTCTTCTACCTTTATGAAGAGGTTTTCTGGGCAGGAAGGAGATTTTGTCTTTAATTATATTTCTCTAACAGCACCCTAGGTGAACTCTGGACACAGCAATGTCCAGTCCACTGCAGACTTTCTCTTGTCCCAGCAAATCTGCCTTGTCCATTTGACTAGGATTCCCCCTTGATTTTTGATGTCACAGAATAATAAAAATCTCACAATTTGAAAGCAGTTTAGATCAACAAAGGTCAATGAAGAGAATTCTGTATTATCATATGAATATGTGGCATTCCCTCTTATAAAAGACAAAAAAGGTCAGCTTTCACTTGAGAACTTCCAGAGTTCATGGAAGAAATGCTATGAAAGATTTGAAGAATGGAGAAGATTTCTCTAAAATCATAAATGAAGGATGGTGGCACTGCAAATAGAAGACCCGATGTGAACAGAGCACAAAGGAGGAAAAATAAAGGATGTTTTGGAAATGCTGAGTATTCTAATCACATTACAATGTCAAGTGTGCATAGGAGCTTGGAAGACAGAACCAGTAATGGAAGTTAGGACAATAGCACAGAGATCTGAATGCCAGAAGAAAGAGTTTCTGCTTGAGTACTAAAACATACCTGTGCTTGTCTCTGAAGGGAGCAACATATGACTAAGCAAGGATCTCTCCTAAGAAATATGAAGGGGTTATGTTCAGTGCACCATTCCCTCTACCATTCTGCAAGGATGAGCCTCAATTCCAGACAAAATCTCTACACACTCAAAAAAAAAAAAAAAACCAAAACCACAAATCACAATTTTTCATTGTTCTTAGGAGCTGAGTGTTATTTTTTTTTTTTTGATCTAACCGCAATGATCTGTTTTATCTCCGTAACAGCTAACAGCAATTTGGGGTGTTGTCTGCTAAAATGGCATGGCTGTTTAAAAGAACTACTTCTTTGTTCTCAGCACATTATCCTTTGGGCCAGAAGCAACCATTGCTTTCACTTTTCTTAAGCTGTCTCCCACAGTGGCCAAAGCAAGTGATTTCAGTTTTTCCTTGACCTTCCTTCTCATTTTCAGGGAGGTGTTTTACCTATTTAAAGATGATTTGTTGAAACCAAATGAGCAGTCGCGGAAATGGAAGTGCCCGCAGAATGTCCTCTTTCATTTGTAAAATCTGCATTCTAAGACAGACGCTTTTAGAGAGAGGATGTTATTTAAATATGGCAAATATACCAGTTTGTCTTCAAAGTCATGTAAATCCCTCACTGGCTTATAACTGCAAAGGATCTTCAAAAAGCTGGACAAAGTAAGAAATGGCCATCAGCAATAACCATTTGTATTAACATGTTGTATTTCTTTTGATGGATACATTAAAAACACAAAGATTGGAAGGTGAGGAGAAGTAAGAAAAAAAGTTGCATCTTAACTTTTTCATAGGACTTTATTAAAAGGATTTTCACTTCAACAGATACTTCTGTAATCATAGCTGAGATATCATTTATTTTTGGAAAACAGAAAATGAAAATGTTATGAATAGTCTTATTTCAGGCAATCAAAGAGAGTGGAACAAGAAATCTAGTATTTGATTTGTTTTCACAAGTACGATTCAAAGAACATCTGTGCTTATGCCATGGATCCTTCTGTATAGGGCTCTCCCTTAGAAGTTTTAATAAGAGCTGAGTCCATTGATCTGCGATTTGGTAAACTTGAGGTTTTTGAAGGGCAGCCAAAGTTTCACTTAGTTTCTCAACAACTCTCTCTCCCTCTCTCTTGAACCTGAGAACATCTATTTTGTTCCTTGAGAACTTCAGATACTTTTTATACTCAGGACATCATTGTGCTGGAACTTGCAGACACACTGAGACATTGAGTTCTTCTTTATTGCAAATTATTTCATTGAAATTCTTAATAAACATATCTGTCTTTAGAAGAAATATGCCTAAAATTACAAGTGCTATTTCCCACAGACATTCCCAAGTTTTAAATTTAGCTAGGGTTCAGGCCTTAAACATTAAGACACACATGATTTACTCGAGATTTAAGATAATTATTATAACTTAAAAAATCCACCCAGCAATTAATCAAAGCAGAAAATTTTTCAGATGTAATGTTTGTTAATTCAGAGTAGTTTCCAATTATTAGTGCTTCTCTTGCATTCCAGAATAATCATGAAATTTTAAATATAAAGGATATTAAAGATCACATGCATGAAAGCATAGGTATAAAGTAATTAGTATAAGGCCTGGCACCAAGGGCTCAATAAACAATAACTAGTAATTTAGTAGTGCAGTAGTGGTAGTAGTGACCCTACGCCTTCTCCTCCCCCAACAATCCAATTTACAGATGAGGCCCCAAAAAATTAAATGATTTGCCCAAGGCTACAAAGCTAGTTAGTGGCAAAGCTAAAATTGGACTACAGGTCCTTTAACCAGTCTAATACTGTTCCTCCAATACCCTGGGGTATATTAAACTCTTCTGTCATATAAAATATCCTTATAGAGAAAGGCTAGACTTCACATCTATCTTCAAGTAGCAAGCCTTCTCAGTTCTATTCTGATTAATTTGTCATTTCAGAATGTGATGGCCTTTTCTCAGTGCTCTCTTCTTTTAACCTCTCTTCTGCATTTAGCACCATGGCCTACACTGTCCTTTACTTAGCCTGACTAACACCATGCTAAACCGGTTGCTACCTCTCTGACCACTCACTCCTGTGTTTACTTTCTCCCTCCTTCCGTGTGTACACAAAGCATAGGATTTTCTAAAGTTCAACCCTTGAATTTCTGTAGTCATCCTTCAGAGATCACATACATTCCCAAATACTCTCTGTGTAGAAGATAACTTCAAAACATTTATTTTCAGCCCTAATCTTTCTTTAAATCTAACAATAATTTTCCAGTTTCCTACTGGATGTTACCACCTAGATGTTGCAATATTATCTCCAAGTCACCATATCCAGAATCAAAATCCTCATATTTTCCTCAAAAATAGCACAAAATCTTTACTTTCAAGATATAACATTTCCATAATTTTTCCAGTCTTGAAACCATAGAGATATATTTGAGCCTCCTCACCCCTCATAAGTAATGTACTACAAATTCTATTATTAATATTAATATATCGTTTCTTTTTTCTTCCTTTCCTTTCCTGCTGACATCACCTGAGTTCAGTTTTTCACCACCAAGGCTAGAACTACTCCGAGAGCCTCCTAACTAAAAGCTTTGCCTTTAGTTCCCACCATCTTACAAACTCCCCAAGTTAGGGGACCTAGCTTAGGGACCTAGAATATAACATTTAACATTTTGCCAGCTTGGCTAAGTTTTTTTAAATTTGGTGGTATCTTAAGCTTAATCTACTCAGTCTCTCCCCCCGCCGCCCCCACCCTCGAGGTATTAACAAAAGTGATCTGGATTCTAACTTCTCAGGCTTTTTAAGGACTGGTGTCATGAATACTCCCCTGGGAAGGCTATTGGCTACATCCCTCCAGCACACAACAATTTGTAACTTGATAAGTACCTGTATTACCCAGCTTTTCAGTGTGTTCTGTGCCTTAAAATGCAGTTAGTAAAAATTTTTTAAGTGTATATTGATTATAATAATGAGTGAAGCCACCTAGAAAAGATGACATATTAGACTCAGAAAAGTAGCATGAGAAATAGATATTTTAAAATAAATAACAAGTCTTTTTTTAATAAATGCTTTTGTTAATATATTCTATTCAGAATTGATAGAACCTCTGTAATAGAAATGAGCCTGAGGTGTATGATAAAAATGAACTTAAAATATAAGCACATATCTAAAAAATAAGTTAAGAGTCTAAGACAATTCATATATTATATGGCTTTCTAAGTTCTTTACAAGCCCCATAACTGTCCTCTTGTTTATCTTGTTGTGCCTGTGATTTATGGACACCAAAAGAGAAAACTGCAGTCCCAAGGACCCTAGGGCAAGACTTAATAGTACTCTTGAAGCCTGCAATAATTGATATCCCTTCTTAAAATGTGGAACAAAGGAAACTGTATGCTAGAGTCCAGTGTTATCGTCATGATAATAAGAAGAAAAAATATTTTGAAGTCAGGTGAATCTGATATGAAGTCACTAACATCACATGGGGTGAGTAGTTTAGACAATCTGAGGAAAGAAATCTCCCACTGATACGGCTAGCTTCCAGATGCACCTTCTTCTGAAATGTTGCCAAGACATAAAAGAAATACTAGTTTTGAAACTTGTCCAACTTGCACATCAAGTCAGCCAGGATCCTGAGATAGATCACTCTGCTTTTATGCGCTTCCATTTCCACGTTTGCTTATTTACTCCCCCAGAGTCATGTGTGTGTTCATTACTTCTCTATAGGATTCACTAAAGAGGGACCACCTAGACCTACCAACCCCAACTACAATATGGGTTTTACCCAGCAGCAGACTACCTTGACTGTTGGTCTATTACTATGGCTCTAGCTGAGAATATTTTGTAGCCACAGTTTTTAAAATTATGTTTATTCTTAGTTATATACTTATACTGCCACAGCATTTCTTAATTGATCCATATTTTAGAATAATATTAATAATTTGCAATCTAGCATCATTATATTATTCACTTTGTTATGACCCACCACATTTAAGGTGTGATGTGATCACATGATGATTATTAGTCATCGTGTCTCTACTAATAGGAAACTACCTCATGCTGATGATCTATAGTATCTGAAGAGAAAAGAAAGAATAAGTAAGCAAATCCTCCACGCACCTTTTTGAGCTCTACCGTGCTAAAATTTTATACTAGAAAACAATTCCAGATTCTGAAATATAGGTCCTGTACTTTGACAGTATTAAAAGAAAATTGAACTGTGACTAAAGCAAATTTGTAGCAATAACAAGAAACTTTTGCTACATGTCATTCCCTTTGGTAACTGCTATCGTCTGAATGTGTCCCCTAAAATCTATACGTTGGCATCCTGGCCCCCAAAATGATGATATTTGGAAGTGGGGCATTTGGCAGGTGAGTAGATCATGAGAGCAGAGCCCTAATAAATGAGATTAATGTCCTTCTAAAAGAAGCCCAAGGGGGTTTGTTTGCCCTTCCCACCCTGTGAGGACACAGTGAGAAGGGGCCATATATGAGAAATGAGCCCCTCACCAGACACCAGATTTGCCGGCACCTTGATCTTGGACTTCTCGGACTTCTTAGCCTCCAGGACCATGAGAAATAAATTCCTATTGTTTATAAGCTATCAGTTTACAGCATTTTGTTACAGCAGCTGAAATGGACTAAGACAGTACTGAATCATCTAGGAAAGGTACACCCCGGCCCCTAGCAGGCAAAAATCTCACAGGGTACCTTAAAGAACCTCTTTTCTTCCCTTTTGATGCATGGTATATTCTTACCAAGCAAAAATACTGAGATCAAGCAAAAATAAATATATAAACCTATTATAATACCAAGAATTTGGCCACAGGCTTGCATCTATCATTTTTAAAAATTCATGGAGGATTAGGAAGATGGTCAGAGTATAACTATATTGTCTCTCATAAATATATTTTTAATGTAACTGGAAACCTACTGAAGCAAATTATCACAAAAGCTCTACGTCCGAAAGAAAAACAGTATAGATCATGTAGTGTCATTATGCAATCTTCTCCATCAAATGGTTTCATCTTCTTGGGGAGCAGCACAAAAGAAAGTAGCCTCAGTCTGTAGCATAATCTTCATCCCTTCATCGTTTATTAAATACCTACCTGTGCCATGGATTCTGTTCCAAACCACTGTCTTTTAAACCTGTGTCTGAGTTTTCTGATCTACACGACCCAATGGATGACGAGTGTCCACCCACCTCTAGCGTTGGAAATTCACCACTTTCTTTAACAACTCTTATCTTTGGACAGATTTAAATATTATTCACCGATAAAGAAAACAGAGGGAGAAGAGTTTTGAGGGAGTGGGGAATGAGAGTTCAATCTGAGATGTGTTGAGTTGGAGATTCCTCTGAGACATCCAGATGGAGAGACCTCGAATACAGGTGAATAATCACACTGAAAGGATCTTGCCAGGAACCTCAGATTTGGAAATTGACACATCAGCAGTAGTTAAGTGATGAGAACAGAAGAGATCGACAAGGAAATATAAATATGTTGAAAAGAGAGACATACCAAGGACAGAGTGCTGGGAAACACCAATATTTCAAGGAACAGCCAAGGAAGAAGCACAAGCAAGGAGACTCTAAAGAAATAATTATAGAGATAAGGAGAGAACCACAAATACTGCTACCTAAGAATATGAAGGGAGGGGAGTTGAGTTGGAAAGGAAAGAAGTGGTCACCTAGATCAAATGTCAGAGATGTCAAATAAAATGAAGGCTAAATAAAATCCACTGGATAAAGAATTTAATTTACTCATAAGGAAGTTCAAAGAAAGGTAATGTAATAAAGTGTCCATCTAATGTTCAAATACCCTTGAAAGAACGTTCTCCTAGGAGCTGTCCAGTTGCACTTTTATGAACTCTGCAAGTGTTACTTGCTAAAACTCTTACTCTTTGGACAGCTCTATCTGTTACAAAAATTCCTCCTTATTTTGAATCAAAATCTTTCTGCTTATATGATTGTCCACTGATACAATACTGTTTTCCAAATATTTGAAGATAATACTAATATAGAAAATACTAATATAGCATTTATCCTAATTTGCAAATATATTTGTGTATGTGTGGTGTGTGTGTGTGTGTGTGTGTGTATTCTTGATTATAAACTCCAAGAGAGTAAAGACACTCTCTGCTTTACTTCTAAGTCTCCACTGCACATAGTACAGTGCCTGACATGTAGTAGATGTTCCATAAACAGCAATTGAATGAACGAATGTATTGATAAACAGGGTTTTAAACTTTAGAATAAATTATTGAATGAAATTTTAGCATTCCTTTCTCTGTGGATGTTTTTTTTCTTAATTGGATCAATGCTTACATAACCTCTAAGTCGGTATAAGAAAGAAAGATAGATTGGGTTCCCTCTCAAACTTCCTTCCAGAACTTTGATTCTATGAAAAGCTGACAAAGATTGCACGTAGCAGAAACATCCCATTGGGAAATTGGGAAACCTGGGTTCCAAGGCTCAGTTCTGCCACTATTTCTGTGCCCACTATTTCTAAGCCTGGCTACTTTTCTGGGCTTTGGAATCCCATTTATAAAGTGAAACTTTTGGATCTATATACGCCAAGGTCTTTTCCTGGTTTAAAACTATAAGATTGTGAAAAAAATCATGTGAAAATATTATAATCAATATATAAAGAAAAGTATTTGAAACGCCTATTCATTGTTCTGATAATATGACCATTTCTTCATTTTGTTTTTTTCTGAAGTTACTGTATATCTATAAAAAGCTCCTTTTATACCATATTTTCACTTTGCCATATCCCCAATCATTTGAAACAAAACTGTTCTATCATCTTCGATAAAGTGGCTCTCAAATGGGATTACATTATTGTTTGTTATGATTTTGAGTCTTAGCTTTCACAAGGGGCTTTTCTCTTAGTTCCAGCTAGAAAATTGTATTGCTATTTATAATTTTGGAGCACAATCTACACTGATACTTAACTTACTGATAATTAAGACAAATTATCACCAATTACTATTCGACTCTATAAGCAACAATTCTAATTCAGACTAAGAAAGTGAATTAAGTGCACAAAGAACATATGATACATATGCATATATATTTTCTAAAAAAATTACAAAGAAACTTGCATGATACCTCTCATATTTAAAAAAAGAGATTTGATGTGTTCCTACCTTTTCCAGCCAGTTCCAATGACAAAGTCAAAAGAAAATACAGCAGAGCTGTAATATACTACTCCTCCTTTGATGTTGTCATCATATTAAAAACATCCATAACCTTCAAAAATAGAAACCTATTATTCATATTACCATATAATGTCTGCTGTCTGCCTGTATTGTCATATTATTAGAAAAATAATCCATTTACAGATATATTTTCTATTTTACTCTGCCATTTGTTACAAATAAAATTAATAATAAAAAAGATTTACTTGGAAAGGGATTGTCTGAATTCTTCCAATATAATTAATGTTTTCATGAGGCTTTTTCATTAATCAGAAAATTAAAAGATTGCATTGTTCAATACTCACCAAGCATTTAGCATCTAATTAGTCTTATACTGATGTTCGACAAATGCAACTGAGTTCTGCAACCAGGTCTGCTGCATAGCCTGTTCCCACCCCACCTCCAAGAAACCCATTTCTTACACAGCAAAGAGCCCAAGAGAGATTTTTGGCAGATAAATGTAATAGAACACTTCATCCTGAATTTAAATTCCAGAAAAAGATGCATTTTAGCTCTCATTCATTTAGGAGCTGGGGCTTTATTTTTTTTTTCAATTCAAAGGAATAAATATTTGAGTTTATAACATTAATTTTTCAAATTCTCTTGAATGCTAGTTCTTTATCTCATTACTTAACAAAGCTTTTCATTAAATGAAATTGGAGAATCACTGAAAAACATTTATGGGAAATCTGAGACATATTCAAAGAATGTTGTGGATGATATAGTATAATTTTAATGATACAATTCTAAACTTGAAAAAAACAGGTTCTACTTCGTATTTCCAGTATAAATAATTTAAACCAAGACAATTCTTTAACCAACATTCTGCTAAACAGAATGAGTCTAATTTTCCAATGAGTGTGATTGAGATGCAGCACTGTATGGTTAAAAATTCAGCTCTGAAGGTAGGGTGTCCAATTCAAGATGCATCTCTGCTTCTTACAAGCTGTGTGGCCTTGGTCAAGCCACTTATATATAAAATAGGAACGACAGTAGTGCTTTACTCTGGAATTACTGTGTGGATTAAAAGAAATCACTCATGTCAAGTTTTTAGCACAGTGCCTGGCACATTGTAAGTGCTCGAGTTTTAAAATTTTTTAATATTTATAGATCTCCATAGACAGCAAAGACCACAGGGAAAAAGTTTGCATCCCCTCATGGTGTTCCTGTCCATGACAACTATGCAGGGGCACAGCCTCAGTGCACAATGACATTCAAGGGGTGACAGGGAGCAAAATGTAAATAGAAAACTCTGGGCATGTTCCCCTCCATGGTCCTTTCTTCCTGCTACCATCAGCTTCTCTAGGTAGCATATTTTTGCTGGAAAAGTGGACTCCGTGGTTTTTGAGGCCAAGTTCCTGCAAGCTGGGCAAAAACTTAGGGAGAGAAAGGTGACTTTCTGTTGACATTTAAAGCAAGTTGAGGTTCTTTTATACTGTTATTTTCCCCCAGAGCTCTCTTCTTGGTGTTTTCAAAACACTCTTCCCAGGACATCATATCCATTCAGAAGGATTCAACTGCTACCTGTACACTGATGACTCCAGAACTTGTATCTCTAAACCATAATTCTGTCCTGAACTCCAAGTCCAAATTTACCATTACTTATTTACATTTCCTTTTGAGTATCCCAAGGGCATACCAAACTCAAAATGCTTAAAATTAAGCCAATTATCTTCATCTAGGTAGACTCTAGTAGCTTTGGGGATCTAACTTTCCAAACACCACCAGTCATCGAAGCCAGGACCCATTCTTGACTCTTTTCTCTCTACTCCCACACATTCAGTCTCCAAGACCAGGTTGGTTCAATCTGCCACCTCTAAACTGTCTCTTCTTTTTCTCCTTTCTTTCATATCTTTTCTTCAAACTTTTGCCAGTTCTCACCAGAATGGCAGAAATAGCTCTCTACCTAGTCTTCCTGGCTTCCTGTTCTGCCTCCATGGAGTCTATCCCCTACAACGCCACCAAAGGATCTTCCTAAATGTCCAGTTCTTTCTTCCCAGGTCCCACAGATAAATGTGACACAAAGGAGCCCATGTGATGATGCGCATGCATTGGTTTGTATCAATAGCTGAGGAATCTAGAGTCAGGGAAATAAAATCTTTTATCATGGGCTACAAGCAGATCTACCCTAAGCCCTGAAGGGAGAGATTATTTTTAATATGCCGGACAGTAAGCAAATCTGCCCTCTAATCCAGAGGGAGACATTATCTTCCAAGAATGGTCACTTTTTAAACATTCTTGAAAAGATATTATGGAACAAAAGGGTAGTTAGTGTCCTGAGAGATCCATGGAGAAACAAGCTTTGAATTCAAATCAGCCTCTGGTATTCACTAGCTGTATGATTTTTACCTTTCTCTGTCAGTTTCCTCACTTGAAATTGAGGATATCACTCATCCCTAACTCATAGCCATTTTACAATATCAAGTAAAAGTACTTGCATAAAAGTGTTTTGCAAATAATACAACACCAAGAAAATATAGTTATTGCTTATGCTTCTAGAACATTCTTTCTTGTTTCTTATGGAAATTAAAAAGGGAAATAATTTAGAATTTTAGAATAAAAAAGTATACATCAATTAATAAAACACTTATTAAATGCCTTAGTAAAGTTTAGGCTTGGGTGGTACAAGGTAAAGAATAAGACACCTTCCTTGACTTCAAGAATTTCACAGTGTAAGGAGCAAGCAAATAGAAAGGACAGTGACTGAGTTATGTTCAAGTGACAGAATAGAAGCAGAGAAGCATATGGTCATCATTGACTTACAGAGCTTGGAGGAACCTAAGTGGTCATTAAATCCACCATCTCATTTGCCCACAAGAAAACTGATGATGAAAATGTTCAGTAACTTCTTCAAGGGCTGACAACTATCTGGTGGCAGAGTCAGAACTAGGACCCATTATTTCTGACTTTTAGCTTTGTAAAAAGCCTTGACAGAAATTTATTATTTTTTAATAGAGTTTTTATAAGACTGGGGTGGGTGGTGGCAGGGAATTTGGTTTGGCACCATCCATTTTTCTCTCCTCTGTAATCTTACTTCAGTTCATTGCCATTTTACCTTTTTCTTCCCCAAGAATTACAATGGATTTATTCTTTGTCCAACTTCTTACCTCTCTCAAAGGTCAAGGATTTTTTTCTTTTCTTTATAAAGATGCTATCTGGAACAAAATTCCCTTCTGACCTCTATTTTCTCCCTCACTTTCACTCCATCTGGCTCCCTATCTAATTCCTCTTCTCCATCATATCCCACAATATGCTAACGCTGCCACCTTCACAAAACCCTGACTGCCAGTTATTCAGTCTTCTTTTTTCTCTTGCTTCACTCCAGTCTGCCATACCATCTGCCCAGCAAACTTGATAAAGATTTCAAAAAAAATGCAAAGTCAAATATTAGCCACAAACTCTGAAGTCCACCTTAAAGATTGGATGTAATCACCTGCTAGGACAAGATAATAGGCAAAGAAAACCAGAGCTCACCAAATTTTCCTAGTTGTGTAACATGGAGACTCTTCAAGGTAACATTCACCAGTGTACAGTAAGCACATTGATTTTAATTCCATTTTTAAAGTCTTTCAGTACTATACAGTACCTGAATTTTTTACTAACCTCATATTTGGGATTGAGCTGAGGAAGAAGAATACATATATCTTTTTCAATAAGTTCCACAGAAGCCATAGCTTAAGAACCTTAGATCTTAATTATATAAGTCTGAGTGGTTTTGGACAATGCAAGGAAAAGTCAGGTCCATTCAATTTAAAGCCTGGCTATAGAATCATTAAATACTCCCAAAAATATGTGTTATACTTCAAAAGTTAATATCATATTCAGGGGTTTTGAGAAAGTTTTTAAGTGTATGGGAATGCTAATAGATACAGCTATACTGTAATCCTTTTAAAATAAGTGCAAAGTACAAATATTCAACTGTAAGTTTTTGTGATCTAATGAATTAACCTGTTTTAGGTTTTATTAAACACATGAGTTTTATTAGCAATCAAATATAGTCAGAGTTTTAATATTGTGAAATTATCTAATGATGGTAAGCATTTAAAAGCTTCACTTAATCCAAAAGGACAAAATAAAATCAATAAATATTTGCATACTATCTATACTAAATAGCATTTAGAATTAAAATAACAAAAAGTTTTTAATATCATTCAAGTCAAGAACAATGGTATCACAGTCAAAACTGTTTCTGAAGGTAAAAAAATAAAAAAGCAAATCTAGTTCATGATAAATTATGAAAATGGTAATTATGTAGATAAGAATAAATTCCCTAATGAATGAGTCAAGTTATTGACAAGAGCAATCAAAATATATTCCATGTGATTAACAACACTTAAATTTGACATTGACAAATATTATTTAATTTATACAACAGAATCATAAGCATATGTAGTCTCTAAATCTCCAGGTTACAATAAATTGTAGAAAGAATGGGAATTTCAGTCAGCATGCTTATTTTGTTTTTGTCCTTGATCTTTTGCCTAGAATGTATTCCTTGATTCAGGTTAGAGAAGGAACATGTAGGTCACAATAAATGGCCTCTCCCTCTCTCTCTCTCTCTCTCTCTCTCTCTCATACACACATACACACACACACAATTAGAATAAATGACAATTCTTCACAGAATACTTCCTCACATACTGAAAAAATATACAAAAAATATGCCCTACCACTATGTACCTATTGATCATCTTCTCATTAAGTTTATTAAGTACCTATTATATGCCAGACACTAAGCTTAGCACCGGGAATCAACAGAAATAAGATACACATGGGTCTGCCTCATAGTGCTTATAGTCTAACAGATTCAGTAAAATGAATTCATATTATCACTCAGCTATAAGCAAAGCTGTTTTGTATAGTAGAAAATTCTAAGCACTTAGAAGAAAAAAAATTGAGTAAGATTTAATAGCATGACTATTGCAAACTATATTAATCATACAACTTGGAAGAAAACAAATTGCTTCACTCCCTCAGACCGACACGTCTAAATCTAATCTCAGTTTATAATTAATATACCATCAAAAAGAAACATAAGAACTTCCAGAGCATTGATAACCCTGAGGACAAAATATTTAACCTAGCGAACTGAGCTTGTGACATGAGGCCCATGTTATCCAGCAGTAGAATAGAGTCACACACTTAAGCTATGACATATTTTGACATTAGCAAAACTGGTTTAGGAAAAAAATACTAATATTAGTATATCAATATAAGAAGTTCAAACTTCCAAAATTATAAGATATTATGTCTTCAATCCTAAAGAGATCACTTTTGGAAAGTAATTTAAGATTAGCAGGGCAACATTTTTTTAAAAACAGAAGAGATATTCACTTTAAAGTTGTCAGTCCAATAAACACACAAGGAAAACTCCATCTTTTTTCAAGTCCATCCGCCCACTTACTCATAACAGCTACTCAACAAGAACAAAAATCTAAATATTGTGGCCAACATTTTGACATCTAAGCCCTAAAAAGAAGAAGTTACTGTTGAAATTTCAAAAATGATTTGGAGAGCTAAAATTGACCTTGTATGCTAGAATATATCAATGTATAATATGATGTCTTAGTTCTGAAATAAATAAGCTTACTTCTTTGAACTGTAGGAAGTAAACCAAATTTACATTAATATATGACAAGTAGACAATTTCTGATTTATGCTTTGGGGTTAAAATATATCCTCTAAATAGAAGGCTAAAAAACTATGCAAAACACAAATTCTGGGCTCAGATGAAAGAGCCTAAGAGAAAAGTATTCAGAGTCAGTGGCCAAGTATAGACTGCTTGCTACAAGAAGAAACCTGCCAAAGGGGTCAGAGTTGGAGGCTTCCCACCTTTCTGAATGCATGCAATAAAATTCAGTGGTAAAATTCTCTAAAGCCTTGCGACTCAAACTGTAGTTGGGCCAACAGTATTAGCTTCACCTGGGAGCTTTTTAGAGATGCTGAATCTCAGGCCCTATTTCGGAGCCTGCATTTTAGCAAAATTCCCCCAGGTGATCTGTGTACATATGGAGGTTTAAGAGGCACTAATCTAAGGAACAAAGCATTATGGAACTGCAGAATCTGTTCCAAATATAAATCTAAACTTCTGTATTCCCAGTACATCTCTGGAAGTCTCCAAGATATCACCAACTTCGAGATGAATTCAGCATCAGCTATGCAATGAGTCAAGAAGAAGAAATAAAACTAAACACAGGGGTCACATTGTGCCACTCATCATTATCATTCAGCTCCTCCAGCTGAGCTTTTTACTGCCAACCACCCTAGCTCCAAATGCAAGTGGGGTTGGAGACCTGTGGCTAGAGATGACACAAGGACCAGCACACACATCTACCAAACTTTCTGTCCTCACATCCCCTCTGTCAACAGTGACACATTCACGCTCCTTAGCCTGCACATAGCCTACGGATATGTCTCTTGATCCACACAGTATTTCAAATTTGAATTCATTGCCATCATTTATAAATCTGGAACTTTCACACTAAAAAATCTGCACATCTAAGTTCTTTTCTACAAATCAGAAAATCTGGCAACACCAGAATCACATTCCAGCATGGCACAACATGTTGGAGCCAAAGCTTAGCTGTCCCACTTAGAAGTTAACTTCCACCACTCCCTGTGGTCTCCCCAGCACTGTGGCCCAGACTGAGTGTCCATTGCCATTTGTCATCTTCCACTTGGTCTGCGTCACTGTGTCACACTCCCAGCCTGACCCCTGTAGGTGTCTGAATTTGCTACCCCTTTAAAGAGGCTTTAGGGTACATCATGCTACTGATCTAAAGTTACTCTATATGTGTAACTCAGGAAAAAGATCTATGGTTTTTGTTACCCTTAGGTTGATGACAGACTTTGTGAGCTGGAACAATACACTGCATTACATACCCAACCTTAAATATTTACAATGATATTTTTCTTCACAATCCAATCCAACTCAGACATTTTAACTATTTTAATTATTTCTTTTCAAACCCGTACTTCAGCTATAAATAAGAATTATTAGCAAGAGAAGATACAGTACAATACATCGTTGAACCATTCCTTCAGATTCTTCTCAAAACCTCAATTTACTGAAATGGTAAATGCTATAAGGGTAAGTGTCTACCTTTTTTGTTCACTAAGATACCCCCAAGCACCTAGAGAGTGTTGGTTGTGGGCTGAATGTTTTTGTCTTCCTAAAATGTCTATATTAAAGCCAAAATCCCCAATGTGATGGTATTTGGAGCTTGGGCCCTTGGGACGTAATTAAGTCATGAGAGTGAAGCCCTTATGAATGGGATTATATTCTTATAAGAAGAAACATGATCTTGATCTCTCTCTCTCTTTCTCTCTCCCTCTCTCTCTGCCATATGAGGACCCAGTGAGAAGGCAGCTACCTGCAAGCTAGGAAGATGACCTTCACCAGACATATTTGCTGGTGCCTTGATCTTGGACTTCCCAGCAAGCCTCTAGAACTGTGAGAAATAAATGTTTATTATTTAAGTCACCCAGTCTATGATATTTTTGTTGTAGCTGCCCAAACTACGACAGTGCCCAATAAATAGTTACTGAATGAATGAATAGACTTTTCCAAGGGTTATAAATTCTCAAAATTGATATACAGATTTTGAACAAACAAGTTTAGCTATCATATAATATATAAAGATTATTCATTTGCTAGCCTAGTTTTACTTGGGTTGACCAAAGTAATTTTATTTCAATGACTATGAAAATTAGCAATAGAGCAAAGACATATAACTATAACCCTAAGAAGCCTGAGACCCACGGCCTATCACAATTTGTTTTGTAACAAAAGAGCATCATGTAGACTAAACAAGTTTACTAAACTGAATTATAAGATTTATAATTTTATATCCCTTGGTCTATACTTCTTAGACATCACCACAATCATCATTAACATCATCATCATCATCATGATCACCATAACCATTCCTATTTTATAAAGCTAGGATCTTATAAAATTCTTACAGATTACTTAGTTATTAAACAGCATTTTGGGGGCATTTACAGGTTATACCAGTAAATATGCTATATGCTACCTTCTCCTTGACTTCCTAACTAAAACACAAGCTCCTTAAGGCAAAAGTCGTCATGCTATATTATTGTACTTCCATGCTATGATATTTAGTAGGTCTGGACAATGGAAATAATAAATTTTTATTGTCTTAAAAGCTACATGAAAAAAATATGTTGCTTATAAACTAAGGCACAGAGAAATAATGTGATTTTCTTGTGGTCACCTGATTATTTATTGTCAGAGCTACAAAAGCATCTCCAGAACTCTTGCCACTGTACCACATTGGTTTTATAATAATCAATTTCAAAATTTATCTGCTATCCAAAATAGCAAGCTAATGAATTTTAACCACTCAACAAATGATGTAAGGAGTAAATATATCTTCAAATAGAAAAGTCTAAATTTTGACCCAATTCTGAATGTATTTAGAAACATACCAAATCATCAGTCTAAAAGGGGTTTGTAATAATGCTAAATATGTATCTTAGCAGGAAGTAACTGTCATATAACATTCTAAGAACTAAATCTAAAAAAAAAAAAAAGGTTAGAAATTTTCCTTGAACTTAAAGCTTCCCAAAATGGGGCCTCTGTTTTACAGAGTATGAGATTTCAATGCCCTTTCACTCTCCCCTTGGCCTTTGAATAGCTTCACTGTAATGTGGACCTCTTTTCTCCTTGTATACTGTAAAAAAACAAAAAACTAAAGTTAGAGCTATTTCATTCAATTCACCTCAACTTTCTGAAGAAAATACAACAAAAGCAGGACCAGGTCACTGTTACTGCTTTTTCTGATAGCCATTTCTAAGAAGAAATTTTCTGACCACTCCAGCACCAACAAATTTGAGAGTGCTATTCACTGTACACCTATAACATGGTAAGACTAAATTAAGAAAGAAACAGTAATTATGTTTTTCTACCTTAAATAAAATAGTACTGGGTAGTGCCTCTGTGAGTTTGGAACTGCTCATATGGAGATAAAAATATAAGTGTATATGTTGTTTTTCTCAAATAATGTGAATTGGCCATTTCTGAATTCTTGACTGATCTGAGCAGCCACAAATTCATTCCATCGGTATATAATGTTCTATTGTTTGAATAGACCAAGTTTTGGAGCCCTGGAAGGCCTTCTCTCTCAAAGAATATATTTTAACAGGCTCAGTGTTCTATCACTGGGCTGAGGTTTTGTTATTAAAATTCCCATGACTACATAATTGTTTTTTAGTTGCCTACTTTTGCTTACTCCAATCCATAAATACAAAGAATATGAAGCTAAAAAAAAAAGCAAACACTTTGCTTTTCTTGTATAGGTGGTCTTTTTCATAATCGCGCAAGCATATTATGGATACTGGGAAATGGGAGCATTTGAAGAGAGCAAGCCTATTTATTTCCTTGAATATTTAAGTACAATTCTCATTGGAATCTTCAAGAATGATGTTTTAAAAAAAAAAAAGGAGAGAGGGAGAAAAATTCATCCCAAAACCAAATGAAACCATGGCAGAGTTTTCAGATATAGATACTAATTTTGAATGTTTGGTTTTTTTGCACCAGAAAGAATTTTGTCTCCTCATAGCCCAGGCCATTTGGGCTTGAAAACTTTAATTTCAAAGCACAAACACAACTTTCCAAAAATCTTCTGTTCTAGTGTCTACTATGGATACTTTCACAGGGTACTTATAAAGAGCTGCATAATCCAAAGAAAGCCAAAATGTTGTTGTGTATTATTAAGCTCAAAAGAAAGCTCCATACGCAGCAACAGGAGGCCATAGGCAATTAACACTGCAAATTGAAAGGTTTAGAATCTTTGCATGACCTTTAAAGGGCAACGCAGTTGCCCATTCACGTGCATGCAATTATATAGTGACTAGTTCATAGCAGCAAAAGAAAGTAAAAATATAAAAATACTTAGTAAAATAAAACATGCAATCATCAAAAGCGACTTTGAACTTTCCAGGATTCACGTGGAGAGTTATCTTTACATAGCACAAGACGATTTGTTTGGCTGGTTGTCTTCATTTTGTCACAGGACTAAATTCAGCCTATCACTATAATTGCTAGAATGCAACATTATCACATTATTGAATCTCTCTGTAAAGAGTTCTCAAAATCTACTGCATAAAACCACATTATAAAAGAAGCAATATAAATATAAATTTAATTGAATGACTACATTTGTGCTATTGCTAGTGGAAAGGAAGATGTACCTTCGCTAACTGGCCATTGAGGGGAGATCATAAAACAATTACAGCTACTGTGGAGTAACTTAGAAGACTAAAGGAAGTGATTAAAAAAGCTTTATGTAATATAAACATATAAGCTTTTATTTTTAGTTATATATCTCATACCCCATATTAACCACTTTGACAAAATGGAATATTCTCCTTATAGCTTATAGTTTTCATGTGATGTCCAAGCAAACTGGAAGTCACATTTTCCAACGGCAATACCAATCAATTGCCTAAATAGTCCACTGACTAGCTTGCCTATCATTACAGCACAGGAGGAAATCCAACATATCCATGTGGTATACACACACTAAGATGGATTTTGAAAATCTAACATAAATTTTGAGTATAATATCAGTATGTTTCTGGAAAATTTGTAGATATCATTCGTAAACCAGAATAGTATATTCCAATGTAATGCATAGTTTGTGTTTTGACTGGGAAGGCATATATTTAATAAAGACGGCATACAGATAAATTCAGTATTTAAAATATGTGGAAATTTCCAGTTGTAGTTTCAATAAACACATCCAAAGAGTTCCTACAGAGAGGGCAAAATTGATTTTTTTTTTTTTTTTTTTTGCATTTGTAGCCTAGCAAGTCTCTCAAAAAGAAAAATTGAAGAGAAAAATATACCGTACAGTGGCACAAACAGTAAAACTCAATTATAAACAACCTTGTTAACAATGGACATATTTGTACTGCAGGTCAAATCATACAATATAGTGAAAAACTATGTACCTAAAAATGTAAACTTTTTACAAAGTTGTTCTTGCCTCCCCCTTAACACAAAACCAGTATTTTACATGGGTGTAATTAAAAGCATATGTATATATGTGCATATATATGTACAGATAGGGATTATATACAGCGGTAGATATTGCAGAGAAATATATTTAAATACTACTTTCTTCACATTCCAGTAAGTCTAAACATTTCTCTTAAGATTTCTGTAAGAATAATTAGCTGACAAGAATTGTTAGTTTTATTTCATTGACAAGAACATTGAATCACTGTGCTGAATGAATAAAATGAGACTTTATGAAAATTACCCAGTAAGTCAGTGACCAATGACAACTAAAAAACAGAAACTAACTTCTAGGTGTCTGCCAGGCCCACCTGTCTATCTCCCATTTCAGACTGTGTTCCAAACCTAAAGTAAAACTGTTCTCTAAAAGGACTCTTGGTAACTTAATGTGAAATTATTCCTTCTCTTCCAATGGAATAATTAAATAGTTCAATGTGCCCCAAGTAGCTCAAAATAAAGTTAACAAAGAATTTTCAAACAAAATGGCAAATTCACCATATTACGTGGCATTATAAAATCAGTGGTTCAAAAGCAAGCTATATCATGTAAAATGCTGTGCAAACATGTGGTCCAGATATGAGGTTGATTCAGCTGGTTTGGCCTTCATATCTAGCAACAGTCATGCTAATACATTTCTTCTGTTTTGATGGAGCCCTACTAATAACAGGTTGATGAATTGCATTTGTAAATGTCAGGCATAGATCAAAGGGGACTATGTTGGATGCTTATTTTACTTCAACTTATGATTTTTCACCAAGAAAACAAAACTGCATTGCACAAAGTTCCTTCTTTTTACTTGAATCTTCAATGAACAAAACAGCTGCAGAATAATGAGACTTAATGAGGCATCCCTAATAAAATACTGCAGAAGTAAAAGCAGGGGCACTGAACTGTTTGCACTCTGGTTGCTTCATCTTTTCAAATATATTAGAAATAACTGATGACACTTGGGAACATTCCTTGTTTGGGACATGCATTAAAGAGTTCATCAGTAAATATGTTCATCAATTTGCAGCCACAGCTGAACTTGGGCACCATCTGACAGTACCTTTTCTTAGGGCCTAAGATAAGAAATGTCTGGGAAATGCTAGAGAGGCACATCTTACCCTTCCTGTATAGGGTAATCCATAACCTGCAATTAGTGTTAAATCAACCCTAAAATGTACATTTTAACATAAAAGTATATTTTAACATGGTCATCAAAATGCTATACTAAAGATACTGGATCTAGGACTACTAAAATTTTCTGATAAGGTATAAAATAATTTTTATAAAATTTTCTATCACGCCCTGTTTCATCATTTTATAAATTTTTAAAGAGGAAAAGTGGCCATGTCTAAAAACAGATTTTTTTACAGCCATGTCATCAAATTTTATAACTTGGTGGTTAGTTAACACTATAATGCAGTCTCTAAGCAATATGTATCTATTTTGACACAGATCTATACGCATCTCAATGAATCTTCATTCTCCAATTTGTCATTGTTAAAATAGCTAATATTTTTCTAATTCAAAATCACACATGCTCAGAAATCTTAATTCCTCTCTAGCCTAACTTGTAGCATTATATAGGTGTTTCCTTTAATGTCAAGATTTTTTGGTTCTTCTTTAAGAGACACATATCATAGTGCTATACATAAATATGAATGCAAGCATCCTAAACTACTAAATTTTTTAAAGGCAAGAAAAGAACCAAGATTTTAATCTACAAAATGTCTAATTTGAATAAAGCAACACATTACAACTGTGTTTGCCTCTTAAAAGACTACCTGTGCCTAAGTAGTCAGTTGGCAGTGACACTGCCTTCACAGTCTTATACTATCGATAAATAATGCAACCCAATTGTTTTCACTGAAAATTAGGAAAATGAAAATAAAATAAGCTCCGGTGTGGTTACTCATGGCCTTTAAGTGGTTACTGATGGCTTTAAAAATTAGAATTCTAAAAAGGTCAACCCAAACAATCGACTCAGGATGAGATTCAGAACAGAATAAAGTAGAAAAAGAGACAAACATGTCAGATCTGTTATTTAAAATATAGGATGTTAGGTGCCAATTTTGAAATTGCCAATGATTCAACAGTCTGAGAGTACATTTGCAAACATGGAAAGGCTGGAGTAAATACAAATAATCTTAAAGCTCTGATTTTTAAAAGCTTTACAAGTGTTTTTAATCTCCTTTGCTCGTTATTTTGGCTTAGCACTTTACACAGAAATCTTAATTACTCATTTGTCTTAACTTATATTGCCTAATAGAGCAGTTTTAGAGTGTTAATTGATAACAGTCTGAATGTTGATGTCTAAAACAATCTTGTTGAGAAGACAGGAACCAGATAATTATCATCTAGTCAATAGTCACTGAAATTCATCTTGTCCTGAGTGAAGGACCCTCATACACTAAGTGCTTTGGGGGCACTTTTCAGAGTAAAGGTTGCATAAGGTTTAAGGCCTTTATGGGGTTTTTCTCCACAAACAATTTTGTAAAATTTAAGAAGAGATTTCACACTCACAGTAACGAGGACGTTTTCTTTTCTGTCTTAACTGCCACAAGCCAAACTCGCCCAGCACAAGGTGAAAAGAGGCTAGCCGCTATAGTAACATAACTACACATTTGATTCCAAACGCTTCAGGCAATTGTTTAACGCTCTGTCAGGAAGAGGAATACTGAATAGTCTACCCGAGGGCTCCGCGAGCACCTATGCTTCGCCCTTTCAAGTGCAGACTGGAAAGCTCAACCGACAGCTCTGGAAGCAATAGGGCGAAGGATCTCAAACTTTTCCTTTGCAAAGGCGGTTTCTGGAAATAACACGTTCCCCACTGATAGGTGAAGATCAGTAGCCTAAAGAAAACACTTCTTGGTAGGCATCTGGCCTTTCAGACTAGAAGGGGGAAGGGACAGCAAAGCAGTAAGGCGGAAAAGTCGCATACTAGTAGCAAGATTTGGGAGACATCTATCCGGAAAGAAATTAAAGACCATTAGTTTCCCAAAGCCGTTCTTTTTCTGAACGCTGGTCGTAAAAGGATCCTTTACTAAAGCTCTCTCCCAGTGGATTTTACAAAAGCTTTATTTCGTTCAGTAATAAAGCGTCCGTTCCCAAATCTACACAAATCTTTAAAGAGATGAGGCTCAGGAACTTATCAGAATGCTTCTTTATGAAAATAGTTAGAGATGGAGAAATCAATAGTCTCATTGAAACGCCCACCCTCTGCAGACAGGCCCGAGAATTAACTAATCAGAAGTGGACAGAAAGTAGGGATTTCTGAGAGGCGACCTGACACATCCCACTGATCCTCCCTGGAATGCGACCCCCCAGCTCCTTATTAGGAGTCCAAAATGGTTACCAGCCGGAATTGGTCTGGGTGAGGAATCAAAGTAAAACCCACTCCAATCCTCTACCGGGTCGCTTGCAGTGTTAGGAGAAATGGGGCAGAAAAGAGAGGGAGGGCACCGCTCCTGGAGCCTCCTGTCGCGCGCTCTGATCCCCTCTCGGCGTCCCTTTACTCCTCCCCTACCCCGACCGCCCGCGCGGGGGTCGCTGGCCGCTGGACCAGCAACTACCCCCACCTCTCGCCCTCCCCCCGAGGACCCCCTACGGTCCTGGGCCCCCGAGGAGGGGGAGGGCAGACGTGTGCCCACAGCGGTTCCGGGCCCGCCGTCCTCCGCCTGCCGCTCGAGTCCCCAGAGCCGGCCGGCTCCCCGAGGGGCGGCTCGCACCTACCTGCAGCACGGCTTCCCGGTGGCGGCAACACCTAGCGACGCTCCTGCAGCTTCCGCGGGCCGGCGCCAGCCTTATCGCTCTTGCATCGCTTCCAAGATGCCCATCCGCCGTCACCATCCAGGGGCATAGGGAACCGAAGGCTGGTGCTGTGTGCTCGTGGAGGGCGTGTGAGTGTGGCCCTGAGCGTGCGAGTGTGCGCGCGCGCGTGTGTTTCCTCCTCCGATGGCAAAGAGGGATCAGGAATCTCTTGACATCCAAATTGGAACCCCCTCAAGCAGGTGTGGAAGATGGAGTGCGCGCGCCTGATCTCTTTTCCCCTCTATTCCACACTGTCAAAGTAATCAAAAGATTGTTTACGGAGGCAAAGCCAAAGTCCCGAAGCCCTTGGCAGCGCCCGCGGCCGCCCGCTGTCCTCGCCGGGTGCGCGCGGTGCGCTCAGCTCCCCCGACTGCGAGAATCAAGGCGGTCTGGCTTCAATTACCGCTCTTATTCCATCTCTGATTTGTTTGCTTTTAACGCCGAGTAAAGACTTTTCTTCCCGCCTCACGTTGTCTCTCGCTCACACGCACACACACTCGCACATCCTCTGTTCCCTCGCTCCCGCCCGCCCTCTCGTTCTCCGGGCAAAGGCAATTGGACGGAACGATTCACCTTCAGGGGAGCAGCCTCCGCCACGTACTTCTCGAGTTCCCCGGCTCTCGCAGGTCCTGGGGCTCCGCCGTGGAGAAGTCGCTTGGGGCGGGAGGAGGAGAGGCTCTGCGCCCCGCAGGCGTCTCCCCGCAAGATGCCCGTGTTCCTCGGTCCCGGTGCCCCCGTTCCCGCGGTTCGCAGATAGGTCCCGGCCGGTGCCCTCTCGGAGACTCTGCGCCGTCAACTCGAGTCCGCTTAGCAGCCACTCCGGGCCAGCTGCAGCCGCTCAATCCCGCCTCGATGCGCCGCGGGCAGGGCCCCACGCAGCCCACCCGCCGCCCCTCTAGGCATCATGGGCCGCAAGCAAGGGAAACCCGCCGCGGCCCCCCTGACACCAGTGCCCCGGCACAGTCACCACCGAGAAGGTGCGAGTTCCAATACCGAACACGAGCGAGCAGGTGTCGCCTGTGTCACCTCGCTAAAGGCGGGAGGGGAGAAAGAAGGGAGCGGAGGGGGGGGCTGAGGAAACAAATCCAAATCACCGGAGGAGAAAGAAGCCGTTTGGCAACTAAAGCCTGCTCTCCGCGACCCACGCCAGGCGCTGTACCGTCAAAAGACACTGAGCTTTTAGAAAGTCACAGTAAAGGGCAGGACCCCCTGTTCCACTCTAAACCCTATTCCACCCAGCCTGGCTGTCCAGGCAGCATGGAGTGACTGGCCCCCGCGTAGAGTGCAGAGAGAATGCAGGGAGAGAGAGAACGGGTCCTGACACTCCAGGTTGAGTTGAGCAGTAAAATGGGATGGCAGGACCAGGCAGCGTTGCCTGCCTCCGTCTCTCTCCCGACGGCCAGTTCTGCTAGCGCCGGCAGCTGCTGCTGAGAGCAGACAACGGTCCTGCAGAAAAAGAAAAGAGACAGTAAAAAAAAAAAAAGGGGGGGGGGGGGCGGATATTGGTGTAAAAGCTGGACTATGTCTCCCTCTAGTGGGAGAACTGAGTTAGAAAACTTTACTGGATGTAAGTAGGACTCCAATTTCTCCACAAAGAAAAAGAAAACAATATAAGGTTTCAGAGAATTTTTACAAATTACAGCTTCTCGTGGATTTAGAAGGAAGATTGCACTGAAGCCCCATGTAAACAAAATCTTTGCTAAAGGAGCTTCAGAATATTTGCAGAAATTTAATAGCACGACCCTGGAAGGTCACATCCCTACGTGTTTGGTCAAATAGGGTGTTGGTTTAAGCAGCGTGCATGAAAGGGTCTTCTTAGGCTCACTTTGATCATGTTTGGCGATGAGCAAAACCTCAGTGTAGTGATTATTGTCGAAGATTATTCAAAAATGAATAAATAGTGAGAATGAATTGAGAAAAAGAAAATCTGAAACGAAGAAAGAGAATGCTGACCCAGGAAATTTACAGTTCCTTACAATGAGGGATAACCAAAAGATCTTGTTTTGGAGCCAGTATTCATACCTCTTATTCAACTAGACTAAGAATTATCGAGATGGCTAGATTCCTTCCAGCTCTGAAGTTTTGTGCCTTTATAGCTCTAATTCACTGAAACCATTGACAAACTAGATATCACATGCTCTCTTCACCAGCTCTAAAATAAAGGTAATACTAGTTACAAAGAAATATAGAATATATGCTTCACTTAGGGACTTTATCTTAACGTGTTTAGTAATTCAACCATATTTTGTATCTAAAAGACATGAAGTCATTTAATTAAGTTGAGAAGGTTGTTTAATAAAAGATAACACCACAGATTTTATAAGGTTTCGTTATTTCAGTCAAGGTCAAGCTAGGGGACCTAGAATATATAGAAATCAAAATATCTAAAATAAAATATTTAGATTTTGTGAACTTACTATTTGAATTGAGGGTTTGCTTTCAAAATGTTTCTGTATATTTAAAAATTTAAAATATGTATTAAAGTTATAATCAAACACTTTGAATTTTTGGAGCAGTTCTATTTTAACTTGATAATTTAATTTAGTATGGGCTTAAAGAAAGAAAAGAATTTATTTAAAAAATAACTGAGACTAATTGAAGTCATTTAAAATAAGGCATCAAAACTAAATAATGTAAGTTTTACTATTTTAACTAATTATATTAGACTAGACGAGTTGGTCTACCCCATGGCAATCATTTATTTCCAAGGTGCCCTCAAATGGTCTCTTTCAGATGATTCATGTCATGTGATCAAGGCTTATTTCATTCCACTTACATAGTAACTTACTTCCTCAGGGAGCAGAGTTTACATTTTAAAACACCTGACACTTTCTTTGCAAATCTTACAGTAATTTTCTGTTTGCTGTGTTAAATAGTGGGGTGGAATCCGAGCAGGAATGACATTGGAAACCTGGACGATGTACTGGAGGAAAAGCCACTTATAAAATCACTTTAGAACACTGGTTCTCCTTTATCACAAAAAAATATAAACTGTTCATTATAACCCTTCTAGCTTCTAATTCATTAGCTCTTTGTGGTTGTAGGAAAATCTATAATTTTATCATATTGTTAAAACTTAATTTTTATTGGTTAAGTGTAGAACATTTTCATCCTTATTTTCTTAATTAAATCCACTATGTTCTTACAAACATATGAATAATTTATTAAAGTGAATAAATGTATAACTTTTTTTTTTGAAAGGGAGAGATCCTTCTGGTAAGGACCAGAAAACCTGCTAGACAAATTCTAAAAGAGCTGTAACACAAAATGTATAAATTAATTTCAAAATATCACAGAATATCTTATACAAAGTTATATGATGCTGAAATTCTGTAATAACTTTTGTACATTTTGTAAGTATCTAGATAAATCATTTCCAATAATTTTTAGTCAAGGTATTCCTGTTTCTAGCACCCCCTAGATTTTGGAACAAAATCTTTTGCATTCTCTTCAAAGGGAAGAAAATGGCAAATATTCCCTTAGTTTAACAGAAATCTTGAGTTGATAATTCTTAGCATCTACAGGCATACCTCAGAGATGTTGCAGATTCAGTTCCAGACTACTACAAATATTGCAATAAAGCAAGTCACACAAATTTTTTTGTTTCCTGGTGCATATAAGAGTTATGTTTACACTATATTGTAGTCTATTAAGTATGAAATTTCATTATACCTTTTTTAAGAGTACATGTCTTAATTTAAAAGTACTTTATTACCAAAAAATGTTAATGATCATCTGAGCCTTCCGCAAATCCTACTCTTTTTGCTGGTGGAGGGTCTTGCCTCAGTGTGAATGGCTGCTGACTGATCAGGGATGTGATCGCTGAAGACTAGCTATGGCAATTTCTTAAAATAAAACCACAACGAAGTTTGGTTCACTGACTGACTCTTCACAAAAGGTTTCTCAGTAGCATGCAGTGTTGTTTGATAGCATTTCACCCACAGTGAAATGGAGTCAGTCCTCTCAACCCCTGCAAATGCTTTATCAACTAAGTTTATGGAATATTCTAAATCATTTATTGTCATTTCAACAGTGTTCACAGCCTCCTCACAAGGAGTAGACTCTATCTCAAGAAACTGCTTCCTTTGCTCATCCATGAGAAGCAACTTCTCATCCATTCAAGTTTTACCATGAGATTGCAGCAATTTAGTCACATCTTTAGGCTCCACTTCTAATTTAAGTTCTCTTGCTATTTCCACCACATCTGCAGTGACTTCCTCCACTGAAGTCTTGAACTCCACAAAGTCATCCATGAGGGTTGGAATCAACTTCTTCCAAATTCCTGTTGATGTTGATATTTTGACCCCCTCCCATGACTTATGAATGTTCTGAGTGGCATCTAGAATGGTTTCTCTCCAGAAGGTTTTCAACTGACTTTGCCCAGATCCATCAGAGGAATCACTGTCTGTGGCAGCTATAGCCTTACAGAATCTATTTCTTAAATAAGACTTGAAAGTCAAAATTAATCCTTGATCCATGGGTTGCAGAATGGATGTTGTGTTAGCAGGCATGAAAACATTAATGTCCTTGTACATCTCTGTCAGAGCTCTTAGATGGCTAGGTGTAATGTCAATAAGCAGTAGTATTTTGAAAGGAATCTGTTTTTTTGAGCAGTAGATCTCAACAGTGTGAATAGTGGGCTTAAAATAGCCAACAAACCATGCCAAAAACAGATGTGCTGTCATCCAGGCTTTGTTTTTCCATTTATTGAGCACAGACAGAGAAGATTTAGCGTAATTCTTAAGGGCCATAAGATTTTCAGAATGGTAAACGAGCATGGGCTTCAACTTAAAGTAACAAGTTGCATTTGCATTAGCCACTAACAAGAGTCAGCCTGCTCTTTGAAGCTAAGAAGCCAGGCATTGACTTCTCTCTATGAAAGTCTGAGATGGCATCTTCTTCCAATAGAAGGCTGTTTTGTCTACATTCAAAACTTTCTCCATATCAACAATTAGCCTATTTCACTGTCTTATCATTTGTGTGTTCACTGGAGGAGTACTTTTAATTTCTTTCAAGAACTTTTCCTTTGCATTCACAACTTGGTTAACTTTTGGTGCAAGACACCTGTATTTCAGCCTATTTTGGCTTTCAACATGCCTTCCTCATTAAGCTTAATTATTTCTAGCTTTTGATTTAAAGTGAGAGAAATGTGATTCTTCCATTCACTTGAACTTAGAGGCCATTGCAGGGTTATTAACTGGCCTAATTTCAATATTGCTGTGTCTCAAGGAATAAGAAGGCCAAAGGAAAGGGAGAGAGAGAAGGGAAAAGCCAGTTGGTGGAGCAGTCAAAACATACATAACATTCATGGATTAAGTTCACCATCTTATATGGGCACAGTTCTTGGCACCTCAAAACAATTACAATAATAATACCAAAATTCACTGATCACAGGTAACCATAACAGATATAACAATAATAATGAAAAAGTTTGAAATATTTCAAGAATTACCAAAATATGACACAGAGACATAAAGTGAGCACATGCTGTTGGAAAAATGGCACCAAGAGACTTGCTGCACACAGGGCTGCCACAAACCTTCAATTTGTAAAATAAGCAATATCTGCGAAGTGCAAGCATAATAAGAAAAGGTATAGGCCAGGCTCATACCAGTAATCACAGCACTATGGGAGGCCAAAGTGGGAGGATTGCTTGAGGCCAAGAGTTCAAGACCAGCCTGAACAACACAGTAAGACCTGTCTCTACAAAAAAAATAAGAAAAATTAGCCTGGTGTGGTGTGCATGCCTGTAGTCCCAGCTACTTGGGAGACTGAGGAAGGAGGATCACTTGAGCTCAGAAGTTCAAGGCTTTAGAGATGTATGATCACACCATTGCACTCCAGCCTGGGTGACAGAGTGAGCCCCTGCCTCTAGGAAAAAAAAAACAAAAAAGACAAGGTATGGATTATGGCTGTATTTGTTTAAACTGCCTGGCTCCTCAAGTCTAAGCAGTAAAAACTAATCTCTTTTTTTTTTTTTCCACTTTAAACAAGGTGTTTATGTAAACAACAAGACGTTTGACTTGAAGGAAAAACTATCTAGGATTCATTTTCTTTTTAGAGTAATTTATTCCTACTTAAAGACAGATTGCCCTACATGTAACAGCTATGTACAGAAAAGTTATAAAAAGTATGCAAGGATTTTTATGTTGTTGTCTTTTTGTTAAAACAGTCAGAGCAAAATAACATACTGGAATATAAAGATAAGAGCTGAATGAACATGCCACTAATGGAAAAAGGGGGAATTTTCACAGAACCAGTATTTTTCCCCATCCCATCTCCACTTGATGTTAATCAAAACATACCATTGGACATTTAGCTTAAAAAAATGCAATATGCTACTGCACATACATCAGTTACTTTATGTACAATAAAGGAATGGGGAAGGGGAAAATGAAAGAATAGAGTAAACTATACTGTAGTAGTCAGGATGCGGTGGAACCAAATTGCAGTTTTCTAACGGAGAATGTAATCTCGGTTTGTAAGAACAGAGTTCTGGAGTAAAGTAGCAGGCTCCGTTTTCAGTAGACACCTCCTGTCTGCTGTTGGAACACATCAGTTGTAACTTCCTCCTCCATTTCCAATTGTGTAGGTGTGTCCATTTCATTGATTGGCTGCCCATCAAATCGGAATCTGATCTGCCTCACTGACAAACTCTGTTGTTCACAATAGGCTTTCGTTAGTTTACTAAGTGGTGTATGCCTCTTAATCTTAAACTGCACTACAAAACCATCCTGTCCCGCCACCTTCAAGTTAATATGATTGTTGGTCTGTCTTAACTTCTTCTTTAGGCTTTTCGTCCGCCATGGCCAGCGCTGAAGTCTCCTCAGCGGCCGATTCACAAAAGAGGTACCAGGTCCGCACTGAACCAGCACACAAGCACCACCAGGAGCCAAAATAATAACAATGATAACTTATTTAAATGCTGAACCTAATTGGATTGTAACTCTACCATAGCTCTTCATGTTCTGAATGCTTACTAAAATATCACTTTGGTATATTTGAAGGTTTTTTTCCTTTTTGCCTTTTTAAAAAAACTAATTTATTTATGTATAATTGATATACAATTGACTGCATATATTTGAAGTGCACAATTTGATGTGTTTTGACATATGCAGACATCCCTGAAACCAACACCACTGTCAAAATGCCAAAAATTTTCATTCCCCCAAAAGTTGCATCATGCCTCTTTGTAATGCATAGCTTCTTCCACTCCTGTCCCCAGCATCTACTGATCTAAATTCCTGTCAGTATAACTTACATTTCCTGCAATTTATATAAATTGAATTATATATCGTGTGTTCTGTTTTGGTCAGGCCTCTTTCCATCAGCATAATTATTTTGAGAACATATTGGTGTTGTTTTAGATATAAATAGGTCATTCCTTTTTATTTCTGAGTAGTATTCCATATTGTGGATATATTACAATTTGTTTAACCATTCACCCTCTTGATGGACATCTGGGCTACTTCTTGTTTTGAGATATTACAAATAAAGCTGCTATGAACTTCTGTGAAGAAATCTTTTGGTGGAGATATGTTTTCATTGCTCTTGAGTTGACACCTAAGAATGGAATGGCTGGATAGTATGGTAGAGTATACTTAACTTAAAAACAAAAAGTGTACTCCAAAGTTTTTGTGCCATTTTACATTCCCATCAGCTATGGTGGAAGAGCTTCTGGGGCACTTCAAGCTTTCTGCTAGAGGCTTTATATGTTATCTCAACTCCTTATCTCAAATCCTCACAACACCCCATAAAGTAGATGATATAACCCCATTTTACACATTAGAAAAAAATGAGACTTAATTTGCCTGTCATTAAGTGGTGGAGCTGGGAATCAAACCAAATTCACCTAAATTCAAAACCAGTCTTTGGTTTTTGTTTCATTTGGTTTGGGTTTAGGTTTGGATTTTTTTTTTAACCCCTTGGCCACCTCCTAGCTACCCAGAACCTCAACCACTAAAACATGTTTTAGTATCTCCTATATTACAGGGAGATCAAAATCATTTGGACCTGGACACAGAAAAGCCTTTAGCCAGAGAACTTGAGTCCATTAGTAAGAATAGAAAGACATTATTAGTGGGAAAGGCAGAATGAGAAGAAAAATTACCAGCTCCCCTCCGTGTTCGGCAAGGCATTAGCGTATTAAAACAAATGAACCAAAAATTCTGATTCCTAGTGCATAAGTGAAGAAGAGTGCCACCTACAAGCCATTCAACCCCACTCGTCTCCTCTTGTTTTATTTATTTCGTGCTAACCAAATTATTTCTATCTTTTGCAATAATTTCTCTCCCACTTATCTTTTCAGAGGGTTTTTAATGTTTCTTAAAAAACATTTACAGAATGTTTTCATGTAATCAGCTAAACAGAAGGAAGCACAAAAATCATTCCACATACCCCAAGGTGACATGCATGTTATTAATTGTTAGTATCCCCGTCACCTAGCATAGCACCTAACATACAATAAATATTCCGTAAATATTAATACATTGTGGTAAATAATCAGCAAACCAAACAGGCCAAGTGAGCAGACAGACAAATGCCATGGAGATAAGTCAAGAGGACTACTCCACAAAGTGGTATGGGAAAGAGTGAGGTAGGAAAACCATCCTATATGAAGTAGGCAAATGTAACAAACCACCTCAAAACTTAGTAGTTTAAAAAAGAAATATTTATTTAGTTCACATTTCCGTGGCTTGGTAATTTGGGTTCAGTTCAGTTGGGCTCAGTGAGGAAGATCTGGATTCTGTTGGGCTCACTCACTCCTGTGTCTGTGTCAACCGCCAGTGCATTTACTGCCTCACTTGTTACCTGACAACTGCTGACTGTAGCTGGACTGTTGGGGATAACTAGGCCATATGTCTTTTATCAGCCAACAGGCTAGTCTAACTGTTTAACATGGAAAGCAGATTCAAGGACACCTATCTTGGGTAAGAACAAGAAGTTAGTCCAAAATATCAAGTCTCTGGACTTGCTGCCATTATCAATTTAAATGATGTAGTCTGTCCAGCAGCTTTCACCAGTACAATGGAACATGTCCTCACAATTCTGTGTCTCTCTAGAAAGCATAAATTTTCCAAGATTTAATATATATAATACTTTAAATGTGTTTGATACTTCAGCCATCATATTTACCCCAAGGCTTTCATTTACAACTGAAATCTATCAACCTTATGCTAAAATCTGACTTGTTAAGCTAGAAATCACCAGCAACTTTTATATGGCAGTGGTTATGTCAAATTTTGATACATGGACCTGACATCATCTATTTTGGTTATTCATAGACTTTATTTGTTTACTTCTTGATTTTTTTTTTACCATGTTTCAAAGTGTTGGGTTCATGAGATGAATATGTTATAAATGGCTCCCCAAATAAACTCGATTGAAATCTTTCGCACCACCATACCACATCTATGAACAACCTCTTCTTTGCCCAGTCAGCTCCAACTCATTCATTAAGGCTCAGGACAAGAGTTATCTCCTCTAGGAAAACATCTCTAATTCCCCTAATCCACCGTATTAACTGTTTCTCCTTTGTGTTCCCAAACACCTATACTTCCCCCCATCTTAATGCTTATCACATTGTGTTATAATTGACTCATTTTTCATGGATTATCCCACATTAGTCTCATACCTCTTAGAGGTATAGAGTCAGGTCCATCTTTGTTTCACCAAGTAAAGCTGCAGGCATAAATGGATGAGTAATGAATATATCTCAATTCACAAGATTGGGAAACAACATATCGTGGCATTTATTTTAGTATCCAATAGTAATGACTTTAAGCCTCCATTCTGCTAATCACAAGAGTCACATAGCTATAGAGTCACAAGTGGTTTCTGGAAATCTTGAAAAATGCTGACATGGTCTATAAAATTAGCCTTCTTCACTGCTGTCCCCAACACACACATGAGACAAGGAGCTCAAATGTATCTCTGTAGTCTCCCCTGCCTTGCTGACCACCAGAGACCCACTCATTTGTTTCTATTATCTACATTCATCTGCACTTCCATGCACTCCTTAGCACTAACCCTCATTTCAGAATAGTAAGTGAAGTCCAATTCGCTCCAACAGCTGAACCACAGTGGCTGCTAAGGTACGAAGGAAGTTTCACTTCTCCATAATGTTATACTCAGTCAAAAATCAAAGAAAAATAGCCCTAGATTCCAGAAGCCCCGGGTCTTCCTGGTCAACTCATTTCATTCACAAGCACATAGACATTTTTCCCGAGGTGTGCCCAGATTGTCAGTGTATCTAGGTAAGGAAGAGACCCAGCATCAGCTTCATGCTGAACCCAGTACTGGCCCTTCCCTGTGGTAACTTAGGTAACTTAGGTACTGGGCTTTGGGCCTCCTTCACCGCAGGGCTCCAGTGTCTAGACATCCTCATTCCTTGTGAACACTGAGGTCTGCTGCAGAGGGGGTTAGGTGAGATGAGCAATCTTAGTCTCATTTTCTGGCTGGTTGCTTGCTGAGTTGCAGAGACCGGAGCAAAAGAGTCCTTGGAAGTATTTAATATTTGTTTTCTAGTAGTCTGGGGACAAATTTGAAATTAAAGAAAAGTGCCTGCTTCTTGTCTGAAAAATTCTGAAGATGGGAAGCTGACTTAAGTGACCAGGAACAGGAAACAAAAAGAAGAGATCATCAGATAGTCAAAAGGTAATTCTATCATTTCATGGGTCAAGGACACATGGACTAAGCAGGCATCACAAAAGTTAGTGGCTTGTGACCTCACGGCACTAGAAGAAAAACCTTTTTTAAAAATCGCACTTAACAGTTTGTACCTATGTATTAATGGAATGAATATTCAGTTCTATGAATATCAGCCTTTTAGACATTTTAGTTCTGTAGCATAAGATAGCAAAAAACTATTTACAGATACCACTTGCTAGTAGAAAAAAGCTCTTAATAATATGGTAGGCTGAGGCCGGGCGTGGTGGTTCACGCCTGTAATCCTAGCACTCTGGGAGGCCGACATGGGCGGATCGTTTGAGCTCAGGAGTTTGAGACCAGCCTGAGCAAGAGCGAGATCCCATCTCTACTAAAAATAGAAAGAAATTATATGGACAGCTAAAAATATATAGAGAAAAAATTAGCTGGGCGTGGTGGCACATGCCTGTAGTCCCAGCTACTCGGGAGGCTGAGACAGGAGGATCCCTTGAGCTCAGGAGTTTGAGGTTGCTGTGAGCTAGGCTGACGCCATGGCACTCACTCTAGCCTGGGCAACAGAGTGAGACTCTGTCTCAAAAAAAAAAATATGGTAGGCTGAGATCCCATGATTTTCACAACTGGGTAGGCAGTGAGTAGCTATAGAATCATTGTAAATAGCTAGCATGGGGCTAGGATTGGGCAGAGACTAACAAACTTGAGAAATATAAGAAATTAATGGCCCATATAATGAATAGAACAGTCTCAGCAATATATTATAGATTAGAGGGCAGGATCACCAGCATTGAGAACATCTCACTAAACGTTCCCTCCTCCATCGGAAATAAAATTATCCATTGGTTTGAGGTAGGAAATCCAGAGTCTTTAACAACTTTAAATAATAGTCATTTAGTATATTAACTGTTCATAAGATTTTCATGACTTGCCCAGAATTGGTCCTCCTTCAGTCTCCACCTGAGGTGTGAGATACAGCCTCCTGTCAACACTACCAGCTCCAGATTATCTATTTCTTGACTTTGTCATGCTGGTGGCAATCATTTACTAGTTCCTCTGATCCTCATTCTTCCTGCCTGGTCCATTGGATTAACTAGGTTGCTTTTGGCCTCTGACTTCCATTTTGCTCTCTTTCCTCTCCCCACTTTCTCAATGCAGGGTTGTGGGAAGCAGAGAGATTCTCACTTTAGCAGGGAACCAAAGATTTCACATGACAAGGTACATTCTGAAGATACAGACCATGATGAAAGTTAATTTGCAGTACCATGCTTAAGAGGGCTTGGCCCTCCTAGCCTTTAGCTCAAAGTCCCATTCACCTGTATTATGTGCTGGCTAAATAGATATTAATAATACATAGTTTTGTTCATCCTCAGAACGGGGCTAAAAATGGAAAAAAGGGGAATAAGATCCACTGAACTAATTGACCACACATTAAATACTTTTTAATGAAAGCTAAGTAAAAGACAGTGTTTACAAATTTTTAATCAAGAATGGGAAAGGAAAATAAGAAAGAAAATGAATACTTATCTCTTTTTGTAATAGTTCTGTAAGAGACATTGTCTCGTTTTACAACTATAAACTGAGTCTCAGAGATTAAGTAACTTGCACAAATAATTCAGTTAAAAAAGTAAGGACAGCCAGAATTATAATTAAATTATTTTGACTTAAGAGCATGAACAAGAACTCATATCTCCTAGTTATCAGTCCAGTGTTCTTTTCATTCTACATAGTTTATGATTTAATTATTTCCAGAAAGCTCAAGCTCAAATCCTGAAATTTCTCCATTCGAACACTCCGTAAATGCCTGTACAAATAACATAACACAGGATGATTTCTGTCAGCCAACATGATCAAAATGCTGTATACAAAAGTTTGACAGTTTCAACTTCTCTGTGCATTTTGGCCACCCAGTGTCAAAACAGAGCAACTGCAGGCAGATGCAAACATTTCTACAGATAAGCATTATAGTATGATACGTACTATCTGCTTTACAGCAACAAAATTAAATCATTACAGAGGTTCTGGAGTCTTTGAATGGTAAAAGCTTATGCATATTGAATATATTCCCACAACAGAAAGAAGCATATTAAAATGAGTGGTCAAATTTTTAAATATGAAAAATTTAAGTAGTATAAGTGAAAAGAATGTATACCCATTCCAAAATGCTAGAAAAAAATAAAAAGGAGTAAAAGGAAATTAGATAAAATCTAATTGTATGTGAGGAAGCAGCCAAAAATAAGAGGGGTTATATTGTCTTTTCATGCATTTTTAATGTGAAGGTTAATTAGGGTAATGAGCAATAAAAAAAATTAGTGGAACTGCCAATATTAGTGTATTCGGAGAAGTACCTAGTTAGATGATTGATAGGAAACCTATAGAAATCAGGTTCTACCAAGTTGTAATGACAAATACAAGTGAACAACATGCAGCAAGAGACTAATGTTAGAACACTGTCAAAGTGGATTTACTACACACTTCATTGTACATAGATAGTACCTGCCATTTGTTAAGCACAATCTAATAGAACAAAAATGATGACACCAACACAAAATGAAGCTATTAGTTCTGAATGACAAAGAGGAGTGGATTTTAGAGATGGATATAAAGTATGCACTTATTTTAAACTTAAAAACTAGAAAAATGGCCATAGAACTTTGAGTATGATACGGAAGGCATTTTTAATGGCCGTATGTCTTTCATAATCATTCAGGATTTGGGCTGGGGGTGTCTGGTCAACCTCTCTTGTGAAATTCTATGTCTATTAGGGAGGGTGTCTGCTCTAACACAGTGTACAAGACTGTAGATTGGAATAGTGATTCTCAATATTTTTATCAGTTTCTACACATAGGATAGAAAATATTCTCATAGATGTACTACAGTTATTCAAAATTCCTAGTTCCTTTCTTGTAAGTCCTTCCATTCCCACTGAAGAAAGTACTATTAATGCAAGTCATTTAAAAGGACATTTAGAGGGATAACTTTCCTAGTTTACATTTCAAAATAAATACTTCCAAAAATTCAATACTTTATTAGTAGTAACTTTATTACAAATGACCCACTTTACAACAAATTATCAACTTGTATAAAGCTTGTAGTCAAGCAATAAGTATTGTTAAAGATCATAATCTGATTATCCCTTGTGATTCAAGGCATATAGCAAGTCAGGGAAAGATGAGTAGAAAGAAATTGGGTATAATACAGACCATCAACCAACAGAATTGGGAATGAAGTTTCAAAAAGTACTCAGTTTTCCTTTATTTCCAAGCATTTGTCCTCAAACTATCCCAGACCCAAAACCCTTCTTGTCATTTTAATAATATTCAGCTATGGAAATTCAACAACCTCTCCAAGAAGCCACCTGTAACGAGTGCTTCATTGAGCCCTTTATTTCATACATAAGCCTGCTTCTTCAGGTTTTGTCCTTTATGGGTTTTGGATAAGCAAATTTCCATCTCTTTATGATCGTGTTTTGTATTCTACAGAGATATCCTCTAGGAATAATTCCTCTCTGCCACCACTAGACACATTGCAAGTTTGCAAGTTATTGTAGCTGAGCCTACCAAAGTCCTCTGACATCCATGAAGGAAAAGTCCCTCTCCTCCTCTCTCTGCTGAGTAACCATTCCCTAAATATCAGTCCTCTTTCATTGGAAGATAGAATTGTTTTCCTTTAAAAGCCTATTCGAATCTCTAATCATCAGGGAAATGCAAATCAAAACCACAATGAGATATCACTTATCTCCAGTGAGAATGGCCTTTATCAAAAAGTCCCAAAACAATAAATGTTGGCGTGGATGCAGAGAGATAGGAACACTCATACACTGCTGGTGGGACTGCAAACTAGTGCAACCTCTGTGGAAAGCAATATGGAGATAACTTAAACAGATACAAGTAGACCTACCATTTGATCTAGCAATCCCATTATTGGGCATCTACCCAAAAGAACAAAAGTCATTCTATAAAAAAGACATCTGCACTCAAATGTTTATAGCAGCACACTTCACAATTGCAAAGATATGGAAACAACCCAAGTGCCCATCAATATACGAGTGGATTAATAAAATGTGGTATATGTATACCATGGAGTACTACTCAGCTATAAGAAACAATGTGATATAGCACCTCTTGTATTTTCCTGGATAGAGCTGGAACCCATTCTACTAAGTGAAGTATCCCAAGAATGGAAAAATAAGCACCACATGTACTCACCAACAAATTGGTTTCACTGATCATCACCTAAGAGCACATTTAGGAATAACATTGATCGGGTGTCGGGCAGATGTGGGGGGGGAGGGGATAAATGTATACATACATAATGAATGCGATACGCACAGTCTAGGGGATGGATACGCTTGAAGCTCTGATGGGGGGGAGGAGCAAGGGCAATATACGTAACCTAAACTTTTGTATCCCCATAATATGCTGAAATTAAAAAATTATAATAAAAAAATAAAAGCCCGTTAGAATAGTTGAGATTGACATATAGTTTACTAAAAAAAAAGGTACTCATAAAAATTAGACATTTGAAAATGCTTTCTTTTTTACTCATTTGACATTTTAAATTATCAAAGGTGTAAGCCAATTCTCAAGAGAAATAAATTGCAACTTTGCTGATACAACAGGTTTCTTAACGATTGTATTATTTTAGAGAGAACACAAAATACACCTAACCACATGAGTCCAAGAGATACAAATTTCAAGGTAAAAATTATTCACAGAAGATGAAAACTTTTAATATTACAGTGCGTAGAGATGCCTGAAAATAAGCCCAAACAAATGATTGCTATTTAAAGTCTTTATCTCATATTCTAGTGCTAAAAAACCATGCAACAGTGAAATTATATAAAATAGACCACATAGCCAAAAATAATGTAATTTGGGTTTTTTGGTGGAAATAATTATATTAAAGGTTGTGAAAGTTTTATTCGTGGAACTTATAACAGCAAATGAGGAAGGCCACAAATTTCTGAGGTCACAAATATTGGTCCATCTTTGAATCAATTCATGTCCAGGAGCCACTGTAAATGCTTTTATTTTCTTCTGGCTTTAGACGAGGCAGTTGCTAATATACCACACTACTCTTCAATCCCTTTTTACTTGTGTAATAGGCACAAAGAAGTAGTAAGGAGGAATAGAATAGTGCTAAAGCCATGCTTTAGAATTCAGAGTAGAAATCCCTTGTACTCTGTTTATGGACAAACTGTCTAGTTTTCAGGCTGATTACTTGAACAGTTTAAGTTCAATTTGTTTAATAATTGTTAAAAGTACAAGTTGCTATTAGGTACTCTTGTGTGTGGTACTGTGCTTTGTAAATACACAGAATTTATAATCCAAGCTAAAGAATAAAAATGCTTATCAGCCACTGAAATCCATTAAACTCAATTATTCTTCTTTATCCCAACAGTAAGTAGCCTCAACATATGAATGGGATGTCTTTTAGGATTTTATATGTTGTTTGGAGCTCAGAATGTCCCCATCCTATGGAACCAATGATTAAAATGGAGAGTAGGTTCCTAGACCTGTGTCAAAGAAAAAAAAACTATTAAATGCAGAGATGCTGAATCGAGTTCTCAGCTTGCACCACTACCGGTGTGTAAACACAATTTGGACTCTTAGCCTTTTTAGGAACCACTGAGAACCTACTGAGAACACATACTTCTAAAATTTCACAAATTGGTTCAAGGTGTCCAGAAGTCCCCTGAACCATCCAGGCACCCTAGGTTAAGATAGGATAATTTATGCTGGGCACAATGGCTCATGCCTGTAATCCCAGCACTTTGGGAGGCCGAGGCAGGAGGATCACTTGAGGCCAGGAGTTAGAGATCAGCCTGGGCAATATAGCATGATCCTGTCTCTACAAAAATATTTGAAACTCAGCTGAGTGTGTTAGCCTGTACTCCCAGCTACTGAGGAAGCTGAGGTGGAAGGATGCCTTGAGCCCAGGAGGTAGAGGTTACAGCAAGTTACGATCCTGCCACTGCACTCCAGCCTGGGCCACAGAGCGGGACCCTAATTTAACTCATTGTTCATACAGGAAATTAACTGCCAATGTAAGGAACAGCCCCCTTTATAACAGGCTGAATTGTGTCCCTCCCCTCCTGCCCCTGCTGCCAAATTCATGTGTTAAAGTCCTAACCCCCAGCGTCTCAGAATGTAACTGAATTTTGAAGATAAGGTCTTTTAAAAAGTAATTAAGTTAAAAATAGGTCTTTAAGGTGGGCCTTAGCCAGTATGACTGGTGACCTTGTAAGAAAAGGAAATTTGGACACAGACATGTGCATGCACAGCAAGAAGAACACGGGCAGATGGCCAAGGAAAAAGGCCTTAGAAAAATCCAACCCTGCTGATACCTTGATCTCAGACTTCTAGCCTCCAGAATTGTGAGAAAATAAATTCCTGCTGCGTAAGCCACCCAGTCTATAGAAGTTTGTTATGGTAGCCCTAGCAAACTAATACAACCACCATCTCCACCTTCTAATATGACATGCCTCAAACAGTGATCAGCAGGGAGACCATTTAAGGGATAGTATCTTAAAAAGCTCCATTTGTGATTTTTGATAACCAATCCCACTCACACCCCTGCATCAGTGCTGAGCCCCACTCTCCTGCCTCAAACCAAAAAGGGACAGGTCTATAGAGGGAAGGAAGTTGTGGAACTCTTACCTAAGAGAGACTGTTAAGAAGCTAAATCATTATTTTTACATAAGATTTCTCAGTATACCCACATAAGAGACGGAAACTTTCCAAGACACTCATACCTCCAGGTTTCTCAATTGGGGAACAAAAATCAGTTTCTACTTGCTCACATTTTGGGTTGCTAATAAGTTGGTTTTTCATAAATTATTTATGAATTGCATGCAGATGTGCAGTCATCCAAGTAGCCCTGTGTGTCCTATATCTATCTAGATCATTCAAATTTTCCCTTCTTAGTAGTTTCCCTAACGTAGGGAATAACCTGAAATGGAAAAAGGCCAGATAGTAGGATATAAGAATAACACATTTTCCAGAACACCCCATAGCCTAGGGAAGTACTGACATTTTCACCGATCTCTTGCCATTCAACTCTGCTTTTCAGACACAAAGAATTATCTGAACACAATCTTACTCGGGGCAAATTTACTGCAGCCACAGACTCTCCAGGATAGTATTTGGCTTAAGAAAAAGAACATAGTTTCTAAAATGAAAAAGATATGGATGCACATACAGGTTTTGCAACACTTTTTTGTGTGATCTGAACTCCCTGATCCCTGATGTGGACTGTGGGCACATATATAATAACAACTATTTGAATTACAAGGGTTGTAGTGAGCATCAAACAAAATTACATCAGAACTGCTATTAGCAAAGACCAGTGGGTTTTGCCCAATAAAAGAGGGAGTATTAAAGCCCCTATGTCACCATGACAAGTACATAAGGTAACAATTTCCTCAATCTTTCCCCAAAGAGATCTTACCTAAGGCCATTTTCTCAACTAAGAAAACAGCCAAACATCAAGCACTTTTATTCCACCCGGTTAGAGTTCCAGCGTATGGGGAGAGGTAACGTTAGAGCAGGTAGTCAGCTATGAGCAAGGAGGAGGGAACCGAAAAGTTAGTCAACTGGCTTGAACAAACAGCCCCTGAACGAACAGAACTGAGGAGAAGAAAGGAGCCATTCATTTCCCCGCGTTGCATAGGTTGAAAGTGACCTTTCCCCCATTATATCACAATTGTAATAAGTTAACCTTGCGGTTTTGACCCCCCTTGTGGGAAAACAAGGGAACTATGAGTAAGAACAGAATGACCACTGATTGCCCAGCCTTCTTTGGCTTCAACAAATAAAAACAGCAACTGCTCAGGGTTCGGAGCAGTTGCTCTTTTTTAGCCTGCCCACTCCCTTTCTTGGAAGTGTACTTTCGCTTCTGCACAAGCCTTTCCTCAGTCTGTCCGCTTTCTCTCAATAAACTTGCCACTATCCCTCAGTTGTGTGTGCGTCCTTAAATTCCTTTCTACAATGTTAGCAAGAACCTTTAGCCAGCAACAGTAATACATGGAGTCCTGGCCAACAGTGGGTCCACAGACCCACCCAGACCACTCCTGTTGCTAAATATATAATTGTAATGGACATGCTTGGTAATTAATTCTTTTGCCCTCAGACATAATACAGTCCAAAGAGACCTGAACTGGTCATTTGGCAAAACATAGCATTGGTTCACTATATTGATGGCACCATGCTAATAAAATGGGTTGAACAAGAAGTAGCATATATGCCACAGGACTTGGCACAGAATATGCATTGAAGAGAGTAAGAGTTAAAGACTATAAAGATTCAGGGAAATACCATATAAGTAGTATGTAGGAGTACAATAGTCTGGGACAAGACACAGCATTCTCTCTAAAGAATAAATTACTGCCTATTGTATTATATCTCCCTTCACAAAAAAGAAAGCACAATGCTGGTATTCTACTTCAGGTTCTGGAAGCAACATATTTATTACATACTAGCAAATATTGCTCTGACCCATTCACCAGACAACATGCAAGGTTATAAGCTTCAAGCAGGGTCCAAATCAGGAAAGAGGTTGAAGCAGGTCTGGATTGCAGTGCTTGGGCCGTGTGATGTGGATGACCCTTCAGTATTAAAGGTATTGATGGGAAAAGACACCACGTGGAGTTTACAGCAAGCCTTCAAAATAAAATTACAATGTAGATTCCAAGGGTTCTGGATCAAACCATTCCATCTGAAGTAGTGAGTTAGACACCATTAAAAACAAATAGTTCCCTGGAATGCTACTGGGCCCTGGAAGAGAGAGAAGACAGAGAACCTGACCATGGAAGATCAAGTGACCAGAGGATCAAAACTGAGGTTAAGTTCTGCCAGACCCACCCAAGTCAGCTAACAAGAGCCTCTTGCCCAAGATCAAGTTCCTTTCCTGGGGGCAACCCACCTCCAGTAGCTACTGTGGATGCTAGGCTATAAAGGCCCAGCCCTGCCTCCAAAGTTTACAAGCCTGAAGGACCACACCAGTTCCAGAGCTCCCCTCAAGGTGGCTGAAGCCATTGATATGACTGCATCACAGCTCAACTCCTCCCTCTGGCCATTCTTACCTCCTTTGCTCCTTCATGGATATTGATCCCAAGCATATTCTTCAATAAACTTATTGCAAACAAATTTGTATCTTAGAATCTTTTTCCCAAATAAACCTTCCTAAAATAGATACATATCAAAACTTCACTGAGTTGTATAAGTGAAAGTGAGGAAAGGGAAGAAGGAAGCTTTACTTCTGAATTTTTCAAAAATAAAACCGAATTGAATTGATTTTTAATTCATAAAGAAAAAGAGTGGAAGAAAGGAAAAGAAGAAAGTAAAGGAAAAGGAAAAGTGTCTCCCTTCCTCACATTTGATTAACACATCTCCCCCATTACCTGAAACGCTATTGTCATCAGTTTGGGTAGGCCTTCAGTTCCCAGGTTACTGAAGAGGGGGACAATGTTAGCTCAGAGCAATACTACCGTTTGTTATTCAGCAAAGAAGAAACTAAATATTTTAATCCAAACTGTACTTGTTTTTTGACTCCTATGAAAATTCTGAATTTCATGGACTCATTTAATATTTATTTAGTACCTGTAATATGTCAAGCACTGCTCTATATTCTATAATATAATACTAGTATCTTTATGTACACCCTTAAATCTATAAATCAAATAGCTGTTTCAAATATTCTTGAATATATTATTCGTGGCCCCTTGTTTTCTTTCTCTTTTACATTTTGTTGCTTTATCATTGCAAGTCACAAAGTCAATAAAGCAATGATAATCAGAGTAGATATCAAAAGGACATTTAAATTGGAATAGTCTTCTATTTACCAAAGATATTCTGAAGGACATTTTTTCAGGCAGTTACACATTTACATAGGAGATTCAATAATATCATACTTGCAAAGTAGCTAGGCAGTTTGGCATTTTGGATTTGAGATGATAAGATTAAAATGGCAATATATGAAAACTGTAATTTATACTAAATGAGAAAAGATGAGGACAAAATGGCATTTTAATTACTGACAATGAGTATGTCAAGGTGAATACTGCAAAAGAAAATTTTTTAAATGGGAAAACATTTTTGAAAAAACAAACAAAACCAATTTAAAAGTTCCTCATATTAATATTATATCTCTGCAAATTGATGAATAAAACTATGCTCCAACTCTGAAAATAAAAATTAGGTTGACATAAAAATTCAAACATAGAACTGAAAGAAATTAGTTTGGTTATTTAAAGTGTAGAAATGAAAAATTAGCTTTGGTTAAAATTATAAGTGAAACCATAGGTCACAATTTTATTTGTATTTAATAGAAAACATGAAATGAAGAAGTTGCTAGCACAAGTATTTTGGAAACATGAAGCATTGGCAGATACAGGAATATTTAGAGAATATTTACATACAGCAGCCACAAATTTAAATTCAATCCACATTTAGTCTAAATCAACATAAACCTAAATTTCTATATATCAAAGACAAAGAGTTGTTCTATAATATTTAAAAGTTAATTTTAATAGTAAAATTCCAAGGGCTGTGGAATTGAAATTTTGTGATTGTATGTTTGTTATAAGAAACACTTATTTGCCAAAGAAAGCTTTGTTCATTAAAGTTATAAGCACTATTTGTTATAAGGGGTTGAATTTGCATCCTAAACTTATAATTAAATCACTGACCGTACCTAACTGTTCTTAATATAAGTGACTCATTCAGTATATAAAAACTATACCTCTTCCATTAAGTTAGAACTATATCTTCAAGCATTCCTCCTTGAACAGGTTATGATAATAAACAAATTATTCTGACACATTCACTTTAAAACACAACACAAAATCTCATTCTTTCACAGAGTACTCAATAAGCCAGGCTAGAGACCTGACATTTTTCTTTTTAATCTAGTGATCAGCAGATCAAAGAGAATGTGAGATGAAAACTGAAAATTCTTAGTAAGTTTAGGAAAGTAAAAAAAAAAAACCTAGAACAAAGTTATAAGGCATTTTTAAACAACTAAATTATTGAAATACTACCAAAAATATAGCAGCTGTTCAAAATGCCTTTACTAAGGACAAAATCTCACTAAAGACAGAAACTAATAGGAAAAAAAATAAAACTAAAGGAGTTAGAACTAGAACAAAGTATAAGTCATATGAAAGAAGTAGAAACAATAAACTGGGAGGAAAAATAAATACAATTTAAAAACTAACCCTTGCTTTGAAATGAAATTACAAAATTAAGCCCATTTACTGAAATGGAAGAAAATGTAAATTAACAAAATGAGAAATGAAATATAAGAACCAAGATAATAGATTTTTTAAAAAACATCGATTAAAACAACAGTGACATACCACTACACAGTTAAGAATGGCCAAAACCAAAATATTGCCAACACCAACTGCTGGCAAGGATGTGGAGAAATAGGAACTCTCCTCCATTGCTGGTGGTAATGCAAAATGGTACAGCCACTTTGGAAGACAGTTTTGCAGTTTCTTACAAAACTAAATATTCTCTTACCATACAATCCAGCAATTGTCCTTCTTGGTATTTACCCAAATAAGTTGAAAACAATGTCGTCACAAAATCTTGTACATGAATGTTTATAACAGCTTTATTTATAATTTCCAAAAGTTGGAAGCAACCAAGATTCCTTTCAGTAGCTAAATGGAAAAACTGTGGTACATCCAAACAATGGAATATTTGTTGTTCAGCACTAAAAAGAAATGAGCTATCAAGACATGATAAGACACAGAGGAACCCTAAATGTATATTACTAAGTGAAAGAAGTCAATCTGAAAAGGCTATATACTATATAATTCCAACTATATGATATTTTGGAAAAGGCAAAACTATGGCAACCAGTAAAAAGATCAGGAGTTGGCAGGGGTTAGAGAGGAGGGAGGATGAATAGGTAGAGCACATAGGATTTTTAGGGCAGCGAAACTACTTCATATGATACTATAATAGTGGATTATGTCATTATACATTTGTCAAAACCCATAGAATATTCAACACGAAGAGTAAATACAAATGTAAACTATGGACTTTGAGTGATAATTATGTGTCAATGTAAGTTCAATGATTGTGACAAACGTACCACTGTGGTGGGGCATGCTGATATTAGGGGAGGCTGTTCTTGCGTAGGGGTAGGGAGTATATTGGAACACTGTACTTTCTACTCAGCCTTGCTATTAACCTAAACCTGCTCTGAAAAATGAAGTCTATTCAGAAAAGAAAGAAGGAAGGAAGGAAGGAAGGAAGGAAGGAAGGAAGGAAGGAGGGAGGGAGGGAGGGAAGGAAGGAAGAGAGGAAGCTGAAAGAAAAAAATATATTCAGCAAAATAACGAAATATCAAAATAATCATCTCCGTGTAGCTGGCATACAGGTCATTTTTATTTTCTTTATTATACACTGTCCAAAAACATTGAAAATATTGAAATACTATCTTCCTTATTTTATTAAGCATCTAAGTTGGTAACAAATACCAAGACTTCTTACAATAACTAAGACAGTGAGGCCGGGCGCGGTGGCTCACGCCTGTAATCCTAGCACTCTGGGAGGCCGAGGCGGGTGGATTGCTCAAGGTCAGGAGTTCGAGACCAGCCTGAGCGAGACCCCGTCTCTACTAAAAATAGAAAGACATTATATGGACACCTAAAAATCTATATAGAAAAAAATTAGCCGGGCATAGTGGCGCATGCCTGTAGTCCCAGCTACTCGGGAGGCTGAGGCAGTAGGATCGCTTAAGCCCAGGAGTTTGAGGTTGCTGTGAGCTAAGCTGACGCCACGGCACTCACTCTAGCCTGGGCAACAAAGTGAGACTCTGTCTCAACAAAAAAAAAAAAAAAAAAAATAACTAAGACAGTGTAATACTTGCCCAGGGATAAACTAAATAAATCAATGACTCAGAATAGATAACACAGAAAGCTCTATTTCTATAACAACATTTGACATATGATTAGAGTGGCATGAGGAATTGGCGGGTAAAGGATGGACTTTTTAACAATGGCCTGGGATAATAAGGAAAAAAAGGATTGCAACCTCACCCCATTCATGGAAATCAATTTCAGGAGGATTAGAGAAGTAAATATAAAGATAAAGTGATAAACATTTTAGAAAATAGCATTGGAGACTATCTTTATGACCTTGGAGAAATAAAGTATTTTTTTAAACTAGACACAAAAAGCTCTGACTATAAATAAATATTGAAAAATTCTAGTACATTAAAATAAAGAATTTATGCTCATCAAAGGACAACGTAAAAGGATGAAAAAAGACAGCTACAGAAAAGAGAGAATATATTTTCAACATAAAGCCACAAAGTGCTAGCATCCAAAATATATAAAAACTCTAGCAAATCAGTAAGTCAGGGAAGAGAGATTTCCAGAGTAGAGATTTCTAACCATGTTAAACAAAGAATTCAAGAAGCAGATGGAGTGGGGCTAAAAAAAAAAGATTAAAACAAGCAAGACTTATTTTAGGAAGCAGTCTGTCTCTGTGATAGAGGGATGAAAAGAGACATTGCATTGTAAGAACCCCCACAGATGCCTGTCTCCATCAAATGAGAAGAAGCAAAGGTTTAAAAACACACAGACAAAAATTCAGGGTCCTAGGGAAGTTTCACTTTTCCCCAACAGCTTGGCTCCTCCCCAGTGTGAACCACCTATATGTACCTTGTCGGGGAAAAACTTACCTTCCTCAAAATTAGTACTCAGGAAAGAACCAGCTCAAGATCTATACAAAGAAACTACCAATGAAAATGAATATAGAAACCTTAATGGTAGATTAAGAATATATTCCAAAAAGTATTACTGAAAATAAGTAAAACTTGTGATCCACACATTTTGCCATGAAATCAACATAAATATTCAAGGATGTTATTTTTCCTCCATGAACTAAAAACAAAAGAATTCAATACCTTCATATGTACCCACAGCAACCAGTTAAGAGATATTAAGAAAAGGTCTTACATATAACAACAAAAAAGATAAAACACCTGCGAATACACTAAACAAAAACTATGCAACATCTATATGAAGACAATTTTAAAATGATATTAAAGGAAACAAAAGAAGGCAAACAAATGAAGAAGCACACCATGTTCTTAATTAGAAAGACTCAACTTTATTAAGACATAAAATCTTTTTAAATTAATCTGTAAATGTAATGCAATCCCAATAGGATTTTTAAATAGACAAGCTGATTCTAAACTTTATATGTAAAAAAATAAATACTATATGGTCAAATGATTTTTGATAACAGTGCCAAGACAAATTCAATTGGGATAGAATAGTCTTTTCAATAAATGGTACTGGGAAAACTGGATATTCACACACAAAAAAAATGAAGTTGGACACTTACTTTCAACACATATAAAAATTAACTCAAAATTGATTAAGACCTAAATGTAAGAGCCAAAATTACAAAATTTTTAGAAGAAAACAGGGGAAAAGCTTCATGGTATTGAATTTGGAAATAATTTCTTTTAAACTGGACACAAAAAGCTCTACTACAAAGTAAATACTGAAAAGGACAGGCAACAACAAAAGCGATAAATTGGACTTTATCAAAATTAAAAATTTTGTGCATCAAAGGACACTGTCAACAGAGTAAAAAGGAAATGTAAATTGTGCAACTGCTGTGGAAAACAGTGTAGTAGGTCCTCAAAGAAATTAAACATAGAATTACCATGTGATCCAGCAATTCCACTTCTGAGAATGTATCTAAAGAATTGAAAGCAGGGACTTGAGCAGATATTGGTACACCCATGTTCATGACCATAATATTCACAATAGTGAGAAGGTGGAAGCAACCCAAATGTTCCTCAACAGATGAATCAATAAACAAAATGTGGTGTGTGCATGTGTGCATGTGTGCATGTGTGCATGTATATATACACACACATAGACATATGTACATATATACACACACAATGGAATATTATTCATTCTTAAAAAAGGAAGGAAATTTGACACATGCTACAACATGGAGAAACTTTGAGGACATTATGCTAATTGAAATAAGCCAGTCACAAAAAGACAAATACTGTATGATTCCATCTCTATGAAGTACCATCTGAGTGTCTTGGTCTATTTAGGCTGCTAAAACAAGATACTATGAAGTGAGTGGTTTATGTGTAATAGAAATTTACCTTACAGTTCTGGAGGCTGAGAAGTCCAAGATCAAGGTACCAGCAAATTCTGAGTCTGGAGAGGGACCACTTGCTGGTTCACAGATGGCTGTTTTCTCACTGTGTCTTCACATGGTGTAAGGGACAAGAGAGTTCTCTGAGTTCTCTTTTATAAGGGCACGAATCTTATTCATGACAGCTTTGCCCTCATAATCACTTCCCAAATATTCCACCTGCTAATACCATTAATTGGGATTTACGACTTAACATATGAATTTGGGAGGGACAGAAACACTTAGACCATAGCACTAGAGTAGTCAAATTCATAGAGGCAAAAAGTAGAATGGTGGTTGTCAGGGATGGGGAAAGGGAGAAATGGGCAGTTATTGTTTAATGGGTGCAGAATTTCAGTTTGGGAAGATGAAAAAAGTCCTAGAGATGGACAGTAGTGTTGGATGTACAAAAATGTGAGTTTTAATGCCACCGAACTGTATACTTAAAAATGATTTGAATGCAAAATTTTATTTCATGTACATTTTATCACAATATTAAAAATTAAAATTTAAAGATAAACAAATGATAGCCAATAAATTACTGAAAAATAAGGGCATTTTAAGGGCTTAGTTCAACCAATTAATTAAAAGAGCACAGCACAGTAATAGACCAACAGATGGAAGAAATGGACTAGGGTGTCCAGAAACAGATCAAATATAATGAGAATTTAGATGCTTCAAGACATTAGAGAAAGATGACTAATTTAATAAATGACTTTGAGACAATGAGTAGCCCCCCTGGAAAATAATGAAATTGAATACGTACTTCCCCACCTTATAAAAAGAAAAATTCCAGATTGATAAATGACTCAAATTAAATAAATCATAAAGGAGCTAAAAGAAACCATGTAAAAAAATTTATGATCTTGAAATGAGAAAAACCTTTCTAAGTGTACTTCCAAACTGAAAAGCCATAAAAGAAAAAAATAATTAATTTGAGTACAATTAATTTTTTAAATACATGGAAAAATACACCAAAGTTAAAAAAAAATAGGCAAAACTATTGCAATTTACAGACTAATGATTAATTTTCCTTATGTAGTAAAGTTCCTCTAAATTAGCATTATATAGAAAAAACGCAAAATAGGGAAAAATCTAAAGAGATGTTTCACATAAAAGGGCATACAAGTGGCTCTTGGTCATATGAAGAGATGCACAAATGTTCTTATAAAAAGAGAAATGCATATAAAGATACACTGAAATATCAATTTTTACATGTGTGTTTGGCAAAGATTAGAAAGTTAATAACACAGTCTCAGCAAGAGCTGAGTTGTTCTCAGGGTTTTTGGTTTTGGGCTTTTTCTTTTTTCCCTACAGGCACTCAAGATGCTTCCTATGGGTTGAGATAAGAATGGTTTTTCTGCAAGGGAACCCAAGATGGTGGGGGAAACTAGCTGTCTGCCTTGATCTCACATTTTCTAGTATAGAAACTGTGAGTCCAGAAAAAAAATTCCATGCTTGGAGCCTGGCAGATTGGGGTGAGGACGGGGGATGCATTACAGATAGAGAAGTTCATTTCTCTTACCATCTGCTCAGAGTTTTTCACTTCTCTGTGGTCGTGGGGATTGTCTAAGCCTCAGATTTGAATTCTGGAATATTGCTGATGATAATCTTGGTGCCGGATATTTGGTTTTGGTTTTCTGTTGGGGAGAGTAAAGCCAGATTGCTTCTACTCTACCATTTCGGTGACATCACTTACCAATAGACATTCATTTTTGTGGGGACTTTCTATATGCCAGGCACTGTGCTACATATTTTACATACTTTATCTCATTTAATTCTTCCAACAGCTCTTTGAAGCAGGAACTATTACTTCGCATTTTATAAATGATGAACTCTAAGGCTTATAGAAATAAGTAACTTTCCCAGAGTCAGGCATTTTGGCTCCCTAATCCTAACCCTTAATCCCCAAGAATTTTAAATAAAATTTCTAATTTATAAATCTGGCCATCCCACTAGATTTAGAGAAAGAAATATGTTTTATTCATCTTTATAGCCCTGACAACTAATATTGTCTGAAACATCATAAGTACCTACAAAATGTTTGTTGAACTAAATGTAATCTACAATGAGTTGTATTTGGAAGTTAACAGCAGAAGTACAGTACATAGTATTTGTATATGTAGGTACATTTTTAGAATATTTGTATACATCCTGAATATGACTGGGTATCCTTGGACCACACTTGCTTTGTCCCTGTAGTTTTCTTCAAGCCAATTAGAATATATCTTTGCAATTTCAAAAAACAAAAGTCTAATTCCAAGTACATTGATAAATATGTAGATTTTTATGAAACAGAAGAGCAAAACTTCCTCCAAATTCCTTTAGAAGACCTCAGATCTTTTCTCAGTTTCTTTTTCCACAACAGCCAGCCTGTCTCTCCCTTTTCTCCTTCAGTGCCAATTTCAGTTATCTCTGCTTCCAGAGTCTTCTTCCTGACTATTTAATCTACAGTGAAGAGCAATTTAGCTCTTTAGGTTTATTCAATTTCCATTCTTACTGTGGCAGATTGTATTTTCCAAAGGTGACCACTACAATATATCTCATCCTGTAAGCCCGCCTTGTAAATGCTGTTATATTTTAGGGTTTCATTCTCCATCCGCATCTTTTTCTGGATGTACTCTGCCTAAGCAATCTCATCTTCTATCTGGGCTTTAACTACCATCAGTATGCTAATGGCCACAAAATCTTCAGCATGATTCCCATCTTCAGACTTTTACACAAACCTTTATAATAAAAATATTAGTATACAATGACATTGACACTCCTCTCATCAAGTAATAGCCCCTCTCCTTAATCTGGGTGGATAATTGTGATTACTTCAACCAAACCAATGGAGTATGGTGAGAGTGATGCTGAATGACTTCCAAGACTAGGTCATAGAAAAGGTCTGCACTTCTATCTTGCTCTCATGAGATGCTCTGTCTTTGAACCTAGTCACCATATTGTGAGGAAGCCCAGTAGCCAAATGGAGAGGCCATGTGTAAGTGATTCACCTGACCAATGGCTCCAAATGAGGTACCAGACAACAACCAGCGTTAACTGTCAGATACTTGAGTAAATGTATCTTCAAATGAGTTCAGTCCCCTACCATTGAGTTACCCAAGCCACCCAAGAAATGAGCTGTCCCCACTGCGCCCTGCCCAAATTGCAGATTCATGAGTAAAATAAATGATTATTGTTGTTTTAAGCCATTAAATTTGGGGTGGGTTATTATGCAGAAAAGATAACTGGAATAGTTATCTACTGATTCTCTCAATAGCACTAAAGATCTATTCTCCATAGAAGGCAGAGAGGGATTATAAAAAAATCTTTCCTGCCAGGTGCACCTATAATCTCAGCTACTGTGGAGGCTGAGGCAGGAGGATTCATTGAGCCCAGGAGTTTGAGACCAGCCTGGGCAACATAGCAAGATGCTGTCGCAAAAAAAAAATGTTTCAGTCATATATATTATATAATAAATATATGTTATATGTTATATATGTATTATATATAAATATATAGTATATATTATATAATAATAACAAAAATAATACTAACAATAATATATTTACTGTGTAGTAAAAATGTAGTTTATTCCATAGTTTATGATATTAATGCTCACATAAACTTTTGCATTATTATAATCTATTATTATTGTTAGTGTTATTTTTATTAATATTATCATTGGGTTCCAAGATAAAATAAAGCCCTTGGGGGTCATGATAAATAGATAAGGGACATGGATAGATATCATGTGACCATTTTATTCAAATTTTTGGCATCTCCAGTGGTGTACCAGAAAAAATAGCATCCATTACAGTATGTGTCCTATAAAGGCTTATTCTATCTGCCTATGCAACATGTTATATAAACTCCTTGAGGAAGCATTTCTGATTTTGGTGTTGGTCCCCATGAGCACCAAACATAGCACAGAACAAATTCATTTCTGGGCTCAGGCACTCCCTCTGAAGCACATGATGATGTCAGTTGGGGACCCAGAATCAAGGATATTTACACAGCAGTAAAGATGGAGAATATTGGTAATTGGACTATAACTGTCCCTATTTTTCTTTTGGTGTCATAAACCTGATTTTTCTTGGCTGCTAATCAAAGAGAAGCATGACCATTATAGAAGCCAAGCATTTCTCCAGTGGAAGCCAAACATAATTCTCAGATTCAGGAAGTTTTTAGCTTGACCTCAACCTGAGTGGACTCACCAGGCAAAGGCTGATTGACTCAAGCAGTCTGCATTTATAAGTACTGTTGCTTTTATTTATTGCACTATAACTTCCTGTTTCCTCTGTTGTGTAATTTTTTAGTCAGCAAATAATACTTAATTGGCTTCCTAATTATTAGGCATGAAGATCTATAACAATTAAAGGTGGCTCTCATTTCACAGTTGTTTCCTAACATAGGAAATTACAGATTGTAGGCTTGGGTAAACCCTTGAAGATTTGTATGCTACTTATCTTTGGAAAAATTATAGCCAGCCAGACTTTTAATATTTTAAATTCCACACTTAAAAATGGAAGAAAAAATCATTAATCCTGACCAGCTATTGAATATACCCTTATTATCACATTCCATAGACTTCTAATGTCAATTTTCTCAGTTAAAAAACATGTATTTCATCAAAAGGGCTTGAGTTATTTTATGCAACAAATGTTTATTGAACATATTGAACCCATCTATATAAGTCCCCACTAAATGCTTTCAGAGAGGTTAAAAAAAAATGATATTTTACCAGTTTGAAGGTTACCAGACACAGATGAAGATGGTGAAGGGAGTTCGTACTGGGCAGTGGGACCCTTCCCTACCTTTTCCCTCCATCTAACTTCAAAAAGAAGATGGAAGGAAAGCAAAGAGAAGCCTAAGAATGAGGGAAAAGGGAAGTTCAAGACCATAGTGAGCATCAAGGCAGAGAATGCAACCAATGCAGACTGGCAAAAGGTCAGGTGAATCCATTGTTGATGTTTTCAAGGGAGAGAAGAAGCTATATATAAATGAGCAAAAGTTTTTATGTCCCCAAATAGGGGACATAAAAGTAGGAAAACAGTAGATGTCCGTGATTAACAATCAAGAGATAGCAGCATGTACATATTATTGTTATTTTAGAGACAGCATCTTGTTCTCTTGCCCAGGCTGGAGTGCAGTGGTGTGATCATAGCTCACTGTAACCTTGAACTCCTGGGCTCAAGCATTCCTCCCGCCTCAGCCTTCTGGGTAGCTGGGACTAAAGGCACATGCCATCATGCCCAACTAATTTTTTTTTAATTTTATTGTAGATACAGGGTCTCGCTATGTTACCCAGATTGGTCTTGAACTTCTGGTCCCCAGCAATCCTCCTGTCTTGGCATCCCAAAATGGTGAGATTATAGGCATTAGCCACTGTGCCCAATCGCATATTATTGTTTAATGGCAACAAATATAGAATAAATTGTTAACAGTTGAAAAGTAGTGGTGTCCAGTGAAAAGAATGAGAAATGATAGAAAAAAAGACTACAAATTTTATGATATACTTTTTATAGCATTCATTGAATTTTAACTACTTGGGTGTAATACTTTGGCCAAAAGTAAATAAAGGACATGGAAGTTAACATGCACTTATTTTATAATTTAATATTTGTACTTCTAGATACATACCCTAGACAAATTCTCACACATGTTCACAAGAAGATATGTATTAATATAAGGATGTTCATTTCAGTATTGTTTGTAAAAGCAAAATATTGGCCAAAATGGAAATGTCCATCAAAAGAAAAATAAATAAATATATAATTTTGGTGTGTTTAAATTACAGAATATCATATAGCAGAAAATAATGCACTAGTACTATGTATCAACATGGGGATATCACAAAAACAATGCTAGTAAAAAAAAAGCAGTTGCAAGATAATTTTTGCAGGATGAATTCATTTAAGCAAAGTCTAAAACACAAAACAATACTATATACTTTCTCTAGATGTATTTTTATGTCTGTAAAAGGATACAAATTGAACGGAAGATGTAAAGACACGTAAAATTTATGATAAAAGGAAATAGGGCTGGATTGGAGGCACAAAGACTCCAATTTAGCTTAATTTTAATCACTGTATTACAAAAAGGTAAAGCAAATATAACAAAATGTTACCTGTTGAGGATTCTTTGTGGTCATTTCACAGGTGTGTGTTTTATTACTTTGTGTATTTTCTATGTTTTTTAAATACATTTTTTAAAATTTTATATTTTTCAAATTTTAAAATTTAATTGCACACTATTTTGCACATCTAGTTTGTGATTGTATCCACAACATATATAAGGATTAAAAAGCAAAACTTCCTAGTCTGAGAAAATACAGTGCTTTGGAATAACATTAACATAGATTGAAATATACATGCCCTTGTGAACATAATCTATAAGTAACAGGAACTAACCAACTTGTAAAACGCTCATGAAAAACTTTTTGTTAAAAAAAAAGCACATTTTTTTTCAGAAGCCATATTCATTTAGAAGTTGTTTTTTTTTTAACCAGGAGAAAAAGCATACAAATTTATTATGTGCGTGAAGTCATCACAGGAAAGTAAGTACCCAACAGCCCAATGAGATTTATAAGTTTAAATATTGTCTTCATGGAGATAGGGAAATGGGAGGTGTAGGCAATTTTAGAGAAAGAGTAAATGATTTTCAGGGGAGATGACTAGGCTCAAAGTACAGACAATAAATAGCCTAGGACAAATTCCATCTGAGCTCTGGGTGTGGTGTCAACTGTGGTCTTTCTTCCTGCAATATGCATCAATGTCCCCCTGTTGATGAGATGTTTGGGGAAGGGATTCACAACATTTAAATATCTTCTGGAGGGTTTGGCCTTCAGTTGGCAGGGAAACTTCAGAGAAAGCCCTTCGCTGAACCTCTTCCCAAGAATTCTGTAGAAGTCCTTTTAAATGAGCCACTGACCTGCAAAGTGGGTAACAAATGTGTGCTTTACCTAACCATGTTGAAAACTATAGGCTAAATTATTAAGATTAAACTAGTTATTAAGGTTTTTAAATATTAACATATTTAAGATATTAAGAAAATGAAAATACCCTTACTTATGAAGAATTTTTATAAGAAAGACTATCTGGAAGTCAGTTTTCCATTATATATTTTCATATATAGACAATGTTTGAATGCCAACTGCTCTACTTAGTATCCTCACTAATAAAGGAAGCATAGCAAGAAAATGCTTTAAGAGTTATGCTGCTGAACATGCAATGTAGCTCTAGCAGATTTGGCTTTAAGAGCTGCCTAATTACATATTTATAAATGTACATTGTATCTAGTAGCCTGGAATAAAGCCCTATAGCCATTTCAGTTTATCAAGCAAATGAAGTAATTTTTTAAAAACATTATCCAGTTGATTAAACCAAGCAACAATGTCTATTCATGATTATTTGTGAAGGCTACCATTTATGAACTGATTTTCTGTTTTATTATGTGCTTAAATGCCAGGGACTTGAACCAGCAAAAACTAACTGCACTGTGTAAATCCAGAAAGCTGAGATGATGGCTCAGTAGCAATCTTTTCTAATCATTACAGCTATTATTTAACATTCATTGCATTTGGCAGCATTCTAGTTATTTTATAAAATGTCCGTGTCCAGTGGATTTACCTAGTTAATATCAAAGATAAGATTAAAATGTCACTGAACCATTACAATATCTCCTTTTTATCACCCTCCCAAGTTGCTCAACATTCTTTTTTGTATTAGGAATGTACAATATGCCCATTATGGAAATTAAAAAAAAAAAGAAAACTAGAAAGAAGAAAAAAAATCATCCATAGTCCACCACTTGAATGCAATCGTTGTTATTTTGGGATGTTTTTGTCTTTTTTTTCTTATGGATAAGGTTATATTTGGGGCTTGGGGATGAATAAATATATAGATATACAATCTACATATATATTATAGTTGTATATATACATATGCCTTTTTAATCTTTTCTATTCAAATAACAGTACATCAAGGCTTTTCTCATATTATTATATATTCTTCATGAGATAATTTTTAAGATATAATGATTTATTCACTAGATATGCAATGGTTTATTAAACCATGCATTATGGTTTATTATTTGGTTTACTTCTATTTTACTGTAATAAATAATGCTGGGATAAATATACTCAAGTATATCTCCTTCTGGATACCTGAGGAAGTTCCACTAGGGTAAATACCAACTTGTAAAATTGCTGAGGCATGAGGTCTGAACGTCTACAAGTTTACTAAATAAGAAATTGTCATGCTAAGTGGTTTTTCCTATTTCTACTCCTATCAGCAGAATATTAAAATTCTCATTGCTCCACATCCTCACTAACACTAGATAATCTCAGACTTTTAAAAAATTTGCCAAACCAATGGATATGGAATTGTGTTTTATTGCACTTTTATTTTACATTTTTATATTGACTAATTTTGATATATTTATTGTTATTCAGCTCTCTTCTTTTATAAATTTATCCATCCTTTGCTTATTTTTCTATTGTGTTAGTTTTCTTATAATTTTTAGGAGTTGTTATATAGTAGGAATTCCAATTTTTTGTCAGTAATATGCACTTCAAATATCTTCTTCCATTCTGTGGTTTATCTTTTAATGGTTTTAATATTATCTTATATTGTACAGAAGTTTTTTGTTTTAGTATGGGCAAATTTGTCGCTCTCTTACTTCAAGGTTGATATTTTGTATCTCATAAAAGAAAGCTTTCCCTGTGCAGAGTATATAAATCATTCTCTTAACTTCTAAAATTTGCAAGCTCTGTTTCTCATATTTGGAATTTAATTTGTATTTGATGTGAGATCAAAATCTTCTTTTACTTTTCCCTATGAATATCCAATTGTCCCAGCACCACATAATGAATACTGCCACATTTCTCCATTGCTTTGGAATGGACCTCTGTCATATATTAGGTTTCTCTATACGCATTTGTTTGACTCCAAGCTCTCAGTTAGCCACTACTAATCCACTATGTGCCTTACTAATACCACAATATTTTACTTAGTAGATAATAAATCTTGACATCAGGTAGTACAACCTCCCCCATCCCACCTTATTCTTTTTCTTCAAATTTTACTTGGCAGTTCTTGATCCCATACCCTGAAATTTGAGGATCAGGTCATCAAGTTCCATGAAAAAACACTACTGTCATTTTTTATACTAATAATATTTAATGTATATATTAATATAAGATTAACTACTATCTTTATGAGATTGAGTCTTACAATCCATCAACATGATGGATTTCATTTACTTAGATTTTCCTAAATGTCTTTCAAAAAGTTTATCATTTTAACCATAAAAAATTTACATATTTTTGTTAGATTTATCCCAGGTGACTTATAGTTATTTTTACTAATGGGAAGGAGATTTTTATTACATTTTTATTTTCCAGTTTGTTCTTGCATATATAAAGAACATTACTGATATTTGTGTGTTGATTTTATGTACAGCAACCTTGCCAAGCACTTTTTTTTTTTGCTATTTACCTCTAAAATATTTATTTGTGTATCAATGAATACACACAAATATCTAGTCAAATATAATCTAGTCAAATTGCACTTCTTGGTACTAGAATTTAATTACTTTACCAAAAAAGATTAAAAAACTTAACAACACCATTGTGAAGTAAAAAATAATCATTTTAATATCCACACTTTCACTTGTTAATTCATCTTTGATTTCTATGCATGTGCACCCATCCAGTTTGACTTGCTGCATATCTATTTTCCAATATCGGGCAATCTTCAACAAGACCTGGTTAAGCCAAACTGCTTATTCTTAAACAGCACAAAGTACCTTATCCTCAAAGAGCTTTATCAACCTGATTTTCATAGGACCCTATGAGGCAGCTCAGTATGGCGATTTTTTACTGAAATCTCTTCTTTGGAAGATGGCAAAACGGACCTGGACCTTCTCAAACCCACTTGTTGCTTATATTCACATCACAGCTCTCTGCAAACACAGCTGGGTGAGACAGCTTCATTTTTGGAAAGTCCACCCAATCATGAAAACCTTCCTAATGGTATAATTCGTTCCAGGGTTCTTTTGATATTTAAAAAGGGAAATATTACTCCTTGTGCACAGTCATTTATTAAAGTACTCTTAGTTACAGCAATATAGACTTTTCTTATCCAGCCATAGTCCTATGGTGAGGTGATTGATTGTACTTGGTGCAGAATCGAAAGCACGAAACCTCCTCTCCTAATCAAAGTTGGTGACAGCCTTCTCATTCCTTGAGAAATGAATCAGACCACACTTTTAACCGTGGTGGCTACACATCTTCCTGAACAATACCAACCCGATTTATGGCTTGTTCCTTCCGCTATTCCTCCAACCTTATTAGTGGCCGAAAGTAGATGGGGTAGAAGGCGGTGGCGACCAGGGAGACCAAGTGGAGGAAAACGAGCGTGGTGCGCAGGTTCCGGAACGTGGCGCCGGGCCGGGGTCCGCCCTGACCCCACTGAGCAGCCCTTACTCTCAGAAACCTCGTTTCAGACTCAAGCACTCGTATATGTCTGTAGATTCTTTTGAATTTCCACATGGACACTGACATATTATCAATGAATAGTGATGATTTTTGCTCCCACTTCACAATTAATGTTCTATTTTTATATTCCTAATATTGTTTAGTAGTTTAGTATGACTTAGTTTTCTTAATCAGATTGGTTGGAAATTGAAACTTAAGATAACTATATATATATATATATATACACACACACACACATATATACACACATTTGTACACACATATATACACATACACACACACACACACACACACACACATATATGCCTTTTCAAAGGACCAGATTTTGGCTTTTTTTATCCTTCTTTTTGTTTCTCTTTTCTATTTTATTCATTTCTGTAGCTTATTCTGCTGTACCTTTTCCAACATCTTAAGATTTTAGCTCATTAATTTTTGGAGTCACAAAATCACTTAAATGATGGGGGTATCTAACCAATCCATGACTGTAAGTCCCAACCTTTAGAATTTCACGTAGGGCCACTTAGTGACCTTTATTCCTTTTTGTTTGTTCCTTCAGCTCCTATATACCTTCTTAGTAGAGATTTCTTAGAGCTCCACAGTATACAAATCTCCTTTTCTCAAAAGGGGGAAATATTCTTGAACATGGAGCAAAAAGATTCAGGAACGAGAAAAAAAAAAACTAGATGAGAATAAAGCTGAGGATAAAACCATGGCTATACAAATTCTTCAACAAAATTTTTCAAATTCAGAACCAATGGACATTGTTAAAAACTTATTGCAAGCCCTACCTGATCATTTATGGTCACAGTCATCCACAGATATTGGGAAAATAATTTCAGCCACTCCTATTAAAGTTGAAGTAAATCTATTTAAACTTTAATATTTAATAATATCCTTGAAAACCAGAGGCAATTGAGGGAATAAAGCCTATAACAAGACTATATTTTAGAAAGGTCTAATTATTCCTTATATTAGACCATGCAATATCCAAATCCTGCCTAGTAGAAAGGATTGGCATTTTATGCAAGACTTAAGAGCAATCAATAATATTGTGATTCTTAGACATCTGGTGGTACAAAACCCCAATATTCTTCTATCAGCAATCCTCACTGGAAGTAAAACATTGACTGTGGTTGATTTATGTCATGTCTTTTTTAGCATGCCATGGACTCAAGCAGCCAAGATTTGTTTTCTTTCACTTGGGATGACCACCAGCACACCTGGACTATCATGCCTCAAGGCTACACTGAAAGCTCAACCTTATCAGACATTAAAATCTGATCTAGCTGATTTAGATTCTGGGAGGATCTATACTTATACAGTATGTGAACAATCTCCTTGGCTCCCCAGACTTATAATCCTCTAAGGATAATAGCATTCATATCTTAAAGACAGTTGACATTCAAGGGACATAAAGTCTCCAAGAAAAATTTCAATTTTTCCAAAGTCAAATAAAATATCTAGAACATTTAATTTCACAAGAAGAAAGATTAATAAATCCAGATAGAATTAAAGGCACTCTAGCCTTCCCCGAAACCTCAAAGAAGAAATAATTTTGAGGATTTCTAGGATTAACTCAATACTACCGTGATTGAATACCACATTTTCTTTAATAGATAAACGACATAGCCTTTTAAAAACAAATGAACCAGATCTTCTTGTGTGGACCATTGAAGAACTATCAGCCATACTAAACATTAGAGAAAGTCCTATAACCCCCTCAGCTTTGGGGCACCCTACCTATAATCTGCCTTTTTCCTATTTGTACATGAAGATAAAGGAAACGCTTTAGGAATCCTAACTCAAAAGCATAGAGACCAAAATAAACCTACAGGATATTACAGCCAACAATTAGATACAGTAGCTAAAAACTTGCCACCTTGCATGAGAGCAATGTCAGCTACAGCCCTGCTTCTCAAGGCAGTAGAAGAAATTATTATGGGTTCCCCACTCATTATTTATGTCCCTTACTCTGAGGAAACACTCTTAAAATCTCATCATATGCAGCATTACTCTGTCAATATGCAGCATTACTCTGTCAACTTCTTCATATGAAGTTGTTCTTTTGTCTTCATATAACATTACCATCTCTCATTATGATAATCTTAACCCTGCTACTCTTTTTGCTGTTACCTTCTGACAAGGCACCCCGTGACTGCATTGCCCTAACTGATCAGTCAGCTTCTCATTCCCAGACAGGACTTACAGGAGATACCTATAGACAGGGCTGATGTAATTTGGTTTACTGACAGCTCTTCCTTGAAAAATGATTCTGGAGAATACTGCAAAAGTTATGCAGTTGTCTCTTTGTCTGAAGTCCTAGAAGACAACACTCTCCCACTGGGGCAAAGTCAGCCCAGAAAGCAGAATTGAGTGTCTTAACCAGAGCTTTTCAATTAGCAGAAAATAAGGTTGCTAACATTTGCACAGATAGAAGATAGGCATTCAGAGTAGCTTCTGAATTGGGGATGCTCTAGAAACAACACAGATTCCTGATTTCTTTAAGACAATCCATTAAAAATGGCCAACAGGTCTTTGGTCTCTTAGAAGCCATTCAAAAACCCAAATCATTGGCCATCATAAAAATTCCTAAACATTTAAAACCAGACACTCCTAAACGTAAGGTCAATCACTTTGCAGAGGCTGTGACCAAAAATGCAGCCCTAAATGTTTTTCCTCTCTCAAGAACTAAACATCTTGAGCTAACCCCACAAGTGCATGCCCCAAGTAAAACCTCGCTGAAGGAAGGACAAAGAAAGGTCTCTGAAAAAGAGTTAAACCTTTGGAAAAGTAATGGAGGGATAGTCTCTCCTGAAATAGGTTTATGGTACAGGCCAAATGATAGACCAATTCTTCCCCTAGAACTTCAGTTAGCCTTTTTACAACATGTTTATGAATTAACTCACTGGAATCCATATAAATTGATGTCATGGAAACAATATTACTAGAAATCATCACCCATGATTTCTCAAAATATGTACTCCCACTGTATTATTTGTCCCAAATACAATCTTGGAAAGCAGATCCATGGATCTCAGGGACATTTCCCTTTATCATTAGGACCTTTTGAGATACACCAACTGAACTTTGTTCAACTGTCTCCCTCTCAAGGATACAAACAATTTTGGTCATGATTTGCACATTTTCTCACTGGCCATAGAGCTCCAGCCCAAATCATAGATAAAATTTTGCTAAGGAAAATTATTCCTTCTTTGGGAGTTCCTTCTGAGCTTCACAGCAACCAACGAACCCATTTCACTGGTCAAATAATTCAGTTTATGGCCAATTTGTCAGCATTTGTACTGTATGTACTACCCTCAGTCTTCCTGGCTGGTGGAACGCACAAGTAGGATAATAAAACATCAGTTGGAAAAGCCTATAGAAACTTTTAAGCTCCCTGCCCCAAGCTCATCCAGTGGTATTGCTTAACTTTCATTGTACCCCATTTCGAAAACATCAGCTTTCTCCCTTTGAAATAATAACAGGAAGATCCATGAGCCTGAATGAAGAAGCCTACAAACCAGCTTTCCTTAAAGGTGATATTCTTCATCATTGCCAAGGCTTTATAAAGTTTCTCACTAAAAGATTTATAATGAAGGATTCTTTTAACAGCAAGCTCTTGGGAGACAAAGCCATCAAAGATCATGGCCTCCAACATAGAGATTTTGTTTATTTGAAACACCAATACATCAAGGACTCCCTTCAACCACATTGGAAGGATCATATCAAGTATTGTTAACCAATCCTTGTGCAACTAAACTCAAAGCATTGACTCATGGATTCACATTTCTCATTTTAACAAGTCAGCCCTACCTGTGAAAACCTTTTCCATCACTGAAATCTCCAAATTAAGCTAACTGGCAGCCAATCACCTTGTTCTTCAGACCAGGATGAGAAGTAGATGAAATCTTCGTGGACTACTCTCCCCAGATAGTGGACCTGGCCTGAGAGAATTTTACAAAAAAAAAATTCTTTTTGAACTCTTGTAATTTTCCTTTTTCCTTTTCACATCTTTTATAACAAAATGGAGGTAATTCACTTTCTATTCCATCCTCTTTTTTAAACATTTGTTACCACTTGGAAAGATAATACCCTAGTTAAGCTCCCCCAAAGCACTTCAACAGGAGGAACCCTCAGTGATTGTTGGATATATCACTTAATTCCACAATCAATCTTGATCTACACATGCCATTAGTTGTTCCCATCACCAATTTTGATACCAATCCAATAAGACTATATTTCTAGAACTTCCTCCACCTAGCTTAATCTTTCAGGTAAAAAATGTTTGAAGGGTTAAGGTTTCTATCCTTTGCTTAAGGTGTCTACAGTTCTCCTTAATGTGGGACAACTTACTCCAGGACTTCCTCACTCTCTCTCTTACCTACTTACTGAATGCATTAAAGAACAAAATGTCAGTTGATTATGTCAGTGCCTTCAGCTTGTTGCCTGGCATATTAATGGCTTTTGGAATGCTTGTCAAAAAGAGCATTTCTGATTTGATGATATACTCTCTATATTGCCTACAAACAACACACTAAATGAAAAAACCCTTGGGGAAATAACTTGTGCCCCACCAAGATATGTTTTTGTTTGTGGAATAGAAACAGACTCCTGAACTTAATTAAAGTTGGGCATGCCAATGCCTGGATAGTTGGCAAATGGAAAGGACTCTGCCTGTTAGGAAAATTTGTTACCTATCTCTCTCTTTACATAAGGAAAATCATAACACCTTTCCTTGTGAGCTGTTTACCAGACATTAAAGAGAATGCTAGCAGGCTGTGATGACAGTATAGGACAATGCATACGTGGCATTTTGATTCTAAGTGCAGGAGCATACGTTAACAGAGATATGATCCAGAATCTCTCTGCTACAATTGGACAGATTGCTAAAAACACAACAAAAAGTATTGCAGCTCAACAAAAATCTTTAAGTTCCTTTGTGTAGTCCTTTATAATTGAAAAGCCCTTGACTATCTGTTAGCTAAACAAGCAGGGATATGTGCAATTGCCCATAACACTTATATTAACACTTCAGGAGAAGTGGAAACTCAGAAAAAAATCACTCAAAAGGCTAAACGGCTACAAGATGTTAGAAAGACCATTTACAAGATTTATTTGATTGGTTACCTTCAGAAATAGGAACAGGTTTTAGATCTGAATTTCAAATTATTTTATTAATAATTGTCTTTATTTGCTTCATATGTTTAAACTTAAATGGATTATGCTGTGTATTCCTAGATGTCTGAAGTCAACAACAAAAACTAAAATCATGATAGCTAGACACTTAGAAATAATACAAAATGCCACAGCTCCTTTGTAAGTAGATGGCCTGATGACTGAGAGCCCATTGCTCTGTCCCTCAATCAACTCAGCCTTGAGACCTCACTAACTTCTTAAGCCATAGTACCTCTCTTCTTTCCTTCTCACGTGGGACAAGACTAGGAATGAGCCTTGCCAGCGACATGAGACAAACCTGTACTTAAAATGTTGATCATCAATGCTTTCAGAAGAGAAAGATCTTGATCAAAAGGGGAAAATGAGAAAGAAAAGTGACTCAGAGCAGTCTGAGGTATGTAAGGTATGCAAAATTTACCAGGCTCAGAACAACATGAGCATGAGACTTCAGTCATGTCTCTCACCGCAGGGGTAATTGTTTAAAGGAATTTTGTTTTTCCTTTTCTTCCCTGTAGTTTCAGACTAGCTGATAAATTACTTAAAATGTTACTACAAGTTGCATAATGTGACCCTCATCCATCCATGTTCCTGGAACTTGTGATACAAAGAGCAATGTATAGCCAGTTGATAGCTTATGTTATTTTAATGGACCAATGTAAGTTTTGTTAAACAACTTAGTAATTGTCCTCTAACTTCTTCTTTTTCCTTCAAAAATTCACTTGTCACTGCTGCAGATTGGAGCATATACTCAGGACAACTCGAATCTACAGACTCCCAAACTTTAGTCCTCAACCTTGGCCCAAATAAACTCTCTACTTATATTAATTTTGTCTCAGTTGCTTCCTTTAGGTTGATACATTCTACTTTCTCTATGAATTGGACTACACTAGGTACCTCATATAAATGGAATCATACAGTACAGTAGTAATGTGTCACTTAATGACAGGGATGTGCTTTAAGAAATGTGTCATTAGGTGATTTTGTTGTGCAAACATCATAAACTGTACTTAGACAAACCTAGATGGTATAGACTATTAAACATCTAGGCTATGGTATAGCCTATTGCTCCTAGGCTTCAGCATGTTACTACACTGAATACTGTAAGCAATTGTAACACAATGGTAAGTATCTGTGTATCTAAACATAGAAAAAGTACAGTAAAAAATATTATAATCTTATAGGTCCACCATAGTATATGCAGTCGGATCCATCTGTTGACCAAAATATCATTGTGAGGTGGCTGGCTGTATCTGTCTTTTGTGTACTGGCTTGTTTCACTTAGCTTAACGTCCTCAAGGTTCATCTATGCAACTTCTTTTTAAAGTACACTTTCTTAAAATCAGTCAATGTTTATGTTAATCTGTTTTCTTGCTCACAATTGCTTCTTTCTACTCAACCTCTTCTAAGTTCAATTTTCATATTCCTGAAGGACATTAAGAACTTCTTTTAGCAAGGGTCAATGTGTCGTAAACTCAGTCTTTCTTTAAAAAAAACAACCCCCCCCCAAAAACAACTCTTTATTTTCTTTTACCTTGAGTAATTTGAGTAAAAAATTTTAAGTTAACAGAAATTTTCCCAACAGCTATCCTAACAGATATTGTAATGACACACACTTTTGGCTTATACTATGCCATCCAAAAGATCACCAGGATGGCTAAACAGTAGAAAGAAGAGCTTATTGGTGACATTAGTTTGCAAACCAAAAAGACACCGTCTCCATCATGTACCAAAGGCGCTCTCTCTGCAAAGAGGGAAAGGGCATGTTGGTTTTTATGCCTCAAAGGATCTGTACTACACAATGGAATCATACATATTCAGCAGTTTTGGGGAAAAAGTTATATATATTTATGAGAGAGGTCAAGCATATACATCTCATATTCACTTTGGAGTGGAGTTCTAGCATTAGAATGAGGTGGAATTTGGCTCTTTACTTCAAACAGTGAACTATAGTACACAATAAGGGTTTGTGTGCAGTCTCTACAAACTGGCTGAAACTGGCGTGAGGGCTACAATTGCTTATTAGGAAAGAATGTTTCTGAGGCCGGTCTTCCATCCAGTCAGACTTGTAGTGATCTGGGTTGTAAATCAGAGTTAGGAAAGTTCTGACAATTTGCCTGATAGCTCCTCTTTTTACAGAGTTTAGCAATAGTATGGTTTTTCCTGTAGCCATAGGAATTTGGGAAGTTGCCATGCCACCCAAGCCCTGAACTCTTGAGCTGTAGGTAACTTTTGTTGACGAGGAGGCATCTATTTTGGCCTCTCAGATCACAACTATAGCTGATGAAAAGTTTTCTATCTATCTGATGTTTCTATCTAAGTTTTCTATCTAAATGGCATTTTAAAAATAAAGAACCATCTTTTCTCTTTATATTTAAGATTTTCTCTGAGGTTCATATTTTTATGTTCCTGAGAATAGGTCTAGATATTTATAGGTATGCATTCATATGTATGACTTGTTTTAGTTTTATTATTCTTATCAAACTCTTTGTAATTTCTTGTACATACTAGGGTGTGTGTGTGTGTGTGTGTGTGTGTGTGTTTTGTTCTCATCAAATTCATTGTAATTTCTGAATCTAAAAACTAGTGGTTTTTTTCATTCTGGAAAAAAATTGTAGGCATTATCTCTTTGGCTACTACTTGGTTATTTTTTATTCTGGAACTCCCATTATAATAAAACATATATCAGGTTTTGTCTAGTCTCTCGGAGTCTTAACTGTTCTTTCATATTTTCATACTTTAGCTCTTCGGCAAAGTGGTAGATTAGAGGATTTTCTAGCAAATTATCATTCCCTTTCCATTGCCCATAGGAGCAATATTCTTCCCTGACATTAATATTGGTCCTGCACAGTTGGGCTTCTCTTTTGATCTCCTGCTTTTTGCCATGAGAACATAACTCAGTTAGCTTCTGGTTTAAGGAGGATAAGAGATATGTGAAGCAGACCAGGATCCAAACTAAAGCTTGGAGACCAGCTGAGTCCTGCTAAGATTAGCCAGACTTCAGCTCACCCACAAATGCATGAGTAAGAAAAGCATGTATATTGCTGTATGTCACTAGGACTTGGGGTAGTTTGAAAGACAGAACATTTAACTGATACAGAATCTGGTATTTAAAATGGAGTGCCACCATAACAAAAACCTAAAACATGTGGCATTGGCTTGTGAAAGTGCAATACGTAGTCATGTAATTGTTATAGGAGGCTGGAAAAATAGCAAACAGTGTTATGTAGTGGCAAAACATTTAGTAAAATTGTTACCTGCAATAACAAGAACATGTACCTAATAAACTTGTGAAGTTGAGTGAGGTGATTTCAAAAAAGAATGTTAAAAAGCTAGCTGCTGCTAGCTGAATTTGAAAAAGCATAAGAAAGCGGTGAGCTCAAAAAGAACTGCCTGTATTACAAACAGAATTGAGAGGGAATATAGACTAGAAATTCTGAAATTTATAGGGTTAAAAATGAAACTGTTCCTCACCAAATCCTAATCTCAAAGAAAAAGCAAATCTAGGCCACTGTCAGTAAAACATAACCTCAGGGTAAAGACCAAATCAAGGATGTAGCTGCAACTTCCTTTGTACAAACCTTGGGAGAGATTAATGTGGTTGTACTATGCAGGTCTCAGTGTCCTGAGAGCAGACACTAGATGAAAGGTAGCCTGCAAAAATGCTTTCAGGATAAACACTTGTGGAAGAAAGGAAGCAAGAAAGACTGAGTAGGGAAAGAGAGATATTATATAAAAATAACTCAATGAACCTACTGAAGTTAGACTGCTCCTCAAAGTTGTTCCAAACTAAGGCAAATGGGGCCGGGTCTTTATAACGCTACATCAATTTGTCATTGCATACTGGCTGCCCCCAAAAGAGAGCATTACCTATGAATGGTGGCTCTTTTCAGCTGAGAGCAATTCCCAAAGACTGACAGTTGAGGTCAGTAGGAATCCCAGCAGCTGGAAAAATAAATTCTGTAGCCTTGAAGGAAGATGTTAATGTCACAGTACATTATCCAATTCAATTCATCTCATACACCACTCAGGACTTCTTCTTTGGATAATGTTTGGGAGCAGCTCTAAAACTTTGAAAGAAAGTTAGTGAGATAAACAGCTTCCAGCACAAAACTCTCAAATAACACTCAACATATCCTTCCTGATCTACCCATTCTAGATTCTCCTTGCCTTGACTAGCTCCTCTGCTGGTCTTGATGGCTTACCTGGTGGGATGACCCAGCTGCTCATCCTTAAGAGTCATCATACCTTTTTTAAGTCATGAATACCTTACTAGTTCACTTACTGTCAAAAGTGGGCAAAAGTGTACCAAGAGATGACAAATACATTCCTCTCTGCCATCACTGTATAAAAGCAGCCCAACATCCAGCTACTATTTATAATAGGATTACAACCCTGCCAGGATGGTGACCCCTCTCCTTACCTGGTCCTTTGGTACTAGAAGCCAAATCCCACTATGGCTACTCCATTCCTGTGACCATTGTTCCAGCTCTGAGGACAGTGATGGTAAACACAGCCACTTCTACTTCCATCGCTTGATTCCCATACCCATAAATTCTACTTATTGGGAACACTGCAACATACATTGGTCATTGATTCAGAGTTTATACTTCATAGGGTATCATCATTAAGGTGGTGCTTCAGCTGATCCTTCAATAGGCCATTCCATTGCTCTATTAGGCCAGCAGCTGCTTATAGTTGTGGCTGGTGTTATATGGGAAAGAACCAGTGAATCACATACATGGTCAGGTGCTTACTCACTACCACATCTCTTTTGCTTTAAAATGAATCCATTTGTTCATGTGTTGTATAAAAGATCCTGTGACATGAGATCAAACTCTCTGTAAGTGCTTAGATGGTAGAAATGGTTGAGGCACTATTGGCAGGGGGAAAAAAATCCATACTTGTAATGTGTGTCAATTCCAATCAAAATGAATCATTGCACCTTTCAGAATAGAAGGGATTCAATGTAATTAACTTATCATTTGGTTCTCCTCTAGGGATGATTCCATATCAGGGGCTCAACATTGTTCTCTGTTCTTGGTAGGTTGGACATTGGCAGCAGCAATAGCTAAATTGTCATTGGTTAATGGGAGCCCATGCTGTGGGGCTCTTGTATCAAGCTGCCATACCTGCCACTATGGCTACTCAATTCTTGTGTCCCCTGTTCAAGCTCTGGGGATGGAGGCTAGTTGATGTCAACCATCAAAGTCATTCAGTCTGTTTATTCAGTACCTCTTCTATGGTTTTTGTTTTATCATTGGTGTTCACATGTAATACAAAAATCTTAACACTTTGTGCCCACTCCCATAGGTCTATTCACATACTTTTTCGTTGGACTTACTAGTCTTCAATCTTCCAATACTCCCCTTTCAGGCCCTTGACCAAACTTCTCTTTCTACACAAAGTAGATGAGCAGGTATATCATCCAAATCTCTGCCCATTGGGAAGATTTCTCCTGACTGTTGTCTTTCATGGCCACTCATAAATGGGTCTATAGTGCAGAAACTATCCTGTTTTGGTTTGTACCCACATACCAAGCTGAACCATTCATACATAAACCTTATCTTTTTTCCTTTATTGTGAAATGATCATAAGAGATCCACCATGAAGTCATAGCTATAAGTTTTTGGTAGAAAGTGTCTACCACAGGTAGTATCTACTAGATCATTTAATCTGGATAAAAGGAATATATGAAATATTAAGAACATAGACCAACAGAAGCTTAATATACCCAAAGTATCAGCAATTCATATCATAAAGTGAGATAACTGTATCTAACTATATCAGTCAGGGTTTTTCAGAGAAACAGAACCAATAGGAGATTGTTTATTTATTATAGGAATAGACTGATGTGATTATGGAGGCCTAGAGTTCCCACAATCTGCCATCTACAAACTGGAGACCAAGGAAAGCCAGTAGTATACTTCAGTCTGACTCCAAAGGCCTGAGAAACAGGGGAGCCAATGGTGTAAGTCTCACAGCAAGTTCAAAGACCTGAGAATCAGGGAGCTGATGGTATAGGTCCCAATCTGAGTTTGCCTTGTCTGAATATTGGTACCTCCCCCAAATTCATATGTTGGAACTCAATACCCAATATGATAGTATTAAGAGGTGGGGCCTTTTAGGAAATGATTAAGTCATGAGGGCTCTGCCCTCATGAATGGGATTAGTACCCTTATAAAAAATGAGCTGCCTTGCCCATTTCACCATGTGAGGACACAGTGGTCTACTCTTCTGCCATATGAGGACACAGAAACAAGGTACCATCTATGGGGCAGAGAGCAAGGCTTTACCAGATACCAAATCTGCTCTTGCCTCAATCTTAGACTTCCCAGCCTCCATAAATGTGAGCAGTAATTTATGTTGTTCATATATTACCCAGTATATTGTATTTTGTTGTAGCAGCCCAGACTAAAACAGGGTCCAAAGATCCAAAAACCAGGAGCAGCAATATCCATGGGCAGGAGAATCAATGGAATGGCCTGTCTTCATAATCACTGAAGACTTAAGGTATGGCTATTACTTTCTGTATTATGCTAGTTTTAGAGCTCATTGCTAAAAATACCTTAGATACTTTTGTCAACTAGTAGTCCAGAAATTATATCTTATTGAGTCCAATTTCTTATCATTTTTATCCATGATTTAACATATATCTGTGTGGGGCTGTAGTAGATGGACACGATGATCAATTTTAGGTCTGAATGTATTTTGCTTTGTCTTAATTTCCTTAAGGTAGACTGTTCTACTATCTATCTATATTAGTTTTCTATTGCTGTTAGAACAAATGACCATACACTTAGTGATTTGAGACAACAGAAGTGAATTATCCTACATTTCTATAGGTTAGAAGTCTTTGATAAATCTCATTGTGCTAAAATCAAGATGTTGGCAAGACTCTCCTTTCTGGAGGCTTTAGTAGAGTAGTCACATCACTCTCCAAACACAGCCAGGGAAATTTCCTCTACTTTTAGGGATTCATGTAATTAGATTGGAGCCAACTAGACAATCCAGGATAATCTCCCCACATCAAGGTTCTTAACCTTAATCACATCTGCAAAGTCCCTTTTGCCATGCAGGGTAACATATTTACAGGTTCTGGGATTAGGACATCAACATCTTTGGGAGCCACTATTCTGCCTTTCATGGCTGTCAGTCCACAGGTAAGATGATTCTAAAACATGTTTTTGATCTGTTATGTCTATAATTAGAGAACATCCATAAATGTACAAAAATATTTTTGTATTATATTCTACTATCAGCTTCCCAGTATATTATTTTATCCCTAAGAATACCTTCACAATAAAGACTTTGAATAAAGATCGACTTTTAATATTACTTTTAGTATTACCTTCTCAACTCCTTTAGTAACTGGGTTTCTTTGACATGGGGCACTACTAATTTTAACACAACTGTTTATACTATTGCATAGCATCTTTGTGATCTTAATGAATTTGTTTAGAAATTAAAATTTAGTAGCTGACTGGTCTAAACTGAACAAATATTTTGTAAATAATTATTGCTACCATATGTTGAGCTCCATTATGAGTTTTGCATTTATTATTTCATTCATTTTTGAATGAATCATATACAATAAGTCTATCATCACCTTTTTACAGATGAGGAAACTAGTTTCCAGTATCACAGAACTAGTAGTAGCAGAATGAGGCATTCAGATATAGGTCTTTCTGACTCTAAAATGTATAATCTTGCTATTATAGCCTAATAAATCTTCATTACCATTAAATAAATTATCTGTAAATGTGTACTATTATTTCCTGCATATCTCATAAATCTCTCATGCTGTAGAAACCACGTCCAATGTTTATGTTGCAGCTCAGGCCATTAATAATTTTAGAAATGCATAATTGAAATAGTTCAAGAGGGCCTAGACAGAAGCACACTGGCTAGCAACAATATTTTTATAAAATCTCTAACCTTGTTTTTTCTTCATTGTTGGTGTCTCCTAATTTTACCTAAACTGACTGTGTGGTCTGTAGTGTCCTGTTGCTTAGAGATACCTGGAAGACAACATCACAAAGAATGCCAAATTTAATGTTTCTATCGGTTCTGGAACATAAGATCTGCTATTATATTGTTCTAAAACTCTTTGTAAGCAGTTTAAATCTTTTTTTCTGTCTCAGCCAAAATGAAGAGAGGGATTTCCCAAACAGAAAATCATAATAATTCAGTCCTCTCTTGGAAGAAAACAAAGTTAATTCCCCTGGAATCTCTATAGCTGAAGAATCACATTGCACAACTCTCTACTTCACTTTGGTTGTGTAGATTTTCAAGATCCATGGGCATAAAAGAAAACATTTTTAAGCTTTTGGATGAAACTGATTTAAAATAAAAATTATCAAGTATAAAATGTTAAGATCAATATTTTGTTTAAATTATCCATTTAAAAGAAAAGATCAGCATATTTGAAGTGATATTTAGCTTTCAAATTCCATCATGAGGCCTGTGAAAGAACTCAAAAGCTGCTTAAACATTTCATCTCCTAGTTCTTTATCAACCTTGAATCTGTAAATAAATGTAAATAACAAATAAAGAAAATATAAAACACGTAGATTTTTTCCTACTATTAACTTTGATCTATATTACTCTCGGTTGAATGAGACAAATCATCTCCATCTTGGAAGTTTCTTACCATATACATACATTTAATTTTTAAATATATAAGACCCATATAATTATGCCTATTAAGGATTTCTTTTGCTATAATTTTAGACCTATTAGACTACTTGATTTGTTTACTGATCCAAATCAATTTAGTTCTATCACCATTTAGTGAGAAGCTTCTATAGGACAGACTTATACAAACCTTCATGGTAGTATCAGCTTTTATAGCATGTTGTATGTGCTTCTCAAAAGGAGGACACAAATAAGAACCCAGATTAACCAATTGGTACACTCTATGCCCATACTAAAATTAAACTTTCCAGATCCTATGGGGCAGGATATATAGCTTTGTTTTTTCTAATTTTTTAAAATTTAAATATGTTTACTTGAGGCAGATAGCTCAATAACATCCTTACAACTCCCTACTATCTTACAAAAAATTTGCTTCACTCATTCATGTTAGCTTTATCTAACCCCTGCAAGAATTTGAGTTTTGGCCCCTGAAGTCTAATCACCTTATTTTGTAATGAGAAAACGAATGTTCACAGAGATTAAATAACTTGGCCAAGGTTACCCAGCTAGTAGTGGCACTGAGCCAGAGTCAAAATCCAAGTATACTGGCTCTTCGTAAAAGGCACTATATTCATTTCACTACTTTTTCATTCTCTTTATCAGAACCTAACATTTTTCTGAAATAAGGAGCCCCTGCGTTTTTGTTTTTTTTTTAAGCTTTAAAAATTTCATCGTGGCACTTACAATTTTTATTCATATCCCAAGTTTCAAAATATCATTAACAGATTAAGCACTTTACTACATGCTATTTTGGTGTTTGCACTACTCCCCCGCCTTTCCACTGCCTTTTAGCTGTTCATAGAGCTGGTAAAGGAATAAGGGAATTACAAAATTACATAAGAGAAAAGAATGAAGGGTTTAGAGAGATGAGTAAGAATGAGGAAGTGGTGGGGTTATCAGAGGGAATAACTGCAGAGGAAGGGCAGGGGAGAAGGAAAAACTGAGACAGTGGTTCCTGAAGATTAAAGATAGGAAGAGTCAAGAAATAAAGACAGCCAGGTTATCAAACATTGTTCTTTTAGGGGATGTGCTGATTCTGCATATATATATATGTGATTTGCAAAATCCACTTAGACTTTAGGCAGATTTTCCCTTGGGCTCACTTAACTCATGTAGCCAGCCCCATACAAAATTATGAAGTAGGCAAAGCTTATCTTGGAATTCTCCTTTGTACTTTCCTCCATTCACCTCTATTAAAAACTCAATGATTTTTCTTCTTTCTCTCGTTCACTTCAGGCTGAAAACTGGCTCTCTTTGACACCTTTTTTTAAAGCCTTACTCTCTGCTAGAGTATTTATACTTGAAGTCCCATCTTTTAATTGTTGAGTACAAGAACCTTAAAGGGATTGTTTAAACATCAGTGAGCAGAGGGGGGAATTACTAGAAGGTCAAGGAATCCTTCCTAGAGTATCTCTAATTTCAAAACCAATTCTAACTTTACATAAGGTCCACATTGCTCATATTGAGCCTAATTCCTAAAATAGTCAGCATGCTCCTTTTCCGTACTCCAATCTCTCTAAATTAAGTTTTAAATGGACAAGAAAGGTATAGAAGTTCTGAGACGGTAATAATAATCACTAAGCAAATAGTACATTCACAAACAGTTAACTAAGGAAAACATTGGTGAAGACACTCATTCTAAATAAGCAGATTTAATCCCTGATTTATACTCAATTATCTGTGATTCAAGGTGAAATAGCTTTTTTCATCAATTTATTTACTTAGTTATTCTGTAGGCATGTGGACCCTAACCTATTTAGTATTTAGGAACAATATTTTATTTCTCTTTATAAGTGAGAGAAATAGCATCAGTAACATATGCAGAATTTCCATAAATTGATAAACTGAGGTCACTAAAAAGTTGATTGCCATAAACAAAATCATAAAGATCAGTAAAAAATAGAAATTTACCCAAACCTTCTAGATTTTGCAGCCAGACTTCCTGGTTCCAAATTTTGGGTTCTGTTACTTACTTGCCTCAATTCCTCTTCTATAGATTCAAATAAAATACTATAACAATTATTTCTTTTCTGACTCTGATGGCAACTAGTTAGGACCATAAAATGAACTCATACATCTGATGTATAATTTAAATTGACATTGAATTTACACATCTATATCCAGTTAACTCACTGCCTTGAACATGGTAAAAGATTATTTTACTTTGCTGTATGGTTATAGACTTCAACACTTCAAAAATGCATTTTCTTTGAAGGGAAACTGGACAACAAAGTATTAATGAAGTATTGAAGTATTGGTTATGTTATGTTTATAAAATGACAGAGGGCACAGTTTTGCCTTCAAAGACTCTAACACTTTTTTTCAACAGCTTTATTCAACAACTATAATTCACATACTGTGCAATTCACCCTGTCATCAGTAAACAATATTAGTGTTTATTGATTGGCTATTATGTCCTAGGCAATAAACACCTACTGTTTCATTTAATCTTCATAAAACTTCTTTAAGGTAGATATTATTGTACTCAATTTTATGATTAAACTAAAGGCTAAGTAATTCCTTTGCAGCTAGAGGTTGAAGTGAGGATTGAATTCATGTTCTTATAGCTCCAACATATTTTTTCCGTATCATGCTTGCCTCTCTTTGGAAAATTACTTTGTTCTCTTTCAGAGAGTGGGTGGAAAAGGTAAAAAATGTGACCTCTTTGAGGGTACCCGTGGTTTGAGAAACTCTAATCTTTTAACCTGTCAGGAAAAAATCCAGGTATTACAAGAAATAGCAGCAACTGGAAATTGTTTTAAAACTGTCAAATCAAGGTTGATGTGATAATGCAAAATAGTATTATTACTCAGAAACAAGCAATCATAATGCTGATATACACAAATCATAATGCCAATATACACTGCTTTTACTTGGAAGGATTCAGCACTTCCTATTAGCGTAACTACACCCATCTTTACTGCACTCCCACCAAATGAGTTAGGGTAGGCATTAAAAATGGGGAAACAAGAGAAATTATGTGGGGATTCTTGTCCATCTTTTAGACTTTTTACATCATTATATTATCTTACAGTCAAATCTCTGGACATCTTCATGCTTGGAAATACTTAAGCAATTGTGCTACAATTTATTCATTAAACAAATATTTAGGTAGCTTTTACTTGTCAGGCAGCACTGTGCTAGACGCCAGGTGTACAAGGGTTTAAAAAAAAAAAAAGATGAATCCAGTTCCAGCTCTTATGGAGCTTACATTTTAGTTCAGGTTTTCCTAAGAAGAGGTAGTGAACGTGCTATAGTGTATAGCACGTGGGCTTTTGAACCTGCCTCTCCACTTGCTGACTGCGTGACCTTGGCATCTGATTTTTAAGAGACTTGATTTTCTCATCTGTAATATAATTGTTGACTTCAAATAAAGGTGGTATTATCTAGTTTCATTTCAGGTGTACGGCACCATGGGAAGATGAGCCTAAGTCTCTTATAAAGAGGACAAGTGTTTCCCTCATGTTTTCTTCCCCTTCAGTATCCAGCATTATTCAATACTGTCCACATTTTACTCCTTGTTCATCGAGGAACTGGGACATGTTTTTCACTGCAGCTCAGTTGTCTGGGTGTGCCTGGGGACGCGTCACAAAGAGACTATAAAAGATCCCCACCTACAGCAGAAGTATGAGCGCTGGACGGAACCCAGAAAGGGCATTGCGGCCAAGCGTTCGGTTTCGGATTGTTCTTTGTGCCAGCCGAGCTTGGGTTCTGCGACTCGCAACGAAAAGCCCAGAGTCACTGAGCCGCTGAATTTTCTGCCATAGCTTAGCCGTCCCCACGCCCCCCGCCACACCCCACCCTCAAGCGTGAGTGAATGCGCAAATAAGGGTTTTCGGCGTCTGTGGGAAAAAGGGAGGGAAAGGCAAAGTTGAGGAAGAACGGACGGGGCGGTGGCATCGCTCAAACGAGAGAGCACCCGAGCCCGCGGCGAAGAGAGTTAAAGCCTGACGGTCCGGGCCCGGAGGCGGCCAAGGCGAGATGCTGGACGGGCGGGAACCGATGGGGGGCAGCAAACTACGGTCGCGCACCCAGTTCGCCCCCGGGGCCTCCTCTTGTCCCGAGACACCCCCCCTGCAACTTACGTCTCTTTTGGTTTCGACCTGCCGACTGGGAGGGGCCGTGGGACGCCATTCCCACAATGCTCTGGGGCGTGCCGCCGCCGTCGCTGCCGCCTCCGCTACCGCTAGTGGAAGAAGATGGCGGAAGGCGGAGCGGCGGATCTGGACACCCAGCGGTCTGACATCGCAACGCTGCTCAAAACCTCGCTCCGGAAAGGGGACACCTGGTGAGGGAAGAGGGTTGAAGTGGCCGCGGTTGCTAAAGGATGGTGGGGGACTGGGCGGGAACTGCGGGTTAGTGTCTTTTCGCTGGTGACAGGTGCGAGCAGGTCCGGCGGCGGCCGCCTGGGCGGCAGCATTTTGGCCGCTCCCTAAATGTTAGGGCAAAGGTTGGACCCGAGATGAGGGCCAGGGTTCGTGGCTTGCCGAGGCATGCTGAGAGGTATGCGGGAAGCGCCGGCGGCGGCTCTGACTCGTGCGGTTCTCTTCGTCCTCCTTCCTCCCGTAGTGCCGCTCCCACCTCAGGCCTTCCTGAATGATAGGCTGTAGTCGTTCGGCGTGAGTCTTAGACTGTTTTGACAGGTCCCTGTCCCGCAGCTTGTTACGATCTCACCGGCTTTACTTCAGTCATTTCCTTTCCCGGAATTGTCGGCATCCAAGTTCCCTATTTATTCTGATTCTTGTGGTCTTCCGGGAGGCAGGCTGTAGAATGTTTGCGGTCTGTACTACACAGGTGGCATGTGTCAGGGCTCCACATGAGAGAAGAAAACCCCAGTTTCCAGTTCCTCGTCAAAAGGAGGGAGAGGAGTAGGGAATCTTAGGCTTAGGAGAGAGACCACGTGGTCTTGTGCTTTAGTGGTGACTTGATAGAAGCCAGCAGCGTTTCTGTTAAAAGTGCAGCCCTTCCCTTCTGTTTGAAGGATAACGTAGGCCTGCAAAAAGTAGATAAGTCCGCTTGAGGCTTTAGTAACTTGCTAATATTCAAACTTGTAAAATACCAAAGGATATATGCCTAAAATACTGAAGGAAGTATGTGGATATTTTCATACTTGTCAGCCATATCAAGTGGCATCCAGAATAACTTAAATATGTGAATATATAACATAAAAAGAAAATGCTATGTTTTTGGGGGAAGACTAGCGTGTCTCTTTATTATAATAAAAATTATTTTCACTTCCCACTGCTAGCATAACAGTGGTATATAATTTACAGCGTTTTTTTTAATGTACTCCAGTATGACTTAGTGGAAGGAGTATGTGCAGTATGATTTTGAAGAAAGTTAATTTAATTTAAATCATTGCACCTCAGTATCGTCATCTATAAAGTGGACAATAATATCTTTATTATAGGAGTTTTATCTTGATCCAATTAAATATTTTAAGGATGTTATATTTATAAGATACTACATTTGATGTAAGATAAAAGATAAATGCAGATTTCCATAAAATAGAAATCCATAAGTTAAAATATGGACATTCTCTTTAACGTCATGTTTTTGGTGTACTGAATTTTGTTGACATTACAGGGTGATAGGAGCAATATGTGTATAATGGGCATTACACTTTTTAAAGTTTGTTATTTTTCCAGTGAGTTTATTTTTGCTTTTTAACAAAGTTACTGTAAATAATTATATAGATACATTTTAAGCAACAAATACAGGAAGTCCATAAATTTGAGTCATTTCAATGCTTTCATTTTACTTTCTTATCCTCACCATTTACTCTTGACAAGATGCTGTGATATTGTGATCATTTTCAAGTAAGCTAATAGGTGGCAGACTTGGGATTTTATTTAAGTACCTTGATCTAAGTCTTAGCACTTTTTCCCTACTTTGTTAGGCCAAGTACTGTGTTTCTATAATAAAGATCCTTAGGGGTGTAAATAAATATTTGTGGCTTTACAGTGAAAATGGGACCTTCAAAATGACTTAATAATCGTTGTTCATATTGGAATGTTCCTAAAATGTTTATTACTGTGGGGAAATTGGACATTTCCTAGGACACCTATGTTTAACTTGGCCTGTAGATTTTTAAAGATGAAACCAAACCCTACTCCCTATTGTAAGTTAAAGAACATTTAAAAATTTTTAATTTACCTTCCTATTACCACCTCATAAAAAGATAAATTCAGATTTCCATAAAATAGAAATCCATAAGTTAAAGTGTGGATATTATTGTTTCTCTTTAATGTTGTCATGTTTTTGGTATAGTGAGTTTTGTTGACATTACAGGATGATAGGAATAATATGTGTATTATGGGCATTAAACTTTTTTTATGGTTTGGTATTTTTCAAGTGAATGTATTTTTGCTTTTTACCAAAGTTACTCTAGATAATTTTATAGATATGTTTTGAAGACCAAATACAGGAGGTTCATAAATTTGAGTCATTTCAATGCTTTCATTTTAAAGAAAAGGAAACTGAGAGCCAGATATTGAGATAACAACAAAATGTACAAGTTTTATCCCCATATGCATTGCTTCTTTTATTTAAAGGAAAAAAATTACAGGATCGATATGCTACTGAGATTTGCAGAAACCAGTCTGATTTACAAGTGAACCAGTTTATTTGCAAGTTAGCAGGTTGAAACCTGTCAAAAAAGCAAAAAGAAATAGTGTAAAGCAAAAGTTTGGTTCAGAGTTTGAAGGAGAATAATTTGATAAGTATAAATTTGATGATGAACTTGTGAGTACAAAACTGGTAGGAGTACATAATAATTTAGTTATTGGGCTTATGTTTTTGAAACTAACTAGAAAGTTTTCTTTTGTTAATATTACATCATTTTTAGGAAATGAAACCAAAAGGGAGAGCTTTTTTTAATGTTGACAAATTGGTGAAAATAAGGACAGAAATAGTGACATTAATGCGTATTTTTTTACATTTTAGTTGCTTACAAATCTAAAAAAGCAAGTTTTCTTAATTTACATGTTTTTAGTAAATTTTTCAATCACTTCTAAATTGTTGTTAGTTTTTGATCTTTGGGTTAGTCTCTTTGGGGTATTTGGGCAAATCCCGTCTGTTATTTTATAGCTGAAACCAGCCACACGCAAATGGAACATTGTCTTGGCATAAGTATGTAACCATCTCAGAAAGCCTGATTGGGCTGCTGAGAAAAAATGGTGGGTTTACCATAAGTTTATATGAAAGTTTAATACAGATGTTTGAAGTTGTAGTCAAAATGCATTAAAATGAATAAATTTCATTAGTTAGCTCTTGAGCACTTTGCAGGTAAAGACTGTCTCATAGTATTAATAACTCAGGTAACTAACTCTAATCTTAGGCAAGTATAAAGATTTATTTGATTCTCTATGAATACTACAGTTACCTTCTGTAAGCATTGAATGATTTTTTTATCTACAAACTGGTTTTTCAGAGATGAAAAGAAGTTATACAGGTCTGAGAGGAAGAGAAACATACTTTATGATATACTTGGTACTGGTCTTTATGCTGAGAAGTAAAAGTTGATGCAAGAGTGTTAGTTATACCACTTAAAAAGGTGAGATAGGAAAGTAACATTGATCTGAATAAGGAGTAAAGCAGTAGTCTCATAATGATACTTGTTGATCTGTGTTTCAATTCCAGTAAGATATTTAGAAAACCATGCACAAGATTAAGTTAGAAGTTAGGAGCTATAGAAAATGGATAAATGAACTAGAATTGTTTAACTTATGATCAGTTAAAGACAACTTTTAGATATGTGGTGGTTTCTTCTGATGAAACAAAAAGAAAATTTGCTCAAAATACATTACATGTATTTTAGGAACCTATTTAAGGAATGGTAGTTATAAATGAATGAGTTACAAAGAAAATTATGGGCTGTGGAATGTTCTCTTTGGGGATTTCTTTTAAAATAGACCTATTACAAGTAAATAAACAGATAACAACAAATCATCCAAATCACTGCTTCATTTTCTCCATTTTTATTAAGTGCTTTTTATCTACCAGTCATTTTCAGTAGCTTTTATATATGATTATGTTTGGTGATAATACTCAGCTAATTTTACAATTTAGCAAAATATTGCATTTCATTTTTGTATAAACTCTAATAACTCTAGTGGGTTTAAGGTAACTTCAGAGAGTAACTAGTTTGTGTTTAGAGTTATTTAAAATGTCTGATGACATTTTCATTTCACTAAGTTGCTGAAAAATCTGATCAATGAAGTTCTAGGCAAGAGACATTGGTTTCAGTTTTTAGAGCTTTCCTTCCATTTTTACTTTTAATTAGAAATCTTTGAGGTTTTATTTTGTTTGGTCCCTTATCTTTGTGCAACTTTGACACTAAAAGTAAATAACCTTATAATCACAAATCAGTTAATAATGTAAAGGGACACTATTAATCAACATGAATTCCAAATTGTTTCATATATATACTAAAGAAAGTTTCACATTATTATTGTTAAAATTAATTTTAGTTGTGCCAGGGTGTTTACTACCAGAATAGGGTATATGTTATGTCATTTATAGGAAATGAAACCAAAAGAGAAAGCTTTTTTATTGTTGGCAAATTGGTGATGAAAATGGTGACATGAAAGCATATTTTTTACATTTTAATTGCTTAAAAAGTAAGTTTTCTTAAGCCTTTTTTGTAAATTTTCAGTCACTTCTAAATTGTCAGTGAATCCAGGATTAATGTGCACCAAGAAGATCCAGAGCCAGTCAATGATTTCGTATATCTGTTTAGTGAAATTTAGGCTTTATTTTTTCTAAATTATACCATTTTTCCATTAGCACATACAAGGTGTTAAATAAATGATCCATCTGCAAAATGGTTTTGTGACAGTTATTAATTTTGCTTGCACATAGTATAATAAGAAAAAAGTTTGTCATGCCATGACCTATAATGTTACACTTAAAAACAGTATGTGCCAGGTACTGTTTTAAGTGCATATTGACTTATTTATTCATCACCACAATTGAGGGTACTGGTGCTATTATTCACATTTGACAAAATGGGAATCCTGGACTCAGGGAGGTGTTTACACAGTGGTATATCTGGAATTTGAACCCAAGTAGTCTGGGTTCTTTAGTTAATGCCCTTAAATCTTAGTACCATACTGCCTCTTATTTTAAAGATTCATTTTAAAAGGTGATTTCACTTTAAAAGGGAGGGGGAAGCTTTTTTTCTTTTTAAATGAAATCTATTTTATATTTAGTAGCAGAATTCTACCATTTTATCCCACACTTGTCTCTTGTGAATGTTCAGTTTAGATATGATATAATATGTAGACAACCTTAACATCTTGCTTCTGGAAATTAAAACATGTTTAAAGATTGATAGGTGAATAATTGAATACACAGAACAAATGTCATTTTGATCCAAGAGTACAATCAAGCAAAAGAATCTGGGATCATTTACTATTGAGCTTTTGAATTTTAATTGTTTAATCATAAGCTTTTATTGGAGGCAGTATGGCCCCTTTTCATATACTTTTGCAGAAATAACACATCAAGTAGGTAGTAAGATCTTATAGGATATTTCTTTTTAGTGCTTTGTCCAATATTTTAAAAGTTCAGTATTGGTTTACGGTAAGCCACAAACACATAAAGCTCTCTTAATCCATAGGAATAGTCCAGCATAGAAAACACAGATATGAATGTTTGCTATTTTATATTCTATGTTTACCAACTTATTTTTTTCAGAAATAACTCTTTTAATGAATTTTTGAAGTCAATGAACATTTAAATTAAGACCGTGGAAGGTACAGGCATAATCGTCTTGATATCTCTGTAGCGTTTTCTTGAAAAGTGATAGTTCCTGTAGCATCACTGCTAATAGAACAATCAATTTTGCTATTTTTGTCATTGACTATATCTATTTTATTATGTGATTTTAAAGTGATTCTTCTTTCCCTCACTTTGAGAATCATTTCATTAATAGGCCATGATTATTGCTGCAAATGAATTGAAACTGTTGGGTATATTGGCAGAGAGATAAGGGAAAAGTTGAGAACAACTGATAAAGGTTGACTGAATACCCTATCAGATTTGATCTTCAAAATAAGGACAGAATATATATTTCTTTTTCATAGATGAAGAATCTGAGAGAAATTAATTGGTTTGCCCGGAGTCCACAGGTGATAGTACCACTATCAGTGAACATTTATTGAATGCTTAATCAGCGGCAACCACAATTTTAAATGCTTTACACTTATGTAGCCTTTAAAGTACGTCATTATGTGATGCATGACTACGGTATTCCATTGTATAGATATAACACATTTAATTTATCCACTTATCAATTAATGGACATTTGAGTGTCCAATTTTTGACTATCATGAATAATCTTGCTATGAACATCCATGTGCAAGTTTTCATTTCTCTTAGATCTATACTTAGAAGTAGAATTGCTAGGTCTCTATGATTAACTTTTTGAGGAACTACTAGACTATTTTCCAAAGCTGTGACACCATTTTACATTGCCACCAGCAGCGTATGAGGGCTCCATTTTTTCCCACATTTTTGTCAGAACTTGTTAATTGTCTTTTTCATTATAGCCATCTTATTGGATGTGAAGTGATATCATTGTAGTTTTGATTTGCATTTCCCTGATAGCTAATGATTTTGAGCCTCTTTTTATCTGTTTGTTGGCCATTTGTGTGTCTTATGAATGTCCTGCACCTTTCTCTGTTTTTAAAATTTGGTTGCTTTTTATTATTGAGTTGTAAGAGTTCTTCATAGATTCTAGATACAGGTCCCTGACCAAATAGGTGGTTTGCAAAATTTTCTCCCGTTCCATGGGTTTTCTTTTTACTCTCTTGGTGATGTCCATTAAACCACAGTTTTTTATTTTAATAAATTCAGTGTATCTATTTTTTGTGTGTTGTTACTTTTGCTTTTGGTATGTCTAAGAAGGCTTTTGTGTAACTGAACGTCATGAAGATTTACTTTTATATTTTCTTCTGTAAGTTTTATAGGTTTAGCTATTTTATTTAGGTCTGTAATCCAACGGAGTTAATTTTTTGTGTATTTGGTGTGAGGAAGCAGTCCAGTTTCATTCTTTTGCACATGGATATCCAGTTGTCACAGCACAATTTATCAAAAAGACTGTTCTTTCCCTGTGGGATTGTCTTGGCACCCTACTCGAAAATCAATTGACTGTGAAAGTGAGGTTTATTTCTAGACTCTCTTCCATTGATATAGATGTCTATCCTTATGCTAGTACCTCACTGTCTTAATTAATACAGATGTATAGTAAATTTTGAAATCTGGAAATTGTCTTCCAAGAACTTTTTCAAGTTTGTTTTGGCCCTCTTCTCTCATTTATTAGTTTATAGTATTTTGAAATGTTGTTTTCTAAATATTCTTAAATATGTGTCCATATTCCATTAGTCCTCATAAATGATGCACTCTTTTGAGCAGCATGTCTCATCTTCTCTCATTGGAAACCTCCCCCATCCCTGTATTTCTTAGAGGTATACGGTATAATAGTATTTACACAATGAATACTGTGTGTCAGGTAACCTGCAGATCCCTCTCCCACTCCTATCTTCAGGCCCCTAAAGCACAGTGTACTATCTTAAGAGCATAGATAAGTGTGGTAATTATCACAAAGACATTTACAGTATCTATGGAAAAGGTAGAACAGCAACCGGAAATGACATGGCATTCTAAAAGGGGGCTAAACCCTCATTAATCCTTCAAGTGAAAAAATAGTCACTTCATACTATTTAAATAATGTTTAAAAACTTTCAAAATCATATATATTTTTTATGAAAATACATTTATGTAGGACAGTATAGAAGCATTCATGGAATGATAAATGCTAAATTCAGGATAAGGGTATGCAAAGAAAGGGGTCTACAGTAATACTACATTAGTATTTGTAATATTTTTTAGGTACATGGTTTGATGATATGTACATAGATGCTTGTTATTATTCTCAGGATTTTAATGTATGCCTACATATGATACAGAATTTTTTTTAAAAGTAAAGTTGGTTATGAGAACTTTTTGTTTTGAGGAAGTCCCAGTTTTTCTTAGTTTTTGATTTATTTTTATTATTTTAATGCCAAACCCAATTCTTCGAATGTAGAAAAGTTATAAAAAGTTAGCTCAGGAAATTTATACAGTGAAAGTCAAACATTTTTAATTATTGTTTCCTTCTTGCTTCATATATGATTATCAAAATTTACATGTCAGATATGGTTGCAGGATATCTTTAGTATGGAGAGGCATACATATTTAAGATATTGATCATGTGCATGTGTTCTGAATGAATAGTTTAAAAAACCATATTACTTGGCCTCCTTCTTGAGTTCCTTATTTGTCTTAGTTTATATCTAAAATTAGTTCTTGCTAACTGATGGATTTAATGTGCAGAGCAGAAAATAGGTTAGAAATGCTTGAAATCTAAAAATTAAGCCATACAAAGAAGGTAAACCAGGCCATTGGTTTATTTGAAAGAACTTCATAGTTTTCTTTGGTTAAGTTTTACTGAAACAATGAAATTCTGAGTTTTAGTTTGTGATACTTAAAAAGTCAGTGAAATACCTTGCTGATAATGGTTTAAAATAGTAGATACTGTCACTATTTCCTTAGTGTTAAAAATAGGTTTATACTATCACTACTCAAATGTAATTTAAACATTTAACTTAGTAAGGGAATTAATCATAAAAGTGCATTAGCATCCAGAATTGTTTATGCTGTTATTTTTGTACAAGATAGTTGTAAATATTTTTCTGAGATAAAGTGTGCTACGTTGGATTAGGCTAAGAATTTTGTATATTTTCTTTCTTGTAAAAGAATGAGTTTCTGTGCCTCCTCTGCAGAGGAAGATAGGATTTTTAAAAAATAAACAAGATTATATTTATATCAATATTAGGCAATTAAACAGGAACATTTATTTGAAAGTTGTCAGCATAAGCATGTACCAATCCAAAAAAAACAAACAGAACTATGCATTTACTGCCTCTCTGGTTTCCTAAATCCTGCTATTGGGATTTTCCCACACTGCTTTTTAAACTCTGTTATATCTGGGACTATTTCTGAATCATTTATTGGTTCTTATATATCTTTCTTAGATTTGCTTCTAATGTGTATAAAAACACCAAACAACTATCAAAATTCTTATATTCCTCCTGCTCCCCTCAAAATCTGGCCTTTTTAGTTCTTATAGTAGCCTTACTACATTGGAAAACTGTCTTAATATTGACTAAAAAGCCCACAGCTTCTCCAGAGCCATTGAAAATTATTCTGTCCCAACCACAATACGGATGTCTTTCTTGATGCCTTCAGAATATTTAGCACCATATAATTGAGACCTTTTTGAAGTACTCATAGTAACATTATGTAAGTTTTTGATTTACTAAGCATTTCACATGTATTTGATCCTCCCACTAATCTTGTGAGATATTCCCAGTGGTCTTCGTGAAATATAAACCAAATCGTCTTTCCCTTTTAAAAATCTTTCAGTGATTTCCAATGCACTTAGGATAAAATCCTTATCATTGCCTTAAAGGCACTATTTGTCTACTAATGCTAGATAAGACTGAAGTGTGTCAGCCTACTCTCCAGTCTTACCTAGCATTTCTCCTCTCCTTATCATAAACTCCAACTTCGTTTAGTCAATTCCTCCAACACACAGAATTCCCAAAGTCCTTCTGGCCTTAGCATATGCTGTTCTTCCCATTTAGATAGTTTTTCTTCTTACTCTTCTTGGAGTAACTCCTATTCAGAGTTACTTTTTCAGAAAGATTTTCCTTTATTCTAAATATGGCCCCCATTATATGCTTTCATAGCTCCCACCACAATATTTTGCTGTCTGTCTTGATTACTTAGTTGTTTTTCTCCACTGGACTCTAAATTCCATGAACATAGGGACCTTTGGCTATTTTGCTAACCACGTTATTCATATGGAATAGTACATACATAGTAGACCTCCAGTATTTTTTGAATGAGTGAATTCCCATTTCTAAGATGAACAGTCTAAGTGTTTTATTGCTGAGTAACTTTTCTAAGACTTCACAGCAAGTAATGTTGGAAATAGAATTTTAATGTAATACTTTTTCTGTGGTAAATTTAGAATTCATATCTACTCAAGTCTGATTTAGGAGATAAGAAAATATATAATGAAACATAGAAACAAGTTGAGATTGGGTGTGAAAAATTCATCCACAATTCAGTGTTTACCCATACATATTGTAGAAAACTTCTTAAAAGAAAGGTGATGTTTTTGTTTATGTGCAATCTTGATTGATGTGAAAATATGACTCTCATATAGGCATCGTGTGGGCACTCAGGCTTTTTTTGTATTAAGTTCCTGATGGGCAAGGATTTAACATTTACCAAAGATGTCCCACTTTGAAAATACTCATTTTCTTAATAAATAAAATGGATATAAATTGTTCAAATTTGTCTTTTAAATAAGTGTTTCAATTCTTGTAGCTTAGTAATAACATTATCTTATCCTCTGCTACCTCACTTTTAAAAAGGAACCTTTACTATTTCATAAAGAGGGAATGTGGTATATGATTTTACTAAGCATCTGTCATATATTTAGGTCTTTGTTAAATAAATGGAATTTAAAATAAAGTTTCATGTAGTGAAAAGAAGACTGAACTTCAGCATTTGAAAACTAGAGAGTGCTGGCTCTGCATCGCCACTGAGTACTGTGTGACCTTGTTAAGTCATAAACCTCTGAGTTTTGGTTTCCTCCCTTCAGTTAAATACAAAAGGAAGAAAAATAAAGGATTGCTCTAACAATAAATTAATGTAAAAACACTTTGTACGAAAACCTGATGTAAATCTAAAGCAGTTATATTCTGTTATGCAGATATTAAGATTTTAATGTAAACAGGAGTGATATCATATTTGTGTTTCTAAAATGTCTGACAGCAGAATTGAGGTCAAATTGTAAGCAAGCAAAATTTAAAGCAGAGAGACAAGTCAGGCAGCTATTACAGTAACATAATGCCACTAAAAATGGTGGAGAAGGGGAGGTACAGAGAACTAAAGTACTTTTCTGAGAATGAAGAGGAGAGGGACAGACTTAAATATTCCTAAGATACTTGGTTACTTAATGTTCTGGAGGGAGGAATATAGGATAATATTCTGGTTTCTGGCTTAGGAAATTAAATTACTGTTGAAGTCATTTATTACAGGAATACTAGAGAATAAATAAATACAGAGGTGAAGATGATAAATGACTCAAGGTTGAGATATCTATGAAAAATCCAAGAAGACGTTGACTAGTTGGAACTGGAAATATGATTCAAGAACTTGAGGACTGGCCCTAGGATGCAGATTTTGGAATTATTTGTATGAATTATATAATCATAGGAGAATACAAACAGTGGAAGAAGAAATCAGAGACCAGCTCTGTGTACTACTAACATTTAAAAAGAGAGGATTGTAAAAAAAAATTAGGAAGACCCCCCCCCGAAAAAAAGTAGAATCACAGAGACTATTTTTTTAAATGATTAATAAGTACATAAAATTATGGATCTATTGAATTTGTTAAGGTGGTCATTGGTGACTTTGTGAGGGCCCATTGGGGTAGGGAAGACCTGTTGCACTAGGTTGGAAAGTAAATGAGAGTTGAGGAAGTAGAAGCTTGACTGTAAGGTCACGTCAGAAAAATGGGAATAGAGGAGGAAATGAGTATGTGAGTTGAGAGGAGGGGAGAAAAGGAGAGGGGGAAAAGACTTGTCTCTGTTTACATGCTGAGTGGAAAAAGCCAGAAGAGAGAGAAACAAGGGGGTAGTAGCTGTCAAGGGGGATAGTATTCAAGGAGGCAGAAGGAAATTAATTAGATCCAAAATTATTGGCTTGGGATGTAAGGTGGTTACTTCCTCCACTGATATATAAGAGAATCAGGTAAGGTTCAGGTATGGTGCAATAGAGTTGGACAGAAAGTTGAAGCTTCTAATCTCCTTGTAAAATAAGTATCAAGGTTGTCTTTTGAACCTAATGAAGATGGTGCAATAGAGTCGAACAGAAAGTTGAGGCTTCTAACCTCCTTGTAAAGTAGGTAGCAAGGTTGTCTGTTCAACCTAATGGGTTAGAAACTTGGTGAGACTGGAACAAAGTTTTGAAATAATTACTGGGAATAGAGAAAGTTATGTTATAGACATGCTGGAGGATTGCAGGTCATATTTGAAGGGTTTGAGAGATTGAATACCACAGATCTTTAATCTCCATGAGATTTTCTTTAGTAATTTTAACCCAGATAATATTAATATGATAAAAATATTTTCATATTGATGTACTAGTGTGTCAACATCATGGGTAATGACCAAGTGTGAGACACCTTCATAAAATCCTTTGTAACTCACTGAAATGGGGAAATGATAGTGATTAAGCCCCAGGCAGAAGCCTCAATCATAAAGTGATCTTCTAGATCATAAATCGGTACATTTACTTAATAACTTTTCATATAGGAACACAGTTATATGTCTCAGTATTCAGAACTTTGTACAAGAAATTTAAATTTGTTCATCATAAAGCAATTATTTACTACTCTGTTCATTGTACTATTCTAGATGTTTGCACATTAGTATTTAGATCAGTTTTAGATGTTTGCAAGTCTATAGTTTAATGTAGTATTTGGCACTAAAGTTTGATCATCTTCCAGTTAGTAAATATGTCAATTTTAGGATTTTTTAATTGTTTTGCTTATATTATCTTCCAAAATATCAAGGGTGATAATCTGTACTTTATGTGCTTTTCTTTTTGTATGTCATCCTATCATTTTAATTTTTCTGGCTTATTTACTGATTACTCTAGGTACGAGAGGAAATAATTTCTCAAGAATGAATACATACTGTATATCAGAATCATATTTTGGTAAATTTAGAAATGATCACAAATAAATTATGCTGCTCCAAAGAAAATTCTTCAAAGCTTATGTAGATATTTTTATTAAAATCTAATGTAAGTTCATCTGTTTGGAAAAACTAGAAATACAAAAGATAATATAAAATAAATTTCTTTTAAAAGCAAATGGTAGTCAACTAAAACTGTATGCATCCTGTGCATTTTGCTGTATATGTTTTTATCCCAGTTAAAAAAACTAAACTGTATTTATAATTATTTTGGTTGACTGTCATTTTAACACTCAGTTTTGATCAGGCGCTATGGCTCACGCCTGTAATTCTAGCACTCTGGAATGCTGAAGCGGGAGGATTGCTGGAGGTCAGGAGTTCGGGACCAGTCTGAGCAAGAGTGAGACCCTGTCTCTACTAAAAATGGAAAAAAATTAGCTGGGCAACTAAAAATAGAAACAAAAAATTAGCTGGGCATGGTGGCAAGCGCCTGTAGTCCCAGCTACTCAGGAGGCTGAGGCAGGAGGATTGCCTGAGTCTAGAAGTTTGAGGTTGCTGTGAGCTAGGCTGACGCCAGGGCACTCACTCTAGCCAAGGCAACAAAGCGAGACTGTCTCAAAAAAAAAAAAAAACCACTCAGTTTTGCTGGCCTCCACATTACTCTTTGTCTATTCTTTTGACTGTACTTCATTCTATGTGCATATATATGAAGAAGATGTATATATACATGAACCTATTTTATATTAACAGAAAACATATATATAATGTAATATTTCAAGAAGACAGAAGAGTATAAGAAAAAATAAAACAAAGTTGTCATTTCCTATGATAACAGTGCCTTCTGGAATAACTCCTGAAGGACCTGCCTGAGGCTCCTTTACAGTTAACTTTTTTTTTTATGTAAGTATAAGGAGTACACTCTAAAATAACAGTGAAAAGTATAGCAAATATATACATAGTCATTTATTACTATTATTATCAAGTATTGTATGTGCTATACCACTGGCAGCACAGTAGGTTTGTTCACACCAGCATCACCGTAAACACATGAGTACTGCCTTCTACAATGTTACAGTGTTGCAATGGCTATGACCTCACTAGGCAATACGAATTTTTCAGCTGTTTTAATCTTATGGGACCACCATTATATATATAGTCCATTGTTGACCAAAGTATTCTTATGTGGTGCAACTTACAATGGGGTTATAGCCCAATAAACCCATCAAAAGTTGAAAATATCATAAATCAAAAACACATTTAATATACCTAACCCCTTTTAGTTAAAAAAAAATAAAGCATTACAAACACAGTTGAATCTCCCTGTATGTTTTCCTAATGCCATCCTCTTCTCTCTCTTGCTTAGGTAGCCACTATTCTGAAATTGAACTTTATAATTCTTTTTATACTTTTACTACATATGCATGGATCTGTAAATAATATAAAGTATCTGTGGCATGTTTTAAAATTTTCTGTAGTTACATTGTGTGTGCATATTCATGTTATCTTAATATACTTGTATTATATTGCATGCATGCTTTTGCAGCTTCCTTTTTTCATTCAACGTAGTTTTGAGATTTATCCATGTTGATACATTTATTTTTAATTTCAATTTTTGTGTAGTATTTCATTGTATGAATAATATATATAGGAGATTTTTTTCAATTTTCATTCTTCCAAATTATGCTGCAGTAAATATTCTTATAGTTTTGTGAAAATGTGCAAGAGTTTATGTAGGTTAGAACTTAACAATGCCAATACATGATTATATGGTTTGCACATCTTCATCTTTAATAGACGTTGCCAAATTATTTGCCAAAGTAAGGATTCTTGTTTACCCTACCCCAACCCTTTTGAAGTATGAGAATTCCTGTTACTACACATCTCCACATTTAATATTGTTGACACATGTGCATGTGCTTGTGTGTCTACCAGTTTCATGGGAATGATATGATATCTCTTTGTGGTGTTTATTTGCATTTTCCTTGTTGCTAATGAGGTTAGGCATCTCCTCATGTATAGAGGCTATTCTGATTTCCTGTTCTGTAAATTGCCTGTTATTCTTTTGTTTTTTAATTTAAGGGAGTTTTTCATGTATTCTAATCCTTTGTTGATTATATGCAATATAAGTATCTTCCCTGGTCTGTATCTTTTCTCTTTACTTGGTAGTTTTTCTTGAGCAGAAGCTTTTAATTTTAATCTTGGCAAGTTTATCAACCTTTTCCTTTAAGATTTGTTGCTTTTTGCCTGAACTCTTCCTACATTTTAAGGTAACAAAGATTTTCTTATGTATCTTTTTAAAAATTTGTACTTTTGCTTTTCACATTTACTTTTAAATTCATCTTTAATTTATTTTTCTATAGTTAGGTCTGCCGTAACACAGCATGTGTTCTTAAAAATCACCATGCTTTGCAAAAATGGCACAGTAAAAACCACAGGGCATATGGGAAAAAATGGGATTGGGGTACAACACTCAACAACTTTTCCAGTGACACATTTTTTAAAAAGATACCCCCAAAAATGGTAGCATGGTTTTACATGTTTTGAATGGTTAAGAAATATATAAGTGCCACAATAAATACAACATTTTATCTTGAAAAAGATGAAGTTTGCTTGTGGAAGTGGGATTCAGGAGGGTTGCAACTTGTGAGTTATTGTGAATTAGTACATGGAGATTATCTGAAATCTGCTAGGAAGTTTTAACAGCAGATGTGGAGGTTGTGGCTCGTAACATACACGGTGAATTTCGGTAGATGTCTGAATTGTGTGTGTTGTGCATTCCTATGCTGGTCACTGTATATAGTTGGATGGGTAGTTTTCTATGTTCACCTAGCGTTTCTTTCAGAGTTGAAACTAGGTAGGGTAAGGCACCTGAGGCATAAAATTTAAGCAAACATTGACTTTCAGGGTCCCTAAACATCTCACTTTTCTCACCTAGTTGTAGCCCTACTTGTGGAAGAAATGGTACTTAAATATACACTGTAATTTATGTTATATTCAAATTGTTCCCTAATACAGTCACTTGTCACTTAATGACAGGGATATGATCTGAGAAATGCATCGTTAGGCAATTTCTTTGTGCAAACATCATAGAGTGTATTTAAACCTAGATGGTAGAGCCTACTACACACCTAGGCTATATGATCTAGCCTATTGCTCCTAGGCTGCAAACCTGTACAGGATATTACTGTATTGTATACTGTAGGTGATTGTACCACAGTGGTAATTGTGTATCTAAACATGTCTAAACAGAAAAGGTACACTAAAAATATGTTATAAAAGATAAATAATGGTATACCTGTATGGGACACTTACTTACCATAAACGGAGCTTCCAGGACTGGAAGTTGCTCTGGGTGAGTCAGTGAGTGAGTGGTGAGTGAAGGTGAGGGCTTAGGACATTACTATACTCTGATGTAGACTTTATAAATACTGTATACTTAGGCTACACTAATTTTATTAAAAAATATTTTTCTTTATAATAAATTAACCTTAGGTTACTGTAATGTTTTTACATTAGAAACTCACTAATTTTTGAAAACTTTTTGACTCTTTTGTGGAAACACTTGGTTTAAAATACAAACACATTGTACAACTGTACAAAAATATTTTCTTTACATCCTTATTTTGTAAGCTTTTTTCCATTTTTAAAGTTATTTCTTTCTTTATTTTTTGCTTTTTAAACTTTATTGGTAAAAACTAAGATACAAACCCATATATTAGCCTAGGAATACACAGGGTTAGGATCATCAATATCCCTGTCTCACGCCTCCACATCTTCTCCCACTGGAAGGTCTTCAAGGGCAATAACATGGCATGGAGCTGTCATCTTCCATAACAATGCTTTCTGGAATACCTCCTAAAGGACCTGCCTGAGACTGTTTTACAGTAAACTTTTTGATATATAAGTAGAAGGGGTACACTCTAAAATAATGATAAAAAGTATAGTATAGCAAATATGTACATAATCATTTATTATTAAGTACTATATATACTGTACGGAATTGTGTGTGCTATGCTATTGGCAGCTTAGGTTTTTTTTACACCATCACCATAAACAGATGAGTACTGTATTGTGCTATAATGTTACAGTGGCTATGATGTCACTAGTCAATAAGAATTTTTCAGCTCTATTATAATCTTATGGGACCACCATTTATATATATATATATTTATTATTGACCAAAATATTGTTACATGGCGCAAGAATGTATACAGAAGCTCTTCCACTTACAATGGGGTTACAGCTTGATAAACCCATCAAAAGTTGAAAATATCATAAATCAAAAATGAGTTTAATGCACCTAACCTACCAAACATCATAGCTTAGCCTAGCCTACCTTAAACATGCTCGGAACACTTACAATAGTCTACAGTTGGGCAAAATCGTCTAACACAAAGCCTATTATATAATAAAGTGTCGAATATCTCATGTAATTTATGAATACTGTGCTGAAAGTGAAAAACAGAATCATTGTATGGGTACTTGAAGTACAGTTTTACCTAATGGGTATCATTTTGACACCATCATAAAGTCCAGAAATCGTAAACCACACCATCCTAAGCTGGTACTGTCTGTATCAGTTTTTTTTATTGTAGTAAGAACACTTAACACATGATCTGCCTGCCCTCTTAAATTCTTAAGTGCACACTATAATATTGTTAACTGTAGGCACAATGTTGTACAAAATATTTCTAGAACTTATTCATGTTGCATAATTGAAACTTTATAATCCACTGAACATCAACTCCTTATTTCTCCCCAACCCATCCAAACCCTGGCAACCACAATTCTACTCTCTATGAGTATGATTATTTTAGATAGCTCATATAAGTGAAATCATGCAGTATTTGTCTTTCTGTGACTGGTTTATTTCATTTAGCATAATGTCCTCCAGGTTCATCCATGTTGCTGTGTGTGACAGGATTTCCTCCTTTTTTTTTTTCAGGCTGAATAGTATTTGTGTATGTATACCATATTTTTTTTATCAGTTCATCTATCAATGTACATTTAGGTTGTTTCCCCATCTTGGCTATTGTGAATATTGTTAAAGTGAACATGGGAGTGCATGTATCTCTTCAAGATCTTGATTTCAATTCTTTGGGACATATACGCAGAGGTGGGATTGCTGGATGATATGGTAGTTTTATTTTTAATTTTTTCAGGAACCTCCATACTGTTTTCCATAGCTGATGTATCATTTTACATTCCTATCCAATAGTGTTGAGTTCTAATACAAGGGCTCCAATTTCTCCACATCCTCACCAACACTTGTTATCTTTTGTTTTTTTAGTAATAGCCATCCTAACAGGTGTGAAGTGATATCTCATTGCGGCTTTGATTTACCTCATATATCAGTTGTGTTGTAACACACATTCAAGTTTTCAAAACAAGCATTAGAACAGAACTGACTGCATATGTGAGGTAGAGCTGTAATTAATTTTTTCCCACATTCTTGGTCAGTTGTCCCAGTACTGTTGTAGAATAATCCATTTCCCCCCACTAGTTTGTCATTATGCTGTTGAACACATACCATATCTCTACATATATGTGAGTCTGGTTCTTATTTCTTTTCTGTTGTCTTTCTTTCTATTCTTCCCTTTCTTCCTTTCTTTTTTTTTTTTTTTTTTCTGAGATGACATCTTGTATGTTGCCCAGGCTGATCTTAAACTTCTGGGCTCAAGTGAGCCTTCTGCCTCAGTCTCCGGAGTAGGTAGGATTATAGGCACATGCCATTATGCCCAGCTTCATTTTGGTTTTTTGTTTGTTTGGGAGTTTTCTTGTGCTATTTTCTATGCCAGTATCACATTTTCTTAATCACAGCTTTGGCACTTTGTAACCTTGTGCAAGTTAATTTCTATGTGCCTATGTACTCCACCTATGAAATTATGATAATAGTACCTAGTTCATTGGGTAGCTGAAGAAGTAAATGAGCCAACATATTAAAGTATTTAGAGGTATGCACCTGGCTCAAGAGTAAAAAACCCAGTATTAGTAGTTTTGTTATTAAAAGTAATTTCTATAACTTAATTAAGAGTCTTGGCATCTAGGAGACTTAAGATTGCCATTATGTTTTTCTTCTTCCAGACTGTCTGGGAAGTGCAGAGGAAATGGGGAGAGGTTTATGGAAGGATTCCCTGAGACAGTGACATTTTGGCTGATACATGAAAATTTATAGGAGTTAACTGCATGTCTTAGTCCATTTGAGCTACTATAACAAAGTACCAGTAAGTGACTTTAAAACAACAAAAATTTATTTGTCACAATTCTGGAGGCTGGGAAGTCCAAGATGGCTAAACACTGGCAGATTCTGTGTCTGGTGAGGGCCTGCTTTCTGGTTCATAGATGGCACCTTCTAGCTATGTCTTCCTATGGCAAAAGGCATGAGGTGTCTTTCGGGGTTTCTATTATAAAGACACAAGTCCCATTCATGAGGGCTGTACCCTGATGACCTCCCAAATACCATCACCTGAGGGGTTAGGACTTTAATATATGAATTTTGGGATGTGGGAGCATAAACATTCAGGGAATCAGAGAATATTATAGGCAGTAGGGCCCATGAGGCAAGAAAATGATGTGTCAAGGAACTGAAAGAAGGCTCTTGTAACTGGATTTGAACCTAAAGAAAAATGATACCAGCTGAGACTAGAGAGGTAGATGGAGCAGATCATGCAAAACCATTTAGACAATGTTAAGGATTTTAGATGTCATCCTGGAATTGTAGTTATAACTATTCATAAAGATTAGTATTTCATGACTTTTAATCTTAGTGGTCTAAGAATAAAAGCCATGAAATAGTACTCTTTATGAATAGTTACAACTATTCAAAAAAGAAACTCAAAAGCTACAGTTGGGCCCATCTGGACCCTAATAGTATACCAAGCATTGAGTGCTGTTGAGAATGTATAAATTCAGGTCTTTGTTCACTCATTTGTAGTTTTTGTGTTCTACTGATTCTGTCCTAGGCTTTTATCAATTCAAATTGAGGAACATTGGGGGATTTTGGCAGATTTCGTAGATTTAGGACTAGAGTTTTTAAAGTACAGCAGATCTACATAAATGTCTTGAAATAAAATCTTTTCATTTATCCACGTCATCTAATCTTGTCTTTCTTAGCCATACCTACAAGACTGTACATTTTTCTAGAATAGATGCTCCTATTTTTCTATTTCCCTGATGATTCATTACCACAAATTCTATAAATTAGATTTGGATGGCATGTAATAGAAATATAATGCCCTTTTTCAACTGAAGATAGTGTTGAAAGCATTAAATATAATCAAATGGGAAAGTCCCCTGTCATAATAGTGTCATTATATAGCAAGAAGTCACTTCAAGATCTAGGAAAGAGGGATCTAGAAACATGTGACAGCTGACAAATACTACCAAGCAAAAATCTTCATTCAGTACAGTAAGTCCCCCCTTAATGGTGGGGGATATGTTCCAAGAACCCCAGGGGATTCCTGAAACTACAGATAGTACCAAACCTTATGTATACTGTTTTTCCTGTTTTTACTGTTTTTATACATACACACCTGTGATAAAGCTTAACTTGTAAATTAGGCACAGAAAGCAATAACTAATAATAAAATAGAACAATTATAAGAACACACTATAATAAAAGTTATAAAAATGCAGTGTCAATATTTTATTGTGCTGTACTCACACTTCTTTTGGTAATGATATAAAATGATAAAATGCCTGTGTGCTGAGATGAAGTGAGGTAAATGATGTAGGCATTGTGATGTAAATGGAAGATCAGAAATAAACAATTCATCAGTATTAAATTACATACTGTTCTGAGTAGCGTAATGAAATTTTGTGCTGTCCCATCCAGATTGCCTTTAGTCACTTAGTAGGCATTTTGGTTATCAGATCAATTGTCAAGGTATCACAGTGCATAAGTTCTAGTAACCTTTATTTTACTTAATGAAACTTTTCAAAAGAAGATAGACTAATGGCCTACAAACATATGAAAAAATGCTCAACATCTCTAATCATCAGGGAAATGCAAATCAAAACCGCAATGAGATTATCACTTAACTCCAGTGAGAATGGCTTTTAGCAAAAAGTTCCAAAACAGTAAATGTTGGCGTGGAAGTAGAGAGATAGGAACACTCATACACTGCTGGTGGGACTGCAAACTAGTACAACCTCTATGGAAAGTAATATGGAGATACCTCAAAGAACTAAAAGTAGAACTACCATTTGATCCAGCGATCTCACTACTGGGTATTTACCCAAAGGAATAAAAGACATTCTATAATAAAGATATCTGCACTCGAATGTTTATGGCAGCACAATTCGCAATTGCAAAGATGTAGAAACAACCCAAGTGCCCATCAATATATGAGCGGATTAATAAAATGTGGTATATGTATATTATGAAGTAGTAGTACTACTCAGCCATAAAAAAAGGTGAACTACCTCTTGTATTATCCTAGACAGAGCTGGAGCCCATTCTTTGAAGTGAAGTATCATAAGAATGGAAAAACAAACACTACACGTACTCACCATTAAATTGGTACTAATCGATCAACACATATGCACATACAGAAATAACATTCATCAGTGTCAAGCAGGTGGAGCAGGGAGGAGGGGATAGGTAAATTCACACCTAACGAGTGTGGTGCGTGCTTTCTGCGGGGTGGGCACGCTTGTAGCTCTGACTCGGGCGGTGCAAGGTCAATTTATGTAACCAAAGTGTCTGTACCCCTGTAATATTCTGAAATAAAAAAATAATGCAGTATCCCCAAAGCATATGAGTAGTGATATAATATTTTGGGGCCACAGTTGACTATGGGTAACAACCCACAAGATGACTAAACCCATGGAGAGCAAAACTATGAATAAACCACGAATACAGGGGGATTACTGTATAACTGTAAAGGAATTATTAAGCACTTTGGAAGATAAAATTCTATGTTTTAAAAATATCTCTTAAGTAAATAAAAATAGAGTTTTGATACTATTCCATGAATAGTTTTGAATGTAAGTTTTACAAATGACATATGTAATTATAGTGTTAATTTTATCTCAAGTCCATATTTCTATTTTCAATGCATATGCCATTACTACTTAAGAAAACTAACTGAGAATTCTGCATTTTCATTTTAAAGGCAAAAGCCAGTAACTAAGAAAATTAACTGGAAATGAAAATCTACCCTCCCAAGTGATATTAGACTCCACAATAGTTTTTCATACAGGTATTACCAAATCATCAAGGAATAGATAATCCCTGTCCTTACAAACTACTTTCTTGGAAAGTAGTAGAAGAAAAACTACCCTAGTTTTGTTCAGCATAGTACTGGAGAAACGTTTTGTAAATGCAGAAAATTTTTGTCACTGTCAACACTTAGTCATGATAGTCTAAAGAAATGTTGAATAAAAGGGAACCTCTCTAATAAGCAGTATTTATCAAAAACCTATAGCAAATTCATAAGCAGTATTTATCAAAATCTACCTAATGGTGAAACTTTAGCTATCCCCATTAAAATCAAGACAAAAATGTTTGTTAACTCTTTACCTACATTATTTTAGAAGTCCTGGCAAGTGATTAGACAAGAAAAATAGGAATAGAATTATAAAGGAAAAGATAAAACACATTATTTGCAGCAACAATATGATTTTTTACATAGAAAAATCCAAGGGAATCTACAACCGAATAGAACGATTAAGAATTCAGAGGGCTGGTGAATGTAAGATTAATCACTTTAAAAAATTAATCATTTCTATGCATCAACTACAAACAGTTATAAAATGTAATTGATTGGAAAAGATACAAAATTTCACATAGAAAAACTATGAAGTTCCTAGGAATGACTCTAACAAAATAAGTTTGATCTTTATGAGAAAAAATGATAAAATTTATTGAAAGACTTTTAACTTGACTAATAGAGACATTATGCCATGGCTGTGAATGAGAAGACTTAGTTTTGTAAAGGTGGCTATTTTCCCGAAATTAATTTGTAAGTTTAATGCAATTCCAATCAAAATCTTAATAGGCTTTTTTTTTGTGGAAGCTGATAAACTGTTTCTAAAATTTATATCAAAAAGCTAATGGCCAAGGGTAGCTAAGACAATTTGTAAGAATAACAAGCTAGAGGAACTTGCCCTAAAAATATCAAGAATAAGGTAATCAAAACACTGTGAAATTAGAACAATAATAGACACTTAGATGAATGAGAATAGGAGAACTATATCTTAGTATGACATTTGTTTGCAAAGAAAGTAGTCTATATTTATTTTAAAAAACAAGGTTTTCTTAAGACTTAGTCCCTCAATTCTTCTTTTCTCACAAATCTTTGAACTCCACAGTGTGGAGGCTTTAAGTTGCATAACCCTGACAGTGGGTTTGGAGTACTGGTACATAGATAATTCTGCATACCCATTTTTAGAGAATTAAACTGCTCATGAATATTCTTTAAGAATTATGAGGTTTTGTTAGGTTGGTGCCTTTCCTTTGCTATTTTCAGACATAACTATGGGTTTTTATTCTTATAGTGCTATATGTGGTATGCCGAGAAACATTAGAATGATGATTTCCTAAGAAAAATTTGCTACCTGTATCATTACACACATGAGCGTTAAACATCTCAGTAACCTTTACTTTTCATTTTGTTTGTGATCGAACCTAATTAAATGTGTAAGAAATGTCTCTGGAAAAGAATTTAAAATAATTATGAGCCAGTGGCAAAGCATTATTTCATAGTAGGTATATTATAGTCAGAATAAATTTGTAACATTTTTTAGGGTTTTTTTTTAATGCTTTCTTTACTAGTGACAGTTATTTTACGTTTTCTGTCACTAATGATCAGAAGCTAATTCTAGGTAGTTGAAAATGAGATGAATATAGTTTCTGTAATGCTTATAGTGCTTAGTATATCACACTTCTGAAATCATTATAAAACCAACCCTGCTTGCCCCAGCAGATTTCACTACTGTATGAAGAACAGAGACAGTATTGTTATTAACTTCTGTTGGTAAAGAAGCTTAATTATTTTTAAGGTTTTTTTTTTTAAGTTTGATTATAATTATTATAATTAACCTTGCAAACCATTAATAACCAACTTCTCTTCCCTCAAAAAAAAAAACCACACAGTTAAGTACATAAAATTAATATACTGTTTTGCAAGTTTCTTGAAAAAAATAATTTTTAAATTTTTTTCTATTTTACCACCTTGCATTTTAAAATTTATTTTGATTGATCCTTACAATTATTTGAATTTTGTTCAATTGAAAAGTATTTCCTTGGCCGGGCACAGTGGCTCACACCTGTAATCCTAGCACTTGTGAGGCCAAGGTGGGAGGATTGCTTGAGGCCAGCAGTTTGTGACTAGCCTGGGCAAGAGCAAGACTCCGTCTCTACAAAAAAAAAAAGTAGAAAAATTAGCCAGGTGTGGTGGCTTGCACTTGTAGTCCCAGCTGCTCGGGAGGCTGAGCAGGAAGATTGCTTGAGCCCAGGAATTTGAGGTTGCTGTGTGCTATGATGATGCCAGTGCACTCTAGCCAGGGCGACAGAGCGAAACAAAAAAAAAAAAGAAAAGAAAAGAAAAGTATTTTCTTGAATACCCATCACCTGCATGTTTTTAAAAGTGTTGTTACGGATTTTTTTTTTTTTTTAAATTACGTCAATACTTGTCCTCAAGTAGTAGATATTTATAGAACCATAGAAAGAATATACAAATGAAGTATTTTTCTTCGAAATACTAAATGGCATTATAGTTCTTCTCAATAATCCTTTGAAGTAGATACGTGCTTTAATATAAAATGAAATATCAAAAATAGATAACTCTTCTGCTGTTCCTGTATTTCCAGGTATTTTAAGTGATTTCTTTTCTTTTCTAGGTACCTAGTTGATAGTCGCTGGTTCAAACAGTGGAAAAAATATGTTGGCTTTGACAGTTGGGACAAATACCAGATGGGAGATCAAAATGTATATCCTGGACCCATTGATAACTCTGGACTTCTCAAAGGTCATTATTTTCTTCCTTCAGTCAGATTGTACATGTGTTAAATTTCAATATGTAAATGTCAATGGATTGAATGTGGAAAATGTTAATGTAAATAAATTGATAAATTAGAAATGTCTTTGCATTATTAGATTTGACCTAATGAACTTAGGTTATCCTACTATAACTAATTATTCTATATCATGACAAATTTTGGTTTTTATTTATAATGTAATAAAGGTTTATTAAACATTTAAATGAAGATTATAAATTAGAAAGCACTCTCTTATTATTTTGAGGAAATGCTGTTATCACATTGTTTTTCCTAATGGACACATCCTTTTTTTAAAGTTGAGGAACACTGATGTATGTTTATGTTATTGGACTTTTGCATTAACCTTCTACAACTTTCACTACTTGCCAGTCCTTCTATACCTCTTACTTCATTTAAAGGGAATAAAACATAAGTACCAGAAAGTCCATTTCTGGCCAAGATGGAGTAACAGGGACTAGATTTACCCTCCCATCTGAACTAAATAAAACCCTGACAAAATATATGAAACAGCAGTTCTCAAGACACTGAATATCAGGCAACAAAAAACAGTGATCTCTGACAGATGGGAAACAAATGAGGTAAGCCCTCTGATTGCCTTCAGCTTACTACATTGAAAGAATTTCCAAGATACAGCACAGGAAGGAGAAACTCGTGCAGATCCTTGCAGTCTCCCTTAGTTGAGAAGAAAGGATTTGAAGTCCAGAGAGACCAAGGCTGCTAGAGTTTTCAGAGAGGAGCAGGCAGCTCGGAGAGAGAGACCTAAAGACCTCCAGAGAGTCTGTCTTAAGTTTTCAGTTGACTGTTGATTAGCACATTGTATGTGAAGAAGCTACCCAAAGCCAGGGAAAGAACCATCCAAAAAAATTATAGGAAATAATCATTGAGGCTGATATAAAACTGGGAATAATTTGTCTTCCCAGCAGCTAGAGTGGAAAACCTCATAATTCACTGAGAACATTTTTATCTCCATAATAGGGTGAAATTAATTTGTGACCCGCTAATCTGAAAACATAAAACCATTTCCAAGTAGCTTAACTGCATTTCAGAACAAAACTCAAGAGTATTTTTAAGAATATAAAAATATCCAGAATCTAGCAACGTAAATTTATAACATTTTAGATCTGACCATGTAATACCTGTTATGCAAAGAAGCAGGAAAATATGACCCACAATGAGAAGAAATACTAATCTTCAAAGAAAGGTAGCTCCCTGAAAAGAGTGGGAAAAAGTTAACAAAAAAATACGAGACAAATACAAAATAAATAATAACATGGTAGATTTAAACGCAGCACTGAATAATCACATTAAATATAAACACCCCAATTGAAAACTATAGATTGGGTAAAAAAAGTAAGACCCAACTATTAACTGTCTATAAGAAACTCATTTTAAATGTAAAGACAGATAGATTAAAAGTAAGAGATAGAAAAAAGATAATACCATGCTGTGGTAAGCAAAATTCTAAGACTGACCCCCAGTGACTCTAACTCTTGTATAATCCTCTCCCCTTTGAGTATGGGTGGAACCTGTAAATAGGATGAGATATCACTCTGATGGTTATGTTACATGGTAAAATGAGATTATCCTGGTGAGCTTAATCTAATCACACCTACCCTTTGAAAGCAAAGAGTTTTCTCTGACTAGTGGCAGAAGAAGTCAGAAATTTCAAAGCATGGAAAGGATTCATTGCATCATTACTAGTTTGGAGTTGGAAGGGATCACATGAGACCCAAGGCAGGCAGCCTCTAGGAAAAGAGAGAGGCCTCAGGCTGACAACCTGTAAAGAAATAGGGCCCTCAGCCACAACCCATGAGTAACTGAATTCTGCTAATAACATGAATGGGCTTGGAAGCATTTTGTTCCCCAGAGCCTTTGGATAAGAGCCCAGCACAGCGGACATGTTGACTTCAGCCTTGTGAAATCCTAAGCATAGAATCCACTTGAGCCCACTTGAACTGCTGACCCACAGAACTGTGAAATAATAAATGAGTGGTGTTTTAAGCCACTATGGTACTGTAGCATGTAGCAGTAAAAAAGTGATACACATGCTAACACTATCAGAAGAAAGCTGGAGTGGCTATATTAATGACAGACATTAAGTTTCAGAATAAAAAACAGTACCAGGGATAGAAAGTCACTTCATAATGATTCATGGGATGGGACAGTTCATCAAGAGAACATAATAATCCTAAATTATATACCCATCTAATGGCATAACTTAAAAATATGTTCTGGAGTGACATCAGCAAGATTATAGAACAGGAAGTCCCAGCCCTTATTCCCCCACAGAAACTGACTTAACAATGATGTGTAGATCACCATATCTTTATGAGAAGCCCAGAATCCAGTTAAGTCTCTACTCTAGATGAGTAAAAAGCAGAATAACTATATTGAAATGAATAAGAACAATTTCATTTTGCCCATATCAGTCCTTTCTCCAAGCTTGCATAGCTTAGCACTAAGAGAGATTATCACAGTTTGGGGACCTCTCCCTTTGAGAATAAGAGAGAGGAAAGGTGTGTCTAACTGCCCAGCCTTTTAGTGTGTTGTTCAAAGGGCCGGTTTCTGTTTTGCCTCAATGGGATGCTGATGAAACCAACATAGTTCTGATGCCTGAAGGCAGTTAACAAAGGAAAAGGGGTAGGTTGATTGCTATAGCTGGAAGGCTCTGTGAAATTGAAAGAAATCTGAGAACCCAAGGCTTCTTTCATAGAAGGAAAGGAGAGGAGTGAGATATCATGGCCTTTTAGTGTGTTGCCTGAGAAGCAGGTTTCTGTCTTGCCTCACTATGCCTGATGGAACTTGCATAGTTCAGTTAAATTGGGGAAGTTAAAAACAAAGGAAAAGAGATTGGTGACATGCTGAAGCTGCCATAGCTCTGCAGTATTGGGACAAGGCACAGAACCTGAGGCTTGTCCCCTAGGAAGGAGGAAGAGAAGTAGAGTCTGCCTTCAATGTCTCAGTCTTTAAGCGTGCTGCTCAAAGGGCTGATTTCTGTCCTGCCTCACCCGGTATGCTAATAGAACTGACATAGTTTGGTGAGGACAGTTAAAAATAAAGGAAAAGGGGCTGGCGATTTGCTACATTCAGCACAGCTCTGCAAGATTGGGAGAAGGTGCAGAACTCAAGGTTTCTTTACAGGGAGGAGGGAGAGGAGTGAAGCATGCCTCCGATGTTCTGGTCCATGGTACAACAGTAAGGTACCAGAGGGAGGAAGAGATCATGGACTCCTGAAAACAAACAAAAAAAAACACAGAAACCAATAAATCCCTCTAAGAACCTACATGCAGAAGTACAGAAAAGACACACCTATAGAAAAAGTTTGAGAGGCTTCCAGAATCTCTAGCCAGCCTGATTTGTGAAGGTATTTCCCTGTCAAAGCCAGTTCATAAAGACTGGGGAAGGTGGTTGTTTCTTTAGTTGCACAGACACCAATCAATGCAAAGCTACAGGAGCTTGAAGAATCAGAGAAACATGACACAAAGAAACAAAATAGATTTTAAGAAACACCCTAAAGAAATGGAGATGAATTGCCTGACAGAATTCAAAATAATTGTCTTTAGAAAGTAGTACACTGAGTTTCAAGAAAACATAGCTAAACAAAATCAGGAAAATGAAAATAAACAAAATGAAAATATCAGCAAGGAAGTAGAAATTTTAAAGAAAAACCAAACACATTTTGGAGCTGATAAATACAATGACTGAAAAATTCACTAGGGGTTTTCAACAGTAGAGTTGGTCAAGTATAATTGGCATACTCAAAGACAGGTCGTTTGCGATTATCCAGTCAGAGGAATAAAAAGCATGAAAAAATCTAAAAGAAGTCTAAGGAACTTATGGGACACCATCAAATGAACCAATGTGCACATTATGGGAGTTCCAGAAGGAGGAAAGAAAGAGGGGCAGAAAGCTTATTTAAAGAAATAATGGCCAAAACTTTCCAAATCTGGGAATGGAAGTGGACGTCCAGATTCTTGAAGCCCAAGAATTAGATTTGAACAACACTGTTAATCAACTCGATCTAATTGATACTTATAGAACATTCCACTGAAAAACAGCAGAATAAAAATTCACTTCAAGTATATGCATAGAACATTTACCAAGGCAGACCATATTCTGGCCCATAAAACCTGTCTCAATAAAGTTAAAAGGATTCAAATCATAGAAAATATGTTCTCTTACCACAATGGAATAAATTAGTAGTTAATAGCACAAAGATAGCTGGAAAATTTTCAAATATGTGGAAACTAACACATTTCTGCATAACCTATGGGTCAATGAAGAATTCACAAAGGAAATTAGAAACTAAGTGAAAATGAAGACAGAAACTTCAAAGTTTGTGGAAGGCAGCCAAATACTATGTGATAGGGATTTATAGTACTAAACACAAAAGGAAGATCTCAAATCAGTGACCTTGGTTGCCATTTTAAGTATAAAACTAAGAACAAATTAAAGCTACTTTAGCAAAAGTTACTTTAAAGTTACTTTAAGCAGAAGAAACAAAATAATAAATATCAGAAGTTAAAAAGAAAACAGAAAGATTGATAAAATCAATGAAACCAAAGGCTGTGTGCTTTTGACAACCAATAAAAGTGGTAAATGTCTAGGTTGACTCATCACAAGAAAAATACAGTTACCAAAATCAGGAACACAAGAAGGTAACATCAATACAGAATCTACAAATACTGAAAGGACAGTGAAGAAATTAGAACTTGATGCCAATAAATTCAGAAAATCATTAATATATCAAAAAGATAAATTTCTTGATAGACGCAATCAAAGCTCATTCCAAAAGAATAGATTACCTGAATAACCCTATATCGGTTTTAAAAAATGGATTTGTAGTTTAAAACTTTCTACAAGGAAAACTCCATACTCAGATGGTACCACTGCTAAGTCCTATCAAACATTTAAGGGAGAAATAATACCAATTTTATAAAAACTCTTCAGAAAATTGAGAGGAACTACTTCCCAACTCATACTATGAAACCATTATTAATTTGATACCATAATCTGACAGAGACATTTCAAGAGAAGAAAACTCTACACCAATATCCCTCATGAAAATAAATGTAAAAAGTAACAGAATTTTAGCAAACCAAAATTCTGATTATCTTATATATAATATAGAAATATATATAAAAAGGATACTATATCAAGTAAGACAAAAGAGTAAAATAGAAGAAAACTTCCTAAAGCAGTAATGGGCATCTATGAGAAACCTACAGGTGACATACTCAATGGTAAAAGACTGGATGCTGTGAACATTAGGAAAAAAATAAGAATGTCACTTTCAGCTCTTAGATCAACATTGTACTTTAGGTTCTAGCTAGTGCAATAAGGCAAGAAGAGCAAAAAGCGTACAGATAGTACAGTAAGAAATAATAAAACTGTCTTTATTCATAGACAACTGTCTATGTATATGTAGAAAATTCAGTGGAGTCCAAAAAAACCCAAAAAGCTACCAGAAGCAAACTGAGTTTAGTTTACAGGATACAAGATCATCAATCAAAAATCTATTGTAGGCCGGGCGCGGTGGCTCACGCCTGTAATCCTAGCACTCTGGGAGGCCGAGGTGGGCGGATCATTTGAGCTCAGGAGTTTGAGACCAGCCTGAGCAAGAGCGAGAACCCACCTCTACTAAAAATAGAAAGAAATTATATGGACAGCTAAAAATATATATAGAAAAAATTAGCCGGGCATGGTGGCGCATGCCTGTAGTCCCAGCTACTCGGGAGGCTGAGACAGGAGGATCGCTTGAGCTCAGGAGTCTGAGGTTACTGTGAGCTAGGCTGACGCCACAGCACTCACTCTAGCCTGGGCAACAGAGTGAGACTCTGTCTCAAAAAAAAAAAAAAAAGTAAAAAAAAAATCTATTGTATTTTATACACTAAAAATGAGCTATCAACCTGAAATTTTTTTTTTTTTTTTTTTTTGTTGAGACAGAGTCTCACTCTGTTGCCCAGGCTAGAGTGAGTGCCGTGGCATCAGCTTAGCTCACAGCAACCTCAGACTCCTCGGCTTAAGCGATCCTACTGCCTCAGCCTCCCGAGTAGCTGGGACTACAGGCATGCGCCACCATGCCCGGCTAATTTTTTCTATATAGATTTTTAGTTGTCCATATAATGTCTTTCTATTTTTAGTAGAGACGGGGTCTCGCTCAGGCTGGTCTCGAACTCCTGACCTTGAGCGATCCACCCGCCTCGGCCTCCCAGAGTGCTAGGATTACAGGCGTGAGCCACCGCGCCTGGCCTTCAACCTGAAATTTTAAAAATACATTGTATAGTAGCATCAAAAATAAGGATACTACATAAGGATAAATCTGACAAAATCAGTACAAGATCAGTACAATGAAAACTACAAACATCACTGAGAGAAATTAAAACCTCGATAAAGAGAGAAATCATATTGGTGGATCAGAAGACTCAATATTGTTAAATTGCCCTTTTCTCCCTAATTAATCTGTAGATTCAACACAATTTCAATTCACATTCCTACTAGTCTTTCTAAATGTTGAGATTGAATTCTTATGCCATAAATTCATCCTCTTACATTGTACAACTCAGTGGTTTTTAGTATATTCACAAAGTTGTGCAACCATCATCTAATTCTACATTTTCATCACTCAAGAAAGAAACTTTATTTTCATTTGCAATCATACCTTATTTTCTTTCCCTCCCACCACCTCCAGCCCTAGACAACACTAATCTACTTTCTGTCTCTATGGGTTTGCTTATTCTGGACATTTCATATAAATGGAATCACACAATATGTGTTCTTTTATATTTGGCTTCTTCCACTTAAGACAGAACAGTGTGTTCAGATTTCATCCATGTTGTAGCATGAATCAGTATTTCATTTCTTTTTATGGATGAATGATTTTCTATTGAATGGATATAGTACATTTATCTACTCAGTCGATGGAGTTATTTTCACATTTTGGCTGTTATCAATATTGCTGCTGTGAACATTCACGTACAAGTTTTTGTGTAGATGTATATTTTCATTTCTCATGGGTATACACCTGGCTGTGGTTGTTGGGTCATATAGTAACTCCATTGTTTAACTATTTGAGGATCTGTGAGATTGTTTTCCAAAGTAGTTGCATCATTTTACATTGCCGTTAGCAATGTTATGAGGCTTTCAATTTTTACACATGCATGCCATCACTTGTTATTATCTGTCCTTTTTATTGCCAACTTGATGTGGAGTGGTATCTCATTGTGATTGTGACTCTCATTTCTCTGGTGTTTAATGGTAAATATCTTTTTGTGTGCTTATATATCTTTTTTGGAGAAATGTCTATTCAGATCCTGGACCCATTTTTTTAGTTGGGTTATTTGCCCTTTTATTGTTATGTTTTAAGAGTTCTCTATGTATTCTGGATACTGTACACTTATCAGATACATGATTTGTGAAAATTGTCTCCCACTCTGTGGGTTATCTTTTTACTCTCTTGATGCTATCCTTTGAGGCACAAAAGTTTTTAATTTTGATGAAATCCAGTGTACCTATTTTTTTTCTTATGCTTTTGGTGTCAGAAAGCACTGCTGTGAAACCAAGGTCACAGAGATTTACACCTGTTTTTCCTTCTAAGAGTTTTACAGTTTTGGTTGTTATATTTATGTCTTTGATCAATTTTAAATTGATTTTTGTATATGACATGTGGTAGCAGTCTAATTTCATTCTTTTTCATGTGGATGGATATTCAGTGGTCTGGTAGGTTTTTTTAATAGAAATTGACAAGCTGATTCAAAAATTCATGTGGATAGCCGGGCATGGTGGCACATGCCTGTAGTCCCAGCTACTCGGGAGGCTGAGGCAGGAGAATCGCTTGAGCCCAGGAGTTTGAGGTTGCTGTGAGCTAGGCTGACGCCACGGCACTCTAGCCCAGGCAACAGAGTGACACTCTGTCTCAAAAAAAAAAAAAAAAATTCATGTGGAAATGCAAATGATGTAGAAAGCCAAAACAACTTTGAATGTTTTAAAAAAAAAAATTATAGAACTATCTGATTTCAAAACTTATTTTAAATCTATAATAATCAGTATAGTCTAATATTGGCATAAAGACAAATAGATCAATTGATCAGATTAGAGGGTGCAGAAATAGATCTATATATATGTTAATTTGATTTTATACAAAGATACAATAGGAATTCAGTAACAAAAAAATAGTTAAACAAATACTGCCTCAGCATTTGGGTATATATTTGCAAAAAAACTGAACTTTAATCCACATGTGGCACCCTATACAATGGATGGATTATAGACCTAAATTATAAAAACTAAAATAGGAAAAAATCTTTGTGATAGTGTATTAGGCAAAGATTTCTTGGATATGATACAAAAAGCACAATTAATAAAAGCAAAAAATTGATAAATTGTATTTCTTTTTTTGTTTTTGGGTTTTTTTTTTCCCCTGGCAACTGCAGCCTGATGATTTTTATTTATTTGTTTGTTTTTGTTTTTTTGATAAATTGTATTTCATTAGTATTAAAAGCTTCTTCAAATGACACTGTTAAGAAAATGAAAAGACAATCCACAGTGTGGGAGAAAATATTTACAAATCACATAATTAATAAAAGAATTGTATGCAGTATACACAGAGTTCGTAAAACTCATTTTGAGGGAAACATAAAACCCAATGGAAAAAATAGGCAAAAGATTTGAACAGTTGCTTCACCAAAAAAGACAGTTTTCATAAAGCATATACAAAGATGCTCAACATTGTTAGTATTAGAGAAATGAAGATTATAAAACCACAAAGAGGTATCCCTATACATGTATTACAATGATTAAAATTTAAAAGACTGATCTATACCAAACTCTCATACAGTTTCTGCAAATGTAATATAGTACACTTCAGAAAATGGTCTTGCAGTTTCTTAAAAAGTTTAACATACATTTACTATAGGACCCACTCATTCCACACCTAGGTATTTACTCAAGAGAAATGAAAGCACTTATCCATGTGAAAAGTTGTACATGAATGTTCATACACTGTTATTTGTAATAGAAAAAATGGTGAACAACCCATGTGCCCATCAACACCCACATGGATAAACAAATTGTAATATATCCATCTAATGAAATCCTGCTCTGCAATTAAAAGGAACTGTTGATACGTAAAACCCTAGATGGAGCTCATAATAATTATGTGACATGAATGAAAACGAACAGAAAACAGGACATACTATTTTTATATAAGATTCTAGAAATGCAAATTCGTCTATAGTAACAGAAACCAGGTACTATCTTCATATAAAATTCTATAAAATGCAAAATGCGATAGTTACAAAACACAGAATAAGTGACATTCTTCAAGCGCTTTCCTGCTTCTTTATTTACATTGTTAAATCTTAATAGGAATAGTATGTTCTCATTATTGAAATGCTGCCAAAAATAATTTTGTTTCCCCTGTTAAAACTAACTCAGAACAAGAAAAATCTCCCATAAGTTGAATATAACTCAGTGAGCTGTTTCTGTTTCTGCACTTTGGAAATCCAAATAGCCAGATAACAAATAAGTCTCAGATTAGGTTTAGGTATGAATCCAGAAATTTCTTCTAGATCTTTGGCCTTCCCTGCACTAAATTTTTTAGTTTAACCAGAAATTTGAAAGCGGATCATAGAATTAGAACCACATTTGAACAGTTACCTTCATTTTAGATCTTGGGAGGAATCCAGATTGTGGGCCTTCTGGAATAATGAGATGGTTCACAAGATTTCCTTTTATGATTTCCATCATGGTTTCCCAGCCTATGTGTCTTGGAGTTGTTGTAAAAGGTTATTGATTTTCTTCTGAATTTTCTGTATCAGCTAACACTAGAATGACCACTGCTGTTACCATGTGAGGGATCTGTGATAATCAAAATATTTGTGAAACACTCTTCTGTCAGGTCTGTTGGGTAATAATTACCCTTTAGTATTTTTTTAGAGCCTAATAAAGAAAAATTATGTTTTTAAGCACTGCTTTTTGACTAATGGTACCAATTAAGTTTTTAAAGCAACAGGTTATTTTGAGATATGTGGGGGATTTGATCCTCTTCAGAGCTTTTTTCAAAACTCATCATTTTAAATACTTGAACTAGTCTTCATGAGTTTAATTTGTAATGTATAAAACCAAAGTGTTTATTGGTATATATTATTGTTTCTTGGTATGTATTGAGTTTATTTTTCCTTTTGCAGATGGTGATGCCCAGTCACTTAAGGAACATCTTATTGATGAATTGGATTATATACTATTGCCAACTGAGGGCTGGAATAAACTTGTCAGCTGGTACACATTGATGGAAGGTCAGGAACCAATAGCACGAAAGGTACATTCTAATAATATAAATATATTTTTCTTGAATAGTTCACATTTCATTGTTAATTCAGTAGATTGTGAAGACTTGTCATGTATCTTGGAGAAAAAGGCCAGCAAAATGTCACTTTATACTGTATTATAATAGTAATAATAACAGCTAACACACAAAGAGTGTTTACTTATGCTAGTCACTGTTCTAAGGATATTACATATTATTAGCTAGTTTAATCCTCTCTGTAGAGAGAAAACTCTCTAAAGTAAGTATATTTATCCCCATTTTACAGGTGAGGAAATGAAGACAAAAAGTTAGAGAAGATCAAGGTCTTCTAAAAGTCACATCAGGATACATACTTAGGCAGCCTGACGCTGTTTTCTGTATTGCACAGCTTTTTTGATAAAACAGGTAGAAAATTACAAAGAAACTAAAAGTTGATGAAATATTTTTTGCAGCATAAAAATTTTTTAAACTTGAAAGTATAGATTTTTTTATATTCCTTATTTTAAAGTTTTAAAATTATAGTCTAGAGACATTAAAAAATAAGCAATTTTCGTTATTTTGGGGGACTGAAAAGTGGTAAGTAAGGATGTTACTATAGTAGGATACCAAATTCTCAACCTTACACAAATATTTGATTATTTATTCAGGGGTGGGATGGGGGATAGAGGATGGGGAGGGACCAAAATTTTTTGGCATAATTATTTATCTGGTTTGAGGTTTTTTTCCGACACAGAAACAATTAAAAAGTTGCCTTAGGTAACACAAGGGTAAAAACCTCTAGTAGACCAAACCATATTTGGAGTTATTTGGAACTGATACTATAGAGTTGCCATATTAACAATTTGTAGTTGTGTATCTATGGTTTAGGTATATTAGAAGCTGACCTTGGATCTTATATTCTAAATAGCTCTTGAATGTACCTTTTATTTAATTTAGTTTAGTTTAGTTTTGTTCCTTAATTTCACTCAGCCATTTTAAAATTAGAATTCATGTCTTGTAGGAATAGTAGCCTTATGATATATATTAAATGATCTAGTTGTTTTATCTGTAGTTGCTGGAGAAGCATGTTGGCCAATTGAAGGATAGCCAACTGTTTAGTTGTAAAACTGTCTAGAAGGATTTCATTGCTCAGATAAAAGAAAATTTGTGTCCAGAATATCTTAAAATGTATTAAACTGTATTACTTTAATCTTATCTGATACACTTTTTTCTTATAAATATAGCACATTATATACTACAAATGTATAACATATGACATTATACATTAATCTGTATGCAAACAAATCAGTAATTTCATTGCCATTGTTACTCTTTGAAAGACTCTGTTGAGATTTTTGAAACCTGTGTCTGAAAAACAAAGTGAAAAAGAAAAAGAATCATTAAAACGTCACACAAATAGAAAGAAAAAAGTTGGAGAAGTCTATTAAGAGACTACACACTTATTTTTAATAAGGTGTATAGAATTTATTCAGCTTGTAAAATAGTTTTCATACTTTAATATGCATAAAATTGCCTGGAGTCCTTATTAAAGATGCACCTTCTTCCAAAATTAAATGAGTAGGTCTGGGAATTTGCATTTGCATTTATACTATACCCTACAAGACTGATGCAGGTGGAATTCAAAGAAGTAAATTGATCAGCCTTACACGGTCTGAAGCATAACTTTGAATTTTACCAATATCTGATTGCATTAAGGAATCTAAGATTGGTGATGCCCCTAGTTATAATGCAGAAAGAAAGTTAAACATCTTCTTGGGCCTCAAGACATCTCTAAAATGTTTCATTTATAGTGTGAGTGTTCAACTTAAAAAACTAACAAAAAGAAAACAGGCAGGAAATATAAGGGCACCAAAATCCAAGAGAAACAACAGACAACAGAAACAGACTCATAAGAAATCCAGATAATGGAGTTATCAGACTTAAAATACTGTGCTTATTATACTAAAAAAAAAATACAAAATTGAAAAGTAGAGCAAAGCTATTAAATAAGAATCAAATATAATTCTAAAACTTATGATAAGAAAAATTCATGGACTTAGTGTTTGGGAATAATACTAGACTAAACAGAATTGAAATGAGAATTTATAAACTAAATGATTTGTCAATAGAAAAATATAGTCTAAAGCTTAGACAAAAGAATGGAAAATACTAAAAAAACAAAGGCATATATTGAATGCAGTGAATAAGTTTAAAATATATACATATTATTGGAATCATAGGAGAGGAACGAAAGAATAGGATAGAACTAATACTTGAGGCAGTGGTAGCTGATAGTTTTCCGGAGCTGAGAACGATAACAAGATTCAAGAAATGCTGTGTATCCCAAGCTGAAAAATATAAACAAAACCATACTGAATGAAAATATTGAAAAGCAAAGGCAAAAAGATATTTCTAATAGTAGCCAGAGAACAGGATATATTATCTTCAAAGTAAAGATAAGACAAAGAAATGATTTCTCAAGAGAAATGATGGAAACCAGAAAACAATGTGCTATCTTCATCATGCCAAAAGAAAACAACTGCCAATATAGAATTCTTTGACCAAGGAAAGAATCCTTCAGAAATAAAGGTGAAAAAAGACATTTTCAGACAAATAAAAACTATAGAATTTGTTACCAGCAGACCTGCACAAGGAAATACAAAATAGTCTTCAGAATGGAAGAGAAATTATTCCAGATGAAAGCTTGAGGACACAGGGGAAAAATGTAGACAGACAAAATGTGAATATTGCGAGTAAATTTTAATATAGACTATTTAAAACAATAATATAATTTCTTATGGAGCTGAAAATATGTATAAAATTAAACTACACGAAAATATTAGCATATAAATTAGGATACTAGCCTCCAAGATGTCCTTCAGTGATCCCCAACTCCTCATAGCCACATTCTTCAGTCGTCTCCTTCCATGTTATACCAAGGTTGGTCTATGTGGCCAGTAGCATATAGCAGAACTCATGGTACATCTCTTTCAAGATTAGGTTATAAAACACACAGAGGCTTACATCTTGGGTGCACACGCACTCTAGCTCTCTCTCTTTCTCATTTCTCACTCGGGGGAATTCAGCTGCACATGGCGAGGACACTCAGGCAGCCTATGGAGAGGCCCACATGGTGAGGAACTGAGATCTCTGGCCAATAGAGAGGAACGGAGGCCTGCCAACAACCATGTGAGTGACCTTGGAAGTGAATCCTTTAGTTCTAGTTTAGTTTTCAGATGATTGAAGCCCTAGCCCATGCCTTAACAGCAATGAGAGACTCTAAGCCAGATCAATGCAGCTCAGCTGCTCCCAGATTCTTTACCCTCAGAAATGATGTGAAATAATGTTTCTGTGTTAATCTACTAAGTTGTAGGGTAATTTATCAGGCAGCTGTGGATAACTAATATTGATCTTGGTACCTGGAAGTAGGATGCTGACATAACAATAACTTGAAATGTGGTAGTGGCTTTGGAGCTGGGCAGTGTGTAGAAGCTGTAAGAACTTTTAAGAGTATTAATGAAAGTCTACAGGGCCTTGAACAAACTGTTAGTAGAATAGTACACTTTGAGGAGGCTTCCAGTGAGGACATGAAGGAAAGTGAGGAAAATGTTATTGGAAAGTGGTCTTTGTTATGTAGTGGCAGAAAATTTAGCAACATGCTGCCTGCAGTTAACTGAAAGGTAAGAAAAAAAATTAATCTAATGAAATTGGGATCTGTCAAAGTGTTGAAAGTACTGCCTAGTTTCTTCTTGTGCTGCTTTTAGTCAGATATGAGATAAGAGAAAACTAAAGAAAGGACTGTTAAATAAAACAGAGCCAAGATTAGCTAGTTTTGCAGATTTGAAGCCCTTCCAGATGGCAAACGGTGCTAAAACTAAGAAATGTTTCTGAGCAAAGATCAAACTCAGGACATTTTCAGAAAGGCATGACCTAAAGTTGAAGCCAAGGATGTAACTGTAAAATTATCTCAGAAAAATCAAAGTTGGTGTCTCAGAGTACTTTTCAGACAAAAGGCACTTTAAAGAATATAAGGGTGTGCTTAAAGATTGTTCTCTCAATAATATTAAGGGTGTCTTCTCAATGTGTGACTTCTAAAGACAGTAAGGCTTCTAAGAAGCTTAAGGGTAGTCCCTCAGCTTTCTCAGTATAAAGCCAAGGTAGAGAGGACTTATTCTAGAAGACATTTGAGGGTATGACTTTTGTCTAATGGAATGAATTCCAGTAAGATTCAGTGGAGATCTACATTGTTTTTGAGAGAATTACATCACAAAACCCCTGTCATCTTTGACTACAGAGACAATATAAAATGAAAGAAACCTTTGACCTCCCAGACGTCTATAAGCAAGAATCAGGCTGAAAATTTACTCACCTGTAAACATGTGCTAACCCATGAAAAAAGGATGACTCAGAGAGCAGAACCAAATGTTACGAAAAGTCATCTTCAGGCAAAGGTAGAGCTGCGTCCTAGTCAAGGAACTTCTAGTATTTGCCCAGGTAGATTTCATAATTGCTATGTCCCATTGACTCCTTTGTTACCTTCTATTTTCTCCCCTTTTAAAACAGAAATATCTAAAAAGTTATGTTCTGCATGCTTCACCATTTTATTTTGGATGTATGTGGGGCAGAAAACTTGTCTCTTAGTTCACAGGACTATAGATCAAGAGGAACTACAGTAGTCCCATCCCCCTGATCTTCAGTTTTGCTTTCCATGGTTTCAGTTACCTGCAGTCAACTACAGTCTGAAAATACTAAATGAGAAATTCTAGAAATAAACAATTTATAAGTTTTCAATTGTGTATCATTCTGAGTAGCATAATGAAATCTTGTGCCATCCCACTCTGTTCCCCCGCCCCCGGGACGTGAATCATCCCTTTGTCTAGTGTATGCACACTATACCCTACCCAACCTTTAGTCACTTAGTAGCCATCTAGGTCATTAGATCAACTGTCATAGTGCTTGTCTCAAAGGTCAGTAGTAGCCTAATGGTGCATCACAATGCCTACATCATTCACTTCAGTTTATCTCATCACGTGAACATTTTTATCATGTCATATCATTACAAGAAGAAGGGTGAGTACATGAGTACAGTACAGTAAGATACTTTGAGAGAGGAGAGACCACATTCAGGTAACATTTAGTATAGTATATTGTTATAATTGTTCTATTTTTTAATGTTCTTCAGTCCTCTGAAAATTATTTTATTTTGTTATTAGTTATTGTTATTAGTCTCTTACTGTGCCTAATTTATAAATTAAAATTTATCATATTTATGTATACGTGTGTAGGAAAAACATAGTGTGTTTAGGGTTTGGTGTTATCCAAGGTTTCAGGCATCCACTGCGGGTCTTGGAATGTATTTCCCTCAGATAAGGGGGAACTACTGTACAATCGAGATGCTTATGGAACTGTACCCAAGTTCATCTGCACCTGAATCAGATATAGATGACAATTTCTGAACTCCGAGTAGATGCTAAATGGGTTGAGACTAGTGAGGACCTTTGAAGGAGATGAGTTTAATTTGTATGTTGGGGGAAAGAGCTGTGAATCATCAAGGGCCAAAGGGTAGACTGGGGTAACAGCCTCAAAGATGCTCCCCAGTGAACACAACCTCCTAGTATTCACACTCTTGTGTAATTTTCTCCCACAGTGTACCAGAATTGGTCTGTGTGACCAGTAGGATATGGCAGAAATGATGGAATGTCACTTCTGAGATTAGTTCATAAAAGATACTGGTACTTGTATATTAGGGTTCTCCCTCCCTCTCAGATCTCTCACTCTGGGTGAAGCCATATAAATGCACTGCAGGTAGCCTATGGAGAAACTCACACAATGAAGAATGGAGGCCTGCCAACAACCACATGAATGAGCTTATAATCAAAAGATTTGAACATGATTAACCACTATGACCTAATTGACATGTGCATTGCACTTAGTCATTAGAAAATACAAATACCTTCTAAGTAGAAATTTTTAGCAAAATTGAGCACATGCTGGGACATCAAAATCTCAATAAACTTCTAGTCATAGAAATTATTCAGCGTATTTTCTGTCTCTCGTGGGATTAAGCTTGGAATCAGTAACAAAAAGATACTTGATTATCCTTCCACTACATTGAAATGGAACAACATACTTCTAAGTAATCCTGAGTCAAAGAGAAATAAAAATGAAAATTAGACATATTTTAAATTGAATGATAATGGAACTATAACTTAAAAGAATGGCTTAAGTCATTATTAGAAGGAATTTCATAGCTTAAATGCAAATATTGGAAAAGAAGAAAGTCTGAAAATCTGTTGTTTCAAAAAATCAAGAAAAAGAAATTAAACTTACTCAAGATGAAATACTATAAAGTAAACATTTATAAAAGAGAAAGTAAACCTACACTAAATGAACAAAGTTCGTTTACTATACTATAAAGAACACTGGAATTAGATCAGTAAAATAAAGATTTGAGTCCTGGCAAGATTGACCAAGAAGAAAAAGAGAGTAGGCATAAATAACCTGTATTAGGAATGAAAAAGGGGACATCATAGCAGAGCCTAAAGAATTGTTTAAAAGACTATTTTTTGAACAACTTTATGTAATAAATTGAAAATTTAGATAAAGTGGAAAATTGCTAGCAAAATACAACTTTTAATAATTGATGTAGTAAGGCTGAGTGCAGTGGCTCACAGCTGTAATCCTAGCAATTTGGAAGGTTGAACCAGGAGGATCACATGAGGCCAGGAGTTTGAGAGTAGCCTGAGCAACATAGCAAGACCCTGTCTCTACAGAAAATACAAAATTAGCTAGGTGTGCTGGCATGTGCCTGTAGTCCCAGCCAGCTACTTGGGAGGCTGAGGCAGGAGGATCGCTTGAGCCCAGGAGTTTGAGTTTGCAGTGAGCTATGATGATGCCACTGCACTCTCCCCCAGGCAGTAGAGTGAGACCCTGTCTCAAAAAAAAAAAAACTTAAAAAATTGATGCAATAAGAAATCTGAATTGACCTATATGATTAAAGAAATTGAATCATTAATTGAAAACTTCCCTGCAAAGAAAGCTCCAGGCCCAGAAAGCTTCACCAGTATATTCTACCAAATATTTAAAGAAGAAATATACCACTGCTATACTAACTCTTCAGATAATAGAAGAAGGAATATTTCCCAACTTACTTTATAAGTCTAGCATAAACATGACACAAAACCTGGAGAACAGTATAAGAAAGAGAAATTATAGCCTAGTCTTATGCTTAATTCCTAAATACAATATTAGCAAGACAAATCCAGCAATATGTAAAAAGGACAAAAATGACCAAGTTGAGTTTTTTCAAAGAGTATGATTTTTATTTAAATTAAAAAATCACTCATCATAATTTTGGTATTAGCAGAATGAAGAAGAAAAATCAGACCGGGCGCGGTGGCTCACGCCTGTAATCCTAGCACTCTGGGAGGCCGAGGCGGGTGGATCGCTTGAGGTCAGGAGTTCGAGACCAGCCTGAGCAAGAGCGAGACCCCGTCTCTACTAAAAATAGAAAGAAATTATCTGGCCAACTAAAAATATAAAAATTAGCCGGGCATGGTGGCACATGCCTGTAGTCCCAGCTACTCGGGAGGCTGAGGCAGTAGGATCGCTTAAGCCCAGGAGTTTGAGGTTGCTGTGAGCGAGGCTGATGCCAAGGCACTCACTCTAGCCAGGGCAACAAAGTGACACTCTGTCTCAAAAAAAAAAAAAAAAGAAGAAGAAGAAAAATCATACCAATAGATGTAGAAAGAACATTTGATAAAGCTCAACATCCATGTATGATCTTTTTTAAAAAACTCTTAAAAATAGAAAACTAGGAATAGAAACCTACTGCAAACATTGTACTCATTGGTAAAATATTAAAAGCTCTCCTTCCTAGATCACAGGGACAAGATAAGGATAACTATATTAGAGATCTTAGCCAGTGTGATAATAAAATGTAAAGAACTACCAGAGTAAGGGTTGTAGAATAAAACTGTCAGTGTTCTTGTAAGACATGATTCTATAGGTTTAAAATTCCAAAAATATGTCCTGATAATTAGAATTAATAAGCGTAGCAAAGTAGTCTGGTATAAGGTCAATATAGAGAAACCAGTTATTTATCAGCAACAAATAAAGTTGAATCTTAAAATAATGTTTACAGTAGATCAGAATGCTTACGAATAAATCTAACAAGAATGTGCTTTTCTACACTGAAAATTACAAAGCATTAATGAGCAAAATTAAAGAAGGATTGTGGATCTAGGCTGGGGGCAGAGCCTAGATCCACAGTCACCAAACTTTTTGGTCACCAGACTTTTTCTATAAAGGGTCAAATGCTAAATATTTTCAGCTTTATGAGCCATTTGGTCTCTTTTGAAATTACTTGATTCTACTGTTTTAGACTTAAAAGTAGCCATAGATAATTAGTAAATGGTCATGAAAGCAGCCATAGATATAAATGAATGGACCTGGCTGTGTTTACAAAAAAGCACTATATACAGAAATAGATGGATGGTAGGTAGAATTTGGCCTGTGGGTCATAGTTTGCCCATCACTGATCTAAGCGTTGGTTTTAATGTTTGCCAATATCACAAAAGACGACCAACTGAATATTATTTATATCTTACTTAGAGTGAACATATGTCAGTCACCATCTATGAAGTAGTCTTAATTAAAAATTGCAAGACTATGAAAGATAAATGGGAGATTTTTAGGTTAAAAGACACTTAAGAGAAATACCAGACTGTTGCAATATATGGGCTTTATTTGGATCTTGATTCAAAATAATATAAATGAGACAGGAAAAATGTGAATATTGACTGGATATTTGATATTAATGGATTAGTTTTAGTTTTTTAGGTGTGATAATGGTATTGTGGTTATGTTTTTGTCCTTGTTTCTGAAGAAATATATCCTGACATATTTGTGGATGAAATGTCACATGTAGGATTTATTTCTTATACATAAAGAACTGTGGTTATAGTTATTTACCTGTCTTTAACATTAGCTATTTTCACCCTGACTCCAGGAAGTAGGTCAAATTTTTCTGCACTAAATGTAGGTGCTCAGTAAGTGCTTCTAAAACGAATGTAGCTAGCTCCTCCAAAATATTAAGTCTGCCTTTTAGGCCCAGTGTTACTAAATTGTTTAGTACCAAATTTCTTTAGAAATTTCTTTTCTTTCTCTTTCCATTGCAGTGCGGGGAGGCACTTGGAATGAAGTAAATTTTCTGTGAAACTTCCAAACACAGATGTAAAGAGTAGACTATATTAGGTTTATCAAATATATTTATGGCTTTGTAAAAAATGCCTATAATCACAGCAAAAAATAAACAAATAGAAATTATATTTAATTCTGCATAAACTTGTATTTCCCTCACACACTTAGTAAAGAGACTTTGCCTTCACTGTGGCCATGAATTCATGAGAATATTTTTATATATCCATAAGTCTTAATATTTACATATCCATAATTCTTAAATTTTGGACAAGAAACTAGATTTCATTGTGTGCTCACTCTTTATTTATGGTAATGTAACAGCATTATAATTCACTTAGAATAAACATTATAACTGTCATCAATAATTCTGAAACATAACTATCATTTCTGAATATTCCCATTCTAATCTTATTTCAAATATATATTTTAATGGTTATAAGTAAATATACTTTGTACCTTGTTTTTCATAAGCTTCTTTCTTTGTTTCTTTCTTTCTTTCATAACCATCATTTCCAATGTTTATTTTCAATGTAAACATTTTTAATGAATATAGACTTTATGTGAACAAATACAGAGAAGACTATATAAACAGTCTACATACGAACATAACAACACTGACTTATAAATATGTTAATTATTTTTCTGTTATGGTGTTATTGTTTTCAAGCTCTAGTAATAAATGTGTAGTCCCTTCAAATAAAAGTAGTTTGGGAACAAACTCAAAATTTTTTAAAAAAAGAACAACTTGTTAATATACTACTTTTGAAGGTAGTAAAATAAATATCTTACAAATATAGGAATATTCTGAGTAGTGATGATAATTTTAGCAATATAAGATGTTGTTGGAGAGAAGAAAAAAATGAGAAAAATTCTGAATCCCAATAGTGTGGATTTTGAAATAATCTTGATGTTTTGTTTTCATAGGTCTTACAGTGACTTTCTGACAAAACAACAGTTTCTTTCCATTGTCATTTTTAAGACTATTTTATTTAGAAAATATTTACTTCAATATAAATCATAATGAGGGATTTTCTTTTTTTTTTAATTTGTTATTTTATCCTACTTATCCCTTTCCCTGTTCTGTTGTTGGTCATTCCATTTCCCTTTTTTCCCCTGTGAAAATGAGGCCTACAGGTTACCTCAGTTTTAGCAGACCTACCAGTGATTAATAGCTACATTAATGTAGTATTGTTTTAGGATTTTACTCAGATATTGAGTCCTAAAACAGAAATTTCTGATTGATAAGAATATTCGATTCCTTATGTTTCTGCTTAAATATAACTACAAGTTATAAAATTAAATATTGCTACATTTCTTAACCTCAAAGTAAACCGGCATAAGAGGTTTAAAACAAACCTTTGAAGTTAAGAGTTATAATTTATATATTCATTTTATAAAATAAATTAAGTTTATTAGCAGAAGAAGAGGTGTAGGCTGTTTTAGAAATTTGTAGCAAGCATAATTAAGAAAATATATATGACAGAGTATCATAAAAATTCATGTTGGATTAGACGCCAAATACTAGATAAACTGCATTAGAATTTTTCAAGCTGAAATAATTTTCCATGCAAGTGAAAGACAAGCTTGTAAGTCTCTTACTGAATTGATAAAAACTTGTGAGTACATCCAGCAGTCATTTGGAGCCTCCCTTTTGCCATATTTGTCTAATGTATCACATATCAGGCCTATTACTATTTTCAGAAACAGTATTCATGACTGAAATCCTACAGTTAACCTTTAGAAGATCAAAAGGAAATATACTTACTTAAAAGGTGACCCTAATATATACGTATTTTCTCTTTTTATGTTTTATTGCTTGCATGTTTAAGAGCTTTTTTTTTTTTTCATTTGTTTCATAGGATTACTAAGTATGGATTTAAATGTCAAACAAAGTCATTTTGGGATGAAACTAACATATCGGTTACAAGGCCATAGCTGAATAGATTGGTGGCAGTCATTTGGAGTTATCATTTTAAAAGATTTATTTTAACATATAGCGTGGTAATGTAGCCATTGTTAGATGAAATTGTGTAAAACTTAACTTTTTAAAGGTTTTCTACTTGGGATCACTACTAAAAACTAGAAGTATGTCTAGCTTTAACGAGTGCTGTATTTATATTAGTAATATATAGAGAGGGAAAAAGAAAAAACAGATATAGTCATTTTGGGTAAACTTTTTCATCATAAATATGGAATGTGTTCATTATTTATAGTGTACTGAAGTATCTTCATAGATCAAGAGAATGTTTTTCCAACCTGTCAGTTTAATGTTTTTAAATCACGATTATTCCTCTTTTAAATATTAAAATTTCTAAAAATGTTTCTTGGTTTTGAATTTTCTGCTATCCAATATCTTCTGTTTTATATTGGCAGGTTTTAATTGTTAGTTACTGCTTTTCATTGGAGATCTGCAGGTTTTTCGTAAAGCCTCTGAGAAATATATTGCTGCTAGAGAGAGTGAAATATATTGAGATAACTGACACTGCTTTATTTTATTTCATTTTTTAGGTGGTTGAACAGGGTATGTTTGTAAAGCACTGCAAAGTAGAGGTATATCTCACAGAATTGAAGCTCTGTGAAAATGGAAACATGAATAATGTTGTAACTCGAAGATTTAGCAAAGCTGACACAATAGGTAATACAAGATCCTATCTCTTTTTTAAACCATAGGGATTAGAAATTTAGTTATAATTCTCTTTGTTATATGCTACTAGGATGGTAACCATTTTAAAAATGTATACATAAACGTTACAGATTCCCAGCCTTAATGCAGTATGTCTTGGAGTTAAATTACTTATTGTTTCTTACTGTTTTTTATTTAGTATATGAGTTTAACATTTGGGGTTTTTTTTAATCAAATATTTACTGTTTTAATTTAGCATTTGAAAAATGTATGTCAGTTTGTAACATAAGTTAAAGTAGAGCTTTAAATAAAAACTTACCTAAATAAAACTAGGCAAGGTAGCACAGAAAATGGCAATTGGTTATTTCCTTTTTTCTCGGTTTATTCTTGTATACGCTAAATAGTTCAGTAGCTAAGGCAGCAGTCTTAGCATTGACACATTGACTTTTTTTTGTAATGTGGTTAAGAAGCCATAGAACCAAATACAAGTGGACCTAATTCTCTCTGTATATTTATACGCCTAAAGATATTACAATATATATGATCTTTTTCTTTTTAAAGCCACGTTTTATCATCAATACTGTATTGAATAAAGTGTTTTTAAAATAAATGATTATGAACTTAGTAAAAATTACAGTATTTTTTGTTTCATAAAACACAACTCAAAGTAATTACAAAAAATAGTTATATTTAATTTCAAATAAAATTGTAAACAAGATTAATGGTAATAACATTGATCTCATTGGAAAATGCAAGTGGACATTGGAGGACACATGTAGAATTCAGCATGGATGAGAGATTTGCAAATTTATATATTATGGAACTGTGTAAGATTTCCTTGTTGGAACCAGTAATTCACTGTACTTCAATTAAAAAGTAAATGAAAGTATGTCATAAGTACATTTGGCTTTCACCACTTACCAATTCACAGCAAGAAAATAGTGTTAACTCACATTTTTAATGAAATAGTTCTCTTCAAGTACTCAATGCTTAATTAATACTAATGTTTTCAACAAATAAAATATATTCCCCCTTCTTTATTTAGATCATTTGTAAGCTCGAGATTCAAGTTTAGTAAATACATACAGTCATCCTTCCAAAACAAATACTTAAAATATAAAGATTTTCATATATAAATGTCATTTCAATATAATTATCATTATGGATACATTTTTTAACATTTGAATTTCCAGATTTGTGGAATATATTCAGGAAAATAAAACATTTCTACGTACTAAAAACTGAAAGTTTTCAATATGTGAAAATTATGTTAATCATATGAATATGTACACAATAAGAATCTATGTCTAAGAAGTATAGTCCTACTCGGGTAGTGCAAAGGCCATATATGTAACCTAAACATTTGTACCCCTGCAATATTCTGAAATAAAAAAATGTATATATAAGAAGTGTAGTCTGTTAAAATTAATTCAGACTAATCTCAGAAATTTACAGCCAATCGGAATATAAATGAGAAGCTACCTCTTAAAATATTTGATACAGATGTTTTCTAGTTATTTTAAAAATTTGGTGTTTTCTTCTCTCCTTACCTCATTTTAATAGGAAAATTACATATAAATACAAGATCATCAACAGTATTATTTTAGAACATTATTTTACTGAATATTTTAAAACTCATGAAAATCAGCAACTGGTTTAATTCAAAACAAGCATTGTCCAGTTCTCATGATAAGTACTATGTAGGAATTTGTCAAAGAGATATATAATTTATAAAGGATCTTTGCTTTAAAAAGTTTATGATCTTGCATAGATTTTAACCAACATGGTTTAAATATACTAATACTTTAAAATACTAGATACATTGGATATATACCTTAAAATTGTATATAAACTGAATTTTCATATAGCTACAGTTTCCTGTTATATTAGATCAATGTTTTTCAAGCTGGATTGTTGATACTTTAGTTGTTCATTAAATAGTTTGGGGAGTAAAGAGAATTGAATAGCAAATATCAGAATATAAAATGTCAACAGATATGTATGTGTCCTGGATCACAGTTTATTAATATAGCTCTTAGTTAAAAAGTTTGAAAGTCTACATTAGAGTCTTCTTTTTAAGCAAAAAGTTTTGCACAAATTAAAATTAAGCCAGGAATTTTAGAGACTTCATGGTTATAGTTATATAAGGTAATAGTTATTGAACATTTACTGTGTTTTAGGCACTTTACAGGAATTTTCTTCCTTGTATCTCAACAACCCTGTATCTTCATCTTATAGATGATGAAGCTGAGGTTTAGAGCCTACCTCAGTTCACCCTGGTATCAAGTGGTAGAGCCAATACTTTAACTTGATAACCAGGGTTCTTCTACCAGAGTCTTATCTCTTAATTCCTGCCTGCAAACCAAATTACCAATTTAATAAAATGTTCTATTTTCAGCTAGTACTACTTATATTGATATATAAGTATTTTAGTATATTGGTATATAGTAAAAATGATGGTAACCATAGGCAAGATCTAAATGATTTACCACGTCAGGACCAAAATACTTTGCCTTTGCATATATTTCTCTCTAAATTGATATATTTGAGCATTGAACATGTTCTAGTAAGGTAGATAATTTTTATTTTCCTTTAAGGATAACCACTAAAAACATAATTTTTTTATTAAGGTTATTGAAAAATGCTTTATGCTTATAAAATTAATAGAATTGGTTGAAATTCTTATTAAATATTCCCACTAGAAATGTTTTTCACAAGTTTTATTTCCATTATATGTATTAATATTTTTCTACCTCTGTATGCTTTTCATTAAATGGTTAATACAGTTGGATTAATATGTGTTAAAATAAACACATGTTCTCAGTCCCTTGACATTCTTGACTCCAATGATCTTGACCTACACCCAGCCTCAGCCACCAGTTTCCATAGTTATACTTCAGATTTATTATCTATAACTGCATTAGCCAAGTCTCAATTTCAGCATTCTACTTTCTGGCCACCACTTTCTCTGCTACCATTTTCTCTTGAACCCACTACATTAGACATTCAAACCTACCACTCCTTTGGTACTGCTTCTGTCATAATATCTCATAACCTCCCCATTGCCAAATCCAGTGGTAATTTAGAAATTTCCCATTTTCTTAAGTTACCAACAAAATTTAACACAGTAAACTACTTTTCCATCTAGAAACAACACTCTCTCTTCAAATGGCTTCCAGGGCACTGGTTCTCACTGGTTGCGTCTTCTCAGAGTCCTTTATAAGATCCTTTTCATATTCCTGTTCTCAAAACATTAGTGTGTCTCCATGCTCACTCCTCTTTTCCTTTGTGGTTTCATCTAGACTCCTGGCTTTAAATATTTTCTGCATATTGTTATCTTTTAAATTTATATGTCCTGCCCAAAACTCTCCCATAATTCCAGTTTCAACCATTCCATATCTTCACTTGTGTATCTGATAAGCATTTTAAGGTGATTATCATGTATAAAACTAAATTCCTTTCTTTCCCTTCAAAACCTACTACCGTGTCATTTTTCCTCATCTCAGTAATTGCTATTTGTGTTCTTCTATTATAATAGCTCAGGCCAAAAACCTTGGTATCATTCTGATCCCTTTATTTTTCACCCTGCATGTAATCTAAGACATATCTTCTTAGCAATTCCTTCAGAATATATTCTCAGTCTGACCACTTAACACTACCACCTTTGTTTGGATTGTTGGAGTAGCCTAATCTCCCACCCTGGACTCCCTACAGTCTGTTCTTCACTAGCAGCAAAATTAAACATTTAAAGTGTCAGTCAAGTCGTCCCACTTTTCTTCTTCAAACTCCTAAATGGCTTCCCTTCTTACTCAGAATAAAATAGAAATACTTTCATAGCTCAATATTCTATATAATCCTATATTCAATATTCAATATTCTATATAATCCTAGAGAAAATGCATTTATGGTTTGATTTACATCTTGTTCATTCTACTTCAGCCACACTGGTGGCTATTCTAAAACATGCCAAAGACATTCACACCTCAGGGCCTTTGCATTACTCTTTCTTCTGCCTGTAATGCTCTTCCCCCATGTATAAGTAGATTGTAAAATTTAATGAAGAGGAAACTTGCATATTTGCTATGCTTCCATATAATATGCCATAGGTTTGTATATAGCATATTATGTACATAAATATCTACATCTGTATGAATTGGAAAATGTCTGGAAGAAGAAATATCAAAAGTTAACAGTGGTTACCTCTAGGTAGATGTTTTATTTATATTTGTCAGTATTTTCTGTATTTTGACATTAGGAAAAATGTATTCATTTTTATAGAAAAACTAACACAACTCCCTTTCTTGGTTTCTTCCTCTAGTTTCCTTCCTAGGTAATGTTCTGTTTCTTGATCTTAGTGCTATTTACATGGGTGTGTCTACTTTGGAAATTTACCACAATATATGGATGATTACTGCATTTTTCTGTGTGCATGTTCTACTTTAATAAAAGAACAAAAAGAAAAAAAAATACAATCCCACCAAAATAAAAGGCAATATTGATAGTATATTTATGTATTTATGTAATTATTTAAATAGTCTGGGTAATTTGCTGTAAGTTTTGAGATATGCTGTAAGATTTGCTACTGATTAACTGCCCTAATCAAAATCTCATTGACTACAAGACTATTACAGAACATTGGCTGCCAAGTAGAACATCAACACTATTATTGGCCAAACTTAATTATGTAGGATAGGTATACATTTTTCTATTTCTTCAGAGAACACATATCATTGTTTAATATTTTATAAATAATGTTTTTTCCAAGACTAAACAACTATTCTGAAATTTAAAAGTATTCTATATTATATCATAAAATATTTTAATTACAGTTTTCTTGTGGTAAGTTATTGATGAGAATTAGATAGATATAGCAGTATTATGTAAGATTTGAGACTTTTAAAGACTTAACTATAGGGCCTGAAACTAAATTACATCTGTACCCTCAAATATGTAGATAATCCTGTGTCTTATTTTATACAGGTTAAGCTGCTGATGTTTGCAAAAAAACAAAAAAAACCACCTACTCATTAAGATAATTGATTTAGAAAGGAGGAAAGTACATAGTTTTACCTTGAAAATACGAAATTTTGAGTAATACAGACATCTCTTCAAACAAGGCACTTTCCTTTTTATTGTGTCTATATATTCTAGTTAGCTATTCAAACTGTAAATTATATTCTGTTTGATATAAATTATTCTTAAGTTTGCTATGTTATAATTAAAAACATTTTCCATCTGTTAAATCACTCAATCATACTTTCATTTTAAGTCCTATGTATCTTCAGAAAATATATTGAAATATAATGTGTCAAAGGTTAAAGTTCATCCTGTATAACATAAATTATATTTTTGTGTTAATTGATTGAACTCTTTTACCTTTTGAGGTTTTCTTGTTTGTGTTTTTAAAATTTTTTTTATTCCTTTTAATTATTATGGGTACATAATAGTTGTATATAGAGTACATGCGGTGTTTCGATACAGGCATTCAGTATGAATTAATCAAATCAAAGTAATTGGGGTATCCATCACCTCAGACATTTATCGTTTCTTTCTGTTAGGAACATTCCAATTCTATTCTTCTAGTTATTTTAAAGTATACCCTAATTTTTTATTGATTATAATCACTTTATTTTGTTATAAAATATTGTTCATTCTATCTAGCTATATTTTTGCACCCATTAGCCATCCCTACTTGATCCACTCCCCATCCCTGCTACCCATCTCATTCTGATAACCATCATTCTGCTCTCTGTCTCCATAAGATCAGTTGTTTTAATATTTAGCTCCTGCATATGAGTGAGAAAATGTGAGATTTGTCTTTCTGTGCTTGACTTATTTCATCTAACAAAATGTTCTCCAGTTTTATCCATGTTTTTGCCAGTGGCAGAATTTCATTCTTTTCTGTGACTATATAATATTCCATTGTGTATATGTTCCACAATTTCTTTATCCATTCATCCATTGATGGACACTTAAGTTGATTCCAAATCTTGGCTATTATAAATAGTGCTGCAATAAACATGGGAATGTAGATATCTTTTCGATATTTTAAATTCCTTGCTTTTGGATATATATACCAGCAGTGGGATTGCTGGGTCATAGATTGTTCTGTTTTCAGTTTTTTGAGGAACCTCCGTACTGTTCTCCATAGTGGTTGCACTAATTTACATTTCCACCAACAATGTACAAGGGTTTCCCTTTCTCCACATGCTCACCAGTATTTGTTATTGCCTTTTTAATAAAAGCCACTTTGAGAAGTTAGATGATATCGCATTGTAGTTTTCCATTGCATTTCTCTGATGACTAATGATGTTGAACATTGTTTTCATACACCTGTTGGGCATTTGTATCTTATTTTGAGAAATGTCTATTCCCATCCCTTGGCCATTTTTAAATCAGATTATTGGACTTTTTTCTGTTGAGTTGTTATATATTCTAGTTATTAATCCTTTGTCAGATGAGTAGTTTGCAAATGTATTCTCCCATCCTGTGGGTTGTCTTTTCACTTTTTTGATTGTTTTCTTTGCTGTTCAGAAGCTTTCTAATTTGCTGTGATCCCTATTTTCCAGTTTTGCTTTGGTTGCCTGTATTTTGGGGGTATTACTCTAGAAGTCCTTACCCAGACCAATGTCCTGAAGTGTTTCCCCAGTGTTTTGCTTTAGTAGTTTAATAGTTTCAGGTCTTAGATTTACATCTTTAATCCGTTTGATTTTAATTTTGCATATGGCAAGAGATAAGGGTCTATTTTTATTCTTACACATACAGATATCCAATTTTCCCATCACCATTTATTGAAGAGACTATCCTTCCCCCCCGCCCCTGCCCCATATGTTCCTAGCACCTTTGTTGAAGATGAGTTCACTGTAGATATGTGGATTTATTTCTGGATTTTCTGTTCTGTTGCATTGGTGTATGTGTCTGTTTTTATGCCAGTACCATGCTGTTTTGGTTACTACAGCTCTACAGTATAATTTGAAGTCAGATAATGTGATTCTTCCAGTTTTGTTCTTTTTGCATCTGGATGGATTTGTCTATTCTGGGTCTTTTGTGATGGTTCCATGTAAATTTTAGGATTATTTTTTCTGTTTCTGTGAAGAATGTCTTTGGCATTTTGATGGGGATTGTGTTGAATCTGTAGATTGCTTTTGGCAATATGGACATTTTAACAATATTGATTCTTCTAATCCATGAACATGGAATATCTTTCTTCTTTATGTTGTCCTCTTCAATTTCTTTCATCAAAGTTTTATAGTTTCCATTATAGAAATCTTTCACTTCTTTGGTTAAGTTTATTCCTACATATTTTATTTTATTTGTAGCTATTGAAAATGGGATTACTTTCTTGGTTTCTTTTTCAGATTGTTTACTGTTGGCATAATTTGACTTCTTCCTTTCCGATATGGATGCCATTTATTTCTTTCTTTTATCTGATTGCTCTAGCTAGAACTTCCAGTACTGTGTTGAATAATAACGGTGAAAGTAGGCATCCTTGTCTTGTTCCAGATCTTAGAGGAAAGTCTTTCAGTTTTTCCCTATTCAGTATGATACTAGCCGTGGGTCTGTCATACATGGCTTTTATCATGTTGAGGTAAGTTCCTTCCATACCCAGTTTTTTGAGAGTTCTTATCATGGAGGGATATTGAATTTTATCAAATGCTTTTTTAGCATCACTTGAAATGATCATGTGGTTTTTGTCCTTCATTCTGTTGATATGATGTAATACATTGATTGATTTGTGTATGTTGAACCATCCTTGCAACCTAGGATGAATCTCACTTGATCATGATAAACGAATTTTTAATGTGTTGTTGTGTTCGGTTTGCTAGAATTTTGTTGAGGATTTTTGCATCTGTGTTCATCAGAGATATTGGCCTATAGTTTTTTTGTTGTTGTTGTTGTGTCTTTTATGTGGTTTTGGTATCAGGGTGATATAGGCCCCGTAGAATGAGTTTGGAAGTATTCCCTCCTCCTCGATTTTTTAGAATAATTTAAGTATGATTGGTATTAGTTCTTCTTTGAATACTTGGTAGAATTCAGCAGTGTGAAGCCATTGGGTCCTGGGCTTCACTTTGATGGGAAACTTTTTATTACTGCTTCTGTCTCAGGTTTTAAATTTCTTCCTGGTGCAATCTTGGTACATTGTATGTGTCTAGGAATTTATCCATTTCTTCTAGGTTTTCCAATTTGTCGGCTTATAGTTGCTCATAGTAGTGTCTAATAATCCTTGGAATTTCTGCAGGACCAGTTATAATGTCTCCTTTTTCATATCTGATTTTATTTATTTGGGTCTTCTCTTTTTCTCTTAGTCTAGCTAAAGGTTTATCTTTTCAAAAAAACCAACTTTTGTTTTGTTGATCTTTTGTATTTTTTTCATTTCAATTTCATTTATATCTGCTTTGATATTTATTATGTCTCTTCTATTTTGGGTTTGGTTTGCTCTTGTTTTTCTAGTTCTTTGGGATGCATCATTAGGTTGTTCATTTGAAGCTTTTCTACTTTTTTGATGTAGGCACTTGCTGTTGTAAACTTTCCTCTTATTGTTGCTTTTGCTATGTCTCATAGGTTTTAATATGTTGTGTCTTTATTTTTATTTGTTTCAAGAAATTTTTACATTTTCTTTTTAATCTCCTCATTGACCTACTGGCCATTCAGTAGCATATTGTTTAATTTCCATGTGTTTGTATATTTTCCAATGTTCCTCTTGTTATGGATTTCTAGTTTTATTCCATCGTGGTCAGAGAAAATGCTTGATATGATTTCAGTTTTTTTGATTTTTTTAAAGACTTGTTTTGTGACCTAACATATGATCTATCCTTGATAATGATCCATGAGCTGAGGAGAAGAGCATGTATTCTGCAGTTGTTGGATGAAACGTTCTGTAAATATTAATATCTATTAGTTTCATAGTGCAGATTAAGTCCAATGTTTCTTTGTTGATTTTCTGTCTGGATGATCTGTCCATTGCTGAAAGTGGAGTGTTAAGGTCTCCAACAATGATTATGTTAGGGTCTGTGTCTGTCTCTCTCTCTCTCTCTCTCTCTCAACTTCTGATAATATTTGTTTTATATATCCAGGTGTTCCAATGTTGAGTGCATATATATTTAGAATTGTTATATCTTCTTGTTGAATTGTCTCCTTTATCATTATATAATGGTCTTGGTTGGTCTCCTTTTACAGTTTTTGTCTTGAAATCTGTTTTATCTGCTAGAAGTATAGCTACTCCTGCCCTTTTTTGGTTTCCATTTGCATGGAATATCTTTTTCCATCCTTTATTTGCAGTTTGTGTGTGTCTTTATAGGTGAAGTGTATCTTTTGGAGACAACATATGGTTGGCTCTTTTTTTTTTTTAAATCCATTTAGCCACTCTGTGTCTTTAATTGGAGAGTTTGGTCAGTTCACATTTAATCTTACCATTGATAGGTAAGGACTTACTACTGCAATGTTACTATTTGATTTCTGGTTGTTTTGTGCTCTTCTCTTTCTTTCTTCATTCCTGTCTCTCTTTGTTAAAAGTCATTTTCTCTGGTAGTATGTTTTATAATTTCTTGCCTTTTTTTGGTATCTGTTGTAGGTTTTTTGATTTGAGGTTACCATGGGGTTTTAAATTCCACCAGTAATCATCTGTCAGAATTACAAATACCATTTTTTTCCTTAAAAACATACTTGGTCTTAAAAACCTTTTTCTTTTTTTTAGTATGTATTTTTTTTTACATATTTGTTCATCTATTCTAACAGTATTTTAAATTTAGCATTTTATGCTGATAAGCATTTAACTATATGTAGCATATTTTAAAATATTTATTATATTTCCTTATCTTTCCTCCTTAAATCTAGATACAATTGAAAAAGAAATAAGGAAAATCTTCAATATTCCAGATGAAAAGGAGACCAGATTGTGGAACAAATACATGAGTAATACATTTGAACCACTGAATAAACCAGACAGCACCATCCAGGATGCTGGTTTATACCAAGGACAGGTATTATGTAGTAATAATGTTTATTTTGACTATACTGTACATGAAGCTTTTTAGAGTCTCAAACTTTAACTGATATCCTGACAATATCTAATGGATTCTACTGTCTCTGGCTTCTTCTTTCTAAATTCATCTCTTCTCTATCCCTGGTGGTCACTGACTATAACTTTGATTCCCTCCTTGAGCTTGGGAATAATCTACTTGTTAAAAAGAAATGATTTTCATTTTTTTTTAAAAAGCTAATATATAAGATGGGTCAGCAAACTATCTGTAAAAGGCCAAGTAGTAAATATTTTCATTTCTGCAGGCCATACGGTTGCTGTTGAAACTATTACTCTGCCATTGCAGTAGCACGAAAGCAGCCATAGGCAATACATAAACAAATGGGTATGGCTGAGTTCTAACGAAACTATTTATAAAAGTGGGCAGCAGGCTAAGTGGACCATAGTTTGCCAACCTTTATTAGATGGTATCAGCTCCTAATTTGGTTTTTCTATATTGTATAATGCAAAGAAATTAATGTATTGAGAAATGAAAATGTTTAGTCACAATCAGCAAGTCCTACTTATTCTAAGCATTTCTTGATTAATCTTTCTATTCAATTTTCTCAGCCCTTATCGTTCATATTGTCTCAACCAATCCCTCTACCTCCAGGCTCTTATGTGTCCACTCAATCTTATTTGTGCTAGAATACTCATCATATAAACCTTACTATTTTCCTTTCATAAATCTTTCCTGGCTCCATAATGATTGTAAAGTCCAGGCACTTGAACCCAACACACAAGTCATGGTTTAACCTATTGCCTAGTCTTCTAGCATCTTTATGTTATCCTTGTTTTGTGGTTTATACTCTAGGAATACCAAACTGAACTGCTTATAATTCTCTAACACACTATACTATTCCATACTCTTACGCTTTCCAATATGTTATTCCATCTGTGTGATGTGCGCTTCTTCCCCTCTCTATGTCTATCCAGCAAAAAGTCCTTTTAACCTTCTAGATATTCAAATTAACCATCCCATCCCATCATGTAGAGTAACCACATCAGAGTACTCATCCTTCATATTCCAACTCAAATGTCACATCGTCTCTTCAGCCTTCCCTATTTTTCTCAATATCCATTGAGATGTAGGATGTTTCTACTTCGGAGAAAAAATTGTTCCCTTAACTTCCATGATTTATGCATATGTGTTTTGTCTCATTTATTGTATTTGTATATTAAGCTTCCCAATTAGACTATGAGGTCCTTGCTTTGGTTTGTTTGTATCCTATTTATTTTTAAATTTTTAATATCTAACACAGTGCTTGGTGCTGCAATGTTGGGAAATTTGTGGTTCTATTTTATTTAAAAATTCCTATTGACATCAATGATACTGAGTTGTGAAAAAAATTCAGAGAAACTAAGGAAAATTAATTTTTAGTAAATACCTACTATATGTCAAGTATTATATTAGGCTATGAAAATATAGTGATTTTCAAATTTATTTTAGCCATTATATGCTTAAGTGAAATCTTACAAAATCCAATGTATTACAATTTAAAGTTATCTGACTAAAGCTAAAGTCAAGACCTTGAACTCTACTGATTAGCTAACGCTCCCTCCCTAGCTAGCTGACTCCCTCTTTCTATCTTCCAGTAGACATACACCTCTGTCTTTGGTTACCATCCATCAGGCCTTGAAGTAGCTCCAGGAGTGCAATTTGAAATATGTAGAATTATGTCTTTAATTCTTAACAATGATCCTATCAAATGTTATGGATGTTATTTTTTCCATCATACACATTGAAAAACTGAAGTTCAGAGAAGTTAAATAATTTGATGTTCTTGATAGGTATGCATTTATCATATTTCTGATAAGAGTATAAATTAGTTTAATAAGATTAAATGCCCTTTAAGGACTTTTGATCTTTGGGAATAGGAATTTTTCAAAGAATGTGTATTAAATATCCATTCTTTTCTAACTGATGATAAATGAACTAAATACTATGTTGGACTTTTTTTTTTTTTACTAAATTGAAAGTATCCTCATTAGAAAGTGAAACAAAGATGTATTATGGAAGAGTATGCCTTCCAGAATGGGTGGTCTTTCCCTCTTCTCCCTTCTGTGTGTGGTTTAATTAAATTTTTAAATCTTTCTAAAAACATTTACATCCTGAGTTAATGTTTTAACTATAAGCAAAATTTTATTTAGAAAATTATGCATTAGCAAATTTTAATATTTCTGATGACCTTCAACATTAATATCTAGGATTGTAAAAACATGGAATTTTAAGTATAAATACTGTTAGGAATTAAGGTATTAGAGTTAAACAATGATATTAAATGCTACTTTGAATATTATATAGCTAAAATCTCTTATTTTATAACCGATTTAAGTCTTTCAAATGATTATAAAGTTTATATATATTTTTTAATACATAGTTTATATGTGAGTGTTGCTGTAGTTATGAATTACCATAAAGAAAAACATTCTTCAGAAGTTAAAAATCAGTCACTAAATTCTGCTTTATAAATATTTAAAAAATATAAAACTGTATCAAATCATAATTAGAAAATTAAGATAATGATTGTCTCTATAGGTAAGGAGAGGAAAGTGATCAGGAAAGGATCAGGATGGTAGGTACATGGTGTACTTATTCTTCATGTGGTACACATACATCATATGAGTTTTTTTTTTTTTTTATTTCTTTTTTTTTTTTTTTCCTGAGACAGAGTCTCACTCTGTTGCCCAGGCTAGCGTGAGTGCCGTGGCGTCAGCCTAGCTCACAGCAACCTCAAACTCCTGGGCTCAAGCGATCCTCCTGCCTCAGCCTCCCGAGTAGCTGGGACTACAGGCATGTGCCACCATGCCCGGCTAATTTTTTCTATATATATATTTAGCTGTCTGTATAATTTCTTTCTATTTTTAGTAGAGATGGGGTCTCGCTCTTGCTCAGGCTGGTCTCGAACTCCTGAGCTCAAACGATCCGCCCACCTCGGCCTCCCAGAGTGCTAGGATTACAGGCGTGAGCCACCACGCCCGGCCTATATGAGTTTTTTAATATTTGAAATATTATAAAGATAAATCTAATGTTTTAATTAGCATGCTCTTTAAACAAGGGTCTGTAAAATTTTTAAATCAATATTTTATTATTTGATATATATTCTGAAACAAGCTTACATTTTATATGGTTAAGATCCAAGTGCCAATTTATAAATGTCCTAGAAACATACAGTCTATAAAAATACATTACCAAGCGTATGTAAAATAGGTTACAAAATTCCAAATTTAAGGAAAAGAATTAATGAAACAATATATTGAATGTATTCAAATTTGTAATGCCTTGAATTTACTTCAAGTGATATTTTCTATGTTATAGTTTTCCATGGAAATTTCAATTAACTTCTTATTGGTATTATCACATATTTCTTTTGCTAATTTAATTATTGTTGATAGGTTTTTCTTCTTTGCCACAGACTCATCACATAGAAAAAAAATAGATGAAAGAATTCTTTTTTAGTCAAGAAATGTGAGGAAGGATTTGGGGATGTTTTAGAATAAAGTATAGCTCTGCCTAAGCCTGTTCTTTTCATTTATGAGAGGTGATTTTTGTTTACCTCAACCATGCTGCAACAGAGAACTTCAGTTTGATTCTCAGATCTGACTCTGTCATTTGTATATTATTATAAAAGATTCTATAATTTACATAGTGATAATATAAATATGTACTAATTTCAAGGCCCCAAATAAATTTTATAAAATCTGTAATTTGGAATTATCTGTGTCACTGTTCCTCAATATTTGCATAATTATAGTTAGCTAAGATTCTGTATCAGTATGTTTAACAACTACAACCATTTATTAAGCATCTGTTATTTGCACAGTTCTATGTTACTAGAAAACATACTCCCTAAACTCAATGAATTTATATTCTATTTACTTAATTTAAACTTTCTCATAGTTTACTTTCTTTCCTTCACACACTCTTTGCTGATTCCTTATACTGGAGATCTTTTTGTCTCCTTTGCCCAGCTTTGGAATCAAAATGCAAATATCACTTCACCTTGTCTGCTGTGTCCTTTAAATAATCACAGAGTTGCTTTGGTTTCTCAGTGTATTCAGCTAATCTTCTAAAGCTTTTTTAACTTCAGAATTATGGAAAAACACTCTTTTATTGTGTCATATTTGCAGGTGTTAGTAATAGAACAGAAAAATGAAGACGGAACATGGCCAAGGGGTCCTTCTACTCCTAAGTAAGTGCTCCCACTTGTATGGCTTATTACATGATTTAAACGCTTTGATTTCAGATAATGAAATCCAGAATGATAGAAGAACTTAATTGCATATTACAAAAATCCACACCTTCTTTATATTTTAATATTTTATTCTTAGTATAGAAGTTATCTAAATATACATCTAATGTTACTATTTAAAAAGCTTCCAATTCAAATATCTTAAAATAAGGTACAGTGTATTTTATAAATAAGAATGTTGCATTATTTAATACAGTCACATCACTAAACATTTGTTTAATTTTTTTGAAGCTTTTGTGATTTTTTAAAAGTATCTGTTAAGAAAATGATTCTTTATCAAAATGAATCTGATATGAAAGTAATATTTTTATTTATTTAAATAAATACTTTATAATAAAAAAGAACAAGTGGAAATAGAGAGTACATGAGATGCCTTTGAGGGTAAATGGGAGAAGAATTAGGAATCTTTTTAATTTTTTTAGAATTATCAGATCTACAGTCCATTATCAAAAACACTTAAGATCGGTTGTGTTTCAACATTGAGACTTCAAATCTTGAAGAAGTAATATGGTGCATGTCCTACCTATTATAATATTTCTATAGAGTCCAAGGGGATACTCTATAATCAAACATGTTAATATTCCTTTAGCAAATATTCATACTAAGTGGGATAAATAGGGACAATAGTCTCAGTTCAGGGTTAGGTTGCTGCCAAATGAATTGTGAAAAAATTTTTAAGTTTTCAGAGCTTTGGAATTTCAGGTTATCTTATATGGGATTGTGAACCTCTAATTACGTGGAGGTGATTTTTATTCTTACCCTACTTAGATGTCATACATGGGTAGAACTTAGTATAAAAGTAGAACTTTTAATTAGAAAATATTAAAAGCATGCAAATTAAATCATTTTTATTTCATAACTGATAAAGATTTGGATGTTAGGAATATTTTCTTTGTGAATATTCACTTTTAGTCTTTAGAGCAGAACTGTTTTTTTTTCTGATTTATGTTTAGATTGTTATGTACTTGTTAAATCTTTAAATAATTTTTGAAATTACAAAATTGCTTATGGATTCATATAAAACTTCCATGAGTTCCAACGATTGAGAAATGTTTTCTACTTGAAATTACTGATTTTCACCTGAAAGATGAGACTAATTTATATTTTGTTTTATCTTATTCCCTATCTGCTAACACAATATCATTTTTATTTACTCAAACAATTGTAGTACTTGCTTTGTGTGAAAGCAAACACAATTTCTTATATAATACCTAACACTGTACACATGCAATAAAGATTGGTCAATGAAGGTACTATACTGGAGATGCACAGAAGTACAATTAAGAGTCCCAGTCTTCACTGAATCCACCAGTTTAATAGGGATGCCAAATATTAAGGCATAGAAAAGTATCCATTCACTATAAAATGTAAGAAATACTATACAGCAGTATGTCATAAATTAGCAAATTATAGTCTATCAGAATGCAGAAAAATGTTTTTGGTGATATTTGTACCTGTATATGAAAAGATTCTCAGAAAACTAAGAATAAAAGAGAATTCTCCTAATTTGATAAAGTCTGTATACCCAAAGTCTGTAGCACAAGTCATATTTCACTGAGAAGTTTTGAGCACAATCCAAATAAGACTAGAAGATAAGAAAAAAGAGATAAAATTCACCATTTGTATATGATACAACCATCTACATAAAATCCAAAACGATCAGCAGACTGCTAGAACTGAGAAAATCCAGCAAGATTTTCTAAAACAAGATTAATTTATAAAAACCAGTAAGTTTTTTTCTATACCCAGTGGTCAGCAATCTTTTTTATACTGAACCAGATAAATATTTTCATTTTGGGGGGCCATATGGTCTCTGTCACAACCATATCTCCACCAGTGTAGCACAAAAATAGCCTTTGACATTGTGTTAACGAATGGGCATAGCTGTGTTCTGATAAAACTTTGTAAGCAGGTGTCAAGCTTGGATTTGGCCTGTGAGCCATGCATTTCCAACCCCTGCTGTATACCATGAATAACCCACTTAGGAAATAGTGTAACAACAATTAAACTAGTTAAGAATGAGTAAACCTTCATGGGAAAAAATTCTAAATTTATTAGAAGACAAAGACTGTCCTGTGCTACGGGCTTAACCTAGTAATGCCTATTTTCTCTAAGTCTGTCATGTCAGTGCCTCCTATTCAAAATTCTTTTCTGCGTTTTTTTTGTTTTTGTTTTTTTTTTTTTTAAGAAACTTGACAACTCATTCTTAAATTAGCATAGAACAGTAGAGGTTCAGGATTAGCTAAGTCAATTTTGACAAGAGGAAAGAAGGAGCACTCGACCTACTAGATATTGAGAATTACTACACAGATTTGTTTTATTAATAATAAAAACAATATGATGCTAGCAAAAGCAAGGCAAATATGCTGGAATAACCTAGTAAGCTCAGAAAGATTCATGTATGTTTAAGAACTCCAAATATGATGTGGTACAACTAGGCAATGAGGCTACTTAAAGCAGACGAATACAATTTATTTGAACTAGCTATTTGGAAAAAGAAAGTTAGATCCTTACTTGATACTTTATGTACAAATGCTGACTCCAGAAGAATTAAAGACCCAAGTAAGAAATGTAAATCTTTAAAGCTAATAGAAGAAATTTTAGAGAATATCTATATCATAGGGATCACAGAACATAATGTGAAAAATTAATGGGTTTGATTACATACAAATTCTATTAAAGGAGCCATACACAGTTAAAAGTCAAATGTCAGCTTTGGAACATCTAAAACCTGCAAGAAATAATACCTGTAATATATAAGGAACTGCTACAAATTAACAAAAAGGAAAATAGCTTTTAAAAAATAAACAAAAGATATGAACAGATAGTTTAAGGGGAAGCTCAAGTCCTGACAGATAGATGAGATGATAGATAAACATTAGTAATCAGAAAAAATGAAAATAATGCATGAGATACAACCTTTCACTCATCAGAATGACAGATAATTTAAAGGTGATACAAAGTTTTGGGTAGAATGTAGAAGTCTTTATGTACTGATGATGGGCTTGTAAACTAGTACTGCTATTCCATAAATCAGCCAGTATTTAATTAAATCAGTAGGGCTTAATCCTTCTGATCCAACACTTTTATGCAGGTCTTTGAGGATATATATCTTTGTAGCTGTGGTGTTTGTGGTAATAAGGAGTTGGACAGCCTAGTTAATATCCATCATTGGTATAGAGAATTAAAAAAATGAGATCGTGGTAACAATGGTGAGATCTTGAAAACTAGATGAAGCTTTAAAACATGCAGTTGAGAGAAACAGAATGAGATTTATAATTCAATTTCATTTATGAATAGAAAAAGCACTTACAGTAGAAGGAAATAGGGATAGAGGTTAGAGGAGGAAAAAGGTTTGAGGCAGTATCACTTACTTTTACTTATATTTATATATTGAAGCAAGGATACAGATTCTTTTGCTCTGGATGAATGCTGTCTTTAAAAAAACACACACACAAATAGGAATGTCTTTGTATTCATTGAAAGCCCATTATAAGAACATGATGTAACTTAAGCAAAGTCAACTCCAGGAAAAGACATGTAATTTTAGATCCTCAGGAAAAAAACTTCAAGATATTAAGATATGGAATAGCTGTTTATACTCCTCAAAGTTGTCATCATATCTCTCAAAAGATGACTGCTGGCCCTCAAGATAGCATGAAAATGCTAGTTCTAATAAATATCACTAAGGTGGGAATCTGTCCAGTACTCATGCTGGATAACATGTAACTAGTTCCTACCTAGGATATCAAAAGCCAAGGGAAAATAAAGCTGTAATACAATGATATAAAGAGGAATCACCTACACAACTTATTAAAACATAGTTTCCTGGACCCTACCCCAGAATTTTTGATTTGGTAGATCTGGACGTGACTTATTTCTAATAAGCTCACAGGTGATGCCAGTGCTGTTGGTCTAAGGACCACACTTTGAGAAATTCTGTAAGTAATATTTCTGGACATATGTATTATGTGGACCAGCATAGGCATCAGCTTCCAGAGTTCTTACCCCCAACCAGCAAAATATAAATCTTTATGGTGATCACAGGAATTTGCATTTTAACTGCTTCTTATAATAGGCATATGTGAAAGCATGTTAGCATCTTCTTGTCTGACTGTTCTATACCACTGGAAACAGGAACTTAAGTGCTCTGAAGGTCCTAAAATTGTATTAGGCCCATTTTGATCAGAATTGAAACTATGTATCCTCAGCTGAGGTGTAAATTTTTGGGCTACCTAGGAAGAAATGCTAAGTATTCAAAAATGTTAAGGGTAAAATACCACTTTATTTAAAACATATTAGTTCTGTAGTTACAGAAAAATGTATATGTGTATACTTTTAATTAGCACCTAAAACAACTCAAAGTCTATATTAGAAATCTAAGAACTTACCTAAAAAATACTCACAAGTTTTCTAACTGGATTTTTGTTAGACATCAACAAATAAACTTGAAATTATCATCTTTATATTCATGTTACATTTTTAAAGTACTTGTTAGTATTTTCAGAATTTGCATTTCTAATCTAGTTTTTAAGAATCTGATTTGTTAGAAGTTTTCAAAAACATGATCTTCTCTAATGATACCTTAGAAATAAAGTTTTCTCCCCTCTAAGTTTTTTCATTCTGTTAAATTTGACTATTTATTTTCCAAGAATGTTAGTGTTGGGTAAGATAGTCTAATTATTCTATTGAAGACATGTGGCCAGTTAAGTCTTATATTTCTAAATAATGATTTTATAGTAGAATAATTATAGAAGCCTGGGGTTTTATAACGAGAGGAGAAACTTACATCAATGGGTTAACCCTTACTTCACCAGAAAATTTAATGTTAACACCTTATTACTTAGCCATGGCTTCTGAGGTACAACTTTACTCCATTTTGACTAAATTGTATATTAATTTTTTTTCCATACAGTTTGACTTATGTACAGTTATTTCACCGAATGCCTTTGAAATTATTAAAAGATCGAAATTTTGCTGTTTTTCTAAAATAAGTAAAAATTCCCTCTTGTGAGGGTAGCATTAGAATTTAATTTATTCATTTTCATTAATTACTTAAAAAATATTGACAAAAGACATGTGATTAAATGTTTAGTCAAAAAATGTTAAGAGTCATTAATGATTCTGAAGAGGCAATTTCATAGAATAGAAAACATCTAGAGGAGAATTTACCATCCACCAGATAAAGCATGAATGGCTGAAAAATATTAAATCGAAAACCATGCTAATAGTTCATATTCATACACTGTCCCTCTACCATTCGTGGTGTTATGATTAACAGAATTCCAAATTGATGACAGAAACACTAAGTATAAACTTAAGCTAGTGCCTTAACAGTATTTTTACACACCGTCTCCCTGAGTGCTCTGTTTAGAGAGAGGAAACACTTTATAAATAAAGTCATTGCATACTGCTTTTTGATTGGAACAGATAATAAGCATATAGGTAACTCTGTAATATTCTATTTTTGTTTTCATTTTTTACACCGTCGGTATTGTACATGTAACACTTCTTTAGAATTTTTTAGAGAATAATTAAGCTCAGTTTGCATATATAATTGCAAAACTAAATGGATTCAGAATTGGTGCAGACCTATTTAGTTAAAAATTACTAAAATAAATGTTAGGAAACTTACCTCATAAAGCAGTGGTCTCCAACTTTTTTGCACCAGGCACCAGTCTTGGAAGATAATTTTTGCTTGGACTGGGGGTCGGGGTGGGGGTGGGAGGAGATTTGTGGGCAGAGTCCATGATGCGCAGACCAGAAACCAGCTGTGGCCTGGGGCTTGGGGAGCACAGCTATGAAGTGCTGATTTCATTTTGACAATTAATAAATTGTATTGAGACTTTTTAAGTATTTATAAGCATGATGGGCTCTGATTATTTGAAACATTAGTAGATTTTGTTATGAACAGTTTTCTTTTTATACAAAAAGTAATATGGTTATTATAGGTCACAGAAAATAAACTTAAAATTTCTATGAAAGTTTACAAATTTGTTACCAATTTTAACTGTTCAAATACTGGAAGTGGAGAGTTGAGTGATTTTAGTTTGTGGGAGTCAAGAGGATAGCTCAAGATCCATTCTTTCATTCCTTGTCATTCATTGAATTCATATGTTTTAAATTAATAACACCAGTCTTCAATTTGAAATGCAATATATGAGTGTAAAAGGAGATTTAGAAAGATTCAAAATGTTTGTAACAAGACAACAAATTGCAGATTTTGGAATGTAGAATAGTCACAAATCTGCTTTTTTTTTTTTTTCCCCCCAAACATTTTGAATCTTTCTAAATCTCCTTTCATGCTTTATTTCATTTTATCTTGTTGTTCTCATTAAGAAATAGATACGAAATGGCTTTTTTTGAGATTTTAAAGTTTGAAATAATGGAACAGCCAAACAAAAGTGCCTAAGATACAATGAAAGATAGGGAACCAAAGCTTGGAGAGTAATGAGAAGTGGGAAATAAAAGTATATATGAATTATCTAAATCAAAAATGTAGAGAACAATATACTAAAACCTTAAATGATGTCGCAAGGTAATGATAAAGGATCAAATAAAATGATCATGAAGGTTCAGGAAAATTTGGACCCTGTTTTGTCACAAAGGCCAAGGGAACAGAGCTTCTAGAACTAAGAGATCATCAGCAATGCTAAATGTTGCAAAGATGGGAGAGAGAGAGAACAGAAAGGATTAATGTACTTGACAAGTAGAAACCATTGTTTAAACTAACCTGTAGTATTCAGGCAGCATGATGGGAAGGAGAAATAAATAACAGGGAAAGAGGGGATAAATACTCTTGTCAGAAAAGGGAACAATTGGTATAGAGCGCTCATTAAGAAATGTACTGCAAGAAGAAAGATAAATAAGGTGAGACTTGGTTGGAGAGACAGGATTCCTGGAGAGGGAGAGAAACTACTTTATAAATCTGTTATTTAAATATACCCTTTCTAGGTATCTGTGACCTAAATATATACCCTTTCTAGGTATTTGTCAGTTAAAGAGAAAGGCATTATAATAATGTTTGAATAAAGTTCCTGTGGACTACTGTTAGGTTTGTTCCAGGTGGGAACCCCAAAAGTATGTATAGGGTGGAATGCAGTTAATGGAAAACTTAGGCTTGTAAAACAATAGTGGCAGGAGGCTGGAGAGTCCTCAAGACATTGTAAATCTAACAGACAGCTGCAGTCAGCATTCCTATTCTCTCCTGATAAGGATGACGCTACCCGCCCCCCATCTCTATAGGATGAGACTGAAGCAGAGGTCCCAGAAATTGGTTGTTTAAAAAAATTTATTGCAGCAGCTGTTCTGGCCCAGGAACTCCCTACCCCCTGAGAAACCCAAGGCTTTCCCCTCCCTCAGTGTGGACGCTCTTTGCCTCCACCCATCTGCACCCAGATGCTCAAAATAAATGGCATTTTGGTACACATGAGGCTTTGTGTGTCTCTCTTGGCTCCGGACCTAACACTACTATTTACCAATAGATTGCTTTTTTATATTGTTATTTTATTTAACACATTGACTGCTGCACTAGAAAAAAGAAATTTTTCCCTGGGGCCATGGTGTCTTATTACGAAAATAGAATAAAAACTTCGAAAGCAAAACGATCCTTTCTAATTTACTGAAAAATTTGTTATTTTTTATTGTTTTTTGTGCGTGAGTTATATGCAATTAAGTTGTTGATATTAGGTGTAACAATAAGAACATCAACAAGTAAGATTTTCACAAACCAACTGACAGCCCCAGGCTCAAAACTAGCATGAGTTAAATATAACTCACGTGGCAGTTCATGTGTTAAGTTGTCTAAACTCCATATCCTTTTTGGAAATGCTTGTGTGTGTACATAAACACACTACCCTATAATTCTGTGCTTACAGATTACTCAATTTAATATTCATTAAGATCTTAAATATGTATGCTAATTTTTCTTTGAATATAGATATAGATTAAATAAATCTTTTCTACATTTAAAACTTCTACCTACTTTGTGTTATGTAAAGATAATATATAACCTAGTACCACTATGTCTCCAAGTTTTATCAGAGTGTGATTATAGTTAAGATTAACTAGTGTTAGATTCAACATTTAAAAGCCATATCTAAATTTAATTGAAGTTAGAAAATTTAGGCAATATATTACATGTCTAAATGAATGTAAGTGTAGAGTTCTCATACAGATACTTGATACTCACAGGTGCTCAAAAGTAATTATTGGATACTTTCTTCCTTTTCCCCTGATTTGTGCCAAAAGGGATATGAGCAATTTACAGTAACACGTATAAATCAAGGTTAACTATATAAATAGATACAAAAATGAGGACAAATGGAAAATAAATGTTGTAGTCACAGTAAGATGAAATCAGAGGTGAAGTTAGCTGATAGGAGCAGTAAGGGCCTTTGCAGTTATTAAAATTTATCTACAAATGTATGGACCTTTTTTTGGATCCTGATTCAAACTAACCAACTGGAGGGGAAAAAAATTTGAGATAGTTGGGCAAAAATTGAACAGAACTGGGTATTGGATTGGAACCGATAATGATATGTGGTGATTAAAACAAAACAGATCCCTTATCTGTTAGGGATGCATGCTGTAGTATTTACAGGTGAGATTATGGGTGTAGAATTTGCTTTATACTAGTCCAACAAAAGGAGCGGGGAGGTTGTGGGGATTATAGATAAAATAAGAATGATAGAATGTTAATTTTTTTTCTTTTTTTCTTTTTTTTTTAATCTAAAATTCTGACTTGGCTGGAAGAATGTTAATTTTTGAAGCTGAGTGACTGATACTGAGTACATGAGTATTTGTATGTTTCAAAATTTCTAAGTTTAAAATTAAAAGGGGTCACAAGTTTGGTACTGAGATTCATGGTGGCTGAAGAAAAGTGATTGCAATTTCATTTTTAAAAAGTGGAATGTTTTATATTATAAATACTATACATAAAATTAAGCAGTCAAAATAAGGAACAAAAATGAAGCTACAAAATGCAATTTATATATAAATTCCTTAAACTCTCTTTTGTGTATCTTTAAGTACCTAATTTAACCAGCGTGGCACACGGCAAATGCTGTTGAATTGAACTAATCTGTATCTCACAACAGGAAAAGTGTTTAATTTTCATGGGATTTAAAATTTTCCTTTTCTCTAACAACTTGTCTTAGGATGATGGCTAGAAGTGGAGTTTAAGGTTGGTCTTGTTTTTGTTAATAAGATAATTTTTGTTTTATAAAGTTAGTTTGTTATATAATGTTAGGTTTGAAAATAAATATAAAAGTCTTTAATTAATTGGTTTGCTATGTTAGCATTCAGACTTCTCTACATTTTGGTTGCTTAACATGCTATTAGATTTCCATGTATGTTAAATATTCAGTTAACTTACCAAGAGCAAGACATGTTTTTGTTTTGAAGTAAGAAGCTCAACTTAGCCTTGAAACATACTGAGCATAGGGAAATCCACATGCTCTAAACATTTATTTGTCAGGGGTAAGGTTGAATTTTCTCTGTTCTTGAAACCACTTCAGCTATAATAAATGGATGTCTTTCCTTTTTCTGTCTTAAGAGACAATACATTATACCTTGTATTACACCTAGCCCAAACTGGCCAAAATTAGTTTAACTCTAGGTAAGTGTTATCCAGTCATTGTATAGTATTCTAAGCATTTCTTCTTGCCTCTTTCTAGAAAGCCACTAAAGCAGAGTTGTTGGTGAACAGTGTAATTTCCAAATTACATCACAGAAAGAGAGCTAAAGGGCTCTGGTTATCATCTGTACACTGACTAGGCAACCCCTAAATAGTCTGACATTAACTCCACAAATATTAGCTAGATTGGGGCTGTGTGTAATCTCAGTCAGAAGTTGAAATCAGAATAGATACATGATCTGTTATCATTCATCAGTAATGTCTGTAACATCATTTAAAAATTGTTATAGTTCACCTTTACTGTGGACCACATCCATCCTTACCTCTCTGCTCTCCTTGCTATTTAAGGTTAGCCTGTCTATGGCATTTATTCTACTACTTCCTAGTCCTTTTCCATTATTTCCTTTCTCCTGTGCGTATAAATACCTAGCATACTGCCACACATATGGTGCACACTAGCTCATTTTTTTTTCCAGTGTCATCTTCCCTCTCATCCTATGAATATAAACAAGTCTCTCTCACCTTTAAAAACAAAAACCATACACTTTCTCTAAATACCATTCTTTAGCTTTTTTTTCCTTTGACATCTGACTCCTTTAAAAAGGCTGTACTTAACTGTTGCTTATCACCCATTCAGAATTTAACAAAGTTATTATTTGTTTTTTTTAACCTATTTGACTTGTCTTTAGTACTTCCTTTGGATAACTATTTCCTAAAGAAATTCTCTGAATTTGAATGCATGATACCACCTCTTTTTCAAGTACTATTCTCACCTCTCTGACCAATCCTGTATCTGTCTAGCTCCCTTCCTTCTTCATGGTTGCCACATTTGGTTATGTGGCTAGTGTACAGCTCTAGGGGGCATCACTCACATTGTAATCTACGTGAAAGGCCCTCCCTGGCATGGTACTGTCTGCACAGCTTCGCTGAATGTATGCAGCAATCCTGGTCAGACCTAAAATGCATTGATTAAGGAAGATTTCTGTCAGAAGACCTCTTTTTTTCATATCATAGTAGGTGTCGAAGGTTAGATGACACATTCTATCTATGCCGATGCTCTCTGACAGCTCAAACTGACACCAATATGCCATTCTATATTTCTAGCCTAGACCTCTGTACTGAAGTCCAGATTTTTCCTAAATTTCATGTAGGACTCCCCACGTCAGATGGAACAAAATCTTTTTTACCCCACCTATTCCCATCCCCTCAACCTAAACTGTATTCATTTCCTATATTCCCTATTTTGCATACCATCTCAGAGCTAGCTTGAGTTCCTCCTTCATCCTCACCTCTCTCCTCTAATTACTCAGCAAGTCTTATAGATTCTACTTCATAAACTTGAAGTGTTCAAACATTTTCATCTCAGTACCCCAGTGTAGTCTTAAAAATCATTAAAAACCCAAAGAATTTCTGTTCATGTGGGTTGTATCTATTAATGATTTTCATATTAGAAATTGAAATAAAATTTTAAGATATTTATTTTTAAATGATAATACTAAACCACTATATTTGACAACATTTTTATGAAAAAATAACAGCTTTCCAAAAAAAATTTACCAAGAAGAGTAGCATTGTTTTACATTTTTGCAAATATCTTTAATATTTGATTGAATAGAAGACAGCTAAATTCTCATATGTGCTTCTGAGTTTAATTTATTATGATATATTGTTTGGGTTGAAGTATATAAAGAAAATTCAACCTCACACAGATATAGTTGAAAAAGGGAGGAGTATTTTCAGTTAATTAATACTACATCAAAAATTCACCAGTGGTGGTTTAAGTCTTAAAGGTTATACTATTACATTAAAATCTTTAATATGTAACCTCACACATTTTGTTCATTTGTAAAATATTGATTCACTGAGTTATGCAGATCTTCCAAATGTTGACACATTTTATTATATGACAATATTTTTCCATCACATATGTTAAAACATCATCAGTCTTAAGAGCCTAAGTATTGGGAAGCTCATGGTGGCAGAGTCATTTTCCAAGATGCTAATTTTTGTTTGAAAGCTTGAATTTTCTCATTAACAACACTTTGAGTTGTTTTCCTTAAAGTGACAGGCCGCCTTCATTCATTTTTGAGAAAATATCTGCTAGATGGCCAAGTCTGAATAATCACAGGCAATTATTTTTAACTGGAAAAGAGTAAAAAGAGTGGTGTCATGAAGAATGACTAGTACCACTTGCAATTCAAATAATTGCACAAATTTTTCTTCGTGGCAGCCATGATACTTCAGTATGTAGCAGATATGCTTTATGCAAACTTTCGAGTTTCTCAAAAAATACTTTAAAAAGGAGCAATTAAGGATTAAGATTTAACAAAGTCAATAATTTTTATTTTTCCAATGTGGACGTTCTTAAGTGGAACTTTGTTTTCTACGGTGGGATGGTGAAGTAGTTTAGTGCTACTGCTTTGATGCACACAAGTGCCTGCAGTTTTACCCACAGTTGCTTTTGCACTATTAGTGCAAATCTCCATTCAGTGAAAGAGTTCATATAACATTTAAATAACAATTTGTTATTATTATGACAATAGTTTTACCTCACAAATGGACACCTTGAAAGGGTCTTGGACACCCCCCGAGGTCCACAGACTATGAGAACTGCTTCCTAAATATCCAAGATATATTGTTCTTGCCCACTTTACTTTCTTAACTCCAAGCCTTATTAATTCTCACCTTTGTTATTTTTATAGTATCCTAACTGATCTCGCAAGAATTATCTTTCTAGAATATAAATCTGATTTTATTGATATTCTATTAAAATCTTTCAACATGCCTCAGCACAATTGGATGAAATCTAAACTCCTTCATAGAACATAAGAGACATTTTATTATCATCATACCTACCGTACTAACTTCTATTTCTGTCACTATGTTCATCCTACTCTTTCAGTCTAGCTGGGTTTTTTCAGTCCTGTATATTTGCATATGCTATTCTTTCCACCTGGAATACTCTCCCTGTTCGTTCCCACCTATCTCTCTAACTATACTTCATTTTAAAATCACTTCATGTTACTACCCACAAAATTTTATATTAAAATTTGTTATAGCAGTTATATTGTTCTATAGTTATTTTGCTTATATACCTTTTTTTTTTTATTACATTGTGAGCTGTTTGAGGTCAGGAACTGTGTTTGTCATTGTATTCCCAGTACTTATCAAGGGTGAGGCATATAGTAATCATTTAATAAATGTTTGAGTGTTTGAATGAATTCCATACAAACTCTGAAAATACGAATTAACTACATGATATTTCACTTTCTTTTCCTTTTAATACAATCCTTAGGTAGAGTTGCTAATAAATAATCAAAAAGGCCACAGATGAGCAAAAAAAGAAATATATAAAATACACACTATATGTGTATGTATTTAATATACGCAGCCACTTTATTGGATAAAGTCATGAATATTTTGTAACTTTTACTATAGGTAAGATTTAAGGGAATGTTTCGGTTTATACATGTGCTTCTGAAGAGTTACAATGGATTATATTTTGAAAAATTAACCTCTGAGTTATAATTGATTATAACTCAGTCTCTAACCAATTTAGATTTTCCTCCCTAATTTAGAATTCTTAATATGGAGGCAGAAATGCCAGGATATTTCTATATTTTTATTATTTCAAAACTAGTACTGAGAAATATTAGGATTATTAAAATTACTTTTGTAAATGTGTTTTCCACATTATTTTGTATTAAAATTTGGGTGATTGTATTTTGTGTTTTAAGCTTAGTATAGTAAAATAAAATCTTGTTAAAAGGACTTCTGTGAGAAAGGCATCTAACTAGAAGTCCCCCTTACTGTAATTTATCCCTTCATCAGCAAAAATAACCTCTTTCAAGGGCTAGCCCTTGATGGCTCATGCCTGTAATACCAGTACTTGGGGACCTGAAGTGGGAGGATTGCTTGAGGCCCGGAGGTCAAGACTAGGCTGAGCAAGAGCAAGACCCCTGTCTCTTCAAAAAATGGAAAAATTAGCCAGGCATGGTAGCCCCACCTATTGGGGAGGCTGAGGCAGGAGAAACACTTGAGCCCAGGAGTTTGAGGTTGCAATGAGCTATGATGATACCACTGTACTTTAGCCCAGGTGACAGACCGAGACCCTGTCTCCAAAAAAAAGAACTTCCTTCAAAAGAAAGAAAATTTTTTCCAAGATTTCATAATGTATAAAACTTTGAAAGTTAAATTTTTCTTATATTTAAGAACTTTTGTTAACTACCATTTATTCTTCATAATACATTCTAAATACATATATTTAGGTATATCCAAATTACCTAAAAGCAGATTTTGTAGATTATACTTTCCTACCCATAGACCATTTCATTGTTTATTAGCACCTGGGTAGAGGAAAAAATTATTTTTAAAAACTTAGCACTTTGGGCCTCACTAATTTAGCATTTACTATGACTGAGTACTGGACTAACACTTAGCTTTTTACAGCCCATGACCTAGATGTTGCCTAGTAAAATAAAATTGCTTACAGAATTACAAGGGTAATTAAATCTTTCAGAGATCTTTAAGTCCTTTAATTATTTCTATATAACAGATTTATCCTTTATAAGTCATGCCTTTAAAGCATATTTGTTGATTAAAAGCCAGTAGTAATTAAGATTTCTTCAAAAAGATTCTAAATTAGTGAGGTGTGTATAATAATTTAATCAGACTTACGTCTTTCCCATTTTTCCAGAGAAAACTTTGTCCAAGTATTACTTCTTGGGATTATGTTTGGGATTCTCTTATGCTGTTCTATCCCCATTGCCTTAAATTTTTAAGAACTGAAAACATTCTCTGATCTCTGTGTCAGTGTTGTATTAATTAGAATGCCATGGTACCTACTAAGAAACAAAGTAAAATATTTGAATTCCATTGATTTATGGAAATTGATTATAAAATGTTAGTAACGGTTACCTGGACTCAGAAATGGGTACATCGGGTTAGTAGATTTATAGAAGTAATAGCAAGTTGCATATTAAATTTGATAAATTTTATTAGAAAAGAGTTCCCTCTATATCATTATATTTTATAAGGAAAAATACATTAGAAATTGAAAACCAAAGGATATATAGTGATTTTGCTCATAAATCTGTTTTCCAGCATTCATTTACTACAAACATTGTCATCTGTTAGTTCTTTTCTTTATTTCATAATTAATTTCAAAATTCTTCATTTTTTTATCTAATTTAACATTTTCATATTTTTAAAGGTCCCCAGGTGCATCCAATTTTTCAACTTTACCAAAGATCTCTCCTTCATCTCTGTCAAATAATTATAACAACATCAACAACAGAAAGTAAGCACTGAATCTTAAAAACTCTTTGTTTAATTGATCGCCCTATTGTGGTTGCAAAAAATCTCTTGTATCTAAAATTTAGGATAAACGTCTTAATGCATTAAAATTGGTTTTCTTTCAAATTACTGATCAGTTCCTCCATGAGTAACTTAACATGAAAGAGAGCAGTTATAAACTACTTCTTGATTTAATACATATACTACAATAGTTTACTGAAAGAAATAAAGCACTTTCAGAATTTTACATACAACACACTATTGAAATATAGAAATTTGTTAGAACTCAATTTTTTAGGGAGAATGTAAAGTTCAGATGTCATTTTAGGACTAGACATGTAGTCACCCATAATAAAGTCTTTGTTTTGTTTTTGTTTTTATTTAGAGACAGGGTTTTGCTCTTTCACCCAGGATGAAGTGCAGTGGTGCAATCATAGTTCACTGCAGCCTCGAACTCCTGGGCTCAAGCAATCCTCCCTCTTCAGCCTCCTAGGTAGCTAGGACTATAGGTGTGCACTACCACACCCAACTGATTTTTTTTTTTTTTTTTTTTTTTTTTTTTTTTTTTAGAACCAGGGTCTAACTATGTTGCCCAGGCTGGTTTCAAACTCCTGGTCTCAAGTAATCCTCCTGCCTCAGCCTCCCAAAGTGCTGGGATTACAGGCATGAGCCACCATGTTCCACCAATAAAGTATTTTTTTAAGGTGTATATCAGTGATTCTCAACTGGAAAGCACACACAAATTTTTATGTTTATGAAAAAGCCAATCACTTTTTCTTAAGTTCAGAGAAACAGTTCCCTTGAACCATGATAAATAAAATTCAGAATCTTGAAATTTATAGAAATTTTATGGTAGTGTGTGCTGTATCACTGTAAGAGAAAAGGTTGAAAATCATTTGGGCTTCACTGTAACATCTGAACTGGGTATGTTACCTTGAAAATTGCCATATTTATTTTATTGAAAAAGGTACATGGTGGCTCAAGCCTGTAATCCCAACACTTTGGGAAGCCAAAGTGGGAGGATCACTTGAGGCCAGGAGTTCCAGACCAGCCTGGGAAACATAGCAAGACCCCCATCTCTACAAAAAATTTAAAAATTAGCCGAGCACTGTGACTTGCGCCTGTAGTCCTAGCTATTTGGGAGGGTGAGGCAAGAGGATCCCTGGAGCCCAGGAATTTGAGATGTTTCAGTAAGCTGTGATGCTATGATGACACCACTGTACTCTAGCCTGGGCAACAGAGTGAGACCCTGTCTCAAAAAAACAAGGTTAAAAGAAAGCCTTCGTTATTTTTAATTAGCCCAAATTATGGGAAGAATTTTGATCTAGAGATAATTATCCTCCTTTTATTTTTTGAATATATACAGTGTGGTTTATGTATTAGGTTAACAGTGTTTGTTTAGATAGTTAAATATTTGCACTATTTGTTCAGTTCATAAATGGCATCTGATTATCCTAATGAGTAAATTCAAAAAGACTGAAGCTATTTGTGAAATAACACCAATAATTGAATTTATAGGTTTAATTCATTTTCCCTTAAAATTCATATTTTTGAGGGAAAACTTGACAAAATGATTCTAACATACATCTAAATTGCAAATGAAAATAGTTAAAATAATTTTGGGAAAAAATAATCTGAAAGTATTAGCCTTACTAAATTTCCCATGTATTATAAATAAAGGAAAATACTATGAAGATAGGAAAATTCAAACAGCATAGTACTGACTCAAGAATACACCTACAGATCAATGGAATCAAAAGACAGCCCAGAAACAGACCTTTGTATGTAAAAGATTTAATGTGGTCAGAAAGCATTCTAGACTGATGGAATATGAACAGATTATGCCAGATATATTGTTGAGAAAATTGGGTCATTCTTGAGAATTTCTCTTTAGAATTTTAAATCCAAGATAATTGTTAGGCATTTAAAAAAGAGGCAAATAAATGGAAAAAACTACTTGCTACAAGTGATAAAAGATAAATATTCTTAATATATCAAGCACATAAAAAATGAGCGGAAAATTTTCTAGGACAATTAGAAAAATGGGCAAATAACACACTGGGCAATGAAAATAAAGGAATTAAATGAGGCATAAACATTTTAAATATTCAGATTTACCACTAATTAGGGTATGTAAATTAAAACCATAAAATATCCCATCTACTTTCCCCCACCTCAGTCATATTTGGAAAAATTAAATAACAATGTGTATTCTTAAAAGGATTTTCTTTGAGAGGTCGGAGTATTAGTACATTTCTAGAAAAGAGTTTGCCAGTAGGAATCAAGATTTAAAACTGTCATGGCCTTTTTTCACTAATTCATAAAAAGATGTGTGCACCATATGTAATAACATTACATTGTGGTGTATTAATGAAATATTGAAGACACTATGAATATCCAAAATATCGCCTATAATTCAGTTTGTATTTTATATGATATCTTCAAATTAAACTTATCAAAATTAATTTTTGTAGATAAAATATTACTTATGTTTCTACCAAGTACACATGGCTCCCACAGTTACAATAAGAGAACTCCTTTACCAGGTGCAAAATGTATTTATAGTCATTATTTGGAGAGATTTTCAACATTGTGTATAGACTGTACTGAATATAGACTACTTTGACCAGAGTCACAATATTAGTATATGTGGTCTGGTATGTTTCTGTTTTTGTCTTATTTCCCCTCCTATCATAAAATTATGACAATATAACTAATCTCAAAACCTCTGACTACAGAAACTATTGACAAGAATTTGGGTTTTAAGTTTTAAAACATATTTAATGGTTCTACTGTGGTTATAATTATATTTTTAATTATATTTGTCTAATTTAGACACTAAAATAGTCTTTTCATATTAAGGAATTTTAATACCAAATAACTACTGAGGTACCGCCATGCTGTGATCATTTTGAGCTTAAAAGTAAATTTTATGTATGGATTACCTTTCTTAGTAAGATACAGAACTTAAGCATTCATAAAATGGAAAGTTTTTGTTTAACCTTAAAAAACTTGAATTAACACCATCTAATTTAAACAATTATTTTATATAAAATTTATTTCTTGAATTTCCATTCAACTGGTAAAGTAGCAGCTTAAGACTTCAAATAGAAATAGCATAGTTTCTTTAATTAAAAGTTTGTAAAATGGGTAATCCTTTTAGATTAAGTGCATTTTTGAAACTTCATGTATGTAGAAGTATTCTACAAATATAAATTACATATTAAAATCAATATTTATGATATAGAAGCTTGTAAGAAATTTATTTACAAATTTAAGACTTCAATAATCCTACACTGATACATTGCTAAGTTATAAAATTTTTATTTCTAGAAATAAAAATATTGTTATAAAGGTAATAAAGTATACTTGGAATGATTTCATTTACAATTGAACAAAATTTTTATTAAAAACTAATATTATGAAGCATCCATTACTGGAATATAGTTTGTTTACCCTGTGTTGTAATTTCACCTGTTAGTCCATAGAGTATTTGTTTTTGCCTCAATTATAATTTAAGTATGTTTTTTAATATCTGCCAAATTCTCTGGTAGTAGTTATATTACCTGCATTTTTTTGCCCTGCTATATTTATTTTGATATGTTACTAACACTGCCTTTAGAAAAATATTTTTAATGTACTTACTGTCTTAATTTGACATTTCATCTCAGAACACATTTCTATTTTTCTGTTTATTCATTTAAATCTTTTTTATTTGACATGAAAATGATTTCCTGTATGAGATTAAGCCATGAAAAGAAACTGTAAATTTTGGAGACCATTAGAGCTAGCCATTTAGCATTTGATAAATTAATTAGCTGAGAGCATCATTCATTAACAGAAAATGGGCATAATTATAGTTATGAGGATTAACATATGTTTATAATGTTGAATGTCAGTGCTAATTGAAAAGTCAGTCTGAAAGTTTTAAAGAAAGATAAAGTTCGATTTTACCAAAAAAAAAAAAAATTTGTTGCATTTCTAATGTATCTTTATTAAAGAAGATAGACTTATAATCCAGAGTTAATCTAGTATAGTATTAAAATTTCCATTACTATTACTGTAAATGTATTTATTTTTGCAAAGTAGTGTAGCCTTAAAAGATGATGACTAGCAAGATCTTCAGGAAAAGATTAGTATAAATAGTCATATAAGATAATAGAGGCTATCTTTAGGACTTAGATTTTCATGTACTTTTGTTGAATTGTGTAAACAGCTGTGGTTTTGGTATTTTCCATGATAAATTTTAATATTTGACTTAGAGTGTACATTACATGTGTGTTATAAATGACCAATCAAGATAATATTAAAGTATTTTTAATTCATTGCTTTTCTTTATCATCTTTGAGCATCTAGACTATCTCAATCTTTGGGTGGTATATATACCTACCCTATCATTTACACTAAAATGTAGATATCATTTAAGGATTCAGATTTTTAAAAACAAAACAAAAAAACTGCTTTGTAAATAAGTTTTTTGTTCATTTCTCAGTAAATAGGAATTCCTATCCCATCAAATTACATCATGTTGCCGCAAAGAAGAGTAGAACTTCCAGCATCCATTTGTATTACATGTGGGGAGAGACAGATATCTGAATATATACTTAAGGAATGAGCATGTAAATGTGCTTTTAGTCTTTTCACTTGCGTGTGTGTGTGTAGGCATGGGCATGCATTTGGGCATACTTCCCCTGTGTGCTCTGGCTGCTTAAATTTTACTATAATTTTACAGCCAGAATATATGTTTTTTCTTCTGTAACATGTAGAATGTGTAGAAAATGCAGGCCTTGCACTTTTTTAGTATATATACACAAGACCTTGATTTTTGACGCCACTTACAGTAATAAAAGAAAAACAGGTTTTTTTGTATTTGAGCTTTTCTTGTGTTTACCCAAAATTAGATTCAATAATCCAATTATGAGTGAACATATATAGAATTGCTAGTAGGTGCTTTGCATTTTATTAGTTACTAGGAATATAAAATAAAATACGAATCATAAGGATAATGATCTGCAAAAAAAAACTATTTGAATTCTAATTTTGGCTTTATTTTTTTTCTAGTTTAAAACAAGTAAATAACCATAAGTCTAGCAATTCTGAATTTGAATTAATTAAGGTTACATTTCTTTGGGCCCTGCTATTTTTTGTTTAATTTCAGGGCAGATTGATTTTTGAGAGTCAGGGAGTTGACCTTTTTTGTTTGTGGGAGAGGGAGTATTTTTTTTTTTTTTTAATGCAGGAATATTAGTAGGCTAGCACTGTGTATAATTTTTTGATGTGGTTTTATGTATTTTACTTATTTGGTTGAGGGTGGGTGGTGGTGTCTGTGTGTGTGTATTTACTAAAGGCTTTGTTGAAACAAGTCGTAGTATAGTTCACTTAAACTGTTATAATAATAAAATTGAGAGTATAGTATATAGGATAATAAAATGAAGTATTTGAAATTATAAGAAAAGGCTATTTTTAAAAAATAATACCAGGAATAAATTGTAGCCATTTGAGATTATTGGAGTTACTGATTCATCATGTTTATTTGTAAAACTGTATTCTTTTATTTATATCATCTAGCAAATAGTCTTGATTTTTGTTCAGGTTTTTTCTAGTGAATAAAAAAAGATTGAAAATATGCTTTTGAATTATATCCAAAGTACCTAGCATAAATATCAAAAAATAAGGACGAATCCATCCTTTTCCACAAAATTATTTATGTGTGAATAAAAGAGGAATCGTTTAACTTATTTATTGACTTCTTAGTTCTTTCTAAAATTACCCCGATTTTCTAAATTTCAGAAGATTATATATAGAGTTTTTTAAAGATTGACATTTATTATGGTAAAAGTTACCTTGAGGTTATATTTATCTAAATAAATAAGCTGTATTATTCTGACAAACTAGAATAAACAAGAGACAAATAATATTGGGATTTATTTGCTTACAATCATTTTTGCACTTCTAATCACCTAGGATTTTTTCCACATTTGAACACTAGATTTTGGCTGATCTAGCATAGAAACTATAAATAGAATCTTCAGTACATCAGAACAGTGATGTCACAGTGGCCTTGGAAATCTCTGCTCTCACCTGTAACTAAAGCAGAACTCTTCCTGTTTCTACTCTTCTTACTGTATTACAGTAGCAGGATGCAGAAGAGACATAAATGAGATGATTTATTGCTGTGGGTGGTGTTTAAAATCTGAATGTTTTAAATTTGATGGAGCAATGAAGAATGGAGCAGGCTGTGAAGCTGCTCCAGTTAATCAAGGGTAGAAAGATATAATAGTAGTTTGTATTGGCTGGTGTGGTATATTGGAGTGATTTTGTTGATTGGATGAGGAGTATTTTAATTAAGGGGTGACTATATTGTTTGAGGTTCATGTCTTAAAAAGTACCTGAGTTGAGTGCTTTATAAAAAAAAATTAACAATTGACCACCTATCTTCATAAATAGGCTTAAAGTACTCTGTTTATTGTAACTATATTATAAAATAATTGGCTACATTGTGAAAAATACTTTTTTTCTTCCAGTGTGAAAAACTCAAATTATTGTCTCCCATCATATACTGCTTATAAGAACTATGATTATTCAGAACCTGGAAGAAACAATGAACAACCAGGCCTCTGTGGCCTAAGTAACTTGGGAAATACATGTTTCATGAACTCAGCTATTCAGGTAGGTCTTTCCAAACAAAATAAAACTCATGTTCCGTGGAAATCTGTAATACAAGAAAAATAGAATTGGGTTTTTCATGTCAAAATATGAGTGTTTTATGTGTTTTGAGAGTTTATATTTTCATGGAAGATTTAAGCATATACATTTGACTCATTAATTCTACTACTTGTAGTAGAATATTAAGCTCCTCAGTTAGTTGACATGTGATTGATTACCATAATGTAGATTAAATGTCACCTCATGCAAAAATGTATTCCAAACAGAAAACTTAAGCTCTCTAAGAAAAAGAAAAAAAGCTAGTGAATTCCATCCTTTATTCAGTAGAAGTCTGTTGCTGTTTTGTTTTTTTGTTTGTGGTTTTTTTTTTGTTTTTTTTTTTTTTTTGCTTTAATGGGAAATTAGAATTTTATAAAAGAAAATTTTGTGAACTTCCCTTTGGATACATATTTTAACAAATCACTTTCCCTTAAAGGTCTTTTAATTTGGGGATATAAGAGATCACTGCCTTTCCCTCCCCTTTTTTCTTTCCATGGAGCTTCCCCTTCCTTTCTCCTTTTGTTTATATCCTATTTCAACTTAACGTGTTAAATATTTATGTCTTTGATTGATTCTAAAGTAATAAGAGCTATGTATTTTTTAATATCACTATTAGTATGTATAAAATTAGGGTGATCATTTTATTCGTCTTAATTTTTACAGATAAAATTTCTTTGTTTATGAAAGCTCAAAATAATTGTAGACCATTTTTGATATTTGACTTTTAACCTTTTTTTGGTAAGTCTTTTTTGTGAATTCTGAATTTTTAATTTTAAGTCTTTAATTTTTCATTCTCTATTAATATTTTAATATTAAATCTTCTCTGCCCAGGAGGCAGCTTCCAAAGATACAGCTTAAATACAGAGTATAGATTGATAAGGACTTTATTATACATCTTTCTGACTATCTGAAAAAAGAATGACTCTTCACCATCTAGTATTCTAAGTGAACCTTTTTGTATACTGTCATTAATCCAGCTGTCTCCTAAATTAACTATTATCTTTATAGCATTCTTAGAAGTTAGAATTTAACTGTCATACTCTATAGGCCAGGAATTAGCAATCTTTTAGACATGGGGGTGGAGGGTATATTTAGTCAGTTTCTGATTTCTTGGTTTAGAGTTAACCACTTGGAAAATAGCCTATCTGTTCAAACAGAGACTATATAGGTTAATGAATTCTTCCTTTAAATCTTCTTTGAATGGGTAATACTGTTCATACTTTAATGTGAATTACTTCATTCAAAATTGGTTTTCAAGGGTCCTAGCCCTAGTTAAACATAAGAAAATTTAAATTTTTATCTTTATTTTTCTGGAAGGGGGAGAAAGGAAATATATCTGATAAGAACAACCCAAAATATATTATTATCCTTAGTTCTTTAGATAACCAAGTAAAGTACATGAATGCTAAGCTTAACTCTTCATCTTTGCACTGCCAAAATTACTTTGGTTCCAGAAGCTTGATATTAGCTTGACTGGTGTTTTTAATATTCTAATACAGAAAACCTATCTTGGTGCTTTTTCATAAAGATTAAGAAAAGATTTTAACAGTATAGGCATTAGAAATTTGAATCTGTCAGAAGAGAACGAGAGTTCATGTTCATGCTAATCATTCATGGGAGGCTCTGGCCAGTATTCAGACTAAATTCTTTCTAAGGTGGTATTACTTTCTAGTTTTCTGTGCCTTTGATATGTCTGTTTGATATTGTTTCCTTATGGTTAACTATAGGTTCTTAAAAGTGGGTATTAAAATTAAATCTTACAACCAGCTCTGTTGAGCTAGATTTGGCATTGTTTAGCTTTCTCATATGTCATGTTTACAGTATGAGAAACTTCATCTTACTCATTTTTGCTTCTGTTTAAAGCTATTTTATTACAATAAATTGGTAGATCTATTGCTGACCCTCTCTTGTAATACATTTCACCATTTCATCTGAGACATAGCTATGAGGATGATGGTTTATAATTTTTTGGTGGTAATTGTAAAATTTTTAATCAAAATTTCAGCAATGAGTATTTAAAGCAGTGGATATTATTTCATGTCTGTATGTTAATGTAGTTGGAAACTATACTCTCTAAAATAAAACTCTTTAGGCAAGTTGGAGAAGAAAAGTGAGTTTTTATTTTTGCTGCTTTTAACTTTTAATCCATGTGGAGAATTAGAAAGTCTAGGATTTTAATTGGTTTACATGTCAGCTCTCAAGCTGAAAATTTACCTTAAGAAGGAATACAAAATGGTGGCAGTAGCCTTTGCTCCTGTTTCACAAACACTCAGGTGATTTTGTAGGTCTGCAGACAAAAAGGGTAATAGATAACTAATAGAATAGATTCTTTAAAAATTTTTTCAGACTTGTTTCTTCAGTTATGCTTCCTTTTCAAGTTTTCTTATAACTTCTTTGAAATTGAAGACCATTCATGAACTTGAGAAAATATTATAAAAATAACATTTCTACTGATAATTTGAATTTTAATGTAATCTCCTAAATTAATTTAATAATTCTAAAAAATATGAGTGATCATTTTAGTGCATCAGGTGGTATAATTATTGACATATGTAAAAAAATGAATGTGAAAACATACCTTTTTTTTATAGGAGAGGGTTATGCTTAGCCCATCAGTAACCTTGAGATAGTGAACTCTTTTGATCACCCATGATGGAAAACTAAGTAGCACCAATGTGTGATTCAACATTATTATTGTTATTTAATTTAATTATATTGATGCTCAAGATTTTCTCTGATGTAATGGCATAGATGAGATATTTTTGGATGTACAGTTGGCTCTCCATATCCACATGTTCTACATTCAAGGATTCAATTAACTGTGGATTGAAAATATTTTTTAAAAAATTTGAATAACAATGATTTAAAAACCAAAAAATACAGTACAACAATTATTTATGTAGCATTTATTGTATTAGATTTTATGAGTATAATCTAGAGATGACTTCAAGAATATAGAATGATATATATATATATATAGGTTATGTGGAAATACCACATCATTTTATATCAGGGACTTATACATCCATGGATTTTGTTATCCACAGGGTGGGGTGCTTCTATAACCAATCCCCCACAGATACAGAAGATGACTGTATATCCTGATCTTAGAAAGATTATAGTCTAGGTATTGTGATTTTTAAACATTTTGCTTTTTAGCATCAAAACCTGAAGTTATTATGGAAAGTTTAATTGTATCCCCAATATTTAAACCAGTGTTGTAAAACTTCTTTGGTTGGATGGAGTTCCCAGAACTCAGTCTGCTTTCCTTAATGCCCCAGAAGCATTGTCATGGAATCTCAGAACCAAAGTTGGGCTTTAAAAACAAAACCAAACAAAAAACATAAAAAAACTAATATAGATAAAGAGTGCAGTCTGTGGAAGTACACTACCAGATTTGAAAACATAGCTCTCCTGCTTATTAACTGTTACCCTAGACAAGTTAATCCCACAACTCCTTTTTCTCACCAGAAGATAAGAAAATAATAGTACCCATATCTTAGGAGTTTTTGAGCATTGAGCTGATGAATATAACACTCTTAAAATAATGACTGGCACATTGTAACTACTGAATAGGTATTAGGTAGATATTATTTTTTGGTTTTTTAAATTCAAAGAATTAAGCAGAATGACTCTGGAAAGATTCTATCTTCTATAACCCTTATATTTGTTCTCCTTTCCTGTGAGACTTATTCCACTTTGACTGGACCTAGTGGACAAAAAAGAAAGAATTTTTCACCTGGTATTATGCAGTAATGGTATTTATCATCTGCTCCATTTCTGAACTGTACTGGTTTGTTTAGCTATCCCAAGGCAATCTGTTAGGCAGAGATATAATATAGAACTGTTTATGAATATTCAACCTACAGAGCATTCTGAAACTTAAAATTGTTGAGTTCAAGTTACCCCTGGCCTGAGCCTCCTGATTAGGCATATACCACCGTGTCCTGGTGGTACACACAATATAACAGAATAATTTTCTTGTGCCCTAAATCCTTTACTCCATCTAGAGAATGTCTAGGTTTTTAAACTTGCATTATTGGAAGTATTTTTAGTTAGTGTTAGTTCAGTAGATTTACACCAACCTTTATCTTTTTCGTTGTCCAGGCCTACCTAGCTAGGAAGCTTATGATTGGCTTCCTGGATGAAGCAACTCTTGAGATACAGTTGAAGCAGGGAATGATATGGTCTTTTCCAGTGTAAAGTAGCATGGCGTAAGATCATTGTTTTTAGTCTCTTTACTTGGACATAATAGGGCTCCTTAAATAGATTCTAGGAAGTCATTGAAAAAAAATGATACTAATCAAGGACTTGTCATTCTTGTCATAAAGTTATATAAAATTAGTTGGGATTTCAAGCATTTTTACAGTCGGCTTTTTTTCTGTGATCTGTTGAGTTTGGAAAAAAAATTTAGTAAATTTAGAAGAATGTTAATAGGGAAAGTTTAAAGTTTTTTTGAAGACTTAAGGGAATGAGTAATACATAGAAATAACATTCTTTTAAGAAACTAGATCTCCATTACATAGTAAAACAATGAAAAAGTCATTACTGAAGCTGTTATTTCTATGATACATTATTTCCTAGCTTTGACTGTGATTAAATGTTAACAGTAGCCTGCTCTCACTTTGAGACTTTCTTTTTTTGCATTTATTGAAACACAGTTTCTCAGAAGCCCAGTTTAACATGCAACTTTCTAATTTTATTCAAATTGCCAACCTTACATTTAAACAAATATAGTTTCCATCAAAAAAGAAAAACCTCACCCCGAGACATAATTTAAAAAAAATAGTTTAAGATCTTGAAGAAAATGACTTGTTCTGATATACTGAGAACAACGTGGCTGACTAAAAATCCAAACTTTTTTCTAGGGTGGGTTTTCATTCTAATGTAGAATATTAAGCTCAGTTATTTGAGTTCCTTTCACATTATTTGCCAAAAAATGCATAGCAAACTATCATCAAAAATATGTTTAACCCTCTATCAAATGACAACTTAGGTCTTCTTTCCATTTTGACAAAAGCAAAAATAATGGAAAAAAACAACCTGACTTGCATTAGAACCATTTGTTTTCTCAACATGGATATGAACGTTTTCATTTTTCCCTTGTTTGGACTAGAGTAGGGGAGAAGTGTCCCTTTTAAAAAGAGAGATGAGGGTGGGAAAGAAGGACCTACATTCTCAGGCAGATTATTTTAGGAAAGAGTATATATAGTATAGTTCTGTAAGAATTTAATATTCACTGTTATATAGCCACCAAAAACAGAATGAAATCCTGCCATTTACAACAACATGAATAGAACTGGAGAACATTATGTTAAGTGAGATAAGCCAAGCACAGAAAGACAAATCTCACATGTTCTCACTCATGTGGGAGCTAAATATTAAAAACAAATGATCTCTAGGCCGGGCGCGGTGGCTCACGCCTGTAATCCTAGCACTCTGGGAGGCCGAGGCGGGTGGATCGCTCGAGGTCAAGAGTTCGAGACCAGCCTGAGCAAGAGTGAGACCCCCGTCTTTACTAAAAATAGAAAGAAATTATATGGAAAACTAAAATATATATATACAAAAAAATTAGCCGGGCATGGTGGCGCATGCCTGTAGTCCCAGCTACTCGGGAGGCTGAGGCAGTAGGATCGCCTGAGCCCAGGAGTCTGAGGTTGCTGTGAGCTAGACTGACGCCACGGCACTCACTCTGGCCCGGGCAACAGAGTGAGACTCTGTCTCAAAAAAAAAAAAAAAAAAAAAAAAAAACAAATGTTCTCATGGAGACAGAGAGTTCGAATGTCGGTTACCAGAGGTTGGGAAGAGTAGGTGGGAGATGGAGATAAAGTGGGATTGGTTAATGGGTGCAAAAATATAATTAGATAGGATGAACAATATTTGATAACACAACAAAGTGACCATAATCAGCAATAAGTTAGGTCATACTTTAAAATAACCAAAAGAGAGGAACTGAAGTGTTCCTAACACAAGTAAATGATATAAATGCATGAGGTGATAGATACCCAGTTACCCTGATTTGATTAATTCACATTGTATGCGTATATCAAAACATCATATGTATCCTATAAAGATACACAATTATTATATATCCATAATAATGAAAATTTTTTTTAAAAGAATATAGTATTCACAACCAGGGAAGAAGTGGTATCTCTAAAAGAATGCCTTGCACTTGTGTAACTTGGCTGGTAGTGTTTTCTTGTCATGAAAACATGCCCTTCTTAATCTCAGATCAGGGGTATCTTGTTGGTCTGTTTTTTTAATATTCTCAGTTAATAAGTAAATTTCCCTAGTATTAATGCTTCTATTTCTGAATTAATATAGACTTTTAAGTGTTTTGTCTGTCACTCTTTCATAGGAAAATGACATGCTTATAGATCACAGAGAAATAAAGAGATTCTTTTAAAGAATTATAATTCATTACATGTGATTCTAAAATGGTTAGAACCACAAAATGGTTAGAACCACAAAATGGTTTTACACTACTCTGGCTAGAAAAAAATCAACACCAATTTAATAATATACTTATTAGATAGTATTGCAGTGATTACATCTTATAACAGATGTTATTAATATAATTAGGCTGAAGTATCTTGTGTTGATTTTATAATTATTCCAAGGATCTTTGTTTGTAATTGAAAGGAATATATAGGAAATGTCAATCTGTGGTTTATAATGGGAACTACAGATTTGTCTCCCTCCCAAAAAAACCAGAAGAAATGAAAACTGGTTCCAAATTTACTAACAGCTCATTTTCTTGATCTCATAATCTTTCTAAGATATATTTTCCTCCTTTGCTAAATGTATACTAATATCATTGAATACTTTTTTGATGGGATGATCCTAAAGTGTTTCAGGCTTATATTTTAAAGTATAAATTAGTATTACTGAATAGTCTCTAGAAAATACAGGATATTGTACTGATCTTTGAAAAGATGAAAGCCACGCTAAATCCCCCTTAGAGTCTTGCTTTGTTGTCTTTTGTCTATTTCTTTTAAATGTATACATGTAAATTCTAATCAACTAAGTTTACGCTTACTAAAAGGTTCTCAGCTATTGATTTTTTTTCTTTTAATGTCACTATCTTTTTACCATCTTCTGTTTTACATTATAAGTAGAAATAGTTTGTGATAGTATGTATTTCACGTGATAACTTTGTTAGTGTCATTGTCACTTAGATAATAATTGATGTTTCAGGTCAGTATTCTTTTACTACTATATGTATCAAAACCAGTTGCTAAATATTATCAGTCACTTCTTTTTTTTAAATTTCTGTCTTGTGGTATTGAAATAAATCACTTCTTTACATTGATTTATAAATTGTACTATTCTGGGGAGAGAGAGGGTCAGTGAGTTGGTTAGTGAAACCATTGTTAATTGTTAATAGTAATATCTAAAATAAATTACTAGTTCTCATATAAATCAATATTCAAACATTAATTGAACCTGCAACCTCTGATAATAATAACAGTACACTTCTTTGCATAATGCAGGTTGTTTCTTTAATTTTATTTTCACTTTCTTAATTTCCTCTTCACAGAAGTCTATGAGTTAGAACATTAGTATCCTATTTTACTGATAAGGAAATTGGGGCAAGGAGAGTTTAAGTGATTTTCCAGTCACTAAGACAAGTTAATAAGTGAGTTAAAACTGGATTGTTATTCAGAACATTCTGAGATAATATATTTTTTCAAAATTATTCTAATCAACTTAGAAGATATGCTTTAAATATATTTTATGTGATAAAATATAACAAAATTTACCATTTTAACCATTTTTTAGTTCAGTGGCATTAAGTATGTTCACCTTGTTGTACAACCATTAAAAATATTTTTATATTTACACCCAGTGAATGGCCCCGATAACACAAGATGCTCCCATAAAGTAGCATTATTGTTTTGCTATTCAAAACAGTCTCCCTATGAGGCTATACACACACTTACTCACTTGATGGTCAGAATGTTCAAAACAGTTCAAGTATTCTTTTTGGAATTGCTTTCATTCTTCTAAATATCACTGGTGGATATTTTTCCTCCTTTGATGATGAAGTTGATTTTCAAAAACCGTAAGTTACTCCAAGCATTATCTTAAGAATATTGTAGTAAATGATCAAGCTGAGTAATTTTTTTGAGTAAGGTATACTTATGAGGTCATTCATTTATTTACTCAGAAAATATTTATTGAGCGCCTACTAAGTCTCTTTCACTGTGATAGGCAGTAATTCTACCATGATAAACAAAACATTTTGTTTCCATGGAATTTACAACCTAGTAGGGGAGATAAACTTTAAATCAATCATGAATTATGATAAGTATCATGAAGAAAAAAAGTGCTGTGAGTAAATAATAGGGGCCTGGAGAGCACCTAGTTGAAGCTGAGTGTGAATACTCACCTGAAGTACCATCTGCGCTATGACCAAAGAATGGTAAGAGGTAGGTAGGTGAGAGTTGAAGTGAGATAGAGCAAAAACTGTGCAAAGCCCCTAAGATGGGCAAGTTTGAGGAACCTAAAGAAGTAACCTGTGAAATAATGTATGAAGGGGAGTGGGACAAAATGAGTTTGAAGAAATAGACAAAAACTGAATCACATAGGGAGAATTTGGATTTTAATATGTTACAAAGGTATTGAAGGTTCCAGGCCACTCTTATTTGTCTAATTTATTGCATTTATCTCCTAGCTGGTTTCTTTGCTTCTACCCTGAACCCCTATAGTCTGTCCTTGAAAAATAGCCAGAGAGATCTTTTTCAAACATTTAAGGCATTTCCTGTTACTCTTACTGTGTAACACTAAATGCTTTCCCATTTCACTCAACAGAAGCCAAAGTCCTTAAAACAGACTATAAGGCCCTATGTTATCTGGCCCCCTGCTAGTTTATTTCCTATCACATTCCTCCATGGTCACTTCCCTTGTTCGGCTCAGTCCTTACTGGACCCCTTGCACATGCCAAGAGTGTTTCCACTGTGGGGTCTCTGGACTTGCAGTTTCCTATACCTATAATGTTCATCCTCTAAATATTTGCACTTTTGTTCTCTCACTTCCATTAGGTCTCTGTTATCAGTCAGATCCTTCCTCAGTCACCCTATATAAAATAGTAGCAGCCCCACATTTTGTACAGTACTCATGACCATCTGCCATGCTTATGTCTTACCTCCCATACTCTCAACATACATAAACACACACACACGTACACACAAATAAAAGATCTATATGTACAGGGATTTTTTTAGTCACTGCTGTGGACACATTAATGACCTGAAATAGTGTCTGGCATATAGATGACACTCAAATTAATGAAAGGTGAAGGAAATCACAAGTGTTTCTCTCGTTTCTGGCTTGTTCATCATAATGATGGATATAACCATTTAAGGAAATCAGAGTGGTTGGAGGAAGGACAGTAGGGAAAGTAGATTTGTGGTAGGGAGATTTATGAATTAATTTTAGGCATGTTCAATTTGTGATGTCCATGAAATATCCAAGCAGACAGATAATAGGCAATTGGATATTCTTGTATAGAATATAGAATCAGAGACCCAGGCTGGAAATAGAAATATGGCTGTTGTAGATGGTATTTAAAATCATGGAAATGGTTGCATCTGAATGAAGGCATCTATGAAAAAAGATGTCCCGGGACCAAGCCCTACAATGCAACATTTGAATGGAGAAAAGACACTTCTGTTGCAGTATGAGAAAAGAAAAGGATTTTTGTGATGACTTCCATTATCCCAAAATACAAGACCAGATCATTAGCTAATAATGAAAGGGTAAATTGCCTCACAGTATTGAGTTCTCATTTGAGGTTGGAGATCATCAATTTAGAATGATACAAATTTATTCACTTGAGATTTTCTCCAGCAGTGTTCAGTTACATTATGGGTAAAATAGATGACTAGGTTCATCTAGTGTTGGAGAGAGAACAAGGCAAAGGAGTTAAGAGCAACTAAACTAGTTTTCTTGTTTTTACTAGCTAATTATTTAGCTGACCCAACAAACAACAATTGAGTCTCTACTATGTGCCAAGTATTGTTCTAGACATTGGTGATACAGAGTTTAGAAAGACAGTGCCTGTCCTCTAGAAGTTCATGATCTAGTGAAGATAGACATTATAAATAAATAAGATATAATATGAAATATAGGCCAGGCATGGTAGCTCACACCTGTAATCCCACTGTGGGAGGCCGAGGAGGGAGGATTGTTTGAGGCCAGAAGTTAGAGACCAGCCTGGGCAATGTAGCAAAACCGTATATCTACAAATTTTTTTTTTTTTTTTTTAAATTAGCCAGGCATGGTGGGATTTGCCTATAGTCCTACCTACACAGGAGTCTAGGTCAGGGTTGTTACTTGAGACCAGGAGTTTGAGGTTACAGTGAACTGTGGTCATCTCACTGTACACCAGCCTGGGCCACAGAGTGTGACCCTGGCTCTAAAAAACATGTGATACAATGGAAAGCATGATCAGCAAAATGTCACAGAAACAAAGAAAAGAGAGTCATTGGGAAATAAGTGAGGCTTCACTAAGAAGGTGACATTTGAATTGGGTTTTGATTTCCTTTGGTAAAGTATATCAACAGTCCCCGACCTTTTTGGCACCAGAGACTTGTTTCATGGAAGACAATTTTTCCACGGACCAGAGGTGGGGAGCGAGGATGGTTTCAGGATAATTCAAGTACATTACATTTATTGTGCAGCTAAACCTCTCTGCTGATGATAACCTATATTTGCAGCTGCTCCCCAGCACTAGCATCACCACCTAAGCTCCACATCAGATCATCAGACATGAGAGTCTCATAAGAAGAATGCAACCTAGATCCCTGGCATGTGCAATTTACAGTAGTGTTTGCTCTCCTATGAGATTCTAATGCCCCCGCTGATCTGACAGGAGGCGGAGCTTATGCAGTGATGCAAGTGATGGGGAGTGGCTGTAAATACAGATGTAGCTTCTCTGGCTCACCTGCCACTCACCTCCTGCTGTGCTGCCCAGTTTCTAAAAGGCCACAGATTGGTACAGGTTCCCAGCCCAGGAGTTGGGGACCGCAGAAGTGTATGACTTATATTTTGTTCATCTGGTCATAAAATAGCAGAGAATTACTAGAAGTACAAACTGTAACATTATAGCTCATGCTTCTTCCTATATTTTTCCACCACAGAAATCCCTGTATCAGAAATCTATTTTGCCACAGCGAAAAACACATTGTTTGTACACTCAGTAAACACACATTGGAATCCTCTGTTTGCTAACTATTGATGCTTTTTCACATGTGTGCCAGTTCTAAAAAGAGGAGTACCTAAAATATTTTGAGCAATATATAATGTTTATTCTTAATGCCTCAATTATATTCTAGATTTGGTATATATTAGATAATGCTGTCTAGACATTATGAATAATTCCTAGGACGTTTCTAAATACTGTGTTTTATACTTTGCCAAGAGAAGGCTTTCAATAATGTTTTCAAAATGAAGCAAATTTGTGACAAAAATGTTGCTGATTATTTATAAGGAAATTCTTAATAGTATAATAAAACATACTTTGAGATTCCTCTTATACTTACAGTAGTTTTGTTGAACACTATACCAAAAATGTATCTGTCATCATGATGAAACCACCATCTTCCTGGAACCTGTGTTACCTTCCCTGAGACTTGTTACATTGTTTTCTCTTTTCTATACTTTTTCACCTCATCTCTTCACTGTCTTTCTTCCTTTCAGCATATATACCGAGTCAAGTGGTTTTTTTTTTTTAATGGAGAGTAGAGTAAGAGGGACCCATGACCTTGAAACGGATGGTCTGTGCTTTCTCCCTAGTTTCTCATCTCCCATTCAGTCCTCATCTCACTGCAGTCTGTCAGTTGCATAGCATGGTAGGTAAAAGCATGGATTTTGGAACTGAACTGCCTGGATTCAAATCCTAGCTCTGCCACTTATAAGTTATGTGACCTTGGATAAGAAACTTCTTAGATCCTTCATCTGCAAAATGAAGATAAAGTGCTTAAGAAGTGCTTGGCACATACTAGACAATATATAAGTATTGAATGTTTTTGATAAGGTCACTTTTGACTGCCTGTTTGCTAGGTTCGTTGTAGCCCTTTTACCTTTGAGAATTTGACATCCAGTTACATACTGCCAAATCCCAAATTGTCTCAACCATAATTCTACCTTCTGAATTTCCCTCCAATATGTGACTGTTAAATGGACATTCCTGCCAAGATAGACTACATATAATTCAAACTTAACGTGTCTACTAACACTAATTTTGATTCTTTTATTTCTTATACTTCCTTATAACTACAACCATCCATCCAGTAACCCAAGCCAAAAAACATATCCCAAGTCCTGTTCATTCTAATTCTTAAATATCACTTATATCTGTCATGTCCTCCCCTGCTAATACATTATTTCAATACTTCAGCATCATTTTTGTGAATTATCAAAATATCTCTCTTCCATCATTTGTCCTCTTCCAATCCACTTAGTACACTACTTTTAAATTTATTGTTTTAAAAAGCAAATATTTATGCAAATTTGATTATGATAGGCCTAAAACATGTTTCCCATCACCTAAAGGATAAAATTCAAACTGGACCCTGCCTACCTCTTTAGCCAAAACTACTTATAATTCTTAGAATCATTATGTTTCAAACCTCTTTGTATATACTGTTACCTCTTCCTGGACAAATACGTATTTTATGGTGAAAATTATGAAAGTGAAGGCTGTCTTTGGTTTTCTTTTATATCCCCAATGTTTAGTATAATGAATAGTAAGCACACTAGAACAGTGTTTCTCATGATGGACAAGACAGTTCTGGTCAAAACAAATAAGTACCAAAATTGTAAGCTATCAAAAATCTCTATAATGGTTTTTTAGGGTGATTTTTATATCTATTAAATCTAATAATAAAAAAATAGGGCTTGTTTTTTGTATGTTGTTTTTAATTTCATTTATCTAGTGGTTCATTTTATTGTATTTTCCGTACCAGTCTGTGGCCATTTGGAAATTTTTTAAAAAATCATTTGTTCCACACAGGTGGTTTGAGAAACACTGCATTAGAAAAATTATTTACCAAGAACGTTTGGAAGTTGACCTGTACTAGATTAATGATATTTCCAGAGCCATTTAAACTCCAAAAGAGCACAATAATTTTTAAAAGCATTATAGCACATAATATTATACTTATTTCTTGCAACTGAAGAGTCAAAGAGCTAGCAATGTATGTAAGGTCCAAGAAATATTATAGCTTATGTCCTGCAAATGTAAACGATTTCATAGCACTTGGATTAGGCTGCCATGTTAGTCACAGCTTGACAGATCATACCAGTGCTACTATGGAAATAGTTCTTTGAATGAGTTCACAACGAATGATATGCAAAAATCATTTTAGAACATTATCTAGAGTCTACTTACAGAGACTCTTGAAATAATAAATGTCTCTTAATAAATATTTGTTGAATGATTAAATATTTAGATAAATTTTAAAGTTTTTTGATTTTGTAAATAATCAGAAACCTTTATAGTTCATACTGTCACATGGTGTTTAAGTTTCTGTTTCAGTTCAGCTTAATATTTGTTGCCAGTTGTGTGCCTAGTGTAATGAAAAGATAGAAGTATATAGCTCAGTTGTTTCTCTTAATGTAATAAATTAGTTAAATTTTTTACAAAAATTTCTTCTGTCCTTTTCTGTATACCTTTTCAGGAGAACTAAAAGATCAACAAATCACACAATTCTTAATACTCATATATTCAAAATTGTTTTTTTTTTACTGAATATTATATGCAAGGAACTGAACACAAAAGAAATTATTAAAAAACATTGTTTTTTCATAAATATTTTGACTATCTTGCTTGCCTAAAAAGTTAGTATTTACTTTTATTTCAGTGTAAGCTAGTTTTAAATTATTAATGGAGTAGGAGATAAAATAACTCAATTAAAATTGAATTCATAAACTTTAGTTCTTTAAAATAAATATAACTTACACTAACATTTCTTAATGTTATCAGAACCATTTGGTTTTAGCATGCTTCCCATAAAGTGAATACCTAAACATAAAATCACTCATGAGTAGCCTGTTACTAAAAATAAAAAATAAAATCAGACAATTGCTGTCATAGTCTAGTAGTTTTTAAACCTTATTTAAAAACACCTTACCTGAAGCCTATAGCCTTGGTGGTGGTGTAATAATCATTGTCACAGAGACTTTTACAGTTACCTATATCACAAGTGAATCTTCTATACAATTTCTTTTAGCTTACAATATGAAAATCATTGGTCTTTACATAATCATGGATTTTTTAACATTGAGATTTCTAGTTATGGAATTCACTCACTACAAGTAACAGGGTAGTCTTTTTGACAAACTTAGAGTTCTCAGAACTTCCTTAATTCTATAGATGAGGAAAAAAAGTGTTGCCATTTCTTTGCTAGCCAACAAAATATTTTCCATTAGTTCTCATATGTTCCAGAACTGTGATGATAATTCTTCACTGAGTTGAAGTAGTGTGTAAAGTAGAAATACCGTAGAATTTGAAGGAAAGGCCAAAGGGGCAATAGCAGGGACTTTAAGTGAAATTGAAGTTTATTCATGCCTTAAGCTTAAGGACCAGATTAATGAAATATATTAAAGTGTTAGAACATCTTTGTCCAATTCAAAAACCTTGCCTTTAAAACTACATTTACTTTATGTAAAATTCCAGTATTTTAAGTGGAGTATTCTAGTTCTCTCTTCACTAATTAGTTGGGACGGGGGGAACCATAGTTAAAATAAAAGTTTTAAAAAATAAATAAATAAGAGGAAAATTATGTCCATTTATAGTTTACTTACCTATATTTCTTCCTTTTTTTTTTTTTTCTTTTGGGAGACAGAGTCTCACTCTCTTGCCCAAATTAGAGTGCAGTGTTGTGCCATCATAGTTCACCGCAACTTCAAACTTATGAGCTCAAGTAATTCTCTAGCCTCAGCCTCCCAAGTAGCTGGGACTACAGGCACATGCTACCATGCTAGGCTAATTTTTTAATTTTTTATACAGATGGGGTCTTGCTATGTTGCTCAGGTGTCTCAAACTCCTGGCTTCAAGCCATCCTCCTGCCTTAGCCTCCCTAAGGGCTAGGATTGCTGGCACGAGCCACCATACCCAGCCAATTTGTTTTTTTAAAAAAGCTTGAAGAATGAAAATGTAGAGCAAAACAAGTCTGTAGTTGCATTTGCTCCCACAGAATATGTGAAGATCTTCAGAACTGATCAACTTTAATAAGATTTGCTTTTCTAGAAAAAAATGTAACAAAAATAAAAACATTAAGTGGCTTAAAATATCTCATTTTTTAAATCTGTTTGATAAAGGGACAGGCCTGTATTTATAGTTGTTTATTGTAAAAGTTTACAGCAGACTTTCCTGTATCATCTACTATGTCATTACAGAACTAGAGCCAATATCCCAGTATTAATAGAATGCTTTAGAATTTTACAATACTGTACCTTTTCAAAATGCTTTTATTCTTATCATGATGAATTAGAAAATAAATGACATGGCAAATCTGAAAATGTAATCTTAAAATCCAGGAAAAAAACCTGAGGGTATTCTATGATGACTTTAACCGTGGATTACTTCAGGCATTATTTTTTAAATCATAAGAAAATAAGAATGAATCCCTTAGTCTAGGTTGGGTTTTTATTTTTAGTATTGGTCAGTTAGTAGGTGTAGCTATTTTTTTAAAGGGTTGTGAGTGGCATTACATTTTGATCAGTTACAAAATGAGTTACACAATTCAAAAGCTTTAGGTAATCAAAAATTAAGTTTGTTTTCTTTCCTGTTCTAGTTACCGGTTTACTAAAATAGTGAGCATACATGATCACTTGAGAATTGGGCTTCTGGAGCACCTGAACAGAAAGGGAGTGGTTCATATTCAGCATTACAAAAGACAACTTTCTCTTTTTGAAGGGGATTACTTTGGCTATTTTCCAGGTACTGGGGAAATTCCAGATTCATTACAAGTTATTGGGATGGCTATTAATTATTCATTTCCTAAAAATATGTTGATTACAGACTTGAGATTTGGTTATATCATAGAACTTTATTTGACTTCATCAATTTAAAAAAACCTATGTAGAACTTTATAGCAAAATACAAAATTGAGACTCTTACATGCTTCACTTATATTTTGTCAGAGAACTCTAGAAACATCAGTCTTATTGATCAGAACCTACTTAGTGGAAAAACTTTCTAAAAGTAATGTAAGCGCAGTAAGATTTGTGCATGTGTTTATAAAGAAAAGTTATGCGCAATGCATTGCATCTTTCTAAGTAATTAAATTATGAAAGAAAATCATATTTCACATAATATTTAAGTTTTAAGATGTTAGGTTCAGGGAGGATGTTTATGACTAGAGAGTTTTTCATAGAGAATTCATACTTTATACATTGACCCATATTGCAGAATGTCCATTGGATGAGACATTTGATTATTTAGAAGAATTCTCTTTAGAATTTTTATATCTAGTTCCAAGTTGAAGATTTAGGGGAAACAGTATTCATAAAAATATATTTCCAAATAAATTTCCTTCACATATCTTTTACTTAGATATGTGATTTATCTTGATAGTTGTTGGGGCATTCACAGTGGTTATATTCCTTCATTAAGAAAACCTCTTTAGGTGTTATTTGGACTTTTATTTTTGAACTTGTAGAACTTTTAGATGGGTTGGAGTTATAATGGAGTGCAATTCAGATCTCCTTTTTAGTCAAGTGCTTTCCCACTGCTCTAAGTCTCTGTAAGGACTGCTTCTAGTCTTTCTACTGTACAAGTTTTCATTCATTCAGTGGTCTTTATTGAGCTATATGCCAGGCATAGTGCTAGATCCTGAGGAACAAAGGTGAATAAGACATGGAGTCTGTTCTCAAGTGTAGTATAAGTGAATTCAAGATATGGAGTTAACACAGAGGAAGGAATATTAGTTTTTCCTTGAGGTACTGAAGAAGATGTAACATTTAGAAGAAATGCTAGAGTGTACGTTAATGAATAACTAGGAGTTTCTTATAGGGGAAGAATATTCTAAGAAGTGAAGGAATGCATGCAAAGGTTCAGTCTTAATATTTAAACCAAGGAGTATGTCTTAAGGTTCCTAATTCAAATTGAAGAATATTCTTATTACTTACAGTTTCCCATATAAAATGCATATGCAAGCACAAGTAGAGAACCACAAACTACTTAGAGGAACAGATACTTACTTAGCAGTCACTTCTGCTCACTAAATGATTGGCTCACACATACACCAGCCATTCTTATTATTCCTCATGGATCAACAACTTTTCATAATAGCTTATGTCTTGAACTTTCCAACCCGTCATTATATCATTAAGATTAAATTAGTGAATGCCAAAAGTCTGCCATATACTAAATGTGAAGTTTAGTTTTTTAATCCTTAAATCTTCAAGTGCCCTTGTCAATTTTATACACTATTAAACTTGCATAGGGATCATAAAAAATTTAAATATGAAAATATTTAACCTAGTTAACTAGTACATTTACCTGTTCATTAATGCAATTTTTTTACTTTTTTTACATTAAAAATTGGAAGTTTTAATGTAGAATCTTTTACTTTAGTCTGATTATTGCTTTATTTTTAACATGATATTTGACAAAATTCTACCCAATTTTAGTACCAACTCTAGATACAATTATGATGTTTAAAAAAATGTGGTTTATGATCTGTGTCACATTGCATCGTATTTGGACCTCATTTTATTGGTGATAAATCATAAGATCTAGTTCTCCTGAAACACTAAGGTTTTGACTTCTGTCACTGTCCAGCAGTTGAACTGCAGTAAATTAACAGAGACATAGCTCCAAATGGCATGAGATTGGTAGACATGTCACAAAACTTATAAGTAGCCACAAAAATAACATACTTATTGTTTATATAATCCCTTCTGTTTTTTATGATACATTCATCTATATTCTCAGTTTTTGCTAAGAACAACCATGTGTTAAGAAAAGATAAGGTTTGTTCTGTTTTAGTCCAGGAAGCATTGAGAGTAAGAGATGTTTCCACATAGGCACAACACATATTATATGATTTTTAGTCCATGTTATATCACTCAGTAAGACATCTTACAGGTTAAAAGGGAAATTTTCTACTGCTACATTGTAAATCTTTTAAAATATATATGTATTTAAGAAAGGAATTGCTTTGGGACAGTCTCATCTGATAGGAAAAAGATATTTTATAATAGAAAAATCTTTGAGATAGATACTTCAGAACTATGGTTATGATAGCTATTAAAATAATTAAAATTATCTTTATTCTTTAAAACATTGTATTCAATGGCAGCCAGTCCAAGTATCCAATTTTCTTATAATTGCCAAGATGTTCATGTTTTTAAGATAGCCTATTGTGAAAAGGTTAAATAATGAATTGTATAAAGTCATCCTGAATCAACCTGCATTATGACCAACTTTAAGAAATTGGCGGCCAGGCGCGGTGGCTCACGCCTGTAATCCTAGCACTCTGGGAGGCCGAGGTGGGCGGATCATTTGAGCTCAGGAGTTCGAGACCAGCCTGAGCAAGAGCGAGACCCCATCTCTACTAAAAATAGAAAGAAATTATATGGACAGCTAAAAATATATATAGAAAAAATTAGCCGGGCATGGTGGCACATGCCTGTAGTCCCAGCTACTCGGGAGGCTGAGACAGGAGGATCCCTTGAGCCCAGGAGTTTGAGGTTGCTGTGAGCTAGGCTGACGCCACAGCACTCACTCTAGCCTGGGCAACAGAGTGAGACTCTGTCTCAAAAAAATAAAATAAAATAAAAATTAAAAAAAAAAAAAAAAGAAATTGGCTTCTGTCTTCTGCCAGAATGATGGCATTGAATACTAATATAACATCACCTGGGGCATTAAAAAATTTTAGTTGTTTGACCTTTATTACAATTATGTCTTAAAGCTTCTACCAAAAATTATAAGAGAACTTTTAATATTTTGAACTGGTCTTTATACTGTTATAAGAACATATTGTCTCCTAATATAATGGTATTTTCAAGATGAGGGAGAAAAGTATGTGTGGTATTTTCAAGATGAAGGAGAAATGTCTGACATCACCTTAGTCTTTTAACTACTGTGATTTGTGTATTAGTAGAACAATTATACTAGCTGTTGAATTTCTGTATTTATTTGTGTTTGTAGAAGTTATTAGAAAAGTGTAGCTTGTGAGTTTCTTAAACCATGTTCAACAAATAGAATGCTTGTTATGGCCCATTTAGGACTAACTTCCTTAAATTTAAATATCGGTTATGATACCTTCACAGATAATACAGGCAATTACTTACTATTAAAACTATTTGTGTTTCGTTGTTATTTAGTTTGTTAATATTGAACTATAATCTTTTTCAAACCAACATGTGTCACTGTGAAAATAAGTGCTGTTCTCTGTTTCAAGGAGTTTTAAAAAATCAAAGCAGTGGATCACTACAAAGCAGATAGTAGACTGAATGAAAAATCAATCAAAAGAGCACAAAATTTCTTAAAGGGCACTGTCCTTCTTTTGGTTTAGTATTTAGGTAGATGTACTTGAAAGATACTTTTTATACTGTTCGTTGCAATCAAATATATTTTTCCCTAATGTAGTAATATTTCATTCAACAAAAATTTATGGAGCACATGCCAAACATTGAAGGAAAGAAGTAAAAACCCAAGAGGATAAATACATTAGTAAATATAGGCAAAAACGTGTTTATTAATCATACATTTATTGTACACATGCTCAGTGCCAGGTGACATATGGTACTCAGTGCTAGAGAAGTAAATATAAAGGATATCATGGTACGTGCTCTCGTGGAGGTCTCAGTACATTTGGCAAGACAAACAAAGAATTAAAGTTTGAGTATAAAATAATAAAAGTGAGCAGTAAGCATTTTGGAAACATACAGGAGAAAGCACTATAAGGGAATATAAGGAGGCTTCCCAGACAGGATGAAAGAAGTTAGTAAAGCAAAAAAAGGTACCTTTTCAAGTAGATGGAATAATGTAAACTTACAGAATGAGGGACGGCATGGAGGTCAAGGAATGACAAGTAATCAAATAAGGCTGGAACAGGATGGGAAAAAACATATTGGTAAAGGATGAGGCTACACAGGAGAGCAAAAGACAGACCCTTCTAAGGCTTTGGGATTCTAATCTCTAAGCAGGGAGAGCCATTAAAAGATTTATAGCAAGGAAGTGACGTGATTAGGTGTACATTTTAGGAAGATCACACTGGATGCTATTGGAAAGCTAAAAATTTTTCAATTTTACTTGTAAGCTTTTTCCAAGGTAAAGATGCTTGTGAATAATTAAGTAATAACAAAGTTCAAGAATTATTTATGTTTGCACAACTTGGTTCTTTGGGATATTTGATAAAGCCATAAGTTATGTCCTTTACATAACTGTGTTAACAAACAGTAATGGAATATTATATTCTTAGCATAATCCTGAGCTGATCAAATATAAGGATTTGAAAACTAATTGATAATTGTTGGAAATTGCTATTTGACCTCCTGTTGCCTAATTGACTAGTTAATGTTGATCCTATTTGCACTAAATCAGATGATACTAAATGATGGCATTTATATACTCTGTATAGCCATGATGTATTCTAGATGGCCTGGCCTCTCTCCAAAGCTGGGCTTATAATTAAAAGAACATGTAATACAAAAGAAGAAGAGAAAATGAAACTCAAAAGGAGTATAAGATTGTGAGAGATGTTGAGATATAAAAGGAGTTAGAAAAGGTAGGGAAGTATCCTTTCCCTTATTTGCCTCCTACACTGTGGCCTGTCTCTGTCATTCTCTTGGTCACATAAATAAGTGTTTTTTACTGCTAAAAATGATATGTATTTTACTCTATAGGCATCTATAGCCCACCCCAAACATTTTTAACTGATTATATCATTTCCATTTCCTAAGAATTATGTAATAACAAATTCTGTGTTATCATAAGCAGTTCTCCCTTTTGCCTTTGAGGGAGACAATTTAGACAATATTTTTTTATTATATGGAAAGTTCCTAAATAGATATTATTGAGTAAAAATAAGTTGATTTATAATTGAAACCACAAAATTGAGCTCCATAATCTATTTCAAAAAATTAAGTAAGAGTTGAATATGCTTGTTTTGTAGTTAGCTAAAATAATACATGATATGTAATTATGGTTTATAGCATCTGAGTTATCTGTATAAATCCAGTAGGCTGAACCTTTCATGGCTACCAAACCTATCTAACTTAATACAAATGAGTAGAAGCAAGCTTTGAAAATTTTTTATTTCCATTAATATAAATCCAGGCTCTCATAAAAATGAGTTTCCACTATTTTACATGCTAGCAACTAGCTTCTCTTACAGCCCTTTGCTACTTGACTTCAAGACAAATATCTTCACGCAAGAAAAAACATTACTTATATGACCGTATGTCTGTTTTAGCCATTGCATAGTCTAGCCATCTAATTGATAAAGTAATATTGGGTTCATATTGAAGTCAAATTACATGATATTATTAACTTAAAATTATTCTATCTTGAGATAAAATATTGTGGAAAAACTGTACTTCTCCCATTATTTTATTTTAAATACTAAATTCTTTTATTGAAAATGGGAAAGACTTGGAGAATTATTCATAGTTTTTATTTTGCCATAAAGGAAAATGGGATTATTATGATATTAAAGAAGAGCTGGAAGAAGTGAGAACACACTTACCCAGAGTTCACATAACTAAAGTTTGTTTTCTCAGGCTCAGCTAATCTGTACTGTCCCTTCTAAAAATGGTTGACCAAATGAAAAATTTAAAGCCTGCTCTTTCACAATAAAGAATTGACAATGGAAGCAGTAAATACTTCTATTAAGTTAATTTCTTGCTTGCACTCTATCTCAGTTTTTACCTACTCAGGCTAATTTGCAGGTGCCTGGGATGAGTAGACAATCCATAATTTCTACCAATCAAGTAAAAGAAGGAAAGAAAACTCTGAGCTTCTCTCCCAGTTAACAGGTAGTTTGCTGTGGTTAAAATTAATACAGATTTTACAGCAACAAATATTAGAAATTTTATTTATTATAAGTAATTGATTTGAAATTTGGGAAATGAATAGTTGAGTGCATCATTTGAGTGTTTATTTGACCCGTTATTAGTGCAAGAGACCATCATTTAAATTTTTCTCTATATGTTATGGCAAATAAATTTGTTTCTCTCTTTATTTTAACATTTTTTTAAGGAAAATGCATATATGGTCACTTATATTTGAAAATATATTTTATTCTTTGCAGTGTTTGAGCAATACACCTCCACTTACTGAATATTTCCTCAATGATAAGTATCAAGAAGAACTGAATTTTGACAATCCCTTAGGAATGAGAGGTGAAATAGCTAAATCTTATGCTGAACTGATCAAGCAAATGTGGTCTGGAAAGTTTAGCTACGTCACCCCAAGAGCCTTTAAGGTTAGTGTGGTAAATGCACTCTTAACAAGGGCTGTATTATCCCCAAGGGGCAAAAGTTGGTTCTTGGGAGGGATTATAAAAAATAGTAGCTATAGGCCGGGCGCGGTGGCTCATGCCTGTAATCCTAGCACTCTGGGAGGCCGAGGTGGGCGGATCGTTTGAGCTCAGGAGTTCGAGACCAGCCTGAGCAAGAGTGAGACCCCACCTCTACTAAAAAAAATAGAAAGAAATTATATGGACAGCTAAAAATATATATAGAAAAAATTAGCCGGGCATGGTGGCGCATGCCTGTAGTCCCAGCTACTCGGGAGGCTGAGACAGGAGGATCGCTTGAGCTCAGGAGTTTGAGGTTGCTGTGAGCTAGGCTGACGCCATGGCACTCACTCTAGCCTGGGCAACAGAGTGAGACTCTGTTTCAAAAAAAAAAAAAAAACAGTAGCTATTACAATGGTTTGTGACCCCTCCAAAGGAACACAATACATGAATAGATATATACTATCTCCGTGGTGTAAAATTTCAAGGTGGAGTATGGGACAGTTAATTAATTTTTAAAAAGGTATAAAAAGGATCTGGGACTAGGAGGGAGAGAATAATGAAAAAAAAGATCGAGAAACCCTGGTATGGTACAAGAATGACTATAAAGACACAGCAGTGAGCATTTACATGGTTGTTTTAGAATGCAGTATATCTCTGGAAAATTGACATTAATAGTTTATATGAATATAAAGGACTAAATTTGGGCATGTCATTGAACTCTAAGAACTCAATTTATTTTGAAAATCACTATAAGTTTGAAAAATTATTAAAATGAAACTAGTCTGCAAAACAAGCACTAAGTATTAATTAAATGTATTTTCAATATAATTCTTAGGCTTTTCAGTGTATTCATATTATTTGTGAACTGGTTACTTACAATCAATAAGATCTCAAATAATTTAGTTTATCATTCAAATAAGAGCTGAAATTTAGCTTTATATTGTTAAAAAATTTTCTAATTACATAGATAAGACTTCTGAAAATTTTTAAACTTTTATAGAGAATAAGCAGAGTTAAGCCATTATTTATACAAGTAACTTAAATGGCATTCGTATATGACATCTACTAGGGAACATTTTATTAGCTATATAACAGAAAATGTTTTTAAAACAGCAAATCAAAATACCCCTTTGTTTATCTTTTTTAACATTCTAAACTTTGGACAAACTAGTCTGGACAATCTCTGAACCCTTACCCATCATTCCAATTAGTTTCATTTTGTTAGATTTTTCTCTCTTAAAATTATGTGTTGATATCTGTTGATATCTGACTTTTTTTTATATTATTACATTTCTTTTTAGTCTCATCAGTAAAATACTTAGTACTATAAGGACTAGGAAAGTTGCATGTGAACACAAATGTTTCTGTTATCTCTATGAGATTCACCCTCTTTTTACACACAGAAGCTAGGAACTTTGTAGTTTTTTTCTAGTGACCCAGAACAAATGTTAAAACACTGAATTTTAAGTCTTCAGTGTTTCCCAATTTTTTGTACAAAATTTTTTACCATATTTGCTCCTGTTCTTTCCTCAAATCAACACTTCTTTTATATTTTGTAGGGTAGTTATTTTTTAAATGCTTTTAGATAAGTAATTATTTATATGCGGTAATATAGCAAAGAACCTGTCTCTTACTGTCTGCCTACCAAACATTTTCAGGAGGAGGCAATAGGAAGACCTAGAGCTAAGAATTAAGAATATCTGGAAAATCCTTTGACAAGTAGTGAAACAACAATTAATGACAATGAAATCTAAGACCAAACAGAGATTATGTGTTGGTCTATTTTGTCTCAGATAAACTTCACTGAGTACTTACTGGGAATGCAAAATAAAATATAACTCATGTGTTTCCTGTTGTCTATATATACAGTCAGTTCTCATTATTCACAGTAGTTATGTTCCACGAAGTTGCCACAAACACAAAAGTAACAAATAACGAACCATTGCTCCTAGAGAAAACATAGGGTTTGATTCCTCCAAGCTTCTGGTCACAACATTTTCATCAGTCACTCAGTGCATAACTTTATTTTATGTGTGTTTCTGTTTAAAACACCTGTTTAATATATATTGTTGAGTCTTTAACTTTGAACTCAAGGTCAATAGCAATATAACTCATGCCTTAATGAAGCTTATCTAACAACATATATTTTTTCCCCATAAGGCACATCACGGCCTTCTTACTTCAGCACTGTGCTTGAGGGCCATTTTAAATACTGAAATCACCATCAAACAGCACAAAATGTGAAAAACATAGCACTAAATAAACCACAGAAGGATACTTTTTTGTAGTTAGGATGAGACCTGAAACAAGAAGGCAGAGCATCACCTTATTCAACTCAGGCTGAGAATATGTACATCAGATGACTCAAATTTTTTCACCACTCTGAACATAGCCACAAATGACAAGTAGACAAATTCACATATGTGGAATACATGAATAGTGAAGCTCAACTGTACATTTTTTAAAAAATCGATGCTGTTCCTAGTATTGCTTTTATAGTTTTTGCTTTTCTTACAGACACAGGTAGGACGTTTTGCACCTCAGTTCTCTGGATATCAGCAGCAAGACTGTCAAGAACTATTAGCTTTCCTATTAGATGGACTACATGAAGATTTGAATAGAATTAGGAAAAAACCATATATACAACTAAAAGATGCTGACGGAAGACCAGATAAGGTAAATTTCATGATATTATTGTCACCACTGCTGTAAGTTTGTAAAACCTCTTTATAATTTGTGCCTGTTATCCTTGTAGGTGGTTGCAGAAGAAGCCTGGGAAAACCATTTAAAACGAAATGATTCTATCATAGTAGATATATTTCATGGCCTTTTCAAGTCAACTTTAGTTTGTCCCGAGTGTGCTAAGATTTCAGTAACATTTGATCCTTTTTGTTACTTGACACTTCCATTGCCCATGAAAAAAGAACGTACCTTGGAAGTTTATTTAGTTAGAATGGATCCGCTTACCAAACCTATGCAGGTAAGTAATGATTGTTTTCCTCGCATTGGTTATTTTTATAAAAAATTAGTGTTGAATCCTTATTATAAAAATTATTATTAAATCCTCAGTCATAATTTGATGATAGTACTTATTTTTGTAAGAGATTTTATAGGCTAAATACTTCAGAAATTAGTATAACTTTTCAGAATCTTGAAAGGTTAAAGGAAGTATATAATATGTTATATAAAAACAAAATTCTCAAAAGGCTTTTCTCTCATCAAAGAAAAATGAGAGATTATTTGCTTTTACAATGTTGGATTGAATATTAGCTTACAAAGATTAATAGCAGTATTATTTTTTATATTTACTAACTCTAACTTTATTTAATGTTAATTATAATTTTTTTTCCTAGTGGTTGTTACAAGTTAATACTATACATTTTAATTCATGATGTGATAAAATAGTAGTATATTTAAATACCTGTAATGTTTAGGCATTTTAAGAACTTAGACTAAATTTAGTTAAAGTAAAAATACTTGGTTCAGGAATGTTCTCTAATTTTTAATATTTTGAAGTATCACATATTGCTTATTCTGTGCAAAAGCCCTGTGGTAGGCCTTAATGTTGATTGTCTGCCTGTTTCCATGGCCTACTGGATAATTAATTGGATAATTTCACATTGTGTGGGCAAAACAGTATATTTTCTCCCTTCTTTTTTAATTAGTTAATCCTTTTATGACACTTGACCCATCCCAGCAAAAGTAGCTGCTGCTTCTACTTTCTGCTCCCCTAAATTTTAACACTTATCAAATTTTATTTGATCTTTGATTTAATCTTTTCTTCCTAAACCATAAGTTCTTTGAAGATAGGAGACCTCATAAATCTTTTCGTTTCCAACCTTTGTGGCTTGTAGATATTGATGCAGAAGAAATATTCAAAAATTTTATTTACTAAAATATTTATTGGGCACGTACTGAGTATAAAGTTCTGTTCATAAAACAAGGCTGATACGGTTCCTGCTTTAGAAGATTGTTTTCTATAAATCTTAGCCAAATAGCTCAGTTTGTTAGAGCATAATAGTCTTGAAATCTGTATGATAGTTATGCTCAGAACAAAATTAGAATCATGCCATTCATTCAGGGAAGTGTTTAGGTCTACTGTCAACAAGGGCAGGGCATACGCAGTGTTTATAAAGTCCTTTCATTCAAAGTAATTATAAAGTCTGTTAGAGACTAGTCATGTACAAAGTTATGCAAATTGCAGCCATTTCTTGTGCTTTTTCTTTATGTTTCCTTCATGAACTCATTGAACACAATGCCCTTATTAGCATTTATTTCATCAGGTAGTTGCTGAATAACTAGCCCTTATGTGAGCAAGGCCAATAAAGACCTGCTTTTACTTTTGGCCAAGGGAATATGTGTTCACATTTCTAAAACTATATCCTTTAGATACTCAATTATTCACTTGTGTATAAGTATAGAATTGCCAACATTCCTTTCAATGGAGAAAAACTACAGCAGTGCTAAACTATCCTTTTACCTCTCTAGTTTGTAACTTTGCAAATATATGCCAATGAATATAATGGAGCAAACAAGAGTATGTAAGCACAATGAATAAAAATTTACTGCAACAAAAATAAATGTAGATGCTGTATTTCTCTACAACACATTTGTTAAAGAAAATACTTTACCATGCCAATAATGTAAGGTAACTGTATTATATAGTGGCAGATTGCATTAAGTTACACATTAGCCCATAAGGTAGGTAATGAATGTTCTGTAAATTGGGCTTTAAATTATTTTTCCAGCAATGTGAATTTTATTGATTTACTACTTTTCTCACTTGGTAACCAAGAATATAAATTTGTGGAGTTTAGAGCCATGGTCAGCACAGAGAAATTGGGTTGTTTTTGTGGGATTTTTCCCCCTCACTTAGAGGCAGTAACAACTCAAGTACAAAATGATAGCCTCATTAATACTATGCTTTAACCAGCAGGGAAGGAAAATGAAATCAGCCGAGTTAGCCTATTTGATGAGTTTTCTCATCATTGAAGTTGGTTTAGGTCATAGAAGTTTATTAGTAATTATTGAAAATGTAATATGCGTTCGTTTCTCCTACTGTGCAAGGTACTGGGAATATAATGGTGTTTCTAGTCCTTATTCTCAAGAAGCTGGTCATACAGTGTGAAAAAGTGCTTTTACAGGGTGCTATAGGAGAACACAGAAAGAGTAGAAAGACTAATCTACCCATAGTGGCTATGATGCCTTTGATGAATCCTGAATGATGATTAGGTTATAAGCAGGTGAAAACTGGAAATAAAAACATAGGCTAAAAGAATGGCATGTACAAAGGGCTGAAAGCAAAAGAGAACATGGGCCACTTTTGGAATCTACAAGTAGCTAATATGGTAAGGAGCTAGATCCCAAAGAACTTTGATGCCATGATAAGAAGTTTGAATTTCATCCTAAAGATTAGGGGAGTCATTAAAGGTTATTAAATATAGAAAGGTTATTGTGTTTGAGAAAAAAGATTCTGGCTAGTGCATAGATTGGATAGGAAAGGCTTAGATCGTAAATACTAAGACAAGGTAAAAGGCTTTTACAGTGACCAGATGACAAACAAATGACAAGGGCTTGAATTGTTAAGATTAGTGTCAGAATGGCAGTTTGAAGAACCCGTTGAATGTGGGAAGTAAAAATGTATAAGCCTATTCAAAGATGATGCTAAGTTTCTTGGACTGGAGAACAGAGGACATAGTGTTGCTATTTGTTTTAATGTGATATATAGGAAGAACAGATTTAAGAAGAAACATATTTTAGTATTGAGTATGATGACCTAACATAACTCTTAGTGTTGGACATGTTGACTTTGAGATGCATGAGAAACATTTAGGTGGAGATACCCAGTGTGCATTGAGTTTATGTATCTAGTCTAGAGGAGAGAAGCTGTACTTGAGATGTAAATTGGACAGTGAGCTCCATGAAGATAGTAATCAGTATTTTAGAAGGATAAGATGACTTAAGGCTAGGGTAACCCCGTGATTTATCATCTTAACAAGAACCCTTTTGAAAATAAAAGGGACTGTTATAATAATTATACTAGGACATCAGGCTAATCCAGGACAGGCCAAAGGAAATCAGGAGATATTGTTACCTTGTCTAAGGAGAGCATGTAGAACCGAGAAGGGCAGAACTCTAAAGAACACTATGAGTGTGATCACAACAATAGAAAAGAATTAAGAAGTAGTAGTGTTATAGGGAAAGGAAAATTTTAAAGGGGAGAGTGGTCAGCAGTCATGCTATAGAGAGGTCAATAAAATAAGTATTGATAAAGATTAAGTTGTTTAACAGAATTGGTAACCTTGGAAACAGGTTAAATTTAAAGAGGTGAAAATAAAAGCCAGGACGTGGCTTGAGAAGTAAATGGGAGATAAGGAAGTTATGATAATATAGGTAACTGTTAACAAAGTTATTTGTGAAGCAGAGTAGAGAGGGAGATAATTGGAGGGGAATTATTAGAACAATGAGGGACTATTTTGTTTCTATTTTGTTTTGTTTTTTGAGAGACTTGTATGTAGTCTAATGCTTATGCAAAAGAGTCAAGATAAAATAGAACAAAATAATTGTTGGGTTGTGACCCCAGAGAAAGCAGAATAAGATGGGATTCAGAACATAGATGCTAGGATTACCCTTGAATGGGAAGAGAAACACCTGTCTTTCCATGTGTTACAAGAGACAGAGAAAAGGACCTGTATGGATTTAAGTAAGTTTGTAGGGGCATAGGAAGTTGGAGATTTTTTTCCACCAGATAGCTTCTGTTTTCTTGGTGAAATAGGTGTTCTGCTGACATAAAGGGAGAAGTGGTGAAATAGGAAGCCTCAAAAATGTAGAGATTTTTAAATAGTTATTGAGAGAAATGAGAGAATAAGCAAATATGTGATACACAGAGTTATTTTTGGGTAGTGTTGAAGGATCAGTTGAGATTGGGCACTGTAAATTTGTGGCACACTGTCCTCTAAAGTTGAGAAATTTTCTCTAGCATATCTGAACAGCTCTGAGAGAGTTTAGCAAGAGTAAATAGAACTCGGTAACAAAGACGTTAAAGGTTTTGCAATGGAATAGTTGAAGTGATAAAGCACATGCAGCCTGGATGGAAGGGCAAGAAGAGAGTAGCGACTGGAAATCTCAAAGCAAGCAAAGAACAGGTAAAAATGAATTTCCAGGAGAAGTAGGAAGGTCTTCCTAGAAAGGTCTAGGAAGTTAACGACAGTTGAATGCAAATATAGATCTTTGAATTGAGGAGCGAAGGAATAATAAGGCTAGGATAAGTCATCCATGTGGACATTGTCACCCAGGATGATGGCAAGATTGCAGACACTGTGAGCCGAAAGCAAAAGGAATGTGAGGAAGCCAACATAAGGCCATTCTCATCTATCTACTGAATATTTTTCAAAAGTAATAAATTTATTACTGGTTTTTTTTGTTTTGTTTTAGTACAAAGTGGTTGTCCCTAAAATTGGAAACATACTAGATCTTTGTACAGCATTGTCTACTTTGTCAGGAGTACCTGCAGATAAGGTGAGATGTTTTTGGGGTTGAATTATATACATTGGTGTTTAGTTTTTCAGTGTTGTAAAACCAGCTTAATAGAAATTTATTTCCTTTTAGATGATAGTTACCGATATATACAATCATAGATTTCACAGAATATTCGCTATGGATGAAAACCTTAGTAGTATTATGGAACGGGATGATATTTATGTGTAAGTATAAAATTCATTGTGTAAAATATTACTTGAGAAAAAAATCAAAAGACATAACATGAACTTTTGAGAGTTTATGTTCAGTTTTGTCCTTTTAGGTTTGAAATTAACATCAATAGGACAGAAGATACAGAACATGTGATTATTCCTGTTTGCCTAAGAGAAAAATTCAGGCACTCAAGTTACACCCACCATACTGGTTCTTCCCTTTTTGGTCAACCTTTTCTTATGGCTGTACCACGAAACAATACTGAAGATAAACTTTATAATCTCCTGCTTTTGAGAATGTGGTAAGTGCCAGATAATTCTACATTGACAAAATAAATATGGGAATAAAATATAAAATAGCTAATGAAAGTAAACATGCAGGGTAGTAGTATATTCTACTAAACAAGTCTGTGTTATCTCAACTTTGTTTAGATAAGTAGGAATTTTAAAAATCAGATTATAGGCCGGGCGCGGTGGCTCACGCCTGTAATCCTAGCACTCTGGGAGGCCGAGGTGGATGGATCGTTTGAGCTCAGGAGTTCGAGACCAGCCTGAGCAAGAGCGAGACCCCATCTCTACTAAAAATAGAAAGAAATTATATGGACAGCTAAAAATATATATAGAAAAAATTAGCCGGGCATGGTGGTGCATGCCTGTAGTCCCAGCTACTCGGGAGGCTGAGACAGGAGGATCGCTTGAGCTCAGGAGTTTGAGGTTGCTGTGAGCTAGGCTGACGCCACGGCACTCACTCTAGCCTGGGCAACAGAGTGAGACTCTGTCTCAAAAAAAAAAAAAAAAAAAATCAGATTATACTCTAATCTACTTTCTTATTCAAGTAAAAAACACATACAGGGTAATTTCAAACCCAGGAAGCATAAAAGTCTTTAGCTATTTTATACCAAAAGTTTACAGTTGGAAGAAAATAAGAATTTATCAGTAATTAAAATATATGTACGAACTCTGAAATCATAACAAATGGCAAATGCTTCCTTTCTTTATATACACTACTAGTTCACGATTGATTGCCATTATAAGGCAGCCCATTTTTAGCTTTCCTGCAAACTTTTATTTGAAGTATAATGTAATCAGGAATACCATTTAATCATTTTCTTTTATTGTTTATAGCTGACATATTTAGTATTCTTTCTTGCATACCTAATTATTATAATTCCTTAACCTATACATAAAAATCCCATACAAATATAAGTGTTCTTAGCAATAATATATATCATCTAAATGATCTTTTTATATAATACTTCTTAAGTTGAGAAATTATTTGCCACAGATTTTTAACATGTAAAAGAAAGACATAAACCCTAAAAATAACAAATTATTTTTATAAAGAGAAGCAAAACAATTCACAGTTGTAAAGATGTGGAATCAACCTAAGTGCCCATCAATCCATGAGTGGATAAAGAAAATATGGTGTCTGTGTATATGTATATACACACACACATACACACACACACACACACACCACGGAGTACTACTCAATCGTAAAAAGAAATGAAATAATGTCTTTTGCAGCACCTTGGGGATCCTAAGTGAAGTATCTCAGGCATGGAAAAACAGCTCTCACTATTAATTGAGAGCTAAACAATGGGCACACATGGCCATAAAGAAATATCAAGGACATTGGAAACCAAGAAGCAGGGAGGTTGGGAAGCGGGGTGACAGGTAAAAACTTACCTATCAGGCTCAGTGAACACTATTCTGGTGATGGGCACACTAAAAGCCACGACTTAAGCATTATACAAGTTATCCCTGTAACAAAAGTATGTGTACTCCCTTAATATTTGGAAATAAAAAAAAGAAAAACAAAACAAATTACTAGTTACACTTATGGTACTATATCTTGAGTTTGAACTTATCCTTGAATCTACTGAAGGACCACTGTTATTGCATTAGAAAGTTTTGTTTTACTGACAGAGTGGAAGACTTTGTCTTTACCTTTGTGGAACTGAACTTGTTTGATTTCTGATTTTGTTTAAGCCGATATGTTAAAATATCTACTGGAACTGAAGAAACTGAAGGATCCCTACACTGCTGTAAGGACCAAAATATTAATGGGAATGGCCCAAATGGCATACATGAAGAAGGCTCACCAAGTAAGACTTTCTTTTTAAATTGTAAAAAACTTTTCACTTAGATTATTGCCTCAGAGAAAAAGTTAAGAAGATGGGGATTAAAGAACGAAAAAATAATCTGCAAACCTAAGAAAAATAATATTAATAATTTAAAAATGTAACATTTGGGTTTACTTAAAGATCTCTAATATCTAAAAATTAGGTGAAATGGAAACAGATGAGCCAGATGATGAATCCAGCCAGGATCAAGAACTTCCCTCAGAGAATGAGAACAGTCAGTCTGAAGATTCAGTTGGAGGAGATAATGATTCTGAAAATGGCTTATGTACTGAGGAAACTTGCAAAGGTCAACTCACGGGACACAAAAAACGACTGTTTACATTCCAGTTCAACAACTTAGGCAACACTGATATCAACTACATCAAAGATGATACCAGACATATAAGATTTGATGACAGGCAGCTTAGGCTAGATGGTAAGTATTTGTGAAAAATGGCTTGAACACTAAATGAGCAGAGCATGTTATTTTTTTAGGTGAAAACCACGATATTCAGCCCTGTCATGAAAAATGACATTTACTTTTTTATTTCAAATCGTACATGAACGGCCTTAATATCTAAGTGGACTAAGATGCATGTCAACATTTATTAAAAGGAGGTTGAACTCTTGCTTAAGTTTTATATCTTTTTTTTTTTTAACTCAAATTATTTCAATGGCTTGGAAACAGCTATTTGCCCTGATCACCTAGTGCAAGTGGAAAAGATTGCTATTTCTTTAGTCTGGTATATACCCTAACATTAAAATACATTAATTTTAACATGAAAGCATATTAAATTTTAAAGAAAAAATATGTTTTCCACCTTAGAAAGATCTTTTCTTGCTTTGGATTGGGATCCTGAATTGAAAAAAAGATATTTTGATGAAAATGCTGCTGAGGTAAGTCATCACTCATTCACTCCTTTACCTTTTCTTGATTTACTTTGTTCCATTACCAGAGTTAATTGTATTGTTACACTCTTTGCTTCTATCAAATATGTTTATTTTGCCAGTAAAAAAATTGGTCATGAACTAGAAAAGAAAGTCTTTGTGAAAATACCCTTTGTTTTAAAGGTTCAGAGTTTGTTTTGAATATGATTTATGTTTACATGTTATTCATATAGGTGTATACAGGAGTTATTTAGAAGTATGGTATATAAATCTCAACTGAAATAAGCTTTATGATTCTTTTGAGAAAGTTTAGGAGTTTTCATTATTATTCATAGTAAGATGGTATCACTAAAATGAGTTTTGTTTCATTTGTTTTCTTAACTCAAGAAATACTTCTCTTTAGGATTTTGAAAAACATGAAAGTGTGGAATATAAACCTCCTAAAAAACCCTTTGTGAAATTAAAAGATTGCATTGAGCTTTTTACAACAAAAGAAAAGCTAGGTGCTGAAGATCCTTGGTAAGAGACAAAGTTAAATAATTGTTTCTAATTATTTTCTTTAAGGATTTATTCTGAGGTATGTGCTATGTCAAGTTGAAAAATTAATTACTAAATTCTCTTTGATATTTTAAATAATAATTAGCATTTTTTTTTTTTTTTTTTTTTTTTGAGACAGAGTCTCACTCTGTTGCCCAGGCTAGAGTGAGTGCCGTGGCGTCAGCCTAGCTCACAGCAACCTCAAACTCCTGAGCTCAAGCGATCCTCCTGTCTCAGCCTCCCGAGTAGCTGGGACTACAGGCACGCGCCACCATGCCCGGCTAATTTTTTCTATATATATTTTTAGCTGTCCATATAATTTCTTTCTATTTTTTAGTAGAGGTGGGGTCTCGCTCTTGCTCAGGCTGGTCTCGAACTCCTGAGCTCAAACGATCCGCCCACCTCGGCCTCCCAGAGTGCTAGGATTACAGGCGTGAGCCACCGCGCCTGGCCAATAATTAGCATTCTTTATATAATAAGTTATAGTCTATTAGGAAGGATGAGAATATCTTTAAAAGTATTATTACAGTGTTAGGCTTTAATCTCATTGCTATATTTTCCATAATAGCTATTTTACTATTGATAGTTAAGTTCAGTTACTTTTTCCCCAAAATTTTTAGCTGTGCAACCATTTTGAGAGAAACTTTCTTAGAAAATTATAGTGATATATTTTGTGGTGTTATTCCATTAGAGCCCAGAAGTTTTGAGGTTTTCTAATACCTATCTTTCAGCACAGATTTGTGATCCATGTCTTTTTTAGCATACTAAAATATAAATAATCCAGCCCTCATTATTTCTTTGAATATTTATTTTCATATTAATTTACAATGGGAACCTACTGGGAAAATGTGTTGAAGATAAAAATAAGAGGAGTTGCTTTCAGCCTGGTACATACTAGGCATACAATAATTGTTCACTGAATATATGTGGAACTTCCCAAATGTGTTGTGTTTTTTTTTTTGGTCTGTTATTTTCATTAATGAAGGCTGTTTGTATCTCTATTGAGCCTTAAATATTTTCTTTTTTATTTTTAGGTATTGTCCAAATTGTAAAGAACATCAGCAAGCCACAAAGAAATTGGATTTATGGTCCCTGCCTCCAGTACTTGTGGTACATCTCAAGCGATTTTCTTACAGTCGATACATGAGAGACAAGTTGGATACCTTAGTTGATTTTCCAATCAAGTAAGTTTTAAGCATTGGGCAACTCTAACTTTTTTCAAATTTATTTGATGCTTTTTGTTATCTTTTAGTAAATAAATATCAGGTACCATTGGACCCAATTTCAGATTTTGAGTTTATTTTTGGGTAGTTCTAACAGTTGATAAGGATTGATATTTTGTAGTTTTTATTCTTTCTTAGAGATTTTCCAAAGACCAAAGAGAAAATACACTTTAAAAAAAAAAATACAATAAAAGTCATTCTGTGTTAAATTACCTTGTAGGTTCATTGGTCCTGTTTATAAATTTAAGATACTTTATAGTACTTGGTGATTTTGTTTTTTCTAGGAATAATTTATTCCTAAATATGCTCTTTTTAAAAAGACTAAAATAAAACAGGATAATGGAATTGCTTTGAAGGATGACACTGTAGTGAAATAAATTATCCTTCAGTTTTCTTATTGCAATTGAGTGACATCATATTTGTAAAAAAGTATAAGGAAGTCTGGAGAAAATATCTTTGTAGTATTTTTTTATTAGCTTTCACTGCACACAATTGAGAAATCAGAAGGACAAAAAGGGAACATTGTATTCTCATTCACTTAGCCATTCAACAGGAAGGACTTCATCACACAATTATTTTGCAACAAGAACTTGGTATCCCATTTTGCAAAAAGAACATGTAACAGTATTCTTTCAAACTGTTTATGATATTATGATTTTATGATATTTGTGCACCATAATTTACTTGATACAGTTAGTAAGTGGAGAAATGCTGAAAGCAAGTGTATATCTGTAGAGATGACTAAAAGGAAATAAATGATATAAAATTGAAAATATTCGTTGGATTGCTCATTCTAATTGGTGTTTATAAATTTAAAATTGAAAAGGATTTGCAATTATTGAGCAAAAATAAAAAAGGTCATTTTATCTTTAACAAAATTGTGAGCCATTAAAAGTTTTCAATAATATAATATTTGGGCCGGTGGCTCACGCCTGTAATCCTAGCACTCTGGGAGGCCGAGGCGGGTGGATCGCTCAAGGTCAGGAGTTCGAGACCAGCCTGAGCAAGAGTGAGACCCCATCTCTACTAAAAATAGAAAGAAATTATCTTATTTAAAAAAAAAAAAATGAAGAAAAACAAACAAAAAAAGAATATAATATTTGGTGAAGAAAGAAAAGAATCAGCAAGAAAAAGAATCAGAAGTAATGACAAGGTAGAATCTATTAGAGATGTATTTGAAATTTAGAATCATTATTGCTTTTTAATAATGCAAATACAAGAAGAACAACCAGAAATAGTAATAAGCTATTTACAAGATAGTCATTTTCCAGATTCATGCATAACAGATTATGAACAGTTTCATTCAAAGGATGTTGCCCAAAGGTATATAGGTCATCAAAACCAGGAAAATGTAGAATAAAAATTGGATTTTGATACATTTAAATGTTTTAAAATTTCTGAGAAAGTTGACATCAAGATCCCTATATTTTTCTTTATATAAATGATTCTTTAAAATGACTTAAAAATAAAATGGAACCATTGGACCCAGATGGTAAATGGTGATGACTGTTTTTCTTGATATACTGAGAGTTAAATGTATTAGCATAAAAACAATCTGAATAACAACATTCAATTGGGCATTTTTTTTTTTATAATTTTTTTATTTGAGACAGAGTCTCACTCCGTTGCCCGGGCTAGAGTGAGTGCCGTGGTGTCAGCCTAGCTCACAGCAACCTCAAACTCCTGGGCTCAAACGATCCTCCTGCCTCAGCCTCCCGAGTAGCTGGGACTACAGGCATGCGCCACCATGCCCGGCTAATTCTTTCTATATATATTTTTAGCTGTCCATATAATTTCTTTCTATTTTTTAGTAGAGACAGGGTCTCACTTTTGCTCAGGCTGGTCTCGAACTCCTGAGCTCAAACAATCCGCCCACCTCGGCCTCCCAGAGTGCTAGGATTACAGACGTGAGCCACTATGCCCGGCTTCAACTGGGCATTTTTAAATTCTTAGCCACCGAGCAAATTTTTGCCGAAACATTCAAATCTCAGGGGCACATGTATGATTTGTTTTTTAAGACTTACTTGGTTCTTAACTATTACGTACCCATAATAATTAAAAATTTTTTTAAGAACTATTTGGCTCTTGATAATTTTCTTTCATGAAATATATGTATCAAACAATGGCAGATAGGAATAGAATTCATTGCCTTTAGGGACAACATAAAATTAACTTGATTTCTTTTTTAAACAGTGACTTGGATATGTCGGAATTCTTAATTAATCCAAATGCAGGTCCTTGCCGCTATAATTTGATTGCTGTTTCCAACCACTATGGAGGGATGGGAGGAGGACATTGTAAGTTGACAGTTTACCTTTTAAATCATGATGTTTGAATAACTCCAGACTTTTTTTCTTAAAGTAGTTATTGCTACTTAACGTTAAAATGTTAGATGTGTCTTACATATAGTAGTTCATTTTGAATTAATGAATGAATCAGCTTTTGAACCTTTTTTTTTTAACATCAGGTATAGAGGATTGAATTAATAGTTCAAGGCACATGAAGGAACATCATTGGTCCATTTGGGTCGCCTCTCCTTCCCCTTCTAATATGTTTGATACATATACTCTTAAAAATCATGCATATTTGTTCATTTATATAATTTGTACTGTGCTATAGATCTCAATAGATCTTACTTTTTTCTCTTGACATTTTCCTTAAGACTTATCCATGTTACTTTGTGTCCATTTAGTCTGTTGCTTCTCACCACTCATGATTTACATCTACCATATTTTATCTCTCCACTTACCTCATGATGGACATCCAAATTGCCTGTAACTTTCTACTACGATAAGACTGAGAAATATCATTCTTTATGGTCTCCTGTGTATTTCTTTGAGCTGTGTACCCAGAAGTGAGATTGCTGAGTTTGAGTGTTTCTGTGTTGCCAAATTACTCTCCAAGATGGTTCTAACTGTCTGCACTCTCCAAGTGATAGATTTTTCGTTGAACAATCTTGGCATTCCTGGGATATATCCTACTTATCTTCATGTATTTTTTGATACACAGTGGATCTGGTTAAATTAATTTTATTTAGGATTGTTATAATTTCATTCATAAGTGAAATGGTCAAGTAAGTTTTTTATATTGTTGTTAGCTTACTTTGGAATCAAGATAACAGTCATAGAACAAGCTGAGAACTAGTGTAATTTAAGAATTAACTGTTCATGAAAATGTAGAATTCCCCTGTAAAGCCATCTGGGCTTTTCAACCATAGATTTTTCTATTTATGTCATGTATATTGGTCTATTCAGTTTTGTTTTTCCATTTGTGTATATTTTGACATTTTCTATTTTTCTAAAAATACATCCATTTCATTTCAATCCCAATCTATTTGAGAATAGTTGTTTATAATACTCATGTGCTATAATTTTGTCCTTTTTTTTATTCTTTTCTCTCTTTTCTTTTTAAATCAGTGTTCCCAGAGGTCTGTCTTTATTAGTTTTTCCAAGAATTAACTTTTCATTTTATTAAATTTTTCTTTTTGTTATTGTATGTATTTATTCTGTCTCATTGATTTCTTCCCTTTCCTTCAATATATTTTTCTAATTGTTACTTTGGGTTTGCTATGTTACTCTTTTTCCAACTTCTTGGGTTGAATGCTTAGCTTTTTGCTTTCCATTGTTTTTCCTATATTGAAAGTTATAATTAAAGTCTATAAATTTCCTGCTAAGTACAACTTTAGCTCTATCCCATGAATTTTTAAATGTATCATTTTCATTTTCTTTCAATTCTATGTATTTTTAAATTTCCTGTATGATTTCCTAATTACCCCAGAATTATTTAATCATTTACTTAATTTCCAAGTATATGGAGTTTTTTTAAGCTAACATTTTGTTTTTAATTTCATTATGTAATAGTTGGAGACATTTTCTATATTATATTAATCTTTAGAAGTTTGAAGCTTCCCAGGTGGCTTACTACATGCATGATCTGTTTCTTAAATGTTTGTATGCTTGGGAAAAATATATATTCCCCATTCGGATATAGAGTTCTATATATCTCTAATAGTTTAAGTTTATCAATTGTATTCAAACCATTACAATCTCTGGTTATTTTTTATGTTCATTCTGGTCCTGAAAGTAATTTGTCAGGATTCCTACTTAAGTATTGATTTATCTATTTCTCCCAACAGTTTTATTAGTTGTTATTTTGCATTATTAGTTATATTTATGTTTATAATAGGTAGCTCTTCTTATTGTGTTGTTCCTTTTACCAGGATTTGACTTTCTTCTTTGTCCCTTTTGTCTTTTTCTCATGTATTGCAAGTGTTAATGTAACTTTCTTTTGATAATTTACAAACCCTCTGTGCTGTTTTGTAGGATTTATCTCTTATAGATCACATAGATCTTATCTTTTTATTCAGTCTGAGAGTGTTTCTTTTACTTTCTAAGTGCAGTGTCTACTCCACAGTGACAGACTCACAACACAAAAGGTTTCACCCAGCACCAAGTTTACTCAGATTTAAGAAAGGATACAAAGTAAGAAACAACACAGCATGCATAGCAACAGCTTAGCAGAGGTGCTAGGTAGCTGGAAGGGGAGCAACACGGAAGGACATGCTCAAAGGAAGCTGTTCAGCTCACTGCTGTTTTCTTCAAATCCTCACCAAGGCTGATTTTTAGCCAGAGTGCATGGGGTTTAGCCATACTAGTTGTCAAATATTTTGTTAGCCAAACAGGACTTTTAAACAAGAATGTGACTCTGACTGGGGTAAGCTGAGTATTGCCAATTTCTGTGACAACAGGCAATGATTGTCCCAGGAGTGAAATTTAAAAGCTTTCTTCTAACCTATCTTCTCATTGCTGCCTCCAGCCACTCTGTCACAATCCTCAGCCATTTGACATGCACACACACACATATCCACATGAGTTCACACTGATGCGCCTTTAGTCTTCTCAACAGGGTTTTCAGTTTTTTTGTTAGTTCCTTTGACCCTAGCTTTCCTCTGCTTCTGTCGTTTTTCTCCATGGTTGATTTTTGGGGAGAGGGAACCAATAGCAGGTAAAATATGAGACATTTCTTCCACCATGGTAGGTGCTAAGTAAAATTGTTAACTAAACAACTTAAGAGTTTAAACCATTGTTTTGTGTTGGTTGGCTGGCTGGTTTGTCTGTCTTTTAAATTATTTTCTGGCCACCAGTGGAGCTTCACCAAAGATAGGAGGGCTAATTCTTAAATACGTATTTACCTTACTTTCAAAGTAATTTCATTTCCAAACAGGTAACTTAATGAAGAATGTTGCCCTTTTATTTCAACCATATCAAGGATGGTATCCCAATAACTTACTTATATCTGAAAGAGAAGAATAATTTTAGTTTTATAATGGGTGGAATTATTTAGAATCCATACCCTATAAAGGGTCACTTTTTAGAAGGTATGACCACAGATAATTGAGAACATTTTGTGACTTTGTTTCTTCAGTTATTGGGTAGTTATACAAAGCATCAGATGGGAAAGGGGACTTTTTTTTTTTTTTTAACTTAAAGGTAAAGCAGATGTGTAAAAGTTCTGCAGATTAATTAATTACTTTTTATGTTTTTCTTGCCGTGTATATTCATCCCTTGGTATCAGTGGGGGATTGATTCTAGGACCCCCCTCCCTTCCACAGTGGATACCAAATCTACAGATGCTCAAGTCCCTTGTATAAAATGGTGTAGTATTTGCATAAAACCCACTCATATCCTCCCATATACTTTAAATCAGTATAGATCACTTATAATATCTAATACAATGCCTGCACATCACTTCCTTCACAATGTAGTATTCAGAGTGTGGCAAATTCAGGTTTTGCTTTTTGGAACTTTGTGGAATTTTTTTTCTGAATATTTTTGATCCCCAGTTGGTTAAATCCAGGGATGTGGAACCCACAAATATGGAAGGCTGACTTTACTTTTGCTAAAGACTGGGGCAGGGTAGTAGCTCACATCCTAGTACTTTGGGGAGGCCAAGGCAGGAGGTCACTTGAGGCCAGGAGTTCAAGACCAGCCTGGGTAACATAGTAAAACTTCGTATCTGCACAAAATTTAAAAATTAGCTGAGCATGGTGGTGCGAGCTGATTGTCCCAGCTACTTGGGAGGCTGAGGTGAGAGGATCACTTAAGCCCCAGGAGTTCAAGGTTACAGTGAGCTATGATCAGGCCACTGCACTCTATCCTGGGTGACAGAGTAAGACTCCTTCTCAAAAATAAAGAAAGTAATTAAATAAAGACTGAAAGAGATTCTGAAGTAAAAAACACTACAAATTAATGCATAGTATTTTTAGAAAAGAAATTGTCATAGAAAATTTAAATAATAGTTGAAATTTCAAACTTTGGAGTCAGAGACAGGCCTGAGTTTAAATCCTAACTCTGCTACCTAACAGCTGTACTACCTTGAGCAAATTAACTTTCTTTTGATGCCTTAATTTCTCATGTCTAAAGTGGGAAGAATGATAGTGATAATACCTTTTTTATGAAATAATACATGTAAAGTACATAGCACTATGCCTGGCATACAATAAGCACTACATGAATGTGAATTATCATTTATTGTCATAGTGCCATTACTCTGTGACTTAAAAAATAATAAATCTGTTTTTCCTGGGATTAAAAAAAAATGTTTCAACTTGTGTGAAAAGTATTTTAGGCATCTAGATTGTAGGAAATGATTCTAAAAATTTTAGTTAATTGAATCACTTGAATCAATAAATGGCTATCATGTAATTTTAATAGATATTCCTTATATCGATGAAAATAGTTTTGAGGGTTTCCCAGAAAACAAAGATCATTTTAGTCATAGAAGTGATTGTTTTTTTCATTAGATACTGCTTTTGCAAAAAATAAAGATGATGGAAAATGGTACTATTTTGACGACAGTAGTGTCTCCACTGCATCTGAAGACCAAATTGTGGTGAGTGTGTCTTATATTTCCTTAAAAAAATCACTGTTTTAAGGAGCAAATATAAATTAGTAAAAAAGGGCCCACAGAACACTGTAAGTCTATATTCTAGCAATTCTAGTAGCTAAGAGAGACTTGCTGTGATTAAAGACATGTAAAATTGTCTCCTAAATGGAAATTTGTCTTCTGAATTTGCCCACTATCAAAAGCATAAATTGCAAGGTGAAAATTTTTCTGGTAGTTTTCAACATGAATGGAGTCTAATAAAAAATAAAGTTTTCGTCTAGGAAAGTAAGTTCAGGTCTTACCTTTCTAGGCATTGACTACTTAACATCAGACTGATAAAAAAGGAAAAAATTCCTTTAAGTGCCTCACTTATTAGGTTGGTGCGAAAGTAATTGCGGTTGTGGACCTAGAATTTTAAATCATTGTAACTAGGCTCAAACACATCTTTATTAATCAAAATAGGAACCATTACAATCAACACATTTTTGCCAATGAGAAATAAGTTTGTTTATTCCTGTAGCATAAAAATCCATGCTTCAGGATTCCACGAACTCTTGGACAGCATTTCCTACATCCTGCTGGTTGTGGAAGTGTTTTCCCTGCAAAAAGTTGTCAAGATGCTTGAAGAAGTGGTAGTAGGTTGGCAAGAGGACAGGTAAATATGGTGGATGAGGCAAAACTTCAAAGCCCAATTCGTTCAACTTTTGAAGTGTTGGTTGTGCGACGTGTGGTCAGGCGTTATCGTGGAGAAGAATTGGGCCCTTTCTGTTGACCAATCAATGCTGGCTGCAGGTGTTGCAGTTTTGAGTGTATCTCATCAATTTGCTGAGCGAACTTCACAGATGTAACGGTTTCGCCGGGATTCAGAAAGCTGTAGTGGATCAGACCGTCAGCAGACCACCAAACAGTGACCATGACATTTTTTTGGTGCAAGTTTGTCTTTGTGAAGTGCTTTGGAGCTTCTTCCTGGTTCAACCACTGAGCTGGTCATGGCCAGTTGTCGGGTAAAATCCACTTTTTGTCACACGTCACAATCCGATCAAGAAATAGTTCGTTGTTGTGTACAAGAAGAGAAGACGACACTTCAAAACAATTTTTTTTATTTTTGGTCAGCTCATGAGGCACTGACTTATCGAGCTTTTTCACCTTTCCAATTTGCTTCAAATGCTGAACAACCATAGAATAGTCAACGTTGAGTTCTTCGGCAACTTCTCACGTAGTTTAAGAGGATCAGCTTCGATGATTGCTCTCAGTTGGTCATTGTCAACTTCCAAAGGCCACTGCACTCCTCATCTTCAAGGCTCTCGTCTCCTTTGCAAAACTTTTTTTTTTTTTTTTTTTTTTTTTGAGACAGAGTCTCACTTTGTTGCCCAGGCTAGAGTGAGTGCCGTGGCGTCAGCCTAGCTCACAGCAACCTCAAACTCCTGGGCTCAAGCGATCCTCCTGCCTCAGCCTCCCGAGTAGCTGGGACTACAGGCATGCACCACTATGCCCGGCTAATTTTTCTATATATATATTTTTAGTTGTCCATATAATTTTTTTTCTATTTTTAGTAGAGACGGGGTCTTGCTCTTGCTCAGGCTGGTCTCGAACTCCTGACCTTGAGCGATCCACCCGCCTCGGCCTCCCAGAGTGCTAGGATTACAGGCGTGAGCCACCGCGCCCGGCCTGCAAAACTTCTTGAACCACCGTGGCACCGTTCGTTAGCAGTTCCTGGGCCAAATGCATTGTTTGATGTTGTACGTTGTCTCTGCTGCTTTACGACTATTTTGAACTCAAATAAGAAAATCGCTCAGATTTGCTTTTCGTCTAACATCACTTCCATAGTCCAAAATAAATATAAAATAAACAGCAAGTAATAAGTCATTAGCAAAAAAAATAAATTGAGAAATACACATTAAGATGATGTATAACATAATCACATTTATTTAAGAATGTATTCCAATATCAAACGGCAAATTTCAATGATGCTAAAAACCACAATTACTTTTGCACCAACCTATATAATCCTTAAAGTCTTATCCTGCCTTATAACAATTAAGCTCAAAATTATATAATTAGATAAAAAGAATTATAGATTTTTATAAAATTAACACATACTTATTACTCTGATATGTTCTGAATAGGAAAAAATGAGTAAGTTACATCTGTTCATACTTCTGTCAGTTTATCGTCCACAGCTTGAGCCAAAATATTGGCCTTAGTTGTGCTTCACATCAGAGCAGATTTTTATTTTCAGATAATGGTTGATGGAGAATGACTACAGTGTGTTCTAAGAGGAAAACTAAGAATTGCTTGATAAGAGTGTATTTTCTATAAATTTTTTCATATCTATAAATTTTACTTCTTGATTACAATATTACAAAGAGTGAGAAATATAGTATTTGCACATATATTTCCTATACAGAAGGTTTTCTGTTGATGTGAGGCACACTGAATGCTTTACTCTGTTTCCCAGATTAAATTATATATTCCTTGAGGGCAGAGACTAGCTTTTCAGTTTATAATGCTTTAAAGTCTTCAACTTATTTAATCAAATTAATAAACTTCTGAGCCCAATTATTGGCGTGGCTTTATTCTCTCATACGATTAGGTTTGAAATAATTTTGTATTGTTCCTCTCTCCCTCTCTCTCTCTCTCTCTCTCTGTGGGTAGGGGGTGGTATATACATACATATATATACTGTTGCTTGTCTCCCTGTGTCTATAACAAAAAGACTTAAACACTATAAATATTTTTAAATTGTATATATGCCTAAATTAACTACAGTTTCAGTTTATATTTAAACTCCTAATTGGTACTGTACTTTTCAATTCTGTTCTCCTCTTTAATCTCTCCCCCCAAACATCCTAAAATTGCCTACATCCTCAAAGTTTCTTTAACAGCACTGGCCTAATCCAGCCTTCAAATAAACAATTCATCTTGTTCATATATAACATATGAATTTGATGTTACTATGCATTCTAACAATGATGATTCTTCATTTAGTCAACAAGTATTTGAGTACCCTCTATATAGGGGTGTGTATATATGTCATATACATAGGACTCCATTCTAAATAAGGTTAAAAAGACAGCTACCTATGATTTCAAGAGGTTTACAATCTAAAGACAGACAAGTAACTTAACAATTATAGTATGATAAGTACTATTAACTATTTTGCTGTGGCTACATATAAAGTAAACTGTTGTCTCAACTCAGATTTAGGGGTCTGAGAGGACAAGACCACTGCAGGGAAGTTCATATAGTAAAGGTGGTGTTTGGCCTGAGTCTGCTAGTACAAATAAGAGTAAATTAGACAAAAGAAGCAAAGATGTTTTAAGCAAAAGCAAGGAGGCATGACATAGCATGACATTGTAAGGGAATAGCAAATAATTGGATATGACTAAAAGGAAAAGCTCTTGTAGGAATATAAAGAAAAATTAGTCTGAAGATAAATTTAGCTCTCAGATCAAGAAAAGTGACATCCTGGTTATTTAGACATTTTCTTAAAGAGTGAGAAGCCATTAGATAATTGTTAACCAATAGAATAACATTATTAAATTTGTATCTTAACATCTGAGAACACTGCAGAAGATAGATTTGAAGGCACTGAGTAAAGAAACAAAAAGACCATGCAGGAGACTGTCACAGTAATTAAGCAATTAAAGTAGTAATAGTAACAGTATAAACAAGGGGAGAATGGATTTATGAGATATTTACTGGCTAGAATTAATAGAACTAGATTAAAGTTAGGTATAAATGAAGATGTAAATGTAGAAATGTAAAGGTCAGGATTTAGTGAGTCCACGGAAGAGTCTGAGGAGAAACTGAAGAGATAGTATTAATAGAAGATAAGGAGTAGTATTGTCACAGAAGCCAGAAATTGTTTGTTGAAGGAAAAAGAAGTAGGGAAGTTTTAAATGCTACAAAGAGATTAACCAAAAGAACTAAAAAAGCCACCCATTTAGGTTTTTTATTAGGAGATTATTGACCCTAACAAAAGTTATTTCTTTAGAATGCTTTGGGCAAAAGTTAGATTACTTTGAAGTGAGAAGTGTGCATGAGAGTGAATGATGAGTGTAGACTACTGTTTATCAGCCTGAGCTGTGAGGAAGAAGAAAAGAGAGGTATATGGCAGCTAGAAGGGGAGAGGTAGAATGGAGAGGGATTATCATGGGAAAAGACTTAATTAAGTATTTTTAACACCAAAGAGAAAAGTCCAGTAGATACTCATTATTGATGGAACAATATCCTTAGGACAGTAGGAAAAGTTGGACTCTACAGCAAACGTGAGATGAAGTGACAAGTACTAGATAGAGAGTAGCTCACCTTTTCCTTAGAGATGATAGGAAAGAAGGCATAGAATTCTGTCTCATGTTAGAGTAACTAGGTTAATCTGTGATATAATTGCGTTTATTTCTTGGTCCAAATAATTTAGAAGAGAATATAAAATTTTAATTCTAGTGACTATTCTTCCTTTATATTTAGAAACCATCTTAAATTTAATCAATTTAAATAACTTCCTTTTGGCCGTGTCTGGTTTTTCTACTTGATTTTATGTCCTGTTACCAAAATTGGTTAGTTAAAAATTCATGCTATATTTAATGTGATCTTTGAGAATCATGACTGTTCTAACATCCTTTGTTTGTTTTGACAGTCCAAAGCAGCATATGTACTTTTCTACCAGAGACAAGATACTTTCAGTGGAACTGGCTTTTTTCCTCTTGACCGGGAAACTAAAGGTGCTTCAGCTGCCACTGGCATCCCATTAGAAAGTGATGAAGATAGCAATGATAATGACAATGATATAGAAAATGAAAACTGTATGCACACTAACTAATGAAAGTCCTAGAAGCCATAAGAGAGACTTTCCTGCTGGTGGTATCTATGGAAATGATGAAGTAACCCACCACATTAAAACAAAAGTCTGAGATGGGGAGTTTCAGATAACCGAATGTAAATCCTTTATCAGATTTTAACTTGTGCAGTACTTGAAGTGAAACACAATGAAAACTTTAACAGAGATTGTCTCTTAATACATTTACAGTCTTGTATTTACAAGCTAAATATATATAGGAAATCACAAATAAATCCCTTTTAAGTTTGCTGCTGTTTTGATGAATTATGTTTTCTTTAATTTTTTGGATGTGAGTTAATTGATGACAAATGTTAAATTTGTGGATGTTGGTCATTTATTTTGCTCTAATAATACTGCAAGAAAACTATGGCTGAACTTAGTTTTTGGATAATCTAGTTCATGTGCATTAGGCTGCCATACATACTACTATGATATTTAGCTGCAGTATCAATGTGGCATAAATACTGCAGCAGTATTCTTGGAAAACCACATTTTCAAATATATCCCTGGTAATCAGTGTGGGCCTATTAAAAAACCAAATCATGATACAAGAAACAATCTTGAAAAGGTTATTTCCTTTTGTAGTATCATTAAGAATCCAGAAAATTATATTCATTTTACTGCCACTGTGGAAACAGTTTATAGATTTCACACTTCATCTGAAGTCATTTTTTAGTTACATGTAAGTATTGCTGCTATTGGGATCTATTCTTTAGACATTCAAAATTTGTTTTACTTCCTTTAAAATGCATATCTTTAATCTGGTGTTGGTCCAAAATTAAAATTTTTGCTGTCTGTTTTCTCTACCCCATTTTTTGGTAATTTGGCAACTTTAGCTCTCCCAATTATTGTAATATAAGGACAGACTTAATAGTATTCTGTATCCATAGTAATAATTGCATCAAGCTTAGATGAGAGATTTTTTTCATATACTGGCCTTTAAATATAATGGACAATTGGCTATAAAGGTAGGTCTGTTAACTTTCTTTGTGTGTTCCTGATGGAATTCACCATAGCCTTACAGCTTTTCTCAGAAGGTAACTTGTTATAAGAGAAATGGCATTTGCATGTTCCAGAGTCAGAATCTGTACAGTATATAAAGCATACACACCTTGAATTTGATTTTAGTTCACCACATTCAAGGATCCAGGATGCCAAAAATATGTGTGAACATTTGAAACATTTTTATTTGCTGCTTTTTCCCTTTATCTAGTTGAAAGAATGTATTGTCAATTGGCATACAATACTGCCTTTAATAGAAAATCTAAATGCTGGGGCACATTTCACATATCGACTACCTGAGAAATTGCTTTGTGTCCCACTGTTATTAAAGCAAAAAGTATAATGTTCTTCACTTGAACTAATCAAATACAATAGATTATTAATTGTGTATTGTAAATAAAAGTTCACTCTGTGAGTGCACATTTTGGTAAATTATTTATTTATGTTAGCATTTAAAAGTAAAAAGGAAAAAAAATGCATTTAACCAGGATAAATGAGGTATGTTGATCATGGCTTTGCTTTATATCTTGACATTAAAGCTGGTTTTTCATCCTGGTATTTTAAAAGCTGCTTTGGGTTTTTTCTTTTTTTTTTTTCTTCCTTTTTTTTTTTTTTAATGTAAACTAACCTCCTGCATGACAGAGGTTAAAATTTTGTCTGCACTTGAGTTCACTTGAGTTTACATTTGAAATGTGCATGTTTATTTATACAGATTTCAATAAAGCTATTCAAGGCCTTATATAGTCTTTTATTTCTTACTCTGAATCTTCTGACAAAAATCCCGTATTTTATGGGTAGATAACTGTATGTTAGACTTTTTAGTTATAATAGTTAATACTTGAAAGGAAAGCTTGACAGAGCAAAGTGAATCCTACTGTTAAGGACACGTTTTAAAGTTGATTTTTTTTTAACTTTAATATTCATTCATTAGGTGTTTGTGCACGAATCACTGTTCTGGAGTCTGGAGATACAGCAGTAAACAAATATCCCTACCCTCACAGAGCTTACATTCTTTCTGCCGTCTACCAACTAGTAGACCATATTTCCATTTTCTGGTTTAAAGAAAAATCACAGCTAACTCTTTCTAAACCTAGATTGTAGTCTCCATCCTAATTCTCCATAGAGACCACTTCCTTTTTATGCCTGTAATTAACTTCTTTTTCCACTAAAGAAATGATGTTAATAATGCCATTGAATCTGTCAAACTCAAATGTCATTTTCAGCTGCAAAAAATAAAAATGGTGCAAAAGGATAATACCTACTCTAACTAAAAGTAGATATTCATAGGCAAACAGGGTAGTAAGAATATATCCAAACTAGAATTTCTACTTCTAGCTTTGCCACTTAGCAGTTGCATATGACTTTGAACTTAACCTTTCTTAGTCTGTTTCTTCACCTATAAAGTAGTAATAATAATAATAGCTAGCATTTATTGAGCACTTACTATGGACCAGATACTATATTAAAATGTTTATATGCATTATCTCATTTAATCCCACAACAGCTATGAGGTAGAGTCATCATCCCCATTTTTCATATGGAGAAACCAAGATACAAAGCATTTAAGTAATATTCCCAACTTCACACAATTGCTATGTGTTAGAGCCAGTATTCTATCCTCAGGTATATACTACCTCTCTCTGTGTTATAATGTCTGCCTCACAGGATTGTTGAGAGCTCAAATGAGAAACTATTTTATGGCAAAGGGCTTTGTAAACTCTGTGGTACAGTCATTACTGATTTCTTCAGTCTAAATAGAAAGCCATCTTGAAGTCCAATGACTTTGTTTCCCAAAGTATCTTTAGCTCAATATTTGAGTTTTTAATATGAAAGACAACCAGCTGGAATATTGACTAAGTTTTCCCTTTTAAAAATTAACTGCATTCAATTTATATACATTTATTACTATTTTAATTGTAAATATAAAGTGGCTTTTTTTTAAATCTCGTTCATCTAACTTAAGTGTACCCTTTTTTCCATTTCCCCAAATGCAACCCTGAATTTCAAGACTTTTCTTTCCACCTATAATTTAGTTTGAATTAATCCCCATGAAAAAGTTGTAGCCTGATCCTTTACTTAAATATCTTGCTTTCTCTCATAATCTGTGTTCTTTTAGTAGTCCTATATTTATCCTTGCTTTCCCAAAAACTAGATATAAAACCACACAAAACATTGGGCATGAAGAAAATCAGTAAGTACCAAAATAGATACAGCATAAAGGCAGTGATTTTTTATGAACTAATTTCACTGAGGTAAGGATATCTTATAAAAAATAAGCCAGGAGACTGTGAGAGAAAATGAAGGGAGTCTCCTTTATTTGGTATGCCAAAGGAGGGGTAGGGGGTAGTAGGAGCCTTCTACCCCAGAACGGAGGAATATATTATTATCACTGACATTGTTTAATACTGGTGCATGGTGACAAGAAAAAGGAGGCCAGTTTTTAGTTTTATTTAAGTTCTTTACAAACTATGCATTTCATTACTGCCTGCTTCAAACTTCCTGCCCTCTCTACTTAGTATGCTTCTGATCTCCTATGCTTGTGCAGTGTAGATGAGCACATTCTCGCCAGTTTACCCTCTAAGGTAGAAATGTGGAGAATTCTTGTATACTAGGGGAAGGAACCACAGGTCCTCTAAAATCTCAGAGTAGTTAGAAGGAAAGGAAAATAAGTCTCATTTCTGAAGCCAGAGAATAAGAGTCAAAATCTTGCATCTTTTATTTTATAACAAAATTTTTCTTTGAATAACAACCTGAGAAATTTTGAAACAACTTCTCTTGAAAATATATTGGTATTCCCAAATAATTCTATTAAGTGCTACTTGACCAGAGGATAGGAAAAGAAAGAGAAAAGGAGTGTATTTATATCCTTGCTAATTTTTCTTATATATTCAGTTGCTGATCTCTATTATGTGTTGTTTTGTTATCAGATTTTTCTAGTAAGAAATTATAGTTTTTTTTAATAAGCATTCTAGGTTTGGGGGCATTTCAAGTCAGTAAATATGTGCTTTATGTGTTTGATTCATATTTACTATATATTAAGCAAAAGAATTTCCAAATAGGTTAGATAGGAAAACTTTTTTTAAAGCTAAGTGTATTCAAATTTGTATAAGTCACATAGAATAGGTTTTAAAATATCAGATTGAGAAGATAAAGTGTAAATGGTAAAAATTCAAATACTGATCAAGCCTTATTTTCACTAATGATGGGGTAAAGAATTTTTAAATGGATAATATAAAACAGACAGTTCAAAAATTATTTTTGGAAAATGTATGCATCAGGAAACATACTCACCCCACATCATACCACGGTCTAATTATTCCCCAGCTCTGTTTTTGGGAACCTGTAACTTGCCAGGGTGGTGAAAGGAAAAGACCTTAGACTATTAAGGGAATCCAAAATGTGGCTAAACCATTCAAGGAAGACTAAGAGTTGACGTCATGTTTTGGACTAGCGTCTCAAAGGATGGGGGAAAAAATCAGTCAAATGGGTTTTGGTGGGTTTTTTCCTAGAAATGTGTAGCAAATGTGATTCTACAAAGCAGCTAAAAATACAGCTATCTCTTTGGAAATTGTTCTTTTAAATGGAATTGCTGTAAAATAAGAATACAGACTTTCAATATACACAAAATCAAATATTTTAAATGTTTAAATTGTTTTGGTAATTGACTATGTTCTGCTGTAGAAAATTATAGTTAAAGTTGGTGCTCATTTTGCTAAAACTTTCCCTCATGTCAGGAACTTGTAGCTTGTTCTTTATAGTTTGGTGAAAGAAAAAAATAGTTTCATTTGCTGTGACCTTCAGATTTGTTGCTAGCTGGAGTTAAATCTACATACATAAAAGTAAAACAATAAATATGGAAACATCACAACAATCTTTCCCATAATGTGTATTCTTACATTCTTCTCAGTAATGACAAATTCTTAACATTTCCCAAGCTGTTGTTTTAAACCTTAAATATCACTGCATTTTTAATTCTTATTTAAAATCTGTCAGAATTCTTAAACTTTGTAACATCGCAAACACAAGTCTCTCATTAAAATGGTTTTTTTAAACAGTATTTGCTTTTCTTTTAAACTCTATAAGGGAACATTCTGCATTAACAGACATAACTCTTTATTCCTCTTTGTTCATTGATTCTTAGATAGGCTAGGTTTTAAATAATTTAGACTTGGGTATTAAAATGTTCTTGTCCCTCCAGCCTTTTATGTGTACCTACTCACGTTCCGACCTTGAGTTGTTTCTATAAGTGAAGCATTTTTCTTTCCAGTCAGAACCATCTTTCCATTACATCAAGTGGATAATTTTAAAGTTCTCCCAAATTATGCCAATTCAATTCATTTCCCCTCCCTGAGCTCCCGTATAGAAACACCACAGGTTATCTTTTTCTAATCACATTGTAGTGAATTATCAGTGTCCTAAAAATTACATAAGGCAAATGTGAATTATTTTAGAATTGCCCTCATTTAAGAAAACAAAAAAATAAATTGTAAAGATGGAAAAATTACTTACAATTTTTTTAATTTGAGAAAATTCCTGTAGGACTCCCTTAAATATAGAATGACTCTAGTAAAGCTATTCAGTTTATAAAACTCAGAATTATATTCACTTTTGAGCCATGTGCCTATTGTATGAGTTGAAGTAATACTGCAGATTTGAACAGTAGCCGTCATTAATCACAGATATTTGGATAGTAATAGCTATAGTGAGATATGATAGGAAACAGTCTAGAATATTTAGAACCATTTCACCACAGCTAGCTCCAAACAAGTCATTAACCTCTGACTTACAGTTTTCACAATTAAAAAATCATTTCTACAGTCTCCTGTGAGGATTGAGTTCATGGATGTGGAGGTGTAAAATACCAGGTTTTGTTACATCAGGCAGTATTTCCTATTACGGACATCTGGAGTACCCTATCATCACTCATAAAAGACTTCTCTGGTAATGGAAGGCTCAAATTCCATTTTTGAAGCCCTCATTAAAGTATATGTTTATGTTTTTAGCAAATAATAACCAATAGGATGAGTGAAATTAATATAGTATTTGTGGTGTTTTTTATTTTGATCCTAGCTCTTATAAAAAACTTGGATTAAAACTCTTAGTGTGGTGGTAAACGTGAAAATTAACATTTCATCAGGGACATTGGAATCCAGTTATATACTAATGAATATGATTTTTAATGCTATTTGTGAGCATAACTTTACAACTTTTAAATTTAGAGCTTTTGCCTGCAGCAGACATGAATTATGTTGTCTTTTTTCCCCAGCTTCATTAATCATTATCTAAAGTCATTTGAATTAAAGGTGATAATTTAAACTCCAAAGTATATGGCTTTTGTTTTGTTTGGATACTGTCTTAGTCTGCTCAGGCTGCCATAACAAAATACTATATATTGGGTGGCTTAAACAACAGAAATTTATATTCTCACGGTTCTGGAGGCTAGAAATCAGATACCAGAATGCCAGCGTGATTGCTCTCTAGTGAGGATGCTCTTCTGGCTTGGAGATGGCTGCCCTCTCACTGTGTTCTCACATGGTGAGAGCAAGCTTTTTCGTGTCTCTTTTTATAAGGGCATAGGTCAAGCAGAGTGGCTCACTCCTGTAATCCCAACACTTTGGGAGCCAAGATGGGAGGATCATTTGAGGCCAGTAGTTGGAGACCAGCCTGAGCAACAGAGTGAGACTCCTGTACCTACAAAAAACAGTTTTTTAATTAGCCAGGCATGGTGGCAGGTGCCTGTAGTCCTGGCTACTCAAGAGGCTGAGGCAAGAGGATCGCTAGAGCCCAGGAGTTTGAGGTTACAGTGAGCTATGATCAGGCCACTGCCCTCCAGCCTGGACAACAGAGCAAATCCCTGTCTCTAAAAAATAATAATAAATTAAACAAAGACACTAATCCCATCATGAAACCCCCACCCTCCTTACCTCATCTAAACATAATTATCTTCCAGAGACCCCACCTCCAAATACTATCACTCTGGGGTTAGGGCTTCAACATGAATTTGGGGGTGACACAGTTCAGTACATAGCAGATGCATTTAGTAACAATTATGGGTGCAGGCATGCCTCAAATATTGTGGGTTCGGTTCCAGATAAAATAGTGCAATAAAGCAAGTCACAAATTTTTTGGTTTCCCAGTGCATACAAAAGTTATGTTTACACTATAGTCTATTAAGTGTTCAATAGCGTTATGCCAAAAAAATGTACATACCTTAATCTAAGAATATTTTATTGCCAAAAAATGCTCATCTGAACAGAGTTGTAATCATTTTGCTGGTGGACAGTCTTGCCTCAATGTTAATGGCTGCTGACTAGTCAAGGCAGTGATTGCTGAAGGTTTTGGCAATTTCTTAAAGTAAGACAACAATGAAGTTTGCTGCATCAGTTGACTCTTCCTTTCACAAAATATTTCTCTGTAATAAGCAGTGCTGTTTGACAGCATTTTACCCACAGTAGAACTTCTTTCAAAATTGGGGTCAGTTCTCTTAAACCTGCTGCTTTATCAACTAAAAGTTTATGGAATATTCTAAATCCTTTGTTGTCATTTGAACAATGGTCACAGCATCTTCACCAAGAGAAGATTCCATCTCAAGAAACCACTTTCTGTGCTCTTCCATAAGAAGCAAAGAAACTCCTCATCCATTCAAGTTTTATCATGAGATTGTAGCAATTCAGTCACATCTGCAGGCTCCACTTGTAATTCAAGTTCTCTTGCTATTTCCACCACATCTGGAGTTACTTCCTCCACTGAAGTCTTGAACTTCTTAAAGTCATTCGTGAGGATTGGAATCAACTTCTTCCAAACTCTTGTTAATGTTGATATTTTGACCTCTTCTCATGAACCATGAATGATCTGAATGGTGTGTAGAATGGTGACTCCAGAAGGTTTTCAATTTACTTTGCCCAGATACATCAGAAGAATCACTATCTATGGCATCGATAGCCTTACAAAATGTATTTCTTAAATAATAAGACTTAGAAGTTAGAATTACTCCTTGATCCATGGGCTGCAGAGTAGATATTGTTAGCAGGCAGGAAAGCAATACTAATCTTATAGATCTCCATCAGAGCCCTTGGGTGTCCAGGTGTGTTTGTCAATGTACAGTAATGTTTTGAAAGAAATCTTTTTCTGAGCAGTAGGTCTCAACAGTGGGCTTAACAATATTAAATAAACCATGCTGTGAACAGATGGGTTGTCATCCAGGCTTTGTTTTTCCATTTATAGAACACACACAGAGTAGATTTAGCATTTTAAGGGCCCTGGAATTTTTGGAATGGTAAATGAATATTGACTTCATCTTAAAGTCACAAGTTGCATTAGCCCCTACCAAGAGAGTCAGCCTCTACTTTGAAGTTTTGAAGCTAGACATTGACTTCTCTCACTATGAAAGTCCGAGATGGCATCTTCCAATATAAGGCTATTTCATCTACATTGAAAATCTGTTGTTTAATGTAGCCACTGTCATCAATTATCTTAGCTAGATCTTCTGGATAACTTGGTGAAGCTTTTCCAACAGCACTTGCTGCTTTGTCTTGCACTTGGTATGTTATGGAGATGGCTTCTTTCCTTAAACCTCATGAAGCAACCTCTGCTTCATAGAATTGAAAAGAGCTGGGGCCTTGCTCTGGATTAGGCTTTGGCTGAAGCGGAATATTGTGGCTGGTTTGATTTTCTGTCCAGACCACTCAAACTTTCTCCATATCAGCAATAAAGCTGTCTTGCTTTCTTACCATTTGTGTGTTCATTACTGTAACACTGTTTCCTTCAAGAACTTTTTCCTTTGCATTCATAACTTGGCTAACTGGAACAAGAGGTCTAGCTTTCAACCTGTCTCAGCTTTCAATGTACTACCTCACTAAGATGAATCATTTCTAGTTATTGATTTAAAGTGAGAGACATGTGACCGCTCCTTTTACTTGACACATAGAGGCCACTGAAGGGTTATTAATGGGCCTCATTGCACTATTGCTGTGTCTCAGGGACTAGGGAGACCCAAGGAGAGGGAGAGAGAGATGGGGAACAGCTGGTCGATGGATCAGTCAGAACATTCATTTATCAATTATTCACTGTCTTATATGGGTGCCTTTTGTGGTGCCCCAAACAATTATAATAGTAACATCAAAGATCACTGGTCACAGATCACCATAACAGATAAAATAATAATGAAAAAGTTTGCAATATTGCCATAATTACCAAAATGTGACACATCCACAAAGTACATGCTGCTGGGAAAATGGCATCTATGGACTTGGTTAACACAGGGTCGCCACAAACCTTCAATGTGTAAAAAATGCAGTATCCATGAAGCGTGATAAAGTGACACAGAATAAAACAAGGTATGCTTGTTTTATAACACAAGGTATAGTTTTAGTTTAACCACTATGAAATAACTGCATACCTTCAGCAGCCCATTTTTCAAAATATAAATGGGCATTCAGAGCCACTCCCCATGATTACATCTTCTGGCCACCAGTCCCTTCCTATTCCAGTATATATTCTGCTACCAGAATTATCTCCATGTTTTCAAAAAATCAGATCCTATTTCTCTATATAACTTAAAGTTCTCTTCTAAGCCCTTGTGTTGATCAGATTTCTCCAGACAACCAAAACTAATAGTGTGTGTGTGCGCGTGTGTGTGTGTGTGGAGAGAGAGAGAGAGAGAGCGCGAGCACGCGCACTAGATTTATAAGGAATTGGTTCTTGTAATTACAGAGGCCGAGAAGTCTCAAGATCTGCAGTCAGCATGCTGGAGATGCAGGAATGCTGATGGTATAGTTCCAGTCCAAGTCCAAAGGCATGAACCCAGGAGAACTGATGGTATAAATTCAAGTCCATCATTTGGCTATTACAATGCAATAAGGTGGAGGGAGGGGAGGGGAAGGCAGAAATACAAGTCTCTCTCTCTCTCTCTCTCTCTCTCAGACAATAAGAAATTTACCAAAGTATAGGAAGAACTGGCTATCCTTTATTTAAAAAGCTGAGAGGTTTCCAAGTGTTGTTACTACAGGTCTAGTTGTAGCTAATTCTAGTCAGCAGGGGGCAGGAGTGTCCAGCTGTATTAAGCCTGGCAGTTACTCTGCTCTTTCTAAGACTTCATTAAAGGAAAGTGTTTCTAACTTGATATGTGGGAGCTTCAAATTCTTAAACTGTACAATTGGTGTGTAGAATAATGATTAGCAGGCATTATCAGGTTAAAACTGGTAAACTGGAATACGTTTCTACTGATTTTGACTGTCTATTTTGTTTTTCCATGACAATGTGGTCTTTCTTCAAGATCTCTTGGTAACAAAAATTTCTACCTTTATATTCAGCAGATAATCTCAATCTCAGGGATGGGGAGGGAAACATGTATTCTCAAGACATCAAGCCTCCCCAGATGGGCAACCTTGGCTTGTTAAAAGGGGCCAAAGGAGAAAAGTACATTAGGTATCCATGTACTCGGATAAATGAATGGACTGTGGTTACAATATGTGTTTGATCAAAGTAACAGTAACTACCTACTGTTATCGCTGAGAACAGACAGATCTCGTACTGAATGTGCTGAAGTGTAGGAGATCCAGGTAGAGATGCCAACAGGTATGAGGCATACTGATGAAGATAATCAGGGTCACACACAGTTGGCCTCCTGGTATCTATCTGTTCAGAGCTTGGGCACTGACTGGTAGGGAAGAAGTTCATAGAAAGAAAAATATAGACTGCATAATTGACCAGTGTATGGTTACCACTTGTACTGGATATTTTCCTATATGCTCTTCCAAATCCATTTTCTACTCTTTTCCTGCCTTCTCTGTTCTCTAGGAAACTGAACCTAATCAACTATTGATAAGCTCCCTTCTCCTTGGGCTTCCTATTGAGTTTGGCCAATGCAAGACACTGGCGAGAGGGCAGAGGGAGAGAAGGAAGTGAGGGCAAGGCAGAACTTCCCCAGCTCCCTGCCTGAACATTTCCTGTGGCTTAGCTTTGTTTATAGGAAAAGCCACAACAGCTATAATTACAGCTTCTTTCCCAAGCTTCCAGCATCTGGATCCTCTCCTTGTCCTTTCAGGGGAGGTAGGAATGATAACTCCTCAGAGTTTTTAGTCCAGAGTGTTTCACCTTTCCTAAGAATTCTTTTAAGCTTGCCCAAACCTTTGTAAATAGCCCCTTTATTAAGCTCTTCTCAAATACTCCCTTTTAGAGTTAGGGACTGAATTCCACGTTCAATTCATATGTTGAAGCCCTAATTCCCTCCCTGCTCAAAGTGTGGCTGTATTTAGGCTATAAGGAGGTAATTAAGGTTAAATGAGTTCATAAAGGTGAGGCCTTAATCTAATAGGCCTGGTGTTCTTATAGGAAGAGGAAGAGATACCAGAGATCTCTCTCTCCACATTCACAAACAGAAAAGAGGCCATGTGAGAACACAGTGAGAAGTCGGCTTTCTACAAAACAAGAAGAGTGGCTTCAACAGAAACCAACCCTGCTGGCACCCCAATCTTAAACTTCCAATCTCCAGACCTGTAAGAAAATAAATTTGTTGTTTAAGCCACCCAGACTATGGTATTCTGTTATAACAGCCTGAACTAATGAATATATCCCCCCATGTTACAGTATTCAAACTGTAGAATAGATCCTCCACCAAGGGAATTCTCTCTGAGCCTGGGGAGTTCAGGGGTAGTTTGGGGCACTGGGAAGTATTTCTGAATAATACAATTTAGTTTTTGACTTATAGGAATACAGCAACCCTTGACATAGGGAGATGTCTACGGAACACCTTGGAATTCATTTGTTCAATAAATATTTATTGAGCATATGCTAATGTGTAGTCACTGGAGATACAACAGTGAAGAAAACAGTCAAACACCACAGTACTAGTGGATCTATATTCTAGTGAAGGAGAAGAGGAAATGTGGCCATGCCTGGCGTCTTTAATGTTAGGCTACAAAATCATCTTCTCCCTTTCCAAACCTCAGAGCTAATTTATCATAGTGCAAGGAACTTGTCTTCTCCCCACGCTGCTTCTTTTAAAGAAGTGAAAAGAATCTCTAAAGAGTTGCTTACAAGAATGGCAACAAAAGGATGTGGACAACACCCTGGGACCTTCTGCCCTGGGGGCTCATCCCTTTCTCTCCCCACCTCCCCAGCCTAAACTCACCGGGAAGAACAAAAATTAAAGTGCAATATACCATATCAGACCAGGTAACTGAAATCTCACAGGAATATGAGCTCATAGACTTGAATAACAGGATACCTGGATCAGTTACAAATTGTGTTCAGTTGCTACTGGTATTGGAGACCCATCCACAGAGATACATAAGGGCTAATTTTCCCATTTAACAGAAATCCAGAGAAATAGGCCATCCAGGGCTAATAAAGCAGCTCCACAAAATCATAAAGGAAACAGGCTTCCTTCTCCACCATTCTTAGCTTGAGGCTTCCAGCCTTAAGAATACAACATGGTTGCTGAGAGGTTCAACCCACTTTCCATCTTTGAATAACATAAAAAATATTTTTATGCAGGGGATCCTCAACTGATTTTTCCTCTGTTGAAAAGGCACAGGATCTCATTCCTGCAGGTTCACGTATGCTCCATCTGATAGGATGCTGCTCCCTGAGGACAAAGTTGGACTAGAGGCTCAGCGTTGCTCTCCATATCAGCCTAAGACAAAGGAAAGGCTTGTCCCAGAGATACATGTTTAGTCTGAGAAACATTAATGCCCCATGGAACTATGGGAAGGGGGCTAATGAAGAAGTGTTGAGGGACTCTCTTTGTCTGTGGGCACCCTGAATCCGTAAATATTATACTCCATAGCCACTAAATTGCTGTGTTTGAGATTTTATTCTGCAGCCCTTGCCACACCCAGATGGATGGTCTGTGAGTTTGGATTGAAATAGTAGTCCCTACTCTCATATCTTTGCTGCCTAACCTGTTCCCTTAGATGCTAATGTCTTCTTGAGAGTTCCGTTCTAAGGTGTCCCTCTGGGCCAGCAGAATTGAGTTAGAAAAGTGGGAAGTGGAACGTGGAACAGGAGAACAAACAGTGAATCTCTACTGTGAGCTGGCGCTAGGGGTCCCTTACCTCACTGATGTCCTGATGTTTCACTAATATGGGAAGAATTTGATCCCTTTGTTGGTAGTGAATCCACTACCAGAAGGAAGAGCCCCACCACACACAAGAGGAAACAGAAGGAAACAGAGCCATATGCAGAAGAGCTTGAGCTCAGCCATGGGGCACTAATGTTTCTCAGGCTAGAGGTATTTTCCATCAGTGGAGGCACAGTGCTGCCTCAGGCAACTGAGCACTGAGACAGTGCACTCAGCCACCCGCAACAAAGCTCCTGCCAGTCCTGCTTGCCCTTCCCTATAAAAGAAAAGCCGTTTCCTGTTTGATTTTTAGATGCTTTTAGATTTTATGTTCAAAGCATTGTCCTATTGCCGTAGTCTGTTTTTTAAAAAGTCTCTCCTTATTCAAGTCCAGATTTGTTGTTTATTTGACAGTTTCTGGTGCCGTGACTTGACTGAGCACTATCTGCCCTCCAAACCCACTGTCTTCACCCAGGCACTCCTGCTGGCTTCTCATATCTTTTGTGTCCTCCTTCCTGGCTGGGGAGATCAAGATCCATTGTGTATTAGTCTGTCAGAGCTGCCATAACAAAACACCACAGAGTGGGTGGCTTAAACAACAGAAATTTATTTTCTCACAAGTCTGGAGGCTGAGAAGGCCAAGATCAAGGTTATCAGCAGGTTTGGTTTCTTCTGAGGCCTCTCTCCTAGGCTTGCAGATTGCCATCTTCTTGCTGTGTCCTTCCATGGTGGTCCCTCTGTCGGGTCAGTGTCCTCCTCTCTTCTCCTAAGAACACTACTCATATCGGATTAGGGCTCACTCATATGACTTCATTTTACCTTAATCACATCTCTTTAAAGGCCCTGTCTCCAAATACAGTCACATTCTGAGGTACTAGGGGTAGGACATCAACTATGAATTTGGGGGGACAGAAGTGATCCTATAGAACGCCGTAATGAGTCACAACTCCTAATCCAGTGATTTAGAAATCTGTCTGTTGTAACATAGTAAGGAATTACATTGATTCTACTGAATGAGGCTCCTGGTTTGTTTCTATGTCAACAAGGATCTTGCTGGACCAAGCCCCATCTTGGCTTATTTACTTTTAATTTATTTTTAATTGTGGTAAAAGACACATAACAAAATTTATCTTAACCATTTTAAGTGTTACAGTGCAGTAGTGTTAAATATATATACATTGTTGTGAAACCAATCTCCAGAACTCTCTCACCTTGAAAAATGGAAATTCTAGAACCATTAAATAACAACTCCCCATTTACCCTCCTTCCTAGCCCCTAGCTACAACTATTCAAATTTCTGTTTCTATGAGCTTTAACTACTATGGATACCTCGTATAAGTGGAATCATTCAGTATTTCTCTTTTTGTGACTGGTTTATTTTACCTAACGTAATGTCCTTAAGATTCATCCATGTGACAGCATGCATCAGAACTTCCTTCCTTTTTAAGGCTGAAGAATATTCCATCATATGTACATATCATATTTTGTTTATCCATTTATCCATCAATGAACATCTAGATTGCTTCCATCTGTTAGGCTCTCATGAATAATACTGCTATAAACATGGGTGTGCAATTATCTCTTTGAGACCATGTTTTCAATTCTTTTGGATGTATGCCCAGAAGTGAAATTGTTAGATCATATGTAATTCTATTTTTAATATTTTGAGGAACTCCCATACTATTTTCCATAGTATCATCTTGGCTCTTTTTGAGTGGGTACTTCATCTTTGACTCTTTCTATTGAAAGAGATTCTTCTTGGCTCTTTTCTGTTTGAGTGAGAATTTTCTTGGATGGAAGTAAGTCTTCTTGGCTCTTTTTGAGTGACTATTGAATCCCTCACTCTTTCTGTTGAGCGGAATTCTTCATAGCTCTTTTCTGTTGAATGGGAATCCTCCTGGATCTTTTGTGAGATCTCTTTTATTTATTTGAATACTACCCTAATGCCATTAATAATTATAATTCCACCAGGCATCCATCCTCCTTCTCCTTTCCTGACTATATCCACCACTATGGCACTATTTCAGTCCAATATCTCCAAAAGTGGCAAAATTTTATAAAGAATAATTTGAAGCTACAATGGCTTCTCTCTCTGAGGTTTTTGAGATCTCATCCAGGTTGGTTCACCTACAAGAGGCCTTTGCATCCTGGAGATTCAGATCTCCTCTAAACAATGGCCTGCTTACTTCTCTTGTTATGAAGAAGCTGAAAAATGGTTTTCTCAGTCTAACCTTAATGAGGCCACTAAGTAATCACAATATATTTTATCTGAAGCTATTCAATTTCTCAAGGACCACTTCTCCACCTCAACTACTCCAACCTCTCATCCACTCCAACCTCAAAGACACTCACTCCTTTCTCCTTTTCCTCTCCTTATCCATCTGCTCCTCCAAACTCCTTCCTGTCTCTCTCTCCACTATGGAATGGCCCTCCTTATATGTACTTGCCCCACCTCAAACCTACCCCTACTTTCCTGATACCCAGTTTCCTGTAGTTGTTTGAGACCTTGGCCGTAATTTTCCTGTTCTTGGTCCTCAACACCTCAAAGAAGGAAAGCTGAAGGGCTTCAATTGCCCATCCTCAAAAAGTCATTTTTAACCATTGGTCTCTATCTGCCTTATATGATATAATAAAGGACTCCCCTGGCCCATAAGAAAACAGAATAGTTTTCCACACAACTCAGATTAGTTTTAGAAGCATATTCTCTAGGACTTTCATACCTTTACCAATTAGTCAAACTTCTTGTGGGTCCTGGAGATGCTTCCTTAAGGTTCGAAAAGGCTAAATGGTCACACCTGTTCTCTTAGGCTAAGAAAGAGAAAAAAAGAAAAAAGAAAAAAAAGGCTAAATGGGCCAGAATCAATGAAGACTTTCAATTAAATCAAAATACTCCCAACATCTATCACAAAGCTAAGGAGAATGGAGATTCCATCCCCATGACCTTCCTATCTAAAAAAGACTGGTCAAGGATTCAAGAGTGTAGATAACAAAGAGACAAATCAGTCCCTAATTATAGGCACTGCTTAGAAAACATCTGGAAGGATTATTCAGGCCTAACCCTGGTGACTTCATGGACTTCATGGTGTCTGATTTAGTTACCAGATTTGTTAATGGGCTCTGTTTAAAACTGAGAGAGGCTACCCCAAAACATCATATAAATTGGTAAGATGCCACTCTCTGAAATCTGTGAACAAGCTGATAAAATTAAATCCACATAATGCAAGCTTCATGGCTCTTCAACTTAAACAATTTGAGGAAAATTGAAAACTAGAAATGATTAACAGAAAGCACAAATCCTAAGATAAAGAAATGATAAGAAAAAACAATGAAGACTTCTGTCCCAGGACCTGGATAAAATATGATTTTATAAAATTAAGAATTTCTTTTCAATAAAGGACATTAGGAACAAACACAAAGCAAATTAGGAAAAATCATTTATACCATCTAATACTGATGAGGTATGGATGTGTGGAATATATGAGAAATGCCTCCAAGTTGACAACAAAGGAACCCAACAGAAATATGAGCAAATCATATTAATAGGCAATTCACAGAAGAGTAAACCCAAATGTCTAACATGCACATGAAGACAGGCACAAAATCATTACTCATTAGATAAATACAAATTACAATAGTGAGATTTTACACCCATTCGATTGGCAAAAAGTAGAAAGTCTATGAATTCCCAACCGGTGGGAATGTACAGATACAGGTACCCTCATGTGCTGCTGGTTCCCCCATTCTGCAAAGCAAACTCACAGTTCATTGTCTAAATATGTATATGATATACACTGCAGAGAGGGATTCCTAAGCTTGTTTATTTGTCTTTTAATATTTTCAAAGAATGTCCTCCCGTAGCCACTTTCTGCCCTGAAAGAGTTCTGAGTTAGGTGAAATAAAGGCAATTCTGTTGTGTCAGTCCTTCAGGGAACCCCCAGACAGATTATAGCAGACAAACACAATTCCTTGGGAACAAGGTCCGCTCTACTCCCTCCAGAACCACGTGCCCACAACAGGAACGTGGACTGTGGTCCAGAAGAGCCCCTGCCTCACTAGGAAGGTGAGTGGGACAAGGCTAAGTTAAAGCACCACAAAGCTCTCCTACTGGTTTAAGCCACTCTTTTCTTAATTCAGTGTTCACTTGGTTGCTGTAAACCTTCAGCTATTTTCCAGAGTTCTGAAAAAGTTGATTCTGACTTTTTTTTTTTTGGTGTTTCTGTGAAGGTTAATGGTTCCTAGGAGCTCTCTGCTCCACCATTTTGACCGAGGTCTGTCTGGCCTCGCCAATAATTTTTTAAAATGAAAATATATAATATTCAGGACATAAATGTAATGAGAGAAAACAGTCACTGGCTGCCGTGGACCAGTGTTAAGAGGATAAGGAGTTAATACTGACACTTTCTGAGTGCCAGTCATGTTCCAGCCACTATTCTAGGACTTTTACATTGATTTCACTGATCTCAAGAAGAATTCTTAGTTGTGGCTCAAGCTTTATTCCAAAGATTGGGGACATATACTTCTGGCACACACCATATGACACATACAGCTGTTTTCACAATGACTTGGCATTTTTACAGTTAAGGTCTTAAAACCTGGAGACAGAAATCTCATCTTATATGCAGTAGTCACTCACTCAACAAATATTTCTTGAGGGAAGGAAGCAGCTATTTGGGAAAACATGCATGGCAGATATATGGTGGCCCTCACTTCTATAAGATTTATCCCAGTGCTCTCTGCCGGAGCAAGTTGCCCAATGTGTATATCCCAGGCCCTTATTTTGTTTTCCTTTGCTTAAATTCTTGACTGATAACCTTCTCAGTACTTGTGTTCCTCTATGATTGAGGACAAGAACCCATGTAACTAAAACAAATGTTTATTGAAGCCTCAATATATACGCACACCTCCCAGCTGCCAGGAGTATAACGATGAACGATGACACAAGGGCCTTTCCACTGAGGAACTTGTAGTGTTGTGGGAAGACAGACAAATAACATTATAATTAAATGAAATATGTGTTATATAGGGAAATGTACTGAGTGCTATGACAAACCTAAAATTCTCTCTTTCCAGATAAATAACCAATCTGAAAGGAAGGTTCCAATCAATAAGATGTTCAGGAAATCAATTAAGGGAGGAGACAGGCCTCAAGCTTTACCAGACTTTTTTCATGGGACAACTTTCTTTTACTTTTCTTTCTTTTTTTTTTTTTTTTTTTTTGAGACCAAGTCTCACTCTGTCACCCTTGGTAGAGTTCCCTGGCGTCATCATAGCTCACTGCAACCTCAAACTCCTGTACTCAAGCAATCCTCCTGCCTCATGATCCCAAGTAGCTGGGACTACAGGTGTGCACCACGACCTCTGGCTAATTTTTCTCTTTTTAGTAGAGACAGGGTCTCGCTCTTGCTCAGGCTGGTCTCAAACTCCTGAGCTCAAGCGATCCTCCCCCCTCAGCCTCCCAGAGTGCTAGGATTACAGGCATGAGCCACCACACCTGACCCATGGGACAACTTTCATTTCTGAAATACAAATGAGGCAGGAGCACAAGTTTTGGAGTCAAAAAACCTGACTTAGAATCCCGATTTACCACTTGCTACCTAGAGGATATTTTGCAAGTGAATTAATCTCTTTGAGCTCCAGTTTCCTCGTCTGTAAAACAGAAATAGTAATTCTTAATTCATAGGAATTTTTGGTGAAGATTAAGTAAAATGAAAGTAAACGTGTTTAGTACAGAGCTTCCCACACAGTTGCCTCATAAATGGTAACTCTTATCGCTCTTCAGACTTAGAGGAAGGATTATAAGATAAAACCTGGTCTCGCTGCTGCTTTGCATGGACCACCTCTGTGATTTTTCCAGTTAGGAAATATTAAGCTAAACCACTGTGATTTCCTACCTCTATGACTGGCTTCATGGGACGTGTCTAATGGCTCTAAAGCACATGTTGAAGTGCTTCTTGAAGTCAGTCAAGAAGCTGGACATAAACATGTTAATTGCAATGAGATTGGGCCATCTAGGAAGGATGAGAGTATGAAACTATATGTGTCCATCTGGTGAAAGAGCAGTGGGTTGAGAAGTGGAAGACACCTGTACCTGAATGTTTATAGCAGCACAATTCACAATTGCAAAGATGTGGAAACAACCCAAATGCCCATCAATTCATGAGTTGATTAGTAAAATGTGGTATATGTATACCATGGAGTATTACTCAGCTATAAGAAATAACGGTGATATAGAATACCTTTTGTTCTCCTGGAGAGAGTTGGAACCCATTCTATTAAGTGAAGTATTCCAAGAATGGAAAAATAAGCACCACATGTACTCACCACCAAATTGGTTTCCCTGATCATCACCTAAGTGCACATTTGGGAATAACAACAATTGGGTTTCGGACTGAGGTGGGGGCTGGGGGGAGGGGATGGGTATATACCTACATGATGAGTGCATTGCACACTGTCTGGGGAATGGACACGCTTGAAGCTCTGACTCGGGGGGATGGGTGGGACATGGGCAATATATGTAACCTGAACTTTTGTACCCCTATAATAAGCTGAAATAAATAATATAAAAAAAATAATAAAATAAAAAAAAAAGAAAAGGCCAGAAGAGAACAGCTTATACTGAGGCCATAGGAAGAAGTCTAGACATGAAGGCGGCACTTAATATTCAAGAACAGATTAAGAAGCAACAAATGACATTAATATTCAGAGTAGATAACTGACTTCAAGAACACCCAGGTAGAGGAACTTGTTGTTCAGCCATGTGGGCAGACAAAGCTCCTAGATACAGGGGACCTAGGAGCAGGCAATATTCTGATATCTAGGTAGGTTGCCATGACGTGGGGCTTGGTCTCTGTCTGAGGAGGGGTCTGGGGATTAATAAGAATAATCCCAGAAAATTAGAGTACCAGATGGGTTACAAGCCAGGGTTTCAAACACAGGAGAACAAAGTAGTGATTTAACTACTACAGCTGATGTTTGAAAAAGGGTTTCTCAACATCAGCACTATTGACACTTAGGATTGGATAATTCTTTGTGGTGGGGGGCAAGGGGGCCCTCTATAGATGCTGTTAGCATCCACCTCCCAAGTAGTGACAATTGAAAGTATCTCCAAACGTCCTAGTGCAGGGAGAGTGGGGAGATGGGAAGGGGTAAACCTGCCCCCAGTTGAGAACCACTGGACTAGAGTATGCCTGAAGAGCACTGCTCCAGTGGTGGAGGCTGGACTAAGAAAGTCTCAGGAATGAATTGATCTAGAAGAGGCCAGTGACTGGCCTTCATTTCAATGACTAAAGGTAGCTCAGTAAGACCAGTGTAATGAGCCTTCTGCCTAGATCACTGTCCCTTTTATCATTCCTGTGTACCCTATCCTGGCCTTCTCTGCTCCCCTCCGTTCAGTATGCTTTTCCTCCAAGGGATGCCCTTGGGCTTTTCTAGCTTCTTTGCCCTACATCCACAGAGAGCCAAAGGGCCTGAGGGAGCCCTTAGCCAATGGCCAATTTGTGTGAGACAGCTCCTTTGCCTAGAGGGCTCCCTAAAACTCTTCTGCCCTCTCTGAGGCTTTGCTTGATTGGCCTCTTCATCTTCCCTGCTTCTCCCACTGTCTTATTTGTATCTCCTGGGAACACTCCTAATAAATTACTTGCGTACAAATCTCTCCTTAGGGTCTGCTTCCAGGGAACCCCTCTAATAACAGCCAGTAAGGCCAAAGTCAAAGGACAGAGTCAGGTGTGAGAAACAAGTCCAAGAGAGCAGTTCACAATGAGGACTACAAATAAATCTGGCCCGAAGCCTCCATTAATGTGGTTTCCAGTGTGAGATGTGGCAATGAGAGAGGCAGTTTACAGGAGCTGAAGATGTCTAGACAATGTGGTCTTGGTCTCAAGAATGAGGCTGAAAGCAAGCTAAGAGAATAAAGCACAAGGTCTGAAGGTGGTGTTAAGATGACAGAACTACTTGAAGAAATATCTCTTTTCAATGAACATTGTTTGTCGTTAACATTAAGTATCACCAGAGAATTCATCACAACCACAGAATTAAAGGGTCTGGGAAAATCCTCTGGAATCTGAAAACGCTGCTGTGGAGCATTTCTATCTCCAGCTCTGCAACACAGAAAGAACCGTGCAAATCTGCACACTGCCCCCTCCTCCCTTTGCTGTTTAAAACATTCTGAGAGCTGCTAGGAGTGGAGGATGTCTATCAGCGGTGACTGTTTCCTCTGCTATTTCACAGCAGAACTGTTCGTGCACCATTTGCACTCCAGTAGCTGACTGATACAATTGTTTTGGGAAGGACCAGCTAAAAGAGGTTTTGCAGGAAAGATACCCATCTTCTTAAAAACCTGTTCTTTATTGCTACTTCACTGTTACTGCCATTCCATACAACAGGGACCAAACTTGATGGACCCTATATAAAAACTATTTTTATGTTCTTAAAGCAGTTGCAATAATGACAGACTATTTAAAAAATAATTTTGAGAGTAACCACAAGAAACATATAAGCAATTTAGTGTTACATCTAGGAAACATAGTATTTGAAATAGTAAATCATAGGTTCTCTACTCATAATTTGTCTTTGTAATCATTTCTTTACTCCGTAAAGAAATCGTCTGCATTCTTCAGTGAGCATGTAATTTAGACCAGTTGCAAGTTACAATTTTTAATTCTGAAAATTAAAGGTTTGAGAACATGTCTTAAGAAATACATGGACAGCAAGTACCAGCTGGCATTAAAGACTAATCATTCCTGGACTAAGTAAACTTTTTTGAGAAAGAAAACTGCAGAAATAAATTAATTTCAGGAAAAGTAATTCAGACATAGAGAATTAATGATGATAGGAAAAATAATAGGGTTAGATTAACTAAAAATAAATTTAAAATAAATAGCTAACTAAAAATAAATTTAAAATAAATTAATTATGAGTTTAACACAGTTTTGATCTCCAATATAAAAACTTTAAATTATAACTATTTAAAGTATGATTACTGATAAAAAGTAGGAAAGAAAGCATTTACGAACACATTTACAAATAAAATTATTAATTCATTCAATAAACAGGTCTCTGATGCATTTTCCTCAGCACAGATGCCAATGTTCTGTACCACATGAACTCAGCTTTCTCAGGTTCCAGATGACAGAGAATTGGGTATGAGACGATTGATTGGTTGGTAGAAGCAGAAACATAGAGTGGATGTGTCTTGGTAATAATTAATAGGAGGAGAGAGAGAGAATCAAAATACTTCTGATACTGATTAATCAGGAAGTTATGGATGCCAAAGGACTTTCCAGTTCCCAAACAACATTCTGACTCTGTGAAGCCTAGCTCTTCCTATATTTCCTTAGGTCCTGGCTTTGTGGTTGGAATTTCTTTCTCTGTTATTTTCACATGAATTATTCCTTTGAACACTTATGGCTTCAGGTATCTGAAAGAACCTAACTAATCTAGTATACCATATATAGGAGTTGGACTTTATTCTGAAAACCATAGAAAAATCATAAAAGGGCTTCAGATTGGAATTTTACAAAGAGGAATCTGGGAACAGCATAGGAAATAAATTGGAAATGGGCAAGAGGCAGGGATTACATTTTGATAACTTATTTTAAAACAGGTGAGATGTTGATGCTTGAAATAAGTTAGTGAGAATAGAGAAAAGTGAATGAATTAGAAAGTTACGAAGGAAGATGAATCAACAGAATCTGATTCATCCAAGATGTAGAGGATGAGAGAACAGGAAGAGTTAAGTTTGGCTCTTAGTTTCCTGATTTGGGCAACCAGATGGATAGTGGTAACTCTCACTGAGAAAGGCAATGTTTGGAGAAGACTAGCTCATTTCTGGGGAGAAATACAAGGTGCCAATAAGACAGACAGTAAAGACATCCAATAGGCAGTTGAATATTCATGTCTGGATCTCAGACAAGAGCTCTGGAGTTATAAATTTGTGTATAGGGCTTGATTTCATGACTTTCAGGAATATCTGGGCAACAGTTTCTTGTTTTATTCCCATAGTGCTAAATTCAGGAATACGCTTAGACTAGGTTTCATTAGCCTGGGGAAGTTGAGAGTAATTTGTTCCTGTCTAAATATATATATATATATATATATATATATATATGTTCATGTCTAAATATGTATATAAAAATATACTCTACACTGTACCCTAGCTATCATATTGTGTATCATATAACTCTATGATTGATGAACTACCCTGCCTAGGTGAAATGATCTCTAGAGAAGGCTATGTATAGGACCAGTCCAGCTTTATGGATATAAGGACCAGAAGAGAAAGTTATATTTCCAGAAGGTCTGAGTATTTGAAAAGTTTAAAAGTTTTCACTTTCATCTCATAGCTGATATTGCAATTAATTCCTTTGTGTACCCTTCAATAAGTAAACCCAAGTGGTGTCTGTGTTGTGGTAATTCTGTTAATCTGGACCTTCTATTGATATTCGTCAATGTGGATGTCATACAGGGTGATATCAGATTTGTAGTAATTGAAACCATTGGTATGAATAAGATCACTCAAAGAGAATAAATTGAGAAGAAAAGAAAGCTGAGAATAGATTTTCAGGAAACACTAAAATCTAAGGAGTACGTGAAGAAAAGTCTAAGAGGAGAATACATAAATGATGACAATAACCAAGGGATTGAACAACTAGAAAGGTAGATTGAGTAATATTTGTATTTCATCATTAAATGGAGACATATATTTCATAATGACATTAGACAAATTTTCTTGCTATCCATAGATACATGCTCATTGTTAAACAGATAAATTTTCTAAAGGATTTATAACAAGGGCTCAGAAAAAGACATGGATTTCCTAATTTCTAGTTAGAAGGTTAAACACCAGGAACAAAATTCACTGATAATTACGTGTATTTGGAAGTTAATAAGACATCTTAAGTGATGACCACAAAAAGAGTTCCCTTTTTTTTTAACCACCTATTTAAAACATTTACTCAAAACTTAATGTGTGCCAGGCATTAAGTTTTACCTGCAACATCTCATTTAATCTCACAACCACCCCATGAGGAAGGCACTTTTATTTTCTTCTTTTAATTATGTGGAGAGTTTAAGCAGGAAAGATTAGTGAAGATTACAGAAGTTAAATAACTTGCTAGAGTCACCCAGGTAGTAACCAACAGAGCTGAGATTCAAATTTAGGGCTTTTTTGACCTCAAAGCCTGAGGCTTAACTACTACGTGACAATGCTGTGAAAGCATTATTTATGGTAGTAAAAGGTTAAATTGATCAGGCATTTATTAATGCAATTTTCAGTGACAACAGAATTTGTAGCCACAGAGGACAGTTTTATACCCATACCAACATTTATAGGTGTGCTACAATTTTGAAAGTGTTTCTTGAGACATTGAACACAAAAATATATATTTGAATATTTGTTCTTGCTACTAAAAGAGAAATTATTCTGTTTTTTGGAATGCTAACTCCAAAGTTTAGCTGATTTTTTAACTTGTAGAGTAAAAAATTATTTTTACCTCTGATAACTTGCTTGGTTTTTATGGGTAATTGTTATACATTAATAAAAAAATTGACTTTTCAGGGTGGGGCACAGTGACTCACGCCTGTAATCGTAGTACTCTGGGAGGCCAAGGCGGGAGGATCCGTTGAGTTCAGGAGTTCAAGACCAGCCTGAGCAAGAGTGAGACTCCATCTCTACTGAAAAAAAGAAGAAAAGAAAAAAAAAAAGAAAATATGAGCTGGGTGTGGGGGCTCATGCCTGTAGTTCCAGCTACTTGGGAGGCTCAGGCACGAGCATCTCTTGAACCCAGGAGTTTGAGGTTGCAGTGGGCTACAATGACATCACTATCCTCTAGCCGGGGCAAAGGAGAAAGATTTAGAAAAAAAAATTGGTTTTTCAAATCATTATAAATATTATTTCAAATTAATGAATTCCAATTGCATTTCCTCAACTCCATATAATTGAGATGTAAAAGACTAAAGATGATTTTGAGTCAATCATGCTGAAGTTACCAATAATAAAAAAATTCAAAAGAAAAGTTGGCTACACAGTGAAAGACACTAAATGAGAACTTGATCCTAGATTACTGGGCCAATTAGTAAAGGATCATTTTTTAAAGGTCCCTGGGACCTCAAGAATAATATCTGTCATATATCCCATCTGAGTTTTTTTGCTTAATTCACAGGTTTTCACACATAAAGCTTATGCCATAGGAGCTGTCAAGTTTCCTGAAAGTTGTGTAATAGGCACAAATGATCCAAATTACTGCTCTAGGAGCTCGCTACTATTACTTCATCTGCCACCTTTATCCATCCTTGCTTTGCATATTACCAGAAGGGAAAAAATGAAATTATATAGTTTACAAAGCACCTGTTAAACAACATCGTCTCATTTTACAGCCAAACAGCGCCGCCCACTGACAATCTCATGGTTTAATACCTTCCATCCTGTAAAGGTGTCATCAGTTTAGCTGTCTAAAAGTGTTGGTTTCTTCATCGCCTACCTCTACCCTGTTATCCTTTCTACCTTTCTCTGCTTCCTGCTCAGCAGTTGCAAAATGTATTGGGCAAAAGTAGACTAACCTGGGTCTTCGGAGAAGCACAGATGAAGATTTTTCTGTTTGGCTTTCATTTCACATCTATTTGGCACTTCAGCCCTAATGAAAGCTTTTACATCTGTTTCTTATTTGAGCCTCAAAACCCTCTGATTTTTAGTAGGGTATTCATTCATTCAACAAGTATTTATTGATTACCTACTACATGCCAGGCACTCTTCTAGGCGCTGGAGATACAGCAGGGAACAAAACAGGGGTGGGGGGAGAAGTAGCCCAACTCTTCTGAAACTTTCCTTTTAGCAGAGAGTCAGGCGGTAAAGAGGGCGGGACAGATAGCGTACCGCCTGGTAGGTGCCTGGTAGGTGACGGGAGGAAATTTGGTTTTTACTTTGGGATGGGAAGCCAGCGGGAGGGTTTGGGGCAGAGGGCAGTTCCATTTTACAGATTAGTAAAATAAGGGACTATTACGCAGTATGTGCACCAGTTGAGCTTTAAAAAACAAATTAACAAGAGGTAGGCTTTGACTTGGGGCCACTAGTCCAGAGATTCGAGGAGGCAGAAATAAAAAGGGTCAACACAAATTAAGATGAATCTCCAAGGAAGCAAATTGTTTACACTGAAATACAATTTAACAGAGCCAGGGACTCTGTTCAAGCACTTGTCACTGAAAAGGAGGCGAATCTTGACAGCGCAAACTCTGCCCCCTAGCCTACTTAGATGCCGTGGGTGAGGCGGGGGAAACGCTCCCCGCCCGGAACTGGGCCTGCCCCGAGCGTGGCTACGTCTCCGGCCACGCCCCGCCGGATGCTCGCATCTGGGTTGGCCGCGGCGGGGGCGGTGGCCACGGTGCCCGGAAGTGTGGCTGACGTGTCCCGGCCGCGCTCGGAATTGTGGGCGACTTGGCTAATGGCGTCGGCGAGTCTGGGGGCCCTGGGGAGCTGAAGCTGACGCTTCTTGCCAGGTTGGCTGGTGACACCCGGTGTAGCCGGGCCCCGCGGTAGCGGGAGGGACCTGCCCGCCTTGTGGGCTCCTCGACCAGAACCGGAGGAGCCTAGCGAGGCGGGGCGACTGCGGGATTGCCTCCGAGAGGAGCCGGAGGTTTTGCGAGGAGGCTGCGGGGGGCGCTCGGACACGCTCCGAGTTCGCAGCCCAGGCCGGGCAGAACCCCTGAGGAGCCCAAGAAGCGGGCTACGTAAGGGCCCGAAGCGCGGAGAGGGAACTGCCTGTCGTCCCAAGGAGCTGACAGTGCCGGAGCTTGTTTGTGCCTCTCAGAAATTGGCTCGGACCTTGGAGGATCATGTCAGGCACCAACAGCCCCGAGGCAGTGAAGAAGCTGCTGGAGAATATGCAGAGCGACTTGAGGGCCTTGTCACTAGAGTGTAAGAAGAAATTCCCACCTGTCAAGGAGGTAAGCTTCAGGCGACGTCAGAAGAAGGCACCGTGAGCATGCCAGGTCCAGTTAGACCCAACCCTTCAACCCCAGCCTCCAGTCTTGTCTAATTTTCATTCGGCCCTTACCTTTCCAGACTTGTGAGTCGGTGGGTTGTTTCCACAAGCGCTTTTTATTTCTGTTGGGGAGGGCTGAGCGCTTTTATTTTCTCCACTCTGTTGTCCTCCCAGTTTAGGAATGAAGTTCGTGGAGTGAACCCATTCAGTTAATTCAGCGACGTGTACTGTATACTCACCTTTTCTGGCCTTTTTCAGACTCGAAACTGGCCAAGCCAGAATTGAAAAACTTAAACGTCTATTTGTTGCTTCTAAAGGTTAATATCCACCCCTTGTGGTGAAATCTACGCTCCTCACTTTTATAGTATGTCACTCAATTGGAAACAGCGTTCCTTCTTAGCAGGTGTCATTCATTTAGCTTCACTCTGTTATCAGTCCCATGAAGTATTAACCAACTATCCATAGCCACCTAATTTATGACAAATATTGAAGCCCCACAGTAACCATGTTAAACCTTGTTATGAGCAATACTGTAGTGGGAAGTTTGGGCTTGGACTCAAAGGAAATAATTTGAGTTCTAGCAATACATCTTAATGTCTTTGAGCTTCAGTTTTCTTTTAGCTGTAAAATAGGGTTAAACAGTGGTTTTATTATGTATGGAAAAGTCATCAGAACAAAAGGCTATTATTAGAGGTTCAAGTGAATAATATATACAAATTAAATACTCCAAATAGTTCCTGAGTTGAAATTTCAAAAGTTTAGTTACTATTGGCCTTTTCTTTTAAGATGTCATTTTAGTTCTATTAAATTTTTTAAAAAAAACTTTGCTCAATTTTTTCCTCGTTTTTGAAATAAGACATTTTGGTGATATTGTAAAAGTAATTATTTTTATTCCTATTTAATGTAGTTTTGTTTACCTGAAATATTATTTACTATTTGCCCTAAAAATTCACCAAGAAATTTCATATTTATACTGATTTAAATGGTTTACCTTTATTATTTTAAGATTCTGTAATTAGAAGTTGACCAATACAGTTTGGATTTTCGGCTTGTGAAGAATCTTAAATTTCTTTAAGTGTTTTGGTTCCTTGGTTCTATCAGTCTTCAACAAGTTTCATCTATTAATAAAGTAAGGATCATTACCCCACGATGGAAACCAGATGTGCTACTTCTGGAAAGATGGCCGTTATGATGTATTTTATTTCAGATAGTCAATTTGTTTTGATATTGATTTCTTTATTTTCTTTATATTATCTGTTGAAAGTTATAACAAGTAAATTTAAAGAATTAGGCTGTTTTAGAGAATTTTAAAGATTAAGGTCATTTTAACAGTAAAAGAAATGCTCTCATTTAGAAAATATCAAATCCTATTTTTAATTTCAACAGTAATTTATAGAACAAACCATTCCAGGTCCTAAGAATTCATATAAAAACTGTGGTTCCTCTATATTATATGCCTTTGTGGTGTATGTTGGAAATTTAATTGCCATTTATTACATTATTTCTATTGGAAAATACATTTGGAGTTCCAAACAGGTAGCTTACAAAGTTTTGGAACTCAAACCATTCCTAATCTGAGAACTTTAATAAATGCTCATTTGTTTTTACTTGAACGCTGTCTAGAGAGAGATTTAGTAATTGCACCTGTGGGGTAATTGCAAAAGTAATTCTTGTTGTGATTATCTCTGATACATAATTTTGTATATACTACGTTCTCTTTAAGAATTTGTTGAATGAAAGAATCTACATTCCTTATCCAATGACGTTTGCTTAGGGCTCTACTTTAGGAATTGAAAAATGATCTTGACTGTGTCATAGGTTTAAAACAAGGATGAAGTAATTAGCCTAATAGTGATGAGAGGAGGAAGCTTTGACTTTCAAGGGATATTTTGGTTGAATTAAGTTTTCCATGGTGAATTAATAGCAATGCCAAATTTGGACTTTTGCTCTTGAAGGAAATGATTTTTGGTTTTTTCTTTTTGGGTGTTTAGGTAGACCTTAAGGCAAAGCCTTTCTAAGTATAAGAAGCTTTTCCATCTGTAGATTGGTTTGCTAGTTAACACTCTTCCAGTGTCTTCACAGGCATTAGCTGAAAAATACTCATTCTGAACTATTTATAAGGCTACTCAAGAACTTAATATAATATAGTTCTAATTGGATATGTGCTTTGGAAGGGATGTCTCCTCCAATACTTTTTAAATAAGCTAGAATGAACTGTTACATTTTATATTTAGTCTTTATTTCAAGTTTTTAGTAATTTGTGCTTTTTATGGCTGTAGTGCTTAACTATAAATTTTTTTTGTGGTGGCTATAATTTCATTATGTCATTTTTATAATAAAGGTAGTGATTAAGTAATACCAGCAATAAGCTTGCTCTTTTTTTTTCTGTTCATTTTTCTTAGTCTTTAAACATAAATCTTCATGGTTCAGCAGCATAACTTTTTTTTAGTATAACTATACTAGCTAATTTGTTTGGGAATATGTATATGAAAATTTTTTTTCTTTGCCTTAAAAGTTACTTTCAAACCTTCTGTAATCACGTCTTTATAATTGCTATTCAGGGGCCTTCAGAGGCAGTGACTTCTGAAGCTTTATGTATTTCATGAATAAGAGCTTTGTAATCATTTCTTAGTTACAGGCACAGATGAGGGGGAGCAAACTGAAATGTGATCAGAGAAAGTTTTTAATTCTCAAGTTGAGTTTTATAGAATGAGTAGAAGCTAGCCAGCAGAAGTTGGGAAAGGGGCAGTCATTTCTAGCAGAGGAAGTAATACATGTTGTTTATATTCCATGTAAAATAAATTTCATGCTGAAGATTATTGGGATTCAGAGCTTTTAAGAGAGGGAGTAATGTGATCAAATTCGTATTTAGTAACATTGCCTTGACATTATTGGTAGGCAGAATTAATTAGAGGGTATTGAGATTGAGGCAAAGAGAACAAATTTTAAAAAGTGATAATTGCCTGTATTGAGGTGGTAGCAGACATAGCCATGAGCTTACTTGCATTGAGTTAGACAGTAGTGAAAGAAAGAGTGTGGATTGAAAGATTTAGCAGGTAAAATTATCAAGGCATGGCAACCTTTTATATAAAGAGGAGAGAGAAATATGTGTAGCCGCCTAGGTTTCTGGCTGGATAACTAGGTAGGTCATTAAGGGAAGGAATATAGGAGGAGGAAATGTTTTGGGGGAAAAAGAATAGACATGAATATGTTAAGTTTTAAGATTTATGTGTGACATCCAAGTGGAACTGACCAGTAGGTGTTTGAAAATGATAGTTTGAAACTTAAGATGGAGGTCTAGAATTTCAGATTTAGGAGTATCAATTTATACATGACGTTAGAAACCATAGGAATGGATGAGATGGGCCAGAATGTATGTATAGAGTGAGAATATAGAGACTGAAGAAGGAGCTTTGAGAAACAACAGCATTAAAGGAAAAGAGGCAGTTGGGTAGACTTTAAGGTTAAGACGGGAGAGAAGGGGAGAACTTGTTAGAGCAAGATCCCTGAGAAAGCTGGATTTTCAAGGGCATGAGTGTGTGAATGGGATTTCAATTTGATAAGGGACACCTCATCTTCTGACAGGAAGGACAATACAAAAAAATGGATTTGAATGTGGTAAATTTGAATGAGGGTCATAGTGGAGAGTTGGGAAGTTCTGGGCAGTTTTCTGTGGCCTCTGTTTTCTTGGTAAGATATTAAACAAGCTTGTTGCTAGGTGTAATTAGTAATGAAAGAAGAGTAGGATAGGAAGTTTGAGAAGAGCAGTGGATCACTTTGGAGAAGTGGAGGGAAATTGACTTGGAACAGTTAAGGGTCTTAGCAGGAAAAGTGGTCAAAATGATGGTGGATTGTGATATCTAGGTTGGATTCCCAAAGAAGGAAAGCCAGTAGTTTTCATTGATTGGAAGAAGATAGAAGGGCTAAGACCTAGCAGCACTAATTTAATCAAAGAGCAGTGGGGTTGGGGCGTGAGAGAGCTAGAAGGATAGGAGTTGGGAGAATAGTGGGGATGTTGCATTGCAGATTGCCAAGTAGATATGTACTAGAGGATGATGAAGTCCAGGGAAGACTTTACTCTAGTAGAAGAGTAAAGGGAATGAAGGTCGTTTGAGTCGAGGTTGTCAGAATGGGGGTTTTGCATGGATTTTTTTCTCTAGTTTTAATGATGCACCATCGTAAGGATATAAATCATTAAAAATTGCAGTAGTCTTTTCAGGCTATGTACTTTAAGTTTTCTGTTGCCCATTCAGGCTTGATAGAGGTTGCTTAGCAGACATTTTTGCCTTAAAAAGCAGAGGGTTCCTGTGGTAGAGTTTCTCAGTATCCAGTGTTTTTCCATGTTAACTGGCTGAGGGAGACTTATGCCTTCTACTTACTGAGACAGATTTTTCCATTTAATCAGATATTTGGGGACTGTGGCTCAAGTCATTGGCTCTCTTGGTAGGGTTAAGACCTCATTTTTAGGACATTAGTGAAGAATGAGGGCTGGATGATCTTTACACACTTATTTGGGAGCTGTTTTGGTTTAGTATTTTATAATGTACTATAGTTATTTTTCTCTTGACATTGTGTTCTTTCTCCTGTAAGCATAATAGAATAAATCCTTGTTTTATATGTTAAAATCTATGAACTGAAATAATATATTATCTTCTTAGCACTGTGTTTTGGTGACATAGAAGAAATAAAAGACATTATCTCTGACTTAAAAACCAAAAAGGAAGATATACTTCAAAAATTGAATTATTTTCCTTTTTTCTTTTATATAAATAGTTTTTTTTCAACCGTATACAAAGTAGAGGGTTTTGCTGTTACTGTTATAATACAATAGAAGTTTATTTGTCTAAGTGTAAAGCGTAGTAGGAAATACAAAAATAAATGAGAAATTGCTTTTATTTTCATGAAGTTAAGGTTGAGTAAAATATTGCCTTTCCACAAGGCTGGGAACTTTACATCCATATACTCTAAGGCAACAGGCCATATTAAATATTTCGTTTTACAGATGATGAAACTGGTTTAGAGAGGTTCACTAATTTGGGTATGGTTGTAGAGGTGGAACTGGGATGTGAATCCATGTGCATCCATCTCTAAAACCTCTCCTTTTTTCCATTATATCATGCTGCAAATGCCTTTAAAACGTGCTTAACTTGTTTTTACTATTTTTCCCACCCATTTGTCCACCTTGCTTCATTTTTTATTACTATTGGTCATTCCTTCCATCTTGAAATTCTCTTGTTTTGACTTTTATAACACTTTTCTGTTCTTCCTCTCTGGGTTTCACTTCCTTGTCTTTACATGTGTCTCCCAAGTTCTGTCTTCAAATTTCTCCTTTCTCCATGCTCAGCCCCTTGAAACTGTCATCCACTCCTATCGCTTCTGGCCTTACTATAATGCTGACAAGTCTTAAATACTTCACTCACTCTGCTCTCTTTACTGTGTTTCCGGCTCTCTGTTGAACACATCTACCACAGTACCTTTCACATTCTTCAGATAGAACTTCTTGTAATTGAACTTACCTTTTCCTCAAAACATCCATTCCCCATTTCATTTGTTTTGTTAATGGTATCTAGCACTATTGCTTACTTTAATTATATTTGTCTGTCGTCTTTCCCTCAGCTCTCTTTATTCACTGTCAGTTGTTTCTTCCAGCCCTGTGATTTCTAGCATATCTCTCCTTTTTTTGTAGTTTATCTGCTATAATCCTAGTTCCAGGTATTAATATTATGCCCGGTCTTTGATGTGCATTAATGGCATACATGACTCCAAACCATTAGATATATCACCATCAGATTAATATGCTTAAAATCGCTCAGAAACTCTCAATGGCTACTATGTACAAATAAAACTCTTAAGTATAGCATTTAAGCCCCTCTTGATGTTCTCAACCTTCCTTTCTAGCTTCACCACCCTTAACTCTTCCCCATATGCTTTTATACTTCAGCCAAACTGGATTGTCTCCCAGTCTCCAAGTATGTTCTATTGCTCCCACTTCCATGGTATGGCTTCTTAGGTTCTTTTGCTGGTTTGGAATTGCCTCCCCTCATTATCTTTTTCCTTTTTTCTTTTTAAATTAAAATCCTGCCTTTCATTGAATCCCACTTTTTTTTTTTTGAGACAGAATCTCACTCTGTTGCCCGGGCTAGAGTGCCGTGGCGTCAGCCCAGCTCACAGTAACCTCAAACTCCTGGGCTCAAACAATCCTTTTGCCTCCCCAGTAGCTGGGACTACAGGCATGTGCCACTATCCCCGGCTAATTTTTTCTATATATATTTTTAGCTGTCCAAATCATTTCTTTCTATTTTTTAGTAGAGACGGGGTCTCACTCCTGTTCCAGCTGGTCTCAAACTCTTGACCTCGAGCGATCCTCCCACCTCGGCCTCCCAGAGTGCTTGAATCCCACTTTAAATGCTGCTTATCCATTTGTTGCATGAATGAGTCAACTTTACAGATAATTTTCTGATTTCTTTCCTTGTTCACTCATTCATTCATTTATTTGTTCATGAAATAATTTTTGGACACCAACTATGTGCTGAATGCTAGCTAGTTGCTAGAGCAAAGACAGTTGCAGCCCCTGCCCAGGCTTGTCAGTCTAGTATGTTTTCCTCTGCTTTCTTTGCTTTCACTTAAGCCATAAGTTATTTCCTTGTAACTCTTAAATTTTACTTTCTGTTATAGTTTTTAAATATTTTTTCTTTTCTGCATAACTCCTTAGGGGTCAGTATTTGATCTTGTTTATTTTTCTATCCACTATAATGTAAAGTATTTGTATATGTAGGAGGTGCTAACTAAATACTTGTTGGAGATTAGAGTTTTAAGAAAAGGAAGGAAAAGGCATACCCCCTATATAGGCATATCTTGTGTATATTTTTAGCATCTTCATGGTAATCTGCATTCCAGTCCTTCATTTGTTATGTTAAAGAAAATTTATTTTGTTTGTTTTCTAGAAGCCAGGGGTTCTGAATAGAATGTCACCTAGGTATATATTTTTAGGAGCTTTTAGGGTTATAGAATAATAGAATGTTACAGAAGAAAATCTTATTGGTTTCGTTGTTGTAATTGTTTTATGAGCATATTGTTGTGTAGGAAGTGTTCTAGATCTATGAAGCACTTCCAAGTTTGGGCTTGACTTTAGATCTTTTTATTTTACCTGACATCCAAAATCATAAGTCTTCAGACAGCTCTATGCCTCCTTTCTGTCTCATGAGTCCATTATTTTATGTAAGTTGCCATTAATTTGAATTTCACATTTCTTCTTTAGCTTTTGTATTATGCTGTGTCGTGTGAATAATTTGGACCTTTGTGTAAATTCATTTATATTTTGAGGTTTTATTCTCATAGAAGTTGTGAAAAATATGTTTTAAAAAAACAGAACAGGAACTTTTGTGAAGGGAAGCAGCATTTAAATTTTTTTTTTTTGGTAAATGTGTATGTAGTTCTAGTAGTGAACATTTGTTATTCTTTCCCTAGGATCCATTCCCTTTTGCTTCCTTCAGTGGTAGGCTACACTCTTCCCTCATTTTCAACCCTGTGGATTCTCACTCCTAATGCCAGCTACCTTGATTAGCTTACTCTACTTTAAACTCTCCGCACCTCACCTCCCCCATCCCCACCTCACCGCCCCCCCCATCCCCACCTGTATTCTTGCCTAAGTTACATAATGCTAGTGAGTGCTCCTGGAAAAGAAAAGCTTTCTCTTTTTTCCTCAAGAGCTGCTGAAGGAGACCCTTTCTCTCCTTCTAGATAGTGTCATATGAAATGGTGAGGTATGGAATGGCCACAGCCATTTTTGTTGCCAAGCTTGTAAGCAGCCTACAGATGAACCCACCCTGGGAACCAGGCAGAACCAAGACAATGGCAGAGAAGTGAAGCTGCAGTCCTGGTGGCGTTGTGAATCTCTGAATCAAACTTCCTGTGGAATTTTCAGTTAGTGAGACAATGAAGTCCCTCCCTTTCCCTCACCCTTTTTAAGTGAATTTGAATTGGCACTTATATATTTATAAATACTAGTAAGTCTTTTTAATACTATTTAGAACTTTTCATTTGTTCCCTTAGAAAAATTTATTATGTAGCTACTGTATGGAAGGCACTGTGATAGGCATTAGTAATACAGAGGGATGAATGAGATACGTTTCTTATCCTCATGGGGCTTATAGCTAGAATGCAGACACAGACGTAATGAAATGAAGGGGATAAAGTGTACAGGTATAAGCCATAGACGGTATTAAAGGTGGACAGGCTTTGTAATATTTGTCATAGAAAAAAGTGATGGAAGAAATGATTTCTGTCACTGCTTATGGTATTAGAAGTGTGACATAATCAAGAACCTGCACCATAAGTCTACAGCTGTCTTCATGTTGCTAGCAGTGGTTTAATTTCAGCAAAGCATTATTTGTCACATTAAATTAGTGCTAATTTGGGTTTGTATTTTATTTGCTAATTGTTAATTTATTGTCTTTATAACTTAAGAGCTATAAAGCATATATTCCTGATTGTATTTACACATACATTTCAATTTGTCAGTGACTGGGTAGGTTCATAAGAGTTTTTGCTTTTTTCCTTTTAAAAGATGTCCTTACACTACTCAATTTTGAGAAATACTAGTAGGGGTGGATGCTAGGGAAGTGTTGAAAAATTGAGACGGTGAATGGATGGAAGACAAGATTGCAGGTAGAGACATCTCTTCGTTTAGGTTGACGATGGGAGTTTGAATGAAAGTGTGAAGTGGAATTTGAGGAAAAAAAAAGAGTACCAGATATGTTAACTAAATAGACTTTGTGGCTGATTAGATTTGTGAGATGAAGGAGAAAGCCCAGATATCTGATCAGTGACTGGATAGATGATGCTGCTATTCAGAAAAATAAAGATTGTAGGAAGAAGAAACAGTTTTTTCTGGCTGCAGTAGGAGTTGGGGGTTGAGGGAAATGATAACATCTGTTTTGAACATCTTGTTCAAAAAAATTGTTAACCTTAATTATTTTGAACAATTTAAGGTGCCTTTTAAACATTTAGGTTAATAAGTCCTCTAGTTTAGGAGACAGGTCAGGAATAGGAACATAATTTAGGAGGCTTCAGCATTTAGAAAGTAATCAAAACCTTGGAATTATAGTCATCCTTCGGTATCTGCAGGGGATTGGTTCAAGTACTCCTGGCATGGAGGATACCAAAACCTGTGGATGCTCAGGTCCCTGGTATAAAATGTTGTAGTATTTGCATATAACCTGTACACATCTTCCCATGTGCTTTCAGTCATCTCTAGATTATTTATAATACCCAATACAATGTAATGCTGTGCAATTTGTTGTTACACTGCATTGTTGTATTTTTAAATTGTAATGTTATTTTTGATTATTCCCCTCCACCCTGAATATTTTTTATCTACATTTGATTGAATCTACAAATGCAGAACCCATTGATACAGAGGGCCAACTATGTGGGATTACCCAGGAATAGTTTATTGAGTGAGAAATGAGGCCAAGGATATTCTAAGTGGTCTTGGAAGAGGAGTCAGCAAAAAGTATTGAGAAAAAGAAGAAATTGTTTCCTGAAAGAGATTAGTTTTAAATGTATTTAAGACGTTGGCTTTCTTTTCCAACTCATAGATGCCCTCAGGAATGTATAAGACTATTTACCTTAACCTATATCATCTCTATTTAAGTCTGCAGAACTGGCCAATTTTTTCCTCCTTTTATTTATTTATTTATTGCATGAGGGCCTATTCAGGAAAAAACAACTGTTTACAAAGGAGTCTTCAGCATTTAGAAAGTAATCAAAACCATGGAATTATAGTTATCCCTACAAATACACGTGGTATCTGATCAGAATAGGGGATACTTTTAAAACAAGATGTTAAGGACTCTTGTTCACTCTTACAATCCTTGGTAAATGAAAGGGAATCTGGCTCTGAAGACATCTGTACAGGATACCCTTAAAGATGTAGGCAGGCCTAGGTATGAAGTAAGACTACAGTGGTTAGGGGTACCCTGATATACAAGTGTGTCAATAAACATTGGTAGTGAAACTTTCCTGCAACACAGGGGGCCTGTGAGAATAAGATGTTACAGTTACAAAGTATTTTGACAATGGAAACTTGGATGTGAAAAATGAGGAGCTATGAGATAGGTCTCATAGCAAGAAACAGTCCTCTTGGTGCTTCTTGAGTTTAGGAGTGAAAATACTGGTTATGCATCTTTTAAAACACCACTTTAGAACTACTTAAGAAATACTCCTTGTTCCTTCTTCTTATTGTGTGTATGTATAAAAATATTTGTTAGATGTGCACACATTCAGGGTTCAATTCTTAGGAAATCAAAACAATGTCTGGCAAATTTGAAATCCTTTACTGATAGCTGGCATGCTACAGGATAGATTTTGGAAACTATTAAGAAGGTTTTGCCTTTGGACTCTGAGACAAGGAAAAAAATTTTAAAAAAAAGTATGACTGGGCTGGGCGCGGTGGCTCACGCCTGTAATCCTAGCACTCTGGGAGGCCGAGGTGGGCGGATCGTTTGAGCTCAGGAGTTCGAGACCAGCCTGAGCAAGAGCGAGACCCCATCTCTACTAAAAATAGAAAGAAATTATATGGACAGCTAAAAATATATATAGAAAAAAAAATTAGCCGGGCATGGTGGTGCATGCCTGTAGTCCCAGCTACTCGGGAGGCTGAGACAGGAGGAACCCTTGAGCTCAGGAGTTTGAGGTTGCTGTCAGCTAGGCTGACGCCACGGCACTCACTCTAGCCTGGGCAACAGAGAGAGACTCTGTCTCAAAAAAAAAAAAAAAAAAAAAAGTATGACTGACTAGAATTCAGAAAGTCTGGATGAATTATATGACAGTTCAATTTAATCAATCTCTGTTGACACTGAAGCAAAATCACATATTGAATTTGGACATATGCAAGGTATATAGGGCCATAGTGAGAAGGGGGAGAAGTTAAACTTGAAAATGATAGTGGAAGAAATTTCAGTGACCACAGACTAATTTCTTTAATTTAATTTTTACAGTAGTAAATTTGCTATGGTTTATGTATCTTCAAAGTATATCCAGAATCTAACGATTTCCTACCACCTCAATCATTACCATCTTGGGCTTATCTACCATCATCTCTTGCTTATATTATTTTAATAGTCTCTTAATTTTACTGTATATTGGAATCTCCTGAGGATTTTTTTTTTTAAATACTGATTCCTGGCTTTCACCAGCAGTCATTCCAATTTAATTGGTTTGCAATCTGGGCATCGGGATTTTTTTTAAAACTTCTGGTGTTTCTAATATGCACTGCCTCAAATAATCAGTAAACTAAATCTTTCCATGAAGTAATCGATTTTGACTGTGTTTTTCTGCTAGTAGACACGTTAATTTAATTTGGGACATTTCCATTTCTTAAAGTTTTAGAAGTAACTTTCAATTAGGCTTCTTGGTTGTGAGCAATGAAAGCTGACTCTGGCTAATTTAAGCAGAAATAAAAGTTGCTGGCAGGATATTGAGTGGTTTTCACAGAGTTGGTAGAAGGCTGGATGCATCCAGCCCTAAAATAAGTACATGAACAAAGGGAAGTTGAACAACTATAATACTCATGCCAGTGAGACTATTATTGCTGTCTGCTGAATAGTAACTGGATACCACAGATTGCACTACTGGTTGCACTGGTCACTGCAGGCCACCACTGCTTCTGCTGCCCTCAAAAAGTGGATATTGTCTCTGCTATTGTCATCAGAATTTTCTTTTGTCTCTTCTTTTCTTTGTTACTAGGCTCCACATTCAGCATCCCTAGTGGGTGCCTGTATATGGATAAGCAAAGGCTGCCAGGGCATGTAGGAAAGCAAGTATCTGGCATTTTCAGTTTGATTAGTGGAATATAGGCTCTGTCTTGTACCAAAATTAATGAAGGTGAGAATTCTTCACATATAAGCAAGGGCTTCACATGCTTGGAGGCAACAAAATGACGAAGGTCTACTACACATGGTATAGTGTACAATGTGTTCTTTATTTTATGCACTAATCCACTGGTCACCAAACTAGGAGTCCATAACAAACTGGTGTTCTTTTATAATTATTTTTAAACCTTTAGAGCCTGCTACCTCTTGTTCCTTAGCAAGCAGCAAGAGATAACAAATGAGCAAGTAGTGAGCAAATAGGAAAACTTGGACATATAACTTTTTATGATGATATATGTATTATCTTTGAAGGTGTAGATACCAGTATAAGTATAAAATAGCCATGTTTCCAGATAGTAAAAATTTGAGTTTCTATGATGGAAATAATATACCAATATTATATGTCAGCACTGTCCAATAAAAGTATAATGTGGGGCCACAAATGAAGTGCATATATGTAATTTTGAATTTCATTTAAAAAATAAAAAGAAAGACATTTAATTTTAGTAATATTTAACCCAATAAATTCAAAATACTGTTTCAACTTGTAATAGATATAAATATTTAGTGGATAGTTTACATTCTTTTTTTATACTAAGTCTTCAAAACCTGTTATGTTATTTTATACTTACAGCACAGCTTAATTCAGACTAGCTACATGTTAAGTCACATGTAGCCAATGTGGACAGTTGGACAGTGCATTCTGTAAAATGCTATATGACTTGCAGGTGCTGCTAGCTAAACATACTCTGATGAAGTGTTTTAGACACATTATGAAAACTTAACTGAGTGTGTTAAAAAATATAACTGAAAAGTAATAACAAAGTGGTTGGTTATTCATTCTCAAAAGAGAAACTGGTTCTTTTAATCCAAAACAGTAGTTTTACTTAATGTTGTCGTGGTTTTGCAATTTTTTGTAGTGGGGGGAAGGGGAGGGGTGAAATTGGGAAGAGGAGCTTAATTATTGTCATCAGGTTTTGGTTTTATTTATTATTTTTATTTTCTGAACATTTAAATTTGTAGGGGATTGAGGTATTCCAGATATGCCTTAAGGCAGAGGAAGGCAGCAGGCTATAGAGCTGAGTTTGCATGTGAATATCAAATTAATCATATTTTATTACATTTAATGTCTATGTCACTACTGAGCTTAGTATCTGATATTTTGAAAATTAAAAAGGTGATAGTGACTGATTCTGTGTGCTTATCTATCATGTGTGACTTCTTTTCCGTGGATTATTCATGTTGATAATAAGTTTTATGCTCTAATTATTTTTATTCTTACAGGCTGCTGAATCAGGAATAATAAAAGTTAAAACAATAGCTGCACGAAACACCGAAATTTTGGCAGGTAATTTTTTGCATTAAAAATTTAACAATTAACAAAAATTTGACTAGTAGTAAAAGAATCTTTTAAAAAGAAGCCATCAGTTTTCTGTAACATCTCTTCCTAATGCCCTAACATGTGCTATTCATGATACAGAACAGGTAAAAGTCCCTGACTTGTGAACTGACTCTGTTTCCCCAATATCAATGCTATAAAATTCTCTGAAATCAGAAATCATGAACTACTGACTTCTTAAAGGCAAGGATTTTTTCCTTATTCATCTTTGCATTCTCCTCCACCTCTTGTTGATCACCTAAGACACACCCATAAAAGGCATTCAATTAATATTAATATTTGTTGCATTGAATTGAATGAAAGATTGGTTCTCAGTCCACCTTCAAGATCAGTCTTATCTTTAATATAATATAAACAGTTCATAATGTAGTTTTGTATATTTAGATGTACCATATCAGGTTTGAGTCCTGGCAATATGGTCATGAAGAAAGAATGGGAGTCTGGTGAAGTAAAGAAAACAGAAGTGTTTTCTTTTTTTTTTTTTTCTAATATAACAAACGTTTATTTTTTTTTTTTTATTATTTCAGCTTATCATGGGGATACAAAAGTTCAGGTTACGTATATTGCCCATTCCCCCCCCCACCGCCGCCCCCCGCCGCCCCCCGCCAAGAAGTGTTTTCTTACCTTCTCTTGATTGAACTTAGTTTTCAAGAAGAAATTTTCAAGATTTTCTTTTTGGCATTCTTTCTTTACTCAATCTACTCCTTTTTCTTCTTTGGTGCCTTCTGTTCTTGCCTCAATAATAAACATGGAAAAGAGGGAAACTGGCTTTTTTTTTTTTTTTGAGAATCTGTTGTATGTGAGGCACTTGTGCCACTCTGTCTTACATAAAACAACCTTGTGGGGAAATATTATTTTATAGTAGAACAAATTGAGATACCAAGAGATTAAATTACCTGCCCAAGGTCATATGATAAGAGGCAGAAGCAAATTCAAATCCAGAAGTGTTCAGAGTCCATGTTCTTCCTGCTGCAGTGTGCTACTATGGTTATGGTATTGCAGGGTTTCCACGCTAGCCACTCCGTCCCAAGCGTTTCATATGTAACTGTTGCTTACTTCGTTGATCCTTTGATCTGCACTTCCAGTTCCAATAGTGCTATTGATCTCAGCTAGTATATGAGAAAAGTAGTATAATTAAGTTATTTTGTACAGAGTGCAAATAGTAAAGAATCTAACTCTCATAAACTTTACATTTTTTAAAAAGGATATCAATAAATTCCTAACTGGTGGGATTTCAGAGTGTTACAAAATGAAATGAAGGTTTTTGGGGGCAGTGTAAGGGTGGGTTGGGGGCAAGAGTGGATTTCACTTAGAGTTTCCAGCTTTGCTGGGAATTTGCCCTTAGGGTTAACTCTCCTAAGTTGCATCTGTTTCTTACAGCTTCTTCCCTGATTTTGAGCAGTCTGCCAAAATACCAAATAGTTTTATAACATTATCCACAGATATGAATAATGCTGTGTGCATATTATATGAAAAAGGATGTAGTGAAAGTGGTGGATAAAGGCAAACGTGTGTATGGTTGTATTGGGAGGGTGGGCAAGTGGGTTTTAATGGGAGATGCATGTTGGATGGATTAGCCAATGTGGAAAAATTGGTGTTTAAAGATAAATTCTGACCTGGATATTTTTATGTTGGAGACTTGTCATAGGCCAACCATATTAGAATTATCATTGTAAATATTTACCTTTGCTAATATTATTGCTGATATTATGGTAAGTTCTTAATTATTCTCCCATAGTAGAAATTTTCATTGGTACTATAGTTGGGGGAAGATCAAAAAAAAAAGACTGATTTCTTCAGAGGATCACTGTTTATTCCAGGCCAAGTAAAATGTTCCATACCAAGTAAAATGTCTAATTAGTTAATCTTAAGGAAGAGTAAGAAATATTTTGACTCAGTTGGTATGAGTTTAATATATAGACAGGGTATTAATTTCATTTTAATTCAGTTAGTTTTATTCAAATCAAGTTAGAACAGATCTTTATGCAAATACAATTAATAGTTCATGCTATAATCTTCACAGTATCTAGAGCCATGTACTTGAGGAGGTATATTAGCACTTTATCCTAATATTTTTCCAAGTATTTATAGCAATTGATACCTAAAACTTATAGATTTATAGACCACTGTCATTTTGAAAATCAAAGACTCTTAAAAACAAAGTTTAAGTTAGTGTATAGCTTCTAAACTACATAGTTAATATTGAGAAAAATTTTTGGTTAACTTTTTATTTCCTGAGAAGTGTTTACTTCTCTATAGTACTGGAGACTATAGGACACTACTTTTGTGCTGTAATGGATGTCAAAGACACCAAACAGTTGAGGAGTCTCAAATGAAATGGGATATTGAATTCTCATACGTCTTTGTATATTCAGAAAATGTGAAGGGTTGCTGTAAAAATCAGAACCCTTAATTAGGATCAACTTGTCTAGTTAATGATACTCAGCATAGATTTCTAGCCAACTTTAGTTTTCTTAGATTTATTTCCCAAGGGAAGATTATTTACATTGCAGAATAAACCCTTGCTTTACTTCTCCCCTTCTTTTAAGCATCGTACTTTAATGTTCATTTTTCTTTGTTTTCACTGCTGTCATGAATGCTGACATAAGTGGGAATGCTATGCCAGGTAATGTCAGCATTGATTCAGATGTACAGATCCTTATCTCAAAATTTCCTTTTTCTTTAAAGATAAAACTTTGCAAATGAGCGATAGCAACATAAAGTTTTTCATTTACAAGGCCCAGTGCCTTAATCTTACATTTGACTATTATATATTACAAATTGTGTCTATTATCTTAGCATACAATATACTAGAAATTGAGACAGCATGTATTGTACAAAAATTATGTAATTTGCTTTTTGAATATATATCTGTAACAAGGAAATCAATGAAATTGTGATATCTTTTAAAACTGTCTGTTTAACTCCTATCCAAAACCAGAATGGTTACATCTACCTATGGCTGCTTTCGGCTACTGTCAGTATACATATAGAATTTTTACATAAATAATCACTTTGTATGATTTGTATTTTTCATTTCTCACATGATTTATCCTCATCTTTTTCATATCTATGCAGTCTTATAACTATAAAAGATCTCTAAGTAGCAATGAGTAAATATACTTTGTAATTTTTTTCTGACATTAAAAGGTAATTTATCTGCTTATTTAATATAATTTATCATATCAGTACATGTACTTGTAATATTTTACAAACATCTATAGAATATATCATGCAACATATTATTAATAAGTAAATAATTCTGTAGGAATCAGTAGGGAAAATACAAAGATGGGTAATGTAATTCACCTACAATCTATATGGAAATGCAAGAAAAATAACTTGAAAAGTATGTTTATGCCATTCGTTCTGTTTAGCTTACCTGCTCCTTCATTAAACTTTTGAAGTCTTTTGCCAGGAACTTTCCTTTCCAGATGATATACTCTCTGAGGTCAGGGTCAACATCTTATTCTTCCTTATGTTGCCAGTATTTAGCACTCTACATGGGAAATAGCAAGCACTCATTAAATGTAGGCTAATAAATGAATCACATCAAGATGCAACTAAATCTCTTAATGTTGCCTCTATTATGTTTTTTCTACTAGTTTTACATGTTATAATTGTTTGAGTACATGAGTTTTGTTACTTTTAGTTCGTGTCAACCACATAACAGAGTAATGAAGGAGACAGACTCTAAACAGAATTCTAATACTATGTGGTAAATGCCAAGATGGAAGTATAGACAGGGCTGTTATGGGAACATAGGGAAGGCACTTATCCCAGCCTAGGAATCTGAAGCTGTTTAAAAGCCTAAAGAGGAGTTAGCCAGGCAAATAAAGTACAGAAATAGAAAGGGGGCTGCTTAAACAAATACATGAGGTTTGTGTATACAGCTTGCTGTATCTGGATACACTATTCAAGTATTGCCTGACCATAAAGTATGAAGGGGGAATAGGTGTCAGGGAGATCATAAGGGCCATTACCTGCTATTCGGAGCAGTTCGTTGGGAAGAGTTTGAATCAGGGAAGTGACACTTTGATTTACATTTTCAAGTAAATTTACTCTGACAGCAGTGTTAGTAATATTTCAGTGCACTGTCACTGAGGCAGAGACCTGTTAAAAGGCTATTTCTGTAATCCGGGTTAGAAGACATGGGGCCTGTAAATAATGCCATGTTCACAAGTTGACCTGTTGGGCCAGAGAGATTACATAGTTTGTCTACAATATAATGTGCTTTTATTTATACTTTTTTTCCTTCCTATTTTTTTCTTTTTTAAATTTTAATTTATATCTTTTTATTATATCACATAATTTGTATCTTTCATTGTATCATGAGGATTTTTCTTTCATGCCATCTTTTTAAATGTTTTTAATTGCTGTACAGTGTTTCAGCAAGTGGATTGTGGTTTAACCATTCCTTTATGTTAGATGTGTTTTGATATTTAGAATTATTTCTTTTTGATAAATTTCTAGAAATAAGATTATAAATTTAAAGGGTGTGAATATGTTTAAAGTTCTTGGAATGTGTTACCACATTGCTTTCTGAAAAGGTTAAAGTTTATACCTTTACCAACAATATGTAAATATATTTTTATAACATTCTTGCAGGGTTATTATTTTTAAAAATCCTTCTGGTAAGAGAGCAGGCAGATGACTTGTCATTTTAATTGGTGTTTCTTTTTGATGTTGAACATTTTTCTCTGTATTAAATTATTTATTTCCTTTTTTCATTTTATATTCATTTGAATTTTTGTTTTCTTTATCAAATTGCTTGAGCTATTTATATAGCAAAAATACTTCCTATCATGTTTACATTGTATTTTCCCCATTTTGATTTTTGTATCTAGATGTTTTTCATTTTTATGTCATCTAATTTTTCTGGGTTTTTTTGTAGCTTTACACTTAGGATGCCCTTCTCCTTCTACATAGTTGACAGTCATTTTTATTCTATGGTTTGATTTTTTTCTTAATAATATATAGGGTGATGTGAGGATTTAATTTTTTTTCTTTTGCAAAATTATTAACCAGTTGGACGAACATTATTTGTTGACTAGTCCTTCCCTTTCCTATAATAAGCTTTTAATAATGTTCTTACTCTTGAATCATTTAAATATATTTTCAGACCTTTTGAACCGACTAAAATTTTTTTCATTTTGTTAGGAATATCAGTCTTTTCTGGAACTAGATTTTTAGCATTTTGAGGATAGAAAAAATGTCTAAGTCACATTTTATTTCTTTCACAAGAATTAAACTTTGTTACTTAATGGCTGTTTAAATTTATCACAATAAAACTTTTATGAACCCCTGTTAATGTGATTCATACTGGGGTATCCTAGTTTAATTCTTTTTTTTCGGGATAAAACTACACTAATGTAGTGAAACTGCTCAGAGCAAGGAAACCCCTAGGATATGGGGACCTGCTGGACCTCTTTCAGGTGTGTGAAAGTGTGTCATTTGGTCTCATGGTTATATATTTTGGAAATGCAATATTTATTTAAGATACAGTTTTACTCTGTTAAAGAGTTATGCTTATTAAGGGACCTAGGTGGAAAATAAACTTTTTTTCTCCCTCCTCAAAACCTATTTTTATATTTTAATGGAAACTGAAATAGTTTTGATGAAAAAGAATCAACCTTTCTGTTTTCTTCTTTTCCCCCTGGAATGACTTACAAAATGGTTAAAGCAAGATGTTTTTATATTACTGTACAGCCTTTTCCTCAATGTGATTTCTAAAATCTAAAACCATAGGAAGTTATTTATGTAAAGTTATACTTAATTAGCACATCATTAAAGTCATTGTAAAGAGTGGATATCTCTCATTGCTTCTTAGGACCACTTTCACTTCTGAGAGAAGAAAAAAAATCAGTAACTTTTTCTTACGATTTTTCTTACTGAGTTGTGATTTAGATATGGTGGGTATATTTTTGTTTTTCAAACTATGCTTCAAAAGACTTACAGTAGATAAATAGATTTTATTATTTTGTTGATCATCTATTCTGGATAACGTAGAAACTTCCTTTTTGACCATTATATTTTCATGTAAATTGGGAGGAAAAAAAGTGGGAAGAGATGAGAGATAGGTGTTTGATTTCTTTGAGTTACATTAAAATAAAAATTTTAAAATTATTTTTATTACTACCTTGTGTTTATTTCAGCTTGATAGACCTTGCTGTAACTGATATATATACAACATTTCACTATGGCTCACCTTATTTTATTGATTTTAATGTGCTTTTTTCACTTTTTTGCATCTCCCAAATTAGTATGCATCTTGCAGTTGATGGCATCTTAGAATCACTGTGGGACAGGGGATGTTGTAGTTTTCTTTTCTAGTGTGTGCATGAACTTGTTCATAGTTCTCCATATTATTATCACATCAGTTTAGTTGAGTGCATTGTTGATACCACATATGTTGAGTTTAATTGCTATTTAAAATGTCACCCTAGTTGTCAAAAACTTTCTGTTAACATCTTATGGTAAGATCAAAAAAGCACCAGCATCAAAACATGCAGAATGGGTGTTATTGGCTTAGAAGAAAATCTCAGAGACAGTAGTGAAATACTCTTTCAAGAAATGAGGACTCTCAGAGACAATAGTGAAATATCCAAGAAGTGGGGCATGCCAGTGCTCTTGATGACCAAGAGGATGAAGTTGTGAAGAGAAATTCTAAGTGATTAGAAAGCATTGGTATCATAGTTTAATTGGCACTGATTTTCTTTCTTTGTGATATTACAGGTATGTTTTAAAATCATTAGCATCTTGGACTCTATGATGAATGATATTTTGTTTTGTTTTTTATGAAGACGAGTTCCTTTTCTTTAATTTTTCTGAAGACTTCAGGCAGATAACTTTAAAGTGCAGATCATTGGTTTCTCTTTTAACTTCCATCGTCATCAGGGTACTGTTTACCATAAAGAGTGCTAGCATAATGTTGTAGGAAGAATAGTGAACCAGGAGTAGAAGATATATGGTATTTTTAAATTCTGGCTTTACCACTTACTTACTATGTCTCTTGGGCCAAATCATGCCCTGTAAACTCTATAAGATTGCGATGCTCAAAAGAAAAACACATGTTAACATTATAAAAATTATAAATACAACTTGTTACTATCGGAAGCTTTTAATTTTCCTGAGTAATATTTAATAAGGAGTGTTAAGCAGAGAGAGGGGTAGCCTCATACATCGATTCTCGTGGGACCGATATTTAATCACTTTATTAAAGCTTTATAGTGAGCTTTATGATCATCTTTTAATCATTCATATTAATGTTTTGAGACATTGTTATGGAAAATTTATGTCTCTGGGTTTGAATCAAAACCTTTATGCACAGAAAAGCAAGGAAATTAGGAGGGGAAGCCTTTTTGGAAACACCGTTCTTTGCCAGTCACATTTGACATCTTAGCTGTGCCAAATCAGTAATTTGTGCACTCATACTGAGGGACTTTGCAGAGCATGCTGTAGGAAATTGTAGTCTTAATTTAACATACCATAAAGAGAGCTTTGGGGGAAGAAAGGTAAGGATTTAAATGATAAAATTAATGTTAGCACACTGGTTTTATACTTTTAATGATGATTCTGGATGACTTTCAATTTCTTTTGAAAAATATTTTAAAACTTAGAGTTATATGTCTTTATTATATGTCTTGCCTCAAAAAATAACTAAGGGAGTTAGTACCTTTGAAAACACATATCACTCAGAAGTTAATGGTCTCTTAATTTAGAATTTCATATTATTTATTCAAATTCCCTGAGGATGATTAACCTGTCTTATTCATCTTTGTGTAACCTTTCAGTAAGTGTGTTGATTTAATTTCATTTTGTAAGTTTAATTATGTATAATTTGTGCATTTTCTAACCTCTTACATTTTAGTTGGCACTTTCAACTTTTGAGAGAGTTGGCTTGGTAGAAAGAGTTAAAGTTTGGAATTATAGCATGTGCATCCAATTAATTTAAAGTACCATTTCAGTAATAACAGGAGTAATGTTGTTGTTTTTAATGAGATGTGTTTATTTCTTGGAGAAGAAATTAGGACTGTATAAATTCAGGGTGTATAACAAAATTCTAGGAAGTTTCTAAATACTCATTTACAAGTGTGATGGCAATGATGGGCACACTATTTTTAATGACTCTGCTCTAGAGTATGAAGTCTTATTTATGTTTTCCCTCCTGTACTATATGAAGAAATAGAGTGCTTCTCTGAGGTGGGATAAAACTTCTGAGAATCCATATATATACTAAAAGAGTTTACAACAGAAGATGGAAGAGAACCAAAGGACAGTGTTAGGAGACAGGCACAGGAAAGCAGTAGTTAAGGGGTATAATAGTTTAGATACAGAGTCTGCAGTGTTTATCTGACACCTGGTTTTTATTTTGGTGTTTATTTTACATAAAGTGGTTTTTATTAAGATTGTCACTACTGGTTGTAATTATATAATAGAAAGTATTCCTAACTATAAATTAGATTTAATAATTTATTTTGTATGTGTTCTAAATAAAGCATTGAAAGACAACAGCTCAGAGGTTGTACAGCCTTTTCTAATGGGTTGTGGAACCAAGGAACCGAAGATCACTCAGCTCTGTTTGGCTGCTATTCAGAGACTCATGTCACATGAAGTTGTGTCTGAGGTAATATGACAATTTTATTTGAACTGCACCTGGGAGTCTAATTAGTAGTCTTTATGGGGGGGAATGAAACATAACATGATGTTTAACATAAGACAATTTTATGAATGACAGTGTGCTTGGAGAAAAGGGCTTAATTTTTAAATATTGCCAAATTGTCTCCTCTTTAAACACTCATAAATAATGAGTAAAGATGAAATGCATTTTGTCAGGTCATTTGTAATCTAAGAAGTCACAGTTCAGTAATATAGGTGACAATTTTGAGAATCAAGCAAATTTTCAATATCATCGAATAGTTATTTAATGTAATTCATAAATTTCTTTTAGAAAGGAGGGAAAATCATGACTGTTTCTTAGATTATCTGAAATGATGATTTGTTCATTAAGTGTATTTTTTTTCCTAACCTTATGATGGTAAAACAAAAAATATTTCATAACTGTGAATGTGTGTCTTGCTCTCAAATGTAATGGTGTTACCTTAATTTTGTACTCTATAAGGATAGAAATGGTATTTGCCCGTAGTATAGCTTCCTAAACAATATCAGATTAAATTGAGTGTACAAATGTGTTGTTAATTTGCATTGCATTTTGTTTTTTCTGTAATATACTGTAGATAAAGTAATGTATAAGAAATGACAGACTCATAATTTATGTATGTCCATATTATTCATGTCCAAATGAAATATATCCATAGCATTGTGGAAATGAGCTTTGATTTTGACTAGGTATTTCAGAACTGCATGCTGCTATTTGCTTATATTCAACTAGGATATTACATTTTAAAGAAATTTACTTTTGTGAGGAGAAAATTAATTGATCATTAAGTCCCAAATTAGTTGAGAGATGTGTTTGGATCTATAGATCTAAAAATGTGGTTTTTGTTATTGTGATCAAGAAATCCTCTCCAAGTGAGATAAGGTTTGTATATCTTTTCTTATTTAGGGACATAAACACCTATATTTTATTTGTTGGTAATAATTAAAATAATTATTTTACAGACTGCCGCTGGAAATATAATTAACATGCTTTGGCAGCTAATGGAAAATAGTCTTGAAGAACTTAAGCTACTTCAGACAGTTCTAGTTCTTTTAACAACCAATACCGTAGTTCATGACGAGGCACTTTCTAAGGTAGGAAACCTATTTGCCAGAGTTCATAAATGGTTTGAAACAGTATTTGAATAAGCTGGCTGAAAGAGAAAAGCCTGGTGCAGTTTGAATTTCCCTGTAGCTATAGTGATGATCGACATTGCATGTTAATAACCATCAGTGCTTTATTTTCTCCAGATTAGGAGAAAATCAGATTAGGGTGTTTAAGAAAAGCCCCTTGGGTAAAACTAACAGGCTTAGTTATGAATAGGAAATGTAGAAAAGGAGAGAAAAGTAGTGGAAGAATAGGAATAGAGAAAGATGGAAGTAAGGGGAAAAATGTGAGATACTGCCTTGGGTATTTTAGACTCCCTGTGATAGTGTGTGATAGCTTTCCCTACCCCCCTTTTAAAAATAATTTCACATGCATATGATATGTAAACCAGACAGTTCAAATTTGTCTCCTAAATGCTCTTTTTCTGCTGCAACAAGGGGTCCAGTCATCATTTGTGGTGTATGTATCATGCTCTATAAACCTATGTCTTGCTCTTGCTCTATAATCCTATCTTGCTCCCCCTCAATAAATTTCACCTCATGCTTGCCTTACTTTGGTGCGTCTGATCATTCTTCAGTCATGAGCACACTAAGAACTGACATTCCAGACTAAAACCTGACGCCTACACTCCAGAAATATTCAACTCGACTCCTTTCTGTTTAGGGGCCTTGACATATTCTCTTCCCTCTGCCTATATAAGCATCTAACCCCATCTCCACCCACTTCACCAGACTAACTCCTGCTCCTCTGTCCAATATCAACTCCCACATCACTTCCTGTAGGAGGCCTTCCCTGACCTCCTAAATCAGAGATAGAAGCCCTTCCTGTGTGCTCCCAGAAAACCTGGCACTGCCCATTTCAGAGTCCCCATCGCTCTAGAATGCATTTTCTTATTATATTGGCTCTTTCTCCATCAGTCCACAAACCCCATTAGGGGAGGGGTCCATGGCTATATCTTTAGTATCTAAAGCATGCCTGGCACGTACTGCTCAACAAACATTTGCTAAATGAAAGATGATGAAAAAAAAAAAAAAAACCAAAAAACAAATTTGTCTCCTAAGTAGCTAGAATCAAGCAAATCTCCTTTCAGCATTTATACTGGATAAGGTTGCATATATGATAGCTATTTCTCGTTTCTTCCCCAGTCCCATTCTCTTTGGAACCTATAACCATTGTTATGTGATATTTATTTCACTTTTTATAAAGTGTTTTTATAATAAAATATTTCTGAAGAACAAAGTACAGAGTAATATAAAAACAGTCTTCAGTTAATGATTTATTATCTAAGGAATTTTTTGGACTTTCAATAGTAGTTTTATTGTAATTTGCATGCCTTTAAGGATGGATGGCCTATAAAGTCGAGAAGTACAGTATACTGTCACATTAAGCTATGTCTACTTTCTCAAGCGATGTTCTTAGATCATAATGAGATTTTATTTAATTGTAAATAGTTTATTCTTTTAAGCTTATACCTGCTATATAAAATGTTTTATGTATTTTTATATATACTTTTTTTGTGTATATTAATGCTTCCTCTTGGTTTCTAGCTATCAAATTATTCTGATACTTAAAACTTTATAAAAAGTTATCATTTGACCTAAAGAAATAAAAACTGATTATAGGATTTATTTTAGTATGTTAATTTAGAAATGAAATATTTTGGGATGAAAAATTAAGATAATAAGGAATAGGATCTAAATTACCATTATGTTTTTTCCCAAGAATGACTTTTTTTTAAAACTACAAAACTTTTGAAAGAACACATAGGAGAAAATCTTCATGATATTGGGGTAGGCAAAGATTTCTTAGGGCACAAAATTCATGAATCATAAAAGAAGCCACAAGATGGGGAGAAATAGTCAAAAATATATGACAAAAGACTTTAGACTATATAATGAACTCTTAGAATTCATTCATAACACAAACAACTCCATAAAAAATGGACAGATGATTTCAACAGACTCTGTACAAAATAAGATATTCAAATGGGTGACAAACACGTGAAAAGAGGCTCAGTATTATTATCAGGGAAATGCAAATTAAAACCACAAGAAGATATCATTACACATCCATTAGAGTAGTTAAAATTTAAAAAGACTGACCATATCAAATGTTGTTGAGGATGTTGGATAGTTCTGAACTCACACATACTGCTGGCAAGAATAAAAAATTGTAAAACTGCTTTAGGAAACTGGCAGTTTCTTAAAAAGTTAAACTTGTTCTTACTATATCATCCAGCCATTTCACTCATAGTTATTTACCCAAGGTAAATGAAAGCATATGTCCTCACAGAGACTTGTGTATAAATGTTTACAGCAGCTTTTTTTAACAATAGCCCAAAACTGGAAACTACCCAAATGTCTATCAGCAGGTGCGTGGATAAGCAGAATGTGGTTTACTCCCACGGTGGAATACTACTCAATAATAAAAAGGTACAGACCACTGATTCACAGAACAGCACGATGAATTTCGCAAATAGTATTCTAGGTGAAAGAAGCCAGACACAAAAGAGCTCATACTGAATGAATCCATTTATATAAAATCCATAGAAAAATGCCAGCTAATCTGTAGTGAAAAAAACAGATTGTTGCCTGGGTCCAAGGATGGAGGGAGAGATTGGACGGCAACAGAGCACAAGGGAAATATTGGGTGATGGAAATGTTCTGTATCTCATTTGTGGCCATAGTTTCACAGGCCTATGTATCTGTCAGAACTCATCAAATTATTTATATACTTTTAAGAAATACAATTTATTGCATATAAATTGCATAATTGACTCCTAAATGACCCCTTTTAAAAGCATTGTAATTTTATTTATATGCTTAGCAAATTTATAAAGTATTTCTCCAAATGATTTAGTGATACAAGCTTTCAGTACTTTTTGCAAAGCAAGTCATTCTGGGGAAATAAAAACATGACACATTTTTATATACATGTTAAAAGAACCAAATTTTAAAAGGTATATTTCACATTACCTTAGCTAATCTTGTGTGGTTGTATATTTACTGAGAACTTGTTATTTCAGAATCTGAGGATTTTTATAGTTTTATTATGTAAAAGAGTGAGACATAATATCTGTGATTGAAACAACCAAACATAAATTATTGAATTTGGGGTTACATCTGATAAAATAAAGATAATGGCCTTGATCTTCAATCTTATTTCACACTAAATGAAAATCGTTTCTTTAGGCAATTGTTCTTTGTTTTCGACTACACTTCACAAAAGATAATATTACAAATAATACAGCTGCTGCTACAGTGCGACAAGTTGTTACTGTTGTTTTTGAGAGGATGGTTGCTGAAGATGAACGACACAGAGGTAAAGTGATAAAGTTTCCCTTTGATTGTGGGTGTTTCTTACCTGCGTGATTCCATTTTTATTAATATTCAGTCTTTGTGAATTTAGGATACCTAAAAACCAGAATACTTTAAAAAATATATTTTAACATTATTATATCAATAATGGCAATTTAAGAAATAAATCCCTCACAATTTTATCACCTCACAATTTTATCACAATTTTATCTTTTAAGGAGTAGACTTTTCATTCTCCGTGTTTATTTCTAATGTGTGTATAATTTCATATTGAAGATGATAATTTCATATTTTAAACCAAATATCACATTATGTGTGTTTTTAAGCCAAACATTACATTCTGTGAGTTCATCTTGTTATTTAATCTTCATAATTTAAATTTTAATGGTTGAATTTTGTGTCTAGTCTATAATTTAATAAACTAGTCTCCTATTAGACACTTACATTGTCGTTGATACTTTAGAACCATTGTGTCTTCCTACATATATTTTTTCCACCATTTGAATTATTTTTTTAGGATAAATTTTCAAGAGTGGGCTTTCCTTATGTGAATTTTTGTCTATCTCTATTAACATGTGTTAATTAAGAATACTTATATGACATATAAGTATTTTAATATGTATATTTATATATAATCTTTATATAACAAAGATTAACTCTTAAATGTTTTTATCAAATACCTTTGTTATAATTTTTAAAATCTTTTTCTTTGTGATTTTAAAACACATCCTAAAAACAGAAACATATCCTTCCAGAGAGCTGACAGATACACCCTGTTTGTTATAGTTTCTATAATTTGATAACTTTTAACTATAGAAATTATGAGTTTTTTCATTTGTTATTATTGGGTGAAAAGTAAAATTTTCTGCATGATCTGTTGAAAAGATCACAAGGTCCTGTAGTTATAAGCAGCCTATGTGCTTTATGTAGTGAAGAAACAAAAGATTAAACTATTTTTTCCCTTGCATAGTTTATCTTTTTTACTTAACCCCTGATATTACAAAATCTTTCATTTAATGTTCTTATGGCAATATTGGTTAAAAAATGGCAATACTAATAAGTAATAGTAATTTTGCCTCTCTGATAATTACTTCATGTTTTTGAAATCAACCATTGGTCAGGTTTTTCTCATTCAGTTTCAGGCATTCTCAACCTGTTGATTTTTTTTAGAATATTTCTACCAACTTTGGTATATTGATTTTTCTGTATTTTTCTTTGGGGAAAAATGCAGGTAGAATTCTAGTTTTAAATGTTAAGAAATTAATATTATAGTGTACTACATTTAGTTAAAATAGTCAAAGTCATATTATATATTAAAAAAGGGCAATTCTCCAGTTTGAATGTTTATACATTCACAACGTAATTCATAGTATAATTCCCATACTGGTGGTTTTAGCTGTGTGTCTCTAGAAACTAATACACCATTTAATACTTTTAGTAGGGTAGAAATACTTAAAACCTCTTTCTTTTCAAGTAGTCATTAAGTCAACATTTATTCAAAACAGGCTACCATAACTTACAGAGAATGATATCTTTTTATTAGTAGTTAAAGAAATGCAGAGGTTGTACGTGGTGACTCACACCTGTAATACCAGGTGTGCTTTGGAAGGCTGAGGCGGGGAGATCACTTGAGCCCAGGAGTTCCAGACCAGTCTGGGCAACATAGTGAGACGCTGTTTCTACAAAAAATAAGAAAAAATAGCTGGGAGTGGGTTGTACACACCTGTAGTCCTGGCTACTTGGGTTGCTGAGGTGGGAGGATCACTTGAACCCAGGAGTTCGAGGCTGCAGTGAGCTATGATTGCACCACTGCACTCCAGCCTGGGTGACAGAGGGAGACTCTGTCTCAAAAAAAATTAAAAATTAAAAAAAAATGCTGAATTAGGAAATGCCATTCTAGCTGACTCTTAGCTGGTGCATACCTGAAATTGACATAGTAATAGTGGCAGATCAGGCAGTTAATTCTCTTGATGATAGTGAGATAGAATAGGAATTAACCATATGGTAAACTTTTATAAGTTTGTTTGATATTTGAAGGTACATTCAAAGATCATGTGAATTTCAAATCCATGAAATAAAGGGGCTGAAGAATGGGAGACTGGGAAAATGAAATGCATGGACATAGATAGTAACCTTATTATAGTGAATGTAAGATAGTGAAGAGTGATTTTTGTGGCATTTTGAATAAAAATGTATGCCCGTATTTTTTTCATTTTGGAGGCATAGTTCTGAAATTATAATTAAAGTTTATTATTATGTAAATAAGTATTTTAAATATACCCTTTAAATAGAATATATGATTTATTAAATAAAGGCCGTTATGAACTCATAAAACCCATCCTATTTTCATTGCAGATATTATAGAACAACCCATACTGGTCCAAGGAAATAGTAACAGAAGATCTGTCAGTACCCTCAAACCTTGTGCTAAGGATGCATATATGCTTTTTCAGGTATTTCAGTCAATAAAAGTAATTTTTATTATAGAATACAGTTTTGTGTAAATTTTTAATTTTGGAATTTTACATCTGATTTAATTTTTTTATATGAAATTTTATGTCCAAAGTAGTAGTGAAATAGTTCTAATACATTAAAGAACAACTTCCACATTTACTACACAGGTAATTAACATAATAAAATGTTATGACTCACTTTAAGGAAATAAAATGAATTAAACCTAGAACTAGAAAACATGTATATTAGGGATGACAAATTATAAAAATTTTTTTAACAAGGAAAATTTAATAAACTTGTGGTTTACACAATATAATTTTATATACAAATAACCTGATTTTTACATTACTTGTCATGAATAAATCATTTTCATTAAAGTAAGATTAATCTGTACTGAAAATTTTATCAATTTGGATTAAAAGGTTATTTTTTCAGTAACAGAATGTTACATTAATCATTTGTCTACTGTTTTATGTATATTGTCAAGTTATATGATTGTTTAAAAGTTTACTTTTATTAATATATCAAGTATACAATTTATCAAAATTTGAATTACCCGTGCTTGGTTTCTAAGGGGCAAAAACAACTATTATATGAGAAGAGAGAGGTTTTTCATTTTTTTAAGTTTTATGAACTATGAATTTTGAAAAGCACACTTAATTCTAGCACATGAAATTGTTTGATTTGTTTTCCCAGGACCTGTGTCAGTTGGTTAATGCTGATGCCCCTTACTGGCTGGTAGGCATGACAGAAATGACTCGAACATTTGGCCTTGAATTACTTGAATCAGTCTTGAATGATTTTCCACAAGTCTTTTTACAAGTAAGCCATTTATAGTATCTTGTGCAAAGTTAATCTTTAATTTTCTTTACAGATTTTTTTAAAGCAACATGCATTTTTTCCTGCATTATAAGATGCAAAGAGTGATAGCCTCAGACTTTAGACATATAACAATTTAGGGTTATTTTACTTCTTTTAGTGCCCTAGCATTTTAAAATTTTAACATTAGAAGGAATCCCTAGACACTATTTAGTCAGGCATTTCCCAGCCTATGAGTCTATGAAAGAAGTGTGGTATGTGAGCTATTTTTATGATATTTAAAAGCTTGAAGAAATTATTGATTTTTACTTATTTATGTATAGCTTGATTTTACTTGTTTATATACAGTGTTTTTAGATAACTTAAATGAAAAAAAAACTAAGGTCCAAAATTGATTTCAGTGACTTCTGCAGGATTCTTTAGATATCAGCAGTTCTTGAACTATAATTTAGGTCTTTTAACTACTCATCTAGCTTCTTCCCTACTTTGCTGCCTTCCTAGGTAATCCATTTTATCCTTTGCTCTTACCTACAAAATGAGTGAATAAATATATATTCACTCATTCACAATAGTATAAGATCTTTTAGCCTAGGATTTGGAAATGAAATTATTTTTATAAGGTCCATAATTTTTGCTATATATTAGGCAATTGTTAAATGCTTTTGGTGATAATGAACAATATCTACTCATGATTCCCTTTCTTATAGTATGATATGAATAAGCAGTATTTAGCTGTAACTTGTCCAACAGTCTTGTATAAAATGACGGTCATAATAGCTACCATTTTTGACTGTCTTCTACAAGCTATGTGCCAGATTCCTTACATATTCTCTGTAATAGTCCCAAATGCCTGAGAAGTACCAGTTATTCCTATTTTACACGTGAAGAAACTATGACTTACAGAGGGTTAAGTAATTTGTTCAAGGTTTCATGGGTTGTAAGTGGTGGAGTTGGGGTTTGAATTCATGTTGATCTGAATTCCAAATTAGTCTCTCCTTTTTGCCTCTTTTTCCTTCACACCCACATCCCAACCCTCACCTCAAGATATATCGAGGGTCCGATCACTTCTTACCATTCTACCACAGTTATTATAGTCTAAGCCATCATCACCTCATACCTGAATTATTGTTTTAGTTTCCTAACTAGTCTCCATGCATATACATTTGCCCCATCCTGGTATAGTTACTTGTCACACCACATCTAGAGTAGTCTTTTAACACAAGTCATATCTTTTCAGTCCTTTGTGAAAGTGCTTCAGTTGGTATCCTTTTTACCCGAATATAAGATGAAGTCCTTATTATGGTCTGTGGAACTTTTCATGACTTAGTTCCCAGTATTCCTTGATTTTGTCTCTTTCCACTCTTCCCTTTGCCCTCACCCTTTAGGTACACTGTCTGTCTTGTTTCTTAAATGCCCCAAGCAGACTCCTGCTCAGGGTTTTTGTATTAATACTTACTATTTCCTGGGCCTGGAGTAGTTTTCTCTCATATCATATGCTGTCTTACTTTGAGGTCTTTGCTTAATGGCCAATTTATCAGACAAATCTTCCCCAACCACTTTGTGCAAAATGGCAACCTTTTTTCATGCTAGCACCCTTACCTTTCTTACCCCTGTTTATTGATTGATTGATTTTTTTTAAAAAACCATCAAGTCCTGGAGATTCTACCTCTTTCTTCCTTTCTTCCTTCCCTTCTCTCCCTCCCTCCCTCTCTCTCTCCATCCCTTTCTTCTTTTCTTCTTTTCCCCTCCCCTCCCCTTAGTTCCTTTTTTCTTTTCTCTTTCTTTTCTTTCTTTTTCTTCATTTTTAAATTTTTTTGCAGAGGTGGCATTTCACTATGTTGCCCAGCCTGGTTTCAAACTCCTGTCCTCAAGCAGTCCTCTCACTTCAGCCTCCTAAAGTGCTGGGATTACAGGTGTGAGCCACCATGTTCAGCCACCCCTCTCTATTTTTCTTTATAGCACTCATCACCTCCTGACACACACACACACACACACACACACACACATCTCTAATTTTATTTTCTCTCTTCCTCTTCAGGAAGATAAGCTCTATGAGGCAGGGACTTAGTTCACTACTGTACAGGTACCTTTAGTAATAGTATAGTGCCTAGCAGATAGCAGGTGTTTGCTTTGAATGAATGATTGAATTGGTTAATGAATTTAATAAAAAATTTCTATATTTGGATTGTGTTTTCTGACTTTGTAGGAAAAGATTTGAAAAAGTTTTTCCAAATTTATTGTAATCACAAAATTCTTAGTTTACTTTATTCTTCCTGCTGTAATGTAATGGGGGGCAAGGAAGAATTATTCTGTGTAAGATCCTAGAATATAGTCCTGCAAAATTTTCTTCTAGTAATAAATATTTTTTTTTTTAACACATTCAACCAAAATTTACCGGTCATTCACAACATTCTGGTCTATGTATTTCATGCCAAGTATACAGAAGTTAAATAAGTCTGTAAAATCCTTGCCTTTATAGCACTTACAAGTGGGAGAAAGATAATAACTGAATAGATCAGACATGTTGAGTGCTGTGAAGGAAAAGTTAAAATGTGCTATGGAAATGAATAATGTGGGTACCAAATCTGGTGGAGTGCTGGTGATAAATCAGGGATATGCTTTAGCTTATACATAAAGGGTAAAGAGTAGTTAGGAGATACAGGTAGAACAGAAAAAGAATACTCCACACACAGGGAATGCCAAGATCAGTGACCCTGAGAAAGGATCAGTGCCTGGCACATATTATAAGCAGTCAACAAGTAATTGCTGAATAAATCAATGATATATCATAGTGAGTGATGAAAAAGGCAGTCCCAAAGGTGACTCCTAGCTTTCTGGCTTGAGCAGTGAACCATTTGCTAAGATGGGATACTTTATGCTAGAATTTTTATTACAAAGGATAGATTATTCAGTTTCAGAATACTCATTTTGAGGTATCTGTGAGACACACAGAATGTTAGTGGGACTCATACATCTTGAGGTTTTAGGCTGAAGTTATAAATTTAAATGTTCCTGTCATATGGTTTTTAATTAAAGATATGAGAGTGAGTGAAATCACCTATGGTGAGAGCATAGAGTGGAAAGCAAGGGCCTGGTCTTCTGGAGCTCTGGGGAACCTCAGCATTAGAATGGTTGAGCATGAGAGAATGAGCATGCACAAAAGACTGAGAACACAAGGCCAGAAAGGCAGGAACAAAGTGAGAGAGTGTGGATAATAAGAGACAAAAAAGCAAAGAAAGTTTCAAGATGAACCGAGTAATCATTTATGTCAAGTGCTTCAAAGAGATCTGTCAAAACAAATCCTAGAAAGGCAAAGTTTGCTTTGGCCACAGAGATTATGGTTACTATAATGAGAATTGGAGTTGTGGTGGTGGTGGTGGTGGAGGAAAGCCAACTGTAGTGGAATTGAGTAGTGAGAGAGAAACAGTGACTAGATAAAACTTTTCAGAGTTGTTTATTTATGTATTAACCAATATATAAAATAATTATTTTTATAAAGTGTGAAAATGGATTTAACTATACTTTTCACTTTAGCAGTCAAAGAAATTAATTGTAGATGTGAGAGTAGAATTTCAAATCATTTAACTCTTTTAAGATCTCATTTTGGGGGGAAGAATTAAAAAGTACATTAAAACACATAGAAAAGTATGGAAGGGTATACACCTGGGAAGTTAACAGTGACTAACCAGCTTATCTTCAGGTGAGATGAGGCAAGACTTTTATTTTTATCTTTTTATTTATCTGTATTTTCTGATTTTTTCTTGAATAAACCTGATTTGATTAAAGATACTTTAAAAAATTTTTGTGATTCTGAGCTGCTAAACTGCTCTGTGCCTTAGTTTCCTTTTCTGTAAGATTAAGGGATTAGATTGGATAATTTTTATGATTCTTTGTTTATAGCTTCAAGGAAATTTGGATGATTAAAACAACAAAATAAAATATATTTGAGCTTAGTCATTAAATACAGAGTAGGCATAAAGTGAGGCTACTCTTGGCTTATACAGGCAGGGAATTAACAGGTTAAAGAAGGTTTTTGCCTAATATGCCGTGACTATAAGTAAAATTTAAGAATTCTTTGCAACATTCCCTAGACTTGTAAAATAATTATGTTTGTTTGTCATTGTATATTGTATTAGCTCACTGTGTTCTGTTCAAGTAATTAAAATAGAACAAAATTTTAAGTTATTTATTAAGTTTTCTCTGTATGAATGGAATTGTTCTTTGCAAAATAAAATCAGTGAATTATATAACTTATTCTTTATTAATCAAGTGTTCTCAGCTGCCTGTTTTAAATCTTTATTTTTTTTATTTTTTTTTTTTTGAGACAGAGTCTCGCTCTGTTGCCCGGGCTAGAGTGAGTGCCGTGGCGTCAGCTTACCTCACAGCAACCTCAAACTCCTGGGCTTAAGAGATCCTCCTGCCTCAGCCTCCCAAGTAGCTAGGACTACAGGCATGCGCCACCATGCCCGGCTAATTTTTTCTATATAGATTTTTAGTTGTCCATATAATTTCCTTCTATTTTTAGTAGAGACGGGGTCTCACTCTTGCTCAGGCTGGTCTCGAACTCCTGACCTTGAGCAATCCACCCGCCTCGGCCTCCCAGAGAGCTAGGATTACAGGCGTGAGCCACCACGCCCGGCCTTAAATCTTTATTTGTTTGAATTTGTGTAATCTATTTTCTTTCTTCTGTTCCTTAAGTTTTTAATTATCATTGTCCAACTTCAAGTTCCTAGTAATAAGCACCAATTACTGTATTCTAAAATCATTAAATATTCCTTTTAAATTTATATCCTTTTAAAAACTTCTTGAAATGTTGGTTATTTTGGTCTGAGATCCTCTGAGCACAACACAAATTACAAAATCATGTGTAAACTATAAAATAATAAAATATATAAACTTATAATAACTAAATTATTGATTCTAATTATTAATAAGTTTTTTTTAGTCATACTGTGTTGTAGATGTATTAAGTGTAAACTAAGTTAATTATTTTTTTCCTTTTCCTTTTCTCTGCAAATAGCACCAGGAATTTAGTTTCCTCCTCAAAGAAAGGGTATGTCCTCTTGTGATAAAGCTCTTTTCTCCAAATATAAAATTCAGACAAGGTTCCAGCACTTCATCTTCTCCAGCACCAGTTGAAAAACCATATTTTCCTATCTGCATGCGCTTGCTGAGAGTAGTATCTGTTCTGATTAAGCAGTTTTACAGTCTTTTGGTAAGTGCTACTTTCCACACATTTGTGTCTGTAATTGCATGTTGTACTCTTTTTAGAAAGTGATCTACTATAGTGTGTTTAGTTTTTTCAATTCAGTTCAGAATTTTTTTGATTACCTACGTACCTTTACCTTTAGATACTCTAAAGGTTCATTCTGTCCTTTCTTTAATCTTGCTTATGTTTATGGAGTATTTATAATGTAATGTCAAGGAGAGTTATAGCCTGTTATCTGAAGCAGCATAGGAATTATGGTTTAGGAATTGAGTTTCTTAGCTAATTGTCCATATCTCACTTGAAGGGTAATTAAAATTATAGTATCTTCAGTTTATGCTGCTTTCATTTATACTGTTTCATATATCTTAACAAATTAAAGTAAAGACATTAAAGATTTGGTGAAATCTAGGATTAGAAATCAATTCTTCTGACTTCCAGTCCAATGTTATATCTATTTTATATACATTTATGAATGCGGAATAGGTTGTGATATACCTGATCATAATTCTAATGTAATGGTTTACTCTGAAACATTCAAACAGTATTTCTCAGAGAAAATAGTACATTATATTTCTTTTAATTTTGTGTTAAGTCAGATTCAGCATTGTATAATTTTTTAGCATTTATAATTAACACAAATAGATAACATATTAATAGTAGGGGACTTCAATATTCCACTTTCAATAATGGGTAGAATAACCAGACATAAGATCAATAAGGAAACAGAGGACTTGAACAGTACCAGTTGGACCTAATAGACATACAGAACATTCCACTCAGCATCAGCAGAATACACATTCTTTTAAAGTTCGCATGAAACATTTTCCAGGATAGACCACATATTAGGCCACAAAACAAGTCTTAACAAATTTAAGAAGATTAAAATCATCCCAATTATGTTTTCTTTTTTTTTTTTTTTTTTTTTTTTGAGACAGAGTCTCACTCTGTTGCCCAGGCTAGAGTGAGTGCCGTGGCGTCAGCCTAGCTCACAGCAACCTCAAACTCCTGGGCTCAAGCGATCCTCCTGCCTCAGCCTCCCGAGTAGCTGGGACTACAGGCATGCACCACCATGCCCGGCTAATTTTTTTTCTATATATATTTTTAGCTGTCCATATAATTTCTTTCTATTTTTAGTAGAGATGGGGTCTCGCTCTTGCTCAGGCTGGTCTCGAACTCCTGAGCTCAAACGATCCGCCCACCTCGGCCTCCCAGAGTGCTAGGATTACAGGCGTGAGCCACCGCGCCCGGCCTAAAACTTATTTTTATGAAAAATAACTATATTTTCCAAAGGGAAAAAAGGCATTGTTTTTACATTTTTGCAAATCTTTTGAATATCTGGCTTAATAGAAAACAGCTGGATTCTCATATCTTTTTGTGTCTTCATTGAGTTGTGAAGTTTTTTGGGTTGAAACATATAAAGGTGTAGAATCCAAAATGTTTTCATACCGTTATGTTAAAATTCATTGATTCATCTTGCACTTTGAATCAATCTTTTGGTCATGCATGATTTTGTAACATCATGTATTTCAGTTCTGTAGGTATTCCAAATGTTATCTATTTTATACAGTATCAAAAATCACATTTGCTAATATCACCTCCCATTAATCAGAAAAGTCTTTGGTTATTCAGAAGCTGTCAAGCTCACAGTGGCAAATGTAAGTTTTCTAAAATTCTCAAATTTTATCATTGGCAACAAATACTATCAGTTGTTTCCCTAAAGAGACAGGCCTACTTTGTTCATTTTTTAGAAACTATCTGTATAATGTATGCAAGTGTAAATAATCATGATTTGCCGTTTGCTCTTTCAGTTAAAATGGTATTCCATAGGGAAAAAAGACAACTAGTAAAGTTCACAACCATGCTTTTTTCAGGCAACCATCGTACTTTTGATGCACAGCAAAAGTACTTCCCATTTTGTCACACAGAATATTAAAAAGACACGTACTTACGGGTCAGATTTAATAAAATCAATGATTTGTATTTTATTGTTTTTAATATTTTTGTAGTTCTTAAGTGAAACTAACCTTTTTTTTTAAATCATGTGTTGCACCGAAGAATATGAAACTCATACAGTTTGGTGTTACTGCCTTGATCCTGCCATGGCACCAGCTGTTTTAGCCACCATTGCTTTTGCACCATCATTACAAATGTCAATACATTGAAAATGACAAGTGATATCTTAGCATTATCATGAAAATAACTTTGACCTTGCAGACCCCCTAAAATGATCTCAGGGACCCTAAGAGGTCCAGGGGCCAACTTGGGAACAACTGCCCTAGAGAATTGTGTTCTCCTCCAGTATTTATCAGCTTATTTTATTCTATCAAGTAGCTCAGAGATACAGCTCCTATACTGTATTCTTTCCCCTTTCTGTCATCTGAACTAGGTGCTTCTCTATCCTCTGAATTACTTGGAATGTGTGACCAGATATCTTTTGGGGGGCAGGTACCCTTAAGGAATCTATGAAACTTAATTATTTAATAATTGTAAGAGGCTAGTATATTTCTCTTCTGCCCATGACCTACTGTTTTTAGAAAGGAATAAATGAGGCTAAATTGACTTGTCCAAAGTAATTTTCTACTTCTTCACAGACATTTCTCTAACAAAAGATCCTTATCACTAAGAGATCCATTAGCTGTAAGATTAACAGTAACCAGCCCCTGACAGATAGACTTCTGCTTTTGAATGTTCTGCCACACTTTCTTCACTGTCTTTCAAGCCAGCACTTATCTTATGCACATGATTCTTTTTATCAGACATCTATGTGATACTGTGATTAGAATTTCTACCTATTTAACTTTTGATTCATCTAAAGCCATCAGATGTCTCTTGATTATTATCTAGTACCAAAGGACTATAGGAATCCAAAAACATTCGTCACCCTTCTTATTGTTATAGTGGAGTTTACTTGATATCTTTGGGTCTACAAGAATTGGACTTAGGCCATAGATTACTGTTTCCCTGTAGGTGCAACCTCTTGGGGGAATGACTTAACAGATTCACAGTAGACCTCTACATTTGCATGGCACCTTATCATGTTTAGAATGTTTTTATTCTTATATTTTTCTCATTTGATTTCTCAAGAAGGTGTAGGTACTTTTATCCTTTATTTAAAAAAAAAAAAAAAGGCTACGTAGCTGTTCTCATCCACAGAGTTGCTGGATGAAGAGGCTGAGCCATCTGATTTTTGACCTAGTTCTTTTAAACTGAACAATATCGTGTTGAGGACAGTGACAGTTTTCTGCCTTACGACTTTCCCAATCATAAGCAGTCTAAGGATAAGATTGTTTTTAGTTGTATCTCCTTTCTTAAAAGCTACTTTTAAGCATCCAGTTAAAGATAATGAAAGGCATTAGAAAATACCAACAGGTAAGCCTTTGCGCTAAAATCCTGAGGGCTACTATATTTCCCAAATTCCTTGTCCCACTTTGTGGCTCACTCATTTTGAGGCACCCCCAGCTAAAACATCCAATAACCTGCTGCATCTCCTATGGAAGCAAGGGTCAATTTGGCTTAGTAATCATGAAATCAGCTTAATTTTTACCTCCCAGAGGTCCTGCTGTGTCCTCAACTAATAAAGAAACAATTCACTTACCTTTGAATAAACTGGTTAGTTTTTGTTTGTTCATTTAGTCATCAGACACGTTATGAATTATGCCTTGAATGTGCTTTAAACATTATTTATAAAGAGCTTGCCGAGAAAATGGTCTGTTAACAACAGTGGCAATAACTAGCATGTAATTAGCAGTACTAGGCCCTGTTTAAGTCTTTTATGTATCTTACACTTATCAACTGCTAGAGGTTCCTTCTCGTTTTGCTACTACAAAATTTATGCTATATCCTTTGGCTTATTGCCTCTTTGTTTCTTAAGCAACAAAAAAAGCAGAGAAAAACTGGTATTTACTGAAGGGTAGAACATGCATCCTATCAACAGTTTACATTGTATATGCTACCTGACTGTTTGCTGGAATGGAGATGGCATGATGGTGCACTGTGCTTTCTAAAGAGTAAGGGTAAAGGGTTAACCATGTTAGCAGATCACTAGCATTTTTAGGGATGTATTTAGAGAAATACTGTGATTTTTACTGTTTACTTTTTCTTATATAACTGCTTTTCACTTCTCTATTTCTCCACTCTCCATTAAGAATTTTATTTCAAATCTAGGGCTGGTGCAGTGGCTTATGCCTGTAATCCCAGCACTGTGTGAGGTTGGGGTAGGAGGATTGCTTGAGAGCAGGAGTTCGAGGCTGCGGTGAGCTATGATCACACCACTGTACTCCAGCCTAGTTGACAGAATGAGACCCTGTCTCAAAAAAAAAATTTATTTCCAATCTAAAAGACTTTATTGTTTTATCCACAGCACTAAGTTAGGAACAAGAATGTGATTTATAATTCTTCTTTTTGATTAAAAGAAATATCATAGAAAATCGTATATACGTTTTAGGTAACTGAATGTGAGATATTTCTGTCACTTCTGGTGAAATTTCTGGATGCAGATAAACCACAGTGGCTACGAGCTGTTGCAGTGGAATCAATACACAGACTCTGTGTGCAGCCTCAGCTATTAAGGTAAAACCTCAGCGATATTTTGTTAAATGGATAGGTTAATGCTTATTAACCAATAGTAGGTTAATAAATTAGTAGGCAGCATTTAAGTATTCTCAAATATTAGTGATTTCTAAACAAAGAAAATAGAGTATTGTATATGGAAGGGCAGGGATGTAGGTGTGGAAAAGAACTGGGAGGTGGGCAAAATGTGTGATTAGTGATTGACATCAGTCTTAATTTACTGAGTTAATATAGCCAAGGTAATTTTTTTTAGAACCTTGACCTCAATCTGAACCGTTTTCCTAAATTAGTAAAATCAGGTGTAATGAAGAATTTTTGAGTATAGCATTGAAATTATAGCAGTATCTCTAGTTATAAATATGTTAAAAATCTTTAATATATTCAAATGTTTTTCCCAGAAACATTTTAAATTATTTTACAGGTCATTTTGTCAATCCTATGATATGAAACAGCATTCTACCAAGGTTTTTCGTGATATTGTGAATGCACTGGGATCTTTTATCCAGTCCTTGTTTCTTGTCCCTCCTACTGGAAATCCTGCTACAACCAACCAAGCTGGTAAAGGCATATTCATATTTTGTTTTTTATATTCTGCCATAATTTACAATATCCACTATTCTGAGAGGACATTTTATAGAAATCCTGTGACTAGAGAAATGTGGATTACCTAAATATATTGATAGTAAAGATTTACACTTAAAGACTAATTTGATCTCACTGAAGTAACTGTGTTTACTTCTTTCCAGAGTAGGGTCTCCTCTCTATTAATACTTTCAGTTCCTTTAATCACATAAGAACAAAAGTTTAGATACTAATACTCATTTAAGAAGAATCTTCATTTGATGCCTCTCTTGAAAGAATATAAACAATTACTACCTTAGGAGGTACGTTAGTCTCTCTTTTAACAAAAGGGGTTAACGTGGTTTAAGTTTGTTTGGTAATCAATATATGGCTTGTTGTTTCCCTCTACCTTTTTTCTCTTCTACTTTGTATTATCCAGTTGATGGTTTTTTAATTCTTTATTCTCACCTCTGATAAAAAGTGATCTAACGAGGTATACTAATAAATTTGTCAGTGTTTTTACTTACTTTAGTAGCTTTTATATAAAAAAGGAAATGGCATTTTGGAAAAATAGGGAGACTCTCTAATAGACAAAATAGTATTGATAAATATATTTGTGCACTACCCATTCTGATAGTACAGAAAATTTTTTTAAAGATTGGCAAGGTATTTGAATATTATTGATTTGTAATCAAGTAATAAATTGGTATCTTTGCTTTTCTCCCCCTTCCCTAATAGGAAACAATAATTCAGGTGGCTCAGTCTCAGCACCAGCTAACTCAGGAATGGTGGGGATTGGTGGAGGTGTTACTTTGCTACCAGCATTTGAATATCGAGGAACTTGGATACCTATTCTGACTATAACAGTTCAAGGCAGCGCTAAAGCAACCTAGTAAGTAGTAGTGGTGTTGTTCTATAAGGGATGCTATTTTTGGGGATGATGTTTAATCCTAAAGTGCTTCTCTCTGCATTATATTTTAAATTTTGGACCCAGTGTTCCTAATGCACTTTAGAACTCATTTTCTTTTGTCATATTTTGAAAATTTTACCTAGTACTGAATTTTGTTTTCTTTTATGCTATTATTTATAGATTAACAACATAATAAAACAAAATTTATTCAGCTCTTCTATATAGCTTTTTGATTTAAGTATGTGGCTTGTTTTCAGACCCCTTAGATTTTGGTCTTCTAATGTTGAGTTACCTTCAGTAAATTAATCTTTTTTTTTTTTTTTTTAAGACTTCATTTCTTTTATCTCTATATGTAAGAAAAGTTATTTTAAGTGTTTAGCTAATGTCATTGTTAGGGTTCAATACATGAAAATTTTAGTTTATAATTAATTGTTTAATGGATTCCATATCTGTTATTTTTTCATTGTCATTAGCCATTCCAGTTTAACAAATACATATTCAGTAAATATTACTGATTTTTCTTAAGTCTAGTAAAATGCAGTGCTTAGAGAAATAAAGCAATCAATACTACATGGGTTTAACATTGCTATGGTTACTATGATACAATTACAGGTGTATTTTGAGTAATTGGTATGCATAATTAAAATGCTGTTCTGATAACAGGAAATCAAGGCTTAAAATATAAAACAGACTTGGGAGGCTGAGGCGAGAGGATCACTTAAGCCCAGGAGCTTGAGTTCAGCCTGGGCAACATACATAGCAAGACCCTATCTCAAAAAAATAAATGTGAAACAGAATCTCTGACTTGTTTAGATCATAAATTTCTATGGTATGTCAGACTACATTGTATCATCATGGTGATATTTTATCATGCAGCCTTATTTTGCCTAAAATTGTGAAAATATAGAGTTATAGAGAACTGAAATATTTTAACTAAAATTTGTTATTGTTCTTAGTCATTTATAAGATACTGAAGTTACCTAGTCTCATATAGGCTTTGCCTTGGTACAGAAGGTAATGACTTGAATATACTAACGAATCAAGTGGTACAGGAATCAGGTTTCTAGCACTAAAGGAGACATTATCTAGTTCACGTTTCCACCTCATTTTACAAGCTGAAAAAAACCCAACACAACAAAATTCCTGCCTTCAAGGAGCTTAGATTTTATTAATAGTGACTGATGTAGTCAATAAAGACACAAAAAAACATATAACCTTGAGTAGTGGTTAATTCTTTGAAAAAAAAGCAAGTTAAAGGGCATAAAGAGTGACCAAGGTGAAGATGGGGACAGAAAGGGTCTCTTTGAGGAGATAGTACTGAGCAAACACCTAATTAAAGGGAGAGAGTGAAGATGTGTGCTTGAGGAAGGAAAATAAAAATAAAAATAAACCATGAAAGGGCAAATACTTGCCCAGGTTGTAGCACTGCTTTTTTTAATTAACATAAGTCTAAAAATAAATTGTTTATTGATAAGTTAAATCCTCATCACTTAAGAGAGTTGGATTTTAAGTGGTGTTGCTACTAAATACTATCATTTTGAGTATAGCACTTTATGTCACTTGATCTTAATTTTCTCATCTTTAAGATAAGGTTAGGACTAAATCTTTAAAGAAATGTATGAATAGTTTTTTTTTATTGCTATACACTAAAATTACTTCTGAAATCATAAGTATCCAGAAAATATTGGATGTTCTTTTTGTACATGGGTTATTAGTACGTTCACATTGGAGCTTACCTGTTGAATTGGCATCTTTCAGTCATTCATTGTGAGGTTCAATATAAAATGATTTTTGTTTCTTTGAAGGCATACATACAGTCTTATATTCTTTTTTTTTTTGACTTCTTAAGTATATAAGAACTTGAAAACTTCAGTGCTTTATAGAGAGAAGTAGTTTTGACATAAATATTGGTTGCATTATATTCTTTCTTATTTATTACACCATAGATCCCTTCAAAGTTGGGCTGACACTTTTTACAATTTGACATAAGTTTAAAATGTTTAAATAAGTGAGTTACATTTTGTCTAAAAGTGGAATTTACGCAATAATTCTAATAAAATATTAGTGAAACAATGAGGTAAGAAAGTATGTGTTTTGTTTTAGGTTCGTGGTGTAAAATATAAATTACCTTTTTTTCTTAACTATTGAAGTGCTTAAAGTTTGTACCATAGAATTTGGGAATTAAAGTTTCTGATGTTTCAGATTATTTTATCTGTTTTAGATACATTATTTTCCCACTAGATCACATGTTTGAGAACAGGAATTTAACAGGTGTTTTAAGCACTGATTTATTTAGTATGTGGCTCCCTAACCCTAATTTGCCTGTTAAAGATTAAACCCATAAACTTTTTTTTTTTTTTTTTGTTGAGACAGAGTCTCACTTTGTTGCCCAGGCTAGAGTGAGTGCCGTGGCGTCAGCTTAGCTCACAGCAACCTCAGACTCCTCGGCTTAAGCGATCCTACTGCCTCAGCCTCCCGAGTAGCTGGGACTACAGGCATGCGCCACCATGCCCGGCTAATTTTTTCTATATAGATTTTTAGTTGTCCATATAATGTCTTTCTAGTTTTAGTAGAGATGGGGTCTCGCTCAGGCTGGTCTCGAACTCCTGACCTTGAGCGATCCACCCGCCTCGGCCTCCCAGAGTGCTAGGATTACAGGCGTGAGCCACCGTGCCCGGCCTAAACCCATAAACTTTATCATTCTATTTGAGCTTAAATTTCTTGATCAATAATATAAATATATTTCTAATAATTACATACATTTTAAAATGCTCAGTTTTGACACATATTAGTGGTTAAATGGGTAGACTTTAAAGTCAGACTTAAGAACTGCTTATTAATAATTGTATCACCTGAGTCCTTAGTTTCATTGTCTCTTACAGTTTTTGTGAGGACTTAGATGATATATGTAAAAAAAAAAAAAAAAAAAAAAAGTAGAGTCCCAGGCTGAGAGTATGTCTCAAAAATGATCACTATATATGTATTCTTATTGTTTATTTTGAGTTTTGCATTTTTTTAATACATTACCTACTTTATCCAGTCTAATTATGATTTAAGGACTTTTGAGATAGGAAATTACTTTTATTAGCTTTTTTATTGTAATCTTTAGTAATTTCAATTTTATTTTGAGATAATTCACATACTATAAAATTCACCCTTTTACAGTAATACAAGTCGTAGTTTCAGTATATTCAAAAGTTGTGTGACCATTACCACTACCTAATTCCAGAATATTTTCGTCACCCCAAGAAGATACTCTGTACCTAGTAGCAGTCATTCCCTAATCCTCCTTCTCCCAGCCCCTAGCAACTACTAATTTACTTTCTGTCTTTATTGATTTGCCTATTCTGGATATTTCATATAAATGGAATCATATAATAAATGTCCTTTTGTGTCAGTCTTCTTTGACTCAGAATAATTTTTTTTTATTGCTACCTAATAGATATACGTGCTTTTAGGGTAAATGTGATATTTTTGATACATTTATATAATGTGTAGCGATCAAATCGGGGCAGTTGGGTTATCCATCACCTCAAATATTTTTCTTTATGCTGGGAACATTTGAATTCTTGTCTTCTAGCTATTTTGAAATATACAATAGATTATTAGCTGTAGTCACCCTACTGAACTATCAGACACTGTAATAGATCTTGTTCCTTCTGTCTAACTGTAGAAACTGCTCTGCAATTTAAACTTGAAACATTCATGCTCTAAGTATTATTTTCACCCTGTTGGCAGATTGTATCTGAGAGGATAGGTGAGATGGGTATCTTACAGATAAATGGTAAACTTTTCCCCAGTGTGAAAGCACTTCCTCTTTTTAGAATTGCTTTGATTTTATAGCACCTTATTTTAAAAGCATCTGAGTCAGAGTTTGAGAAGTTTTATAATCTAAGTCTTACTATAATATATTTTGTCTGTAAGTCTTTGTTTTTCTAATATCAACAATTAATGAAAATATTGACACAACTTGGAGAAGAAGTAAATTATTAAAATAATTAGTTATGGCAGTGGTCAGGCCTTAATTTTTCTAATTAGTTTTTATTAATAGAATACCTTGAAAGGATCCTTTCTCCAAATGAAACAAACTAGGTAATGTCCCTTTATTTTTTGCTATTCGGTTCATCTTAATTTTTTAGCCTACAAATTATGGAAATAGTTTTATTTTCATTATTATGGTTGCTCATTAGTATTCTAATTTTTTCATAATTTCAGCCTAGAAATGTTGGACAAAGTTGAGCCCCCAACTATACCAGAAGGTTATGCCATGTCTGTGGCATTCCATTGTTTGCTAGACCTTGTTCGTGGAATCACTAGTATGATTGAAGGAGAGTTAGGAGAGATTGAAACAGAATGTCAAACTACCACTGAAGAAGCTTCTTCACCAACGCAGTCTTCAGAACAGCAAGATTTGCAGTCAACATCAGACCAAATGGATAAGGAAATAGGTATAATATTATGGATTCTGTATTTTTAATTTTTATTTTGAAATAATTTGAAATTTATAAAGAATTTGCAAAAATAAGAGTTCCCATATATCCTTTACCCTGATTTCTCAATTGTTAATGCTTTACCACTTTTACCTACTGTACCATTCTCTCTATTTATATGCATATGACTATACTTTTTTCTGACTTATTTGAGAATAAGTTGTAGATATGATACCCCTTAAAACTTTAATGTATATTTTCTCAAAATAAGGACAGTTCCTATGTACCACAGTACAATCACCATCAGAAATTTAATATCAATCCAATATTATCACTTAATTCCAGATCTCATTCAAATTTTGCCAGTTGCCTCAGTGATGTCCTTTATGATCCAGGAGCATGTGTTGAATTTAGTCACCATGTCTCTATACTTTCCTTCAATCTGGAATAGTTCCTTAGTTTTTCCTTGTTTTATATGACCTTGACATTTTTGAAGAGTACAGGCTAGTCAATGTAAGTTTCTCTTATCTTCCTTCAAAATTAAATTCAATTTATTCATTTTTGGCAAGACTAGTGCAGAAATGTTGCTGTGTTGTATTTATTGTATCAGTACATTAGGAAGCATACAATATCAATTTGTCTCATTCACTTTTATCATTTGGTTAATATACTATCAGCCTAGTTTCTTCAGTGTAAAGCTAATTATTTATTACCTTTTTTTGGAGAAATACTTCCAGACATGTGCTACAAAAGAATGATTTTCCTTCTCCATTTTTTTTATTTTTTAAAATTTATCTACATTACCAGGTTAAAAAAATTTATTCATTTATAGTCATTTGGATTTATGGGTTCCTATTTTATTCAAAGGATTACAATCCTTGACTATCATTATTTGTTTGATGCTCAGATTGTCCCTGACATGGCCAGTGGGATCCCTTTCAAGCTGGCCCCTGTGTCCTTTTGACATTTTTTAAATACTTCCTTACTGTTTGATAGAACAGCTGATCTTGGATGTTTCTTGTCCAGCCCAGGTGTAATTCATTTTTCCAAGGTGCCCTGGGTCCTTTTAGCAAAGAATAGTATTAAAACTACCACATGAGTACTAGGTATGCTTCTTGCTACTTGGATAGGAAATATATACACACATGCACACACACAAGCACATATCTCTCTACATTTTTAAAATATCTCTTTCTGTATTTATATTGAACACTGTGACATCACACCAATTTCTCCAATTCCAGCTCAATACCACAAGGTTTATTTTAACTTTCCATATTAGTAATTCCCTTCTCCAACACTGAGGAAGCTGATCCCATTTTGCTAAATGTATTCACTTACTTGCTTTATTTCCAATGTGTGTAACTAATCTCCTGGCTGAGCTAGCTTTGTTACACTGCGCCCCACCCCACCCTCACTCCCACCTGGTCACACAGGCTGAAAGTTTGGCCTGATGTAGGGGAAGGAAATAGGAACTGATATTATATATTTTTCAAAAAAAGATATCAGTTAATTTGTGTACAGAAAGATATTACCATAGATATTTTAAAACAGCATAGTTTTAAAACTTAAAGTCTGAATCTACAGTATGGCTTCTAAGTTTTCATTTTTTCAGATATATTCTAAATATTGAGCTTAGTATGTAATAAATGAGTTGTTGATGGAATATTTGACATATTGTCAAGTGGCTGAGGAGATTTTAGAATTTGACATATTGCTAAATACTTGACAGCTGTACTTATCTTTAAGTATTATGTTTTTTTCTATTAAGTTAGTAGAGCTGTTTGGGAAGAAATGGTGAATGCCTGCTGGTGTGGTCTTCTTGCTGCACTCTCACTCCTTCTTGATGCCAGGTATTAAGTCTTTGTAAGTTTTATATTGTGTCTGTTAAAAAAAAAACACACACACACACATTAAAATGGTTTACTTAAATTTGTCCCCAAAATTGTTTCCTCACATTAGTTTTTATATGTGTGAAACGTTATTCTTTTTCTGCCATCTGTCTCCCTCATCCTGTCCTTGTCCTGCCCCCTTGCCAGAATTGTTGTCCCAGTATTTTAATGGAAAATACAGTCTTAAAATTATAGAATGCCTTTTTCATTTCAAGACTTACTATTACTTTTGCAATGATGATGATATATTCAATTTCTTTGATGTTTTTCTTTAGGACTGAAGGATTTACTGATTTTAAAATGTTTTATATATTAAGTTAAATCTTTGTGTTCTTGATCATTTTCTTCAATAATAAATATGTATTGTACATTGCTTTTACACAGTTCAAATTTTTAGATATGTTAATTAGTTAAAATTACTTCTTAAGTATACTGATAATATTTCGACAATAATTTTATGTAGATTTTCTTAAAGCTTCACTGAATACTTTTGTTTTACAATATAATTAAAAATAAGTTAATCAGATTAAATAAAATACTTTCTTTTCAGCACAGATGAAGCTGCCACTGAGAATATTTTAAAAGCTGAACTGACTATGGCTGCTCTTTGCGGAAGACTGGGCCTTGTAACTTCAAGAGATGCCTTTATAACTGCAATATGCAAAGGTTCCCTACCTCCCCACTATGCTCTTACTGTATTGAATACCACTACTGCAGCTACACTTTCCAACAAATGTAAGACTTAAGCTTACTCAAAGTTCTCTTCATCTGGTGGGGTGACATGATATAGAGAAAAGATTATAGACATTCTGAGTTTAAGCCTCTGCTGTTGCACTCATTAACTCTGTGACATTAGGGAAGTTAATGTCCCTGAGCTTTAATTTCTTCCATCTCTTTAAAACAAGAGGAGTAGGGGAATACTATATTAATAGATTGAGTATCTCTAATCTAAAAATCTGAAATCCAAAATGCTCCAAAATCCAAAAATTTTTTGAGATGGATGCTCAGGGAAGTGTTCATTGAACAATGTATAATGCAAATATAAGTATTTACAAATGTATTATGCAAATACATGCATAAATGTTAATGCAAATATTCCAAAATCCTGAAAAATTTGAAATCTGAAACACTTCTGGTCTTTAGCATTTCAGATAAGAGATAATCAACCGCCTGTAATACCAATTTAAACAATAATTGTGAGGATAAAATAAAATAAATCTGTCACCATTGAAATAAATGGTGATTGTTATTTTTTTAATGGAACTAATAGAACAGTAATGTGTGCAACCTCTTAGGGTAAGCTGACATTCAAAAGCACTCAATTTTGCTACATGTAATATATTAATAAATTTCAATGTGATATTCAGTTTTTAAACTGAAAATGTGTTATCTCTAACTAGAAAAGTGTATTGGGAATACATGTTAAAGGTACTTAATGTGTCTTAATTCTATTTTGCTTATGAAGAAATCTAAAGTTTAAAAATTTTATAAGTCATATAGAAAATTATTTAATATTTACTTGTCTTGATTTTTACAACTCATGAGTTTTAAAACTGCATATGGGTAATAGGTATTACTGATATTTAAGTAAGTGTTATGGCTGAACTTGGTTTAAGCAAGTTATTTTAAAATAAATATCACATTACTTTGAATACAATGTAAACAGTATTATTTAGGCTTTCTTTTGTCTTCTAGCATATTCCATTCAGGGCCAAAGTGTTATGATGATAAGTCCATCAAGTGAGTCTCACCAGCAAGTTGTGGCAGTGGGTCAACCTCTGGCAGTCCAGCCTCAAGGGACAGTAATGGTAACGTACTTGTTTTTTTCATGGTTAACAGTTAACTATCAAGGAATCTGTTGTACCCTTTCTCTGTGTTTGCCAAAATACACTTATTTACTTTCTATTACCTGGGTGTATTTAAAAGAAACTAGTTTATGCATTTGACATATTGTAACCTACATGATAACACAACTTTTAATCAAATAACTTTGTTCCTTACAAAACCATCCAAACCTATTTTCTTAAATTTTTGTTTTTTATTTTTAAAAAATCCTTTAATACATTAATGCTGGTTTACAAGCTTTTAATTTTCAAGAATGTATAATAGTTCTTGAAAATATATCCTTTTTTTCAACTCTAGCTAACTTCCAAAAATATCCAGTGTATGAGGACTTTACTTAACTTGGCGCACTGCCATGGGGCTGTTCTTGGAACATCATGGCAACTTGTCTTGGCAACTCTTCAGGTATGTTATAGTGTCTGGGTCAGAAGTCAGTGTTGCTTTTATATGTAATTACTATCAGTTAACCTAAGCAGTGCCTATTAGTGCTTTGGGCAGGCCTAAGGAATAGATAGTAAGTATGAAAAAAGGAAAGTTGGAAAGGAAAAAAAGACATGACTCGTAGGAAGTGATAGGGTGCTTCTCATAATGGCCTAAGTTCTATCGCCTGTGTTTGGTAAAATTTTATATGAATGTTAATTACTATTTTAATTTTAGTTATTAGAAACCTACTGATTTAAATTTTAGTTACTAGAAATTGCTACTGATTTTAATTTTAGTTATTAGAATTTTTATAGTTTTATAAAGTTTTTTGTTTTGATTTTTTTTTAATTTTATAGCATCTTGTATGGATTCTGGGATTAAAACCTAGTAGTGGTGGTGCCTTGAAACCTGGGCGAGCTGTAGAAGGACCCAGTACAGTAAGTTCTAGTCCTCCTTACCCAATTAGTGCTTCCTAAAATGTCATATGTTACATTTAATTTTATTCTTCTCTTAGGTTCTAACAACAGCAGTGATGACAGATTTACCAGTGATTTCCAATATACTTTCAAGATTGTTTGAAAGCTCACAGTAAGAGTCAGTTTTTTAAGTTGATAAAAACATTATTAGCTGTATATTTGAGATCACAATGTCATATTTCTTCATTTTCATTTTAGGTACCTTGATGATGTATCATTACATCATTTAATAAATGCACTTTGCTCCTTATCTCTAGAAGCAATGGATATGGCCTATGGAAATAATAAGGTGTGATATTCTACCTTTCTGTTTAAATTGATACATTAGTTACATAAGATGTACATCCGTTGTGATCTTAGTTTTTTTACTAGTAGTACCAATACTCAGCTTGTGTGCTAACCATACTCTGTTGGGTCTTTACCATTTATAATTGTAGTTTGTTGAAGGGGGAATAAAGAGGACTTACTAAATAAAATAATTTAGTAATTTAGCTTGTGATGTGTCTAAATATGCAATATGATTTTAAATTGTGCCCATTTCTCTTATATACTGTACATTTAAAAAATATTTTTATAAAATAATATAATACAGTTTTTATAAATAGGTTCTGTAAAATGTCACAATAATACTTGTACTTACAATTTATGATTGGGGTAATACAAGATTTAAATTAAGGAATATATGTCTCAGTTTCTCTTGCCTTCATTGGGATGGAAAATAAGGAGCCAATCATTTCTTTCTGAAGGTAATGATTCTCCTTACCTTAAAAATTAAAATTTTTCTTTGTTAATTGGTTAAATGAGTAGAATAGTACTTTTGAATACTGACATTCAAGAACATTTCTTGGCTAGTCATGATGGTATGCACCTGTAGTCCCAGCTACTTGGGAGGTTGAAGTGGGAGTATCACTTGGGTCCAGGAGTTTGAACAGACTGGGCAACATAGCAAGACCTTATCTCTAAGAACAAAAGGGAAAATAAAAAATTTATTTAAAAAATTCTATGCTACCAAAAATATCATTTTCTATTATATTTGGCAAGCACAGGGAAATTTGGGTTTATTTATATCTTAGAAATAATTACTTAAAAATGCTTCTACATTTTAAAATGAATAAATATTGTTTGACCATTTACAAATATGGACAGTAACCCAGAATATGATTAAAAAGTTGTAAATTGTTTAACATCTTATGGTAGGGTCCAAAATTGTGTTTCTGCCTAGTCCTTAATTATAATTCTGTGTACCGTGGCTTGTCATCTTGGCTTATGTAACTCATTTAAAGATTGGTGAGAAAGGTCTTATTAGAGCATAGTTTTATATATTATAGTACATAGCTAATTAAATAAACATGCAGGTGTTTGAAAATATGTATTATAGTTTGCTGTAAATCAAGGCAAGGATGATATAAAATACACTGAAGCAATCAATTTCTTGATATCTTAAATAATCTTACATCTTTGAGATAATTCTTAACCCAAGACCATATTTTTAATAGTGTGTCATTTTTTTTTTTTTTTTTTTGGAGACAGAATCTCACTCTGTTGCCTGGGCTAGAGTACTGTGGCGTCAGCCTAGCTCACAGCAACCTCAAACTCCTGAGCTCAGGTGATCCTGCCTCAGCCTCCCAAGTAGCTGGGACTACAGGCACATGCCACCATGCCTTGCTAATTTTTTCTACATATTTTTAGTTGTCCAGCTAATTTCTTTCTATTTTTAGTAGAGACAGGGTCTCGCTCTTGCTCAGGCTGGTCTCGAACTCCTGACCTCGAGCGATCCTCCCACCTCGACCACCCAGAGTGCTAGGATTACAGGCGTGAGCCACCATGTTTGGCCTTAATAGTGTGTCTCAATGAAATCTAAGCAAGCTTATATGGTAATGTCTTGAGAATTTATATATTATACTCATTCAGCAAGCAGCGTATGCTTACTATGTACATGACATTGTGCTAGGAGATATAAAGGAAATATGAGGTTTCTACTTTCAAAGAGCACATAAACTACTTGGCTCATGGTTAATTGACAGGTAAGATAGCATGAGAGTCTAAATAAATAGTATAGGTATTAAGTGATACGAGACTTATTCCCTGAATTTTTGGTTCCTTATTACATAAGATGTTTTTAGTACATATTTCTAAGATGAATTAAGATTAATCAAGATGAAATGTATGATTGAAGCTGGATATTGAAGGAATGGTAGGAATTTGTGAGGTAGGAAAGGGCAGGTTCATGGAAATCAAAAGAGAAATATGTTATGAGAAATAATGAGAAAAAATAGAGTTGGTGATTAATAGTTTATTGTTAATCTTGAAGAATATAATTTCATGAGAGTGGTAGGAGGAAGTGTAATATTGAAGGAAATCTTGCAGGGAACAAATGTTGAGAAAATGGAGATACTGAATGAAATGGAGATAATTTCTTTGAGAATGAATTCACATATCTCCATTTTAGGATTTAATTTTGTAAAGTGAAGTGGTAAATATGGAATTGGAATATAAGTTTATAAAAATATTCAAGTATAAACTTTATAAAAAGTATTTGATATAAGCTTTATAAAGATATTTTAGATGGAAGCTATAAAAGTTTTATTATTCAGTTGTGCCCTTATAAAAATTATTATAAATATGCAAATATTAAAATAAGCAGAAATTTTTCTACAGTATTGAAAAAACAAATTTATCAATGTCAGCTATTCTAAGTGAGTTAAGTATTCTAGGGATTAAAGATGTATATAGTAATGTTCTTTGGGTTTGTCTTTAAAGTCACCAGTACTTTATTTTTGATCCTTATTTCAAAAATTTGTGCTAATGTATTGAGGAAGTAACTACGGTAAAGCTTGCCAACTCTTTCTTAGAAGAGGGTGATGCTGATGATACTTGTGCAGGCATATTAACCAAGCGCAGTATAACAACAAAAATATTAAAGCAGTTATTTATTGAGTATATGCCAAGCACTAACTTAAATTATTTTATAATTTAAAATAACTCTCTAAGGTTTAATGGTAACAGAAGGAAATACGAAAATGGCTTAAGTAACCTGCCTGAGGTCACCTACTTAGTAATTGGTAGAGCTTGTGTTTGAACCCACATATATCTCATTCCAAAGTTCTGTTCTTAAACACTTTGCTAACTTTTGGTGTACATCAAAGTCAGCTATGGAGTTTGTTTTGTTTTGTTTTGTTTTTTAATGTAACTACCAGGGCCACATTCTAGGCTTCCTGAATAACAGTCTTCAGGTGTGAGACCTGGACCATCTCTATGTTCTTTTAAATGCTACATGATTTCTGTCTTTACCCTGATAAAATAAGAAGGAAGAAGCAGAGGAAAAAGTAGTAGTAGGCAACATTTTTAGGGGACTTATGTGCTGGGTACTTTCTACCATGAGGTAGTTTCTATATTATCATTATCTCCATTTCATAAATTTAAAAAATAAAAGCATTCAGTAGAGGTAGTAACTTACCCAGGGTTACCTAGCTATTAAGTGGTAGGGTACAGATGAGATCCCAGTTAAACTTACAGACATCAGTGTTAACCACTGTGCCATATTGTTTCTAGAAACATGGATTTTTTTTTTTACCTCCAAAATTTGTAGTGTGTCTGCAACATTAGTGCATGCAGGAACGGTCAACCTGGCCATATTTGTCTTAAAACCCCAATGTACTTGGTTCACTGGCTTCTAGGAAAGAAAGATACTAACAAACATTTCAATATTAGATTTTTATCAGCACTGTAAAAATGCTAAGAATATAGAATCATAAAAAATCTTTTCCTTTAAAAATTATCAAATTATTCTCACAATTTTCTTTTCTTTTTTTTTTTCTTATGTGGCCCAGGCTAGAGTGCAATGGCTCAAACTCCTGGGCTCAAGCAGTCCTCCTGCCTCAGCCTCCCAAGTATCTGGGACTACAGGCATGCATGTCACCGGCTAATTTTTTTATTTTTCATTTTTTGTAAAGGCGGGGTCTCACAGTTGTTCAAGCTGGGCTCAAACTCTTGGCCTCAAGCAATCCTCCCACTTTGGCCTCCCAAAGTACTAGGACTACAGGCAACATTGTTTTTTAATGCAATTCTGTTTGAAATATCATAGTCACCTATCAAAAAATACTTACGGCTTTCGTCAGCTGAATTTCCATTTAAATATGTTTTACTACCTTCATTGATACTAGATTAGAGATCGTTGCCCTTTGATCTTTTCTGAAACCATTCTTATGATATATGGACCAAGTACTCTAATTTAGCCGTATATAATGTATACTGATTCCCTTTCTGGTGATCGATATGCCAGCAACTGTAGAGAACTATTTTGTCTTCTCTCTCTTCAACTTTTCTGTTAGTGTCTGAAACTGATAGCCCTAATCTCTGCCATGATCTTGACTTCACATTTCTTTTCAGGTCTCTGTTGTCTCCTTTCCATTTTGTTTTGTTTTGTTTTGTTTTTTAATTTCAAAATATTACAGGGTACAAATGTTTTTGGTTACATGGATTGCTTTTGTAATGATTGAGTCAGGGTTATAAGTGTGTCTATCACCCAGGTAGTGTTCATTGTACCTGATAGGTGGGTTTTCACCATCCCCTTCTCCCCTCTTTCCCCTGCTTGATTTCCACTGAGTTTTACTTCCCTCTGTGCACGTGTGTGCTCATCAGTTAGTTCCAATTTAAGAGCAAGTACACGTGTGTTGTTTGTATTTTCATTCTTTTCACTTGGGATAATGGACTCCAGTTCCATTCAAACTGTGGCAAAAGGCATTAACTCATCCTTCTTCAAGGCTGAGTAGTATTCCATGATACATCACATTTTGTTAATCCACTCATGAATTGATGGGCACTTGGGTTGATTCCATATCTTTGCAATTATGAATTATGCTGCAGTAAATATTCAAGTGCTGTTGTCCTCTTGATAAAATGACTTTTTTTCCTTCGGGTGGATACCCAGTAGTGGGCATTGCTGGATCAAATGGTAGGTCTACATTTGGTTCTTTGAGGAATCTCCACACTTTTCCACAAAGGTTGTACTAATTTGCAGTCCCACCAACAGTGTATAAGTGTTCCTTTCTTTCTGCATCCACACCAGAATCTATTGATTTTGGGCTTCTTAGTAAAAGCGATTCTAACTGGGATAAGGTGATATCTCATTGTGGTTTTGATTTGCAATTCTCTGATGATTAGTGACATTGAGCATTTTTTCATATGTTTATTGGCCATTTGTCTATCATCTTTTGAAAAGCTTCTGTACATGTCTTTTGCCCACGTTTTAATGGGGTTGTTTGTTTTTTTCTTGCTGATTTGCTTGAGTTCTTTGTAGATTCTGGTTATTAGCCCTTTATTGGATGTATGGCTTGTGAATATTTTCTCTCATTCTTTAGGTTGTCTGTTTGTTCTGTTGATTATTTCCTTTGCTGTGCAGAAGCTTTTTAATTTAATCAAGTCCTATTTTTGTTGTTGGCCATTGGGGTCTTTTTCAGAAATTCTCTGCCTAAGCCAATATCTGGAGAGTTTTTCCTACATTTTCTTCTAGAATTCTTATGGTTTCATGCCTTATATTTAAATCCTTTATATATCTTGAATTAATTGTTGTGAGTGGTGGTAGATATGGATCCTTGTGCGAGGGGGCTATCCAATTTTCCCAACACCATTTACTGAAGAGGACTTCTTTTCTTCAGTGTATATTGTTGTCTGCTTTGTCAAAGATTGGTTGGCTGTGTGTGGATGGTATTGTATCTGGGTTTTCTGTTCCGTTCCATTGGTCTATGTCTCGATCTTTATGCCCCAATACCATGCTGTTCTGGTTATTAGAGACTTGTAGTATAGTTTGAAGTCTGGTGATGTGATGCCTCCCAATTTGTTCTTTTTGCTTAAGATTGCTTTGGTTCTTCAGGCTCTTTTCTGTTTCGAAACAAAGTGTAGAATTATTTTTTCTAGATCTGTGAACTATTACATTAGTATTTTGATATGGATTGCATAGAATCTGTAAATCACTTTGGGTAGTATGGACATTTTAACAATGTTGATTCTACCAATCCATGAACATGATATGTTTTTCCATTTGTTTATGTCCTCTGAGATTTCTTTTCTCAGTGTTTCATAGTTCTCCTTGTAGAGATGTTTCACCTCCTTTGTTAAGTGCATTCCTGGGTATTTTATTTTCTTTGTAGCTATTGTGAATCATATTGAGTCCTTGAATTGACTCTCAGCTTTACTGTTATTGGTGTATAGAAATGCTTCTGATTTGTGTACATTAATTGTGTAACCTGAGACTTTACTGACTTCATTTATCAATTCCAGGAGTCTCTTGGTGGAGTGGAGTCTTTGGGGTTTTCTGTATATAAGATCAAATCATCAGCAAAAAACAATAATTTGACTACCTCTTTCCTGATTTGGATACCCTTTATTTCCTTTTCTTGCCTGATTGCTCTGGCCAGGACTTCCAGCACTATATTGAATAGAAGTGGTGGCAGTGGGCACCCTTGTCTTCTTCCATTTTATAGGGGGAATGCTTTCAATGTTTCACTATTCAGTATGGTGTTGGCTGTGGGTTTGTCATGTATGGCTTTAATAATTTTGAGATATATTCCTTCTATGCCTGGCTTGTTGAAAGGTACTGAATTTTGAATTTTGTCAAATGCTTTTTCTGCATCTATTGAGATGATCATATAGTCTTTGTTTTTGCTTCTGTATGTGGTGAATCACATTTATTGATTTATGTATGTTAAACCATCCTTGCATCCCTGGGATGAAGCCCACTTGGTCATGGTGGATTATTTTTTGATGTGCTGTTGAATTTGGTTTGCTAGTATTTTATTGAGGATTTTTGCATCTATATTCATAAGGAATATTGGTCTGTAGTTTTCTTTTTCTTGTTGTGTCCTTTCCTGGCTTTGGTATGAACGCTGAGTAGGATTCCCTCTTTCTCGATGTAATGGAATAATTTCTACAGTGTGGATACTAGCTCTTGTTTGTAGATCTGTTAAAATTCAGCTGTGAATCCATCTGGTCCAGGGCTTTTTTTGTTGTTGGAAGATTTTTTATTGCTGCTTCAGTCTTGCTGCTTGTTATTGCTCTGTTCAGGATTTTTATTTCTTCCTGATTGAGTCTTGGGAGTTTGTTTGTTTGCAGGAATTTGTCCATTTCTCTGTGTTTTTGAGTTTATGTACATAAGAGATTTTCATAGTATTCATACATGATGTTTTGCATTTCTGTGGTTATCAGGTGTAATATCTCCTTTTTCATTTCTGAGTGAGCTTATTTGGGTTCTTTCTCGTCTATTCCTGATTAATCAAGCAAGAGGTCTGTCAATTTTGTTTATGTTTTCAAAGAACCAATATTTTGTTTCATTAATCCTTTGTATCGTTTTTTCGTTTTCTATTTCATTTAGTTCTGCTCTGAGTTTTGTTGTTTCTTTTTTTCTGCTGGCTTTGGTTTGATTTGCTCTTCCTTTTCTAGTTCCTTGAGATGTGTCGTTAGATTGTTAATTTGTGCTCTTTCTGTCTTTTTGATATAGGCAGTTGAGGCTATGAATTTTCCCCTTAGGACTGCTTTTGCTGAATCCCATAGATTTTGATAGCTTGTGTCTCTTTTGTCATTCAGTTCGAGGAATCTTTTGATTTCCATCTTAATTTCATTATTGACCCAATAATCATTCAGCAGCAGGTTGTTTAATTTTCATGACTTTGTGTAGAATTGATCCTTTCTGTTTTTTTAATACCTAGCTGATATTCTCACATAAAGCCTGGACATTTCATAACTTTGCTGATAAGAATACTTCTTTTCTTCTGGTTGGAAGACTAACCATTCTGTGTGTCTAGTATAATTTTTGGATTTGCACCCTTTCCCTGTTAAAGCATTCTCTTCCTAACCAAGTTTTCCAATTAGGAGCTATTCTGGATATTTAAGGGTGACAGGAAGACTTGTTTCATGATAACTGAGGTTTTGTCGTATTTATTGCTCACTTTACACTAATGGTATTTTATTTTCATTCCTGCTTTTTAGAATAATCGTTTTATTTTCAGTGAAAGTACTCAGTATTCTCTTTATAATATCAAAATGCAATATGTTTTCTCCCTAGGAACCATCTCTTTTTGCCGTTGCCAAATTGTTAGAAACTGGTCTAGTTAATATGCACCGAATAGAAATTTTATGGAGACCTCTAACTGGCCATCTACTTGAGGTAAACTCTCTTTCTTAAAATTATATTTGATTTTTTAATAAAGACATACACATTTAACTAATGATTCTGGATAAACATTAACTGTTTTTCCCTTTCCTGACCCTCTGCTTACGTCTGTATATTTTATTAAGGATTAAAGTTGTGTAGTAATTGGTTTGGTGAAGGTGTAGATTACTTTTATTGGCTGAAAATGGGTGAAATTTTAAAGTGGGAAATTCAGTGAAATGAGCTATTAGCTTGGGACCCCTTTCTTTTACTATATAATCTCTTGGTCCACCTCCATTTCAGGTAGTTCTTCGGGCTGCAAGTTAGTAGTAAATACTACTCATTTATGGCCTTTACTATGATTATGAAATAGCTTTCTACAAAGGGGAAAACATGATTGGTATCACTAATTATAGACAGTGCTGTGGAATTTTATTGGGATTTACATTCTCCTGTATTCAAGTTGGGGTGATTCTTAATAATTAGCTGCTGCTTAATAACTAATTGCTTCTGTCAGTACATATGTTTGTGTACAGTTTAGGTTACTATGGTTGTTTTATGTTATTTTAGAAACTTGAGAAAGACATTATTCTTAGTAAGAAAAACTGATGTATGTGAGCTTTTTTCCATTTTATTGGGATTATTTTTATGAATGATTAAAGGATATACACAGATTTCATTATTGGACAGTGTCATCAAATGGCAACAAATAGTTTTTTTTTAATTTTAGTACATTATTTGATTTTGAGGGTAAATTTAATGAAGAACTTCACCAGCTTGCTTTTTTACTCTGATGACATAGTTTTATGAAATCCTTTCTTTTCTGTAACTTGTTTTGGTTTCATCTGTTTTCTTCTGTCTTTCTATTGCTTCCTCTTGCCCTTATTCAGAAGGTAAGCTTACATACGTTTTAGATATAATTTTTCTTCCAACCCTTATTGAACATTTGATATAATTTTTAAAATGTGAAAAGAACAGAAAACATAATGTTTTACTGTTTGTTTTCTCAAATTGATGTGTGAATCATAGCTTAACTATACAAATTAAATATTTAATTTTTGTTAAATGTATGTACCTTCAGGTATGCCAGCATCCAAACTCTCGAATGAGAGAATGGGGAGCAGAAGCTTTAACTTCACTTATTAAAGCAGGATTAACATTTAACCATGATCCTCCACTTTCACAAAACCAGGTAAAAAAAAAAAAAAGCCCTTATCTCATTATTTTAGAAGAATGCTTAATATAAAATTATCCTCCCCCATATGTAATTTTTTTCTTAATTTTATCAAGTAGATGATATTCTAGTAGTGGGTTTTTTAAATTAACATTCTATTTTATATGTAGATCCTGGATCTCTTACAGAAGATATCAGATTATCTTCATAAAAAATTTTAAACACCTTATAAATGGCACTGAACAAAGTTAAATTACCTAAAATTGGTCTCGCAGTCTGCAAGTTTCTTTCTTCGTACAGTGCTAAGGCATTGTTTTGAGGCCTCTTTTGCATTGGTCCTTACCTGTGTCTGATTTTTTTTTTCCTCTCACTACCCTTATGTGGGGAGAAAACAAGTGGTTAAAGAAGCAAGCACAAGGAAATAGATTTTTGTTTTTAAATAATTTTAAGTTATTTTATACTTCCAGAGTTTACTTTTGTCATGAATTCTTTGTCCTAACTTTGTCATTCATATGTATCTTACACAGTTTTTTAAAAAGTCTACCAAAATTTTATTGTTTTAAGACTGAGTAGAAATGAGGCATTTAATAACTATTCTCATTAGCCTCATCATCTTACTGTATTGTAATTGTATTCTGCAGGATTAGTTAACATATAATTATTGAGTACAGCTCCTGGAATAGAATGATGAACAAGACAAGACAAGAAAAGATCTTATAGAGCTTACGTTTTAGTGATTTCATGTTTTTTCCTACTCTAGGTTGAGTTTTTTAAGAAAAATCATTTTCCATTTATTTTAATATACTCAGTGTCCAGCTTAATACCTGGCATATAATGAGAGCCTAATAAATGTTTGTTCAGTCAGTGAACCAAGTAAATGAATCCTGGGAGAGAAAGTTTAAAATGAAGCAAGTGCTTTCAGATGCTGAAAGGGATAGAACAGAGTGCTTTTTATTTATTTATTTATTTTTATTTATTTTTTTTTTTTTAAGAGACAGGTCTTGCTTTGTCACCCAGGCTGGAGTGCAGTGGCATGATCATAGCTCACTGCATCCATAAACTCCTGGGCTCAAGTGATCCTCCTGTGTCAGCCTCCTGAGTAGCTAGGACTACAGGGGCATGCTACCATACCTGGCTAATTTTTTAATTTATTTGTAGAGACAGGGTCTTGCTATGTTGCCCAGGCTGGTCTTGAACTCCTGGCCTTAAGCAATCCTCCTGCCTTGGGCCTCCCAAAGCACTGGGATTATAGGTGTGAGCCACCATGCCTGGCCAGAGTGCTTTTCTTTTATTCTCCAACAAATTTGTGATTTTATGTCATCTTTGTTAATATCTACTATGCTTATTTATTTTTAGGAATATTATAGCTTCTATTATTATATCACACGTGAGAATTTTAAATTTAAATACATGTGATATATGTTAAAAATAATTTTAGAAATTGGGAATTGTTTTTCTATCTAAATATAGCTAGATATATATTTCCTTTAGTGAGATTCATTTCTCTATGGGTCTATAATTGATATCTTTTAAACTAAGGTAATTACTTTAACCATTTACTCCAAAATCTAACATCTTGAAGATTGATTTTTTTCTCATATTTGAAAATAGAGGTAGATGACAAAATAAACCTTTAATGGTTACTGTTAAAGAAATCATATTCAGTGTTTATTTTAGTAGAAAAATTTCCATTTACCGTATTGGTCTGAGTGAGTGAATTTAAACTGAAAAAGCAATAGCAAAGCATTCCTGTCTTTTTGGCCTTCTCTTCCTAATTAGTTTCTTGCCTCCTTTCCAGAGGCTGCAGTTGCTTTTATTGAACCCATTAAAGGAGATGTCCAATATTAACCATCCAGATATTCGACTCAAGCAACTAGAATGTGTGCTGCAGATTCTGCAGAGTCAGGGAGACAGTCTTGGGCCTGGATGGCCACTAGTGCTTGGTGTCATGGGAGCAATTAGAAATGATCAAGGGTAAGTGTTTAAAAAGTAACGTTAAAAAATGGTAGAGGTAGAAAGAGAATCAGTCCATCCTCAAATCTTACAGTAGTGGTAATTTTTTATGTATGCCCTTCCTGCTTAAGGAAGACCTATAATAGTTTTTCTTAACTCTACCCTCAAGTGTCTATAGGGAATTTTTAGGAATTACTTTTGTTTTGGAAGGATGGAAAATTGCTCTTTGACATTTATACAAAAATGCAAGGTTCTTACTCATAAGGAGATAAATGAATCAATCGAACAAATTTTATGACATGTCCAGAAATTGGTTTGGTTTCATTTTGTTAAAATAAATACAGTATTTGATAACATGTGAAACAGCATTTAGAGCTTTACGCTCCTATATATATTGGGAAATCTAAGAAATAGCTTAAAGCAACTTTTTCATTAATTTATTTAGTAAACATTTCTTCTGTGCTTAGTGTATTCCAAATACTATGCTTGCTAGTTGTTCTGATTACACAGCTAAGTACCTCTTACCCTAGCAGTATAATCCTTGTAAGAAAGTTCAGTCATGTACTGCAATGATGTTTTAGTCAGTGACAGACCACAAATATGACAGTGGTCTTATAGATTATAATATTTTTACCGTACCATCTTTATATATATTTCAGTACATAAATACTTGTCATGTTACAGTTGCCTACAGTATTCAGTACAGTAACATGCTGCGCAGGTTTGCAGCCAGGAGCAGTATGCTATACTGTATAGCTAGGTGTGCAGTAGGCTATATACCATCTTTGTTTGTGTAAGTACACTCTATGATGTTCACACAATGATGAATTTCTCAGGTCATATCCCCATCGTTAAGTGATGCATAACTGTAGATTGTTATGCCACAGAAGAAGAGGGCTTCAGTATTAGGGGGCAGAGCCAAAATTATGAAGGACCCCATCTGTATGCTTTTAAGCTATTTGGCTTTATCCTGAGTACATTTGGGAGACATTTTAGAATTTTAAGCAGAGGAATGAGGTGATCAGATGTGCATTTGACAGATATCACTGTGACAGCAGTGTGGAGAGGAGGCTGAGAAATAAGAGAGCCTATATGTGCTCTCTAGAAATAAGAGGAGATGGGTTTGAGCTAGTTAACAGATTGACTATAGAGGGAAAGGGAGAAATAGCAATCAGAAATGATGTCCAGATTTCTGATTTAGGCAGTTTAGTGAATGGTGGTATCATTAGCTAATAGGGAATACAGAAAGAAGAGCATATTTGGAAGGAAATGTATGGACTTGTTTAATTTAGGGTAGAATATTGCAGTGGAGAGATTTAACAGACATTGGATAATTTGTTTGTAATTCTACAGCAAGGTTCACACTATCTTGTTTTGACGACTAGAAGTTTTAGATGATCAAGATGCTTGAGACTATCATGGAGAATTAATTGTTCTTAAATATTTGTAGTAATAAATTTCCTTAAGTACTATAAAATACTGAGATGATTAAAGTGAAAAGAGATCAGATTAGATCAAGCTTAAGTTTCTTCTCCCTACCTAAAATGCAATGTATAAAATAGGGTATTGTGGTAAAGATGAAATGAATTAATACATGTAATATACTTAGAAAGCATATGACATACTAGGCACTCAATAAGTGTTACCTATTATAATTGTCATTTTCTTTTTTTTTTTTTTTTTTTTTTTTTTTTTTTTTTTTTTGTTGAGACAGAGTCTCACTTTGTTGCCCAGGCTAGAGTGAGTGCCGTGGCGTCAGCTTAGCTCACAGCAACCTCAAACTCCTGGGCTTAAGCGATCCTACTGCCTCAGCCTCCCGAGTAGCTGGGACTACAGGCATGCGCCACTATGCCCGGCTAATTTTTTCTATATAGATTTTTAGGTGTCCATATAATGTCTTTCTATTTTTTTAGTAGAGACGGGGTCTCGCTCAGGCTGGTCTCGAACTCCTGACCTTGAGCAATCCACCCGCCTCGGCCTCCCAGAGTGCTAGGATTACAGGCGTGAGCCACCGCGCCCGGCCTATAATTGTCATTTTCACTATTATTTTTTATAACCAGAACATTTCTACAAACCAAATACTTACTATTCTCTTCATTTGAAATTCAAATTTTACTCTGGTCTCACAGACAAGATATAGAATTTTATATTCCTTTGGAGATTTAAATAAGATATAGTATAAATATATACTATAGGGGAACTATGGTTTTCATTTATTGAGCAAAGAATGAAAGAGCTCATTTTCATTCATTGAATAAATTGTGTGTATTTACATATGCTAGGCACCATGCTGGATATTGGGGATACAGTGGGGAAAAAGTAACTGTAGCCAATTTCCTTTTCTCATTCATTGGCTAAGTTTTCTTTGGTTAGTTGTGCAAAATACAAATAGAAATAATATGGTATTAATATTTATTTTCTATTCCTTTTTTAATCTACTTTTTTATTTTTTAATACCTCTTTTATATTTATATAAATGTTGAAGTACTATGTGATCTATATTAGAAAAGATTTTCTTCAAATTCTAAACATTTTGCTTGATTCAAATGATGGTAAGATATGGATTTTTGTGTATTTATTTTAAATGCATCAGTATACATTTCTTCTATGTTTTCAGAGAATCCTTGATAAGAACTGCATTCCAGTGTCTTCAGTTGGTTGTGACAGATTTTCTACCAACAATGCCTTGCACTTGCCTGCAAATAGTTGTAGATGTTGCAGGTAGCTTTGGTCTTCATAACCAAGAACTTAATATTAGTTTAACTTCAATAGGTTTATTGGTAAGTATCATTGCCTTTCTTTCTTACCATAATGTGATTTAGAAATTACTGTTATGCAGTTGGGAGTGAAAGTTAAGCAAACATGCATTTAGCTCTATGGGAATTGTTTAAATGACTTTTAAGTACCAAACTTATCTCTTGTGTGAAGAATTAAATAACATCACTTAAGAAATCATTTATTAGTAGCAGGTTATTTGAAATAATTTTCATATATTGAGCTGAAGTTTAGCTTTTTACAAAGTTTCTCATGAGAGGATTTAATAAATAATAGTACACACAAGGGAAATATTCTGCTGACTTTAGTGTGAAGGTTAATTGATTTGCAATATTACTTTAGATAGCAGCATTTTCGTGTACTACTATTTAGTGAATAAAGCTTCAATAAAAGGCTTTACTGTTTACGTAGTCTTGTAGTCTGTCAGCACTGCTTTATACTATTAGGAGATGTCACATGATAGTGGAGGAGCCTAGGTTCTGGACACAGGTATACATGTATTTTAATTCTGCTTGACTTTTGTTAATTGTTAAATTATTGACCTATTGAGCCTCGTTTTATGCATTTAGAACATAGAAATACAGGCATACCTTGGAGATATTGTGGGTTTGGTTCCAGACCACTACAATAAAGCAAATATTGCAATAAGTCACACAAATTTTTTGATTTCCCAGTACATAGAAAAGTTATACTATACTATAGTCTAGTAAGTGTTATATAGTATTGTGTCTAAAAAGTATGTACATACCTTAATCAAAAAATAATTTATTGTCCAAAATGCTTATGTGAACATTCATTGAGTTGTATTGTTTTGCTGGTGGATGGCCTTGCCTCAATGTTAATGGCTTCTGACTGATCAGGGTAGTTGGTTGCTGAAGGTTGGGGTGGCTGTGGCAATTTCTTAAAATAAGACAATGACATTTGCTGCATAGATTGACTCTTCCTTTCACAAAAGATTTCTCTGTAGCAGGCAATGCTATTTGATACCATTTACCCACAGTGTAACTTCTTTCAAAATTGGAGTCAGTTCTCTGAAACCCTGTCGCTGCTTTATCAACTAAGTTTATGGAATATTCTAAACCCTTTGTTGTCATTTCAACAATGTTCATAGCATCTTCACCTAGAGAAGATTCTATCTCAAGAAACCACTTTCTTTGCTCATTCATAAGGAGCAACTCCTCATCCATTCAAGTTTTATTATGAGATTACAGCAGTTCAGTCACATCTTCAGGCTCTACTTCTCATTCTAGTTCTCTTGCTGTTTCTACCACATCTTTAGTTACTTCCTCCACTGAAGTCTTAAACCTCTGTAAGTCATCCATGAGGGTTGGAATCAGCTTCTTCCAAACAACTGTTAATGTTGATATTTTGACCTTCTTCCATGAATAACAAATGTTCTGTGTGACATCTAAAATGGTGAATCCTTTCCAGAAGATTTTCAATTTACTTTGCCAGATCCATCAGAGGAATCACTATCTATGGCAACTGTAGCCTTACAGGATGTATTTCTTAAATAAGAAGACTTGAAAACTGAAATTACTCATTGATCCATGGGCTGCAGAATGGATATTTTGTTAGCAGGCATGAAAACAACATTAATGTCCTTGTACATCTCCATCAGAACTCTTGGATGACTAGGTGTAATGTCAATAAGCAGTAATATTTTGGAAGGAATCTTTTTCTGAGCAGTAAGTCTCAACAGTGGGCTTAAAATAGTCAGCAAATCATGCTATAAACAGGGGTGCTGTCATCTAGGCTTTGGTTTTCCATTTATATAACATAGGCAGAGTAGATTTAGTGTAATTCTTAAGGCCCCTAGGATTTTCAGCATGGCAAATGAGTATGGGTTTCAACTTAAAGTCACAAGTTGCATTAGCCGCTAACAAGAGAGTCAGCCTGTTCTTCGAAGCCAGATACTGACTTCTCTTCTCTAGCTATGAAAGTCCTAGATGGTATCTTCTTCTAATAGAAGGCTGTTTTGTCTACATTGAAGATCTGTTGTTTAGTGTAGCCGCCTTCATCAATGATCTTAGCTATTAATAGATCTTCTGGATAACTTGCCGCAGCTTCTACATTAGCACTTGCTGCTTCACCTTCCACTTGTATGTTATGGAGACAGTTTCTTTCCTTAAAACTCACGAACCAACATCAGCTAGTTTCAAACTTTTCTTCTTGCAGCTTCCTCACCTCTCTCAGCCTTCATAGAATTGAAGAGGGTTAGTTAGGTCCTTGCTCTGATTAGGCTTTGGCTGTAGGGAATATTGTGGCTGGTTTGATCTATCCAGACCACTCCAACTTTCTCCATATAAACAATAAGGCTGTTTCACTTTCTTATCATTTGCATGTTCACTGGAGTAGCACTTTTAATTTCCCTCAAGAACTTTGCCTTTGCATTCACAAATTAGCTAACTGTTTGGAACAAGAAACCTAGCTTTTGGCCTGTGGGCTTTTGATGTGCTTCTTTTTTTTACTAAGCTTAGTCATTTCTAGCTTTAGTTTTAAAGACAGAGGCATATGGCTCTTCCTTTCACTTGAACACTTAGAGGCCATTGTAGGGTTATTAATTGGCCTGATTTCAATATTGCTGTATCTCAGAGATTAGGGAGGCCTGAGGAAAGGGAGAAAGATAGGGGAATGGCCTGTCAATAGAATAGTCAGAAGACATATATTTATTGATTAAGTTCACCATCTTATATGGGTATGATTTGTCTGCCCCAAAACAGTTATGATGGTAACATCAAAGATCATTGATCACAGACCATCATAACAGATAAAATAATAACAAAGAAGTTTGAAACATTGTGAGAATTACCAAAATGTGAGACTTGAAGTGAGCACTTGGCATTGGAAAAATGATGCTGATACAATAGACTTGCTCAACACAGAGTTGGCACAAACTTTCAATTTGTAAAAAATGCAGTATCTGTGAATTGCGATAAAGTGAAGCACAGACCAGGTGCAGTGGCTCATGCTTGTAATCTTAGCACTTTGGGGGAGGCCAACATGGGAGGATCGCTTGAGGCCAGGAGTTCAAGACCAGCCTGAACAAGAGTGAGACCGCATCTCTACAAAAAATAGAAATTAGCCAGGTGTTGTAGCATGTCCCTATAGTCCCAGCTACTTGGGAGGCTGTGGAAGGAGGATTGTTCGAGCCCAGGAGTTAGAGGTTTCAGTGAGCTATTATGACACCACTGCACTCTAGCCTGGGAGACAGAGGAAGACCCTGTCTCAAAAAAAAAAAAAAAAGTGAAGTACAATAAAACGAGGTATACCTGTAATAAAATCTTAGTTAAGGTATTATTAATATTATATGAAATAAACATGCAGAGAGCTATTCCCAATATATATTTATTTAAAGGCAATTCTTTAGAATCTTTTAAATGTATATTTTAACTCATAAGTTTTGTAAAGTCAATCTTAAGTTTCTCTAGCAAGCTGGATAAGTTAATACATTTGGCCATTTGTATCCATTGGTTCTCCATCTGTGGATTCAAGCAACCATGGATGGAAAATATTTTTTAAAAAGATGGTTGTATTTGTACTGAACATGTATAGACTTATTTTTCTTGTTAATATTACCTAAATAATACAGTACAACAACTATTTACATTGTATTAGGTATTATAAATAATCTAAACATTTAAAGTATATGGAAGGGTGTGTGGAGGTTATATGCACATACTACACGATTGTATATAAGGAACATGAGCATCCATGGATTTTGGTATTTGTGGGCGTTCCTGGAACCAATTCCCCACAGATACCAAGGGACCACAGATATTTTAGCATTAAAAATATAATTATGGAAAAAAATGTAAGCATGTTGTGTATAAATTGCTCCCAAAGAGTGATTGGTTAATTCAGTGTTGCTTAAATTATTGCTAGATATCACCTCCTTTATTTTACATTTATGTTCCCATTACTGGATCTTCTATATTTTTACCATTGGCATAATTACCATTAATTTGCATGCTGTACCCTGGTTGAGAATGAAATCATAAGATACGTTTGGAGACAGTAATTGCTCTTTTCGTATATGAAATTATAAATTTATTATTAAATGATATTAAGGAATTGTTAACAATTATGTTAGTATGGTAACAATTATGGTTATGTTTTTTACAGTTAACAATTGTTGTATCTAGGTAGTGGGTATAGTATTATTATATATTGAAGCTCATACTATTCTTGTTTTTTCTGTATGTTCTTGCAATTTTTCATGATAAAAAGCTAACAAAAAAAATTAATGTTAGCACAAGATTTTCCCCCTACATTCTCCTGAAACCATGTAGAAACATTGACAGACGAAGAAATGTTTTCATTTAATTTGTTCTACCAGAACAGAGATTTTTGAAGTAATCTTTTACGAGTTTTACTCTGAAAGGTAAAATAACCACGTTGCATATTTATGTGTTTAAAACAAAATCTGTAAATAAAGTGATATTTTTCTACTTTGCCTTTTAGTGGAATATTTCAGATTATTTTTTCCAAAGAGGGGAAACTATTGAAAAAGAATTGAATAAGGAAGAGGCAGCACAGCAAAAGCAGGCAGAAGAGAAAGGAGTGGTTTTAAATCGGCCATTTCATCCCGCACCACCGTTTGATTGCTTGTGGTTATGTCTTTATGCAAAATTGGGTGAACTATGTGTGGATCCCCGCCCTGCTGTCAGGAAGAGTGCAGGGCAAACTCTGTTTTCTACAATTGGTGCACATGGAACTTTATTACAGCATTCAACCTGGCATACTGTTATTTGGAAGGTACTGTAAAATAGCTGAGGCTATCAGCTTTAAATTGAGACAATGTACTTTTTCAATTAAATTTGTTCCTATTGATTTTTAAAGGAGAATTTCCATGCATTTGTGTGTTTGATAAAACAGAAAACATCCCATATTTTAAATTGGACTTCACAGAGAATAAATTAAATATTAAAGGCCTTATCTCTCTGTTTCAGTCTTCATCTCTTATCTCCGCCTCAATTTCTGCCTTTGCCCTTCTTTCTCTCTTTTTTTTTTCTGCTTTCCAAAAAATGGTAAAACCAGGAGTTGCTGAACCACAGAGGGTAATCAGTCCCTTACAATAGAGTGGAAAACTTCTTTTTTTTTAAATTTTGAGGTCTACATGTAATTCAAATGTAATCAAAGGAGAATTTTTATAAATGAAAATATCAACAACAATAAAATTTATAGACTCACCAAACAAAAGTAACCTCCAAATGGTAATTTGTACATTTATAAACTATACAATTTCATCTTTTTTTTTCCTCTTTTAAAACTTTCTTATAAAATTAACACTTATTAGTGACATTCTCCCTTTGTTAAAAGTCTTTTTTGTTCCACCTGTTTCATTTTAATAAAATTCTATATATAATCCTTTCACTTGCTTTTGTAAACTTTTCAATTTAATAGATCCCAAAAATGTGTTCTTAAAAAATTAATAATATATGTTCCCTAACAAAATAATTAAAAGCACTGTTTTTTATGCTTTTTATTTTTTGAGACATAAAAGTTATGTATATTTGTAGTAAAAGCCTTGTTTCCTTCTGTCTTCTATTTCAGCTTCATCCCCTAGCTCCTCCTCAGATTACAGACATACTTGTCTTCCTTATGTTTGTTTTAAATGTAATATTTTTCTGATTCTTATTTTTCTTTTAAACCTCATTTGTAATCATTTTGCTGTCTAATTCTCAATGATTTTTTTTCCTCACCTCCCCTGTATTCCCATATCCTTTGTAATTTGACTTCCAGATTATTCTACTTCAGAGTCTTTAAAACTTGAGTGTAACAGAATCACCTAGAAGACTTGTTAAAGCACCCTCCCCACCCTAGTTTCTGATTATTTTAACCTGAGAATGTGCATTTCTGTTAAGTTCGTGGGTGATGCTTGATGCTACTGGTTCAGAGACCACACTTTGAGAAACACAGAAATTATTCACAGTCTACAGGTGGTCTTTTAATTGCCAAGTCATTTGGCCTATGCTTAATCTCATCCTGTTCATTTTTTGGTAGCATTTAACATTGTTGATCATTTCTTCTTAAAATTTGGCTTCTGTTTCACTGAACGCTTCTACTTCTCTGTTTAATTTTAATTTTATTTTTTTGCTCTTATTTCTTCCTCTGAATTAAAACATTCCCCAAGTCCCAGTCACTTCTTGCTTGTTGATTTTTTTTCAAGCATCCATCATATAACCCTGAGGCTTCAGTTATCCAGATAACTTCCATAATTATATTTTTTGCTTGGACCTGTCTCCTTAGCTTTTGTTCTTTTTTCATACATTACCCCATAGATGCTCCATTGATACCTCAATTCAACAAGTCTTAGTTTATATTCTGTCCAATTTATTTTAATTTTTCATATTCCATGATCTTAAAGATAAACTTAAGAATGTGTTGTTACCTCTGTTGATCAATTTCCTCTAATATATGGGGATTGATAAGACCGTCAAGTATATTTTTTGTAATAATTTTTAGATTCCCATGCTATTTCTTAAGCTTTATTATCAATACATTTTATATGACATTTTTATAAATATTTAGGTACTCTTTCATCTACTGGACCGAGTTCGAGAGTCCTCTACCACTGCAGACAAAGAAAAGATTGAGTCTGGAGGTGGCAATATTCTCATTCATCATTCAAGGGACACAGCAGAGAAGCAATGGGCTGAGACATGGGTATTAACATTGGCTGGAGTAGCAAGAATCTTCAACACTAGAAGATATTTACTGCAACCTTTAGGTATATATACATTTTTCTTCTCATTTTACAAGTAATTTATGTTAAAGGAAATTTGGAAAATATAGAAGATTCTTTTAAAATTTATATAATGCTTCTACCCAAGAATAATTCTTCTTAACTTACAGTCTTTGTGTTTATGCGTGGTATGTGCATGAACATGTGCATTTTCATTCGTTTCATTGAGAAAATGTTTAATGTGTACCTACTGTGGGCAAGGCTCTCGGGGATACAGTGGTAAGCAAAATACACATCATCCTTGCTATCATCTACGTGAGGGAGGAACCATAATTACATATATAAAGGCAAAATTGCTACAATGATAAATGCTACAAAGGAATGGTGCATTGTGAACTTATAGGTATTTGACCTGGCCCGTGAAGTCCAGATAGGTTTCTCAGAGACAGTAGTAGTTTTCCTGAGGTCTGAAGGGTAAGTAGGAGTTCATCAGGCAATGGTAAAATGAGGTGTGGAGAATGTTATAGACAGAGAGAACATGTAAAGGAGACAGAAAATTGAGGGGAAGAGGGATGGTGTGGACTGTAGCATGTTTGAAGGTCTGGAATGAAGAGAGTAAGGCAAAGTGTGATTCCCAGTGAGGCTGAGAGGTAGGAAGAGGCCAGATCATGTAGAATGTGTTAAAAAGTTAGGACTTTGTCCTAAGAGCATTGAACAAAAACCACTGAAAGATTTTAATCTGTGGTGTGACATGATCAGATAGGCATTTAGAAATATCCCTTTGGTATGTGTAGAATGGAATGGCAGCTTGCAAGGAAGGATGACTGGATATTGTTAGACTGGTTAGGAAGCTGTCAGATCAGTGGTTCTCAAATAGGGCTAATTTTATACCATATGGAACATTTACCAATTCTAGAGACATTTTTAGTTTTCAAAAATAGGGAGGGGTGAGTTACTGCTATCTAGCAGGTAGAGACAAGGGATGATGCTACACATCTCACAATACACAGGACAGTCCCCCACAGCAATGAATTATCCAACCAAAAATGTCAGTGATACTGAGATTGAGAAACCTGGGTGCTAATTATAATACTTTAGATTCCGGTGGTAGTAATGGGGGATGATAGAGAAAAGTGAACAGAGATATTTTTGTACATAGGTGTGAGTGTGCTGTATATATTATTTGTTTCATTTTTTATTTTATATTTGGCTTCTTTTTAACCTCCTTATGTTAAAGCATAAGCATATTTACTCATTCCCTAGGCATTTTTGTATGTTGTTCTTCATGTGCACTTTTTTCCAAAAACAAATAATTGATGGTATCTGATCCATTTTACACTTTATAACTTGACATGTATATTATTTTTAATTTTAGTTTTTTCTTTTCATGTGAAATTTACATGCAGTGAAATGTATAAATTTTCATTGTACATTTGCTGAGTTTTGACAAAATGAGCATTATTTTAATACCTCCGTGATACATACTTTATTTTAAAAGCTAAGATCTTATAGAGATTTAAATTTTTAAAAATGAAGACATAAGACATTTCATATATCTTTCATAATTTTTTTATAACTTGAAGACTAGGAAGTAATATTTATTATTTTGAATAAGGTTTATATTTTAACATAATCATGTGCAATATATAATTATACCTAGTCTTTTAGAAAGAGGGCTTCTTTCCTAGACAAAAAATATGTTAATAGAAGAATTGCGGGGTTTTTTCTTCCTAAATGGCACAGAATATTCTAAATCTGAGATTAGGTCACCACTCTGGTTGGCAAATGTAATGTTTCATCTGACTTTTTAACTGGGATGGCAGCAGGCAGAAGTGGTTTAACTGTTTGATAGTTTTAAAATGTAATTTGTGAAAACTCTTTGAACAGTTTACTTTTAAATCTGTGTTTTTTAATTCTATGTAAATTATCCCTCAATTTTTAATAAAAAGAGTAGAGAGAGGAAGATGCATGTAACTATCCAGATGTTACAGTTTGTTCAGAATAGACAAGTAGTACCTATTGTTTTATACCAGACTTACTTCCAGTTTTCCTATTAACTGAATGCTTCCTCAGGTATTTGGGTTTATCCCTTTTTAAACAAACAAAATCTAGTCAATTTATAGCATTTGCAAAATAAAAGCCTTTAAACCTTGATTATTTATATACTTTATAGCCTACTTATATTATACTGCTTTGGAAAATATCAATTTCTCTGACTTTTGCATTATTTTAATGCAAGTTATGTGGATAATCCATGTTAACAAAACTATTGGGTTTGATTGTGCTAGAAAAAAAGTTCTGTTTTGTTTTTGTTTTTGTTTTTTTAAGCTTCATGGAAATAAATTACACCAAGCCATAGACAACTTCACTGTAAATGTATTTAGCCAGTCATAAGAGTAAAGCGATTTATTTGATCAGTGGCAACCAGCAGCTACCATTCAGCTTATACTCTGCTGATGGTGGATCAGTAGACTCAGTTTCACATGAGAGGAACAAATTCATTGTAAAAAGACGGTTTATTCTTTATAGTACATTTTCTCCTGGTAACTCACTAACTTATGAAAAAAGAAAGTTTAAGAAAATTCTACAACTACAAAATTATTTAAATATGAAAACTAAAATATAAGTTTAAATTTATGGAATATGGCATATAGTTTATTTTAAATCTTTAGACCTATAAAAATATGTGTCATTCTGTTATAACTTACAGCTTTTCCAATGATTAAGACTGAGAATATCTTACATAATCATTAATGAAGTTATTAATAGATGGATAGACTGAAGATGTTATTGAAAAGCTTTTGTTTCACCTTCATAGGTTTTTATTCTCTTCTCCTTAAGCAGAAGTACTAGAAAATGGTATAAACATGTATACATACATATTTAGAATTTTGTTTTTAAGAGCAAAACATTATTTAATATACCCATTATCCTATTCTTGGTGTCCTTTGTTCCTACATCTGAAAATTTTTACTGGATTTCTGAGTTGTGATGATTTTCATTCATATTGGTAGTACTTTAGTACCTAATTATATTTTTTCTAGTTATGTGAGAATTTAAGCAGAAAAATCAGGCAAATATGCATCGAAGTCTCTAATATTAAGAGAAAATTTGATCACTTTGATAATTTTTTTTTTCTCTTCCTAACACAGGAGATTTTTCAAGAGCTTGGGATGTTCTTCTTGACCATATACAGTCAGCAGCACTCAGCAAAAACAATGAAGTATCTCTGGCTGCTCTGAAAAGCTTCCAGGAAATTTTACAAATTGTATCCCCTATCAGAGACTCAGATAAGCCTGAGACACCACCTGTAGTTAATGTACCTGTGCCTGTTCTTATAGGCTCCGTATCAGGTCCTGGCCTCAGCAGACCATTTGTAAGAACAGATTCAGTTGGAGAAAGACTTGGAAGATATAGCAGCTCTGAGCCACCAGTAGTTACTGATGAGCTTGAAGATTTAAATCTCTGGTGGGCTGCATGGAATACTTGGTATAGAATTGGATCTGAAAGCACAAAGCCTCCAATTACTTTTGATAAACTAACTTTCATTCCCAGCCAACCTTTTCTTACAGCTTTAATTCAGATATTTCCAGCTCTCTACCAACACATAAAAACTGGTTTCAACATGGATGACTTGCAAAAGTTGGGAGTCATATTACACAGTGCTATTTCAGTCCCAATAAGTTCAGATGCATCCCCTTTTATTCTTCCATCTTATACTGAAGCAGTTTTGACAAGTTTACAGGAGGCTGTACTTACAGCTTTAGATGTTCTCCAAAAGGTAATATAATTTTAGTGGCTGTCTAAGCAATGATGCATATGGTTCTCTGGAATATTTTTACTTTGCTATATTTTTGGGAATAAATTCTAGATCATCAAGATTGTCATGCATGTATACTTTGGGATAAATTGAGGATTGCCAAGATCTAGTTGTTTTAAAAACTGTGGTTTTCTGATATAATTATTTAATAAAAAGGTAATTTCAGGTCTGTTTTGAGTCTTTAAGAAGCTGCCTGCATCTTCATGTTTCAATTCACCAGCATTTTTGGTTGTCCATATAAGTCTTCACAAGAAGATATAATATTTGGAATAGTAGTTTTAGTAAAGTAATTTTATGATTAGAAAATTAATAAGCAATGGGACTATTTTTTGATATTTTTCATCTGTATTTAAATTTTGCTCAAAATTGTCAGAAGCCTATGTTTAAAAAGAATAAAATTATAAAATATTTTTCGCACAGAAATTTTAAAGAGATATATTTTTAGCTATTTGTGTTTTGTAATTGCAAATAAAAGTTATTAAATAGTCCTAAAATCATCGTGCAAATTCAGATTAACAAGCAAGACCAGATCAAAATCGGTGTTCTTTAGACTGTCAAGCAAATTATAGCACAATTCACAACAATCAAAATACTAACCAAAAAAATGCCAACTGAATAGTCAGCCATTCTAAGAAAGTAGCTAAGACCTTCTAACAAAGTTAGAGTGGAACTAGATTCTGATCACACATGTTGTCAGTAGCCATTTATGTAATGCAAATCATGTTTTCTAATTAACTGATTCCATTCTGCCCAACTGGAGTAATGAAAACTTTCACAGTAAAAAATGGTGATATTTCCATTAATACTATACCATGATACCTCTTAATTAGCTCTGGAGGAAGTCTAGCTGAACAGTAATTCTTGATCTATTTAACCGTAGGTGCATTGTGCAGGGAAACAAATTGTGGAGAAACTTAAAATTTAAAAGAATCTGACATTTAAAAAAATTTATTGTAGAGATCAATTATCCACAATTGAAATCAAAATACCTGTTTTTATTTTTAGTGGGAAGAAAGTAGCCTGTCAAGAATTACTTTCTCTCCCAGATTGGGCATGCAAATAAGTTGCTTATAGATTGCCCTAGAGAGAATGGAAAAGTTTTCCTATCAGAAAAGAAAAGAGGATTATAAGCCTTTCGGGATGCCCATTCTCATTCAGATCTTTTATATATGTATAGAGCATAATAAACAAAAATGAAATAACACTCCCCAAATTTTTTTCAAGGAAAAAGAATATCATTTTATTTTTTGAAATTCTGCTTTTGGCTGGGCATGGGGGTTCACACCTGTAATCCTAGCACTCTGGGAGGCTGAGGCAGGAGGATCACTTGAGCTCAGGACTTCGAGACCAGCCTGTGTAAGAGTGAGACCCCATCTCTACGGAAAAAACAGAAAAAATTAGCCAGGGATGGTGGTGCAATGCTGGTGGTGCCTCCAGGCTGAGGCAGGAGGATTGCTTGAGCCCAGGAGTTTGAGATCTCAGTGAGCTGTGATGATGCCACTGCATTCTAGCTGGGGTGACAGAGCAACACTCTGTCTCAAAAAAAAAAAAAACACAAAGCTCTGCTTTAGCAATAAGAAAACAACTATTAAGAATTTGTTCTGAGCTTTTAATAGCTTTGAAAACAAACATTCAGTCTGAAACTTAGGAAGCTTTATTGTTTATTTATATTAATAATGTCTTTGCATTATTTTCACACAAGCCATTGTTTTATTACTTGTGTGATTATCTAAATGATGTTTCCTAAACCTTGAATGTGAGATCTTTAATGGTTCCCTAATATTTCCAAACAGAAAAATTAATATTTTATCAGTTAGAATGTTTTTCTATTTTCTTCCACAAGTGTCAGAAAATTTTTGCACCAACAAAATTTACTTGCTTTGGTACTTTATCCTTAAACTAATAGCTATCCAGCAGAAACATTTTATTGATGAAAAACTATTTTCCTTCCTAAAGGAAAAATTCATTTCTGATTTCATGTTTTCTTTCTAAAGAGGAGTGTCTATGTTGTTCTTCCTCAGTGCTCTTATATTGTTTAGGGCTTCATGGTCACAGTCTTCTCTTGGTTCCCAAATGGCTAGTTCCCAACCAAATTGACTTAGTTTTGTGTGCTAATTGATTTTTTTTTTTTTTTGCCAAGTAATTTTAGCATACACGGGGGAACTGGGAATTATCTTTTCAATTTCAAAATATTAGGGGCATACAAGTATTTTTGTTACATGGATGAATTAAATAATGCTGAAGTCAGGGCTTTTAGTCTGCCTGTCACCAGAGTAGTGTAGAGTATACCTGATAGGTATGTTTTTATCCCTCAGAACTGGGAATTTGATAATCTGCTTTCTGTATGTGCTGTACTGTAAGTTCTGAAGTGAAGAGACTGCATCTGTCTTTCTTATTGCTGAACTTCCTAAAGTCAGATGGCTGGATACCCTGTCTATCTTCATCACCAGGGCTGCTGAAGTTGTACTCCATGAGACACCCGCACATTGTATGTGAATGATGCCCTTGGAGTTGTGTAATAAAGCTCTGTACTCTAATAATATGGGCGAGTTTCTCCATCTCAGCTCCCTTATCTATAAAATAAAAATAATAAATCTATAACTTTGACTATTAAATGGGATATTTGTAAGGCATTTAGTACCTGGCACAAGTTAAGCATTCAGTAAATGTTAGCTGTTGTTTTCATCAAGCTCTCTAGCAAGGGCCTTAGTACATGGTAGGCACTGAATGGATTATTGTTAAATGAGTTAACAAGCAAAACCTTGAACTATGTCAGAAATTAGATGTCCAATTTCATCTCTTGTTTTCACATACACAGTTTTCAAGGACTGATCAGAATTGTGCACATTGCTTATTGGTTCTCAGCTTTTGGACTTAAATTTCTTATCAAGTTCATCCTATAGATTTTTCTGATATACAAATTTCAGAATACTGAAGAAAAACCAATAAAAATTTTTTCTTAGATGGAATTTGTTGTAAAAAGAAAACGTGGGTTCCATATTATGCATTTTAAGATACCAGAATTGCTCTATAATCAGCTATGACATTATTAGTATGTTTTATTTTTAGAAAGGGCCATTGAAAATCAAAATACATATCCATAACTTTGTGCTAAGATACTTTCAAAGAAAATTATGATAGTTTTCTCAGTTATCTATGTGAACTTTTTCCTTTTTTAAGTCATTGAAAATAAAAGAATTCACTTAGAGTAATTCAGTTTCTTTTTCATAGTAATTACTCTCTGGTTTTTTATATTCAGTAAAGAGAATTCTTTTAGGTTGTATAAATTTTGCCATTCAAGTTCTCCATTGTTTCTGAGAAAAATAACCAAATATTGAGAGATTATATTAGATGTCTATTCTACTTTTTTACATTGTAATTATAGGATGCTCTAACTTAGGTATGGGCAGCACTTGCTTATCTACTCCATATCTCAATGTGGTGTGATCTAAACTTCAGTTACAGCACAATGGCTACATTTCAGAGGGAAAAGAAAACTATTATCTGATAAGAAAAAGCCATGGATTGCATAAAAATAAATTTTGTATGTATCTTTTTAAAGAAATTCCTTAAAGATTTTAAATGCTTTGAATTTTGGTTTAGTATTTTGAGAATACTGTCCAGTGTAAAGTGATCATATTTTTTGTTTCGTAAAGCACAAGTATATTTTAGATACTCCATAAATAATATCATTAAATATTTTTTACCACAGAAAGAAATGAACACTAAAACATGAAAATATGAAAGGGTAAGAGGAGAAAATACATTTGTGGCTAGGAAAAAAAAACAGATGAGATTTATTTTAAGTACTTTCAACACATTTGAAATAATTAAAATCTATAATATCAAATTGTTTGGAGTAATCTAGAGAAACTGCTATTCATTAAAATGTTATTAATTTATATTAAAATATTTAATTTTCTTATTTTACATCAAATCTATTTATTCAGATACATTAGACATTAAATGCACACAGCCCTGTAAAAAATTTAAAATATACATTTCTTTTAGAAACAAATTTTCGCAGATGATTTATCTTTCCAACTGCAGTGCTCATGATTATTTGTTAATGTCAGTGGACCAGGGATGGTGCAGAAATCAGCTGTCATGTCAATGAACTGATACACTTAAATGGAAGCCAATGTCATCTTGGTCAGTGAAGCAGTCTTAATGGGCTAATGCCTGTGTTACTGAACAAATTATCAGATTGTAGAACCTGAGGACTACCTGGGACTTCTCTTTAAGTGCTTGCCCTTTTTCCACTCTGTGAAGGAATACATAAAACTTTTTATTAAAGAACTTTAGCTGATTAACACTTTTAGCCTATACTTTATTTCATAATAGTTTAAAATAGTTGTCCTTCAGGGATTATAAAAGATGATGTGATACTGATATATAATAGGACAGTCTTTAAGAGTCTTTGGTTAGACAAATGTATATGCAGTACTTAATGGAGTTCAGATTATCCACTCTAATGTTCATATTTTGCTTTTATAGGCCATCTGTGTAGGACCAGAAAACATGCAGATAATGTATCCAGCTATATTTGACCAGTTGTTGGCATTTGTAGAATTCTCCTGTAAACCTCCACAGTATGGACAGCTGGAAACAAAGCACATAGCAAATGCAAAATATAATCAGGTAATTTACTAAAAATTATGTTTACTCTGTAAGAGTTCATGGCTTATAAATACAGTAAGTTCCACTTAAGATGGACTTCGATTACCTCAGAAAAAGAAACTTTTCACTCACAGTCTTACATATGTCTGTTAACAATTTAAGCTGAACAGAAGTATTATTTGGGAAACCATTTCTGTGTTCCTTTTCTCCTTGTTTATGGCTTTCCTCTTCCAACTGGTTCTTCAGAGAGTTTGGCCTTTTATGTTACTCTACAGTACATCTTTCTTGAAAAATATGAGTTCTTTTGTACCTCTTTCTTGGTTGCCCCAGCCCACTACAAAATGGCTTCTAAATCCCTAAGTCTAATCTTATTTAAAATAGATACCTGCAATGTAAGATGAAGAAATCTGTGTGTATTAAATTAGAAGTTGTCCACTACTGGTGTGAAATTTAGTTGGATTTTACATAAAAGATTTTTATAGCCATAGTTGGCAAACTTTAACTTTGTTTTGGCTTAGGGGAAAAGTAAATTTCTCATGCATGCACGTGCTAATTTTGTTAACTCAACATAAAATTATAATTTTATATCATCCAAAAAGTAGTTTTAATATGTATTAACTTTTCTCTATTTGTCTTCCAACACAATGGAATCACAATAGATCCAACTATTTGCACCGGTGAGTTAAATTTCCTAAAATTGTCCTTACCTATTGGCAACAAATAAAATACATCTTTCCCAGTACTTGATAGAATGCTCTATGTGCTTTTTCCAATCATTTTAATTTTTGTCTGGCTGAAAATTATTTTTTCATGAAGTACATACTCTTTGAAAATTTTGCATGTCATATAATTTGACTTAAAACCGAGGCCTGAACTTTAAGACAGATGCTTTCTCATTGAAAACAATGTGATTCATTTACTCCCATTTATTTTTAACTCCATGTGAAAATATTAATTTCTAGGCGGAATGGGTAGCCTTGAACTATGTACCATTTGCTGAAAGGTCTTTAGAAGTCGTTGTGGATTTATACCAAAAAACAGCCTGTCACAAAGCAGTGGTGAATGAGAAAGTGCTCCAGAATATTATTAAGGTATCTTTTTTATTATTTCTATACTTTCATTAGATGACAATATTATTGAAATTATTCTGTATGTAATATGTTATTATATTGGGATAAATGGAAAATATAATTTGTATTATTTATAGTGACTTTTCCCCTGATGAGCATTCAAGGAGAAATTCACAATGCACCCCATCAATTTAATGGATCATGCATATTGTCTTTTTAAGCCAATTCCTTAGTGTATAGAGAACCATTTTTTAAATTCATTTCTTGTTGACTGTGTCCTGTTCCTCTAAGACTTACTTCATGTTTTTCCCTCTATTTTGAAGGACAAAACCTGAACTTTGCTCTTCCCCTAGCATGTGGATGTACCTTCTCTTTACTGAATAAACAGACAACTGTGAACATTCTTCCCTCAAGGAAGAAGGCCTTTCTCTGTTCCAAGACTCATCCTTTTCTCTCTGTTTATCCTTTCCTCTTTCCACCTTTCTTTATTGGTGATTCTTTCATTTTCCTTTTAGCATCTTACACTTTATCCTACAAAAATGATTAAGCATTTAATACTACAAGAACTTTCTCTTAACTCTACTTCCTATTCAAATTGCCATCCTCTTTCATCTTTCCTTTACTTCCACGTTCCTTTAAGCAGGTCAAGCAGCTCGTGGCCTTCACCTAGCCACTACTCACTCTTTGAGTGTTGGCCTGTGTCCATCAGCGTTGCTCTGTGGAAACTGATTTCTCAAAGTTACAGAAGACCAAATCTTCAAATCCTGAGTCCTTTTTAAATTCTTTATCTCCCCTTTAACATGGTACTGCCCTTTTCTTCTTAAAGATCTTTCTTCCCTTGACTTTTGTAATGCTTATTTCTACCCCTCACTACTTACCTCACCAAACTATCCCCTCTCTTTTCATTTATTGAACATGTTTTTTAAACATCTCTATTACCAGGTACTAACTAAATACTAGAGACTTTAAAATTAACAAGACAATTCTTACATTTAATAACTCAATATAGGGAATAGTGAAAGACAAATAAATAATATAATAATACAGTATGTTAAATGCTAAGTGAAGACCACAGAGTGGAGGCAGCTTTGCATTCAGGTTGACCTGACTTAGAATAGTCCGTTGCTGTTTACTTACTGCTCTATGATTTTGGACAAACTGAACTGTCTGAGAGTGTTTCTCATGTGTAAAAGAAGGGTCATACCAATACTACTTACATGTCTTAACTATAATAAAGAGACTCCACTGAGATACAGCATTTCATGATGCTTGCTTGCCAAGTAATCAGTGCTGAATAAGAGGTTAGTATGCCCCACAAAGAAGTGACTAAACTAGGGGATTTTGGCAAGAGTTAATAGAAGTGAAACTTGAAGAAATAAGAGTTTGATAGGTGAAAAGGAAGAGGGAAGCATTACAGGTAACTTAAGCAGTATAAAAGACCATAGTATATTTTCAAGAAATATTGAGAAATTCAGTTTAGGGACGTCATAGGGCCTAGAATAAGTCTGAAAAGATAGCTGTAGTTCTTATAAGCCATCATAATATCAGACTTTAACCATGAAAGTTTGAACACTAAGAGTGACATGAATCAGTTTGTATTTTTAAAGGAATTAAAAGAACCCTTTGTGTACTCCCAGTTTGTTGATGCCACTTACCAAATCATATTGTGGTAATTTGGACAAGGCTCTTCCTTTCTCAAAAATTGTGAGCCTGAGGCCGGGCGCGGTGGCTCACGCCTGTAATCCTAGCACTCTGGGAGGCCGAGGCGGGTGGATTGCTCAAGGTCAGGAGTTCGAGACCAGCCTGAGCGAGACCCCGTCTCTACTAAAAATAGAAACACATTATATGGACACCTAAAAACCTATATAGAAAAAATTAGCCGGGCATAGTGGCGCATGCCTGTAGTCCCAGCTACTCGGGAGGCTGAGGCAGTAGGATCGCTTGAGCCCAGGAGTTTGAGGTTGCTGTGAGCTAAGCTGACGCCACGGCACTCACTCTAGCCTGGGCAACAAAGTGAGACTCTGTCTCAACAAAAAAAAAAAAAAAAAAAAAAAAAATTGTGAGCCTGAAATGAATTTCCAAGTTCAACATGCATGTACTGAGCAGTCCCTGTATTAGTTTCTTAAATGTTTTAAAATATATATAAATTGAATAGATCAGCTGTGGTTAATGTTTCTTTGATTTCGGTAAAATATTAAAGGTAGTAGTAAACTATTCTTTTACCTTGAGTTATAAAATGTAAACTCAAAATGCCCATGCCTCATTTAGTATTCTTTTGGTTGCAAATGACATATATTTAGGCACTAGCTTTAACAATAAAGGGAATTTTTTGGTGTGCTTAATTGAAAAATTCAAAGATAGAGGGAAGGCTGTAGGATTGATTGATCCAGTGATTCAGCAGTATCATCAAAAACCAAACTTCTTTCTCTCTGTTCTGCTTTCTAAAAAGTGACTGTATCCTATGTTTTTCTTAATTAGTTGTAGGCCAGTAACAGGATTATGTGTCCAACGGGAGGTGTGTGCATGTGCACATGTAGGAACTTCCATCACATTATTCTTCCTTAAGTTCCTAAAATTAATCTTAAGTGGACCATCTTTGGACCCATACACACTCAAAGCAGTGATTGTGGCCAGGGAAATGGAATGGATTTGACTGGCTTAATAAACTAATCATCTCCTTGCCCAAATTCCCAAACTAGAAGTGGGGACATTTTCTTCCAAAGCACATGGGTTGTGTGGAGGTGGATGGAGGGAAAAGGGATAAATAGATTCTGGGTAGGCTAAATATCTGTTAGTGGAGGCCCATATCATGCTGATAATTAATGGTTCATATGTTCTTTATGTGAGTACTCAGTAATTCCTGTGCAGGATGATGATACTAGGTTTTGTATCCTTGAAATGTGAAAATTATCTTTTCTGCTCTTTTTTTTCTCAGAACAGAATTTTTATATAAAAGCAGAATTTTTACTCTAATGCAAATTGTCTGACAATATGCCAAAACTATTTATTGATGGTGCTCTGGGTTGTTCACTGGGGTATTTTGGTCAGTCTAGTGTTCTAGTTGCCAGATAGAACTATGACAAAGAAGTCCATTCTGAACCGCTAAATTTGTTCTTTTAATGAATAGAAGCCACTTGTCTCAAAAGTTGATCCATTAAAAAGATGAGTCACTGTACATAGTCACTATACACATCTGGTCACTATGCACATCTGGTCACTATACATAACTTAGATACTCCACTCCTATACCCTCAGTGGTCAAAGATAAAATAATCTTCTTAAATTATCAAATTTACTGAAATATTTGGAAAAGGAAAATGTATATTAAAATATTAAGAGTGGAATATAAAATTCAAAGAATTTTAGAGATAAAACTTAAGACTTGAAAGTGATACTTTTGGTTGTACTTATCCTTCCCTAACCATTAGTGGAAAAATAGTCATATATCACTTAATGACAAGACTGCATTCCGAGAAATGTGTTGTTAGGCAATTTTGTCATTGTGTGAACATTATAGAGTATACTTACCCAAAGCTAGATGGTATAGCCTACTGCACACCTAGGCTATATGGTATAACCTATTGCTGCTAGGCTATGAACCTGTACACAGCATGTTACTGTACTGAACATTGTAGGCAATTATAACACAATGGTAAGTATTTGTGTATCTACACATAAAAAAGATATAATATTTTTTACTGTATTATTATCTTATGGGACCATGGTTGTATATGTGGTCTATCATTGACCAAAACATCATTATGTACCACATGCCTGTGTAAGCAGTATTGACTTCTTTTGGATGGGAGATCCATCTCAGCCAAATTATTTTTTGTCAGGAGAACTATGGCAGTCTTTTCTAATTCCATAACATCAGGTCGAGAAATGCTGAAGCATTGTCAGTTGCCTACTCTTACACTTAACTTTTCAGATATATCCGTATTTTTTATGATGAAAAACTGAGGTTCAAAAAAGTTGCTGCTTATTCAAGGTCATTATTTATAAGATGGAGACAGGATTTAAAAGTATATCGTTCTAGGCAGTAGGATTTGAGGGGATCATGTCTAAGAATTGGTGTTTCTAGAAAATAATGTCCTTTTTTAAATGTGAAAATACCTGTGGTATTTTTCTCTGCCATAGTTGTTTTTTTTTTTTTAAGTAAAGTTGTGTATGTTTTACTTAATACTTACCTTAAACTGTCTTTATTTTCAGACTCTTAGGGTTCCTCTCAGTTTGAAGTATTCCTGCCCTTCTGAAAGCACATGGAAACTAGCAGTATCTTCTCTCCTCAAAGTTCTTTCTATTGGGCTGCCTGTTGCCCGGCAGCATGCTTCTTCTGGAAAATTTGACAGTATGTGGCCAGAACTAGCCAATACTTTTGAAGACTTTCTCTTTACTAAAAGGTCAGCTTATCCATTTTTTAAATTAAGACAACCTTTCAAGAAGTGGCACATTACATCTACAATTTCTCTAAAAACAGTTTTTATTCATTTAGAAAGTAATTGATTAAAATTGCTAGATTATATACAACACACAACTGGACTAGGCATTTATCCAGTGAGTTTATCTGTGAACATTGGAGATTTTTGCTTTTTGCAGTATTTTTGGTTGTAAGATAGGAATCTTATATATAAGACCACAGGAATGCATCATGATTTTAACTTAATGAAACTAAGAAGATCCCTTTTTTTTTCAAGACAGAGTCTTGCTTTGTCACCGGGGCTGGAGTGCAGTGGTTCACCACCCCCAACCCCAGGCTGGAGTACAGTGCATCATAGCTCACTTCAACCTCAAACTCCTGAACTCAAGCGATTCTCATGCCTTAACCTCCCAAGTAGCTGGGACTGTAGGCGCACACCACAACACAGCGCTAATTTCTCTATTTTTTATAGAGACAGGGTCTCACTCTTGCTTAGGCTGGTCTCAAACTCCTGGCCTCAAGCAATCCTTCCATCTCAGCCTTCCAGAGTGGTAGGATTACAGGTGTGAGCCACCTCATGCAGGCAAAAGATCCATTTTTTAATCTCATGCCCATTTGGCATTACAATAGGCAAACAATTTTAGAAAATCAGTGTATATCAAGAATAAATAGGATCAGTGGCAATGTAATAATCAGCTCTTTCAAATGTTTAAGTTTGTTGAAGAAGAATGGAATTTTCATTGTATGATGTCCAATTAAAATCTTATGTTTAAGGATGCAATTTTGATGACTCCTCCTCGATGAACTAGAATAGCATAACTGGAATACAGAGTAAATTTTTTGAATGAGGAATTTGCTGAGGTCCATCTAGAGCTGTGCTGTCCAATACAGTAGTTACAAATGACTAATTAAAATCAAACTTTAAATTAATTAAATAAAATTCCTTTGTCTCACTAGGCACATACTAAGTACTCATTGCCATGTGTGACTAGTGACTGCTTCATTGGACAGGGCAGATTATTAGGCATTTCCATCAGCACAGAAAGGTTTGTTGGGCAATGCTGATCTAAAGTGTGTCCTTTTACTAAACATGGACTTACCTGTAATAGCTGTGATAACCAGGCAATCTTCAGTCCTTCTAGCACAAGTAATTATCCTTTGTGCTGCAATAGTGAAATTCCAACAAAGATTTTAAAATTTTTTATTCATGAATCATTTTTTTAAAACTATATAGTTACAAACATACCAGGTACTGCTATATAACCATTTCAAATTATTTGTTTAAAACCACTTAAATTATCAATTTGATATATTTGTAGGAAAAAAATTACATTGGCACATTGATAATGATCAGATGAGTCTACAACAGAATGATTTAACTGAAGAGATACTCTGTCATTCTAATATGGTTTAGTTGTTCGGTAAAGAAAATTTGTAGTATGCAGAAGAATTAACTTACATTTTTCTCTGTAAAAGCTTATCTGATATTTCAGAATTGGAAATAATAACAGGTGATCCTAATTTCTATTTCTGCAAATGTTCAGACTTTTTTTTGCTTTCTTATATACTTCTCAATTGTAGAAATTTTCTTGATACCAATGCAAGCATACTCTTTGTATTTGAAAGAAAAATTATAGGTACTCAGAAACCGTATTCAAACAAGGCTTGCTTTCATCTGTAAAGTAACCCAGAAAATTTTAGTTCCTTTGTGGACGTTAGGACTCAAATCACTGTTAATTTATATCAGATATTAAGAAATTTAAACTATTCCTTTTCTTTCCTAATTATCTGTCTGTATATGCATGATGCCGCTATTAAATTGAATAAGCTGTTGAAGATCAGTTTGTTTTTTACAGTGAGTGAAACTTCTTTAAGAATTTCTTTTCCTATGCCTGAGCCTTTGTACCATCTTCTTTATTCTCTAGTTTCTTATTGACCATTCATCATTTCCCAAGCTTTGCTTATTTTATTAAATTCAGATTTCTGACATGCTCTTTTATGCAGTAAAGCAGATACTGGAACCAAAGGCCGAATAATAGTATTTTACATTTTATATGATTTTGTATTACTGCAGCTGTAGTATAATTTCATTGAAAATATTTTGCCCATTTCAAAGGCTTTAATATGTTGGGTGTGTTGAAAAATATATTGCTTAAGAAGCAGCTAGCATAGTTGACAAGAGCACTGACTCAGGAACCAGACTACCTATATTCCAATCCCAACTGTACTGCACTATAACTGGTATTGTAGACAAATTATTTAACTTTTCAGTGACTCAGTATCTTCATCTGTTAAATAATAGTAATAATGTTCCCCAACTCATAGGGTTATTGTGAGGATTAAATCACTTAAAATAAGTGAATGCTTAGAATAATGCCTGGCATGTAAGTACTTTAAAAATACTTGCTATTATTTCTTTCCCTTAAGAGAAAGTGAAACCAGCTATATTTTAAACTAAAATTTTAACTATATTTTAAACCAAAATTCTACATAACTGGGACTAGGAAATTTACCTCTAAATTTGGAGTTATTTTTAATGACTAAAAAATAATAAAGGTTCTAAATTCTGCTGTCAAGTAATACAGTGTCAGTGTTCTAAGTTGTGGTTATTCTGGTTACAGATTTAAGCTTTCTACTACATGGAGTAGTAGAAACTTACCCTAGATTGAGAGTCAGGAAAAAGAAAAAAAAGAAAGCCTCTGGACATTATTGAGGGTTTGAGATAAGAGAAAGAAAAACACAAAGTTGAAAAACATAAGGACTATAATCTAGTAGACAGACACTTGAGGTCTGTTAGAAATTCATTCAGCCAGCCTTTGAGTTCCAAAACATGGTAGTTGTCCACTAGGTCTACATTAAAAATCACTAAGTACTACCTTACATTAAAAATCACTAAGTACTACCCCAAAGAATCGAAAGCACATGTTCGCACAAAACTTGTATACTAATGTTCATTGTAGCATTATTCATAATACCCAAAAAGTGGAAAGAACCCAAATGTCCATTGGCTGATGAATAGATAAATTAAATTTGGTGTATCTGTACCGTGGAATATTATTCAGTCATAAAAAAAGAATGACATACTGATGCATGCTCTGACGTGGATGAACATTCAAAACATTATGCAAAGTGAAAGAAACAAGACACAAAAGGGCATATATTGTACGATCTCACTTATGTGATATATCCAGAATAGACACATCTGTAGAGACAGAAAGTAGATTTACAGTTCCTAGGGGTGAGGAAAGGGGGAAAATAGGGAAGGACTGCTAATGGGTACATACTTTCTTTTGGTGGTGATGAAAATATTCTGAAATTAGAAATGGTGATGGTTGTACAACTTTATGAATATTCTAAAGTGCACTAAATTGTATACTTTAAAAGGGTAAATTTTATAGTATGAATTATATCACTTTAAAAACATTTTTAATATACCATAGAGAGCTGACAAAAAATACTAATAATACTTTGTCAGTTTGAAGGCTCCTTTTAATTTTTTTTAAATAAATGTCATGAAAAGAATTTTTTAAAAGTTACTTTTACACTTTCAAACTTAGAGAATTTAAGGATCTTATGTGGCCCATTTGTATGTATTGACCATCTCCCCTTATAATTTATAGGTAAATTCTGTTAATCATCACCGTTTTCTAAAGCTCAGCCAGTATTTTTTGATATCCTCCAGTAAGAATGCTAATTATAAATTAAAATAAATAGGCCAGGTGCAGTGATTTATGCCTGTAATCCCAGCACTTTGGGAGGCCAAGGTGGGAAGATTACTTGAGCCCACAAGTTCAAGACCCACCTGGACAACATAGTGAGACCCCATATCTACAGTCAATCAATCAATCAGCCAGATCTGGTGCACCTGCAGTCCCAGCTCCTGAGCAAGCTGAGGCAAAAAGATTGCTTAAGCCCAGGAAGTTGAGGTTGCAGTGAGCTATGATCATGCCACTGCACTCAAGCCTGGGCAACAGAGTGAGACCTGTCAATAAAATAATAAAAATATAAAACATGAATACATAAAATACAAAGTAAAATACCATTAGTTTTGGTTCTGGAATCAGGATACTCAGCCTGTACACAATCAAATAATTTCCTGATTTTGTGAATCATTGGCATTGAGAGGAGTGAACCTTTCAGTTTTTAGTTTTGTGTGTTATTCTCTTCCCTCAATATAAGATACTTTAACAATCTGGTTCAGTGTTTCTGATACCTAATCCAAATAATATTAGTGTATGTTCCTAATAAGATTTTCATTTCTTTTTTATTGATAATCAGCCCATTATCTCCACCATCATCACAAATCTTTTAGTATCACTAAACACTTACATTCCTTGGTTGTAAATTTAAACACAACTTTTATCTATAGAGATGCAGATATATCTGTGAAGCTGTTTTGATGGTATTGGTTGTGAAATATCTACCATTGGTTCAGGTTTGGGAACATGTCTTTAAATTTTTTCCTCTAGTTCCTATTACCAGATTATAAAGTTAGTCTAGGACTTGGACACCAGCATGTAAGTTCTGTAAAACATGGACTGAGTCCATCTTGTTCACAGCTGGATCTTGAACACCAAGAATATAGTACTCGATGCAAAGTAGCTGGAATTCAGGAGATATTTGTTGAATGAAAAATGTCTAAAGCAAACCATGGTTTGGTGCCCATATAGCCCTAGATACAAAATTGTGTATTATAACTCTAAACCTAAATGTGCTAATATTTTTATATCTGCGACATAAAAGAATGAAGTAGGCTCAAATATCAGATAAATCTGGGTTCAAATTGTGGCCTAGTCATTTACTTGCAGTGAGTTCTTGGGCATATTAGCCATTCTACACTTCAATCTCCTCTTCTGTCGACTACATGATAATTACTACATGGGGTTACTGTGGGAACATATAAGATTAATATAAATAAAGCTCTTACTACAGTGGCCGGCTCTCTAATTTTAGCTGTCATTATTGTAGAAATTATTACCATCCTATTCTCAGCTATTTTAAAATAATTAATATTTTACTGCTTTGTAAGTTAATGATCATTTTACTCTTCATTCTTATTATGAGCCACAGAGTCTGGAATCCACCTTGGTTCTCTCAGAACTGTTGATTTCCTTGGTTCTTGCTGGGCCAATTTTTGCTTTAGAAAATCTGAATCAGTCCTCTTCTTTGCAGATGCCCTCTATCTTTATTGTAAAGATCTTAAATGCATTGTATTTGTTAAAAATTAATGATTAATGGGCCCTCTCCAAGTGAATAATTCAGCAGCTTGACTTAGGCTGTCTTAAATCACTGCCAAAATAAATGAATTCAGGTATCATCACAATGATAATTTTTACCACAGCCACATGATATAATATCTTTACCTTTCCTTGTTTTTTTCATTCACAGTACTGAAAGAAGTTTAGTTCTCAGATTTTATTCAGTTCAGGATTAGACCAAGTATTTTTCTAATTGGAGTATCATGTTTACAATTAGCTTAGTCATTTAAACTAATGAATTTAATTGAAAAGATTATCCTTTTAAATAAACAATAATATCCCAATCTGGGTAAGAAAATAAATTTTTTTATCATCTGAGTACTGTTTATTTTTCGTTTGTATTTTCAGGGAATATTTCACCTTTAAAAACCAAATGTCTTCTTTATTTTTTTTTTTTTTTAGCATACCTCCAGATAATCTGTCTATTCAAGAGTTTCAAAGAAATGAAAGTATTGATGTTGAGGTGAGGAAAGCTATTTAAAATATTTTCTTGTGACCATTTTTGAAAACCAAATAGTAAAAATGTTAAAACTATAAAATAGCTAAAAGAATGTATTACTGGGTTAAGATTGAACCTGAAAGCATTAAAACTTTTATAGGTTAAAGGTTGATTTTTAAAGCACTGACATTTTAAAAATGACTGCCTTAGATTTGTTATAATCTTGTACCATGTGCATATTGTCTAGATACTTCATTGTGTCCATTTAATAAGTTTAAAAAGCAGTGAAATAAATCCACTCAGGGAGCATGTACTTGAGAGTTTACGCTGCAGTGTGGCAAACCAGGTGTTTGTGGTTCAAACTAATCAGTAAGTTACTTGGAATTTTCCATTTTTAACGAGCTGTACATAAAGCCCGTGAAATTCTTAAACAGTATTTTTTAAAGAATATATTTTGAGGATTATAAATGGAATTTAAAGAAGGAATTTTTTCAGTTATGGATTTTGGTGTGGTGGTGGAGTTTTGGTTTTTTTAAGTGTGATAGGAGAACTTTTAAGTAAACCCAATCAAATAAAGTATACATTTACAAAGTATAGGGCATTGTCATATAGATACTTTGGTGCTGTTACTGTATTAAAACTCTTGTGAAATTTTCTTTTTCTTTGGAGAGCAAAATAACACATGTTAGAAATAAGCTATTTGACAAAAATGAATATATTAATAACTTTAATTTCTTTCATAGCTTATAATTTCTGGTATAAAAAAATTATTTAAATCTTATTCTTAATCCCACATTGGATATTTTATTCTAAAATGGGTAAATTTCATGTGCTATTTTTCTCTAGAGCACTATATGCAGTTATCATGCTGAAGATCAACATTTGTCAAAATGGTTGCAGAGTAAACAGTTATAGTATTGACTGTTTTCTAATAAAGTTACTAAGACAGATGAAGGAAGCAGACTAGTAGTCATCCTGTATATTAACATTAAAATATTTGTCTACTTCTTTCAAGGAGAATTCTTTAACTGATTTTCTCTTAAAATCAAATTTTAATTTTACTCTAGAAATTATGGTTCGAGTCAGTCTCTTTCAAGAAAAAAAAAGCATCTGAATTTGCCCTTTTGTTTTAGGTAGTTCAACTTATCAGCACTGAGATACTACCTTATGCCAATTTTATTCCTAAAGAATTTGTTGGTCAGATAATGACTATGCTTAACAAGGGCTCAATACATTCTCAGTCATCTTCATTTACAGGTATGTTATTTTAATGATTTTTTTTAAAAGTATTAGAAAGTATTGAAGTACTTTTAAAGAAATTGACAGTAAAAGTATTTAACCCTATGATTGTGATAGGTGTAAAACTGGAGAATGGTAAGGAAATTTTTAGGAATGTAATATAGAACATTAAGCTTTATGAGGGGAAAATGTGAATATTCTGTGGGTATAGGCAGCCATATTTACAAACTGTGATGAAGTAAATAGAAAAGCACTTTATGGAATCCATGAAGTCATTACAGGCTGACACAAGTTACCAGTTTTTGAAGTCATAGATTTTTGTAAGGCAACGTACTATAAAAAACAGTGAATGTGTATTCTGCCACTTAATAGTTGGTTAGCTTCTCTGAATCTCAGTTTTGTAATCTTTAAAATGTAGATATTAATAACAACCTCTCAGGGCTATAAATTGCAGAGTCTATTAAAAAAAATAAGGTGCCTTAACATTTGTTAAGGGAACTAACATTTAGTGAATAGCAACTATGTACAAGATATGCTAGAATGTTATCTCCTTCCTCACAACATTTCTATGAGGATAGGTACTGCCATATTACAGAAAGAGAAATGCGTTTAGAAAGGTTGAAAAAATTGCTCACAATCTTCAGGCTGGAGGCCAGATTCATACTTAAAAAGAACTACATGCTTCTTTTTATCATATCATGCTGCCTTAATTGGGAACTGATACATAAATTGCTTTTTGCTGTTAGTTCTCTTTTCTAAACCTGAGCTCAAGTCTTAAATGAAATTGTGGCATCATAATGTGATATTTTTCTGTGAGATGATTAAAAAATTACAAATTCGTGCCATGTATATCCTTAATCCTCAGGATTTACTGGAGCTTTGATAACTTCTACTATTTTGTGCTGAGCAATATAAGGAGCATTTATGTACACAGTTTGACCACTAGATGTCTCTCATACTTACTTCATAAACTAGTTATTTTTTCTAGCCCAATTTTAAAAACTGGCCTGGTAAAGTGCAGGTTTAATAAACATGAGAACCTCAGAGAAAAAATGTTAAAGCCCGTTTATCTTAATGTAGTCAACTTTTTATTATTAAGGGTGTAAAAATTTCTAGATAACTTTTATTAAAAAAAGAAAGAATAATATTCAAAATTAAATATGAATATCCTGAGCTGAATAAGGGCTACTGAGTTACCAGTTATACTTTTCTGGTAGTTTTCTGATAATATCTCTTGATATTTATAGTATTAAATGTACCAGGACAAGAAAGGTGCATGGACTTTCTTCCAGTGACTTTGTCATAGGTCACAAATGTCTTCTCAGCATTAACTAGGAGTTTTCTTTAAACATACACATACAAAGTTATGGCTTGCTAAACAAGGCTATGAACACAGAGATTCCAGTGATCACTGGTTTTCTACTCTTAAGGATGGTCTGACAGCCAAAGCTCACAGACATTTTAGGAAATCCTCCAACACAAAGGAAAAAGTCCAAAAAATAAAATAAATAGAGTAAAAGAAACTGGGAGAAAACAGATAAAATGCAGAGCCATAGAAAACATAAAACCACAATTATAATTAGGATGGTCAAAAAGATAAAAGATTTTACACCCATGAAACTAGAAAAAATGCTATAAAAACAGAACAATAAGAACAAGAAAGAACTCATAGAAAACTAAAAATGTAATGGCTGATATAACAATTTTAACGAAGGGTTGGAAGAAACATTAAGGAAACAATTTGGAAGGTAGAGCAAAAACAAAAATGTGGACAATATGAGAAGAGAGAAATAAAATCAATCCAGGGAGTCTAACATTTGACAAAAGCCTTCCAGAAAGAGAGAACGAAGAAAATTGAGAGAAAATTATCAAAGCAATAAACTGAAGAACTTAAGAAATAAACCTCCAAATTAAAAATGTTCACTCAGTACCCAAAGCAGTAAAAGAAAAAAGACCCACATATCATCATGAAATATCGGCATACCTGGGATAATGAGAAGATCCTAAAAGATTTCAGAAAGAAAAAAAAAATTCAACATGAAAGAACTGTATCAAAATAACATTGGAATTCTCAGTAGCAGTATTGGATGCTAAAAGACATTGAAGCAGTAGTTTTAGAGTTATAAATGGAAAGGATTTTTAACATGGAGCTTCATACCCAGGCACACTATTGGCTGAGTATGAGTGTAGAACAGTAATTCTCAAGTTTCAGCATGCATCATAACCAACTAGGGAATAACTGATTGCTGAGCTGTACCCCTAGAGTTTCTAACTCAATAAGGCTAGGGTGGGACATGAGAATTCACATTTCTAACAAGTTCTCTGGTGGTGATGGTGCTGCTGGGAACCACACGTTGAGTATCAGAGTAGAATAAGGACATTTTCAGAAGTACAAGTTCTCAGAAATTTTACTTCCCATTCGTTCCTTCTTAGGAAGCTATTAATACTTAAGAATACGCTTCATGAAAACAAAGAAATTAACCAAGAAAAGAGAAGGCATGAGATCTAGGAAGTAGGATCTAACACAAGAGAAAATGGAAACAATTCCCAGGGTAATGGTAAAGACTAGTTCCAGGATATAGCCGAACAGAGAGCAACTAGTCCAGACTGGAGCAGAGGTCATCTTCCAGGAAAGAAGTTAATAGGAGAGGAGGAAAAAAGAGAGTGAGAGAGATTATTGCAAGTTTGACCATGTGGAAAACCATTGTGAAGTGTATTTTATAGTGCTGTTGATGGGAAAGACCAAGACAAGAAAAATGTTGAAGTGATGAGGGTATACAGTCTTGCCTTGTTTTTGATTTTGTGAGGAGGAAAAATTGTATCTGTCTCTCTTTTTATACACACACACACACACACACATGTGTGTGTGTGTGTGTGTGTATATATAATTTCACTGTATATATGCTACTATAGATTATTCATAGGTACCTTTCATTAGATTGAGGAATTTCCTTCTGTTCATAGTTTGCTACTAAGAATTATCATTTAAGCCACATTGATTTAACTTTTATTAACCATCAAAAATTGTTAATTTTGCAGAAGCAGAGATTGATATTCGTTTGAGAGAGGAATTTTCTAAAATGTGTTTTGAAACATTGCTTCAGTTTTCCTTCAGTAATAAAGTCACAACACCTCAAGAAGGCTACATCTCACGAATGGCACTCTCAGTGCTTTTAAAGAGGTCCCAAGATGTACTACATCGCTATATTGAAGATGAAAGATTAAGTGGTAAATGCCCTCTTCCAAGGTATATATTTTATTTTATTAAAGAAGGAAATGTACTGATGTCATAATTATTAACAAGGAAAGCTCTGAAAAGCAAGTGTTTTCATAAGTGATCTCAACTAACCTGAGTTTCTTTGTAATTTTATTTATCCCATACATTATAAATATTCATAGGTTTTGCTGCAGATATATTAATGTGTTTATTATGGGGTGCTTTTTCAGACCTTTCATGGAGGTTAAGTAATAACCTCTCTCAAACGAATAGATACACCAAATTAACTTTCTGAATCTGAAAAAAATACTTAAATTCCACAATATGTTTTCTCCCAAAGATTTTGGGATAAGGACTTGTGGATCTGTATGAGCACATGATATTATTTCTCTAGAGTGAACATCATAGATAAACCATATTCTAGGAACATCTTTGTTTTGTCCTTTCTAGGTTTCTCTCTACGTTGGCTAGCTGTATCTTAGGACTTCTTTTCATATAATCAGCTTAATTAAGCCCTTGGACCTAAACTGATTTCTTTCTTACCTATCCAAGCTGTGTCAGTGGAAGGGGCTCTAGGCCTTTTTGATAAGCCAAGGCTTATCACAGTTGGAGCATAAACCAGAATCCATCAAAAGATGCAGTCATAAACTAGGATAAGGTTGCCACTCTGTTTTTTAAATGTGGAAATTAGAGTTTAAGGCAAAGCAAATGAAGCAAACAGAAAATATCTTGGGAAGACAAAGTTATCAAAGTCGGGAAACAGGAAAATCATTTTAGTTCCCATCTCATAAGGTAGTATTGGAGAGGCAAATTACTTGGCTTAAGTATTTGTGCACATTTTTATTTACTTATAATAAATTTCTGGAGTTGGTATTGACCTGTCAGAACATACAGACATTTTAAAGCTTTTGATATATGTTACCAAATTGCCTACCAGAGATTTATTTGTACCTATTTACATTCTCCCAGGAGTATATGAATGCCCCTTTCCTCAATTTTTAGCATTTTAAAATTATTTGCCAGTTTATCATTTATTTTATCTTTTTCTAATTTGATGGATGAAAAATAGTCACATAGTAGTTTGCTTTTATTTTTTTAATTACCAGTGCTTATTTGCCATTTGTATTTTATCTTTTAGGATCCAGTGTATTCTGAATTTCTAGAACATAAATTATAATTTCTCATATTCAAATTTATATACAAAAACATTCCAAAGACAGGTATTAGTAATTTGGTTATGAGCATGATTGAAAATTGATTAATCAGAATTGAATTCTGAAGTATACTTGGAAATGCAGTAATAAAGTTGCTTTGAATGGAATATTATTTATTAAATTATTTATTATAACATTGACTTCAGAAAGCAACTTTCTCTTCTTTTTTTATGTTTTAAGTATTTTCTTTTTAGCTACTGCCTTTAAATTGAGCCCTATTTGTAATTGTCCTCTGAAGTTATATTGTATCTTTCTGTTTGTTGCAGTATCATTAAATTCTAAAGCTACATTATGACACAATAAAATACTTTTATGCTTACAAATGGAAGGTTTGAAATAGAACCCTGTCATAGTATTAGAAAAATTTTATCTGTAGAACTCTATCTGGTACAATACAGATTCATACCAGGAATAGGGTGGGGTGAGAGAGGACTGGAGAGCAGAAGAGTTTTATTTCTGCGGGAGAAGGAAGGGAATCAAGCTACTCTGATTGATCCTTTATTCCTAGTTCATTCTTCATTGCTGATGTCTCCAAATAGTATCGCCCTAGGACTGGTTTTGAGCATGTTTCTTGTTTGTAGTATTAGAAAGTTATATAAGTATCATTGTAATTTTGAATGTACCTGTAACAGAATGGTAAAATATGTGCCAGGTGGTATTAGTAGTCTTTGCTTCCATTTAAGCTTTGGCAAATCTCTTTTAGTATAATTAGTGGGGAAAAAAAAACTTTTGTATAAAAAGTTTATAAGTATATATTTTAAAATATTTTAATTTTAAGTACTTATGTGAAATATCTTCCAAATAAATTTAGATTTGTGTGAATAGATTGCCTCCCTCCTTTTTAATTGATAACTTATGGTAGGAACAACTACAAATCTGATTGTACACTGAAATACATATTAGTAAAATGTTTTTTACTTTTATAAGAATTTAAAGCTAACATTAACTTTGCATTGTATTGTGTTCACTATTTTTCCAAAGTATGTCTATTTGTACAAGCCTAGTTTAAAAAAAACACACACATGGCATATTTGAAAATCTTAATGGAAATAATTTCCCATCTCTTTTTTTAGGCAACAAGTAACAGAAATCATATTTGTTTTAAAAGCAGTCAGTACTCTGATTGATTCACTTAAGAAAACTCAGCCTGAGAATGGTAAGTGCTTAGAAACTCATTTATTCTAAACTCATAATGTTTATGTTCTATTTGTGATGGATGTTTGTATTACTATTAAATGAACTTAATTTTAGAAACATAGCAGCCAGCAGACTTTCTTTTCTCCAGTTCTCATGACAGAAAAGCATCAAGTCCATTAAAGTGTCAGTTAAGTAAAATTAATTTGTAATGTTTTAATTTTTTATGTAACAGTTTAGCTGATTTTTTTCACTAAATTATTCTGAATTCAGGGTATTGCATGAACAATTCATATCTCATATTTTTAATGCAGAAGATCATTGACTCATTCTGGGGCTGGAGGAAGGCATTTATCTTCTATTTGTACTGATTTACTGTCTAGGTATAAACTATGTAAATAACTTTGAATCATTTTTAATAGATCTTTCTCATTTGTTTTCCCTTTCTGTTACTCATTCTTGTCCAATCCATTTTTTACGTTATTGCCAGAAATAATTTTTTCAAAGCACAGCTTTTCTTATTTATTTTTTTCATCCCCTCAAAACAAGAAAATTTTTCATTTGCTTACCAGATTGCAAAAAGTACTGCAATCTGACTTCAGTCTATTCATGCTTTATTTCCCACTAGATTTCATTTAACCTACTCTCCTACTAAGCTAAAATTCTCCATCTTCCCAAAATTTCCAACATTTTGCTTATTTCATTTTTCTGCCTATATCCACCTAGTTGGAATACCACTCCACTTTTAAGCTGTTTTTAATCTCTTAAAGGCAAATCATTTCTCTTTTCATTGAACTCATAGCACTTTTATGTATACCTTTGTCTTGAGGTATTCTATTTGTATTACAATTATATGTATACATGACTTATCTCCCCTTACATTGTAAGATTCTTGAGAGGTTTTTTGGATCCTGTTTTGTTCTATTTTAAATCCTTTGCTTTTCAAAATGTGGTTTGTTGGACCAACCACTGGTCTTAAGAGTTTGTTACCGGTCCAGGACGAGATAAAGAGCTGGCACCATGATATAAATCAGTTGTGTCACTAAACACACTATTTGATCAGCTGACTTTTTTTATACACCAAGACTTTGTTGAAGAAGAAAGCGGTGTGTTGATTTACATTCTGGCGCAAGCTTCTTATTTTGTAGCAGACTGACACTTCCAGCAGCATTACTTTTATTACCCACGAAAAAAGGAGATTCACAGCAAATGACTAATAAATGAGTTTCAGGATATTTGTTTCTTTCAACTATTATATAAGTGAAGTAAATACATATTTTTCTGGTTTTAAAAGTCACCTATTGGTACTTTGGGCTAAAAAGGGTGAGTGTTATACTAAATCTTAAGTACACTTGTCATTTATTCAACCCGAAGGGAAGAATGGGATTTCTAGGAAAAAGCCTAGGGCAGTGTCCTGAATTCATTCCATCAGAGTGTAGATTTGGATTTTCTTTAAAAAATGTTCTGGTTGATTTTTCAGAGAGGCAACCCATACATTGACTTCCTTAAGACCAGTAAAGTCTATATTAAATCACAGGATAAAATTTGATTCTTACTATAAAAACATATACTTAAGATATAAACAGGAAATTCTCTATTTTCCATGTTATTGCCATAGATATACTACATGTAACCAGTATATTTAAATGGATAGTACTTGCATGATTTTGTATGATCTTTAGACAGCTGTCAAGAATTTAACCAGAAGCTGGGCAAGGTAGCGTGTGCTTGTAGTTCCAGCTACTTGGGAATCTATGGCAGGAGAATGGCTTTGAGCTCAGGAGTTTGAGACCAGCCTGAGCAACGTAGTGAGACCCTGACTCTTTAAAAAAAAAAAAAAAAAAAAAAAGAATTTAACCAGAATATATATAAAGGGAGAAAAAGAAAGGAAAAAAGAAAAACTGTGAGCCCGTGGGCCATGGATAGGGCGGTGTAGTAATTATATTAATAGATTATCTCACTAAATTAATGTTAAAAATTGTTTAAGAGAGTTTGAATTATGCCTCTGGACATGTGAAATGAAAATTTAAATTGAGTGCAACTATACAAGATGATGGTGATACTGTAACCTATTAGAAAGGTACCATAAGCTTCATTAAAAAAACAGAAAAAACAAGATTACTTAAGAATGCCTGGCTTTCCTAGCAAAAATATGTTAGATTGCTCGTAGCCATTCCAAGCCTAATTCAGGAGGTTGTCTACAAGGTGTAGAGCCAATATACTCAAAATCTATTTAGAACTTTTGTTATTTGTTTTAGAGTGTTTTAGTGGAAAAGGAAGCATTTGTTGGACTTATTTTTTATTTGGGGGGATTTTGTTACCATTTTACTTGGTTTTTCTTTAAAATCTTAAATAGATAGTATACATATACATGATTCAAAAATCCAGAAATAAAGCCAGGCACAATGGCTTACACCTGTAATCCTAGCACTTTGGAAGGCTGAGGCAGGAGGATCACTTGAGCCCAGGAGTCTGAGACCAGCCTAAGCAACATAGTGAGAACCTCCGTCTCTACAAATCATTTTTTAAAATTAGCTGGACATGGTGGCATGCACCTGTAGTCCCAGCTACTTGGAAGGCTAAGGCAGGAGGATCACTTGAGCCCAGGCATTGGAGGTTGCAGTGAGCTATGATGATGCCACTGCACTCTAGCCCAGGCAGCAGAGCGAGACCCTGTCTCAAAAAAAAAAATATATATATATATATATATGCACATATATATAAAAAGATATATAGGGAAAAATTTTAATATGATCTTTCCCCTATTCTCTGTCTGCCCAGTTCTTACCTCAACATTGGCAACCATTTTTATTAGTTTGTAGATGCTTCCAGTTTATTATTTAAATACAAAATACATATTCTAATAACCCCTCAGTTTTATACACAAATGATGCATAATAGTCCTATATCATATCTACTGTTCTGAATCTCTTTTTTTCCCCACTTAACAGAATATCATGGAGATTTTTCCATGTCAATTCATACAGCTTTTTCATTCTTTTTAATAGTTAAGCCCAAAGTCCTCACAAAGATATATGGTAGGTTTTTAAAAAATATTTTGGTTTCAGAAGTGGAATAGCTTCCTTTGAGTTTTATTTAAGATGTTGTTTTAATGTATTTTTATGTTTTCCTGTGATAAACCAAAAATTCATTTGGTCAGGCCGGGCGCGGTGGCTCACGCCTGTAATCCTAGCACTCTGGGAGGCCGAGGTGGGTGGATCGTTTGAGCTCAGGAGTTCGAGACCAGCCTGAGCAAGAGCGAGACCCCATCTCTACTAAAAATAGAAAGAAATTATATGGACAGCTAAAAATATATATAGAAAAAATTAGCCGGGCATGGTGGTGCATGCCTGTAGTCCCAGCTACTCGGGAGGCTGAGACAGGAGGATCGCTTGAGCTCAGGAGTTTGAGGTTGCTGTGAGCTAGGCTGATGCCACGGCACTCACTCTAGCCTGGGCAACAGAGTGAGACTCTGTCTCCAAAAAAAAAAAAAAAAAAAAAAATTCATTTGGTCAGTTGGCTTTCTATCTGGGACAGCCTACATAGGTTTCAATCTGTATAATCTTGTGTTAAATAATTAAAGTTTCACAGAAGATAACTGGAGCAGACTGTTTTAAACTCTTAGACCAGTGGTTTTTAGACTTATTTTTTTTGTTTTCTGTTAAGCAGCAAAATTCTTTTACAAATGAAATGTGATGTGAATTCTTAACATACAAAACAGCTCCTTTTCTTCTTCCCACACCTACCCCAAGAAAAAGAGATTTCCCTGTTTGGAAAAAGAGGTTAAATGAACAACAGTTCAGCATTTTCAAGATATATACTAAGGGATGAACATTAACAATAAGTGATGTCAGTAGATATTGGATGGAAAAAAAATTCTGTAATCAAATTAATTTGGAAACCCTTGGTTAGATAAAGTTAAATCTGTTCTTTGACTGGAAACACATAATAAATTAATATGAACTATTAGTCCCCAAAAAGAGAGATATGCAACATCTGCCATGAACTTTTTTTTTTTTTTTTTTTTTTGAGACAGAGTCTCACTTTGTTGCCTGGGCTAGAGTGAGTGCCGTGGCGTCAGCCTAGCTCACAGCAACCTCAAACTCCTGGGCTTAAGCGATCCTACTGCCTCAGCCTCCCGAGTAGCTGGGACTACAGGCATGTGCCACCATGCCCGGCTAATTTTTTCTATATATATATTTTTAGTTGGCCAGATAATTTCTTTCTATTTTTAGTAGAAACGGGGTCTCGCTCTTGCTCAGGCTGGTCTCGAACTCCTGACCTTGAGCGATTCACCTGCCTCGGCCTCCCAGAGTGCTAGGATTACAGGCGTGAGCCACCGCGCCCGGCCTGCCATGAACTTTTTCTTAAGAAGTAAATTGAAGAACACTAGTTTAAGAAACTCATTCCTTTACTGTACTGTGAAAAAAGTTGAGATAAAGAGAAATTAAATGACTTGACCAGGGACACCAAGCACTGCCTTTTTTCAGAAAGAATTTTAGGCACTTGACACCCAGTAAATTAAATTGGAGTGAAAAATAAAAACTCCTTACACCTAGAATAGATTCTTTCTTTCATACTATACTGCTTCCCAGATTTGAGACTTATTCCAGAAAATGTTTACTGCCTAACAAAAATCTATCAGCAGGTTTTGTTGTGTATTGGGTGCTCAACACTATTTTACTTACAGGAAAATAGAATGTAATATGTGATCTCAGAGTATAAGAAGATTACTAATTGGGATTTAATACTTTTGCACATTCAAAAAATAGCATTCAGCTGTGTACTATGAACAGTTGTTCATGATAGTGGTGAGGAAGGCAGACATGGTCCCTCCCCACTAGAGTCTACATCTAGTGGTATATGTTAAAGGTTAGCAAACAGTACAATAGAAGAATGGATCTATAAAATCAGTATTAAGGACATTAGTAGAAAAATCACTGAATATTTTATATTTCAAATGATTTATGGTTTTACCGACAACTAAATAAAAAATTGAATTATTTCTATGGTTCTTGAGATGTACACTACATTCTCTGGCAGTTATACTGAAAATGACAAAGGTTTGGATTATTCTATATTACTTTGTTAGCTTCTACAGCTTTCACAAATTGAAGTACCATTTAAAATGTGCTTTATCAAATTTTTTAGTATTGATGACTCTGCACACTGATCATTTATTTTTCCCATACCTTATTAAATATAGCAGATAATCTTCCAAAGATAAAAAAATGAAAAGATATGAGCTTGTAGAATCTTCATATTTCAGAATTTTTTCTTTACATTGCATTTAAAGGATTGTGTTTATGTTGATTGGATAATCTCTGCTATTTAAATCCACCCTTTTTTGAGGTTTTATACTTTTGCATTACAGTTGATGGAAATACCTGGGCACAAGTAATTGCCTTATACCCAACTTTAGTAGAATGTATCACCTGCTCTTCTTCAGAAGTCTGTTCTGCACTTAAAGAGGCACTAGTTCCCTTTAAGGATTTCATGCAACCACCAGCATCCAGAGTTCAAAATGGAGAATCTTGACCAGCTACAATATATATGAAGGAAGCAAGATATCCTAAAGAATGTTTACTCCTAAGTGAGTCTTCTGTGAGAAGGACATTTCTTTCTACAAATAATTCTTGGCAGCTGTTGTTGGCCTCCTTTAAATTGTACTTACCTGGGTTCAGTAATTCATATTACAAGCTTACACATCAACAAAGGCTCTTGAATGAGTAGCAGTGCAAGCTTTTAATAAATTAAACTGGTGGGAGGGATAGTTAATACTACAATATACCTGCTACTATGTCTTCAGTTGGTGATTTAAAAGTGAGCTTATGTACAGTTTGTGGTGTATGTATCAATGATGTACTTTTTAAAAAGAAAGAGAAGATATTTCAATTCAGTCAGATTTATTAGGCTGGTGTTTTTGCACCCTTTTTCAAGTACAAAAATTGTACTAGAATTTTATGCAAGATGGTACTGTAACATTCCATATTATCTATAACCAGCCTTTGTAAACAAAGGGAACTGATATACTTGTGTGTATAATAAATGGTACAGTTCTGTATAAAATAGTTGCATTTATTATTTAAATTTTTAAAATATGGATAATGTTAAATGCCTGAAGCTGTATTTATTAATACAAAATTGTTTGCTTACATTTTTACTTATAATTTGCCTTCTTATGCGGCAGATAAGCTTACCATATGATCATACATTTAGCTTCATGCTTATTTTAAATGTATTAGTAACCATTAAACATCCAACTAGAAAGATCATGTGAACACAGCAGCAAATAGTTTATGATTTGTTGATTTTGCAACTTTAAAATATAGGTTATTAACTTAATACATTGAGATGTATTGTAGCACTATGACTCCATCATACCTCATTTCTTTAAATATATCTCCAAGCTTTCACTTAGGTCTGTTTTTATATTTGCTGTCTGGATTTTAAAGACTTTTCATATTTTATATTTCTACTGATTTTTCTTCCCTAACATTTGTCACTGTCTTTGAATTATGACCCAGGCAAGATGATTTCAGATTTCCTAAAATTTTGCCTGTGAGGTTTTGTTCATTTCAATGCTTCATTTTGTAATGTTTTCTCAAGAAGAAAAATTACTATGCTTACTCACAAGTATAAAATGTGTGTGTATTATAAAACAAGAATTGTATTTTTGGAGATAGTCAAACATTTAGAAGTACAGTAAACTTGCTGTCATGGAGTAAAATACTAATTTTGTTTCACTTTCCTATCCTAGTGAACAAGAAAAGTGCTCTTGAGTACATTACCGTAATTGTTTCTTAAAATACTGACTTTGACCTAGCTCACTGTATTTTTTATTTAATGGATTATGGTATTATAATATTTTTCTTCTGAGTTAAATTTTCATAATTTATGTGAAGACAAAGATGTTTAAAACAATGATTATTCATAAGAAATCATAATGGTCTCAGTATTATTTTAGTGTACTGGAAGGCCTTTGATTTTAATAGAATTCATAAATTTCAGCCTCACCAGAATAATCATAAAACTGCAAGAAGATAATAGAATTGAGTAATGAAATGAGATACAGTTTTGAGGCTATTGTAATTGTGTAATTATTTAATTTGCACTATTATCTGTAAAAATGTGATAAGATTTTTTTTGAGGGGATATTATTTTTATTTACATGAATTAATGAATTTCTATTTTATTATTTCATCTAGAATTAAGGTAAAATATGGCATTTTATAGATTCTGCTTTCAGCATTTTCCTTAAAGTTGTAAAAAAAAAAAATTCAAGCTGTGTATTTAGTTTATTTTCAATATTTAGAAATGTTAAATTGGGGATTAGAAAAATCCACAAATCACTGATTAAGTATTGAAATATAATAACGGTAACATACCATTTCAGTAACATGTTAAAAATATTGCCATGAATTTATATGAAGTAAAAATGTCTATTCTTGAGAAATAACAAATTACAATTAGAATAATCTCCAATGAAAGTTACATGTGAGTCAAGGTTATGCAACATACATGTATGTAAACTGAGTAGTTTGAGCTAATATTATATTAGCTTTCAATACCAAGACCATGCTGTGTAGTTCAAAATATATAAATTTGGTAAATGTGTTAATGTGATGTAATATGACAATCAGTGCCAATTTTAGTGTCAAGCAAGTGGGCTGCCCCCTCGATAGTATAATTGGACAGGCTTTTCCTCCCAGAATATCTCCTGCCACCCTCCAGGAGTCACTACCAGCAATTCATTCCCTTGAGTCAAGTATTCCTGTAGGTTGCATTTTCTATAATATCCTGAGCCATGGAGAGGTTAACACATTGCCCTTGTTAGTATGAATTGGGTTCTTCAGTGACCAGAAGAACTGGGCTATGTGAAATTATTAGATGCCGGTTGGTCGCGGTGGCTCACGCCTGTAATCCTAGCCCTCTGGGAAGCCGAGGCGGGTGGATTGCTCGAGAATCAGGAGTTCGAGACCAGCCTGAGCAAGAGCGAGACCCTGTCTCTACTAAAAATAGAAAGAAATTATCTGGCCAACTAAAAATATATATAGAAAAAAAAAAAATTAGCCGGGCATGGTGGTACATGCCTGTAGTCCCAGCTACTCGGGAGCCTGAGGCAGTAAGGTCACTTAAGCCCAGGAGTTTGAGGTTGCTGTGAGCTAGGCTGACGCCACGGCACTCACTCTAGCCCGGGCAACAAAGCGAGACTCTGTCTCAAAGGAAAGAAAAAAAAAAAGAAATTAGATGCCAAGAGATTCAAAAAGGAAGCTCTCAAAGCTAAGATCATTTTATAGTACAACTGAGTTCTATAGCCCTTGAAACAATAGTAAAAAAATGTTCTTTGTGATACACATTAGAGATTTTAAGCCTCACATCATCACTTGTCACTGACAGTGCCTGTCTTATATAGATTGCTGGACAACAGACATATGCCAACAATTGGATGATTAATGAAGTCCTTTTCTGTTTTGTTCATTATAAAGGAAACAGGTTGGTAACTTACATAGATTACTTCTTAATTTCCTATAATGCTACTACTGCCAAAAAAAGGTTATTTTGTAATGTCTTATTTAGTATTTCTTTATAACTAGTGTTAGAGTTTTATTAGTTTTATTGTATACAATTGTGAGTAACATTTATTTATTAGGAGCCTGTAGGTGCCAAAATAAACAAAATGCATAAAAATCTGACTTAAGAGAGAACCACTTTTCACTTGCTTTCATTTTTAATTTTATTAGATTAACCGCTAAGTTATTTGTCCTTTCTCAGTATAACTTTGAGTATTTTGTTTATTGTCACAATTTGGTACCATTAGTCCCAGGTAATCATTGGGCCAAAAGATCAGTTAGGAAACTTAGGATGAATCAGCATAAATTAATGAACAATGTTAGAAAACTCAGAAGTATATTCCCTGCTAATGGGATGGTCATTATTACATTCGTGTCAATGAAGGGCAGTATAGTTTTTAAATAACGACTAATTTATTCTCCCTAAATGTAGAATAATTCAGATGGGCAACCAAGTCCTCAAGAGACTACTGTAGGTAAAGTCTGTCTAGCCAGGGCAGAGCACTTTCAGGAGCCCCCTACCTGTGACTGCCACAGAAATTAACTGGAGGTTCAGAAGCCCCTGGAATGTATAAATGTCCAGACCCAAAATATTGTGGATTACAGTTTTTTTTAGAAAACTACTACAGATCTAGACAAAAATGGTCTCTATGAAAGTGTTGCCAGCAGCCTAGTATAGTCCTTAGATTTCCACTTGGGTTTAGCATTTTGGCAGACAAACTGATCTTAGTATTGCTGGGTTGTATTTATCTACATTATTAGAGTGAATTTTCTTTTTTTTAATTATCATTCATGAAAAGAACAGTTCATGCCGCATGATGTGCTGCCAGTTTATAAACAGTGGGAAAAGTTTTTAATGCTTCACGATCATTTGAATTAAAATTTTTGTATTTCTGGAAAGTAGAGTAGTGCTTTCATTTTGAATGAGAAGTTTTTATAGATTCAGAAAGATATTGTCTTTGTACCTTGATTTATATACAAACCATTTCAGAGGAGTTAGATAAAAATAAATTTCTTATAAATCCAATTTTGAATTCACTCACAGTGTTGGCTCTTTAAAAGAGCATGTGGCAAATCCTTTTGTGAACATGAATACTTTAGTAATCTCTGATTGTGAGGCAATGATAAGCTGAGACTGCCTCTTATTTAACTTTAGGCATGTTAACTTTTCAAAGCTGGTTCCTTATTTCTAAAAAGGAGATGATTAGTTACTAATTCTTTAGAGAAAAAATAGTTTGAGTTTGGAGTATATTTCACAATGACATTTTTAGGGTAATTATTCAAGTTGTTTGATAAACTTGTTACTGTATCCTAAGAGAGATCTTTGACTGTTTTTTCCCATTCCTGGGCATCACTTTCTTCCCTCCTCCTCCCCTCTTTTATGTGTGTGGGTTTTTTATTTTATGTTTACCTTACCCTCTTCCTTATATTATACTTTCCCCTGATTTTTCTCGTTTCATTCTTTGCTGCTGCTTTTTCAGCTCTTTCTCTAATTTCACCTATTTCTTGTAAGAAGCAGAGCTGTTAGTGGTAGAACCACTGCCGACTACCATGAGATTCTGGAAATACTTTCCGGTTAGGCCATGGTTGCCTTTTTGCAAAGGTGAAGTTCCTCTGCCATTTTGAAATAGCTGAACAAGTTAAAGTAAATTTGTGACTATAGCTCCTACTGTCTTTCCAAATACACAGGATTCAGCAGCCAAGATGCTCACAGAATGGGATTGCTATAAATATGATAGATTCAGCAGCTAAACTTGGAATAATCATGTCTTTTCTGTTATGTGGATAGAAAGATTATACTATTCTCAAAGGGAAGTATTTAAAATCTATTTAAATCAGTTTTTTTGTTTGTTTTGTGGGCTTTTGGGAGGTTTTTGTTTTGGGAGGCACATGCTTTAAACTATTTTAGATTTATGCTATCTAAATATTTATTGATTTATAATATTGACACTGCCTACTTTCAAGAAGGATTTGAGGCAGCATATTGCCTATGTATTTCAGCTATTTCTGTTTGTCTATTGCAAAGCAGTATTCTTTGATAGAAGACCTAGAATGTTACAATTCTCATCTCTGAGTCTTTCTAGGGTGTATTTAGTATCCATGTGCTTGGTGCTTATGGTGACCCAGTGGTCAATTGAAACATTCCTAATTGTACTATGGGATTGATTCTAGTTACTCAGGTAAGAAAAAGAAAATTATTGAATTTCAAGACCATTTTCAGTTGCTGCAAATGTAGTTAACATTAAGTTTTGTTTTAAACTAAAATTAAATAAATGGTGCAGCTAGTGAAGATCTGCTAAAACATGCCATTATTTGGAAAATTATGGCAATATAATAATAACTGCTTCCTTGTATGAAGTTTTACTAGACAGGAGAAAAATTCTGAAACTATAATATTGCAATCTTATTTTTATCTAGAAAAATAAAATATTAGGCTTCAGACCCAACTGTGCAAATTCCGTTTGCTTTCCAACTTTTACTACCTCTGTGTCATAATTTTAACACATAACATACAACTCCTGTCTCTTAAGGCAGTTACCATATGGTGTTTATGTCAGACTGGATATATTTATCTAATTTTGTGAGATTCTTTTTTAGTTCCCAACACAGTTCTTGAAAGTAAAACCACTGTTGTTACACTTTCTTCTTACAATTTTTATGTTGTTGAGATGTATCAGTTATATATTATAATCATGAATGTCTGTTGGCCTCAAACCCAAATTTTCTTTGTAGTCAAGGATAGATTTTTCACAAAAGCTACATAGTTATAACTGTATTGCGTAGAACCTTAATTTGCTTTCCAGGTGGTATTAAGCATGATTCTAGGTTTTTAATTATGTTCCAGCAGTACTAGTTTTTTCATTATTACTTAAAATCATAACCACTGATAATTTACCTCCAGATCTGGTCAATGATTTATTTTTTCTTTAATATACTTTGTTGTTTGCTTTCTTATCCCCATTAGGTTCAAAACATTATTGACAACTCACATCATTGACTCTGTTTAAAGACTTTATGAACAGTGATTCAAATATGTTTAGGATGGCTAACATGTGTGGTCTATTTGGAAAAATATATATAACAGAATAAAGGGGAAATGTTTTTGAGAGCTTTGTTAAAAACCATTAATACATAAAATGAAAAAATAAAACACATGAAATATCTCTCAATAGTTAGGAAAGAAAGATTTGGAACTTTGAGTAAAAATTCTAGGTCAAGTAAAAAACATAATCTTGGTCTACGTAGATTAGACCCTTTTAATCTTAATTTTATGAGCATTTTTTTGGGGGGGGTGAGGCTGTTTTGAGACTGCCAATCTATATCAATGTCAGACCATCGCTCCACCTCGCAAAGAAAAATCATTTGTTTTAAAATTCCTTTTGAGTTATGTAATGAACGTTTGAAATAGAAAAATTCCTACATTACTTAGTATGTACTATAGTCAGATATAGTTATAATTTTCCTAATTCCTGTCATAATTTTAATCACCATTTCTGGAGTACCTAACACTTGTAGGCCAGGGCTTTACCTATATTATTTCTTTTAATACTCAAAGTAGCCTTGCAAGGAAGTTATTATTATGTTCATTTTATAGAAGAGGAAGTCAGGGATTAGAGGTTGAAATGACTTGCCCAGAGCCACACACCTAAAGTCTAGGTATCACCACCTCTGTCTTTTTCAAAATCAATTCTTTATAATATGCTAGTTTCATGTTTTACAGATATGATTCCGACTCCATTAAAATACAAGCCTTACTAAAATAAATTGAAAAATAACTTTTGAGGCAATTACTATTTCTTTGACTAGGCATTGGGACAAATATACTTGAACAGAACTTTTAAAATACTGTGGAAAAATTTGTGTAATGACTGTGACCTCCAAAGCTTCATTGGGTTTTTATGATTGATCCGAGTTTAAGACATTTTATCTGTTTAAAACATCTTATCTGATTTGTTGTTTAAGAGGTCATAAGCAACAGCATAGTGGTTAACAGCCCAAAGTCAGAGGCCAGATTTCTTAAATTTAAATCACAACTGTTATTTACTAAATGTGTGGACTTCGACAAGTTAATTAATCTGTTTTGGTTTTTTCCTCTGTGAAATGGAGTTAATCAGTGGAATTTAATACATAGAGTAGTTAACTAGAATTTTAAAAGGAATGTTGTAAGTTCTGTGCCTGGCCCATGGTCTGCAAGGGATAGTCAGGGAAATAAAATACATTTGGTATACATCATTCAAGAAATGGGCAGAAAAACCATACCTTCCTACAATAAGGACCAATTTTTACTGGGCAACAGACGCTGAGAATGAAGAATCTATTCCGTGCTCATAACTGTTCTTGCTGTATGTGACAGCAGTCATTAGGGCCTCTCAGATCCTTATTATAGCTAGTCAAGGAAACCACATACATCAAATACTGAATACAAGACTATATAAGTACTGATGTGTCATTAACAACTTTTTAGCTCCTATTTCGTGTTAGGCATTGGGTTAGTCTCTGCCCTCATGGAGTTTATAGTTTTACAGGGAATACAGACCTTTAACAACTGTGCAAAGTACAATAAAAGACAAGTACAAATTAATATGGGATCATAAAATAGAAAACCTTAGCCTAGTCTTTTGTGGTTCAGGTTAATATTGCTGTTAGTATTCTGAAGGAAGTTCAATAAAGAAAAGAAAAAACTCAGTGGTGGAGATGGAACTTTAAATGGGCCTTGATGGCTAGATAGATTTTGGATGAGTCCAAAGGATATAGGAGGGTATTTCAGGCAAAGTCAATGTGAGCAAGGCACATCTGTGAAATATGAGGAAACTGATGGAGGGTAGATTTTGGTGGGTGTGGTGAAACCAGGTTGGCTGTGAAGGCTTGAGGCCCATTCCTAAAATTCCTTGAAAGCCAAGGAGAGTAGTTTAGATATGGAGAGGTTTGGAGGGATTATTTTTAAGAATAAGTTATGAAACTAAGGAAGGTAAACTTGCAGTTATAAGCAAGATAGAATATAAGAAATAGAGTAGGGAAAGCTAACATAGGAAGCTGTTGCAATTTTCCTTCTGTGAAGTGATGATAAAAGATTGATTAGCTGGGAGTGGTAATATTTGGAAAGGATACTTAGATTCTGGATATTAAGGGTAGAGGAGTATAAAGAGTTGATGGTTAACAGCACGTTGTACATGGATGATGAGTATATTGATGTCAGCACTGTCAAAAACAGGTTAAATGTGGAGAGGAATCTAAGTGATACAACAATTAAAGTGGTGTTATGACTATTAGTTGGAAACTTTATTTCCCTAACAAATCTGTGTACCTAGACCAAACAATTCTTTGGTGGCTATTTAAAAATCTATGGCATTATGACAAAAGATATTTGCCGTGGTGCAGAATAATGTGATCCACTGTGCAGTGAATGAGCAGTGGGGTGTTGCTTATCAGGACAGGGTGGTGTGAAGTTTCTGCAGACTCTCTGGTAAGAATCATTGTGATGGACAATTTATGCTTTGTCAAAGTAAGGCATTTAACTGCAAGTGTGTCATATATGTACATACAAATACATAAATATTCTTAATTGAAAATAGTTCAGATTGGACATCCCAGGCAAAGTACCTTCGTCAGTTGCTTTAAAATGCTTAAAATAAGCTGAACATTGATCTGTCAGTTCATGGGCATATCCAGCTATATTTTATTTTCTGAATATGCACATAAAAATGTTACAAAATATATCAGGCAGGTCGCTTTTTAATTTGAAAACTTCTACTTCAAGAAATTGTTTCACCTGTACCTTATAGAAGAGAAGCAAAAAGTGTTAATTTTTAATTTGCAATGAGACTCTTGACCAAGAGGAACTGTTGTCCAAAATTGTATTGTTATGGTTTAAGGGGGGAAAAAACTTATTTTTCCATAAAAGGAATTATACACGGATGCTCCCTATGCGTTGTTGCCAAATTTTGCTCTGGACTTTGGCCCTCTATCCTCCATGAAAAAGATGAAAATCTGGGCACAGTCAGTCCCAAATTGTAGCTGCATGCTTCTCATTTTCCTCCATTCCTTACTTCTGTTATGTGTAATCTGGATTTTCAGAAGCGTGAAGACCAATAGGATTGCCAGATTTAGTAAATAAAAATAGACGATGTCCAGTTAAATTGGAATTTCAGATAAACAATTTTTTTAGTTGATGGGACACACACACGCCAAAAAATTATTTGGTTATCTGAAATTCCAATTTAACCGGGCATCCTGTATTTTATCTGGCAAGTCCTAACTTTTCCTTTAAAATAACTTCCTACAAAAATCTCTAAATGGGAGACGAAAAAAAAAAAGTAAGTTGTCGGGGCTAGAGCAGATGAGGATCCGTGGTAGTCGGCATTCTCCCAAACTTGGCCAAAAAAAGCCAACCAAGAGTTCCAGGAGCCTGCGCATTAAAGCGAGCTGTGTAGCAGCTTTCCCGCCTGTTTTCTGCGGAATGTAGCGCAGTGGCCACGCCGCGCTGGTGGGGCGCTTGTGGTTGGTGTCCTTGCCTGAGAGGAAAGGAGGTGCCGGAAACTTTAAAACCCGGCCAGAGTACGACGTGTCCACTTAGGCGGCAGTAGGCGTCGCCATTTTCTTTGCAGGCAAAGAGCGGGGAAAGCGTGGGGCTCCACGTTGCCCCGCTGAGCGGACTGAGGGCATCGCCCACGGCCTCAGCACTTTAGTGACGTGGAATCGGGGTCCCCCCTTTCGGGGCTGATTTCTAGTGGCACGTCGGAGCTCGCCTAGGCGGGGGAAGAGGACGCCTCCTCTGTCCCGGATGTAAGATGGCGGCGCGGGGGGGCGGCCTGGTGGGGCGGTCACGTGGTGGGGAGTAGCGCGCGAGCCTCTTTAAGTGATCTCTATGGTTCGCCCGGACGCACTGGAGCAGCGGAGCGCGAGACCGGTCGTGTGTCCGCGCTCGCCGAGTCGCCGCCGTCGCCACCTAGCCCGCCGACTCGCCGGTTTCAGTTTTACAGGGTTTTTGTTTACTCTGTTCGCCTCCTGCAGAGCTGTACGGGATTTCCCTAAAGGATGCTGGGGAATGGGTGGCCTGGGGACTGCCCCGCTCTGCCTTGGTTTCTTCCTTGAGTGCCGGAGCCGGTGGCCGCCCCTGCGGAATGCGCCCCGGCGTTCGCCGGCGCGGATAGCGGGCTGGGCGGCGGGTGCGGCAGCGGGGCGGGGGCCTGGCCCGGCCGCCGCCCAGCCCCCACCTCGGGCTGCGGGCGAGGAGGGGCGCGGGCAGCGCAGCCCCGAGACGTGTCCGGAGCTCCTGGCGGGCGAAGCGCGGGAGCGCTGCTCGCTGCCTTTCGGGGACCGTCCATCTTCAGTTGGCGTCTCATTGCGCTTTTGCCGCCCCTTGCTGCCTTTAAGCGGCCCGGGGGACGAGCTCCCCTCAGGGCAGTGGAGGGAGCGGCTGTCTCCGCAGGACCCTTCCACCCCCTTTCTCTTCAGGGCGGTCGCTGACGTAGAGAACTCCGGCCCCGGCCTCCCCGGCGCCGCCTCTGCTCCCGGAGCTCTCGGGGCGCGCCGGGAGCTGCTGAGCCGCGCGGCGCTGGGCGGGGTCTCCGGGCGCGGCGGGGAAAGCGAAGGAAGAGAAGGGGCGCGGGCCGACGTCGGCGACGGAGGACGGACGGAGGAGCGCCGGCGCCGCTTCGCTGCCCTCCGCGTGGTCCCGTGCCTCCCGACACCATGGCCCTGGCTGAGGTAGTAGTTTGTGCTGTTGGTCGGGTTGTGACATTGCCCGCTGTGGAGATAACTGCGCAAGCTACTGCCTTGCTAGTGCTGGTGATGCTCAGCGCCGCGGAGGACAATGGCTGGGAATCCCCTTTGTTTTCCGGGGCGCGGGGGCCGGGGGACAGCCCGCGGAGCCCCGGTGCCGGGTCATCCCGGCCGCCACGGAAACCGTTAGTTTTACGTTTTCCTGGAAGAAGGAATTGCGGGGAGAGGGGTGGACCGCGATACATTTTAACGCTTGGGAAAGAGCTAAGCCATTGGATTCGCTCTCTTGAAGGAGTGGAATTGTGTAAGATACTGACATAACTTCACCCTGAATAATTTTAACGTTTCATTCAGTAGTTAATGCAAATGTAGTTTGTATGTGTTTTACTTCAGTCTTTAGCTGTGGGTCGGAGTGGAATGAAATAGCATTTTCGTGCAGAAATAGCATTCTAGGGGCACAATAGTAAACCCAGTAATTAAAGTTTATGCCTTAATATTTTAGATCTGTTTTTTTGATACGCTCTGGCAATAAAATTTACGAGTGTCTTTAAAAATGTAAACCTAAAACAATGTAAAGTTTCTATTTAAACTTGGCGACTCCTTAAATGAAAAGATTGAATCTATAGTTAATTGCACTATGCAGATTTTTTAATGTAAGAGGTAAAAAAATAAAAAGTGTGCTGTGAGTGATTTTGGTTTTGTTTTTTCTTTTTAGTTTAACTTGGATGCTCAAATAAATTCTGGTGTGGTGGGTTGGTTTGGGGTCTTTTTGGCCTTTGATCCTTATGTGGTGCTTATATCATTGAGTTTTTGTATTGGGGGGGAGAATCTAGGCTTTGAAACTACGGTTTGTAGATACTATGAGTTGAAAATCTAAAAACACCGATTTTGATTCATGAGGGACCACTACTCCTAACAGGAAAATACAGTTTTTATAGAGAAGATGTGGTTTGGATAACTAAGGAAATTACTTGGTGTTCTAAATACCCTGGAGTCTGTGGAAAAGAAGATGCTTGTATTTAGAGAAATAGGTGGTCAGTTTTAGTACTTTTCATTAAAAACTGGTCTGTGTTTGATTCACGTGTAATAATTAGCTTTGGATATAATGTAATCAAACAATTTTATGTGGTTTTTGATGTTCAGTTGGAAAAAATTAGGCAATTCTCAAAACCAATAAAATTTCTTGTCCCCTTAGTAGGAGTTTGATGCTTTTGTAATTCAAAAGTGATCTAATAAGTGTACCTTGATTAAGTTTTGGTTTAGCCTTGAGAGTAACCTTACTTAATCTGATCTCGGCAGGATGGAGCCACCCCTGTAGGAAGGACAGTGAAGAACGTTAACTTGAATCTTAAAATGCAGAAAATACTTGATTGTTGGCTATTTAAGTTTGCTTTTCTTGATAGCAAATTGTAAAGTAAACTCAAGATTTTATTAAGTAAGTGCCTATTTTCTTAAATAATGAAGACCTCTGGGTTGCTTAGTTAAATCTTGATTTATGAAGAAACTAATAAAATTCTGATTGTACTGTAATTTCACTTTTCAAAACACTTCATTAAACTAACCAAAGTAATTGTTCAACCGACTGCACTATTATTTTTATGGAGAATCAACAGTTGTTAATCTGCACCCTAAAGTATTACAAATTCTGCTGGTAATTTATTGAACTTTAAATGGATGGGCAAACCAGAAATTCTCAATGTCCTTTTATTTTGTGTTTTTAAAGTAAATTTGATCTACAACTATGTATTGCCCACATAGTGGTAACATTTTTGAGTTGCTGGATGTAAAGGTACTTCTGTATGTTTTTCTTGTTCGCTAAGTTGCAAGAGAAAACATTTGCAAGAGCTAACGTTTTAGTCTCATATTTCTGCTCTAATCTCCGATTTTAAAAATGAATCAGCTTTTTACTTTTACATTTGTCTACACATCATTGAAAATTACCGAGTGAGCATTTTTATTGTTGACAGTTTGCTACAAGATGAATATGCTTTATCAAATATACAGCTTTCCAATCTTAGTATTTATTGACATTTACTTGGTGCAATTAACTTTCTGTTAAAGGTCTACTGTCAAGCATTTAAGCAATTTTTTAGTTGCAAAAAGCCACTGATGAGAAGGAATAAGGCAGTATTTTGAGTGCCTTTCTCAATAAGTACCTACTGGACCAAAGGAAAGCTAGGTTATGGTAATGACATTTTAATAAATGCCATCCTCAATTGGAAATGGAGAAAATGTTATGGTATACAGGACATACCATAGAGAAGATTCTTGAGGAATACAGTTTTGCTTCATGCTTCAAAGTTCCTGATTGTTAATCTTACATATAAACACTTTCTTTATAAGCTATTTTAAAATAAAATTACCTTTTGGCAGACTGACCAGCAAGGGTACACTCAAGACATTTTGTCTTATAAAGTAGCCCCAAAAGGATTCTTGGCAGAGACACCTGACAGCAGAAATTAGCTCTTCGGTGTATAAGATCAAGGCACCAAGAAGGCTGAGATTTCTTCATAACTGCACATTGTCTCCCCCTATTGTTTATTACACCGCACCCCCCCATGGTAAAGAATACTGACCAAGGAGATACTATTACTACATTTCTGTTCCCACTGAGCAATCCCTTCTGTAATTTCTACAACAAAAGGCACATAAGACAATCATCTTCAAAAATGAATTAGGCCAAATGGGTAATACCCAGAAGATTTATGACCATTGTCATAAAATCTGAAAAGCCATTGGTGTCTCTGATAACTAGATAATTAAGCAAAAATATTAAAATTACCTGTATGATTGTCTAATGAAGCTCATTAAGTGTTTTTGTTAGATTATCACTGGTGGGTACCACAGGGAAAGCAAAATAATTGTACTGCTAGGTCATTGCCCCAAAGGAAAACACAGGAAAGATATTACATGAATTGTTTTGAGAATAAAAATGTGGTCAGGTGAGAAAAGTATTAGTGACCTACTTCACTTTTGAGACCTGGCAGAAAAGTGGGTAAAAGAGCTAAAGGGAGAGAACTATGGAGCACTTAGAATAGTATAGTAGTTTAAAGAGTTCTCGTTGTGTTTGTTGCCTGGGATCTTGGAGATGAGCAATACAATTGGCAGTTGACAGTGATATTCTAGGTGGCTTACATTTTAATCCTGTATTGTCTCCTAATATGCTAGGGATGTCATCTGAATTTAAGAGAAATATTTCTAGTATGATGTGGAATATAGTGTTTTCTTATCTCAAGAGTTATATATATCTTTTGGTTAAATTTCCATTTTACCATTACCTTTCTTTAAAAGTTCTATTTTGTTCAGATGTAATGAAATTGTGCCTACACAAAATTTCCGGCGACTGGATTTGTGAATAGGATCTTTTAAGACATACCATTAACACCCAACAGTCTAATTTTAGTCCTTTAGTAATATCAAATATGAACAAAATCTAAGATATGAGCCTTGTGTTGGTTTTAAGGATAAGTTCCTAGTTCTTTCTGCTTATTCTATTAATATGTCAAGCAACACTTTCTGAAACTATACCATATCCTCTGAGTCTGGTTTCAAATTCCATTAGTTCCATTATAATTGAGAGTATTTTATCATGGAGGTCAGGGTTTCTCAAAAGGCCAAATAGTGTCAAATGTCACAGAAAAGTCAAATAAATTAAGGACTAAAAAGTGTCCACAGACATCGGCAATTTAGATCATTCATGTAGTTGTAATACTCTTTTCTATTATAAAGAAAAATCTCTTTAACTGCTGCCTGGTTGAGTAATAAGAAATTACGGGTGTTTCATCTCACTTAGAACATAACTACCAAAAAAGTATGAAGATTCAGAGGTTGCTATTTTAATATGCCGCACACAGAAAAGCATTATATAGTTACAGGGCATGGGCTAGTTTTAGTCATAGCAACAACACTGAGTTAATATTACCATAAAGCTGGCAGAAAGAGCTGACTAACCTCTAAAAACAAGTACCTAAGCAAGTGAAAATATGTTATCCTGTTTTTTAAAACAAATTTACATACTATTTAATAAGACTTTAGGTGAATTGTCAAAATAAGAATCCTATCTGCCTTTAATTTCTTTCTTAGTTAATGAAACTCATGCAGAATGAATATGTTCCAAATAAATCCATTCATTCGTTTTATTTAACAAATATATTACCTATTATATGCCAGGCACAAAGGATATACAGTACATAAACAAAAGTCTCCATGTTAATGGAATTCATATTCTAATAGGAATACATATCTCTAAAATAATAATTATGAAACTATAGTGAGGACAATCCATGGACCACCTGACATTTTCAAACCTGAGTTCCACTGGAGCACCTACTTTAGAGCCCTTGCTCCAGAACTAATATTGGTATTGTGGTTGTGTATGTATGTATGTATTGATTGACAGGGTCTCACTCTGTTGCCCAGGCTAGAGTGCAGTGGCATCATCACAGCTCACTGCAACCTCCAACACCTGGGCTCAAGCAAACCTCCTGCCTCAGCCTCCCGAGTAGCTGGGACTACAGGCACCCACCTCACCTGGCTAATTTTTCTTTCTTTTTTTTTTTTTTTTGTAGAGACAGGGGTCTAGCTCTTGCTCAGGTTGGTCTTTTTTTTTTTTTTTTTTTTTTTTTTTTTGAGACAGAGTCTCACTCTGTTGCCCAGGCTAGAGTGAGTGCCGTGGCGTCAGCCTAGCTCACAGCAACCTCAAACTCCTAGGCTCAAGCGATCCTCCTGTCTCAGCCTCCCGAGTAGCTGGGACTACAGGCATGCACCACCATGCCCGGCTAATTTTTTCCTATATATATTTTTAGCTGTCCATAGAATTTCTTTCTATTTTTAGTAGAGATGGGGTCTCGCTCTTGCTCAGGCTGGTCTCGAACTCCTGAGCTCAAATGATCCGCCCACCTCGGCCTCCCAGAGAGCTAGGATTACAGGCGTGAGCCACCGCGCCCGGCCTCAGGTTGGTCTTGAACCCCTGGCCTCAAGCAATCCTCCGGCCTTGGCCTCCCAAAGTGCTGGGATTACAGGTGTGAGCCACCATGCCCAGCCCACTTTGAACTTTTACAATGTTTAGAATATACATCACAAAATCTGACGCCTGGCTATGCTCAGTCTTTAGATTTCTCCACAAGGTAGTCAGGAATCTGCTGCAATATTCACTACAAGCTCTTAAACGTCTTACAGTTCCACTGACAAGTACTTCTTACCATGTCATCCTCAGTTTGAGACATAGAAGGCAGCTCTGGGGGACTAAACTATTATTTTTTTTAAATTCAGGTACAATTATCACAAAATTCAATGGGAAAATGGTTTTTTTCTTTTTAAAAACATAACCACAGGCCGGGCTTGGTGTTAAAACCATTAAGTAAAATACTGACAGAGAAGTATTTAATTCATAGATCAGGCTAACAACACCTGAACCCACTGATCAATCATAACATTACAGTAACAGAGACAACTGGATATTCTGTGCCTCCTGAGGTGATGCCATAGAAGTAGAGAACACCATCTGTGAAGTTAAAATAATTGAACTTAGACTCTCTTCAAGCTGCTAGATCTGACTACCAGTTTATAAGAAATTTAAGATACAGAGGAACATGTTAAATCACAGGGGTGCAAGTAGCAAAATCCACACTGTAAATTCTATAGGATAAATGATCTGATCTAAGAAAAAAATAAATAAATTGCAAGGGAAAAAGGGAAGGAAAATTTATAAATTGAAATGAACCTAATTTGTCAGTTAACTGCAATGTGTAGACTTTGTTTGGATCCTGATTTGATCAAAGCCAACTACAAAATATTTATGAGACAATTGGAGAAGTTTAAATACTAAATATTTGAAGTTAAAGAATTATTATCATTATTATTAGTTTAGAGACAGGGTCTTACTCAGTTGCCCAGGCTGGTATTGAACTCCTGGCCTTAAGTCATCTTCCTGCTTTGGCCTCCCAAAGTGCTGGGATTGCAGGTGTGAGCCACAGCCACAGCCAAAAATTGTTGATTTTTGACAATGATATCGTGGTTGTATTTTTTTTTTAATTCTTATCCTTTGGGATATGCATACTGAAGAATTTACCAATGATTTATGCACTTTGCTTCGTGCTTCAAGTAATCCATGGGGCTGGGGTCATGTACATGGATGGAGTACACATGAAAGAAGCTTGACATTGTGTTGGTATTTGTTGATACTGGGTGATGAGTATGTGGGGGTTCTTTATACTGTTCTACTTTTGTATACATTTTGAATGTCCCATAATAAAAACTAAAAACAATAAACGAGAAAGATTCCAGTGGCTGTGAAAGAACCAAAGGGAAATGGAAACACAGACAAAACCATATAAAGGTCAGTAAATTGTTGGTTACTGTTCTTAGGGTATCCTCCCAGACCTTTTTGAAATATTACTTTGAACTCTGTCTGTCACAGGATCAGTCCATTTTCCTTATAATCTGGATCAAATGTATTGACTAATACAGTGGAAATTTCACACATGCCCACAAGGATACCATTCTTTATATGTATCTATTATTATTAAAACTAAGAATTAATAAGGGATGTGTTTAGAATTTTTACTAAGTACTTCATACATATAATGTACTTGCTTTAATGTTACCTTATTAAACTAAATAATTTTCCATTTTAAATATTGATATTTTGCTGGTTCTATAGTCTTTTTTCTAGAAGTATGCCTTATTAGCATACTTCCTAAAAAAATTCTTGAACAACTATTCTAAGCTAAATCAATTTACTGAAAAAAATTTGGCTTTAACTGCTTTCGATAAGCTTAGTTCTGTTTTTCCTTTTTTATTGCCTTCTTGTTTATTGTATTATTATTCTTGTCTAATTGAAACTTTGACCAACATCTCCCCATTACCCCCATCCCCCAAGCCCCTGGTAACCACCATTCTCCTCTCTGCTTCTCTGAGTTTGACATTTTTAGATTCCACATATAAGTGAGACCATGTAGTATTTGTCCTTCCATGCCTGGTTTATTTCACTTAGCATAATGTTTTCCAGGTTCATCTATTAATATGTTGTTGAAAATGACGAAAGTTTCCCCTTTTAAATGATCAACTGTAATAACTGTTCTGGCAATTTATTAGATTTTTGTGTTTCTACTTAATGATTCCTTAATTTTTTTTCTTAACCATCACTGTCTGTGTGTTTTATTTATACAGAATACAGAACACAGTGTTTTCATTAATATATGTTAGCTCTTAGAACAATTCATTGTTCCTCTCTATATATATACCACTATTATTAACTTAATAATCTAAATATTTAACTGAGTCATACTCTTGCTTTGAATATATTAGCACACTGCAAAAATATCACCAAAAATTTGCTGTGGATCAGAAAAAGCAATGGCTTTGCATTTCACTAAGCATAGAAATTATGTTATTAAATGCCATACATATGCACGTGTGTATAAATAATAATATAGAAGAAAAAAACTAATTGAAACATCACAGATGTGAGAGAGTTCTTTTAAATTTAGAAATATTGTCATTATTAGTTTTTATTTCAAAGTATACATCATAATGGCTCCTTCATTTAGTACCTCTTACTCTGGATATACTTAGTAAACCACTATCTGGACTCATTAGTTAGACTTTGAACTTAGATGTGACTTTATATACTATATACATGGACATTTTCTGTTGTTATTAACCCTGGGACTTCAGTTGTCTTACAGAAAAATTAATGATAATTGCAATTTTATAGATGTTAAAACTAATATCTTTAGTATTCTCTGCTGACTATCCATGAGCTCTGTGGAGTTTATTATGCTGGAATTAACTATTCCTTAAACTCTTTCTGATTGTGTTTCATGACCTTCACCCTCGTTAAGAGGAATCAGGACCACACCACTCTTCCCACAGTTTGGCATTCTCCAAGAGTCAAGTCAGACCATAAGCAGGGTTCCAAGACACAGAAAGCTCCTCTACCACTCCCAGGAAATCAGAAAACAAAAACAAAACCAGAACATGTTATCCCAAAAGTTAGTATGAAAGTTCCAAAATGACTTCCAGGCATTTTGGTCCAAGGTCCATCTTTTTTTTCCTTTATCATGTCTATCATCTCCCTCTTTTCTTTTTTTCTATTAAAGAATAATTTTTATATCTTTTTATGTGATTGATAAAAATAATATTTCTCTTCTCCAAAAATCATGGTCAGTTGGATGTGTAAAGGTGGTTGTGATGAAACGACAGGTCTTACGTATCTTTTTAATGTAAGAAAAGGTAAGCAAGAAAAATGTGGTGGTCTTATCGGTACATATGTGGTCCGTGTACTGTGAAGCTTTTGGAAGGAGTTGATGAAATGCATGCAGTTGAGCTAGGCTAAGTGGAAAGTCATGTTGGAGAACAGATGGAATTTTGAAGTGCTAAGAGAATGAGTTAATGAAACTGGGGCCATAAAATTGCTAGAAAGAATGTAGGCTAATTTCTTCCAGAATTTAGGAGCTCTGGGAATAGAAAAGCCAGAAGAGCAAGAACAGAAAGAGAGCAAATTGAACATCAGAGCTATACCTCTGGATGAGCTCTGGGAAAAGGGTAGGTTTTTAGGAAAGATAAAAAAAAGGACCTGTGATGGATCATTTATTTAACAATTGTTTATTAGTGTATTTATTAGATAACAAAATGACTAAGAAATAGTCTTGCCCTCGAGGAGCTTTTCTATTTGAGGAAATAGACATGTATATAAATAACTGAAAACAGAATAAAACAAGTGATATATAGATCTCCATTCAGCAACTTACCATAGGAATGCAGAACACTGAGCAATCAGTTTCAACTAAGGGGTTCGGCACAGGAAACATGAGGAGTAAGCATGTTTTCAATATGACGAGAATGAAGGAATGGGCATTTCTGGATATAAGAACACCAGGAGAAAAGTCATGTACCCATGGAAGGGAATGGACTCGTAAGGAGGAGGAAGTAGTCTAACATAGGTGTTATATAGGAATCTGGAGGCCAGAGGGACCATAGTGGTGTAGACAAAGTGTGACCTGCAAGACTAAGGAGTTTTGATTATTCTCTAAGAATAAGAGGGCCATGATTTTTATTTTTTTTTATTTTTTATTTTTTTGAGACAGAGTCTCACTCTGTTGCCCAGGCTAGAGTGAGTGCCGTGGCGTCAGCCTAGCTCACAGCAACCTCAAACTCCTGAGCTCAAGCAATCCTCCTGTCTCAGCCTCCCGAGTAGCTGGGACTACAGGCATGCACCACCATGCCCGGCTAATTTTTTCTATATATATTTTTAGCTGCCCATATAATGTCTTTCTATTTTTAGTAGCGATGGGATCTCGCTCTTGCTCAGGCTGGTCTCGAACTCCTGACTTCGAGCGATCCACCCGCCTCGGCCTCCCAGAGTGCTAGGATTACAGGCATGAGCCACCGCGCCCAGCCCAAGAGGGCCATGATTTTTAAACAACCGATCCTAAGCTTTCCTTTCTCTCCTTTCTTTTTCCTTTTTCCAATTGTGGTGGTTTAATAACATGTCTGCACAATCTTTGACCCTTTTTTCAGTAAAAAATAATTAGTCTGTGTTCTCTTTCCTTGAACCTAAGTGGCCTTTATGACTACCTCAATAAATAGACTATGACAGAAATGACACTATGTGACTTCCGAGGCAGGGTCATAAAAGGTGGTACAGCCTGTCCCTCTCCCCTTCCCTCTCTCCTTCCCTCTCTCCCTTACTCCCCTTCCCGCCATCTCTCCATCTCCACCTCTCCGTGCTTTTGGAGCTCACGTTCTTTTCTCATGGAGAGTTATCATTTTTTAAGGGATATAATGCAATGTAGAAGACTGTGCTAAAATCTGTCCCTGCTTCTTTCTATGTTATGGGGCCATCTGTTGAAGCTTCGGAGTCTAGGTCAAATGTATGCGTTGTCTCCTCTTCTCCATCATTTTTGTACAGGACTCCAATCTAATTAAAATGAATGTCAATGTTGAAGGGGAAAGCCTAGAAAGGAGGGGATTTTTGAAGGATGGGGGACCGGAAAAGCAGAGGACAATTTTGCTTGAATTATTTTGCCTTGAAAAATAAATTTGCTCATGTAATTCTGTGAGCAAGTTGACATATGTATATAAATACACATTTCTTTATTTAAACATTATTATCATTCTGTGACCCCTCCCCCGCTCCACCAGCCCAATGTCCTGACTACCATGAGAGTAAGATAAGTTAGAGAAACCCCTTATTTTGAAGGCTGGTTCCAACAACAGTTTGGCTCTGTACACTTTGTAGGGCCTGGGGACATTGCCATACCTTAGGGAAAGTTTTTGCATGATCTTAAGCCATGTCTCTTAATGCAATGATATACATTCTTAGATTTGAAAGTAATACCGAGTTCTCGGGAAAACTGAACTCCATCAATAATAACATCTTCCCATAAACTAAAACCTTGCAAAGGCTTAATAAAAAGAAAACCATCTAACTTTAAGAATGAATTTATTACTAAGTGAATTTAATTCACAAGAGGAATTTTCTCTAATATTTAGGCTGTTGTTGGTTTTGTCTTTGTTTGTTTTTAATTAACATTTTTAGTTGTTTGGTTTGATCAAATATTGAATTTGAGTTCAAAGATACATCTCCTCTGAGGATGCAGTTTAAAGAGGCCAAGTAAATAATAGAAAATCATAGTTTCCAAGTTTCACAGAAAATGTTCTCCAGTCATTCCGTGGCAAACAGCATGTGTGGCTTTTTCAGTGTTCTACAAAATTAAGCTACTCCCTCTTACACACACACAAAAAATGTGCTCTAATTTTTGTCTTTTTTCCCCTTCTTCTTTGCTCAATTTCTTCATTTCTTTCTTCTTATTTGCTTAGTTTCTTCATTTCTTCCTAAGTCATACACAGCTACCTTTGAGAAGTGATGTGGCATCAGTGATAGACTCAGCATTACATCCTGCTGACTCATTATGGGACCATAGACAAGTCACTAATCAGGAAATTGGGGGTGCTAATGACTGAGGAGGTGTGGACAAAACCTGGTGACTTCAAGACCTCAGCCTACATATTTCCATTGCCGCCACTTACCTTATAGACATTAGATGATTCTGCAGTGAGTTATTCTGTGCACGAGGAGGCAAGGGCTTTAGAGTGAGGCAGCCAGGGAGTTATTTCCTCTCTCTGCTGCTTAATAACTGTGTGACCGCAGGTGAATTTCTTAATCTCATTTATCCTCAATTTCTTGTTTGTAATACCTACCATGAGAGGTTGTTCTGAGGATCACAAATAATATATCTAAAGTGCCCAGCAAAGTCCTGGGCACAAGGAATGTGTTCCATAATGGTAGTAGCTACTTGAAGTAGTCTAAAAGTTCTCTTACACATGCTGAATACACTCATATAATCTCACTGTTAATCTCTTTCTCTCTCTCTCTCTCTCACACACACACACACACACACACAGGCATCCACACGTCCACCTGGCCATTTTAAAAGTGGTCAGTTGCCAGTTTAAAGGAATATTTAGGAAATGGCTCAGTAAAAGATAAAAAGCAGAAATGTATTATTTTCTTAAAAAATTATTCTTTAGTAATTTTAACTCCATCTCCCATGCCTAATTGTGATGTCAACATTGTCATAAACAGGAGCCAATCCAAGTCCTTTTTTTTTTTTGAGACAGAGTCTCACTCTGTTGCCCGGACTAGAGTGCCATGGCGTCAGCGTAGCTCACAGCAACCTCAAACTCCTGGGCTCAAGAAATCCTTCTGCCTCAGCCTCCCGAGTAGCTGGGACTACAGGCATGTGCCACCATGCCCGGCTAATTTTTTCTATATATTTTTAGCTGTCCAGATCATTTCTTTCTATTTTCAGTAGAGACGGGGTCTCGCTCTTTTCTCAGGCTGGTCTCGAACTCCTGACCTCGAGCGATCCACCCACCTCGGCCTCCCAGAGTGCTAGGATTACAGGCGTGAGCCACCATGCCCAGCCCAATCCAAATCTTAATTGATGAAGTCTAGCCAGTATGGGACTTGAGTACCCCTCCTTGCTTGCTAGCAATTGCAGCAGCAATTGTATAACATTGCTTGGATGGACAAATAAATGGTTGGGAGTCACTTTGCATGACTATAGTTCTACAGAAACTATAAAACTGGCCGAGACCAATGGTTAAAGTCCCCTGGGACTGTGGCTCTATCTGTTGCCCCATGATTAGAGCACCAGATCCTCTTGTCTTCCACTGAGAACTGGGCAGCACTGGTACAAGGAGCGGCATGCGGGTATTAATAGTATGCTGTAGCCCCTGCAGGAGGGGCTCTGTCTTCACTGAAGTATACAGTATTGCTATTGTGGTAAAGGCCTTTTTACTCAAAAGCAATAAATCTTCCCTTGTTTAAATGACAGATGGTTAGGACTGTTACTTCTGTTTCCAGCAAACCCATAAGAGGAAAAATGAACAAATGACTGGCATTCGAAGTTCTTGGTTTTTAAGAATACTAGGGAAAAAATGAAAATAATGTAGTTTCATCAAGGTTATACAGTATTTGCGGTCAACAGAACAATGGGGTGCCCAATGACATTCATATGCTAATTCTCAAAACCTATGAATATGTTAGGTTACCTAGCAAAGGAGAATTAAGATTGCAGATGGAATTAAGGTTGTTTATTAGCTGACTTTAAGATTATCCAGGTGAGCCCAATATAATCACAGCGGAAGAGAGAGGCAGCAGAGTCAGTGTCAGAGAAGGAGATGTGACTACACAAGCAAGGATAGAGTGAGGAGCTGTGAGGACTCCACCTGCTGCTGCTGGCTTTGAAGATGAAGGAAGGAGCCATGAGCCAAGGGATGCAGGCAGCCTCTAGAACTGCGGTCCCCAACTCCCCCCACCCCACCCTGGGCCGGTCTGTGGCCTGTTAACCACCTGGGCAGCAGGGCCCCACCTCCCCCACTCCCTCCACCCGGCAAGCCACCCCCCTACCCCACCCCTCCACCCCACCCCCCTCGCAGGTGGAAAAATTGTCTTCCCTGAAGCTGGTCCTTGGTGCAAAAAAGGTTGGGGACTGCTGCTATAGAAGCGGGAAAAGTCAAGGAAACAATTCTCCCCCAGAGCCTCTAGAAGCTCTGTTGACACCTTGATATTGGCCCAGTGAGACCCATTTTGGACTTCTGACCTCCAGAACTACAAGACAATACATTTGTGTTGTTTTAAGCCATTAAGTTTGTCATTAGTTGTTACAGCAGCAATAGAAAACTAATATAGCATTTAACTATGAACAGCTACATATCTAAAATTGATTAACCCAAATTTCATCTCTTTGCTCTCTTTCCAAGACAGGTGCTATTAAGGAGTGAAATGACAAAGCAAAAAGCAAAGCAGAGGAAAGGGCCAGAAAAGAACATGGCTGGCTGGCTGCCAATTACAGTGATCTCTATTCAATTCCTATCTTAATATTTATCACGTGCCCTGCCTTAGACCACAGGGGTTCTTTCCCCTACTACCTGTCTTCAAGTTACCTCCCCTCCTCTTCTGTTTTGTTCTTTGCTTACTGCGATCACCTTCTTCCTCATTTTTCTCTTCTTCCATTTCCCCAGTTTTCTCTCCTGATCTTCCCCCTTCACTAGGAAAGATTGGAGCTAGCAGTGGTCCAAACTAGAAGAAAATGCACATCCTACCAACTCCCTCCCTTCTCACCACACCTACGTAGTCGTTGGGGAAGAAATTTTTTTTTTTAAAGTCCAGCGCCTTTTATTAGTTTTGTCTCCTATGCCATGAATTCATAAAGAATAGGTTCCGGCAGCTCGGGCTCCTTTCCGTTGCTTCTCACAAAGTGCGCTGCTCTGGGTGGAGCAGGCTGGCGCTTCAGTTGAACCCAGGCACCTTTCTCTTTGGCTTCCTGCTTTTTCTGATTATTTTCCTTCACACGTCTCAGGAAGCTGTCTCGGCTCTTAGAGTGCTTAATATGCGCAATACGCACATTAATCCTCTTGCAAGAATCTTGCCCCTAACTTGTTTGTTTCCAGCAATTCCAACAGCATGCTGGGGAACATCGTAGACTCGTCCAGTTTTGCCACGGTAACATTTGTGGGGCATGCCTTTTTGAACAGTACCCATTCCCTTGATGTCTACAATATCACCTTTTTTGTAGATTCGCATATATGTGGCCAAAGAACAGCTCCATGTTTTCTAAAAGGCCTAGAGAAAGTGTATCAGGGGCCTCTCCTCTTTCCCTTTGTGTTCGTCATTTTGGAGAATTACTGGAAGATGGCGGCTCCAGCCCAAAAGAGAAGAATCTTGAATGAAAGCCAGCAAAGGACAGCAGGAGTAGACAACAAAAGAAGCATTTGAAAACAGGATAGAAAGTCACAGGAAGGGTGACAGACAGGAGATGCCACCTCGTCTCGTTGAAATAGCTGCCACCGTTTTCCTTAGAGAAGTTATTCCGATGCACCATACACCAGAGCTGAGTTTAAATATTGTTCCCAGGCACTTGGTAGTAGGGTGGACGCCCCTCTGTTTCTCTGAATAGTTTGCTACTTACTTAGAGCTCTTGGCAGAATTTAGAACACAGAGTTAAGTAATCTGAGTGCACCTAGCCACATCACCATCTGTGATCTGTACACAGTTTGAGGTACACTGTAAGACAGTCAGGTATTTATTGCAACTCTGCTGTATATTTGGCAATGCATCAGACACAGGTAGTGGTGGTGAGTAACAAGCAGCGGGCCAGTGGAGCTGCCTTCTGGTAGGCAGTGATCTTCCTGGTATTGTTATAAGCACAGCATATAAGCCACCTGCTGGAGGTGTTGTCTTAAAGACAGAGCTCATCTAATTTAGACAAGAACAACAAAGTCAAAATTCCTCCCCCTGAAGGCCCCTGTGACTCTGTGTGCCTCCCAAGAGGACAATAACCTCTTCCTTTGGAGTCAGGTAGGTGCTTTTGAAACATGAGGAACGACCACTCCCTTGTTTCAGTTCTCTCTGCCCCCTTGGATGTGATCTCCCAGGCATGCCAAATAATGCCTTGATATCATTTCGACCTGTGTTGTCATTTTACAAATTTTATCAGATGACTTCATATGGATGGCACCAAATCTTTAGAGGAATGATACAACAACTTGAACAGCCTGTCATGTTCTAGGCATGCTCCCTGTCAGGGCATTAGAGATGGAGAGGGAGGTTTAAAATGTCTCATTCTAATCACCTGTGTTGCTGCAGCTTGCTAACTGGTCTTCTTGGCTTCTGTCTTTCCCTCCTCCAATCCTGCCCATGAACTTTTATTAGAGGACGCCAAAACAGCACTGACAGCCACCCCGCCTTCGCCCTCCTGCCTCCTTATCTGAGTGAGATGCTCTCATAACACCCTAGTTCTTCCCCCTGTCAGCAGTCATCACACTGAACTGTGATTGTCTATTTACTCATGCACATCTCCCACTGAACTCCAATCTATGGTGGCTGGCCCATGCCCGTGCTGTGGATATTTGTATGTAAACCACTCAGCCCTGGTGCTAGGAGGCAAACAATGATACGTGTTGGTGTGTCTAGTGATTAGAAGCCAGTTTGCTACCTACAAACTTGCAGTAGTTCCCCAGTGTTTATCAGATCAGGCTCAAACTCTTCATTTCAGTTTTCAACTCCTTTGATTTTTCTTTTATACCACCTTTCAGATCTCTTCTTTGTTCTCGTCTGGCTCTTACATCTTCACGTGTGGGTTGATTCCTCTGCCTGCTTCTCTGTGGTAGTGTGTCTCTAAAGATAGCTGTCATCAATTTCTGCAAACACATGCCACTCCTCCATTGAGAGATGGTGTCTACGCCTTTCCCCCTTGAATCTGATCTGCTCTATGACTAATTTCAATAATAGAATATGGCAGAAGTCACAATGCCAATTCTGGGCCTACACTTTAAGAGGACTGCCAGTTTCTATAATATCTCCTGTCTCTAAGGGCCCCGAACTCTTAATAAGTTCAGGCAATTCTTTTGGAAATAGAAGCTATGTGGAAGTGGCTGAGGTACCAGACATGTGAGTGAAGATGTCATCTTGGACAACCAGCCCATTCGAGCCCTAAGGTGACTCCAGTCCCAGCTGCTGTCTGCTTGTAACTACATGGGGGACCCTAAGCAGAACCACCCATGTACAGTCATCTCACAGAACCATGACATAACAATAGTTGTGTTAGTCACTAAGTTTGGGAGTGGTTTATTATACAGCAATAGATATCCTTAATACAATTCTTCAAAGTACCAAACCTGAATTTTCTGTGAAGCCTTACTTTGCTAGTCTAGTTAACATTGATCGCTCCTTTCTCTAGCTTCTATAGAACTTATTGATACCAGCTGGGCATGTTGGCTCACACCTGTAATCCTAGCACTTTGGGAGGCTGAGGCAGGAGAATTGCTTAAGGCCAGGAGTTCAAGACCAGCCTGAGCAACATAGAAAGACCCCCATCTCTACAAAAAATACAAAAATTAGCTGGGTGTGGTGACACCCATCTGTAGTCCCAGCTGTTCAGGAGGCTGAGGCAGGAGGATCGTCTGAGGTTGCAGTGAATTATGATGATGCCATTGTACTCTAGCCCAGGTGACAGAGCAAGACCCCCATCTCAAAAAAAAAAAAAAAAAAAAAAAGAACTTCTTGATACCACACCTTTTGTTATCCAACTGTATATATTATTATTTTTCTTTACCTATATGCTAATCTGGACTTCATGACCAAACCATATGATCTTTGACGATCTCAAACAGTGGAAATTATCTTTTGTAATTCCCTCAACAAGTCCCAGTACTGGACAAAAATGTCATTAATAAGCAATTGAGTTGAATTAAAAGTAAGGTTATTCTTAGTCATTTTAGTTCTCTCCCAACTTTTAGCTTTGACTTTCCATGATGGTATGTTTGGGAGCATTCTTTTACATTATGGTTAATGAAAAGTATGTGGGCAGCAGGCAGCCCTTGGGATCCTTCCACCCGTAGGCGGTGTTACAACGCAGTGGTTCTCAAAGTGTGCTCCAGAATCAGCAATATTGGTATCACCTGTGAATGTGTTAGATAGCAACATTCTTGGGCCTACCCCAAACCTACTGAGTTAGAAGTTCTGAGGGTGAGGACCAGCATTCTGTATTTTAACAAGCCTTCCAGATAATTCTGATGCATATTAAAGTATAAGAATCACTCTTTTTTTTTTTTTTTTTTTTTTTTTTGAGACAGAGTCTCGCTCTGTTGCCCGGGCTAGAGTGCCGTGGTGTCAGCCTAGCTCACAGCAACCTCAAACTCCTGGGCTTAAGCAATCCTCCTGCCTCAGCCTCCCGAGTAGCTGGGACTACAGGCATGTGCCACCATGCCCAGTTAATTTTTTTTTCTATATATATTTTTAGCTGTCCAAATCATTTCTTTCTATTTTTAGTAGAGATGGGGGTGGGGGAGGGGGTCTCACTCTTGCTCAGGCTGGTCTCAAACTCCTAACAAAAGTGATCCTAACGAGTGATCCTCCCGCCTCGGCCTCCCAGAGTGCTAGGCTTACAGGCGTGAGCCACCGCGC